>NC_067245.2:271555228-272805228 GCF_019359855.2 Lolium perenne
GCCATGGAAACAACAACGCTGCAATACAAAAACAGATGCCATGATAATGAGAAAAACTCTTAGTGAAATCAAAATAACAATGCCTTGGTTGATATATCAAGCCCAACCAAGAATCACCACTGTAAAAAGGAAGAAATCAGCATCAAAACAAAAAACATATGCAGGAGTACAAAAAATGAGTTCATCATTCCCTAAACACAGGGAAAAAAAGAGGTGGGTAACTTCAGAATGTATATATTGGTTAAACGTTGAGATACTTGTTGATGAAAAGTGAATAAGTGGGTTGATAAAACAAACCCCATAACAGGGATTTGTGAACCCCTAGAAAACAAGTCCCATGATCTCTGCTTTCTCCTGCTACAATTACCATAGAAATTGTGGACAAAAAGCAGTGCAACAGGCCAAAAATCGGACTACAATGAACATTAAAATAGTGAAAACGCAATTTACAGCCGATCCCATAACATAGATTTGTGAAAAAACGAGGTACGAAGCAGGAACCTAGGCGAAGAACAAAATACACCCAAAAAAAAACCCTCGCCGGAACAATCCCTCGCCGGACAAAAACAAAAATCCCATCAGAAAAATAATCCAAGGTGGAACAATCCCTCGCCGCACAAAACAATACCGGCCGGCGAGACCCAGATAACAGAGGTTTGTGAACCGAGAGACGGATCAGGAACCTAGGCGGAGAACAAAATCCACCCAAAAAAGACAAACCCTCGCCGGAACAATCCATCGCCAGACAAACAAAAAACCCATCAGAAAATAAATCCACGGTGGAAAGCAATCCCTCGCCGGACAAACAAACCGGCCGGCGAGACCCAGATCTCCCCACTAGATCCAGTTGGAATACTAACCTTACCAAATAGCCAGAAATCGACTGGACCTTGCTAGTGAAGCGACGGCAGGAGAAATCTAGGTCGCGCACTACCCACGAGGAATCGGAGCGTCGACTCCGCCGTCGCCGTCGCCGTCGCCCTCTCCGTCAGGGCTGAATGAGACGAGAACAGGGGAGAGAGGATAACGGGCGGAAGGAGGGGAACACCAAATCGATTCGAAATAATTCGAAAACGACGGGCCGAAAAGGGAAAGTCGATCGGTTACCAAAAATAGAAACAAACGTGACACGCGTGACGCGGCGAAAAGGGAATTGCCTTCGCGCTGCCGCGCGAGCGCTCCGCGCCGACAAGAATCGCTCGCTCGAGCGATCGGTTGCCAAGAAGGGGATTTGCCAGATATGGCCCATACCGAGGATGATTCGCAACACCGCGTTGATCCAGTCCGCGATCTTCTTCAAAATAAACGAATGCGTGTATTGCGTCCATGCCCACTGCAATGAGCTAGCCACCCGGATAGTGACTTTGATGTTGAGATGGCCGGTCCAGTGCATGCACCCAATTGCTGCTATACATGCGGCTAACCTGCAATTTAGGTAGTTTTCCGCGAAGAAGGTGACATGCTACTAGCTCCGATCTCCTGTTGAGTCGAGTGGGACGCCAACAATTTCGTGCCGGTGTGGTAGGCCGGTGCACACTCCTGCCACTAGGCAGCTTCCTCCAGCTGCGCCGGTGTGATAATCTGCTGAGGAAGTCCCAGTGATAAACTCGGCCGCCGGCATTGGCCTTGAGTTCGGCAGAGGTCTCTGACTCTTGAGTTCAGTGAATATTTTGCAAGTCATACAGTCATAACCTGCCGCCAGTTCTTGTTTTGCTGCTTAGGAGGATCTGTTCCCCTGTCAAGATTCTCCTGATGGATTTAAGACATGTTTATTCATCGTAGCAAAATATCTGGTTTCTTTGTGTTAAAAACGATAGGTGTAAGATGCACGGGCTGGTTTGTTTAGTTTGCAGGTCGCAAGTGTGAGTTATTTTATATTGAAAACATGATTGTTCAGATCACACCATGTGGGAACTGGTAATATCGACTTGTCTCACAGAAAATGTCACATCTTGATCTCGTCCTACTATCTAAAGTTAGGTACAGGATGGTTCAATAGCCGGCCCAGATTGATGATTGATCGCTTGCTTCCGTTGAGGTTGAGCACTGCTCACAGGTTGATAGCAGAACAACATTTTCGTAGTACCAGAACAACATTTGAGGGAACATACAACGGACACCGGATACGGTGATGTGCGGACTTCTGGCTGCTACCTGTGTCGTCCCATGCCGGCTCCAAATTCACGATGGCAATTTTATCCACGAATCCGGGTATCCACGGATATTCGACCCTCCGGACACGGGTATGGAGGGTTGGTTGTGTCCACAGATTTCATGGGCCGGATATCCGATAATTCATGGAGCGGCCACGGGCATAGCTTTTGCTCCATGGATATTCGATGGATATCCAACTGACATGTGGGACCCACATGCCAGTGACACATGCGATTTTACCTACGATTGGCTGTCCTTTTTAGGCCCAAATCACCAAACCCTTATTTTAAGCATTAATGATTTTATACTCTAAATAATCACGGAACCGCCTTGTGCTGGTAGGGCTTCCGCCGGCCGCATTGAATGTGGATCTTCGTTGATTGCTCCGCCTCCTCGCTATTGTGATATATTGTTGCTTTGATATTCCTATGAATTGTCGATATAATTACGACTGAAATGCTACGAAAATAATGTCGAAATACTGCCAAAATATTCATGTTAGCTTATTATTGATGAAATGCAAGTGAATATTGCTGAAATGGTACTCAAATTTTATGGGTATGGATATCCATGGATATCCAGGTATCCATCGGATTTAGATTTGGGGCGACATCCATGTCCATGGATACTTTCGTGGGCGGGGCAGAGCGAGGCTGATGGATTTGGGCATGGATCTGTTTTTTCTATATCCGTCCAAACCCGCACCATTACCATCCTTACTCCAAATCCTTCTTGATGATTTTTTTCAAGAGTTTCTTTTAGAAATAGATGATGAGACCCAGGACTTTTTTTTATGCATACGACCTTCTTTATTATATTGTTCAACAAAGGTAGATTTTTTTAGAGTACCCTCGTGATGTTTCTTGTAATGTGAAATTTTAAATGGAAGAAACATATTCGGTTCGATTGAATCATTTCAGGGCCCTCGGCCCTCTGCATATAAATCTAGCTAGGCACAGGCGTGCTTAATTTTCGGCCTCAATATTGATCTGGCCCATTGGCTATCCGAACAAGTTATGTGTGTGCAAACGGGCAAAGGGGTTAACAGAGAGTTTATCTGTAGGTCTTCATTTGGCATAACTCGCGGAAAGTGTTTTTGACATATAAGCACCCCTGTTTTCTAAAAATCATATTTATTAAATTTCAAAAAAAATTGATGTTAAATACCCATATACATAAAAACATTCTGAAGATACGGTATGAATTTTGGAGAAAAAATATGTTGTATTTTAAGCTATACGAAAAAGACAAATTTCTAACAAATTTGTTTTTTTTGTAGCTCAAAATACAATGCAATTTCTAACAAAATTTTGCACAAGTATTCAGGACATATGTATGTATTCACGGAATAAATGTGATGATTTTTTGAAACGCAGATATGCAATTTTTAAATATTTTGAAAACCAGGTGCATTGGTGCTCATGTGCACCAAATCTGCTTCCCATAACTCACCCATATTTTACTAAAAAACCAAAAGACTAAAAAAATACTACCCCTAGTATTTGGAAACGTTAAACTGTGTTTTTCTAGGGAACATTGAACTGGGTTGAAACAAAACTAGAGGGTGTGTAAAACTGTAAAAAATGTCATTGACATATCAACCTCCAAAAGACAATAATGGCATGTAGTAGTTCACAACCAGTGGGTTGGAGTTAACAATCAGCCCTGAACAAATACCATGCCCTATCATCTTACCGGCATCAGGACGGATTTTGCTCAAAGCTAGGGATTCCCCAACTTTTAATTCTAGACTACATACAAATCAACAGCAAAACAGGGCACTGGAAACGAAAACAATAATTACGTACTAAGTTAAACACGGAGAAAGCAAAGCAAAACAATCGGCTTCCCATTAACAGCCCAACCAATCCGTCAGTGTCATAATCACAGGCTGATGAGCAAAACACGCAACTGTCGAGATCATCGGTAAAGGGGGCTCTTGTACGCCGGCATCCAGCAATCCGGCAGGCTATTACCCTGGAAAACTTGTGGGGTGCACGAAACAGGAACCAAGCACAGCCCTCTACCTCTCAAATCATGCTCTGCCTTCTGCTCCTCTTTACCTCCCCATTGAAAGGGCGCCTGAAAAGAGTTGATGATAGGAAGTCATGACAGAGGAACTGTAAGTTGATTTTGAGTTAAGAGAAGAAAATTGGGATCTTCGCACTTCAATCCTACCTTATTTGTGATATGCTCCATGTAGGGTTCACTAAGTAACTGTCAACATCAGATAAAAAAAAAGCGTAAGTAGTCAGCATGGTACTAACAGTTGGCAATACTTAACTTCAGGAAAAGGGAGTGCTGGCTGTGACTCATGACGGTGTGAGTGTCCCTATTTTTTTATGTTAATTAGTCTCCAGACAATGACAACCGTTCTTTTTACAAACTTGGAATGACAAGGAAATCCACTAACAAATAGGTACAATAAGTCAAGGTAAGAAATGCTTTGTGATCCAAGGCAATAATAGGAAACCGTCGGTGCAACCAGTCATTGTATGTTGATGCTAGGGGGTGAGCATACTGCTTATGTGAAAAGGATTTGTGACGATGTCGACCTGTATTTGCTCATGTAGATATTCGATGTGCTTGATGGTTTCAGACAACACTGATGCCCTATCCGTCTGACAAAATGCAACTTTTAGATGGAGTTAGCAATAAAAAGAGAAGAATATAAGGTCATATTGTTATTTTCAGTTTGAAATATCCACATTAAGAATTTTGTACCTTTCCATACGGTGAGATGGTCTGCTGCAATGCTATGATCTTGTCCCTCTCTCCCAACTTCACGCTAGGCACTTCTGCCTGTTTTTCACTCCAAATAAGCTGATCAAATGCTTACTCAGAAAGTTTAAACCAGTTCGTCAAATATTCTTCGTAGTTAGTTACCTTGGGAGGTGATGTAATTGAAGTATCTTGCTTCGACTTCTTTCCATTGCCTCCCAAATTTTCTTCTGATTTTCTCTTCTTAGGATCACCTGCAGCGCCACTTGCACTTCTACTACTAGTCCTTGCCTTTGGCTGCTCCTGCAGAATCATATGTACACACAGGTAGATCGTAGAGTTCTGCACATTGCAAACAATTCACAACTACTCTGCCATTACTTCACAGTACAAAGTAGCATACCAGTCTTACCGATATAGTATGTTGCTCATATTGACTGATATGTGTCAATTCTTTGTTTGATCTGTAGCCACTAAAAGAGATAGCATCCAGCGAACTCAAAGCATCAAAAGAAACCTGCATTTCTCCGGACTCATGAAAAACCCTTTCATTCCCAGAGCCAGAATAACCCAGAGAGCTTCCATGAATCGCACCACTACTAGGAATCATATGGTGCAGAAATGTCCCAGTGGGAGCTCCAAGCTCCTGCTGCTGGTCACCATCTTGTTGTACCTCATGATTCTGGCTTGGCATGAAGCCCATCACGCTCCCTTGCACCAAAGTACTGTTCCCCAGGTACACTGGTGGAGATTTCAGAACCTCGTCATGCCTGGTGAGCGGAGGACTGGAGCCAGTGTATGGGCCACTGCTGTCCAAACCGTAGGTAGATGATCCGGCCATGCTGCTGTAGTCACCACTGTCCATGCCTTTGAGGTAGTCGCATGCCGCAGCGGGGAAATCATCGAGCATCTCTGGCATCACCTTCCTCGCTTCAAGCAAGGAAAGAAAGTCCTTTCCATGGCCGTTGCCCCCACCATGCTCACTGCTGCTCCCATGAGCTCTGGTATTGCTGAAAATACCATTTAATCGTCAAATTTCTTCAGTCAGCTGTAACTGAAAAGACATCAATAAGTATACGGCATGCATACTCACAGGACAGTCTTATTCCATAGATGCCCACTCGGCAGGTGCGAGCGGGACGATGACGAAGGGACCATGGAGAAGGCTACAGGGTCAGTGGTAGCGGAGACAAGGAGCGTGCCGTTGTGGGGGCTCCATGAGGGGAGTGGTGCGTGGATCTGCATGATCTGTTGGCTCTCCCAGATGCTGCTGGTTGGTGAAGTGGAGGAGCTGCTGTAACTAACTGGAATGTCAGCTGCCTGTTCAGCCATGAAATTGAGCTAGCTGCTCCACTGCATCGCTGCAGAAGATGTGATGGGGGAACCATGTTGATTGGGTCATTTTATAGGTGCTTGGAGTTTCTTTTTCTTCCCACCTTCCCAGGGTAGTGTTTTAGGGTGTAAGCCTGATGAGAACCTTTAAAATCCTAACAAGTAGTCTATTTTATGTTTTACTTGGAAGCAATGCAGGAGTTCACCGGGCTGAGTGATGTACTTCTAGTAGCCAGTAGTGTGGGCGCTGTGATATGCAGTGAGATGGAACAATTCTCAACTCCAATACATTTTGATAAACTTGGGAGGTAATTTGAGGTCCTAGTGAGCGACAAGGAAACTAATATCAATAATATTGGTGGTAATAATAAATATAATGAACGGATGATCCATGGAGTTGTTACAAGCGGTGACAGAATGCATGCATGTTCAATAAGGGGTTCTACTGTGGAGATCCCATTTCCCAAAAAAGGAACAACACTATGGACTCAAGACATATATCCCACCATTTGGAATATACTTATACTAATTTGGAACCATATTTCTTTAAATCACACCCCATCACCTAGAGTTGTAGAGTGGCATGATTATCATTTACTAAATGATACCCAAATCATAGTGTAAAGGGACGTCTTTGGGAGCCAGGTACTGTAGAGAGAAGAGAGAATGCAGTCAAGACAAGTAGAAAGGCCTCTACCTTTATGGGCTGGGAGTGGGTGAGTCGTGTTGGTGTGCCAGGGGAGATTTGAAGTTATGTCGTGTCTCTCGATGGATCCAAGCCGAGCAGCTTCTGCACATACTCTAGCATTTGAAAAATAAAACCATACAATCTGGAGATCTGCAGCCTAAAAATTAGTACCAAACACAGCTTTATTGGCAATCACTAGTAGCAAGAAAATACAAGGATTTTGTTATGGTCGGTCTGACCTATACACGTAGGAAGCCCACTAGTGGCTAGTTATGGGCTTAGCCCAAGTAAATTAGGGGCTTAGCCCAAGTAAATTAGGGTTTCGAGGAGGCCGTCCTCCTATATAAACACTTGTATCCCTTCAAGATTAATCAGACAATAATTCAGTATCATTACTGTCTCGTCTCCTGAAGGGAGACGGGAGAACCCTAGCCCCCGCCGCACCAACCCTAGCCGCCTCCTTCTTCCTCCGCGACGGCGCCCAGCCGCCGGCGCCGAGCTCCCCAACCTCTCCGCCCTCACTTCCACCCTTACAACCTCCGCCCTAAACCCCGTAGAACCCTAGTCTCTACCACTTTGGTATCAGATTGCCTAGGTCTCATGGGTTCCAATAGCCCCCCCGTCGACACCATCGCCGCCACGTCCACCGCCGCCACCTCCCGCCGCCATGACCGGCGCCCACGCGCTGCAGGGGGCCGCCGCCGCTGCCAACGGAGACCAGGCCGCCGCCGTCCCCACGGGCCTCGACCTCCTGCCCGCTACTTTGGCGGACCTCGCCGACGACCTCCGCGCCATCCGCTTCGAGCTCGCGGAGATCGGGGCCGGCCAGCACCCGCCGCCCCCACCGTCCGCCGTTCCGCCGCCGCCCGACCGACCGCGGTTCCGCCGCCGCCGCCGCCCCCGCCGCCCGCCTCCCGGCGCGGCCAGGGCCGGCCCGCGTGGTGGCCGCCGTCGCCCTCGCCGATTCCCACGTGGACCGACGCGGCGCCCGTCTACACCCATCTTGCGCCGCGCGACGACGGTCCGGCCGCCCGCCCATCGCCCTGGCGGTCTGGCGGGTTTGCGGGGCCCTTCACCGCAAGCACGTCCGTCAACCCAAGCCGCCGGGCGGACACCCCCGAGGTCCCGCCCGTGGCACCGCAGCCGCCCGCTTCACGAAGCCGGAGTTCGCCACCTACGACGGCGCCACCGACCCACGGGCGGCTGAACCGGTGTGAGCGGTTTCGGGGGCGGCGGACGCTCGGCACCGACCGCACATGGATCGCCTCCTATCACCTACGGGGTGCCGCGCGAGACTTGGTACTACGCCCTCGAGCAGACGAGGGCGGGATGCCGCCTTGGGAGCGTTTCCGCGACCTGTGCCTCCGACGGTTTGGGCCGACCCTCCGTGGCAGCCGCCTCGCCGAGCCGGGACGCCTCGCCTTCACCACCACGGTCCAGACTTCGCCGACCGCTCAGCGCTCGCGTGCCATGCCGGCGTCTCGGCACGCCGCCGCGCCGATCTCTTCGTCGGCGGCCTCCCCGACTACATCCGCGTCGACGTCGAGATGCGCGAGCCGGCGGACTGCGCAGACGGCCATGTACTACGCACGAGCCTACGAGCAGCGCGCCCTCGCCATGCGAGCGGGTCTACGCGCAGCGTGGCAGCGCTCGTCCCGCGCCCCGCCCCCGCTCCGACGCCCACCGCCCCGCCACGCCCGCGCACCGGCCGCGCGCCGCGTGCTCCTCTGCGCCAACTCGCCCTTCAAACGGGCCGACGGCAACGCGGAGCTTGTCTTGAGCGCGCGCCGCCGGGGGCCGTGCTTCAATCGCGACGAGAAGTACGCGCCGAGCCACACGTGCGCCCGCCTCTTCTACTTGGAGACCGTCGACGACGCCGACGTTGAGGCCCTCACCGCCGAAGCTCGCGGCCGCCACCGTCACCGAGGCCGGTGTCACGACCTACGCGCCGGTCGACGCGTCCGCCTTCGTCGTGTCTCTCCATGCTATGGCGGGCATCAAAACGGCAAAGACGATGCGCTTCCGGTGACGATCAGGGTGAGCGTCTCAGCTGCGCTAGTGGACACGGGCTCCACGCACAACTTCCCGTCCAACACCGCCATGCGCCGCCTCGCTCTCCGGCCGGCGGGATCGGAGAAGTACGGCGTCACCGTCGCCAACGGGGATCGTCTTACGTGCCAGGGGCATGGCGCGACGGGTTCCCGTGCTCGTAGGCGACGAGCCGTTCTCCATCGGCTGCGTCGGCATCGACTTGGGCTGCTACGACTTCATCCTCGGCCTCGACTTCCCGAGCACCTTAGGCCCCATCTGTGGGACCTCGACGTGCCGTCCCTCATCTTACGGTGCGAGGGCGGCCGCCGTGTTCAGCGGACGGGCGTGGGCAGCACCGGCACATCCCCGCAGCCTACACCTCGATGGCCGCCGCGCAGACGAGGCGCATCCGCTCTGGCCGCCCTATCGCAAAGGCACGGCGACCTCTTCGACGAGCCGCAGTGGCCTCCTCCTCGCGACCCCGTGACCACCGCATCCACCTGGGCCGCCGAACACGGCACCGTAGGCCGTGCGGCCGTGCCGGCACCCCAGTGCAGAAGGACGAGCTCGAGCGCCGGTGGCGGTCATGCTAGCACAGGGCATCATACGGATCTCGACGTCACCATTACGCGCCCCGTGCCCCCGGTGCGCAAGACCGACGGCACGTGGCGTTTCTGCATCGACTTCCGCGCCCTCAACACCGTCACGTCCAAGGACAAGTTCCCCATCCCCGTCGTGGATGAGCTCCTGGATGAGCTGCATGGCGCGCGCTTTTTCACCAAGCTCGACTTGCGCTCGGGCTATCATCGGGTGCGCATGCACTCCGGACGACATCGCCAAGACGGCGTTCCGCACTCACCATGGCCACTACGAGTTTTTGGTGATGCCGTTCGGCCTCTCCAATGCGCCGGCGACCTTCCAGGCTCGATGAACGACGTGCTCAGCCCCTACTTACGCCGCTTTGTGCTTGTTTTCTTTGATGATATTTTGATCTACGGCGCATCCGGGCGGAGCACCCGCAAAGACGTGGCCATCATCTTCAACGAGCTTCGAGCGCATCGTCTTCACCTCAAGCGCTCGAAGTGCTCGTTTGGCACGACCTCCGTCGCATACTTGGGCCACGTCATCTCCGCCGACGGTGTCGCGATGGACGCGGACAAGGTCGCTGCCGTCGCCGCCTGGCCAACGCCCCAGTCGCCACGAGCTCTTCGCGGATTTTGGGCCTCGCCGGATACTACACGGCGCTACATCCAGGACTTCGGTCTCATCGCCGCACCCCTCACGCGCCGCTTCGCCGCGACGCTTTCTCCTGGGACGAGGAGGCGGCCACGGCCTTCGCCGCCTGCCGGCGGGCACTCACGACGGGTCCCGTTCTTCGGATGCCGGACTTCGACGAGCCGTTCGTGGTGGATCGCGACGCCTCCGGCATCGGCTTCGGCGCTCGTCCTTCACCAGGGCGAGGGTCCACTCGCCTTCTTCGATCGCCTCTTTGCCGCGCGCCACCACAAGCTCGCCGCATATGAGCGCGAGCTGATCGGGCTGGTCCAGCGGTGCGCCCGCGGCGGGCGTATCTTTGGGGCCGGACATTCCGTGTGCGCACGGACCACTACGGCTTGAAGTTCTTCTTGGATCGAGCGCCTTTCCACCGTGCCGCAACACCGGTGGATCATCAAGCTCTTCGGCTTCGACTTCACCGTCGAGTACCGCCCGGCCGCCTCAACACGCCGCCGACGCCCGTCTCCGCCGAGACGTTGACGATGCTGCGGACGCACCCACGGTGGCAGCCCTCTCGCATCCACTCCGGGCCATCTTTCGCCTTCATCGACGAGGTTCGCCGCGCTATCGCCACGGCTGCGGATGCGCAGTTAGCTGCTCGCGCGGGGCCGTCGGCCGACGGCGAGCTCGCGCCCTGGCGCCTAGACGAGGACTACTCCTCCATGGCCGCCGCATCTTCGTATCGGATCATGGAGACCGCGCCACCAGGCCTTGTCCTTGGCGCATTCTGCGAGTCACGAGGGCGCCCGTAAGACTCTGCACCGTCTCCGCGCTGATTTTTACATTCCAGGGGATGGCGCCCTGGTGCGAGACTGGGTGCGGGCGTGTGTCACATGCCGGCGGAACAAGACGGAGACGCTCCGTCCGGCAGCTTGCTACGGCCATCGGACGTGCCGTCCCAGTGTGGGCGGACATCTCGATGGACTTCATTGAGGGGCTGCCGAAGGTTGGCGGCAAGTCCGTCATCCTCACGGTGGTTGACCGCTTCTCCAAGTACGCGCACTTCATCGCCCTCGGCCATCCCTATACGGCGGCGTCCGTGGCACGCGCTTTCTTCGACGGCATCGTTCGCCTCCACGGGTTTCCATCCTCCATCGTCAGTGATCGTGATCTGTGTTCACGGGTCACGTACGGAGGGACCTTTTGGGTTGGCGGGCGTGAAGCTCCGCATGAGTACGGCGTTTCATCCTCGGACGGACGACCGGTCGAGAGGTCGTCAACAAGATCATCGCCATGTACTGCGGCGCATCACCGGGGATCGCCCACGAGCTTGGGTGGACCGGCCGGCGTGGGCCGAGTGCATCGCTACAACACGTCCTACCACTCCGCGCGCACGCTACTCCCTTTGAGGTGGTCTACGGAGGCCACCACCGGCGATGCTTCCCTATACGGCTGGCACGGCCCGTGCGAGACGGCGGATGACTGCTGCGTACCGCGACGAGATATCGCCGGGCCGAGGCGGCGCCAACACTTCTTCTGTGCTCAAGAACTGGCCAGGAAATACTATGATGCACACCATCGCGAGGCGGAGTTCGCGGTGGGCGATTGAGTGCAGCTACGCCTTCTTCACCGGACGACCCAGTCCTTGGACCCACGCTCCAGGCGCAAGTTGGGACCTCGTTACGCTGGTCCTTTCCGTGTGCTGGAGCGCATCGGCACGCTCGCCTACCGCCTTGAGTTGCCTGCAGGCTCGCGCCTCCACGACGTCTTCAACGTCGGCCTCCTGAAGGCCTACCGGGGCGACCCTCCTTCTACACCACCAGCTCTTCCACCTACTTCGGATGGGCGTCTAGAGCCTGCCCCGGCGAGTGTGGCTCGCGTGTTGAAGGCCCAGCAGCGCCGTGGTGTTTGGCACGTCTTGGTGCATTGGACCGGCCTGTCCGAGGACGAGGCGACTTGGGTGAAGCTTGAAGATCTCCGCCAGCAGTTTCCAGAAGTTCAGCTCGAGGACGAGCTGTTTGAGAAGGCGGGGAGAGATGTTATGGTCGGTCTGACCTATACACGTAGGAAGCCCACTAGTGGCTAGTTATGGGCTTAGCCCAAGTAAATTAGGGGCTTAGCCCAAGTAAATTAGGGTTTCGAGGAGGCCGTCCTCCTATATAAACACTTGTATCCCTTCAAGATTAATCAGACAATAATTCAGTATCATCGTCTCGTCTGAAGGAGACGGAGAACCCTAGCCCCCGCCGCACCAACCCTAGCCGCCTCCTTCTTCCTCCGCGACGGCGCCCAGCCGCCGGCGCCGAGCTCCCCAACCTCTCCGCCCTCACTTCCACCCTTACAACCTCCGCCCTAAACCCGGTAGAACCCTAGTCTCTACCAGATTTACTCCCCAAGTCCCATAATATAAGATGTTATTACAACCAATATGCTATGCTAGTATATATCACATAGCACCTCTGTATTTTTCACAAGGATACCTCTATTCTACTGCAAGTCTAAACAAAAGTAAGAGATCACTATAAGAGCTGTAGACCTGTAGTGGGCTGTAAGCTTCTGTCCATTGCAGGTAGCGCTGTAGGTTCTAACATAATGAGCTCAAATTAGCCATTACAGTACAGAACTCTAGCGGACGCATATTGCCAGATAAGAGTTGTAGACCTGTAGTGGGCTGTAAACTTTTGTCAATTACAAGCAGCACCATTGCCAATTAGTCTTTATTCTAACTGGCCTATAAATACCGAGAAACAAACAGATTCTAGAACATAGCTATGACAGGTTGACAACAGACACCGTAAGGAATGTGACTCCAAGTAAACTTGAAAGGTCCCCCAAACCCAAATGACAGACTGACTGACTTAAAAAATCCCACCATATGGAGAGTAATATCACTTCACCTTTTAAGCAATAAACTTGCACGACTGGAGGCATCCTGGTCTAAATTAATGTAACATCTACTCCATCATATTTCTTTACAAAACACGCTGGTATTATCATCTTAACTAACACACAAATATTGGTCACCAGATAGAATTAAGAGGCTCAAGTTGAATCAATGGAGGGGAAAGACCCTTAAATAATGATCACTAAACTAATCACCATCAGCAGCCAGAGACTGGTGCCTGTATTTCGTTAGGGGAGATCTAAAAATAATCTTGATAAAAAAGGATGCTTATAAAATGGACAGACACATCAGCCTTTTTTCCGTTAGGTACTTGCTTAACAGCTTATTAAACCAAAGGACCTTTTTGGAAAGCAACAAAAAGCTTGCCATGACACAACTTGTATTATGCACGTAGTAAAGGCAGGTAAAGAAGGAATACTACCTTCGGGGAAATATCTAGTGATACCACACCTTATATGGTACCATGATACCACTCTTCAAAATTCAAGTTTAAAGTTTCAAAAAATTCCAAAATAAATTTATGGATGTTCACAAGATGCGTGTTTACAATTCGTAGAACTTGCATAACCAAATTCTAAATACACTCAAAGAAACAAAAAAGACGATCCAACATGAATAGTGTCACAAAAAGACAAAAACACAAAATGATACTATTCACATTGCAATTTGTTTTTTTTTGTTTCTATGTGTACATTAAGAATTTAGTGCTGAAAATTTTAGGAAATATAAACACAGATCTTGTGAAGACTCACAAATATGTTTTGAATTCTTTTGACACATGAAAATTTAAATTCAAAAAGTGGTACCATATAAGGTGTGGTATCACTAGATATTTCCCCTCCTATCTTCATCCCGGTGCATAGGTCGTACGCGTATCCCTAGATCATCAATTTGACCAATGTAATATAAGGTATATAAAACATACTGCCTCCGTCCATAAAAGGACGTCAAAGATATGTCTAAATTCGGATCTATCTATACATTGAAGAGTGTTCTACATACATTCAAATTTGGGCAAGCCTCCAACACCATTATATGGACAGAGGTAGTATATCATTAGAAACTTCAGATGTTCTACTTTCCAATGGTATACTTTTTATGGTGTACAATTTATATTATATTTGTCAATTGACAACCTACAGATATGCACAGGACCTATACAATGGGACAGGGACAGAGAGAGTACTTGTTCCTTTCAGAATTAATAGTTCTGGCACTAAATGATACTTATCGAAATATCAACTTCCTTTCAGAAACAAATTTGTTGTCTCTTTGATAAGAGAGCAGAAGACTTCACCCTAACCTTAATTTATCATTCAGTTGCTATGACATGTTTTAGAAAATAGGACCAGATACCGGAAGCTATCACCCTGAATGCGTACATGGATACAGTTGCTATGACATGTTTTAGAAAATAGGACCAGATACTGGAAGCTATCACCCTGAATGCGTACATGGATAGGGGGCTGCCAACTTTCAGAAAAGAGAGAGAGAGAGACATAAAGCATGGATATCCAGTGGAAAGCATGCGTACCATTCATTCTAACAGAGAATAAGAGGTAAAGCATACCAAGAGTTCTTTGTGGGCTTAAATGACTGAAGATGAATGTGCCTTTGTCTACTATATCTATATGTTGACCTCTTCCGTGTCAACCACTAAGGACAACCTCATTTCAAAAGTTAAGGCAACGTCTTCTTACTCACATGTGATGACCTCACGTAGTCACGTCAGTGGAGGTCGAAAATGATGGATGAAAGTTGTAGGCCCCTGTATGAATAATGAAAAGATATATAAGAAACTTTTGTTTAATCTTCTGAGGTAGACTTCAAAATAGATGAAGGTGACTTAACACTATCAAATTTATGTGATGACATATGCAGGGTACATGCTCAATTGCTCATTATGGTTCAGCTGCGGGCATTGGGCTCAAAGGGCAGTGCACTACACTTCAATTACTATATAAATTGATGGGTTTACATCAACAATTTAATAACAAAACCATACAGTGTTAGGATGGTGTATGAGAGACTGAGGGAAACTGCAGCTAGAGTCCAGACATTTGAGTTGGACTCAGAACAGTCCAAC
The DNA here is from genome assembly GCF_019359855.2 of Lolium perenne. Taxonomy (NCBI): domain Eukaryota; kingdom Viridiplantae; phylum Streptophyta; class Magnoliopsida; order Poales; family Poaceae; genus Lolium; species Lolium perenne. The sequence goes on from NC_067245.2 coordinate 271,570,361, forward strand.
TCAAACCTTCTGGACAATATCATTTCTACATGATGTATACACATGCACCTTTTGGATTGATGGCATCCCTGACCGCTGCAATCCCAGGGGCAATAGGAAAGGAACAGACACTTTGGTTCAGCTCATAGTGTAGTGAATCTGGAAGCATTGCAACCATAGCACTTTTGATGGGAAGCAGACGGATATCTACGCATTGATTCATAGGAGGCCCGCTCCTGGGATATGGAAGGCACAACAGGCCTCAATCTGATGCTGCCTATATGGTTGCATCTGGGTTTCTAGTGTGTCAAGGGCACTGGGGTTCAGCCTAGTCTTAAGCTTGTAAAGACTACTCCATTCTATCACTACACTGACATGCAAATTTTCTCAAAGGTAGAAAAAATGGGAAGCTTGTAACAGTATTGCTTTCTTGAGCAAGTATAACATGATAAAGGCCAGATGTAGTCATAGAAAAAGAGAGATAAAGTTACCTGAAGATGGTACGAATAGGAACATCAATCAAATCCATCTGAACCTTATTGCTAGCATGTCTTATGTCCAAAAGCACAGTTGCAAATGACAAATTGTGAATGAATAAAATATATGCTAAGGACCTAACTCATGACTCGTCAGAGACCACTTCAGCAGTATCTACCAATCATAGTACCTGTGAAATTACAGTAAAAGCTACTTTGCCCTTTGATAAACTTAGCATTACTTTCTGACTTCATGTAGAATGACCATTATCCTTTTCAGGGAAGATTCATAAATCGTAAAGACTATAAAGTCCATGACCACGGTGCATGAATAAGTATGTGAAGTTTTGAACGTAAGTCAATGGAAGCAAAACAGTAATGACATAATTCAAAGAAGCGAATGACCATGTTAATTGTCAACTGAACTAGAAAAATAACAGATAAATACAAAAGGAGATGAGAATGGGAAAGTAAGTTCATTCAACTGAGATCCTTTTACCAGATAAAGTCGAACAAACTGGACAAAAAGAAACAGCAAGAACAAGTTGCTCAAGAGAAGTATGAAACTACCAGTGCAACTGGAGGAATACAGACGACTTATACCATCATCACAGCAGTCCGTAGCGCTAGGATGGAAGAAGGGGAACATGGTATCAGTTCTCAGCTACACACCTTCTGTGACTGAAAGAGAAAGCCAATAGCAGTTGGAACTGGGTGAGTTAGGATAGTCCAATAGAAAAAATTCAACAGGCCAACATGAAGATCGCACGAGTAAACACTTCATCTGCCCCTCAAAGAAAGAAAATAGCCACAGCTAAACATGTCAATTAGATTGCAATAATTAAGGACAGCTAACATCAGCATGAAGATCATATAATATTATCTCTGAGATAGTTGCTGATTTTCCATATCCCAAGAAAAAAAAACGCATTGCAACTCACGCACGCATCAACCCTGTAAATGAATGAGCTTCCACCATTTGGTTAAGCATTTAGTCAACAGCAATCTATAGCCCTCGCGTGGCATGTAATTTTGTTCACTATGTCAGGCAATATCATCTGTACTGCTCTTAGAAATGCATTATAGCAGCAGATGAGCAGAACAAAATAATCTAAGGAATCATTGATGGAAGAAGAATGACCATCATACTGCTAGAAAATTTATAATAATATTGCATGCATTCTTCAAATAGTTTTTCAGATAGTTATCCTTTGTATACTCTTTTAGACCAATACTGCTATATGATGGTCATATTCAAAATAGGGATGCATATCACTGTCAATATGTTCCATTGATGGATAAAAGCATTTTCATTCCTGCACATTATGACAGAAACACATCCCAGATAAACATTTCTATAAAAATAGCTACAAAAATATATTTTTGGCAAACCTTACTAGAATAGCCGACTGTGCCAGCCATACCAAATAATGCAGAAATGTGCACTCTAAATCCACAATAACCCAAACCGAGAAGAGAAAGTACCTGATGTTAATGCACACAGTCTACTGCTAGTCAATTCTATCACTGCTACCACTTGCCAGCAGAAGATAAGGCACATGCATTGTATAACTATTCCTTAAGCGATAACTTAAGGGTAGAGAATCACAAACCAGAAATAGTAGCAAAATAAAGGATACAACTGAAACCGCAAATACAATTGTATATCGCATGTGCCAAGCATACAGGATTTATCCGATTGACCGGAACCAACCAGAGAGTAAACGACAGAACTATACCAGATGCGAACATCATTTTGTTTACTAGTACAAATATGCCATGATTAAAAGAAATACTTGATCGCTACAGGGACTATTGATTTACACATGCCATCAAGGGCCTAACAGTGCTCCAAAGATACCCTTTCTGATACACTTAGCACAACTACTCCAGTAAGCCTCTTCCATAACAGCAGCGAACAACTCAGATGATTTAACCACCTGTCAGGTAAGAAAAATGATCTTAAGCTACATTCAGTCTGAACAGGACTGTCACACTCTTTCATTGGCAGATGATGTTTTTTATACACAATCAAGAAACGTAACAAACAACCTCCTAACCAAAACCTTGTCACTATGTGAAATGGCAAGAGTTAGAAGACAGGTCTGCATGGAGGAGGTGGTGGACCGCAGAGGAGGGAAAACAGAATGGCTGAATCGACCAAAACCATGATTTACGAATACAACAACCAGCCGGAAAAGTAAAGAGAAGCTATAAAAATCTAGCAAACCCCTGATTTATAAAGATGACACCGAAGGCCTCCATCCACAATGTGATAAATGCAGCGAAAACATGCAATAATCTGGTAAGCGAGAAAATAAGGTTCACTTAACCTACGCAAATCCATTTTTCTCAAAACATCTGCCCAAATCTACAAGGTATAGTACCAATGGATGTCTGCATATTACTCAGGGCATTGCCAGAAAGAATTCTGCTATGTATACAATGAATTTGATAATGATATTACTACGACACTGTCCAACTCATGTGAGCACAGGTGGCTGACCGGTGGGTCTTCCTCCTTCTCACCAAGACAAGAACAACAGTGTGGTCAGTTTGTCCTAAGTTTATCATTTCTCTACCAGAAAAGGTGACCAGAACAATCCTACAATTTACAGAAAGATAACTTGACCGTAAAACACATGAGATTTAGCTAGCCTCATGCTGATCCAAGTATCTATCAGCTCAAACACATCAGTTGTTATTGACACTGAGCATTCACCTCTCAGCCAACTATCGCAGAAAATAAAGAACCATCCCACTATGATTCAATCTCTGGGTATGGCAGTAGTGAATCCCTATAAACACCCTGTTGCAGAAATCGTACAGCAGCACACCCTGCTGTATTTTAGCAACCTCTGAAATTGGACGATGCAGATGTTCCATATACATCAACATCGGAAATTCTGGATTAAGAATACAGAATGTTACTGATGGTAGCACCAATGCGCATTAAACATTGAACTGTAGCAGAAATACATCTAGTTGTTACATGATTTATCATACCTAAACAAACTACGCAATCAAACATATAGCAGTACGTCAACAACTAAATTCACGTGTTTCAACAGGAGAAAACCAATCGAAATCGCCTCGAGGGAAACAATCTAAGCGGCTGATTCCGCCGAATCAAGAAACCCTAGATTTGAGCGCCGCACCTGTCTCACTTGCAGTAGCGGTCGGCCTTCTTGCGCACGCGGTCGTCGAGGGCCTGCTCGACGGTGCGGTCGCGGGAGGCGCGGACGGCGTTGGACGGGTCGTAGCCGAACTTCCTCGTCTCCACGGGGAAGATCTCCTCGTACTTCATCCGCTTGGCCGCGTCGATGGTGTAGTCGTCGCCCCCAGCGCCTCCGCCCTCGGCGCCCTCCGTGGGCGCGGCCGCCTCCCCTGCGGCGGCTTCGGGGTCGGCGTCGGCGGGGAGATCGGCGGCGGGCTTCTTGTTCTTCTTCTGCTTCTTGGGCTTGCGGAGGGTGGCGGCCTCGCCGCCCTTGAAGACGAGGCGGCCGGGCTTGGCTTTCTTGTAAACGTCCGACATGAGGGGCAGAGGCAGGGAAAGTATGCAACGCAGGGCGAGGTGTGTGGCTTTGTATGGTCCGGTCGAAGTCGGACTCAGGTCGCCCGGTGGGCCGGTGGCACGCGTCTGTTAGGTGGGGCGATTTGGTTCCTCGCAAACCCTTTTTCGCCTCCAAGCATACATTAGATCTGAAATTAAAACTTCAAACTCGCGAGCTAAATAAGAACCAGAACTCGATTCGCATCGAACTCGACATATAACGAATTGGGCCAAGTTTTAACTTTTCATTAAACGAGTTCAACATAAACAAGCCGAGTTCAACTAGCTCGCGAATAGCTCGTTTAACTCGGTAAAAACCAACATTATGATGTGAAATCTGGTCAAAAAAGTTAATCCAACACAAGTAGTCAAGTCCTACCAGTCTAAGTTCAATTATGCTACATGATAACGCATGTGCACTCGTGGTTTGTTAACTTGTCTTGCAATGTTTCTTTATACCTTGTTAATGATCTGCCAATATTATTCTTGTGATATAATTATTGATTGTTATGGTTTATCGACTATATGATTGTGTTACCAAATTTTTAATGATTGTTGTGTATCATTTATGCCTACATAATCAGGAAAACATCAATTATACATGTTCCTATTGTCTGGTTTTTGACAAGCTACTCATGAGCAACTCGCGAGCTCTGTGAGTCGAGCCAAACTTGAAATTTGAACTCGTTTGCTAAACGAGTTGACTAGAGCTAAGTCGCTAGTTGGTCGAGCTTTAGCGAGTCAAGCTGAGCTGGCTCGGCTCGAATTTCAGGCCTAGCATACAAAAACCGATAGTTTGGTTGCCAATTGGGTTCTATGTCTTTTCTTCGGTAGGAACCTTAAAGAACCTTCAAGATAGGTCTACGAGACACGGTCAAATCGAGCATTGTCGCTACGATAGGTGTTGACGGGCACAAAGAAAGAGAAGACATGTGCGGGAAGCAAGCTTGGTGATGGTGGGAGCCAAGAATTTGGGCCTGCGATTTGGTGCGAAATGTAGCCTCACCGCCCTCTTAGGCTCCGTTTGTTTGGGCTTCTGCTTCTGCTTTTGCTGCTTTTAGACCCCCAAAAGCAGAAGCCCAAACAAACTGCCAACTTCACCAAAACCGATTCTAAAAGCGCTTTGGGAAATTGCACTACGCGTGCGGAAGCAGCCCCGGAGGTGCTTTTGCCTGCTTCCCGGGCTTCCGAACGGCCCGAACGATTAATTACAAAAGATGTACCACCGAACGGCCACACAGCCCCCAGCCCGATACCCTGTCCTCGAGCTCTTCTCTCCTCTCGTCGCCCTTCCCGACGCCAGCGTCCGCCCCCGTTCGCCGCCCCGCCGCCAGCTCTCCCGGCCCCGTCGCCAGCGTCCGCCCCCGTACGCCGCCCTCGCCGCGCCCTCTCGGCTTCCCGCGCCCGTACGCCGCTTCGCCGCCGCCTCGCCCCTCCGCTTCTGTCCGCCGCTAGCACCCGCCTCGTTCGCGCGCCGGGAGACAGGAGCAGCTGAGCCCTCAGCCTAGCTCCTCGGCCCCGCCGCCGCCGCCCCCGTCGCCGCCCGAATCCCGCCGTCTTCCAGCTCGCGCCCGTCGCCCGCATCTTGTCGTTGTCCAGCCCGTGAAGGTCGCGCTCGTCGCCGGCGTTGGAAGTTGCTTGAGGCGCCGCTGTCCCCTGCGATTTCCCCGCCGCCGTCCCGTGCGACTTCCCCGCCCATATCGCCGGACGCTGCTGCCCCATCCCCACACGGTCAAGGCTGCTCCCGCTCTTCCCCTTGCAGTCGCCCATCTCCAGCCACTGCGGCTATGCATCGGCCTGCTTGTATGCACGAGCATATGCAGATGTCTCACTGAATCGATTTCTCGGAAAAAAAATGAGTCGATTGGGTGAACTAATTCACCCGTAATAAGGTTTACAATTATTACAAAAACTCAAAAAATTCTGACTTCTTATAAGCCAAAAGCTAAAAGCTAAAATTATTTTGGTAAAAGTCTTTTTACAAGTATTTTGCCGCGGAACGGGTAAATGGAGGCAAATCATTATTTATACAATATCTTCAGCACTCAGGGCATTTCAGACATTTCATTCCTACAACCAACAACAGCAGTCACAAAAAGCTCTCCTGCCAAACAACAAATATCTGCTTCTCACAGCTGCTTCTCACAGCTGCAACAGCTACAGCTGCTTCTCAAAAGCTGCAGCCCAAACAAACAGACCCTTAGTCAGTCACCACCAGTGAAGAACAAATTCATCCTCACTTTTCGTCACGGGCAGCGACAATTTAGAGTCGAGCCACCGGCTGCTCCGATTTGCAGATCTCCAGCTCAAGCTCCAACACTCTCTCCTCTCTTGCAATGGAAACTGCCCCGTAGTTGTGCTTCAGGCTACATGCTTTTGATTAAGTAGAGTGATTCATGACAGTTACATGCCCCCATCACATATGCTCTCATATTTGAACTTACCAGGGAGAGGATGACAAATCTGAACTACATCTACAACAATAATAATATACAGGTTATCAGCATGCTTAGGATGAAAAAAGAGCCCCTTTTAACCACCTTGTACGTGAACACATTAAGGGTTATGGTGTGTTTAAAGATAGCATAGAATCGAAGAGCAAATGATAATGTTCCTTCATGTCCTTGGACATAACCAGAGATTTCGAGTGATTATGATCACATGTAGGAGATCGACTTAGACAATATCTCAGGCTATACTTCAATCAAGTCATGAGCTATTTGAGAGCTTATATGAGATATGATCAAGCTCCCATGTACTCGTACTCCACCAAATATCAAAGATTGCTACTTATGGTTTCCATATTTCAAGGTGAGCTACTCTAGCTTGTAGTTCATGACACGCTTATATTGCATCGAGGGCTAAGAATTTGTTCATGTTCATGTCAGGATTGTGTTGGAACGATTGATGGTACTCATGTCACTGCTAGAGTGCCCATAAGTGAGTCTCATGCATACATGGGGAAAACACTACACCAGCCAAAATTTGCTTGCCTCTGTTGATTTGATATGAAATTCAAATATGTGTTAGCTGGATGGGAAGAATCAGCTAGCCTATGATGCAATGATTCTTGCTGACAGCTTAGGGAGACCTAATGGCCACAAAATCCCCGAGGGCAAGTTATACCTAGATGATGCCGGATATGCTTGCTGCCCTGATGCATGTAAAATGCATACATGAACTATGTCCTTTATCATATTAGATTCCCACATATTTACAACATATATGATGATAATACCATGTTTTACATTGATTTATGGGGATTTACCAATGATCCCCTTTATTTGGTTTATAACCCTGCAGAACAGGAAAAAGTGTTTCGCGTATTGACGAAGCGGTTCCTCGGTAATGCCCACCATGAGGGGCTTAGGGTTGACAGAAGTCGCGATGGAGATTCCGGGAGCGAGAAGACACACGACGTTCCCAGGTTCACGTCCCCTCGGTGGAGGATCGCTACGTCCTGCTAGCAATCCACTATATGAATATATGTGTACAGGGGGCCGTCATAGGCGGAGTTGTTGTATCTAGTCTAGTTCTAATCTGCGGGTTGCGATATCTAGGCGTATCGCGTCTATGTTTTTCTGTTTCTGAATATCCCCTAAGGGGTGCCCTGTAATATCCCAAGTTTAGAGGCTACAAAATGAGAGAACACCAGAGTGTGCATTGCATTCATGCATAGAAAATCCGGAGAATTTTCGCGCTTTCAAATAAAACTTATCACAGTAACTGAAGTTTCACATGACTTGCTGGAATTGAAGTAGATCATCAAGTCAAGCGCTATAAACTTCATTGTGATCTTTGCTAAAACCTTGCTTTGGGTAGAGATGATTTGATCTATGGGCTAGATCAAATGGGATTAGCTTTACCATAACAACACCTTAAGTAAGGGTCAATTACAAGATCTTATAAAAGATCTCAACATGACATTCCGTACAACAGCACATAAATATTTATTCAACTATAAATCAAAGAACACAATTAATCAAGAAACTATTCTTTACTTATATTTTCCGTCTCTTTTACTAAATAAATGTTCCTACCATGATTCACATGGTATATATTTTCAACTACAATACTTGAATTCATGTCAAGGACATTTACCTTAGTTCCTTATCAAACCTTAACTATTCCAATCTCATTTCTCCAAACTCATTCCTACTAAACCTCTAAGAAAGAAGAGGATCATCTATATATGTTTACCTCATCCATTGACTAGAACCTAGGTTATCATTTAAACCCTATCCAAGTGAGGTAAGACATTAATATTAACTATTGCCATGAGAAATACAAGTTAAGTGCTAAACCCTACTTCATCAAGCCAACACTTGATGGTAAGTAAGAACCTATTTCTCTACTAATTCATTAGGAGGACAATGTTAAGATCATTACACCTTGGTAATGATCATAAACCCTAGAGGAACCCTACCTATCCAAGAGAGCTCAAGTTAAAAGTGTATACTCAAGTGTATTGACCAATACTGGATCTTGGAGAGGAGAACCATGTTTCACTAATGAACTATTATGTGGTCAATACCTTGATCATTACAAACTGGGTAATGATCATACACCCTAAGAATCTAGCTGAGTGTGATGAGAAGAATGATAAAGAGAGATTAGTGAGGAATTAGTGGATCATGTCTAATGTATAACCATGCTTTGTAGATTTAATTGATAAGATAAACCTATGTGATAAGAAGATACCATCCATCACATAAAATGATAGATTATTAGTAATGAAACCTAGATCATTCCCCATGCCTTGAGTGGAGGAGTAATGGCATTGTACTTAAACCTTGCATATCCAAACACTTGAAACAACTCTAGTATTGCTTTGATCCAAGAATCCTATTAGTGGTGAGGAAGGGTAACCCTAGTCAATTAAACATAACCATACCTATGCCCATATTCCAATCCTAGTTTGTGTATCACTTGGGTGATCACAACTAAAACCCTAGACCACATTTGAATTCCAATCCATGTATGAATTGGGATCATAAGTAGAATCCTACCACACTTCATGTCCAATTATACTTCAATTAGTGAAGCATAACCAAAACTCTAGACCATTCAACATTAGGTAAACTCCACATAAAATAACATCTCCTGATTTGTGTACCAGGGATCACAAGTATAAACCTAAGCCAGAGATACCTTAAAGCCTAAATGACATTTAAGTGATTACTGTACAATTAATATTAAACACTACCTTTCCATCCTAGTGGCCAAGTTATAAAACATCATATACTTCAAATATCAATTCTAGGAAAATGCATGTCTCGTGAGAATAACATAATATACCTAGACAATTTAAATCAAGGTTTAAGGAAACCATATCCTTAATTATGGTATAACCCTAAACTAAATTCCAAGCAATTAGAAGAATAAACACATGAAATTATGCTCACAAGATTCTATACTCAAATAAGAAATCAAATACTAGTATTGGTCTTGCAAATCAATTCTTTATAAAAGGGAATATAAAATATAATTTTTACTTATCACTTGATGTTGGTATAAATCCTATTAGAATAATTTGAATTCCAAAATAATAAGAAATTGAAATTATCATTCTTCACATACCTATTTAAATATCAAGCCATAATCAAAAGTTGACAATATTAATAAATTTACAAAATATGGAAAGTATTTGTTGACCATCTCTCTATTAAATTTAGTGGAAATTAATCCAGCATAAAAACCTACAAAACAAACCAGAATCTAAATTAGAATTCAAACAACAAATTCAAAACAGAGATACAAAACAGAAAATACAAACTGAAAAAAGAGGACTTACCTTACTAGGCCAACCAGACCAGCAGCAGCCCAAGGAACAGCCCAGCAGCCCACCAAGCCACTCACATACCGGTTCGCTTTAAACAACTGTGCAAGGAGGTGTCGTCTTCTTCCTCTCTCGCATGCTCGACACGGCGATGCCACAGGCACGTCGTCGTCGCCGATAAAGATCCCCGGATGCCAAGTACAAGCTCAGAGCCTCGCCCTGTCCGTCTGATCCACAAGCATCAAGATTCACGCCCAGGACATCGTAGACGTCGTCGTTCCATCTCCACCACTGCCACCGGTGAAGTGACAATTCCGACCTCGTCGGGGGCTATAAATACCACCAAAGGAGCGCAGTGTAATTCTTGTTCATCTCCATCCTTCCATTTCCTCTCTAACCTCTCCAAATCCTCGCAATCGTCTATGACCTGTCACCAGAGTCGAAGACAAAGCCGTCGACTGGAGCCACCCTAGAGCTTGTCGCATGGTCGAGGAGGAGCGCCTCGACGAGTAGTTCCTCTGGAAGGAGTCCAGCATCCAGGGGAGGGCGGAATCAAGATAATTTGTTCGTTCCCTTTCGCCGGTGATCATCGGAGAAGTGGACGATTCGCTCGTCTCCGACCATCTCCAGCTTCTCCGAGGGTCTCATTGTCTTCTTGGTGAGCTCACGCATCTCCAGCATCTACTAATTCTTCCTAGCATCGTCGGTAGCCTAGTTCCCCAATCTTGCCGGGGTGCACCGCCGCAGAAGTATGTCGTCGGCGTAGCTCCGGTGGTCCTCCGCGAAGGGCGACCAAACCATCGTGCTCAGTAGGTCGAGGAGGTCCAGAAATGCCTATTCGCGCATCCCAAGGGGCCTTGAATCGGCGGCGCCACCACATACTGGCCGCCGACGGTTAATCACCGGTGATGCCAACGTGGCTTGTGGGGTCCTGGTCATCATTGACTGGTCATTGCCCACGTGGAAATTGACCCAGTCAAAGGACCCACTTGTCAGTGTCTATGGCTATGTATGAATCGGTATGTCTAGTGTTTTCTATTTAATTCAAAATCCAGAAAATAACTGAAACTTTGGAAATATATAAAATTCATCTCAAATCACAAAAATGGCTCTATTCAATAAAAATATAATATAAAAATGTTTGTCAAAATAAAAATTCAATTATTTTAACCTTTATTAATTATGCCTTTTCATTTATCCTAGATACAAATAAAATTCAATAAATACTTTAATTTCAAAAATAAATAATAGTTATTCAGTAACTAAGTAAAGTATTAAGTTTAATTTTCTTTATCATATTTTCATTAACTTAAATATTAGTGATATTTCATAAACCCTAAATTGCAAATTACCATTACTGTCTCCTATAAATAATAACAAATTAAGAAAATAATAAAAGCTAATATTATTTTGGTATTTCAAAAGTTGTTTATTTACTTAAACCTTTTTAGTTAACAGGTTATTATTTTAAAATTTAATAACAACTATAAAACCCTAATTCCTGAATTAAACCCTAAATAGTATTTATCTTAATTATTAAATCTTCTAAAATAACAAAATGCTAAGACCACTATTAATTTTATTTAAAAGTAATTAGTAACTTAAATTATATTTCCAATTATTATTTTAAGGATAGCATCACCATTTAAAAACCTAGTTCCAATAATAGTAAAGAACCCTTAACCCTATTATTTTAGGTTAGAACTCTAATTTGTTCACACTTCTAAAACCCTAGGAACCTATGGAATGAGATAATATGATTTGCACCTTACTAATGGATTCAACTTAAGAGAATTAATATATGTTGATGATCTAGTAAAAATAAAACTAGACCAATTCACATGAAGTCATTATTTCATGTCTTTATTTTTTAATAAACCCTATATGACCAACTAGTATCACCTCATGGTGGTAATGCCTAACCAAATCTTGCAAGCTTTAGATGCTTGATGACCCACAAGTATAGGGGATCGCAACAGTCTTCGAGGGAAGTAAAACCCAATTTATTGATTCGACACAAGGGGAGCCAAAGAATACTTGAAAGCCTTAACAGCGGAGTTGTCAATTCAATGCACTGAAACAGACTTGCTCGCAAGAGTTTATCGATAGTAATAGTTTTATAACGATGTGATAGTGAAATATCGCAGCGACGGTGTAACAAAGACAGCAGTAGTGATTATAGTAAACAGCAGGATTAAAATACTGTAGGCACAGGGATGGATGAACGGGCGTTGCATGGATGAGAGAAACTCATGTAACAATCAAAGCAGGGCATTTGCAGATAGTAATAAAACGGTGTCCAAGTACTAATCAATCCATAGGCATGTGTTCCATATTTAGTCGTACGTGCTCGCAATGAGAAACTTGCACAACATCTTTTGTCCTACCAGCCGGTGGCAGCCGGGCCTCTAGGGAATCTACTGAAAATTAAGGTACTCCTTTTAATAGAGCACCGGAGCAAAGCATTAACACTCCGTGAACACATGTGATCCTCATATCACCGCCTTCCCCTTCGGTTGTCCCAATTTCTGTCACTTTGGGGCCTCGGGTTCCGGACAACAATACATGTATACAACTTGCAGGTAAGATCATAAAACAATGAATATCATGAAACAATAACATGTTCAGATCTGAGATCATGGCACTCGGGCCCTAGTGACAAGCATTAAGCATAACAAGTTGCAACAATATCATAAAAGTACCAATTACGGACACTAGGCACTATGCCCTAACAATATTATGCTATTACATGACCAATCTCATCCAATCCCTACCATCCCCTTCAGCCTACAGCGGGGGAATTACTCACACATGGATGGGGGAAACATGCCTGGTCGATGGAGAGGCGTCGGTGGTGATGATGGCGATGATCTCCTCCGATTCCCCGTCCCTGCGGAGTGCCAGAACGGAGTTTCTGGTCCCGAGACAGAGTTTCGCGATGGTGGCGGCGTTCTGGATGTCTTCTGGCGATTTCGACTTCTCGTCTCGCATTTTTAGATCGAAACCCTTAAATAGTCCAGAGGGGGGCGTCGGAGGCTGGCCGAGGCGGCCTCACCATAGGGCGGCGCGCCCCCCTCCTAGGCCGCGCCGGCCCATGGTGTGGGGGCCGTGTGCCCCCCCCCCCCCCCCGGTCTGCCTTTCTGGCTCCGTGAATCTTCTGGGAAAATAAGCCCTTTGACATTAATTACGGGGATTTTCCTGAAAGTTGAATTTCTGCACAAAAACGAGACACCAGAGCAATTCTGCTGAAAACAGCGTTAGTCCGTGTTAGTTGTATCCAAAATACATAAATTAGAGACAAAACAATAACAAAAGTGTTCGGGAAAGTAGATACGTTTTGGACGTATCAACTCCCCCAAGCTTAGCTTATTGCTTGTCCTCAAGCAATTCAGTTAACAACTGAGTGCGATAAAAGAACTTTCACGAACACATTTGTTCATATGATGTAAATATTCTCATGATATGGACAAGTACTTAGGCAATTCATAATAGGATACTGATACGTCTCCGACGTATCGATAATTTCTTATGTTCCATGCCACATTATTAATGTTATCTACATGTTTTATGCACACTTTATGTCATATTCGTGCATTTTCTGGAACTAACCTATTAACAAGATGCCGAAGTGCGATTCTTGTTTTCTGCTGTTTTTGGTTTCAGAAATCCTAGTAACGAAATATTCTCGGAATTGGACGAAATCAACACCCAGGGTCCTATTTTGCCACGAAGCTTCCAGAAGTCCGAAGAGGAGACGAAGAGGGGCCACGAGGGGGCCACACCCTAGGGCGGCGCGGCCCCCCCTTGGCCGCGCGGCCCTGTGGTGTGGGGCCCCCGTGCCGCCTCTTGACCTGCCCTTCCGCCTACAAATAGCCTCCGTCGCGAAACCCCCAGTACCGAGAGCCACGATACGGAAAACCTTCCAGAGACGCCGCCGCCGCCAATCCCATCTCGGGGGATCCAGGAGATCGCCTCCGGCACCCTACCGGAGAGGGGAATCATCTCCCGGAGGACTCTACGCCGCCATGGTCGCCTCCGGAGTGATGTGTGAGTAGTCTACCCCTGGACTATGGGTCCATAGCAGTAGCTAGATGGTTGTCTTCTCCCCATTGTGCTATCATTGTCGGATCTTGTGAGCTGCCTAACATGATCAAGATCATCTATCTGTAATTCTATATGTTGCGTTTGTTGGGATCCGATGAATAGAGAATACTTGTTATGTTGATTATCAAAGTTATATCTATGTGTTGTTTATGATCTTGCATGCTCTCCGTTACTAGTAGATGCTCTGGCCAAGTAGATGCTTGTAACTCCAAGAGGGAGTATTTATGCTCGATAGTGGGTTCATGCCTGCATTGACACACAGGACGATGTGAGAAAGTTCTAAGGTTGTGTTGTGCTGTTGCCACTAGGGATAAAACATTGATGCTATGTCTAAGGATGTAGTTGTTGATTACATTACGCACCATACTTAATGCAATTGTCTGTTGCTTTGCAACTTAATACTGGAGGGGGTTCGGATGATAACCTGAAGGTGGACTTTTTAGGCATAGATGCAGTTGGATGGCGGTCTATGTACTTTGTCGTAATGCCCAATTAAATCTCACTATACTCATCATGATATGTATGTGCATGGTCATGCCCTCTTTATTTGTCAATTGCCCAACTGTAATTTGTTCACCCAACATGCTGTTTATCTTATGGGAGAGACACCTCTAGTGAACTGTGGACCCGGTCCAATTCTCTTTCTTGAAATACAATCTCTTGCAATACTTGTTCTACTGTTTTCTGCAAACAATCATCTTCCACACAATACGGTTAATCCTTTGTTACAGCAAGCCGGTGAGATTGACAACCTCACTGTTTCGTTGGGGCAAAGTACTTTGGTTGTGTTGTGCAGGTTCCACGTTGGCGCCGGAATCCCTGGTGTTGCGCCGCACTACATCCCGCCGCCATCAACCTTCAAAATGCTTCTTGGCTCCTACTGGTTCGATAACCTTGGTTTCATACTGAGGGAAACTTGCCGCTGTACGCATAACACCTTCCTCTTGGGGTTCCCAATGGACGCGTGTTGAACGCGTATCAAGCAGCTTTTTCTGGCGCCGTTGCCGGGGAGATCAAGACACGCTGCAAGGGGAGTCTCCACTTCTCAATCTCTTTACTTTGTTTTTGTCTTGCTTAGTTTTATTTACTACTTTGTTTGCTGCACTAAATCAAAATACAAAAAAATTAGTTGCTAGTTTTACTTTATTTGCTATCTTGTTTGCTATATCAAAAACACAAAAAAATTAGTTACTTGCATTTACTTTATCTAGTTTGCTTTATTTACTGTCTTGCACTCTATATTAAAAATACAAAAAAATAGTTACTTTTGTTGCCATGTCTAGCTCTGAACCTGTTACTTCTTCGCCTGAAGAATTAGTCTTCACTTTCAAACAAGGGGATGAGGAGAGTTTTAAGGATGCTTGGTCTAGAATTTTTACTTCTTATCGTAAAACCGAACCTCAAATGACTCTAAGTTTGCTCCTTAGTAATTTTTATTTTGGTCTTATGGTTCGCTATATATATGCTTTGGATACTTTAGTGGGAGGAGATTTCCTTCATTGCAATGGGGATCAAGCTTTTAATGCCATAAAGAAGTTGGTTGCATCACATGATTCAGCTAATAACTTTGATTCAGCCCTCACTAGCATATATAGTAGATTAAACAATCTCGAGATAAGTACATCTCGCTTGGATGATAACTATTGCCATGTTCGTAATCGTCTTGAACAAGTTTTAGTGAACTCTAAACTTTCATTGTGGGATCCTGCTGTTAAAATTGTTATCGGTGATCGAACTCTTCATGCCTACTGTGATATTATGTCCGAATTTTGCCTTATGCCTGAGAACATTTATAAATCTTTAAAACTTTGGGGAGTCGAGGAAGGAGGAGAAGAAATAACTTTCATTGATAACTCTGTTATAATTCCTAAGGGAATAGCTGCAGGTGTGCATACAACCATTCTTGGAAGAACAATATCCATTGATTATCTTGTTATTGAATGTGTAGGGACAGGAAATATCACACTCGGAAGATCCCTGCTGAAACTATTGGGAGCAGTCATTGATGTGGGAGAAGGCACTCTGAAATTCACCTCTATACCGGGGGGAAATCATATATTTCCTAAACCAAAGGGAAAGAAAAACAATAAGAAAGGTAAGGGTAAAGCCCAAGGTAAGGTTGACACACCATCTCTTCGATAATACTTGATACACACTTTCTGCGCCTAGCTGAAAGGCGTTAAAGAAAAGCGCTTATGGGAGACAACCCATGTTTTTACCTACAGTACTTTGTTTTTATTTTGTGTCTTGGAAGTTGTTTACTACTGTAGCAACCTCTCCTTATCTTAGTTTAGTGTTTTATTGTGCCAAGTAAAGTCTTTGATAGAAAAGTAAGTACTAGATTTTGATTACTGCGCAGTTCCAGATTTCTTTGCTGTCACGAATCTGGATCTACCTCCCTGTAGGTAGCTCAGAAAATTAAGCCAATTTACGTGCATGATCCTCAGATATGTACGCAACTTTCATTCAATTTGGGCATTTTCATTTGAGCAAGTCTGGTGCCATTTTAAAATTCGTCAATACGAACTGTTCTGTTTTGACAGATTCTGCCTTTTATTTCGCATTGCCTCTTTTGCTATGTTGGATGAATTTCTTTGTTCCATTAATGTCCAGTAGCTTTATGCAATGTCCAGAAGTGTTAAGAATGATTGTGTCACCTCTGAATATGTTAATTTTTATTGTGCACTAACCCTCTAATGAGTTGTTTCGAGTTTGGTGTGGAGGAAGTTTTCAAGGATCAAGAGAGGAGTATGATGCAACATGATCAAGGAGAGTGAAAGCTCTAAGCTTGGAGATGCCCCGGTGGTTCACCCCTGCATATATCAAGAAGACTCAAGCGTCTAAGCTTGGGGATGCCCAAGGCATCCCCTTCTTCATCGACAACATTATCAGGTTCCTCCCCTGAAACTATATTTTTATTCCATCACATCTTATGTGCTTTGCTTGGAGCGTCGGTTTGTTTTTGCTTTTTGTTTTGTTTGAATAAAATGGATCCTAGCATTCACTTTATGGGAGAGAGACACGCTCCGCTGTAGCTTATGGACAAGTATGTCCTTGGTTTCTACTCATAGTATTCATGGCGAAGTTTCTCCTTCGTTAAATTGTTATATGGTTGGAATTGGAAAATGATATATGTAGTAATTGCTATTAATGTCTTGGGTAATGTGATACTTGGCAATTGTTGTGCTCATGTTTAAGCTCTTGCATCATATGCTTTGCACCCATTAATGAAGAAATACATAGAGCATGCTAAAATTTGGTTTGCATATTTGGTTTCTCTAAGGTCTAGATAATTTCTAGTATTGAGTTTGAACAACAAGAAAGACGGTGTAGAGTCTTATAATGTTTTCAATATGTCTTTTATGTGAGTTTTGCTGCACCGGTTCATCCTTGTGTTTGTTTCAAATAAGCCTTGCTAGCCTAAACCTTGTATCGAGAGGGAATACTTCTCATGCATCCAAAATACTTGAGCCAACCACTATGCCATTTGTGTCCACCATACCTACCTACTACATGGTATTTTCCGCCATTCCAAAGTAAATTGCTTGAGTGCTACCTTTAAAATTCCATCATTCACCTTTGCAATATATAGCTCATGAGACAAATAGCTTAAAAACTATTGTGGTATTGAATATGTAATTATGCACTTTATCTCTTATTAAGTTGCTTGTTGTGCGATAACCATGTTCCTTTGGGACCCCATCAACTACTCTTTGTTGAATTTCATGTGAGTTGCTATGCATGTCCGTCTTGTCTGAAGTAAGAGAGATCTACCACCTTATGGTTAAGCATGCATATTGTTAGAGAAGAACATTGGGCCGCTAACTAAAGCCATGATCCATGGTGGAAGTTTCAGTTTTGGACATATATCCTCAATCTCAAATGAGAAAATTATTAATTGTTGTTACATGCTTATGCATAAAAGAGGAGTCCATTATCTGTTGTCTATGTTGTCCCGGTATGGATGTCTAAGTTGAAGAATAATCAATAGCGAGAAATCCAATGCGAGCTTTCTCCTTAGACCTTTGTACAGGCGGCATAGAGGTACCCCTTTGTGACACTTGGTAAAAACATGTGCATTGTGATGATCCGGTAGTCCAAGCTAATTAGGACAAGGTGCGGGCACTATTAGTATACTATGCATGAGGCTTGCAACTTATAAGATATAATTTACATGATACATATGCTTTATTACTACCGTTGACAAAATTGTTTCATGTTTTCAAAATCAAAGCTCTAGCACAAATATAGCAATCGATGCTTTTCCTCTATGGAGGACCATTCTTTTACTTTCAATGTTGAGTCAGTTCACCTATTTCTCTCCACCTCAAGAAGCAAACACTTGTGTGAACTGTGCATTGATTCCTACATATTTGCATATTGCACTTATTATATTACTCTATGTTGACAATATCCATGAGATATACATGTTATGAGTTGAAAGCAACCGCTGAAACTTAATCTTCTTTTGTGTTGCTTCAATGTCTTTACTATAAATTATTGCTTTATGAGTTAACTCTTATGCAAGACTTATTGATGCTTGTCTTGAAGTGCTATTCATGAAAAGTCTTTGCTTTATGATTCACTTGTTTACTCATGTCATATACATTGTTTTGATCGCTGCATTCACTACATATGATTTACAAATAGTATGATCAAGATTATGATGGCATGTCACTCCAGAAATTATCTGTGTTTATCGTTTTACTGCTCGGGACGAGCAGAACTAAGCAGGGATGCTGATACGTCTCCGACGTATCGATAATTTCTTATGTTCCATGCCACATTATTGATGTTATCTACATGTTTTATGCACACTTTATGTCATATTCATGCATTTTCTGGAACTAACCTATTAACAAGATGCCGAAGTGCCGATTCTTTGTTTTCTGCTGTTTTTGGTTTCAGAAATCCTAGTAACGAAATATTCTCGGAATTGGACGAAATCAACGCCCGGGGTCCTATTTTGCCACGAAGCTTCCGGAAGTCCGAAGAGGAGACGAAGAGGGGCCACGAGGGGCCACACCCTAGGGCGGCGCGGCCCCCTTGGCCGCGCGGCCTGTGGTGTGGGGCCCCGTGCCGCCTCTTGACCTGCCCTTCCGCCTACAAATAGCCTCCGTCGCGAAACCCCGATGCAGAGAGCCACGATACGGAAAACCTTCGGAGACGCCGCCGCGCCGATCCCATCTCGGGGGATCCGGAGATCGCCTCCGGCACCACTGCCGGAGAGGGGAATCATCTTAGGAGGACTCTACGCCACCATGGTCGCCTCCGGAGTGATGTGTGAGTAGTCTACCCCTGGACTATGGGTCCATAGCAGTAGCTAGATGGTTGTCTTCTCCCCATTGTGCTATCATTGTCGGATCTTGTGAGCTGCCTAACATGATCAAGATCATCTATCTGTAATTCTATATGTTGCGTTTGTTGGGATCCGATGAATAGAGAATACTTGTTATGTTGATTATCAAAGTTATATCTATGTGTTGTTTATGATCTTGCATGCTCTCCGTTACTAGTAGATGCTCTGGCCAAGTAGATGCTTGTAACTCCAAGAGGGAGTATTTATGCTCGATAGTGGGTTCATGCCTGCATTGACACAGGGACGTGACAGAAAGTTCTAAGGTTGTGTTGTCTTGTTGCCACTAGGGATAAAACATTGATGCTATGTCTAAGGATGTAGTTGTTGATTACATTACGCACCATACTTAATGCAATTGTCTGTTGCTTTGCAACTTAATACTGGAGGTTCGGATGATAACTTTGAAGGTGGACTTTTTAGGCATAGATGCAGTTGGATGGCGGTCTATGTACTTTGTCGTAATGCCCAATTAAATCTCACTATACTCATCATGATATGTATGTGCATGGTCATGCCCTCTTTATTTGTCAATTGCCCAACTGTAATTTGTTCACCCAACATGCTGTTTATCTTATGGGAGAGACACCTCTAGTGAACTGTGGACCCCGGTCCAATACTCTTTCTTGAAATACAATCTCTTGCAATACTTGTTCTCTTGTTTTTATAAACAATCATCTTCCACACAATACGGTTAATCCTTTGTTACAGCAAGCCGGTGAGATTGACAACCTCACTGTTTCGTTGGGGCAAAGTACTTTGGTTGTGTTGTGCAGGTTCCACGTTGGCGCCGGAATCCCTGATGTTGCGCCGCACTACATCCCGCCGCCATCAACCTTCAACGTGCTTCTTGGCTCCTACTGGTTCGATAACCTTGGTTTCATACTGAGGGAAACTTGCCGCTGTACGCATCACACCTTCCTCTTGGGGTTCCCAACGGACGCGTGTTGAACGCGTATCAGATACATGCAAATAAAATCATCTAGTAGCTATGTCAATCATGTAAAAGGTACCAACAAATTAATAATAAGCATCATGAATCATGTCTATCTGCAGGATTGCAATGTTCATAAGAGGATATGATAAAGTGGTATCTCGCTTGCCCGTATTTATACAGCAAAACATAAATGCTCGGGCAGCTTTGAAGTTCATGAAAAGACTAGAGGTAGAGATTGTCAAAGATAAAAGCATCAAAGTTATACCACAGTTAATCACATTTTGGGACAAGCATATTATACTAAGAATGACAGTTGTGCTCTCAAGAAAGTGCTCAAAGAAAGGATGGTGACTCAACATAAAAGTAAAAGATTGACCCTTCGCAGAGGGAAGCAGGGATTAACATGCGCTAGAGCTTTTCATTTTTTTTAAACAGGAGTAAATTATTTTTGAAGGAGATATGCCCTAGAGGCAATAATAAAGTGGTTATTATTTATATCTTTATGTTTATGATAAATTTTTATATATCATGCTATAATTGTATTAACCGAAACATTAGTACATGTGTGATATGTAGACAACAAGAAGTCCCTAGTATGCCTCTTAAACTAGCTTGTTGATTAATGGATGATTAGTTTCATAATCATGAACATTGGATGTTATTAATAACAAGGTTATATCATTATATGAATGATGTAATGGACACACCCAATTAAGCGTAGCATAAGATCTCGTCATTAAGTTATTTGCTATAAGCTTTCGATACATAGTTACCTAGTCCTTATGACCATGAGATCATGTAAATCACTTATACCGGAAAGGTACTTTGATTACACCAAACACCACTGCGTAAATGGGTGGCTATAAAGGTGGGATTAAGTATCCGGAAAGTATGAGTTGAGGCATATGGATCAACAGTGGGATTTGTCCATCCCGATGACGGATAGATATACTCTGGGCCCTCTCGGTGGAATGTCGTCTAATGTCTTGCAAGCATATGAATAAGTTCATAAGAGACCACATACCACGGTACGAGTAAAGAGTACTTGTCAGGAGACGAGGTTGAACAAGGTATAGAGTGATACCGAAGATCAAACCTCGGACAAGTAAAATATCGCGTGACAAAGGGAATTGGTATTGTATGTGAATGGTTCATTCGATCACTAAAAGTCATCGTTGAATATGTGGGAGCCATTATGGATCTCCAGATCCCGCTATTGGTTATTGGTCGGAGTGAGTACTCAACCATGTCCGCATAGTTCACGAACCGTAGGGTGACACACTTAAAGTTGGATGTTGAAATGGTAGAACTTGAATATGGAATGGAGTTCAAATATTTGTTCGGAGTCCCGGATAAGATCCCGGACATCACGAGGAGTTCCGGAATGGTCCGGAGAATAAGATTCATATATAGGATGTCATTTTATGTGAATTAAAATGTCGCGGAAGGTTCTATGGAAGGTTCTAGAAGGTTCTAGAAAAGTCCGGAAGAAACCACCAAGGAAGGTGGAGTCCACATGAGACTCCACCTCCATGGCCGGCCAACCCTAGTGGGGGAGGAGTCCCAAGTGGACTCCCCCTTAGGGGGCCGGCCACCCCCCCCCCATATGGGAGGTGGAACTCCCACCTCTAGTGGGAGTCCTAGCTTGGCTAGGTTTCCCCTCCATATGGAAGGTTTTTGGTTCGGGTCTTATTCGAAGACTTGGAGACCAACTCTTGGGGATCCACCTATATAATGAGGGGCCAAGGGAGGGGGCTGGCCACCCCAAGACCACAAGCTGGCCGCCCCCCTTGAAGTGGCCGGCCACCCCCTCCCAAACCCTAGCCGCCCCCTCTCCTCCATATCTTCCGCGTAGCTTTAGCGAAGCTCCGCCGGAGTTCTCCACCGCCACCGACACCACACCGTCGTGCTGTCGGATTCAAGAGGAGCTACTGCTTCCGCAGCCCGCTGGAACGGGAGGTGGACGTCGTCTTCATCAACAACCGAACGTGTGACCGAGTACGGAGGTGCTGCCCGTTCGTGGTGCCGGAACCGATCGTGATCAAGATCTTCTACGCGCTTTTGCAAGCGGCAAGTGAACGTCTACCGCAGCAACAAGAGCCTCCTCTTGTAGGTTTTGGAATCTCTTCAAGGGTGAGACTCGATAAACCCCTCGTTGCTACCGTCTTCTAGATTGCATCTTGGCTTGGATTGCGTGTTCGCGGTAGGAAATTTTTTGTTTTCTATGCAACGTTATCCTACAATTTTGAGAGGTGTTTGTTGTTGTCAACGAATGGTAATGGGTACTCCAACTACCTCGTCAACCAGACTTTCAAGAGCGGCTCCCATGAAGGACGTTATCTCTACCAGCAAGGTAGATCATCCCTCTTCTCTTTTGTTTACACACGTACTTTAGTTTTATTATGGGTGACACTCCCCCCAACCTTTGCTTACACAAGCCATGGCTAACCGAATCCTTGGGTGCCTTCCAACAATATCATACCATGGAGGAGTGTCTATTTGCAAAATTAAGTTGCAAACTGATGAATCAGGGCAAAACATGTGAAGAGAATTATTAATGAAGTTTGATTAATTGGGGTTGGGAACCCCGTTGCCAGCTCTTTTTGCAAAATTATTAGATAAGCGGATGTGCCACTAGTCCATTATGAAAGTATGTCAGGAGTAAATGAAAAGGTTGAAAGATAAACACCACATACTTCCTCATGAGCTATAAAACATCAACACAAATTGAGAAGCATTTTGAAGGTTTAAAGGTAGCACATGAGAATTTACTTGGAATGGTTTGAAATGCCATGCAATAGGTATTCATGGTGGACACTTTGGAATAACTTGGTTTTCAGGGGTTTGGAAGCACGAGCAGCGTTCCCGCTCAGTACAAGTGAAGGCTAGCAATAGACTGGGAAGCGACAATCAAGAGAGCAGTAACTGTCATAATCATGCTTGCGGCAAAATAAATTAACGGAGGCATAAAAGTGATACAAGAACTCTGAGGCAAAGTAAATCATCGAGGCTTAATTGACTTTTGTTCAGTCATATGCATGCGTGAGCATGTGCCAAGTCGATTCGAGTGAATTATTCAGAGGAGGATACCACAATGTCATACCTATTTATGAATAAAACAATGCAAGCAAACATCCATGACATGCTACTCATATTAATAAACTGGAGCTAAACATGAGAGATCATGAACTACTAGACTTTCTTAAATGACATATACCTCACATGAACCAACTAAGCATGCTCACATGGATGAGTGTATGTACAAAAATAAAAACAAATAGAGTTCATACCAGCCTCTCACCACAGTCGAATTGTCGTAGATCGTCATTATTGCCTTTCACTTGTGTAGCTTGAATAATATGGAATGAAAACCACGCTCCAGCCACCGAAGATCATTGAACTTCATAATGAACTTTACAAAACCAAAGAAGAACATCAAATATTTTTGGTGTTTTCGAATTGGAAACAAGAACAAAAGAAAACAAGCAAACAAAGCAAAATCTTTTTGGATTTTCTTATAGCAAACCAACGATAGCAAATAAGGTAAAATAAAAGGAAGAAACCAAAATAAACAAATGGTGAAGAGAAACAACAGAACTATTTTTGGCCCTTTTGTGTTTTAGGAAAGAAACAAAGCAAAAAACAAGAAAATGAAAACTAAAAGAGTCACATAAGCACAAAGCAGCAGAAATTCGTCAAACTTGACAGTAGTACAGTAATCGATTTTTAAGAAATTCTTCCGCTGCCCAGGTCGAAAAGTGTTCAACTAATGAAAGTTAGATAACAACCTGGGGAACATGCAAAAAAATTGGCTTCGCAAAATAACGTTCTGGCTGTTTTTGAGATTTTTTTTGGTATCAGTCCAGAATCTGTTTTCAATCAGCACTTCCCCAAATATCATCTCCCTCTTATTAGAAAACCACTTTAAGAAGCTAAACAAGTATGTACAAGTATGCAGCAACTATAATATGCAAAGAATGAGTGATGCCGGTATACCTCCCCCCAAGCTTAGGCTTTTGGCCTAAGTGGAGATCAACCCCAGCGAGGGTCAGGGTTCCACGCCGGTGGATCATACATGGCGTAGTCATAATAAGGTCCCGGTGCAGAAGAAAAGGGTGAAGGCTCCTCATGCCCAAAATGCTGATGCGAAGAACTCGCTGTATCGGATGACAAGTCGAGGTGTTCCTCGGCCTCCTCCGTGCCGTCCCCTGCATGATGGCCATCCCCCTCTATGTACGCATTCAGTTCACCTTCCGTGACTGACCAATCTTTCCTGGAATCAAGGTTAAACAAAACAGGTGCAGGAAATCCTACTAATCGTTCAATTTTCTTAGTTGTTCTCCAAGTTTTCTTGTAAAATGTTATCTTGTAGGACAGGTTACTCAAGTTAGACAAATCAGAAACAAATTCATGTTTAATCATGGAGATAATGTCAAGTCTCTCCATGGAGAGCTGAATATCACGATGGTGAGGTTCTACGCCATGCATAGCTAATAAACGAGAGGCGATGAGACCTCCACAAATTCCTCCCTTCTCACGGTTAGTAGCAAGTCTATAGGCTATCAATGCACCCAAATTATAAGTCCTATGACCTTGCAATGCAGCAACTAGAAAAGCCAAATCCTGGATAGATAACTTACTTGCATTTTTTCTAGCAAGAACGCACTTGGTGATGAAATAAGCAAAGTAGCGAATAGCTGGGAGTTGAATACTACTGATTTTACCACTATCATCTGAGAAGCTTCTCCCTTGACAAATCATCTTGTAGAGACTCAAGAGCTCCTGCGGCAGTCCCCTAATCTTCTCGCATGATCCCCATTGTGGCACTCTAATTGCTGCACAAAAATCATCAAATGGCAAGTTGACAGTTTTATTATAAATTTTGTATCGAACCATGGGGTTAGTTTGGGACCAATTGAATTCAAAATCCTGCACCACTGACATGGTTAGTTTTGCATATTGCTAGGGTTCACCAACAACAAAACCATCCATCCCTGCATTGGAAATCAGATTTTGAACATCCCGCATGATTCCTGCACTCCTCATAAAATCAACGCATGGGTAGTAAGAGGGGTATACTCCCTCTTTGCGGCGAACTCTCATGACTTCTTGCACCTCCAATTCTTGTTGGTTCAGTTGGTTCCTATTCCACTCCATTTTCTGAAATTTTTCAACAAACATTATAAAAGTTGATTTGGAGACATATAATTGAGGGCAACTACTATAGGAACTTGCTAGAGTACTAAACATGCATCAAAAGTAATTCTTACAACTTAGAACAAGCATGCAAGCTCACTAAACATGTCACCTACAGCAGCAAAATATTCAAGATATACTCAACCAAACAAAATTCTATTTGGATAATCGGAGGAGTCACATACCGGATAGCAAATGTGCGAAATTTCAGACAGAAATCTGGGCTGAGCAAAGAGATCGAGAAATCCCGAGTTCTTGAGCAAAAACGCGAGTGAGAGAAAGCTGGTTCGAGTTTTTTCGGGAGAGAGAGTGAGATGGGAGGAAGAGATGGATAAGTGGGGCAAGGAGGGGCCCACACCACAGGGTGGCGCGCCCCCCCTTGGCCGCGCCGGCTGGTGGGGTGCAGCCCTGGGGTGCCCCACTGGTCATCCCCAGGTGCTCCCAGGTGCCTCTTCGAAAAATAAGACCAATGGTATAATTTTTGTAAATTTTTGGAAACTTTGAAAAATGCACATTTCTGGGTATCAAAATTATTATTACTGGGCAGAAAAAGATTTTGAAATCTCAAAACAATTAAAGAACCTTGCAAAACATGAAGTGCTATAGCAAGTAGAATAAGTGGAGGAAGAAAGAAATGTTATTTAGTTCCTCTATGCATATAAAATGAATTTGTTAACAAGGTTGATCAAGTCTTGCCACCAAATAAATTTTACATAGCATAAGAATAAATAAACCTCAAATCAATCATGTTACCTTGAATTGTATTGATATGGATCCAATCATAATATTTTGATATCCTTCTTTAGGCTCATATATAGGACAATCAATAGTTCCCACTTTGATAGTTCTCACATTAGAAATTGTATTAACTCCACATACTTTATCAATCCTCTTGGGAAAATAAACATTATGCTCCTTGTCATCGACATTGAAAGTAACTTTTCCTTTATTGCAATCAATAACAGCCCCTGCGGTGTTAAGAAAAGGTCTCCCAAGAATAATAGACATATTATCATCTTCAGGCATTTCCAACACAACAAAATCTGTTAATATCAAGCAGTTATTGGTAACTTGAACAGGAACATCCTCACATATACCAACAGGAATAGCAGTAGATTTATCAGCCATTTGCAAAGATATATCAGTCGGTATCAACTTATCTAAATAAAGTCTCTGTATTTGGTGTCGCTGTATTTGGTGTTGTTCGAATACTCCATATAACACTAGGCAACTCCTCTGGCCATGTGTGTCGAGCTTTTTCCAATGGTGTTAGCAGATGTTTCTTGATGTCGTGGCAGATGATACCGTTTGCTTTCTCGACTTGACCATTGGTTTGCGGGTGCGCAACTGATGCAAAGTGTAGTTTGATGCCTACCTCTGGGCAATAAGCTTTGAATTCTTTGGATGTGAAATTGTTGCCGTTGTCTGTGACTATGCTATGAGGGACTCC
The DNA here is from genome assembly GCF_019359855.2 of Lolium perenne. Taxonomy (NCBI): domain Eukaryota; kingdom Viridiplantae; phylum Streptophyta; class Magnoliopsida; order Poales; family Poaceae; genus Lolium; species Lolium perenne. The sequence continues at coordinate 271,597,191 of NC_067245.2, forward strand.
AAACCGAAAGACGATGCTTCTCACGAACTTGATTGCAGATGCTGCATCTGATGAGTTTATCGGCTTCGCTTCTATCCACTTTGTGAACTTGTCGACAGCTACGAGCATATACTCGTATCCTCCTGGCCAGGCCTTGTGCAATTTTCCCACCATATCGAGACCCCATTAAGCAAAGGACCATGACAATGGTATTGGCATCAACTCTGCTGTTGGAGAGTGCGGTTTTGCGGCAAACCTTTGGCACGTGTCACAAGTGCGTACTATGTCCTTTGCATCCTCGATTGTTGTTAGCCAATAAAACCCTGCTCTGAAAACCTTGGCTGCTATAGCTCGACTGCTTGCGTGATGTCCGCATACTCCTTCGTGTATATCTTTCAAGATTAGCCTTCCCTCCTCGGGTGTGACGCATCTTTGTAACACTCCCGAAATACTTCGTTTGTATAGCTCTCCTTTGACCACAGTAAAGGCTTTAGAACGTCTGATAACTCGCCTTGCTTCAACTGGATCATCGGGTATTTCTTTCCTTAAGATGTATGCTATGTATGCCTGCATCCAAGGAATTTGTACCATCATTACTACGTCTGGTTCCTCCCCTTCTTCCAGTGATACTATATCAGCCCCGAGGGTTTCTCATCCTTCTCCTTCTTCTGCTATTTCTTCGGCTTGGTTGATCTTTCAGCTATCTCCTCCCAAAACACGCCAGGTGGAATTGCGAGACATTGCGACCCGATGTTTGCAAGAACATCGGCTTCATCGTTGCTGAGCCTGCTGATGTGATTTACTTCGCACCCGTCGAATAACCTCTCGAGCTCGTTATACACTTATTTATATGCGATCATGCTATCATTGACTGCGTCGCATTGATTCATGACTTGTTGAGCCACCAATTGTGAATCGCCAAAGATTTTTAACCGAGTTGCGCCACAAGCTTTCGCCATCTTCATCCCGTGTATAAGTGCTTCATAATCTGCTTCATTATTGGATGCGTTTGGAAACGTCATCCGCAGTACATACTTCAACTTGTCACCTTGAGGTGATACTAATATCACGTCTGCTCCCGCTCCTTCTAATCTCTTGGACCCGTCGAAGTTCATAGTCCAGGTTCTCGACAAATCTGGAGGTCCCGTGTTTTGTAACTCCATCCACTCTGCGATGAAGTCTGGTAAAATCTGTGATTTTATTGCTTTTCTTTTCTCGTATGTGATGTCCCGAGGGGAAAGTTCTATTCCCCAGAGGGAGACACGACCCGTGGCTTCTGGATTGTTTAGTATGTTGGATAAAGGCGCTTCATTGACCACTATTATCGGATGTGCCGAAAAATAGTGTCGCAGTTTTCTTGCGGTTGTAAATACTCCATATGCCAACTTCTGATACTGCGGGTACCTCTGTTTTGAAGGCGATAAAACTTCGCTGACGAAGTATACCGGCCGCTGTACTCCGTGGAGTTTTCCCTCTTCTTCTCTTTCAACCACAAGGACCGTGCTGACCACCTGGGGTGTGGCTGCTATATATAACATGAGAGACTCCTTCTCATTAGGTGCCACTAGTATTGGTGGTGTCGAGATTGTGCGCTTAAGGTCCTCGAAAGCTCTGTCTGCTTCTTTGTTCCACTGAAATTTGTCGCCTTGTTTGATTAAAGCGTAAAATGGCAACGCCTTTTCTCCTAGTCTGGCGACGAATCTGCTTAGAGCTGCGACTCGCCCAGTCAATTGTTGTATTTCCTTCAACTTTATTGGCTTCCTCATCGTTACGATAGCTTGGATTTTCTCTGGATTAGCTTTGATTCCTCTCGCTCAGACTAGGAACCCGAGAAGTTCTCCCGCAGGGATGCCAAAGGATCACTTTGTCGGGTTCAACTTGAGGTAGAACTTATCAAGGTTGTCGAAAGTTTCCTTCAGATCCTCGATTAAAGTTGACCCCTTCTTTGTTGTTATGACAACATCGTCGATGTACACTTGTACGTTTTTGCCAATCTGTGTTGCAAGACACTTCTGCATCATCCGTTGGTATGTTGCTCCCGCGTTTTTCAAACCAAAAGGCATTGTTCTGTAGCAGAACACGCCATAAGGTGTTATAAAGGCTGTTTTGACCTCGTCATCTTCTTTTAATCTGATCTGGTTATAACCAGAGTATGCATCCAGGAATGAAAGACGCTCACAGCCTACCGTGGAGTCGATAATTTGATCGATCCTTGGGAGGGGAAAGTGATCCTTTGGACAATGTTTATTGAGACACGTGAAGTCGACGCACATGCGAAGGACCTTCGTGTTTTTCTTCGGGACCAGTACGGGGTTATGTAAGGGTATTTTACCCTTATCCATTATTTTGGTAACGATGACACCGTGCTAAAGTATTTGGCCTAATATGTTTATAAGGATAATCTCAGGTATTAGGCAATGAGGCGTAAATGGTGTATCAAAGAAACAAGAAGGCTAAAGGAGACCCCCCACTTCGACAACAATCAAAAAGGGTCTACAGGAGAAATCCGGTCTGCAGCCCGGTCCAACCGGGCCAGCAACCGGCCAGTCCGGCGTGCTGGCCGGTCAACCGGGCGCCAACCAGGCTCCAAACGAAGAGCCAGCAGATCCGGTTGCCGCCCGGACAGCCGGACTACAGACCGGCGAGTCCGGCGCTCCGTCCGGTCGACCGGGCGCCAACCGGGCGCCAATCGGCCGCCAACCGAAGGAGATCCAGGACGACGCAAAGGGAATCCGGTCGCTGGTCCGGTCCGACCGGCCTCCCGACCGGGCTGTCCGGTCTGTGGTCCGGTCAACCGGGTTTGTCGAGGAAAATGCTGAGGTGGCAAGTTGCAACGGCCAGATTTCGAAGAACACTATAAATACCCCTTCTCCTACCTTGGAAGAGTTAGGCAACACACTACAAGTTGTTCTTGAGCTCTCTCTCTCTTACTCCATTATTAGAAACACCAAAAGCCTCCGATCTCCCTCCTCCTCCACCTAAACTAAAATCCCTCCGGGGAATCACTAGAGGAGGACCCGATCTACTGTTCTACCAAGGCAAATCTCATTCCCCCTTGTATTCATCGAGAAGCTTGCTTCCTAGTGTTCCTTGGAAACCCTAGGTGGGCAAGAGGAGTCCGGAAGCATCCGGGCTGTGGATTTGCTCCGGGCAAGATTGTGAAGGTTTGGAGGCTACCTCAAAGTCTACCACAAGTGAGTGAGCTATTCCTTCGTGGGATAGGCTCCGGAGAATAGGGTGAGCCTTCGTGGCGTGGGGAATCCTTCGTGGGACCTCCACCCCTCCAAACGTGACGTACCTTGTTGCAAAGCAAGGGAACACGGGAATACATCCTCGTCTCCGCGTGCTATCGGTTATCTCTAACCGAACTCCTTACTTGTGATTTAAACTGCCTGAGAGAGCCTTCGTGCTCGAGATAGTTGTATCTTCATATAGGTTGCTTCACCTAGTTTGCATTAGGCTCACCTTTATATTCCGCATAGCCTAATATTCCAAAGAAAGAATTAAAATCTGTAGAAACCTATTCACCCCCCCTCTAGGTTTACCATCTCTATACTTTCAATTGGTATCAGAGCCTGGACTCCTATTAAGGGCTTCACCGCCTTAAGAGTGAGATGGAAAAACTATTCGAGGGTCTAGATGAAAACTCTAACCTTTCGGTTAAAGAGATGAAATCTAGATTCTTGGCATATGATGCCGAGAAGAAGAAAAAGGAGGATGAGCTACAAAGCCAAATGGCAGAGATGTCTACCATGCTTAAGAACTTGACTAGTGGGCCTCCTAGTACGGCTTCGGCCTCACTAGTGAGCTATCGCGAAGTCAACCATGACTATCCCAAAAACACTTCACCCATGCCTCATATAAACCATAGTGGGAATGTTCCCCATTTTGATGGAACTCACTTTCCTTTTTGGAAATCTTCTATGGAATCTCATATTCGCAGCTGCAGCGTGGAGTTGTGGGAGATCATTGTTCATGGATACCGGGAGCCACAAGATCCCATTCGGTTGACCTCCACCGAATTCTACAACCGTCAACTCAACGCCTCCGCCCGTGACAAGATTAGGAGTGGCATCAACCGCAAGCTCCTTGATCAAGTCAATGACATAGAGTCCGCTAAAGAGTTGTGGGATCGAATCGTAGTACTCCAAGAGGGAACCGATTTGATCCAATCCGCTCTTTATGAGACTGCAAAGCAAGAGGCTCATCAATTCATGATTCGAGAAGGAGAGTCCGTGGCCGATGCTTATGCAAGACTCGATGCTCTTAGAGTAAGGGTCAAGGGACTCGGTGTTGAGAAGTACAATGACGGCTTCGAGATGAATGAAGCATTCATAAAGTCCAAGGTCATTGGTATGATTGCCGTCAAACAAGAAGACACCAACCTTGCACTCAACTTGCAAATCATGACCAAGAGTGCCGACCTCAACTCCGATGATCTAGTCTCCTATGTGGCCGCCAATGAAAACATGGCCAAAGCGGGAAAGAGGCTCATGGCAATGAACCGTGTTGATGAAGCCTCACACAACCATGAAGCGCCACACAACCTTGCTCTCAAAGCTAGGGCCGATCATGAAAGCAAGGAAGACTATGAGATTGAAGAAGAGGAAGAGATGACTTCAACTAGTGACATGGCTACCGACTTTGCTTTCTTTGCCAAGAAGTACAAGGCTAAGTTCCCTATGCTCCTCAATGACAAGAATAAGAAGAGAACTTGCTACAATTGTGATGAAGATAGCCACTTTGCAAATGAGTGCCCTTATGAGAAAAGGGTGGACAAGCCAAGATTCATCAAAGGGGTCAAGCCAAGATTGAAGCCAAACCCAATCAATGATCGATACAAGAAGAACAAGGGAAGAGCCTTTGTTGGGGCCGAGTACTTGTCCGATGATGAAGAGGAAGATGAGGAGAAGGAGGCCGGGGTGGCCGGTTTGGCTTTCTCTAAGCCCGGGTCACTCTTCACATATGACTACTCCAAGGACTACTCCACGGAGAATGATGTTGGATCCTCCTTCATGGCAAGGATAACTGAAGATGATGACTCCGATGACTCCACCTCATCTACAACCATTGGCTCTTGTCTTATGGCAAGGGAAACCAAGGTAATGGAACCTCCACCTTCCCTATCTAGTGTTCTTGATGATGAGAACAAAAATCAAGATGAATTAATTGTGCTTAAGGAACTCTATGATGTTAGATGCACCCTTCGTGGTGAAGCTCTTGTCAAGTTTGATTTCTTGATGGACTCACTCAAAGAAAAGGATGAGTCCATTGAGGAATTAGAATATCATTTGAATGAGAAGGAACGGAGATTCAATCTCCTAAGACAAGAGCTAAAAACCGAAAGGTGCATATCTCAAGGCCTTAAGCAACAAATTGAAACTTATGAACTTGATAAAGTTAAGGACCTAGAAACTATTGATAGGGCTCAATTATTGACCCAAGAGCTCAATGCCTCAAAGGAGGAGCTTGAAGTTGCTCATGCTTCTCTCACTAGGGATCTTGACCACCTTGAAAGAGCTAACAAGCTTGTCAAGGATGAGCTCAAGAAACTTGGAGAGAACCATGATCTACTTCAAGAATCCTACAAAAAGGCTCTTGGATCAATGAAGGATCCCATTGATGTTGAAAAGTTTGCTTGTTCCTCCACTTCCTTTACTAGTGAGCATGCTAAACTTGTTGAGGAACATGTTCGTTTACAAGAGGAACTTTCTTTGCATGTTGAGACCAATGCATATCTTGAGTCCTTGGTGACCAAATATGGTCTTGACTATCATCCTAATGAATCTTCTTGTGAGCAAGCATCTATTCTTGAGGAAAGTGTTAGGCTAACAAAGGAACTTGCAAAGTTCACCACCGCCAAGAACAAGATGGGATTGGATGACCTCTTGAGTAAGCAAAGGTCAAACAATCAAAAGTATGGACTTGGATATGCTCCCAAGTCCCACAAGAAGAACAACTACAAGAAGGAGAAACCCGCTCAAGATAAGAACAAGAAGGTCACTAACAATGGCAAAGCCTCAAAGGGCAAAGCCACTAGTGGTGACCGCACGGGGCCAAACGATCACTATGCATTATTTGTTGATTATTATGGTGATGTCTATGCTAACTATGTTGGCCCTCCTAATGGCTATGCTTATAGAGAGTACTCAATTTGGGTACCAAAAGATATTGTTGCCATTGCAAAGGAACCCATTAATCGATGGGTTCCTAAATCCTCTACTTGATTTTGTAGGGGTATTCCTCCGGTGGTCCAAAATGGGTGTTTGATAGTGGATGCACCAATCATATGACCGGAGGAAAATGTGTGCTTGATCAATTCATTGAAGATATCAACAAGAAGTAAAGCATCACCTTTGGTGACAACTCAAAGGGAAAGGTACTTGGGTATGGCAAGGTAGCAATCTCTAAGGACTTGTGCCTTGAGACGCTTATGCTTGTTGAACACCTTGGCTATAACTTACTTTCTATATATCATCTTGCCGATGCCGGTTACAATTCATATTTCACTAAATATTATGTGCAAGTCTTTAGGAGTGACAATCTCAAATTGGTCCTTGTTGGATATGTGGAGAACAACCTTTACGTGGTTGACCTCTCGAAAGAGAGCCCCTCCTTCTCCACATGTCTAATGGCGGCCAAGCATGACAAAGGTTGGTTGTGGCATCGCCGCCTTGGTCATGTTAACATGAGGAATCTTAAACAACTCCTAAAGGGTGAGCATATTGTGGGACTAACCGACATTTCTTTTGAGAAAGATCGTGTTTGTAGTGCATGTGTAGCCGGAAAGCAACTCAAGAAGAAGCATCCCATCAAGAGTATTGTTACCACATCTAGGCCTTTGGAGCTCCTTCATTTGGATCTCTTTGGGCCATCACATTATGATACTCTTGGTGGGAGAAAGTATGGACTTGTCATTGTTGATGATTACTCAAGATACTCTTGGGTCTTTCTCCTTAAGTCTAAGGACGAGACCCATAGAGAGTTCATCACCTTCGCCAAGAAAGCTCAACGTATGTATGAATCTGAGATCAAGGCAATTAGGACCGACAATGGCACCGAGTTCAAGAACTACACTATGCAAGAGTTTGTTGATGATGAGGGCATCAAGCATGAGTTTTCGGCGCCATACACCCCTCAACAAAACGGTGTTGTTGAAAGGAAGAATCGGACTATCATTGAGATGGCAAGAACCATGTTGAGTGAATTCAACTCACCCCACAACTTTTGGGGAGAAGCCATCTCTACGGCCGTCCACTACTCCAACCGGCTCTTCCTCCGTCCCCTCCACAACAAAACCCCATACGAGCTCCTTACCGGTAACAAGCCTAACGTCATGTACATTCGTGTGTTTGGATGCAAGTGTCTTGTTAAAAACAACAAAGGAAAGCTCGGTAAATTTGAAACTAGAACCATAGAGGGTATATTTGTTGGATATGCGGAGAACTCTCACGCCTATAGATACTACAACCGGTCCACCGGGACTATTGAAGTATCTTGTGACGTGGTGTTCTTGGAGGATAATGGCTCCCAAGTGGAGCAAGTTGTTCCCTGTGTTGCAGGTAATGATGATGATCCATCTAGTGCCATCAAACATATGGGCATTGGACACATCCGGCCCATGGAGGTTCATAATGATGATCAAGATGATGGAGTAGATGTTTCAAGCACGCCACAAGTGGAGCCTAGCTCAACTCCAGTCAAACCATCAAGTGCAACTCAAGAACCATCCTCTACTCAAGATGAGTCACAATCCGAAGAACAAGAAGAAGATCCTCATTCCACGGAGCAAGACCATGATGATGATCAAGAAACATCCTCAACTCATGATCAAGCTCAAGTGGTCCCTCATGATCAAGTACTAGCAAGAGATGAATTCATTGATCATGAAGGGACCGTTCGGAAGATCAAGGCCGCTACAAGGGCAAGTGACATGAAAGTGGATCAAGTCCTTGGTAGCATCTCAAGAGGAGTGGTAACTCGTAGACACCATGCATTACTTATCACTTATTGTCAACATCATGCTTTTGAAGTATGGTCAACATCTTGCTTGTTCATTACGAGTGTTTCACTCGTAATGAAGTATGGTCTCTAGTTGAGAGACCCAAGGATCATCGCATCAATGTCATTGGGACCAAATGGGTATTCAAGAACAAGCAAGATGAGAATGGCATTGTCATACGAAACAAAGCAAGGTTAGTGGCGCAAGGGTTTGCCCAAATAGAAGGTATGGATTTTGAGGATACCTTTGCGCCGGTAGCCCGTCTTGAAGCTATTCGTCTTTTGCTTGCATTTGCATCTTTCCACAATTTCAAATTATATCAAATGGATGTGAAAAGTGCATTTTTGAATGGTCCCCTAAAAGAAACCGCATATGTGGCTCAACCCCCGGGTTTCGAAGACCCATGCCGACCCAACCACGTGTATTTACTCCATAAGGCACTCTACGGTCTCAAGCAAGCTCCACGTGCTTGGTATGAGTTCCTTAGGGATTTCTTACTACATGATGGGTTTTGCATGGGTACTGTCGATTCCACCCTTTTCACCAAGCGGGTTAAAGGGGGTGGCCTCTTTATATGTCAAATATATGTTGATGATATTATCTTTGGTGGAACTAACTCCAATCATAACAAAGCTTTTGAGCTATTGATGACTAGGAAATTTGAGATGTCCATGATGGGAGAGTTGAAGTTCTTTCTAGGCTTCCAAGTGAGGCAACTTGCAAAAGGCACCTTCATCTCTCAAGAAAAGTATGTGAGGGACATGCTCAAGAAATTCAACATGACCAATGCGAGTCCAATGAAGACACCCATGCCCGTAAAGGGGCAACTTGGTTCATGTGACGGTGAGAAGGATGTGGACATAAAGGTATACCGCTCCATGATAGGATCCTTGCTCTACCTTTGTGCCTCTAGGCCGGATATCATGCTAAGTGTAGGGATGTGTGCTCGTTTTCAATCCGCTCCCAAGGAGAGCCATTTAGTGGCGGTCTAACGGATACTAAGATACCTTGTTCTCACTCCTACTCTCGGGCTATGGTATCCAAAGGGGTCAACCTTTGAACTCATTGGCTATTCGGATTCCGATTGGGCCGGTGATAAGGTTGATCGGAGGTCTACCTCTGGGGCTTGCCAATTCATTGGCCGGTCATTGGTGAGTTGGTCATCCAAGAAACAAAACTCCACCGCCCTATCCACCGCCGAAGCCGAATACATATCCGCGGCATCTTGTTGCACTCAATTGTTATGGATGAAGCAAACCTTGAAAGACTATGGTGTGTCTCTTGGTACGGTGCCTCTTCTTTGTGACAATGAAAGTGCAATAAAGATCGCCAACAACCCGGTTCAACATTGTCGCACCAAGCATATTGACATTCGCCATCACTTCCTACGTGATCATGTTGCCAATAAGGATATTGATCTCACTCATGTGGGAACAACCTACCAATTGGCGGATATTTTCACTAAGCCTTTGGATGAAGCCCGCTTTGTTAACTTGAGAGGAGAACTTGGTATTCTTGATCCTAAAAACTTGGATTGATTAACTTCTTGCACTATATTCTTGCATTTATCTTGCTATCTAGCTTAGAGGCATAGCACATATGGGGATAGTCATCCTACCATGTCTTGGTATGATGCATACCTATGTGTGCAACATAAATAGACCCAATGTCATTATATGGACCCAAGCATGTCTCTTCGCGGTCACATGACATTTGCGCTTTCACATAGGGGGAGTAATCCCCCGCCCCTCATTGAGCCTTCATTACAACTTGATTTGACTATATAAGGCCAAATGATCTTATTGCGAACATCATTTCCAAAATGACTTATGATTCTTGATATATACTTCGAATCATGCCCATTGTTGCTATTCACATTTTGTTTGGATTTTCTCTCCAATGGGTATGCCTAGAGAACTTTGTGTTTCCAACCCCATGTCTATGCTCATCTCATCATCATCTATCTATCTATATGTACATGTCATGATTTGAGCACTCACACACGTTTACACAAAGCATAGGGGCAAAAACGAGGCAAAATTAGACAGATCTGGGCTGGCCGGTCCCTGGCCCGGTTGGACCGGGTCCCTGACCGGATGGTCCGGTTGACCGGGCGCCAACCGGGACCTGGGCCGGGTCAGCCGGCGCCAGGTCCGGTCGACCGGGCGCCCGACCGGCCGCGCAGCCTACTATAAATTGGGGAAGGGATACCCCTTGGGGTCATCTTCCCCATTGTTCCCCAACCTCCACACTCCATGGCCGGCGCCCTGGTCACTCCCACCAAGATCTAGGCCGTTCCCACCACAAGAACCCCCCCAAACTCCACCAAAACATAGATCGGGCTCTTTGGGACATCTCCACCGAAGGAATTAAGCCCTCTCAAGCTCATTTGGGACTTTTTGGTGTTCTTGGTTTTCAAGCCTTACCTTGTGTTCTTCTTGTTCTCTTGATCAAGGAGGACAATGTCTTCGGGTAATGTACTCTTCCTTTCTCCCTATCCTATAGTCCCCCTCACACATTGCAACTTTTTGACAAATTTTCGGAAATTTTAGGGTTAGGGTTAGGGTTTGTAAGTCCTCATGCCTTTAGAGTGTCTCACAACACAATGCACTTACTCCACTATATTGCTATAGTCTATATTCAAGTTTATGAGTTTTTGCATGAATTTGTGGTAGAAACTCTGGGCAAAACTTCACACCTCGACAGATCCGGTCACCGGCCTGGTCGACCGGCCGCTCAACCGGCCGGCCCGGCGTACAGCCCGGTCAACCGGGCGCCAACCGGCTCGTCCGGTCTGCTGCCCGGTTGGACCGGCCTGTGCGCCGGCTTGCCCAGTTTTCGCACAATCTCATCACTACACTTGGATATATGCTATGCTCTTTTGGCTTCCCTCTTACTGATGACATGTACACTTACCCCACTGCTATCCTTGCTCTATTTTCTCATTCACAGGTAGTTGGAGTGGTGAGCCACCACGTGGCAATGTTGCCAAGAGGGGAAGGACTACTGATCCTCCCCGCCGTTCTAGTGGTCGCATACCCCCTCAAGCTCATCAGGGTACTGACATTGGCAGCTCAGCTGGGGGTAGAAGCAAGTCTGTTAGTGGCAAGAAAAAGGATAAGCATGCCGCCCAAGAGAATGATGAGATAGTGCCAACTGTCAATGTTGGGATTGCAAACCGTGTTGAGTGGCAGGAATGGAGGACGGTGAATCCGTATCGCTTTGAGCAACGGACTTACACAGGTGGGGACAAGCTCTTCTGGACCAAGACACAAGCAGCCCTATGGGATGGTTACTATGATTCTCATGAGTTTATGAAGAATGGTGATATTGTATCACCCAAGGCCATCAATCCTGACGAGTTTGCCTTGCATGACGCCACAAAGTACCGCTTTGTGGTTCAAACCTTGAAGGGTATGGGATTGTATGACCTTGTGTGCCTCAAGCCTGATGATCAACAAGACGATCCTACCTTCTGTCCCCTCCTTGTCCGTCAGTTCCACTGCACCGTCTTCTTCCATGATGATGCGGACCGCACCATCACCTGGATGACTGGCAAGGAGAAGTACTCATGCTCCTACTCTCAGTTCCGTGCAGCCATGGGTTGTGGTGATGACAGTGTTCCAGGGTACAAGATTCATTCACGGTCCAAGCTTACTAAGGGTGACATCTCCTTCTGCTATCCTGCGAACCCTACGCCTGGACCTCCCACTATCTCTGGGATGTACTACTCCTATCTTGTACTTGCCAAGATGTTCCGTGAGAGCCTCATCAGCAAGTCTGGCGACACCAGTGAAGTCCGGAACTATCACCTAAATCTGATGTACTATTGTCATCCTGACAGGGTAAGGAAGATTGATGGCTGTGATCTTATCTACTGTGAACTGAAGCGAGCAATTATGGACCGCATGACTCCCAACTATGCTCAGTATGTTCAGCGGCTCATCAACTACATTGTCCCCGCTCCTCTCAACGTGCTTGGTGAAAGAGTCATTATGGACACATTCAGGATACCCAGTCAGGAGGCCACTCGTCCAGACGTTCCCTCCATGATGTCCTCCACTGAGCGCCGTTCCAAGGCACACCATGATCATGATGCTAGCTCCAGTCACTCTCGGCGCTCCCAGCATGGGGCCGCTCGCTTCTTCTCCAGCATGTGGCAAATGTGCAAGAACAGTAATGATGTTGCACATCAGACCCTTACTATGACCCAGGAGACACGGAGGCGCCAGACTGAGTTCATGGCCTCAAGGAATCACCCTGTTCCTCCTCCTGGACCTGAGATGGAGCCTGTGGTAGCACCTCAATGGGAGATGCCTCCTCTTACCGATGAGATGATCCAGAACTTCGACTTCTCTGTGTACGCTCATGGTGCTCTCCCTTCTAGGCATGCTCGTGCTCCCACTCCTGCTGCTGCTGATGATGATGATGATGGTGATGACGATGAGGTTGATACGGCTGCACGCGATGGTGATGGCGAGAGCTCCTCCTCGATCGGGCTTGGTCACTACTGATGGGTGCGGTAGCATCTCTCCTCTTTTCTTTGCCTTTTTGGTGTTCCGATGCCAAAGGGGGAGAAGAGAGTAGAGTCTAGGACCACGGGGTTCTTTGATTGCCACAAGCCATGGGAGTTGGTTCTTTGATTGCCACAAGCCATGGGAGTTGCTTTATTTGGATTTTATATGGCTTGTGCTTGTTTACTTTGAGTTTTTCAAGAACCATTTGCTATCTCCAATAATTCGTGTATGGATATGTATGGACGACTATTATGTGTGCTACTCTATGTTAGGATGATTATGTGTGCTATGCTTATATATCTTGATATGCACATCTCCATACCATGCTTGTTTCCTAAAGATATTGGGGGAGCTTCTCATGTTTCACAAATGGTGCACTTTGCATTCAAACGCAAATTCTCCAAGTGCACACATTATGGGGGAGCTGTCGTAATATCTTATATGGAATCAAGGTTTAGAGCTTATCATAATATCTATTTGTGACTCTAGCTCGGTTTGTCATCGTATACCAAAAAGGGGGAGATTGTAAGGGTATTTTACCCTTATCCATTATTTTGGTAACGATGACACCGTGCTAAAGTATTTGGCCTAATATGTTTATAAGGATAATCTCAGGTATTAGGCAATGAGGCGTAAATGGTGTATCAAAGAAACAAGAAGGCTAAAGGAGACCCCCCACTTCGACAACAATCAAAAAGGGTCTACAGGAGAAATCCTGTCTGCAGCCCGGTCCAACCGGGCCAGCAACCGGCCAGTCCGGCGTGCTGGCCGGTCAACCGGGCGCCAACCGGGCTCCAAACAAAGAGCCAGCAGATCCGGTTGCCGCCCGGACAGCCGGACTACAGACCGGCGAGTCCGGCGCTCCGTCCGGTCGACCGGGCGCCAACCGGGCGCCAACCGGCCGCCAACCGAAGGAGCTCCAGGACGACGCAAAGGGAATCCGGTCGCTAGTCCGGTCCGACCGGCCTCCCGACCGGGCTGTCCGGTCTGTGGTCCGGTCAACCGGGTTTGTCGAGGAAAATGCTGAGGTGGCAAGTTGCAACGGCTAGATTTCGAAGAACACTATAAATACCCCTTCTCCTACCTTGGAAGAGTTAGGCAACACACTACAAGCTGTTCTTGAGCTCTCTCTCTCTTACTCCATTATTAGAAACACCAAAAGCCTCCGATCTCCCTCCTCCTCCACCTAAACTCAAATCCCTCCGGGGAATCACTAGAGGAGGACCCGATCTACTGTTCTACCAAGCCAAATCTCATTCCCCCTTGTATTCATCGAGAAGCTTGCTTCCTAGGGTTCCTTGGAAACCCTAGGTGGGCAAGAGGAGTCCGGAAGCATCCGGGCTGTGGATTTGCTCCGGGCAAGATTGTGAAGGTTTGGAGGCTACCTCAAAGTCTACCACAAGTGAGTGAGCTATTCCTTCGTGGGATAGGCTCCGGAGAATAGGGTGAGCCTTCGTGGCGTGGGGAATCCTTCGTGGGACCTCCACCCCTCCAAACGTGACGTACCTTGTTGCAAAGCAAGGGAACACGGGAATACATCCTCGTCTCCGCGTGCTATCGGTTATCTCTAACCGAACTCCTTACTTGTGATTTAAACTGCCTGAGAGAGCCTTCATGCTCGAGATAGTTGTATCTTCATATAGGTTGATTCACCTAGTTTGCATTAGGCTCACCTTTATATTCCGCATAGCCTAATATTCCAAAGAAAGAATTAAAATCTATAGAAACCTATTCACCCCCCCTCTAGGTTTACCATCTCTATACTTTCAGGTTAGCTACCCACGTGGCCTCTGTATGTAACTCTTTGATAAAGCCAGCCTCTCCGAGTCTATTGATTTCTGACAGCATAGCTTTGCGGTTTGGTTCCGAAAAACGCCGCAAAGGTTGTTTTATTGGCCTCGCCACTGGATCCAAGTTAAGGTGGTGCTCGGCAAGTTCCCTGGGTACTCCTGGCATGTCAGCTGGGCACCATGCGAAGATTTCCCAGTGCTCACGGAGGAACTCGACGAGCGCGCTTTTCTATGCGAGGTCCATGTTTGCCGCGATGGATGTTGTTTTCTTGGGATCTGTTGGGTGGATCTGTACCTCCTTAGAATTCTTGGTAGTGCTAAAGGTTGGTTCCTTGAGTGGCCTCCCCACATCTGGCAACACATCATAGTCAGTCGTGAGCCTTGATTCCATATACTCTGCTTGCATCCCGAAGGTTTCCGACAGTCGATGAAAATCCTTGTTGCACTTATCAGCTAACGCAAAACTGCCTTTTACTCTAATCGGTCCCTTGGGTCCAGGGAGCCTCCACGACAAGTATGTGTAATGTGGTACCGCCATAAACCTGGCGTAGGCTGGTCGTCCCAACAAAGCGTGATACTGTGACGGGAAGTCGACAACCTCAAATTCCAGCCTTTCGATCCTGTAATTCTCTCGGGTTCCAAACTGAACGTCGAGATTGATCTTCCCCAGCGGATAGCTCGGCTTGTCCGGTGTGATCCCATGGAAGCGTGTGTCAGTTGGTTTCAAATTTGCTAAGGAGATGTTCATTTTCCTCAATGTATCTGCGTACATAAGATTTAGACTGCTGCCTCCATCTATGTATACTCGCGAAACGTTGAATCCTGCGATCACCGCTGGCAAAATCAATGCTGATTGCCCTGGTCGAGGAACTTGCTGCGGGTAGTCTGCTATAGTGAAGCCAATGTCCTGCCCCGGCCAATTTAGGTACTCAATTGTTGGTGGAGGCATCTTTTCTCCCATGAACACTTGTCGCGAAATTACTTTCTGAGCTCTATTGGATGGCATGGCTTTTTGAATCATCGAAACCGCGCCATTGGTGTCGATATATGGAGGTGGGTTTGGAGCTTCCGCTATTTGCAACTGATGTCGATTTGCATCTGTAATTGCGGGTGGAGGTGGAAGGTGAATCTCACTTCTTGGCCCCTGAGGATTTCTGGGTGTTGCCTGTATGTTGGCATGCCCTGCATATCTCTGCATTGCTTGAAAAGTTCGGCAGACCTTCTGCAGATGGCCTGATTGCCTCTTTCCATTGTTATCGAGATAAAGGTGCAATTGGCATGGTCCGTTTAGGAGTTCTTCGGGTGAGACGTACGGCCTCTGAAACCTTGGCCCACTATTTTGTCCATTAGGACGAGAGTCGTCCTTGTAATCCTTACGCTGCTCGCCACTCCTCTGATAATCATCTCGATTATTTCCTCCACTGTTTCCTCGAAATCCAGCCGATATTTGGCCAGGAGCATCATAATTTGAGAACTGCCGAGGAAATCGCCGCCTATTTTGAAAGTTTCGACTGTGATCCTCCTCCGGCGACATGTGCCGCTTGTTGTGAACAACATCTTCTCCATCTGCCCATCGATTCTCTATCTCCATAAATGCTGATATCGTTTTTGGGTTAGTCCTTTCCAGATCTTCGACAAAGTCCCTCCTTCGAATACCAGCAACAAATGCATCTATAGCTCTCTCGTCAGATATATTCTCCGCCGAGTTTTTTTATAATGTTCCACCTCTGGATATACGTTCTCATTGACTCGTCGTGTTTTTGTCTGCAAGCCCTTAACTGCTCCAGCGATGCAGGTTTCTTGCATGCGGATCAAAAATTCTTTACGAATATGTCCTCAAAATTTTCCCAGCTGTCCACAAACCCAGTAGGCAGCTTCTTTATCCATGATCGTGCGGTTCCACTCAAGTGTATTTGGATGCTCTGCATGGCTGTTGCTCTAGTTCCACCCATCAGCTTCACCGTCTCGAGATAATCAACTAACCAATCCTCAGGATCTTGCAGGCCGTCATTTTTTTTGTAATTATCGGGTAGCTTAAACCCTGATGGGACTCGGGTTTTGCGGACTCGTCTCGTGAAACACGGGAGCCCACACATATCTTCTTCGTTGACCTCTGGTGAGTGCCGACGTTCCCTTCTGTCTTGTCGCACTCTATCCACTCTTGCTTGAGTTGCTGCATCTCTTACCCCACTCATTCTTGCGGGATCTTGCACCGCTGCAGCAGGTCGTGGACTATTTTGCCTTGCTGATGCTTCGGGAGGCGTGCTTGCAAACGCTGTTCCCATCACTCCAACTCCTGCCATGGCCATGTTATACAATGGTTCCCTTGGGTCTCCAGCAGGTGGTCTGGACGCCAAGATGAAAGCTTGTGTCGCCATGTATCCGGCTTCCGGTGTTTTGGGAATAATGTTTCCCCTTGTGTCTATTGACATAAAGGACATGTCGAGGTTTTGAACTAGATTCTCCCTTTCAACCTCAGGTATATTTTTTAATCGAGATCTTGCCCTGTTCCGAGCTTCTCTATGACTGCTTCCCGAAGTTCCTGATTGCCGGCTCAACTCCGCCCTCCGCCTGCTTGACGCGGAAGCCGCGGCTTGCCTCCTATCGAGCTCAATTTTCTGTTTTTCGAGCTCCCGTCTAGTACGAGCAAGTCTATATTGGTAAGCTTGTAATTCTTCAGGTGTCGCCGTTACAGTCATTAGCTCTGTGCCACCAATAGCTCTGGCAACTCTATCCCATACTGCTTGCGGAAATTGCACCATCTCTCGTGTTCCAAGCCCAATATATTTGGTCCCCAAACCTCGCGTGAGATCTGCGGGATCGACGTATGGATTTCCTGCGTCATCGAAGTTCTCTAATGTCTCATCCTGTGGTCGACTTGTATCTCCAATTGCATAGATCTGATGATATTTTGAACTTTGATATTTGTCGGGATTGGTGACACCGTCATATAGATCGGCGAAGACCTCTCCAACAGCAATGGATCTGTCGATGAAGGTGAAGCTGTCGATGATGTCCGAGTCGCTGCTTATATCAGAGTCCGCGAACGACTCGAAGGACATGTTGCCGAAGATTTTGGCGAGCTTTTCGCTTGCCATAGTGTTGATGAAACGTGGCGGCGAAATCTCTTCATCGCCTGATTCAATTGATGACGTCGAATCCGAAAAATCGGAATCGACCTCCAGCAGTCCCGACGAAGTCGGAAACTCGAGACGATACGATCCTTCTTTCTTGACGCAGAAGTGGAACTTTCCGAACATCATCTCCATGGGCTCCCCCAGATACGCATATGCATCCAAACGGGAGGGCGGGTGAGGAACAAAATCGACTAGATCAGTTTCGATCCGTTTACCTCTATCCATCGCGTTGCTTGCTACCGAAGACGTCGACGATCTTGAAAGTGCCATCGAGATCAGCTCCTTGTCGCCTATAATTCCCGCAAACGGCACCAATTGACAAGGGATTAACTTATCAATGCCTACGGATTGTAGACTAGGTTTTAGTTGGAAGTAGAGGGCAAGTAGATCTCGAGGGTTTCAGCCGAAAGGTACTCGACGATTAAGAAACTAGGGTTATGTTGACAATGGATTCGATCCTCTCTTTGTCCCTCGACTCCCCCTTATATAGGAGGCGGAGTCGAGGGTACCGTGTTACACAAGATTACAGATTCCGGGAGACTTTCTGAGTTCAACCCATAAAATTACAAATCTCTATGTTTCCTAATACAACTCTATCTTTCCTTAAAACTAATCGGGCTTCCGAACTTCGTATTCTTCGTCCTGTGGGCCTTCAGTAAATCCCGGGTACTATCTTCGGCAGGCCCATTGGGGATGCCTATGTCAGTGGGGTGAGTGGTTGTTGAAAGAAATAACTGTCCTGCCGGCGCACCGAGGTGTGGGTGCGCCGGCAGTATTTTGGCCACCGTCTGTATTTGGTGCGGGCCAGACCCAGAAATTACTGCCGGTGCACCAGGCAAGGGCCCCGCCGGCAATAGCGAATTACCGCCGGCACACCCCTGGCCTGGTGCGTCGGCAGTAATTTATGGACCTGGCCCGGATCGGGCGAGCCACGGCCATGTTTTATCGCCGGCGCATCTTCCTTGCTGGTGCGCCGGCAGTAAGGTACCGTCGCCGGCTGATACGTCTCCAACGTATCGATAATTTCTTCTGTTCCATGCCACTTTATTGATAATACCTACATGTTTTATGCATACTTTATGTCATATTTATGCATTTTCCGGCACTAACCTATTAACGAGATGCCGAAGAGCCAGTTGCTGTTTTCTGCTGTTTTTGGTTTCAGAAATCCTAGTAAGGAAATATTCTCGGAATTGGACGAAATCAACGTCCGGGATCTTATTTTTCCACGAAGCTTCCAGAAGTCCGGAGAGGAAACGAAGTGGGGCGATGAGGCGGCCACACGCTAGGGCGGTGCGGCCCAAGCCCTGGCCGCGCCGGCCTGCTGTGTGGGCCCCTCGTGGCGCCCCTAAACCTACCTCCTCCGCCTACTTAAGCCTTCGTCGATAATAAATCCAGTACCGAGAGCCACGATACGAAAAAACCTTCCAGAGACGCCGCCGCCGCCAATCCCATCTCGGGGGATTCAGGAGATCGCCTCCGGCACCCTGCCGGAGAGGGGAATCATCTCCCGGAGGACTCTTCACCGCCATGGTCGCCTCCGGAGTGATGTGTGAGTAGTTCACCCCTGGACTATGGGTCCATAGCAGTAGCTAGATGGTCGTCTTCTCCTAATTGTGCTTCATTATTGGATCTTGTGAGCTGCCTAACATGATCAAGATCATCTATCTGTAATGCTACATGTTGTGTTTGTTGGGATCCGATGAATAGAGAATACTATGCTATGTTGATTATCAATCTATTATCTATGTGTTGTTTATGATCTTGCATGCTCTCCGTTACTAGTAGAGGCTCTGGCCAAGTTTTTGCTTGTAACTCCAAGAGGGAGTATTTATGCTCGATAGTGGGTTCATGCCTCCATTAAATGCAGGACAAAGGATGAGAAAGTTCTAAGGTTGTGGATGTGCTGTTGCCACTAGGGATAAAACATCGATGCTATGTCTAAGGATGTAGTTGTTGATTACATTACGCACCATACTTAATGCAATTGTCTGTTGTTTGCAACTTAATACTGGAAGGGGTTCGGATGATAACCTGAAGGTGGACTTTTTAGGCATAGATGCATGCTGGATAGCGGTCTATGTACTTTGTCGTAATGCCCAATTAAATCTCACAATACTCATCATATCATGTATGTGCATGGTCATGCCCTCTCTATTTGTCAATTGCCCAACTGTAATTTGTTCACCCAACATGCTTATTCTTATCGGAGAGACACCACTAGTGAACCGTGGACCCCGGTCCATTCTTTACATCGAATACAATCTACTGCAATACTTGTTCTACTGTTTTCTGCAAACAATCATCATCCACACTATACATCTAATCCTTTGTTACAGCAAGCCGGTGAGATTGACAACCTCATCACATGCGTTGGGGCAAAGTACTTTGGTTGTGTTGTGCAGGTTCCACGTTGGCGCCGGAATCCCTGGTGTTGCGCCGCACTACACTCCGCCGCCATCAACCTTCAACGTGCTTATTGACTCCTACTGGTTCGATAAACCTTGGTTTCTTACTGAGGGAAACTTACTGCTGTACGCATCACACCTTCCACTTGAGGTTCCCAACGGTCGCGTGCTGTACGCGTGTCAAGCTAAATTTCTGGCGCCGTTGCCGGGGATCTGAAGAAAAGTTACACCACAAAGATTTCTAACTCCCACGTCAACTACATCCCAGCACCGGCGCGGTGACTTATCGGTGCGACGTCACTATCTGCCACCGGCGCATGCATTTGCTTGTGTGCCGGCAGTGCTATTTCCATCTATAAGCATTTTCCTAGTAGTGATGGGCACAACTGCCAATTGCCGCCGGTGGAGCATTTTCCTTTTGCATTTTTTTTTTGTTAAAACTTAATGGGGCACGTTTGTATTTTTGGATAGGAAACATGGCACAAGGTCTAACGGAGTTAACAACAACATAAATCACAAAACTGTATCCAACACTTCGCACCCTATGCATAACCATTACCGTAGGCATAAAATCCGCATGGATAATACATAATTTTATTAGTTAGGACCAATTTCAAATTTATGGATATGCAAAAAAAACATAACCAAATGGTAAAACATGTGAAAGCGGTTCAACCAAAAGTGGATCAGACAGAACCTTGATATCAGAATTGATGTATTACTTCCTCCGATTAATCATAATGTCATGGTTTTAGTTCAAAGTAGTTTAAGTTTGAACTAAAATCACGATACTTATTACTCAATTATATATTCGCTGCCTTCTGGCAATTTCAAAATAATACTATAGCACAACCTAGGAGAACGGAGGTGAGGGTATATAGTAATAATCTCTTGGTAGATGCCCGTATCCCGGAGACCTCGTCATTGTGGAAAGCGGATTTCTGGGAATTATTGTACGCATCCAAGAGTTGTTTCCTCTTTCGGAGTTCCTGACGCCGTTTCATCAGTGCATCTCCCAAAGGCATATGATACACATGACTGCGGATTTGCATCTCGGCCCTATCTGCTAGTGGCACCAAGTAGAATAGCCCAGCCTCCAAACGACGTTTTTTCAACTTCAAGATGTTCTCTCTGATAGTCCGTAATGCGGTGTTAATGCTCGCACGATGCTCTCTGTAAGCTTCCCACCTAAGCATCCCTCTGCTCCTGAGATCAGTGTACCGGTCTAGTGCCAATCTCAGACTCACGCGTGCAGACATCTCACGATACAACGGTGTCGTACTTGTCATACGACCTTCACTCCATGTGTACGTACCTTGCTCGTCCCGACGGCGAAGGAGAAAACATTTCCTTGGAATCTTGATCCTCACTCTCCCTTGTCCTTCCCTGCATAATGCCACCAAATGTCAGAAGATAATAATAACACACACACCCACCCCTTCACATTTAACTCCTGCTTTTAGTCAAAGTTAAATTTGTAAAGTTTGATCAAACATGTACTCTAGAAAAAATATCAACATTTATAATCTAAAATCTAATTTATTATAATCATCATAAGTATATGTTTTCAAATTATGTATATTTAATATTATGAATGTTGATATATATTTTTCTTTTTTAATCAAACTTTATAATTTTGCACTTTAACCAAACCCAGTACGTGAGGTAATTGTGAATGGAGGAGTTATACGTCCTTGCGTGTATACTCAACCACCAATCCATTTTACGTTGGGGATCGGTGCAAAAGGCAAAAACGTGCACACTTATTCCATATTTAAGATGAAATGTAATATCTTACAACAAAAATCATGCACATAGATATCGAGTCCCATGCAAATGTTGGTAAAAAAATATTGTCATTTCGTAGTTCTTTCAAACATTAGAAAATGAAAATACTATAATCTAGGAGTAAAAGCTTACTCTTATCTTTTTGAGTTTTGACCATGACAGTTTTAGAAGCGAATTCCAGTGTAACGTGGATAATTTTACAGTTTGCATGTGAGATTTTGAGGACATGCATGCACGGCCGAGTTCTCTGGCCACTCGTATCAATAAATAGAAACACAAGCATAGACAACATTTGAAGCTTTTGAAAAATATAGTACCTCCATTTTATAAATATAAGGATTTTTTTAATCAAAAGTCAAGCTATGCAGAGTCGGACGAAATTTTCGACAACTATGATATTATATAGCTATAGCATGAAAATATATTGCATCATGTATCTAATAACACTGTTTAGGTTAATAAATTTTTTAAAGTCAAACTTTACATTGTTTAAATTTTGATCAAATTTAGATGTCTTACGATATGCAGAGAGTAGAAATTTACATGTATGTCTCGTGGCATAGTATATTGCTATAATGCAGAAAAAAATGTAGAAGTATAATTCTTTACTATGAAAAAAAAGACGATCAGTAGAAGTTGAGAAGCCGTTAAACTTGCTTTTTCGCACAACTCACCGAAGGTCCAGTTCTTGACCAAAGTTAACAAATACTTCCACTATTCTAAAATAAGTGTCACGGACATGTCTAAATTCGTGTGTATCTAATACATTTTAGTGTTTAGATACATGTGAATTTAGATAAATCCGTGACACTTATTTGGAATGGAGGAAGTATATGCCTTCACCCCTAGCCGACATTGAAGGTTTTCGTCAGGATTTTTTTTTTCACAATCAATACCACATATCCTTATAGAAATGAATAGTATATGGTAGTGATACATGAGCAGTATTTGAGCGATTACAAAATGAAGTAAAAAAGGAAACGAGCAAATCTTCGAGGATTTCAAACTCTTTCTTCTTCCATGACATATTCTTGCATTTTTCTGAAAACTGCCGAACAATACCAAACCATGGGCTTATAAATGCCAACGAAAGCCGCAATGCCAAGACTACCATTAAAATAGTCAATCTCTATCAACAAAAATATCAGCACTAGCATGCCAGGAAAAATCAACCAGACAGCTTGGTCGACGGCGCTGGAAAGCCGAAAGCACGTAGCAGCAGAGACAAATATTCAAATTCCCGTGACAACCATGAGAAAAGGCCCAAAATGAATCTATCAAAGCAAGATATGGATACCCATACCTAGAGAGATTTAATACTTATTTTAACACCACCATTAAGAGCATCTCCGGCCGTTGAAGGCCCCCCGGGGCACAATCCGGATGAAAATTGGTTCGGATTGGACCTATTTTTGACATTGGGAGCAAAGATTTTCCAGCCGTGTTTGGGCCATTTTTTTGCTACTTTTCACTGACACACGGGACAGAGCGCGGAATTTGCTCCATACGGAGCCCATGGCAGCACCCCGGGGAACCGAGGATGGCCTGGAGAGTCCGGACGGATATATTTAGGTCTAAATCCGGACGAAAACGAGAGGCGGGGGGCGTGACTGGGCCATTTTCCTGGGGGCCTTCCCGAGGACATGGCGAGGACATGGTCGGAGATGCTCTAACGTTCGGATGGATATTTTTATCATTGAACAAATGGCCAAGATCAATTATTATAGACGATGTCATCTCCACTGAGACGCTGACCAACAAGAAAATGGTTATCAAATCTGTAACCTAACTTATTAAAAACATTATTGCTATTAAAAAACTCATAGATCTCGTTCCTCACCCTTGCGACGATGGCGAGAGCGTCCCAAGAGGGAGAACCGATCTATGGAGAAGGTGGGGGCGCTGAAAGCTGAGAACATTTCACGAAATTTTATGGAACTTAAAAATACGGTTTTCATGATCTCAACTATCGTGGCTAGCCGTCTCCGAGTATAAAATCTATTGACATAGCGCACATCCTGAAAATCTGACAGTGTAACCATGAACGCTACGGTACATTACCGAATTCAATGATTAATTTCACAAGACGCCAGACAGCAAGACTAATTAATCACGAAGTTAATCACCGCATTATTAAATCGCAGCTGTCAGATCCAGGTGAAAAGTTACAGCCCCGTCATCTACCTTTGACCTAGAAAAAGATGTGCCCGATCGAAGTTACTAACCTTATCGATCTTACGTGGCCCTCGTTTCGCTTCTTCTCCATATAGCGTCTGGTTAACATGCGGATCTTAGAGCGATGTACAGTTGAGGCTTGCACTTGGCCAGAATTCGATGGTGCGTTCGTCCACAAGAGGCTCCCGCGTGCAAGCTAGACGGAGGCAAATAGAAGAATATTGACGTGTAAAATAATTAGCCGAGTACAATCAGGTGCCCTACTGCTTATATAGGCCGACGGCGCAAAACCGTGTGGCCTAAGTCCGACCCAATTCTGATTCCCAATTTCTATTTCTTGCCAGGGCACGCTCTTGTCTTACGCAGTGCCCCACTCTCGTGTCCGTCAGATCAAGATCGGGTGGTGGATGGCTTTTTCAGTGGGACCACGCCCACGTGCATCTCTTCTCGTCCATTCATTCCTCATCCTCACCAGCATATCTCATCCTTTCCCATGAACTCGAACCCGAACGGCGGAAGGAAAAGCGATTTGGTCGGCGGAGGAGGGACGAGAGGTGCTGGTGGTGCGTGCCGGCAGCGCCCGCGCTCCCATGGTGAAGGGGGCGACCATGGCTTGGCGCGGCGCTCCAGAGGTGAAGGGCGGCGGCCATGGGAAGATGTGGTGGTGCGGGTAGGGAAGATCGCACACCCATGCTCGCGAGGTGATGGCCATGGCGACGACGGGAGTAGAGGTGGTGGTGTAGGGCAGCACAGATTCGTGATGGAGCAGAGCGACTGGATCCCTATCATCCCGTCTCTGCAATTCATAGTGAGCCCCATGTTTTTTAGATCCTGCTATTCATCGATTATGTACGGCAGCGCAGATTCGTTGGATTTCTTCTCTTCTTTAATTTTTGTTTCTCTTTGAGATGGATTCGTTGGGGATCTAGCCCTTGTTTTTGTACTACGGAAATTATTCTCAATCCTTTTATTCTCTCTCTGAATTTGTTTTGCTTAGTCATTTGGGTAAGATCTGCACGTCAACATTCAATAGAAAAACTTAGAACAGATTTTTTACATCCAGCATCGCTCGAGGATGCAACACTACTATTTTTTTCTAGAATTAGACTATTTTGCAAAATATGTGTTATTTTACTTTTTTTTCTTACATCCAGAGTGATGGAAGTTTAAGGTGAACCCCAAATTCTATGTGTACTATTTGTTGCAACTATATGTAATTTTAGGGCTTTTCTTACATCTATAGTGTGTATTTCCCCAAATTATAGCTGTAATTTTTCTATTTTTTACATCCACCGATGTTATTTTCACATCCCCAATTGAAAGCACAACTAGCTGGTATGAGTTGTTTTCTATGGATGTAATTTTTGCAACGGACCAGGGGATAAATTTAGTTGAGATGTATGTATTTTATTAATCTGGATATCTACTTACGGAATCATAATTACAAAGCTGAATGCAGATGTGACGAGAGGAAGGAAAAAAACGCAGGTTTGTGATCTCAGGTTTGGTTTGCCAGGATGTAACTTTATATTTTTTTCTACATCTATCGCTGCAATTTATACATTCTCGAATGAGATAATAAAACTAGCTGCCGTGTGTTTATTTACGGGGCAGCTTCCTCCCTCTACCAAGGAAAGAGAATGTTTTTTTTTACATCGGAACAGAATGTTGTTGTATGCAGTTCGCGTGCCGACCCGCTTGGCCGCTCGGTAGGAGAGACGTGTGGGATTATAATTTCTATATTTAGAAACGCGGAGTTATGGGACCAGTTTATTTCCAAATTTGGGTGGGGCACTCTGGTAGACTAAATGGTGCTATAGCACCATGTAGCAGCGTCCATTCTGATTCTGGTTCCCAATTCAATCTGGACTCCTAGTACAGTAGTACGTTAGTAAGAAAACCTTCCATATTTAAGATAAACAGACGTATGGAAATAAAGCCAACAGTAATTGAAGTAAGGACCTCTAGGGACTTGCTTATTTTAGGTGGTGCGACACGGGAACCTCCATGGCTATCAACGCGCGGCGAGCTGGTGACTCCACGGTTTTCCTAGGCTAGAGCATCTCCAGCCGTCTGCGAGGAAGACTCTTAGGACCCCTCTTTTTTCATTTGGATGGACTAAAACGGCTCAGTTGTGCCTCCGGATTCTCATTTTCGCCCGGATTTGGGTTTTCATCCATCCGGCGAGCCCAGGGCATCCCCGCACCCCGGAGAGCGCTCGGGGAGTCCGGAGGAAACGAAAGCGCCGGAAACGTCGAGAAAACTTCCTGCGCGGCCCCGACTTATCGGCGAGAGAAGCCAATCGTCTTCCGCGCGCGGCAAGAGTCTGCTGCCGGTCAGTCTTCGCCGGACGCGTAGCTTCCACGCGGCGAGTTAATGTCGTCACCTCGAATTCACGCGCGGCTCCCTCTATTTATCGCGGAACTACCGTGTCTGGCCGCATTCACCACCGCCGTCTCCCTTCTCTCCTCTGCCCAGTCTTCTCTCCCCAATCCTCCTCCAGCAAGCAATGGCAGGCCACAGTGAGGGCGCGGCGAACAACGGCTTCGGCCGGCGTTCCCTACACCAGTGGGAGGCGGGACTTCTGCACATGGCGGGCTACCCGGCGCCGCCGGACTTCCACGAGCCCGGAGGATGGCGCCTGAGCGCGGGGGGCGTCCCGATCCCGCCGCTTCCGGTGGGAGGCGACGCGCTCCACGTCGTGATCGACGTTGCGCGAGTCACCCTCAGCGACGAGCAGTGCGCGGAGGAGCGGTACCTCCCCGACAACTACGACGCATGGGACGAGTTCTTCCGTCGCCGGTACGAACGGAACTCGCAGCGTACGACGGTCCTCCCCCTCCTCCAGCCCGTAACAACGCCGCCGGTCACCGCTAGTGGTGCGCGCCGGGCCGCACGCTCGAGAATGTGCTCGCGCACATCGAGGGTGGAAACTCCCCCGTCCTGGGGATGCCGCCGCCGGCAGCGGTGCCTTCCGTGTCGCGCTGACATGTCCTAGTCGGGGTCGACGTCAAGGTTTCGGCATGTAGAACCCCGTTTTTAAATTTTAGTTTATGTTTCCCTTTGGCTGAATTCAAATATATTACGGATTCGGCCTATATATGTAAAAACTCGTCTATATATATTAAATATCTCTAAATTTCACCTAAGTTTCAACATTTTTCGTCTATTTCTGTTTGAATTTAAATACTTTCGATCTTTCCCCTGGGCTCGCCGCTGGGAAAATGGGCCTCCCCAGGCCGAGTTTTACATCCATCCGGCGCTAAATAGCGCCGGATTTCGGCCTTGGGAGCTCCAACGGCTGGAGATGCTCTTAGCGGTTTATTTGACTGTACGGAGTACCCCCTCCATTCTCAAATAAGTGTCATTTAGCTTCAAATTTTGTCTATAAAAGAGTGTACATCTATCTTCCTAAAACACTTTAAAGTAGCAAAAACATGTTTATTTCTCATTGCATGAAAATCAAACCCAATAATATTTAACACATGTTATTTTCATTTTATACATGTGATTAGCTTATTGGAGATAAAAGAAGTAAAGAGGAGAGAGATTTTGATTTGCGTCTTCCTAATGCAATTTTCTCTCCGCTTAAAGAGTAGATGAATTGTATGTATTAACACTGGTGGAAAAACAGGCTTCGGGTGAGCCCCATAAGTCGCGATGCTGCAGGATCCGCGACAAATGGTACCTTTAGTCGCGGTTCGGGAGGAGAACCGCGACCAAAGGCCTGGGCCCAGGGCGCTCGGTGGCCAGCCGGTGCACGTGGGGGGTCTTTAGTCGCGGTTGGCCCGGCCACCCGCGACTAAAGGTGCCCGAAGGCCTTTAGTCGCGGTTGGCCAGGCCAACCGGGACTAAAGCCCCTCCCCTATATATACCCATCCAGCAGCCAACACTTAGCCATTTGGTGCCATTCTCTTCACAAGCTTCACAAGTGGGTGTTAGGTTTGATTTTGGTTCCTCTTATGCACATAAGGTGTTTGATGAAATGCCCCAAGAGCATGAAACAAACATGATATGAAGTGTTGGAGCCACACTTGAGCTTTCTCATTTATTTTTTCCTCCTCGATCGCGGTTAGCAACTTGAACCTTTGATGTGTCGTTGATAAAATGTGCATTAGTTCATTGTTTAATTTATATTGTTTGTAGCTAGTTAGTTTAACAAATGCATGATGGTTAATTATATATTTTATATTATATTAATGCTGATGATTCGACAATGGAGGTACGGTAACCGACTCTCCGGCGAGTTCAGTGCGGGTTTGAAAGATTTCCTCGTAGTGGCTAATGCGAACAAGCAGGAGGGTTTTGTTATCTGTCCATGTGTTAAATGTAAGAATCGGAAGGGTTACTCTTCCTCAAGAGATGTTCACATGCACCTGCCAGCACGGATTCATGCCAAGCTATAATTGTTGGACCAAGCATGGAGAAAGAGGGGTTATAATGGAAGAAGATGAAGAAGGGGATGATTTCATCGATGAAAGCTATCTTGCTCATTTCGGTGATACTTTCATGGAGGATCTTGAAGGTGAAGGGGACGATGAAGGGGAAGGTGAAGAAGAGGCACGTGATGATCCCGTTGATGATCTTGGTCGGACCATTGCTGATGCACGGAGACGCTGCGAAACCGAAAAAGAGAGGGAGAATTTGGATCGCATGTTAGAGGATCACGGGAAGGCGCTGTACCCCGGATGCGATGATGGTCTGAAAAAGCTGGGCTGCACTGCGGATTTGCTGAGATGGAAGGCACGAGCAGGTGTAGCTGACTCGGCATTTGAAAACTTGCTGAAAATGTTGAAGAATATGTTTCCAAAGAATAACGAGTTGCCCGCCACTACGTACGAAGCAAAGAAGGTTGTCCGCCCTCTAGGTTTAGAGGTTACGAAGATACATGCATGCATCAACGATCGCATCCTCTACCGCGGTGAATACGAGAATTTGAATGAATGCCCGGTATGCACCGCATTGCGTTATAAGATCGAGGCGATGACCCTGGTGACGATGTTGAGGGCCGAGAAACCCAGGAAGAGGGTTCCCGCCAAGGTGATGTGGTATGCTCCTATAATACCACGGTTGAAACGTCTCGTTCAGGAACAAAGAGCATGCCAAGTTGTTGCGATGGCACAAAGAGGACCGTAAGTCGGACGGGGAGTTGAGACACCCCGCAGATGGAACGCAATGGAGAAAGATCGACAGAGAGTTCAAAGATTTTGGTAGCCGACGCAAGGAACATAAGATTTGGTCTAAGTACGGATGGCATGAATCCTTTTGGCGAGCAGAGCTCCAGCCATAGTACCTGGCCCGTGACTCTATGCATCTACAACCTTCCTCCTTGGTTGTGCATGAAGCGGAAGTTCATTATGATGCCGAGTGCTCATCCAAGGTCCGAAGCAACCCGGCAACGACATCGATGTGTACCTAAGGCCATTAGTTGATGAACTTTTACAGCTGTGGGGCAGACCTGGTGTCCGTGTGTGGGATGAGCACAAAGAAGAGGAATTTGACCTACGAGCGTTGCTTTTCGTAACCATCAACGATTGGCCTGCTCTTAGTAACCTTTCGGGACTGTCAAATAAGGGATACAATGCATGCACGCACCGCTTACATGAGACCGAAAGTGTACATTTGCCAAATTGTAAGAAGAACGTGTACCTTGGGCATCGTCGATTTCTTCCGAAAGGTCATCCAAAGAAGAAAGAAAGGCAAGCATTACAACGGCAAGGCAGATCACCGGCCGAAGCACACGGAACACTGGTGCTGAGGTATTTGATATGGTCAAGGGTTTGAAAGTCATCTTTGGAAAGGGTCCTGGCGGACAATCGATTCCGAAGGGAGCTGACGGGCACGTAGCCATGTGGAAGAAGAAATCTATATTCGGGAGCTAGAATATTGGAAAGTCCTAGAAGTCCGCTCTGCAATCGACGTGATGCACGTTACGAAGAATATTTGCGTGAACATCCTAAGCTTCTTGGGCGTGTATGGGAAGTCAAATGATACAAAGGAAGCACGGCGGGACCAGCAAAGTTTGAAAGACCCCGATGACCGGCATCCGGAACGGTTTCAAGGTCGTGCCGCCTACGCTACGACCAAAGAAGAGAAGGTCATCTTTTTGAATGCCTGAAGCGGTATGAAGGTCCGTCGGGATTCTCGTCCAATATAAAGGGAATAATAAACATGGCGGAGAAAAAGTTCCAAAACCTGAAGTCTCACGAGCCACGTGATTATGACGCAATTGCTTCCGATTGCTTTGAGGGCTCCTCGCCGGAAAAATGTTCGATTGCCCATTGTGAAGCTATGTGCATTCCTCAATGCAATCTCTCGAAGGTAATCAATCCGAAGTTCTACCACGATTCTGTAACGATGTGATCCAATGTCTTGTCAGTTTCGAGTTGGTGTTCCCGCCATCCTTCTTCAATATTATGACGCACCTCCTGGTTCACCTAGTCGATGAGATTTCCATTCTCGGTCTGTATTTCTACACAATATGTTCCCCTTCGAGAGGTTCATGGGAGTATTAAAGAAATATGTTCGTAACCGTGCTAGGCCAGAACGAAGCATCGCCAAGGGCTATGGAAATGAGGAGGTAATTGAGTTTTGTGTTGACTTTGTTCCTGACCTTAAGCCGATTGGTCTTCCTCAATCGCGGCACGAGGGGAGACTAAGTGGAAAAGGCACGATCGGAAGGAAATCAATGATATGTATGGACGGCCATTCTCTCGATGAAGCACACCACACAGTTCGACCAATTCCAGCTTGGTTGCTCCGTACTTTGAGAAACACAAGAATATTTTACGCTCGGACAACCACAGGGAAGCCCGAATCCTGGATTAGGAAGGCCCACATGGAGACTTTCGGCGGTTGGTTGAGAAAACATTTAATGAGTGACAATAAGGTTGTAGATCAGTTGTACATGTTGGCCAAGACACCATCTTCGACTATAACGACTTTCCAAGGGGACGAGATAAATGGGAATACATTTTACACGATCGCCCAAGATAAAAAGAGCACCAACCAAAACAGTGGTGTCCGCTTTGATGCAAGAACCGAGAATGGGCAAAAGGTCACATATTATGGTTACATAGAGGAGATATGGGAACTTGACTATGGACCCTCCTTTAGGGTCCCTTTGTTCCGGTGCAAATGGTTCAAGCTAACAGGAGGTGGGGTAAAGGTGGACCAGCAATACGGAATGACAATGGTGGATTTCAACAATCTTGGTTACCTTGACGAACCATTCGTCCTAGCGAAAGATGTCGCTCAGGTTTTCTATGTGAAGGACATGAGTAGCAAACCGAGGAAACGGAAAGATAAGAAAACGATCAGTACATCATGCGATGATCCAAAGCGCCACATTGTTCTTTCAGGGAAAAGAAAACATCGTGGGAGTGGAGGACAGACAGACATGTCAGAAGATTATAATATGTTTGCTGAAATTCCGCCCTTCAAAGTGAACACCGACCCAAGCATTAAGTTAAATGATGAGGATGCTCCATGGATACGGCACAATCGTAAGCAAGCAGGGACACAAGGGAAGAAATGATGTGTAATAATTTATTGTACCAAACTTTGTTGAATGAATCATGTGAGTTATATTACCCGTGATGTGTTTGGTGTCCATTTTCGAATGATTCAATTGACTCGAGATAGCACTGATGATACATGAAATTTGGAGTGACTAAGTCATACTCCTGCATACATGAAATTTGGAGTGATTTAGTCATACTCCTGCCTAGGCGTATAATATGCATACTCGTAGTCTTCATAGCCGCCGCCGTTGTACTGGTAGTCGTCGCCTTCTAAGTTGCCGGCGTCGCTGCCGCTCTTGTCGTCGCTATCGTCGGGCGGCGCTCGTGGCTCGAATCGAGGGTAGCGCAGCGGGGGATATCGCCGGCCGTGATGTAGTCCATGACGCTCTGCAGAGTCCGGCCGTACCACCATAGCCGACGGCCGGCCTCGTGGAAGTTTCCAGGAGGCAGACCGTCCTCCTCATACCTGGCGAGCGCCCTCTCACGCCGATTGATGAAGAAGGCGTCCCAAGTATGCTGGTTATCGGGATGCCAGCGGGGATTCATCCGCTGCTCCGGCGTGAGGTCGAGGTAGTAGTGGTTCGTGATGGCCGCCGGCGCGCGATACTCGAGGGACGGGAGGGACCGGCACGCCGCCGGCGCTTAGGCTCCAGCCGGCAGGGACGCGGTAGCCCGGAGGGCAAGGGTAGTTCGAGGCGCAAAGCTCCTCCACCTGCTGGTAGGTTAGAGTGGGTGCGGTGGAAGCCATGAGAGAGTGATGAGAGATTGTAGAGATGATAATGCTGGCCAAGCCGGGCTGCCTATATGTAGTGACAAATGGCGGGAAAAATGGGAGCGGGAAGACAGGAGGCGGGAAGAAAGAGGCGGGGAGAAAGTGGCGGGAAGAAATTGGCGGGAAAAAATTGGCGGGAAGAAAGAGGCCGGAAGAAATTGGCGGGAAACAATTGGCGGGAAGAAAGAGGCGGGAAGACAGGGAAGAAATGGCGGGAAGACGAGGAGGGAAGAGGGGGTCGGCGGAAAGAGGCGGGAAGAGGGGGCAACGAACTTTTGAATTGAATTAGTTTTATTTTTATGAATTTTTGATAATTTGTATTTTTAAAATTTTGAATTGAATTAGTTTTATTTTTATGAATTTTTTGATATATTATATGTATTTTAAACATTTTGAATTGAATTAGTTTTATTTTTCTTAATTTTTTAATATATTATTTCTATTTTTAACATATTGAAATGAATTAGTTTTATTTTCCTGAATTTTTTCATACATTATTTGTATTTTTCAGATTTTGAAATGAATTAGTTTTATTTTTCTTAATTTTTTGATTTATTATTTGTATTTTTAACATATTGAAATGAATTAGTTTTATTTTTCTGATTTTTTTGATATATTATTTGTATTTTTAAGATTTAGAAATGAATTAGTTTTATTTTCCTGAATTTTTTCATACATTATTTGTAGTTTTAACATTTAGAAATGAATTAGTTTTAATTTTCTGAATTTTTTGATATAATATTTGTATTTTTAAGTTTTTGAATTGAATTAGTTTTATTTTTCTGAATTTATTGATATATTATATGTAATTTGAAAAAGAAAACTAATTTGAAAAAGAAAACTATTTTGAAAAAGAAAACTAATTTGAAAAAATACCTTTCGTCGCGGTTGGCATGGCCAACCGCGACTAAAGGCCATTTTCCGCGGGAACTGCAAAAGGGGCGAAAAAAGCCTTTAGTCGCGGTTGGGGTCACCAACCGCGACTAAAGGGTAGCCTTTAGTCGCGGTTGGTGACCCCAACCGCGACTAAAGGCCCTGGCCTATAAAAACGAGCGGGCGGCGCCTCTTCTCCTCTTCCTCTCGCCCACTCCGTCTCGCCGATCGAATCGCCGCCGTCGCCCTTCGTCGCGCGCCTTCGCCGCCGTCGCCTTCGCCTTCGCCGCCGTCGCCCTTCGCCCCGCCCGTACGTCACCGCCGCCGTACGTCGTCACCCGAGCCGCCCTCTCTCTCGCCCGCCGCCGCGCGTGTACTAGCCGCGCGCCCTCGCGCCGCCCGCCGCCGCCCGAGCGCGCCGCCCTCATCACCCGTGGCCCGCGCGCCGCCCCTCGATCACCGTCGCCCCGCGCCCGCCGCCGCCCTCGCCCGTCGCCGGCGCGCGCGCGCCTCCTCACACTGCCCGCGCCGGCCTCCGGCCGACCACGCGCGGACGCATGGCGTTACAGAGAGGAAGATCGAGAGATGAGGGAGAGACGAAGCGCGCAGGGGCCGTGGCCGGCCGGCGCCCCCATTTTTTGTTTTTTTTTTGTTTTTATTAATTAACTCACAAATATGTTAATTAAAATTGTAAACTATAATTGTAAAATTTGTTTAATTAAAATTGTAAAATTGTAAAATTTGTTTAATTAAAATTGTAAAATTGCAACACCAATTGTTGGGGGGCACTTGTGCAAAAACGACAACCACAAAATACTTTTGCATAAAACATCACTTTTCCCGTAATTGTTGCACAGACCACAAATACCGTGGCTACCGTCTTTACATCGAATTAGTCTTGTTTAGCCCACCTTAATTACCTACCTGGCATTCACTGTAGCATGAGTCTCTCTCACTTTTTCCAAAAATTCATTCGGGTAGTGACGGCGATGGCCTGATTTCTATCCCCGCGGCCACGAGCACGCCGTCCCTCGAAGTCTGGTGGACCTCTAAGCTATGTTCAATAGCTCGGCTCGCCTTGCTGAACTTCCCACACGAAGGAGAAGGAATCGACTCGAGGTGCTCGAGGTCGTCGTCCGCGTCGCCTTCTCCAGCCTGGTAGGTGGCCGCCACCGCCACCGGTCTCTCGGTCACGCGGTCCCGCGCGCCTCGACGACGCCGCCGACGCCTCCTCGACGCAGACGCCGCCGCGCGCCATCGACCGCCGCCACCCGCCGCGCACCATCGACCGCCGCCACCGCGCGCCATCGACCGCCGCCACCAGCTCGCCGTAGCCCCGTAAGGATCCAAACCGCTTCGCCGCCGCCCGCCCGCGCAGCGCCCGTGTCGCAAGCCGCCGCCGCGCACGTACCCCGGCGCGCCGCCGCCAGAGAGAGGCGCGGGCCCCGCGCGCGCCACCGCCAGAGAGAGGCGCGCCGCCGGCCAGAGAGAGGCGCGCCGGCCACAGTAGGGGCGCCGCGCGCGCGGCGCATACCGGCCGGCCCGGCCAATTTTTTTTCTTTTTTTTTTAGTTTTAGTTTTTGTTAATTTCGAAATTAAAATTAACTAAAAATTGAGACTTATAATTTGAGACTTAAAAAACTACAAGAAGACATAAAATTTGAGACTTAAAAATTTGAGACTTAAAATTTTAGACTTAAAATTTGAGACTTAAAATTAACTAAATAATTGAGAGTTAAAATTTTGAGACTTAAAAAACTAAAAGAAGACTTGTAATTTGAGACTTAAAATTTTGACTTTTTTTGACTTAATAATTTTGACTTAAAATCTTGACTTAATAAAACGTACTAGATCTAGGGGAGACGGAGGCCCGAAGGCCGGCCGGGCGCGCGCCACACACACGCATTAGGACGGCGTGCCACACACACGCACTAGGGCGCCGAGGACACATAACTTAACCACCGCGCGAGGGTTATGTGTCCTCGGCACCGCCACCGCCCTTTCGCCACCGCCCTTTCACCACCGCCACCGCGCGCGTGTACTGTGGGGGGAGCGAGCCCCTCGTCGCCCCCTCCGCATACGCCTCCCTCTCCGTGACGCCGTCGTCTACCGCCCCGTCTGGCGCTCTTCCGCGACACCCTCTCCCAACCCCTTCCAGCTCGCCGGCCCCCTCCTTTTTGCCACCGCCCTTTTGCCACCGCCACCACCCCTTCTTCACTTAATTAATTTGTTTTGACTACATGTTTTCAGGACTGACATATGGCGGACGATAGAGCTGACCCGATTCTGGACAACTATGATCCGGACGCTGAAGACCATATGTTCGGCATCATAAAAGGCGATATTCCATATGTGCCGACCGGAGAAGAAGAAGATGATATCTCTTCTTATCTGAACCTTGAGTGTGAAGATGAAGGGCGCCGTCAGCAAGCAGATGATGCCGAAGAAACGTCGATAAACGACGATCTTCAATTGGAAGTAGCAACCACCTCCGGCGCCGAGGTATATATATATATATACATATTGAGCGTCTGGTGATACAACTAAGCGATTTGAATAAATGTGTGTGTACTAACGCGCGCGACTCTCTTTCTTATTTTAGCCCTCGGCCGGATCGTCGAAAAAATCGAGTACGTCGTCAAAGCGTGGCGCAACCAAGACGATGAAAGCAGGAGAAACATGCACCATCGATGTTGTCGACGAAGAAACCGGCAGGCCGCTGGAGCCCAGCAAGAACGCCACCAAGTTTGTCAGCCAATGCGGAGCCGTTGTTAGAGACAACGTCTCGATCACCCGCCAGGAGTGGAATGAGCCAAAGAAGGCACGTGTTGGTTTCACTTTTGTCGATAAGAGAGAAAAAAAAGATTGCTTCAACAAGCTTATGGAACATTTTCGTTCTACCTCCGGAATACCGCAAATACGATGAGGAGGGTAACAAGATTGCGGAAAACAAGGAGAGGCGCAAGCTAGTCAAACAGTTCGCTCTTTCTAGGATGGCCAACGCATTCCGGAAATACAAGCAAAATCTAGCCCATGACTTTGTCAACCAGGGCAAGACTCCGGATTTCAAAGGACAATATGAGAAACTGCAACATGATTGGCCAGAATTTGTGAAGCAAAAGAAATCGGAGCAGTTCCTTGAACTATCGAAAAAAAATAAGGAAAATGCGGCCAAGAAGGAGTACAATCATAAAATGGGGCCAGGAGGGTATCGCTTTTGGCAGCCTAAGTGGGAGAAGATGGAGAACGAGCCGAGGGCGCGAGGAATCCGTCCAGTACGGAGGGATGGGACCCAAGGGCCAAAAGCTGGTGGTACGGGCATGGGGGATCGCTGAACCCGGAGACAGGGGAGTGTGTTTATCAGGGCAAAATAATTACACCCACCCAAAAGCTTATTGAGGCAATGAGGGAGGCTCAAGAGGGGAGGATCAGGTTCAACAGAGAGAACGACGCCCTGACAAAAGCCCTCGGGAATCCTGAACACGGAGGACGTATACGAGGCATGGGGCCCATTCCGTGGAAAATAGGGTTCCCGGAACGATGACCCGTACGGTTCTGAAGCCGTAAGAGAAAGATGGATCGGGATGCAGATGTTGTGTCGAAGTGGGTTACGGAAACGGATGTGATGAAGAAAACCGTGGAGTGTACTAGTCGCCGAAAGAGATGCAGCTCGGGCGCGGCATGTCGAAGATCATCCAATGGATCTCGGAAGCCGCGAGAGAAGAAGCAGCGTGGCTTCCACGGAGGCCTCACCGCTGGTGCACCGACGATAGAAATTACTGCACCGGAGCCTGCGGTGGTCGAAATTACTGCACCGGAGCCTCCTCGCTACCCCGTGGACGATATAAAGGAGATGAAAGCATGTCATCTCGTATTATCCTATCGGGAACATGTCCATGAAGGTAGCCATCGGCAGTGCTTTACCACTGGAGCACTCCACCACAACAACCCCATTCAAGATGGCTATGCTCGTGTGACGGTGGAGGAGATAGTCCAAGGGTTTGAGAACCTGGACATTGACATTGCTACACCCGAAGGGGTGAAAAGACTTGGAGATGTCAAGCGCCGATTCATTCTATGGCAGAAGAAATTTATCAAGTTTCCAGGCGAGGCGCCAACAAGTCCACCCCCGTACGGTGGTGGTGGTGGCGGTGGCGGTGACGGTGGCGGTGGCGGTGGCGGTGACGGTGGCGGTGGCGGTGACGGTGGCGGTGGTGCTTCACCTAATACACCTCATTCACGTCAGCCCACGCCGCCGCCCCGATCCTCGTCCGGCGGGTGATCGGACACCGGTACCGCCCCCAATCCACCTCCGGCGAAGAAGCGAAGCAGTCTGGGTTATTAACCCGGACCCTTACGTACCTAAGAAAACAAAGGTACCGGAGGTATCACTGAAGCCTCTCCCCACGAGGCCTTGGGAAAGTAGTGCCGAGGAAGTCGAGGCGGGCGCGGCTGCTGATTATGAGAAATGGAAGGCGGCGTCAAGAGGAAAATAGAGGGCGAGCCCAAGCCGGTATATTACGACAAGGAAAAGAATGGGCTAAGTCATTTTTGAACACACCGTCCCAAGCCGCGAAGAATCGTG
Organism: Lolium perenne; assembly: GCF_019359855.2. Classification (NCBI taxonomy): domain Eukaryota; kingdom Viridiplantae; phylum Streptophyta; class Magnoliopsida; order Poales; family Poaceae; genus Lolium; species Lolium perenne. The sequence continues at coordinate 271,634,740 of NC_067245.2, forward strand.
CTGACGTCGATTTACGTGAACTTCGTAGGCAAGCACTCGCGTTCAAGAACAGGAAAGAGTTGGCGGAGAAGAAAGCCGTGAAGGACGAGGCCGAGTCAAAATTAGAAAGGGGGAAAGAAGTTGCCCAGCTCGGGGAACAAAGTAAACAATCGATCGCCCCGCTCATAGTGCAAGCCGCCGATCCGGATGCCCCCGATATCGTAGCATTTGCGGCAAAGACATGGATTGACCGTAACGAGTGCCGAGAGAACAAGCGGCCGAGTTAGGTATCACTCTTCGTGCCTTTGCTAGGCCTTGATGAGGCGCCAATGAAGGACGTAGTATTTACATATGTGAAGAATGGCCCTCTCGTCGAGCCTGCGCAGAAGGGGATCTACCTCGACAAATGCTAGGTCTGCTAAATTGGTACAAGGGTTACATAAAACATAAAAACGCCAAAGACTATATCTATGCGGAAGTTAGATATGAGCATCACTTCAAACATTACCGGGTACAAATTCCTCCGAGTGAATTGTTCCGGCTGTTCAATCTGCGCGACCTCGACAAATCTATCATCGGTTGCTACGTTACGTAAGTGATTTATTAATTTCTACCCCATCTCGTTCATTGCCTGCACTGTCCTAACTATCTTGTTGTGTACGCTATTATGCGAGAATGAAGAAGCGGGAAATGCGAATAAGGAACATCCATGATGTTGGGTTCATTGACCCACACATCGTTAATTCACATGTGTTAGAACACCACCCCGCCGACGTGGAGGATGACCTGTGGCGGTTTATTAGAAAACAGCAACAGAAAAGTGATATTCTATTTCCTTACCATTTTGGGTGAGTGTTTCTGTCTTGAGCACATTCTCTTTTGTTTACTCCATGCATGGTATGTGGCTAATCGATGAGTTATGCATGATTGTGCATGTATCGTGTCCGCAGGTTCCACTCGGATTCTTATGGTAATTAAAGTTCAGACCTCCTCGGTTCTCGTCCACGACTCTTCGAATATGGATCCGGCGCTTTGGGCGACATGAGAAAAATGTTGCAAAAGTAATTATTTTCATTCATTTGCGCTCTATATCGATCGGCCTATTTCGTTCATCATTTCCTAATATCAAGTAACTAATTAATAACTCTCTTGCTTATTTAATTTTCTTTGCCTCGTAGGGTTTGGAGACGGTTCGTAGATACCAAGGTCGGTGAATTCAAAAAAGAGCTATCTTTTAATATGGCGGTGCGGTCGACTGGGGATACGCCGCCACCGGGGACCAATCTATGTGGATACTATGTTTGTGAGAGGATCCGGAGATACCGCAATGAGCGGGACCAGACGTGTGAGAACAACATCCCGAGGAATAACCTCCGGAAGACGCTTAGTCCAAGCTCGCTTCCGACCACTTCAAGAGGAACTAGCTGGATGGTTGGCGAGGGAAGTCATCGATCCTAGAGGAGAACACTATTACGATGACGTAGAACTTTATATGCACCAGAATTTGTAACTAACTTGTTCAAAATTGTATATGGTCATCCGATATTGAATATATATTGTATATGGTGATCCGATATTGAATATATATTGTATATTCCTCTTGAATTCTTTTTGGTTCTAATTTCAAATTTGTTTGAAATTGTACATTCATATGCATGTATGTATACAGTACCGTAGAATATGTGAAACTCCTTCAAAATTAAAACCCAAAAGAAATAAAACAATACAAATTAAAAAGAAACCAGATTTAGGGGGAGGGGGGCTAAAACCCTAAACCCTGCGGAGGCCTTTAGTCGCGGTTGGCCAGAAGAACCGCGACTAAAGGTCCTCCGCCCTGGCGCTCGCCTGCGGCCCACGTGGACGGGCCTTTAGTCGCGGTTCGTAAGGAACCGCGACTAAAGGGGGGGGCCTTTAGTCGCGCTGCTTTGGTCGCGGTTGGGCCACCGCGACTAATGGCAGTTGCCAACCGCGACCAAAGCCCTTTTTTCCACCAGTGTAAATAAATTGATGAACTATATAAATGAACATGATGCATTATTTTTAAGCACAAAATACATACATGTGTGGCTAGTGGCAAACAAAATGAAGCTCACACCACTAGTACCAGTGCTATTAGTGGCAAGTGAGCATTCGGGCAGGCCGCTGCTAACTTGTTACATGTGGTGTACTAGAAGCACACCCCTAGAAACCGTCGCTACGGGCTCTATATTGATGGCATGTCACCTACACGCCGCTAGGACTACCCATAGTGGAGAATCATAGCTAGTATCATGTATTTTATGTAAGAAGGAAAAAGTAACGTGTGACTGCAATTGTTGGTGAGAGAGATTGTATTATTATCATAGATAGATACCGTATCATGGCACGTAGAACTAAAAAATACCAAATAGATCTTATACATAGTTTACATTGATAGTGTACAAATCAATATATATATATAATTAGAATACGGTACTATTACATGATACTATCATGCATTATCACATTATACGCATGAAACTACCATATGATATTATCCACTATGACCAACATAATAAGCTTTTTACCACCCCACCAATAGGATTTTATGTATCAGAGATAGCACGTTGAACTACAAAATTTAATGGTAAATACATTTTATACACAAATTTGCATTGAGATTTTACAAATAATTAAATATAGTGAAACTACTACACTAGTAGATGATACTATGCATCATAGGGATACTATATACGTAGTATCATATACCAGTATCATGCATATGATACATGTGTATGATAGTATTTCGATTACGCATGGTACATTTAATATTATAATAGTTTTATTGTATTTATTGATTTATAAAATCTCAATGTAGAATTATGCATAAAATCTAGTTGACATTAAATTTTGTAGTACTACGTGCTATGATATACTACCTCCTGCTCATAATATTTGTGTATAATAACTTTGATCAAGAATATAGATAGTAATACGAAGATCTACTACACAAAATACATATAATATAAAAATATATTTCATGATAATTTTAAAATAATATTTGAAATTGAATTGGTCAAATTTGAAAATGAAAATACATAACTTTTGATCAGATAACTTTGAGGTGAGAGCTATCTACGCTCGTGGTTTAATGTCCAATCGAACTTTATTCTCTCACAATTTTGGGTAAATCAAAATGATTGACCTTCCCTAAAAAAAACTTGACACATGTATGCGCCTTTGTCCGTGAGACGAGACCCGCGTGCATCAGAGTACCGAAAGTGAGAGAGTTAAGGCAGCAGGGAGGTGACACAACACGTGGGGGCCGGGCAGCTAGGAGGGTGGCCACTTCTTCCCGCAATGGCTCGGGCGGTGGTCGGGCAAAACTATCGCGCTTGACCGATTTTGTGTGTGAGGCCCACTGTAAAAGTCACATAGATTACGCGGCGTAGTAATCTATACAAGTAGAGACGATCTGCCACGACATATGTCATGCGCTGTCGGGAGAAAAACTGATGTGGCAAGCGAAATTTTTCCCAGCTTTGGGGTTTTGAGAGGTTGTTTGTAAGAGCATCCCCACTCGTTTGGGCTCCCCACGCCCAAATCCGGCGAAATTTTCGTCCGGATTGGATGAAGATTTGGCGTGGGGAGCGCCGAAGTTCCAGCCGTCCCCCCGGCAGGAAACCCCCAACCTCGACCATTTGACATATTTCAAACAAATTCAACATAAAATTTAACAAGTTCGGCAAACAAGAGGACGAAAATTGCTGAAACAAATTCGGCGATAACAGTACAATGTTTAACAAGTGCTCAAACAAATTAAGACAGACTAGTTGGCGTCGGCGTTGGCCTGTTTTCCGGCGACCTCGTGCCGACCCACCACGCCGACGAGTTGCCAGTCCGGCGTACATGCTTGCCAAGCAACCAAGGATCATCATGTGCTCGTCGTCTTGGGCGGCTGCTGCCATCTCTTCTTGCATAAGCTCGACGAACATCTGCTCCTCCTCTTCGTCCGAGTCCATCGCCGGCGCGGCAAATGGACGCACACCGGACGGGCCTGGTCGCGGCCACCCGAGCCGCGAGCGACGACGAGCAAGGTGCGGAAAATAGGCCGGCGGAAGAGCAGCCAGATAGGCCGTCGTCCCAACACGTCGGAATATAGGCAGGTGGGGAAGGAGTGGCGGCGCACTCTGGGCTACAAGCCGTCGGGGTGGTGCCGGCGGCGAGAGAGGTACGAGGGGTGGGGGAGCTGTTGAGCGACGGGGCGGTGGGGGTCGTGCGTCGAGGCACCGACAGAGCGGGCCCTTCCCCGCTTTTCACTCGTCCGAGTCCCGAGAGCTCCCCGGGGGCCGGGGGGGCGTGGGATCGCCGGATGAATTTAGGCCCAAATCCGGACGAAAACGAGGAACCGGGGGCGCGACTGGGCCGAATTTCGCCGTCCGGATGGAAAAAACGCTCGCCGGGGGCCTCCTCGGGGGGACGAGTGGAGATGCTCTAACCACCCCCCAAAGGCCATACATGCATACACTCATGTAGTGTACAGTAGTAAGCAGAATTTATCGAAAGTAAAGAAAAAAAACTTTAATTTTTTAAAGGAAATCGAGAACCATATTAAATTGGCGCAACACAATCTGCTATTCTAAGTAGGTTGTCTGGACTCTGGGCGTGATCGCAGCCAAACGCATGGTTCTTCGTGAATACGGCCAGCCAAATGAAGCTACTGTAGCTTTTTTTTTTTTGAGAAGAAAATGAAGCTAGCTAGTTCATGGGAATTATATATGACACCCCAATTTTCAAGCGTCTACTCTCTCTATTGCCAGTGAAATTCCTACATATCTCACTTACAAAATCCGAGTATGCGGAGATACACACCTGGTTTGTGGGATACAATTGCAGTAATAGTCTCTTCACAATTAATCCGTCTCCAAGATGACGGGTTTGTGATGTAACCGCAGAAATTTTGAATTCAACCATATTTGCGATAAAAAAAAATGAACTGGGAATTTCTTGTTGAGCTTCGTTCCCACTACGAGTTTATAGCTAAGAAAAATCCCGCTAGACACAAATCGTGTTCCACTTCCACTTATCCAGAGGAATCTATATTCCGTGTTGCTACAGATAGCGTTTGGAGAGATGACAAATCCTGCAGGCGGTGGGGCCCTCGAGTCCAGGTATCAAGCACTAAAACTGACCCGGCCCCAGATGATGAAATCAAAACTCAGGACCCACTGCAGCCGAACCATCATAAGCATGTTGCAGTTTGCCCTTGTACTCCTGCAGCGTGACTTCCTCTAACCAGTCTCCGTGTGTTGGCATTGTGACAAGGTAAGTACTACTAACTGGCGGCATGGGATCGGTGCTGACGAATTGGTTTAGCGTGCTATGGGAACATCATTTCGTCCCACCAGCTCCTATCTCCTAGAGCGCATTGCCGCACCCCATCTACAAACGAAACGCATATCCGTGCATAAGAACATAACTAGACGGCCCTGATGAGTTCTTGAGGCGCAAGCCAAAGCCAACGTCAAACAGCAGCAAGAGTTTCGATCTGTTGTGACCACACAGCATAGTTCCCAGGGCAATAATGACAAAAAGAACACAGGATGAATCAAAAACCGAACAAACACCCCCCTCCGAAACTCCTCGCAGCAAACATCGCACTGCACATTATCACATACATTACTCATCTCACCTCTCACACGGGACCAGAAAAAAAAAAACAAGGCATGATGCCGTATGTTAGAAAACCACATACAGATCTAGCGCGCAGTGAACCATCGCTCGGTCAAGTATTTTAACATGGCTCATCAGAAGTTCAGAACGCAAAAAAGCATGAACAATACTAAGGCACCAACCATATAGAGATCTACTCGCTCGGCCAAGCATTTGATTTCACATCTTAATTATCAGAGCAGAACAAATAAGCATGAACAACAAAGCAGGCCAGCGCGCCCGCGCGTATAAGCAACGAAAACCAGATCTGCAGTAAATCATTCCCTGGTCAAGTATGTTCTGGGAATAAAATCGGAAGAGGCAGTCGCATGACAAGTTCTGAACGGGCATCATCGCTCACAGAGATAACAAACGCAGAAACATCGACAAGCAAAACGGGAGGCGGTGTTCCAATTTATCCGGCCTCACCTCGTCGGATCATGGCGCGCCTAGCTAGGCCTCGTCCACCTGGAGGTCCGCTCCCTCAGCACCGATCGGTCCTGCGCCTGGTGCCGCGGCCGCCGCTCCAGGTGCCGCGGCCGCTGCTCCGTGCGCCGCTGCCGCTGCTCCGGGTGCCGCGGGCGCCGCTCCAGGTGCCGCGGCCGCTGCTCCGTGCGCCGCTGCCGCTGCTCCGGGTGCTCCAGGTTCCGCCGCCTCGAGGTCGAGGTCGACTCCTTCCTTCTCCTCGCGGAAGAGGGGGGTGAAGCGGTTGACGGGGCCGCTGAGCTCGCCGTCCTTGAGCGGCTTGGAGACGTAGGAGGCGACGAGGTTCTCGTCGAAGACGATCGCACGTGGGGTGAGTGTGTCGGCGACCCGACGGGCGAGCTCTCGAGCCCCTCCAGAGCGCCTGGCCGCGCGCTTGGGGACGACGAACCCTTGATCCATGGGGTTGGGCGGGGGAGGGGTTGCTTTGGCTTGAGAGTTGAGGGATTTGGATTGGGTGTGGCGTTGGCCTGCGGGGAATGGTAGCGCTAGCTCTGTTTCGTGAGCGACTGCGTGCTTGCGGGACGAGCATTTATAGGGAAAGGAGGTGGGCGACTGGATGGGAAGAGAGAAGATCCCCTACGTACGTGGGCCCATCTTCCCTCGGTCCTGTCCGTCATCCGCTGGTCCAATGTGTCCTTGCCAGAGATGTGTGGGACTGGGACGGCGCTGCAACTTCAGTTTGACATCCAGCACCTTGTAGGAATGGTGGCTGGCTGAACGTGCGAGGTTCAGAGATAATAGGGATCGCAAATAGTTTGTGATGGCCTTGTAAGTGTGTACCATTGGATTGGACATCTACTTTGGAAGAATGGAAATGCATGGTGTTTTGGTAATGTTCAGAACCAACGCAACGCTGACGGCATTGTGCATTGTGGCGCGAGTCTTGGATAGGAGGAGTTTAGCAACCTAAACACAGTGCACGTGGAGGGAGTTGGAGTTCTTCACAATGGATAGAGAGTAGGCTAGTTTTTTTTTTTTGAGTCCTCCTAGTTCTTTTGTATTTGGATGAGAGGATTATCTTGTAAATTTTATTGTACCTTCTATAAAAGTAAGGTATGTGCTCGTGCATTCTCAAAAAAAAAAACAATTCATTAATATTAGCTTGTGGATCAAACCAAAAGAAAAACACAAACATAGATGTTAGTAGTGGTTCTTGATTGGCACTAGTGTTTTTTCTTTGAACTGAGAGAGGCGCTCGAGGAGTCAAATTTCATTCAGCTCATAAAAAAAATTACAATTCCCTCTACCTCAAGATCTCGAAGAGCACAAGCTATGGGACAATTGTAAGAAGTAGACGGGAATTAGGTCTACCCTCTATTCCTCTGCACTTTTCCGTGGCGCCACTCACAATTGTAATTGAGGCTAGAGGGTAGGGACCTACTTATATTGTAATTTTCAGAGTCCAACTCCAATTACAGATAAGCTTCCAAGTTATTTTAAACTCGTTTTCCAAACAATGTCCAGATAAAATTACGAGCCACGATATAATTTATCTGTTAGTTGGATACTATTTGTATATGTCCCAGAACGCACATATGTGAGGTACCTGCCATAATTAAATCAAATTATGACTAATTATGTAGGCCTACATCAAGGGGGCTGTAATCTGATCATCAGCCTAGTCCCTTCCAATTAATATTGTGCCCGGGAATATTTCCAGCATATCATATTCGTTGTATTCTATTAATCAACCAACTTCCTTAAGCACATCCTTAAGTACATGTTCTAGCAAGCATATTTCCAATTCTAATTAACCACAACAATTCCATGTATATCATGCGTGGACTCCGGCAAGGAGATCCGCTGTCGCCATACCTGTTCCTCCTGGTCGCCGATGTTCAGCAGAAGCTTGTGCAGTGCGACGACACGCTCCAGCGCCCCATCGTCGACGGAGCCCCTTGCCACATTCTCCAGTACGCGGGCGACACACTCATCATTCTCCACGCGGACGCCGCCGCGGCTCGTCGTCTTCGGCTGCTGCTCGAGCAATTTGGAGCTGCAACGGGCCTCCTCATCAACTTCCAGAAGAACACTCTCGTGCCTATGCACGTCGATCCGCTGTTGCTGCATGACATCCAGGGAGTTGTCCAATGCCGCGTGGAAGGCTTTCCCCAGACGTACCTCGGACAGCCTCTCTCCGTCGAGAAGCTGCGCCTCGCGGCTTTCACGCCGCTCATCGCCAAGGTGGATAAATATCTCTCGGCTGGCGTGCGCTCCTCCTCTCTCCGGGAGGCCGCATCATCCTGCTCAATGCCGTGCTTGATGCACTCCCCACCTTCGCCATGGGCGCGTTGGAGCTGCCACCCGGAGTTATCACGGCCCTCGACAAGCTGCGTCGCGCCTTCCTCTGGGCTGCCACCGGCCGTGTCTCCAGCGCCAAATGCCTGGTGGCCTAGGAGTGGGTGTGCCGTTCCAAAGAGGAGGGTGGCCTTGGCGTCCGCGCATTGACTGTTCAGAACTCCTGCCTCCTGACCAAGCTGCTCCATGATGTCTACGGGTGCTTCTATTCTTGTAGACAGTGTTGGGCCTCCAAGAGCAGAGGTTTGTAGAATAGCAGCAAGTTTCCCTTAAGTGGATCACCCAAGGTTTATCGATCTCAGGGAGGAAGAGGTCAAAGATATCCCTCTCATGCAACCCTGCAACCACAAAGCAAGAAGTCTCTTGTGTCCCCAACACACCTAATAGGTGCACTAGTTCAGCGAAGAGATAGTGAAATACAGGTGGTATGAATAAGTATGAGCAGTAGTAACGATGCCAGAAAAGTGCTTGCTGGCGTGTGGTTGATGGTGGTGATATTGCGGACAGTACAGATGCAGTAAAACAGTAAACAAGCAGCGATAGCAGTATTCAGGAACAAGGCCTAGGGATCATACTTTCACTAGTGGACACTCTCAATATTGATCACATAACAGAATAAATAGATAGATGCTAGACTCTACACTCTCTTGTTGGATGATGAACACCACTAACTGTGTAGGATTACACGAACCCTCAATGCCGGAGTTAACAAGCTCCACAATATTCGATGTTCATATTTAAATAACCTTAGAGTGCACGACAGATCAACACAACTAAACCAAGTACTAACATAGCATGCACACTGTCACCTTCACGCTACGAAAGGAGGCATAGATCACATCAATACCATCATAGCAATAGTTAACTTCATAATCTACAAGAGATCACAATCATAGCCTACACCAAGTACTAACACGATGCACACACTGTCACCATTACACCGTGCAGGAGGAATAAACTACTTTAATAACATCACTAGAGTAGCACATAGATAAATTGTGATACAAAACACATTGCAATCATAAAGAGATATAAATAAGCACTTCACTATGCCATTCATAATAGTGAATAAATATTCTGTGAAATATAGCCTAAGAGACCCACACGGTGCACACACTGTCACCTTTACACACGTGGGACAAGGAGTCTCCGGAGATCACATAAGTAAAATCCACTTGACTAGCATAACGACATCTAGATTACAAGCATCATCATATGAATCTCAATCATGTAAGGCAGCTCATGAGATTATTGTATTGAAGTACATAGGAGAGAGAGATTAACCACATAGCTACCGGTACAGCCCCGAGCCTCAATGGAGAACTACTCCCTCCTCATGGGAGACAGCAGCGTTGATGAAGATGGTGGTGGTGTCGATGGAGAAGCCTTCCGGGGGCACTTCCCCGTCCCGGCGGCGTGCCGGAACAGAGACTCTTGTCCCCCAGATCTTGGCTTCGCTATGGCGGCGGCTCTGGAAGGTTTCTCGTACCGTGGCTTTTCCGTATCGAGGTTTTAGGTCGAGGACCTTTATATAGGCGAAGAGCCGGAGTCGGAGGGGCGAAGAGGCGGCGAGGAGATAGGGGGCGCGGGCCACCCCCAGGCCGCGCCGGCCACCCTCCTGGGGCCCCTGTGGCCCAACTCTGGTCCTTCCCGGGTGTTCTGGAAGCTTCGTGGAAAAATAGGATGCTGGGCGTTGATTTCGTCCGATTCCGAGAATATTTCCTTACTAGGATTTCTGAAACCAAAAACAGCAGAAAACAGCAACTGGCCCTTCGGCATCTCGTCAATAGGTTAGTTCCGGAAAACGCATAAATATGACATAAAGTATGCGTAAAACATGTAGATATCATCAATAATGTGGCATGGAACATAAGAAATTATCGATACGTCGGAGACGTATCAGCATCCCCAAGCTTAGTTTCTGCTCGTCCCGAGCAGGTAAACGATAACAAAGATAATTTCTGGAGTGACATGCCATCATAACCTCGATCATACTATTGTAAGCATATGTAATGAATGCAGCGATCCAAACAATGGTAAATGTCATGAGTAAACAAATGAATCATATAGCAAAGACTTTTCATGAATAGTACTTCAAGACAAGCATCAATAAGTCTTGCATAAGAGTTAACTCATAAAGCAATAATTCATAGTAGAGGTATTGAAGCAACACAAAGGAAGATGAAGTTTCAGCGGTTGCTTTCAACTTACAACATGTATATCTCATGGATATTGTCAATGTAAAGTAATATAACAAGTGCAATATGCAAGTATGTAGGAATCAATGCACAGTTCACACAAGTGTTTGCTTCTTGAGGTGGAGAGAGATAGGTGAACTGACTCAACATAAAAGTAAAAGAAAGGTCCTTCAAAGAGGAAAGCATCGATTGCTATATTTGTGCTAGAGCTTTGTTTTTGAAAACATAAAGAGAGCATAAAAGTAAAATTTTGAGAGGTGTTTGTTGTTGTCAACGAATGGTAGTGGGCACTCTAACCCCCTTGCCAGACAAACCTTCAAAGAGCGGCTCCCATTTTATTTTATTTTTGTGTGGCACTCCTTCCAACCTTTCTTTCACAAACCATGGCTAACCGAATCCTCGGGTGCCTGCCAACAATCTCATACCATGAAGGAGTGCCTTTTTATTTTAGTTTTATTATGATGACACTCCTCCCCACCTTTGCTTTCTCAAGCCATGGCTAACCGAATCCTTCGGGTGTTGTCCAACAATCACATACCATGGAGGAGTGTCTATTTTTTTGTTAATTAATTTGGGACTGGGAATCCCATTGCCAGCTCTTTTTGCAAAATTATTGGATAAGCGGATGAAGCCACTAGTCCATTGGTGAAAGTTGCCCAACAAGATTGAAAGATAAACACCACATACTTCCTAATGAGCTATAAAACATTGACACAAATCAGAGGTGATAAATTTTGAATTGTTTAAAGGTAGCACTCAAGCAATTTACTTTGGAATGGCGGAGAAATACCATGTAGTAGGTAGGTATGGTGGACACAAATGGCATAGTGGTTGGCTCAAGGATTTGGATGCATGAGAAGTATTCCCTCTCGATACAAGGTTTAGGCTAGCAAGGCTATTTGAAACAAACACAAGGATGAAGCGGTGCAGCAAAACTCACATAAAAGACATATTGTAAACATTATAAAACTCTACACCGTCTTCCTTGTTGTTCAAACTCAATACTAGAAATTATCTAGACTTTTGAGAGACCAAATATGCAAACCAAATTTTAGCATGCTCTATGTATTTCTTCATTAATGGGTGCAAAGTATATGATGCAAGAGCTTAAACATGAGCACAACAATTGCCAAGTATTACATTGTTCAAGACATCATACCAATTACTACATGTAGCATTTTCCGTTTCCAACCATATAACAATTTAACGAAGCAGTTTCAACCTTCGTCATGAACATTAAAAGCTAAGAAAACATGTGTTCATACGAACCAGCGGAGCATGTCTCTCTCCCACATAAGCATTTATTCAAACAAAAACAAAAACAAAAACAAACAGATGCTCCAAGTAAAGTACATAAGATGTGACGGAATAAAAATATAGTTTCAGGGGAGGAACCTGATAATGTTGTCGATGAAGAAGGGGATGCCTTGGGCATCCCCAAGCTTAGACGCTTGAGTCTTCTTGATATATGCAGAGGTGAACCACCGGGGCATCCCCAAGCTTAGAGCTTTCACTCTCCTTGATCATGTTGTATCATCTCCCTCTCTTGATCCTTGAAAACTTCCTCCACACCAAACTCAAAACAACTCATTAGAGGGTTAGTGCACAATCAAAATATACATGTTAAGAGGTGAAATAATCATTCTTAACACTTCTGGACATTGCACAAAGCTACTGAAAGTCAACAGAATCGAAATATCCATCGAACATAACAAAACAGGCAATGCGAAATAAAAGGCAGAATCTGTCAAAACAGAACAGTTCGTAATGACGAATTTTATTGAGGCACCAGACTTGCTCAAATGAAAATGCTCAAATTGAATGAAAGTTGCGTACATATCTGAGGATCACTCACGTAAATTGGCATAATTTTCTGAGTTACCTACAGAGAATTTTTCCCAGATTCGTGACAGCAAAGAAATCTGTTTCTGCGCAGTAATCCAAATCTAGTATGAACCTTACTATCAACGACTTTACTTGGCACAACAAAACACAAAACTAAGATAAGGAGAGGTTGCTACAGTAGTAAACAACTTCCAAGACACAAATATAAAACAAAGTACTGTAGCAAAATAACACATGGGTTATCTCCCAAGAAGTTCTTTCTTTATAGCCATTAAGATGGGCTCAACAGTTTTAATGATGCATTCGCAAGAAATAAGAGTTGAAGCAAAAGAGAGCATCAAGAAGCAAATTCAAAACACATTTAAGTCTAACATGCTTCCTATGAAAAGGAATCTTGTAAATAAACAAGTTCAAGAAGCATAATGCAACAAGCATAGAAAGATAAAACAAGTGTAGCTTCAAAAATTTCAGCACATAGAGAGGTGTTTTAGTAACATGAAAATTTCTACAACCATATTTTCCTCTCTCATAATAACTTTCAGTAGCAACATGAGCAAACTCAACAATATAACTATCAAATAAAACATTCTTATCATGAGTCTCATGCATAAAATTATTACTCTCCACATAAGCATAGTCAATTTTATTAGTTGTAGTGGGAGCAAATTCAACAAAGTAGCTATCATTATTATTATCATCATCAAATATAGGAGGCATATTGTAATCATAATCAAATTCACTCTCCATAGTAGGTGGCACCAAAAGACCACTATCATTATAATCATCATATATAGGAGGCAAAGTATCATCAAAGAAAATTTTCTCCTCAATTCTTGGGGGACTAAAAAGATCATGCTCATCAAAGCCAGCTTCCCCAAGCTTAGAATTTTCCATAGCATTAGCAACAATAGTGTTCGAAGCATTCATATTAATAACATTCCCATTAGCATGCATATAAAGTTCCATGGGTTTTTTAATTCTCTCTTCAAACACATCATGTCCTAATTCAAGATAAAGTTCATAAAGATCTCTCATATTTTTGTTGTTTTCCATTATGCCTAACTAGTGTAAAACAAGAAACAAAAAGATGCAATTGCAGGATCTAAAGGAAATAGCTTCGAGCACACACACAATGGCGCCAGAAAAGTACTGTTACCTGGAACCGGAGTATGAGTGCCTTTTACCTTTCCTCCCCGGCAACGGCGCCAGAAAAGTTCTTGGCGCGTAGTTGACGAGGGAGAAAATGGTGTAGCTTTCCTTCGTTCCCCGGCAACGGCGCCAGAAAAGTGCTTGATGTCTACGGGTGCTTCTATTCTTGTAGACAGTGTTGGGCCTCCAAGAGCAGAGGTTTGTAGAACAGCAGCAAGTTTCCCTTAAGTGGATCACCCAAGGTTTATCGATCTCAGGGAGGAAGAGGTCAAAGATATCCCTCTCATGCAACCCTGCAACCACAAAGCAAGAAGTCTCTTGTGTCCCCAACACACCTAATAGGTACACTAGTTCGGCGAAGAGATAGTGAAATACAGGTGGTATGAGTAAGTATGAGCAGTGGTAACGGTGCCAGAAAAGTGCTTGCTGGCGTGTGGTTGATGGTGGTGATATTGCGGACAGTACAGATGCAGTAAAACAGTAAACAAGCAGCGATAGCAGTATTCAGGAACAAGGCCTAGGGATCATACTTTCACTAGTGGACACTCTCAACATTGATCACATAACAGAATAAATAGATAGATGCTAGACTCTACACTCTCTTGTTGGATGATGAACACCACTAACTGTGTAGGATTACACGAACCCTCAATGCCGGAGTTAACAAGCTCCACAATATTCGATGTTCATATTTAAATAACCTTAGAGTGCACGACAGATCAACACAACTAAACCAAGTACTAACATAGCATGCACACTGTCACCTTCACGCTACGAAAGGAGGCATAGATCACATCAATACCATCATAGCAATAGTTAACTTCATAATCTACAAGAGATCACAATCATAGCCTACGCCAAGTACTAACACGATGCACACACTGTCACCATTACACCGTGCAGGAGGAATAAACTACTTTAATAACATCACTAGAGTAGCACATAGATAAATTGTGATACAAAACACATTGCAATCATAAAGAGATATAAATAAGCACTTCACTATGCCATTCATAATAGTGAATAAGTATTCTGTGAAATATAGCCTAAGAGACCCACACGATGCACACACTGTCACCTTTACACACGTGGGACAAGGAGTCTCCGGAGATCACATAAGTAAAATCCACTTGACTAGCATAACGACATCTAGATTACAAGCATCATCATATGAATCTCAATCATGTAAGGCAGCTCATGAGATTATTGTATTGAAGTACATAGGAGAGAGAGATTAACCACATAGCTACCGGTACAGCCCCGAGCCTCAATGGAGAACTACTCCCTCCTCTTGGGAGACAGCAGCGTTGATGAAGATGGCGGTGGTGTCGATGGAGAAGCCTTCCGGGGGCACTTCCCCGTCCCGGCGGCGTGCCGGAACAGAGACTCCTGTCCCCCAGATCTTGGCTTCGCGATGGCGGCGGCTCTGGAAGGTTTCTCGTACCGTGGCTTTTCCGTATCGAGGTTTTAGGTCGAGGACCTTCATATAGGCGAAGAGCCGGAGTCGGAGGGGCGAAGAGGCGGCGAGGAGATAGGGAGCGCGGGCCACCCCCAGGCCGCGCTGGCCACCCTCCTGGGGCCCCTGTGGCCCAACTCTGGTCCTTCCCGGGTGTTCTGGAAGCTTCGTGGAAAAATAGGATGCTGGGCGTTGATTTCGTCCGATTCCGAGAATATTTCCTTACTAGGATTTCTGAAACCAAAAACAGCAGAAAACGACAAGCGGCCCTTCGGCATCTCGTCAATAGGTTAGTTCCGGAAAACGCATAAATATGACATAAAGTATGCATAAAACATGTAGATATCATCAATAATGTGGCATGGAACATAAGAAATTATCGATACGTCGGAGACGTATCACTCCATCGCCTCCACTGCGCCCCGAACGAGTCTTGGCCAAGATGGGTCTGGGCAGCCTCGACGGCCTGCCACTTGATGATGTTGCTCGCTCCACGTCGCTCTCGGGCACCCACTGGGCGTCCTTGCTGCGCCTGCTACCTCTCTACCGCGCCGTCTCTCGCGTGCGGCTCGGGGATGGCAAGAGGACATCCTTCTAGCACGATCACTGGCTGCCTCTAGGCACCCTGACGTCCGCCATGCCGGAGCTGTTCTCCCACTGCTCGACAACCTCAGCGTCGGTGCACCACGTCCTGGAGGCTGGCCTCGACTCGACGCTGGTGGCGCGTCTCTCGGTGATGGCCGCCAGTCAGAGGGCAACGCTCATTCCCCTCATGTCGCGCTTGGTGCTCACTGATAGTGCCGACGCGCGCTCCCTCCCGCTCTGTGCACGTGGTGAGTGCCTGAGCACGTCCTCGCTCTACAAACTCTGCACCGATGGCGGGTGTGCGACGAACATCACCCCTTCGTCTGGTGAAACTCCGCCCCGCCGCGTGGCAGGTTCTTTGCCTTGCTGCTGGTTCATGGACGAATTCAGTGTCGCTCCAACTTGTTGCGCAAAGGCATCCTCGACGAGCACAGCTGCCGCTATCCAATCTGGGACGACCCTCTAGAAACCCCTGCCCACGTCATGTTTGGGTGCGAGTTCGCTCGATGTTTTTGGACCATGCTAGGCACCAATGCAGACACTGCTCACACTGTCGTGGAGTTGTCGACCTGCCCCTCCCTGTCTTGGCACCAGCATGCTCTGCGCCGACATTGCATCTCATGTGCCTCTGGCACCTTTGGAAACATCGCAACAGGGTTGTTTTCAATGGGCTCGCCCCTCCCTCTCCTTGGTGTGCAAGAACTACCGAGACGATGTCGTCCTCTGGCGGGCTCGATTGCCCACGGACCAGCGTCCTGATGTTGACATGTGGCTCACTTACCTCCTCCCCGTTCGATTCTAGAATCCTCCTGCTTCCCTTGAGCTCGCCCCCTTGCGTTGGGCGCTGTCTCCCTCCATCCTTTGTACCTTGCTAATGTAAACCCTGGGGATTTCACCCCTTTCCTTCGACGAAAATGAAATATGCAGGTGGAGGCCTTTGTGCCTCCCCCGGTGAACACTGAAAAAAAAACAATTCCATGTAACACATGTTTCAAATCCATAATGAGGTAACGGAATATATGAAGTTACAAATAAATTGAATATAGTTGTAGGACACATATTTCCTACAACAATTGCCTAACATTACATGACTGAATTTACTTCTTCCATTCCAATGAATAAGATGCCACTAGTAGAAAAAGAGGCTTCCGTCCACCCCCATTAGTCCCCAAAATATTCGAACCGCGACTAAAGGGGTCTTTAGTCGCGGTTCGGGAGGCGACCCGCGACCAAAGGTCTGGGCCTAGCGGGCTCGGTCGACAGCTGGGGGACGGGAGGGGCTTTAGTCGCGGTTGGCCAGGACAACCGCGGCTAAAGGTCCTCAGGCCTGGCCCGAAGGCCTTTAGTCGTGGTTGGCCAGGCCAACCGGGACTAAAGGCCCATCCCTATAAATGCAGCTCAGCACACTTCACTTAGCCATTTGGTGTCACTTCTCTTCACAATCTTTACAAGGGGGTGGTGGGTTTGCTTTTGGTTCCTCTTATGCACACAAGGTGTTTGATGAAATGCCCGAGAGCATGAAACAAACATGATATGAAGTGTCTGAGCCACACTTGAGCTTTCTCATTTATTTTTTCCTCCTCGATCGCGGTTAGCAACTTGAACCTTTCATGTGTCATTGATAAAATATGCATGTTTGTAGTTCATTGTTTAATTTCTATTATTTGTAGCTAGTTAGTTTAACAAATGCATGATGGTTAATTATATACTTTATATAATAACGAATGAATCCCGGTGATCACATGGGTACGTGAGCACGCGGTCTCTATCCAACACGCGTCTAACGTCTGTGTGATCTGGTTTGTTGGTGATGAGGTGTGACGTGTCCAATGGTGTAGGAATAGATCCAACGGTATTAGACGCATGCACACGTACCCATCTGATTACCAAATTCACTCTCATTTTAGTATGTATCTAGTTTAGTTTTTATGTCAAGATTCACTCACTATGGTGTATATCAAATTTAGTCTGAAGTATCTAAATAATCTTATATTTGTGAATATAGGAAGTATTATGTATGTTAGCCATAGGTTAGCTATAGATGATAATATACTTATAGCGTACTGTTGAACTTACTCTCGTTGCTTCTCCCAAAGAGGCATACTGATACAGGTGGGTGCGGACTTGCATATCGCCCATATCTGCCAAGTAGAATAGCCCAGCCTCCACACGATCTGTTTTTGACTTTAGGAATGCTCTCTATGATAGTCTGTAATGTGTGGTAATGCTCACTCGATACTCTTTCTCAGCCTCCCACCTAAGCATCACTCTTCTCTTGAGATCAGTGTACTGATCTAGTGCCAATCTCAAACACACGTGAGCAGACATCTCATGGTACAACATTGTCGTACTGGTCATACGACCTTCACTCAATGTGAAGGCACATACTCGTTACGACAGCGAAGCAGGAATTTTTTCATTGGAATCTTGATCCTTATGCTCCCTTGTCTTTCCATGCCCAATGCCCATCAAATTATGTGCACCTACCTATACCAACTCCTTAACCTCGGAGTTCTTTGAAAATGAGCTTTCGAAAAAGAAGTTGTAACCTGTTGGTATGAGTATCCTATCAATCTATATAGGTAGGTATGATAAACTTTGGATTTGAGTTGAGCTTGGAAAGAAGTCTATGCTTGTGTAAGAATTGAATTTTTTTTAGCTAGCAAGAGGTGTAAAAGCATGCATTAGTATTCATAGACTATTCATTCATCATCAAACAATAATACTTAAAATTAAACATCTATGTATACTAGTAAGAAGTAGCACTGAATAAGGCACATAACAAATCATCACTCTATAGAGCATGTGAAACTAGAGATACCATGCATAAAATAAATTTCAGCTTTTAGGCATTCCTCCTATCCTTTTATAATCATGCAACTTAATTTACTTTGGAAATTCAGAGATAAAGAGTTTGGTACAGTATCCCATGCATATGCATTATGATCACTCAATGTGGTGGTTCTTTCAATTTAAAAACAAAACTAGATACAAATAAAACAAGGACGCTTCAAGTTTTTGCGAAAATTCTATGTTGATAAAAAATAGAGTTTAGAGGTGCTCAAACCAGGAGTTTTTGAATGATTCCAGTGGGATGTCATGGGAATTCCCAAGCTTATGATATTCATCATACTTGAATTATCTTAGTGTGATATTCCTCCATTCCATGTGATTTTTTAACACAAACTTTTCTTCCCATTCTTTTCTAAGGGGTGACATTAAAGGTACAAATAAATCATCCTTGCTACTATTTTACTCATAAATAAAATTATATATTCATGAAACGGAGAACACATAATGTTCTACTCATTCTAGAATATCAAAAGTTCCAAACAAAAATCATTTTGATCCTCAAAAGAATGGATCTAACATACAAAGTCAGAATCTGTCCAGAAATTTTGCTGCAACGAAACTGAATTTTTAGCACGACTTAGAAACATAATTAATTTTAGAAAATTATGTGAATATAGAGTATGAAAAGTTACAGCTACTGTGAATTTGGCAAGAGTTTAGGAGTTACTAAAAAATCAGAAAAAGCATGCACTAAAAAATGCAGCGCAGAAAACAACAACTCCATATTATGTTTGCAACTTGAAACATCAAAATTGATAAAAAAAAATGATAATTTATTTAAAAAGTAGAGAGTAAAATAAAATAAAATAAACATGTTACAGCAAGCATGCAAAATAAAAACTAAATATAAAAATATCTCGGGTTGTGACGAGGGTGCTCCTCGGCAATGCCCACCTTTAGGGGCTTAGGGTTTACGGAATCCTGCAGTCTAACACGAGACATCGGATACCAAACAGACAGGGAGAGAGATTTACCCAGGTTCGGGGCCCCCGATGAGGTAAAACCCTACTTCCTGCTTGTCTGATCTTGATTATCGAATATATCGGATTACAATGGGGTAGCCAAAGGCTCATGTTATGATCTCATCGAGAGGCTAAGATTCTAAAGACCTAGTGTTGACGCGTAAAGCACACGTCCGTTGGGAACCCCAAGAGGAAGGTGTGATGCGTACAGCAGCAAGTTTTCCCTCAGTAAGAAACCAAGGTTTATCGAACCAGTAGGAGTCAAGGAGCACGTGAAGGTTGTTGGTGACGGAGTGTAGTGCGGCGCAACACCAGGGATTCCGGCGCCAACGTGGAACCTGCACAACACAATCCAAATACTTTGCCCCAACTTAACAGTGAGGTTGTCAATCTCACCGGCTTGCTGTAACAAAGGATTAAACATATGGTGTGGAAAATGATGTTTGTTTACGAAGAACAGTAAAGAACAATGTTTGCAGTAGATTGTATTCAGATGTAAAAGAATGGACCGGGGTCCACAGTTCACTAGTGGTGTCTCTCCAATAAGATAAAGCATGTTGGGTGAACAAATTACAGTTGGGCAATTGACAAATAAAGAGGGCATAACAATGCACATACATATCATGATGAGTAGTGTGAAATTCAATTGGGCATTACGACAAAGAACATAGACCGCTATCCAGCATGCATCTATGCCTATTAAGTCCACCTTCAGGTTAGCATCCGCACCCCTTCCAGTATTAAGTTGCAAACAACAGACAATTGCATTAAGTATGGTGCGTAATGTAATCAACACAAATATCCTTAGACAAAGCATTGATGTTTTATCCCTAGTGGCAACAGCACATCCACAACCTTAGAACTTTCTGTCACTATCCCAGATTAAATGGAGGCATGAACCCACTATCGAGCATAAATACTCCCTCTTGGAGTTACAAGTATCAACTTGGCCAGAGCCTCTACTAGCAACGGAGAGCATGCAAGATCATAAACAACACATATATGATAGATTGATAATCAACATAACATAGTATTCCATATTCATCGGGTCCCAACAAACACAACATGTAACATTACAAATAGATGATCTTGATCATGATAGGCAGCTCACAAGATCGAACAATGATAGCACATGAGGAGAAGACAACCATCTAGCTACTGCTATGGACCCATAGTCCAGGGGTGAACTACTCACACATCAATCCGGAGGCGATCATGGTGATGAAGAATCCTCCGGGAGATGATTCCCCTCTCCGGCAGGGTGATGTCTACTCACGGTTCTTTTCCTGTAGACAGTGTTGGGCCTCCAAGAGCAGAGGTTTGTAGAACAGCAGCAAGTTTTCCCTTAAGTGGATCACCCAAGGTTTATCGAACTCAGGGAGGAAGAGGTCAAAGATATCCCTCTCAAGCAACCCTGCAATCACGATACAAGAAGTCTCTTGTGTCCCCAACACACCTAATACACTTGTCAGATGTATAGGTGCACTAGTTCGGCGAAGAGATAGTGAAATACAAGTAATATGGATGAATATGAGTGGTAATAGCAATCTGAAATAAATATGGCAGCGAGTAAACATGCAGTGGAACAGTAAATAAACGGAGATTCGATATTCGGAAACAAGGCCTAGGGATCCTACTTTCACTAGTGGACACTCTCAACATTGATCACATAACTGAAACTACTCTACACTCTCTTGTTGGATAACAAACACCATTCATTGTGTAGGTCTACAAGAGCACCTCAATGCCGGAGTTAACAAGCTCCACAACATTCGATGTTCATATTTAAGTAACCTTAGAGTGCATGATAGACCAACGCAATTATACCGAGTACTAACATAGCATGCACACCGTCACCGACAGGCTATGAAAGGGGGAATAGATCACATCAATACTATCATAGTAATAGTTAACTTCATAATCTACAAGAGATTACAATCATAAACTACGCCAAGTACTACATGATGCACACACTATCACCATTACATCATGGAGGAGGAATAGAGTACTTTAATAACATCACTAGAGTAGCACATAGATTAATAGTGATACAAAGCTCATCATATGAATCTCAATCATGTAAGGCAGCTCATGAGATCATTGTATTGAAGTACATAGGAGAGAGATGAACCACATAGCTACCGGTACAGCCCTTAGCCTCGATGGAGAACTACTCCCTCCTCATGGGAGACAGCAGCGGTGATGAAGATGGCGGTGGTGTCAATGGAGATGCCTTCCGGGGGCACTTCCCCGTCCCGGCGGCGTGCCGGAACAGAGACTTCTGTCCCCCGAATCTTGGCTTCGTGATGGCGGCGGCTCTGGAAGGTTTCTCGTACCGTGGCTTATTCTTCCGAAGCTTTTAGGTCAGGAGGCTTCTTATAGGCGAAGATTCGGAGTCGGAGGGGCCATGGGGCCTCCTCACAATAGGGGGGCGCCCCCCCTGGGTCGCGCCGCCACCATGTGTGGTGGCCCTGGGCCTCTCCTCTGGTCCCTCTCTGGCTCTCTGGAAGCTTCCGGAAAAATAAGGTTCTGGGCGTTGATTTCGTCCAATTCCGAGAATATTTCCTTACTAGGATTTCTGAAACCAAAAACAGCAGAAAACAGGAACTGGCACTTCGGCATCTTGTCAATAGGTTAGTTCCGGAAAATGCATCAAAACGATATAAAGTGTGAACAAAACATGTAGGTATTGTCATAAAACAATCATGGAACATAAGAAATTATCGATACGTTGGAGACGTATCAGCATCCCCAAGCTTAGTTCCTACTCGTCCTCGAGTAGGTAAACGATAACAAAGATAATTTCTGAAGTGACATGCTACCAACATAATCTTGATCTAATAATGATGTAAAGCATATGAGCTGAGATCAAATCACTCAAAGCAAATGTCTATATGCGGTGACCCAGCATACCACTGCATGTTGTAGTATACAAGTCGTTGATATGATCTTTGTGAAGGGACTTCTTCACAAATTGCCATATCCCTCAGAGTGGTACAACAGAAACATTGCAGGTCCTAACACTCCATACTTTATTACAAACATTGTCTTAACAAGTTGGTATTCTCACAGGTCCTATGAGAACACCCTAAGATACTACTTAAGTACGATTACAACTTATAACAACTATAAAGAGAGCTCAACAACTTATTTAGGTAAGTTCTATGCTGCTCGGCTCTATGATGCTAGGGTATGTCACTACTCCTCCACCTCCGTGTCATCAGGTCCGTAGACTATCCCATAGTCTACTCCTTCCACTCCGCCGGTAAGATCAAGTTCCTCGTAGACCAGCTCGTAACTTCCTTCTGGTGCTCCATCGTTGATGGCCTCCACTTCCGGATCACAGTCTAGCAAGGGTGTCGAAAGAAAGTGAGTACATGGGTACTCAGCAAGTTCTAAAAGAGTAAAAGGTGTTTCATGCACTAGCTACGACCATTGATCAGGAAATCGCAGGTCAATGCATGTTTTTGAAATCATTTCTTCAAAAGGTTGCTTTTATTATGAAAACTATGCCCGTCAGTCTTCACAGGTTGACTAGAACTTCGTGGAGTTCCTTTCCTGCCGCGTTCGCAGTTCCCTTCCCGGAACAAGGAGTGACAGTCACAATTCTTGATACACTCTGCAGAGGTGCGTTACTTTTCCCATAAGAGATTCCACCCCTTTTGCCATCCGCTTGCCCCCGTTCACACTTCCTTTGGTGTGAGGCCAGGTATGAAAATCCAAGCCCACACCGCCTTCTCCGCGACTGCAAACCCACCCTTTTGTCCAACCGTACACCCCCAGTAGACTTCTCCCGATAATACGGCTTTACTCACGGTGTACTCCGGACAATCCATCATAGATGGTAGAGCTTATCATCACTAATGGATGGGGATTTAAAAGGATATCCCAACCTATTGCGGCAGTGCCTCCAACACCCCACCGGCTCTACCAATCTGTTGGTGTGCAGAAGGGAAAAGATACGGCTGGCTTCCCCAGAGCCATTATAGATCTCATGGTCAACGCGGTTTGTACGGCGCTAGAATCACTGGACGGCATTGGTAATTAATCCTAGGGTGATATAACCCATGCAATGGAACCTCCACCATATCAACACATACCATGGTTCCATTGCCAGCCACATAGTCATATTCATAGTTGGAAAGTAACATTTCATTTGTGATGCAGGAATGATAAGTATATAGCTTTGCATTAAAGTAGTAGAAAATAATCAAGTTGACATGAGCAAGGGTGAACTTGCCTGTGGACTGCGAGATAGTGCAGTTCAAGGCAGTTGATGGAACCTGGACCTCGGGTTCTGTAAGAAGCATCATTGTCCGGTAAGGACAATGTTATAAAATCCAAATAATGCAATCATGGATGTATTATTTTATGTTGAATCCCTTTACCCCGCTGAGTTATAGCAATTTAGGGTTGAGTTAAGATTTATGCCTTTGGCAGTAACTTGCAATTGATTTAAAAGTGTAAATCATTTTAATTCACATAAAGTAAGATACTTCAAAGTAAAACTACTTTACTTGGTGATTCCTTTACTCATTCCAAAAATAATTCGAAATCATAGAGTTACCTCTATAGTTTTTGGAATAAAAAGGAATATGGTATTTTTCTTGGAAAAATACCCTTTTCAATAGAAATGACTTGGAATAGTAGAATTTCATTTTGAAATGTTTGAAAATAAGTATTTGAACTTATTTGAGATTTTTCCTTGAATTTTAAATACAAGGAAATATTAGTTTAAAATTCCAAGTTATTATTTAAATTCTTAAAATTCATAATTTTGAATTTGTTTCTTAAATTCTATTTCATATTTTATTCTGGTTAAGATTTATTTTTCATTCACTAATCCAATTTTTAATGGATTTTTAGAGTTGTATTTTATTTACTAAAAATTGGTGAAATTCTGGTCTTTTTCTAAAAAGTAAAAAGACCAAAATGCCCCCTGGCCCCTATTGGGCTAGCCCACTTAACTAAGGCCCAGGGACAGCCCATTCAGGCTTGTCCCCTTATGGGTCGGTGGCGCCGAAGCGGCCCACCTCGCTCCTCACTCGTCTCTCTCACTCGCTCGTTCCTAACCCTAACTCGCTCGCATTGCCTGTGGCGATGGCGTCGCCGCCATGGCCGCCGCCACTCTCCGGCCATCTCCATGCTCCCCTGCTCTAGCCACTTACCAAATCGGGACCACCGCGTGAAGATCTATCGATCTATCCTTGTGGTTTCCCCCATCTCTTCCTCTCCTTGCGAATCGCCCCTCTCTGGATCTCGTGGAGAATCGCCTCTGGCGATTGACGATCTCCGGCGAGCCCTCGTCCTCGCCGACGACGTGTGCGCCTCCGAGACTGACCTGGCGCAGGTGCTGCTCGCAGTACTTGTGCCGTCGTCTCTGGTGCTCTGCTGCGGTGGTGTGTTCGTGTTCGCCGGCGTAACGTCGGCGCCTACCCTGGCTTTGCAGCTGCTATGGCCGCGCGAGCACTGCCTCGCCATGCCCTAGCTTCTGCCACCAGGCGCGTGTAAGTTCTTCACCTCCTCCTTCTCTCCTTCATGTTTGTGTGCCTCCCTTGCTACTGTACTTCTTCCTCCTCATGTTCTGTGGCTCTCTGGTGATCCTGTGATCACCCAGAGCTCTATCATGGCTGCTTAATCTGCCTATACTTTCATTTGTTGCAAGCCCATGGCCAAAGCACCCATTTCTGGTACTGGCCAGGTTGCCTTGCTTGCTGTACATGCTTTGCTTGCTTATCTGTTGCTCCTAGCCTGCTCTAATCTTGCTATGCTCTGCTATGCTTGCTTAAGAGCTTGCTATGCCATGCTGTACTTGCTTATGGGCTTGCTTGTGCTTACTGGCATGTTATACTTGCTTGTCTAGGTGTACTGTGCTGCATCAGTGACACTTGTGAGTGCCAGTGGTGTTTGTGAAATGCTTCTGTGCTTCCTGTGCAAGCTAATGATCCATTGGATCATTCATTGCTTGTTGGCTAGCTTATCTGTGTGGCTTGACTTGATTCAATTGATCCATTTGATCAATTAAATGTCAGTGATGGCTTATTGATTAATTATGTGGCTAAGTGATTCATTTTCCTTGTTGATGCTGATGCTCAAGCATCACTATGCTACTGCTTACTTGTGCTATTGCTTGCTCTAGCTTACTGGACTAGATCCAGTGGCTGTGATGCAGTGATTGGTGCCAGTTTGCTCTACAGTGTGCTACTGTCAATAATTAGTATGGATCTGTGATAAATTCATGCTTGAGTTAAATTGATTCATAATGAACTGCTTATGCAGTGATGATTTAAATGTCTTGCTTGTATATGAATTGGCTATTCATGATTGTCTAGCAAGCAAATGAATCTGAATCCATTTCTGGATAATGATGTGTTATAGTTGGCTTTCTTTTAAATGGTGCTAAGTGTGATGTGATCTCAGTAGCCTTGCTACTGATTGGTTGCTCACTTATTTGATTGGATCTTGTGGCTACTCAACCTTTGCTTGCATATTTGGGGATCATACTAGATATGAATGCCAATATGCTTGCCTGATGAAATCTAGGGTTTACTGATGGTTACTAGCTTAGGATTTACTGTGTAGTCTGTATTAGCTGCTAATCCTTGCAACACATCTACTGGTGCTATCTGTGCATATGATCTGGCTAGTGTGTGCATCTGTGCATGGTTGCTAGCTTCTGTGTACAAGATCTGTATCTAGATGATTTCCATTTTTAGTGGCTTTTAGACTGGCAGTAATTCTTGGTGAAAACCAAGTGATGATCTACCCACTTGAGCATCTGCTCAATCCCATGATTATGTCATGCATATATTATGGATCAGATCCATTGGATCTGTCCAGGAACTTGGTATACCTTGTTCCAGCTCCTAGATTGAAATATTTGGTTGTTGCAGACTTGGGGTTTTGTGCACAGCCCTTCACCTCCAGATTCTGGTTGAGCTTCTCAGGTCACCATGATTCCTGGGGATGAGTGGTTGTGTGTTGGTTCTGTTCTTGACAAGAACTGGATGAACTTGTGTTGGCTCTAGCTTCACCCTTACCTGGTGAATTATCTATCTGGTCGACTGTCATGGTTCTAGGGTTTGTGTGCTATTTATATGGTCCCTACTTCTACTCTAGCCATGACACACAAGGCCTGGTTACTTTGTGACTCATCCCTTGCATTGCCTTGCTGTTGCTTGGTTAGCAACAGCCCTCATATACTGAAACTTGAGCCCCTGTGGCTGCTCAGTTTTGGTCTGCCAAGTGTGCAGTGACAGTTTCACTGTCCAAACTGAATTTCTATGATTTGTGTTAACTGTCCAAACTGAAATTGCTAACACTTACATTCTGGTCTAGCACTTGTTATTTATGTTGCAGGTTTGAAGTGGAAGACAGCCAGAAGATCATCCTCAAGTCATTTAGTATAGGTTGTAGTTTAGAACAGACTTGTAATTTTCCTCTTTTTATTTCTGTTCATTATTTCTCAATTCTTGTACCAAGAATATTGTAAAGACTTTGTAATTTGTGTTTATATCAATAAAGCTCAAGTTTTGTTTATGAGCTTTTGGTATTATGTAATGTTTATATTCTTGATTAAATATTGTATTTGATATTCACTTTGAAATTCAAAGTGATTTGAATTTATAACTTGTGTTTGAATTATGAATTCATTACTTATATTGTGTGATGTTTATTGTTAAAGGTTTTGACACTTATCAAATGCAATCATTTCCCAAAGTAATAAGGTACAAAAGAGATCATGTCGAAATTGCCCTAACTCACATTGCCTAACCCTAAGTGCAAAATGAGAGAGAACCTCGATCCCTCTTAGGTTTAGTTGCAATAAGGCGCGAAAATTTCCCCCGTTTTGCGATGAAATGCACATCCCATTTCTAAATCTACCCTTCGTTGTTCCTATGTTCTGGGTTATTACAGCCTCTCCCCCTTAACAGAAACTTCGTCCCGAAGTTAAGATTGGTACCTGAACATCTCGGGGTAAGACTTCCTTAGTTCTTCTTCCGTCTCCCAAGTTGCTTCTCGCTCAGGATGATGTTGCCATTGAACTTTGCAGTATTTGATTGCTCTGTTTCTTAACTTCTTCCACTGTACTTCTAAGATCTTTTCCGGTCTTTCCACATAAGTTAGGTCAGATTGCAATTCTATTTCTTCATATGTGATAGGATCATCCGGTGCTTTCAAACACTTTCTGAGTTGTGATACATGAAACACATTGTGAACTTGACTTAGTTGTGCTGGTAACTCCAACTCAAAAGCTGTTCCTCGATTACATTGAGTATCTTAAATGGTCCTATATATCGAGGACTTAACTTTCCTTTCACTCCGAACCTCTTAAGTCCTTTCATTGGGCTAACCTTTAAATATACCATGTCTCCCACTTTCGGTTCCCAATCTCTTCTTTTTAAGTTGGCGTAACTCTTCTGACGACTCTGAGCTATTTTGAGTCTATCCCGGATCACCTCGATGACTTCTTGTCTCTCCTTGATGTAGTCTGGTGTAAATTCCTTGTTTTCTCCGGTTTCAAACCAACAAACTGGTGATCGACACTTTCTTCCGTACAATGCTTCGTACGGTGCCATCTGGATGCTACTCTGATAACTATTGTTATATGAGAATTCCGCTAAAGGTAAATGGTCCGCCCATGAACCTCCAAAGTTCAGAGCACAGGCTCTAAGCATGTCCTCAAGTATCTGATTGGTTCTTTCGGTTTGTCCTCCGGTTTGTGGATGATATGCCGTACTGAAATCCAACTTGGATCCCAAAGCTTCTTGGAGTTGTTTCCAAAACGCTGATGTAAAAATTGAACCTCTATCTGAGACTATTTTCTTGGGTACTCCATGCTTACTCACAATCTCTTTTACATATATGTCCACAAGCTTTTCTGCAGTATCCTTTGTATTTACGGCTATGAAATGAGCATTCTTGGTAAGTCTGTCCACTATTACCCATATCATATCCTTCTTCTTACTAGTCATTGGTAGACCAGTAACAAAATCCATTCCGATTTCATCCCATTTCCACTCCGGTATCTCTAGTGGTTTGAGTAATCCCGCAGGACTCTGATGTTCTGCCTTCACTCGTTGACATGTATGACATTCCGAGACATATTGTGCTATTTCTCTTTTCATGTTGTTCCACCAGAACATCTCCTTCAAATCCATATACATCTTAGTACTTCCCGGATGTATTGAATAAGGGGTTTCATGTGCTTCCTTTAATATGATTGACTTTACTTCTGGATCATCCGGTACACATATCCTTTTCTGGAAGTATAATGAATCAAAATCCCCTAGATGGAATTCCAATGGTCTTCCCTCTCCAATCCTCTTGATTTCTTCTTGGATGAACAAATCATCCGCTTGTTTTCGGATAATCTCATACTTCAAGTCTGAGTACCTCTCATCCATAATCCTCATGGTTGCTATACTTCCCTTAACATCACCTTGAATAAACAAAATCTGAGCATCCTCTAGCTCTTTCCGAAGTTCCTTTGGAATCTCCCATTCCGTAGGTTGATTCTCCGTACTCTTCCTGCTTAAAGCATCTGCTACTACATTAGCCTTGCCTGGTGTATAGTTGATTGTAAGGTCATAATCCTTAATCAACTCTAACCATCTCTTTTGTCTCGTGTTTAATTCCTTCTGAGTGAAGAAATATTTCAAACTTTTGTGATCGGTGTATAACTCACACTTGGATCCATACAAAAATTGTCTCCAACTCTTCAAAGCATACACCACTGCCGCTAACTCTAAATCATGTACTGGGTAGTTGTGTTCATGTGGTTTCAACTGCCTTGATCCATAAGCTATTACCTTCCGATCTTGCATAAGAACACATCCAAGTCCATTCTTGGAAGCATCACAATACACCGTGTAATCCTTTCCTGGTTCAGGAACTGCTAACACCAGTGATGTGGTTAACTTATCTTTGAGTGTTTGGAAGCTGGCTTCACACTCATCTGTCCACTCAAATGGAGTATTTTTCTTGAGTAACTTGGTCATGGGTCCTGCAATCTTCGAGAATCCTTCTATGAATCTCCGATAATAGCCTGCCATACCAAGAAATCCTCGTATTTCCTTAGCATTTTTAGGTGATTTCCATTCCAATACAGACTGAACCTTGTTTGGATTCACCGCTATGCCTTCTTTGGTTATAACATGTCCAAGAAATTCAACACTATCTAGCCAAAATTTGCACTTACTGAACTTGGCATATAGCTGATGTTCTCTCAAAATTTGCAGAACTATCTTCAAATGCTTGGCATGTTCTTCTTTGTCTTTGGAATAAATTAGAATATCATCTATGAACACTATCACAAACTTGTCCAAGTACTTCATGAATATCTTGTTCATCAAATTCATGAAAATTGCTGGTGCATTTGTTAGTCCAAATGGTACAACCAAGTATTCATGGTGTCCATACCTTGATACGAACGCTGTTTTTGGTACATCCTCCTTCTTGATCTTGATTTGATGGTATCCTGACCTTAAATCTATCTTCGAGAAGACTCCAGATCCTTCAACTTGGTCAAAAAGATCTTGGATTCTAGGTAAAGGATACTTGTTCTTGATAGTTACATTGTTCAATTTCTGTAATCTCCACACATTCTCTTTCCTCCATCTCTTTTATCCACAAAAATAACTGGTGTACCCCATGGTGACACACTTTCTTGAATGAATCCCTTCTGTTCTAACTCATCAATCTGAGCTTTCAGTTCCACTAATTCCTTTGGCCCCATCTTATATGGTGGTTGAGCTATTGGTGCAGTGCCTGGAATCAGATCGATTGTGAATTCTATCTCCCTATCGGGTGGCATCCCCGGTAGTTCCTTAGGAAATACATCTTGAAACTCATTCACTACAGGAATATCTTCAATCCTCACCTCCTTCAGACTATTGAGTTCCAATCCTATCTCCAACTCACTGTACTTATCTCCTTGGAACACTATTCGACCTCCGATGGAGTTGCGAAGTGATACTGTTTTGTCTCCACAGTTAATCACCGCTCCATGCTCTGTCAACCAGTCCATCCCTAGGATGACAGATATGTCCTTCATGGGTATGATGAATAGGTCCGCGAAATACACACAGTCACATATGGTTAGGACTTGTGCTTCTTTCACGTGGGTTACTAAGATCGTTCCCCCGCGGATAGAACAGTTATAGGGGTTTCTAACTTAGAACATCTAAGCCCAAATTTTTCCACAAACTCCAATGCAAGAAATGATGTGGTTGCTCCTGTATCAAATAAGACTTTGCCAGGATGAGTAAGAATGCTTAGCGTACCTAAGACTGTTTGATCCGACTCTTCCGCTTGTTCCAAAGATGTGCAATTCAGCTTTCCATAAGGCTTTCCCCTCTTGTTGTTGTTGTTGTAGTTGCGGTTGTTGTTGTTGTTGCGGTTGTTGTTGTTGTTGTTGTTTCCACCTCGTCCTCCTGAGCTCTGTCCGCTCCAAGACGCCTTGTTTGGACAATCCGGCTTGATGTGTCCATCCTTCCCACAACCATAACAAATGATTCTAGGTTTCTGACAATCCTTCTGCAGATGACCCCTCAGGCCACAATTGTTGCAGATGATCTGGTTGATTGGATTCTGACTCTGACCTCCCCGGTTGTATTGATTACCAGTAGTAGGTCGGTATCGGGGTTTGAAACTCCAATCAGGTATTGGTTTACTAATTGGGTACTTCCTTGGCTCGATACGAGCCCTCTTCCTCCTGTCCTCCTGGACTTGCCGATAATCATCCTCGAAAGTGATTGCCAAGTCAATCAGTTCCTGGAATTCGGCAGTCCGTGCCAACCTCAGTTGCATCTTCATGTATGGATTCATGCCTTTCATGAACCGCTTCATCCTTTTCTCCTCCGTATCTACATCCTCAGGTGCATACCTGGATATCTGTTGAAATCCCGAACATACTGCATGATGGGTGCAGTGTTCTGTCGTAGTTCGTCAAACTCCCTCTTCTTCAGCTCCACCACGCTGTCCGGAACATGGGCATCCCGGAACTTCTTCTTGAACTCCTCCCAGGTGAACACCTTATCTGGAGGGTGTACTGCTACAAGGTTCTCCCACCATGACGCTGCTGGTCCTGACAACAGATAAGTAGTATATCTAATCTTCTCCTCATCGTTGCAACCAACGGTCTTCAGCTTCCGTTCCGTATCCATAAGCCAATCTTCAGCGTCCATTGGTTCTGGAGCTGATGTAAAAGGTAGTGGTCTTGCATTTTGGAAGTCTAATAAGGTTACTCCCTTGCCTTCATTACCCCTATCATTGATGATGTGGGTAAAGAAGTCTTGCGTGTTCTTGCTTTGAATTTCCTGATAACGCCTCCTATCTTCCTCCATTGCTCTCATATACTGTTGGAAGTTTGGGTGCATCATTGGGTGTGGTGGTGGTGGTGCATTCTCTGCTCTAGCTGCTGCATCTGCCTCCTCTTTTTCTCTTGTCTCCCGCTCTCTGCGAGCCTCCTCGGTTTCTACTAACACCATTTCCCCCTAGTCATGTAACAAAGAGAGATTACTCATAATTACACCATGCAAATGCTTTCTGAGCTCAACTCAATGCCCAGAACTAGTCACACAATGAAATCAAGAAGCAATCCAAAACAAACATTTATTATGCATATACTTTGTATAATACATAACACACACACAAACTTATATTACATGTGGTGTATATAAACCACTTATTTGGCTCAAAGCCCAAGCCAACGGGAATTTAAAATATGTTCTATTACAATACCACCTAGATTACTTTATTCTTCCTTGGAGCTCTACTCCTCGTCATCATAACTCGCCTCCGCGTACATCCCTGGGGTCCATCCGGTACAGCGGTTTGTCTTCCGAACCCCGTCCGGAATGAAGGTCCTTCCCGTAGGTATGTAGTCTGAATCGGACGAAGTGCCGAGACAGAGATCTGTCATGCCAAAGTAGCTGGATAAAGACTCATATGTATCCCCAGTGGAATATAGCTCACCTTCTTCTGCCATCCATGGAGGATTCCT
Source organism: Lolium perenne (assembly GCF_019359855.2). Lineage (NCBI taxonomy): Eukaryota > Viridiplantae > Streptophyta > Magnoliopsida > Poales > Poaceae > Lolium > Lolium perenne. Next base: position 271,667,227 of record NC_067245.2, read on the forward strand.
ACTCACTTGACCCCTCATCTTCTTCTTCTTCTTTCTCTTGGTTCCAGAACTCTCACCTACGACGTACTGGGATGTTTTGGGTAATCCCATCTCCAGATCTAAAGAAATGGAGTTGGTGTCTTTCTCTTCCTGTCCAAAGCTTTGGTTAACATTCTGGTTAACCGCGCCTCCTTCATCCTCTGAATCACAAGTGATGGGTTCTCCTTCATCTCCAAATGGTTCCCCGAAACGCCAACCAGTCGAATTCTCGATTGGTGACTCCGAGCAGTTTAGGTTCCTGGAATCATCTCCCCCATATCCAGACTCATATGATGCTGACACATGTGGATAGTGTGGGACAAAGTTGGGTGTGAGTGGATCTTTATGGGTCAACTGGTCACTCAAATCTACATAGCTGTCTAGGCTAAAGAAAGGTGTAGTATGTTGTGGTTGTGCCCTCAGATCACGCATCCGAGTATGGACTTTATCAGGGTCCGTGAACTCAGCTAGCATGTGGTCAATCTCACCCCTCATCTTCATGTGTAATAGGTACATCGTGGTCAATAAAGACTTACAGCTATCCATGTGCTGTGCTGCAGCTTCAGGACTTCTGTGTGCTAACACCAGATGATTCAGAGTGGGATCCTCATCTTCCTCGGCATGAGGTATATGAGAAAACTCTGAACATAGCAGTTCTACTGACTTGTGCTGCCTTATCTCAAGGATTGCCTTGAATAGGCCCATGTGGTAGGCTGTGGTGATGGTTTTGGCTTCTCGTATGGCATTACACGACTCATCAGCAGTTTTGTCGGTAGTTAGACCGATACTCTGCACTTGGCTAGGATTTCCCCATCATAGTAGGTATACTTGATAACAGGTATCCGTGGGTCACAATGAAGTTCCTTCAGCATCCCACACAGGAGAGCTGTGATTGGCCCATCATAATCACCAAGCCAACCCTCAACCTTTCTCAAAATCCTCTTAGGAAAAGTGTTCGCCATTATGGCTGTATACAAAAGCAGAATATTAGTAGTGATAATGCATCATAATAGCTATAATAAAGAATTATCGCACTAAAATATATGGTTTTGCTATTCTCATGTGAATAATCTCCATATTTCTAGAGAATCCTTTACTATTTCTACTAGACTCCTACAGGTTTCTTCCCTATACTAGGTTTTTAAAAACCTAAGGTCGCAACATTTGCTCTGATACCAGCTGCGGTGACCCAGCATACCACTGCATGTTGTAGTATACAAGTCGTTGATATGATCTTTGTGAAGGGACTTCTTCACAAATTGCCATATCCCTCAGAGTGGTACAACAGAAACATTGCAGGTCATAACACTCCATACTTTATTACAAACATTGTCTTAACAAGTTGGTATTCTCACAGGTCCTATGAGAACACCCTAAGATACTACTTTTATTATGAAAACTATGCCCGTCAGTCTTCACAGGTTGACTAGAACTTCGTGGAGTTCCTTTCCTGCCGCGTTCGCAGTTCCCTTCCCGAAAAAAGGAGTGATAGTCACAATTCTTGATACACTCTGCAGAGGTGCGTTACTTTTCCCATAAGAGATTCCACCCCTTTTGCCATCCGCAGGGACTTGCCCCCGTTCACACTTCCTTTGGTGTGAGGCCAGGTATGAAAATCCAAGCCCACACCGCCTTCTCCGCGACTGCAAACCCACCCTTTTGTCCAACTGTACACCCCCAGTAGACTTCTCCCGATAATACGGCTTTACTCACGGTGTACTCCGGACAATCCATCATAGATGGTAGAGCTTATCATCACTAATGGATGGGGATTTAAAAGGATATCCCAACATATTGCGGCAGTGCCTCCAACACCCCACCGGCTCTACCAATCCATTGGCGTGCAGAAGGGAAAAGATACGGCTGGCTTCCCCAGAGCCATTATAGATCTCATGGTCAACGCGGTTTGTACGGCGCTAGAATCACTGGACGGCATTGGTAATTAATCCTAGGGTGATATAACCCATGCAATGGAACCTCCACCATATCAACACATACCATGGTTCCATTGCCAGCCACATAGTCATATTCATAGTTGGAAAGTAACATTTCATTTGTGATGCAGGAATGATAAGTATATAGCTTTGCATTAAAGTAGTATAAAATAATCAAGTTGACATGAGCAAGGGTGAACTTGCCTGTGGACTGCGAGATAGTGCAGTTCAATGCAGTTGATGGAACCTGGACCTCGGGTTCTGTAAGAAGCATCATTGTCCGGTAAGGACAATGTTATAAAATCCAAATAATGCAATCATGGATGTATTATTTTATGTTGAATCCCTTTACCCCGCTGAGTTATAGCAATTTAGGGTTGAGTTAAGATTTATGCCTTTGTCAGTAACTTGCAATTGATTTAAAAGTGTAAATCATTTTAATTCACATAAAGTAAGATACTTCAAAGTAAAACTACTTTACTTGGTGATTCCTTTACTCATTCCAGAAATAATTCGAAATCACAGAGTTACCTCTATAGTTTTTGGAATAAAAAGGAATATGGTATTTTTCTTGGAAAAATACCCTTTTCCATAGAAATGACTTGGAATAGTAGAATTTCATTTTGAAATGTTTGAAAATAAGTATTTGAACTTATTTGAGATTTTTCCTTGAATTTTAAATACAAGGAAATATTAGTTTAAAATTCCAAGTTATTATTTAAATTCTTAAAATTCATAATTTTGAATTTGTTTCTTAAATTCTATTTCATATTTTATTCTGGTTAAGATTTATTTTTCATTCACTAATCCAATTTTTAATGGATTTTTAGAGTTGTATTTTATTTACTAAAAATTGGTGAAATTCTGGTCTTTTTCTAAAAAGTAAAAAGACCAAAATGCCCCCTGGCCCCTACTGGGCCAGCCCACTTAACTAAGGCCCAGGGACAGCCCATTAAGGCTTGTCCCCTTATGGGTCGGTGGCGCCAAAGCGGCCCACCTCGCTCCTCACTCGTCTCTCTCACTCGCTCGTTCCTAACCCTAACTCGCTCGCGTTGCCTGTGGCGATGGCGTCGACGCCATGGCCGCCGCCACTCTCCGGCCATCTCCATGCTCCCCTGCTCTAGCCACTTACCAAATCGGGACCGCCGCGTGAAGATCTACCGATCTATCCGCGTGGTTTCCCCCATCTCTTCCTCTCCTGGCGAATCGCCCCTCTCTGGATCTCGTGGAGAATCGCCTCTGGCGATTGACGATCTCCGGCGAGCCCTCGTCCTCACCGACGACGTGTGCGCCTCCGAGACTGACCTGGCGCAGGTGCTGCTCGCAGTACTTGTGTCGTCGTCTCTGGTGCTCTGCTGCGGTGGTGTGTTCGTGTTCACCGGCGTAACGTCATCGCCTACCCTGGCTTTGCAGCTGCTATGGCCGCGCGAGCACTGCCTCGCCATGCCCTAGCTTCTGCCACCAGGCGCGTGTAAGTTCTTCACCTCCTCCTTCTCTCCTTCATGTTTGTGTGCCTCCCTTGCTACTGTACTTCTTCCTCCTCATGTTCTGTGGCTCTCTGGTGATCCTGTGATCACCCAGAGCTCTATCATGGCTGCTTAATCTGCCTATACTTTCATTTGTTGCAAGCCCATGGCCAAAGCACCCATTTACGGTGCGGCCAGGTTGCCTTGCTTGCTGTACATGCTTTGCTTGCTTATCTGTTGCTCCTAGCCTGCTCTAATCTTGCTATGCTCTGCTATGCTTGCTTAAGAGCTTGCTATGCCGTGCTGTACTTGCTTATGGGCTTGCTTGTGCTTACTGGCATGTTATACTTGCTTGTCTAGGTGTACTGTGGTGCATCAGTGACACTTGTGAGTGCCAGTGGTGTTTGTGAAATGCTTCTGTGCTTCCTGTGCAAGCTAATGATCCATTGGATCATTCATTGCTTGTTGGCTAGCTTATCTGTGTGGCTTGACTTGATTCAATTGATCCATTTGATCAATTAAATGTCAGTGATGGCTTACTGATTAATTATGTGGCTAAGTGATTCATTTTCCTTGTTGATGCTGATGCTCAAGCATCACTATGCTACTGCTTACTTGTGCTATTGCTTGCTCTAGCTTACTGGACTAGATCCAATGGGCGTGATGCGATGATTGGTGCCGCTTGCTCTGATGTGCTACTGTCAATAATTAGTATGGATCTGTGATAAATTCATGCTTGAGTTAAATTGATTCATAATGAACTGCTTATGCAGTGATGATTTAAATGTCTTGCTTGTATATGAATTGGCTATTCATGATTGTCTAGCAAGCAAATGAATCTGAATCCATTTCTGGATAATGATGTGTTATAGTTGGCTTTCTTTTAAATGGTGCTAAGTGTGATGTGACCTCAGTAGCCTTGCTACTGATTGGTTGCTCACTTATTTGATTGGATCTTGTGGCTACTCAACCTTTGCTTGCATATTTGGGGATCATACTAGATATGAATGCCAATATGCTTGCCTGATGAAATCTAGGGTTTACTGATGGTTACTAGCTTAGGATTTACTGTGTAGTCTGTATTAGCTGCTAATCCTTGCAACACATCTACTGGTGCTATCTGTGCATATGATCTGGCTAGTGTGTGCATCTGTGCATGGTTGCTAGCTTCTGTGTACAAGATCTGTATCTAGATGATTTCCATTTTTTGTGGCTTTTAGACTGGCAGTAATCCTTGGTGAAAACCAAGTGATGATCTACCCACTTGAGCATCTGCTCAATCCCATGATTATGTCATGCATATATTATGGATCAGATCCATTGGATCTGTCCAGGAACTTGGTATACCTTGTTCCAGCTCCTAGATTGAAATATTTGGTTGTTGCAGACTTGGGGTTTTGTGCACAGCCCTTCACCTCCAGATTCTGGTTGAGCTTCTCAGGTCACCATGATTCCTGGGGATGAGTGGTTGTGTGTTGGTTCTGTTCTTGACAAGAACTGGATGAACTTGTGTTGGCTCTAGCTTCACCCTTACCTGGTGAATTATCTATCTGGTCGACTGTCATGGTTCTAGGGTTTGTGTGCTATTTATATGGTCCCTACTTCTACTCTAGCCATGACACACAAGGCCTGGTTACTTTGTGACTCATCCCTTGCATTGCCTTGTTGTTGCTTGGTTAGCAACAGCCCTCATATACTGAAACTTGAGCCCCTATGGCTGCTCAGTTTTGGTCTGCCTGGTCTTATCTTGTGCTGTCCAGCAATTTGGACAAGCACAAGTGTGCGATAACAGATTTCATTTGTCCAAACTAAATTTCTGTGATTTGTGTTAACTGTCCAAACTGAAATTGCTAACACTTACATTCTGGTCTAGCACTTGTTATTTATGTTGCAGGTTTGAAGTGGAAGATAGCCAGAAGATCATCCTCAAGTCATTTAGTATAGGTTGTAGTTTAGAACAGACTTGTAATTTTCCTCTTTTTATTTCCGTTCATTATTTCTCAATTCTTGTACCAAGAATATTGTAAAGACTTTGTAATTTGTGTTTATATCAATAAAGCTCAAGTTTTGTCACTACAAGAAATGTGTTAACTAGTGACCTTCTTATAGTGACCGAGGGTGAATTAGTCATAAATCTATGACTATTTCACAGCAAATGGTCGTATGCCATTTGCAAGGGTCAAAACCCTAAATCATTACGACCATTTTAGCCAGAAAGGTCTTAATTTCGTTGGACAAAATGGTCATACAATAGATGATATGGTTTGCAGACTTATTCTTAGCCGATTACGACTAATTTAAATGGTCTTTATTACTAATTTGTGAATACTTGAAATGACTAGGCAGCAACCCTAGAATTTTAACCTATATGTCATGTTCATGTGTCAATTGACTCTGAGATGTGTATATAGCACTAGTTTTGAACTACCACTGGAAGGAGGGGCCTACATTTCAATCTTATATTTTAATAGTGTCAGTGATGCATGGGGTCTACATCTCAATCCGCTTAATGTGTCGCTGACGTATTAGGCACATGTCAATTTGATATATATATATCACTAGCGTGTCATTCCACACCTTCTTTGATACACATGTACTTCATGATTATAGCTCGGTACATGTGTAGACAATTTGATATCCATGGATCAGCCACACAGAAACAATCTCAGCCATTCAACGCCGGAAAACATCCCGAAATATAAACGCGCGTACCATTCCGTAGGATTTTGGCTCGCGCGCCAATCCAAATTTGGGCCGGGCAGTGTTGCGGCAAAAATGCGAGCCCACACGCGGGAGATGAAATGTTGAGCACTTGAGCGTGAGGCCACATCCGCCCCACAGAACCCCTCCCCCAGTCGGATTGAGCTTCAGTGACTTTGCCAACCCACAAAGTCACTGACTTTGTGACACTTACAAGTGGGATCAGATGGAACCTTTCATTATGTGTGTCCCACATGGCCCCATTTGTAAGTGTCACAAAGTCAGTGACTTTGTGGGTGGCAAGTCAGCAAGCTCAATCCCCGATCCCCACGACCTACACCCACCCCAGCGCCTCCTCCCTCCCCCCACTTTCCTCCACCTCCGCCGACATCCGAGATCCCAGCCAACTCCGGCGACGCCTTGCAGCGCTGACCCTCGTCCCCGAATCCCCTCCTCCCCCTCTCTCTATTCCACCCCATCAAACCTCCAAATTGTCCGCCCCAAAGCAAACCCTAGCCCGTGATCTAGGAGGTGCAGCAGGAGGTCCGTGGCGACGGCGGCGCCCCGACAGCGGGCGGTGGTGACTCGGATCGCCGACCGGCTACACCGCGCATGGCAGATGCGGCCGGCCAGCGAGTCCCGGTCGTCACCGACGCCAGCGACCCGAGGGACTGGAACACACCGGCAACCTCGTCCGGGCGCCAAGGACTGCTCCGGCGTCGGCCACCCCTCCTCCTAGTCGTTCCCCATCCAGGCCAGCCTCCACCGCACCTCCTGAACGAGCCCTTGCAGTAGATCGATGCCGTCGCTCTCTCCCTGAACCACCAGGTCGACACACCGGTGGTTGCCCTCCCCGACGTCCTTGGCCGGCCGAGGCACGGCGAGCTGCTGCTCCTGCTGCCAGCGACGTCCACGACCACGACCTTCTGCTGCAATCAACCTCACCAAACTCCTGCTGCCGGTGAGGTTCTCTACTCCTCCGGTGTATCTTTGCTTGAATTTGTTTCTTTCATATCTGTTGTGTCTAGTAGTAGGGAAATCGTGCATGTATAACTGAAATCGTTTTATGCATAGGCAGTGGGTGCATAGGGAAATTGATTGTTCTTGTATATAGCTAGTTAGTTTTAATCTAGTCTGACATGTTGAGATTCCATGTTTCCAGCGCCACCAGTGTAAAAACTATATAACTAAGCACGCCTTGTTTGCTGGATGCTCAATGCTTATGATAGCAGTAACATCTTCTTATTTACTTGATGCATTTGAACAAACAGAATATGAAAGAAATACTTTACTTGAGTAGCATGTCATCATCCCCAATTTTACTAGGGCAGTAGACCCATAATGTTAGATATTATTTACTAGCACATCTTATTTTGTGTGAAATATCTTGTCTGAGGTTACGGTCACATATTCAAATTGGCGATCTGCTGAGAGAAGTATGTTATCTCTCTTATTGGTACTGAAATGCATAGTACATATGTTCTTTGCATTCACCGTTTTGATTGAATTGCTATATATGTCCATCTGAATCCTCTCAAATTAAAAAAAAAATAGAACTAGCCATGTGAAACTATTTCATTGCCAAGTCAGAAGAGGATCATACAATGATCTGGTTACTGTTAATCTGGTATTGGTTGTGCTCGATTTGTGCAGGCTAGGCGTGGATCTGATGTGCTGGCTAAGTGTAGATCTATTTGCAACCTTTCTTTCATCTGGAGAATGTAACCCTGGTCGTGGAGGTAGCTTGCCAGTAGCTTTCAGATTTTGTTTGTGCAATTTGTGTCTCCAGTGTTGTTCATCTAATGAACTGTGTCCTGATGTGAGTTGTTCATGTAGTCTAGGTATGTGCGGATTTTACTATTTGCCACATTTTAGTTAGCATATTTATAATTTACCATACATTACTTAGTCTTTCATTATTTGCGACACACTGGTTAAAAAAAGATAACCTGCAAAAGAAGAATTTGACTTGATGTTCACTTGTTGGCAGGATAACTTCGTTGCCTTCCTCCATAGGATGTGTTTTAACCAGTGGCTGTTTTCTGATTCTCTTGTAGCTTACTATTTTAAATTACTGTGTTTGGAGGTGTAGAATCTTGATGGATGCTTGCATGAGAAATATCTAATATTAAAGCTAAATGTTTGGATGTGTTTTAACCAGTGGCTGTTTTCTGATTCTCTTGTAGCTTACTATTATAAATTACTGTGTTTGGAGGTGTAGAATCTTGATGGATGCTTGCATGAGAAATATGTAATATTAAAGCTAAATGTTTATGGAAAGTCTTATGATCCCAGACAGTGACTATGCAATGATCTGTTGGTTGATGTTGGTCATCTATATTTGTTGGATTTTCAGTGTTTGTTCAGTTCAATGATTAGCTGTTGGATGCTCCTGGACATGTATTTTTGATCCACTTATCTAGTTGTATTCTGCCCTCTTCAAAGGCCCTATCCTTAGCATCAGTGCATGCTAGGTTGCAACATACTTTAGTATGCTCCATTCCTTGTTTTACTAATCATGTAGTTGTCATTTGCCCCACAATTGTGTAGTTGATGTTTGCCATTTATTTTTCATGATAAGCAGGACACTCTGTAACTAAAACATTCTTTTAATGCATATTGTTCTCTCTTTGTTTGTTCTGTGCAACTGTAGATTAATAGCTATATAGTTGCAGAATTGGAATAGAAACTATTGTGAAGATTCATGTACTTGTGTCGATTCTACTCTTTGCGGTACACCAAGCATGTTGAATTGTTTTTAGTATATACAAGAACACCACTTCAAACAAGAACCCTATATGGTTGACGTCTTGTACTTAGCCAGCAACTAATGCATGATCATGGATTTGATTCATATTGTGTGTAAGCTAGATTCTAAGAGTGCAAAGCATTGTTGATGCACATGTAAATCCTCGGAGGCATTATTTATTCTGATTTCTTTCTTCTTTGTTGTGCTAGGTGAGGGGCGTTCCGTTTTGAGTGAGGACTGGCGATAGGTAGAGATGGCAAACTGCAAGGGCCTTGGCGGTGAGGGAAGTTTGGCGGCGGTGTTGTCGCATGTTCTTGCGGTGGACTACATCTCGGAGGACTGCGCATCATCTCCAGCATCTCCATAGCGTGCATGTGTGCAGTGACCGTCATGGACTGCGGGAAGAGGGTGCTGGAACTTGTGAGCTCGGTATGTTCTCTTGTTACTGAACATTGATGGCTTGATTCATCCTATATGTTCTCTTTTTACTGAACATTGATGGCTTGATTCATCCTATATGTTCTCTTTTTACTGAATATTGATGGCTTCATTCATCCTAATTTTCTTTCGGACATTGTTGTGCTTTGAATGTGTCATGTGTTATTGGGTTGTAGGAGGCGAATGTGTGCATGGTAATCGCTGACTACTAGATGCCGGAGATGACTGGGCACAAGCACCTCTAGAAGGTCAAGGTAAGTCCATCTCGTCAAAATCCATAATATACTATGCATGTACAGAAAATTATTTGTTATTACTCTTTTTCTATTTGTGATGAACCAGATCCTGGACAAGGGATGTTAAGCACGATTGTGTCAGGGCATCCATTTCTGGAACCTTTGCAGTGTCCTGTTCCTTTCAACTACGTTTCATTTACTTCCAGCCAAGCACAGCTTCTCTGTGTTGGCTGCTGCCTGCAATGAATACTTTATTATTTTTGCCGCTAGAATTATTGTTGTACCAATTGACAACAACATTTGCTCCTGTGTTCTGTTTTTTCAGAGTGCTCGGACGAAGCTGGTACCTGTTCGTTGTTTTCTGGGCTTTTTGTTTTTCTTTTGGTAGCTAGACACCGGACGTGAACTGTACATGATTGTAATGTACCACTATTGTCTGATATATTGTTTGTTAATTGGCTCTTGAATCAAAATAATTTTTTGTGTTATATTGGTTCTGATTAAATTATTTACTTACAATATCTGTCAAAACGTGGAAAATAAGACGTGATTATTAGAATCAATGAAAAATGAAAACTGGCAAGTTGGAACCACCCAGTACGGTGAGCCTATAATAAGTAGGCCAAAATTTTGACACGGATTAAAATGCTACGGCCCAAGAGTAAAAAGGCTTGGCCCATATAGCTTACAAAAATTGATAGGAAACTAACGTAAATAGACTGAATTGTTGGGCTTGGCCCATGTAAAGCACCGAACTGGACTGGGCTGATTTCAAATCACGACCATTTGGTTTGGTCACATATCTGCCATGTAGGATTCGCCACGTTGGATCTGGCGTGGATATGTTAGATTGTCGGTGACCAGACCATAAATTTTGGTCATAGCCCTCTATGACTATTTAAATAAAAAGGTCGTCGTGCGCCGTCAGTGACGCTCAACTGGCGACCAACAATTATTGGTCACGGCGTGGTCATAGATGGCGCACAATGACCTTCCAATGACCAATATGGAGGGTCGCAAGTCACCATATTTCTTGTAGTGTGTTTATGAGCTTTTGGTATTATGTAATGTTTATATTCTTGATTAAATATTGTATTTGATATTCACTTTGAAATTCAAAGTGATTTGAATTTATAACTTGTGTTTGAATTATGAATTCATTACTTATATTGTGTGATGTTTATTGTTAAAGGTTTTGACACTTATCAAATGCAATCACTCCCCAAAGTAATAAGATACAAAAGAGATCATATCGAAATTGCCCTAACTCACATTGCCTAACCCTAAGTGCAAAATGAGAGAGAACCTCGATCCCTCTTAGGTTTAGTTGCAATAAGGCGCGAAAATTTCCCCCGTTTTGCGATGAAATGCACATCCCATTTCTAAATCTACCCTTCGTTGTTCCTATGTTCTGGGTTATTACACTATATTGATATAAGAGATGATAATGCAAGAGTTAAATAAGCTAGAAGTTTTCATGAACTATTGCTTCAAAGACATGAAACCGTACAAAGTTCATTAAAGATGTGTTACGTATCCAGCGTAGCAGTTCTATCCTTCATTCCAAGCATCAAGTAAATTTTCACAACATAAGAAGGATTCACTCAAGTAAACATAAACATGAACGTCATGAATCAAATGTTTCGAAGTCTACTCAACCGGTGAGCGCAAGCATTTGGTATTAGCACCAGGATGTTATGGCATAAAGAACGTTAATGGGGGTTTGGAAGGCCAAATGGAAGAAAGTCTTACAAAGCTATAAGTGATCATTAGACAAGAGGAAGTCTTATGATCGAAGCTATGCAAGGAGTAGTGATTGCCATGCAACGGATGCACATAGAGCTATATGTGTATGAAAGCTCTCCAATGTAACTAGTGGGGGTGCATCCAACTTGGTTGCTCACGAAGACCTAGAGCACTTTTGAGGAAGCTCATCATTGGAATATACAACCCAAGTTCTATAGTGTAAATTCCCCACATAGTTATACTAGTAAAACATGAAAACTCTCTCATATGGAGTGTAGGTGCTAAACATGAGCACAAATGATGAAATATGAATACTGCAGGTGCTAAAACATGAGCACAAGTGTGGATAAAAGATAGTAATGCTGCCCCTTTTTCTTTCTCTCTTTTTTTTCTTTTTCTTTTTCTTTTCTATTTTTTTCTTTCTTTTCTTTTTCTCTTTTTGATGGCCTCCATGGCTCTTTTCACTTTTAGGGGCAACGTCCTAATATGACAACACACTTTTAGGTACAAATAACTCATAATGAATAAAACATGATGTATGAAACTGTATGCCTCTGCCAGTGTAGCAGGATGTGCAATGATCTAGCATAACATGGGTAAACCACACATCAGCTGTATATGATCATGCAAAGCAATATATAAATAATAAATGACAACATGTAATGTAAAATGAAAGTTGCATGGCAATATATCTCGGAACAGCTATGGAAATGTTGTGGTAGGTAGGTATGGTGGCTGTTTTGAGGAAGATGTATGGCTTATGTGTAGGAGAACAAGAGAAAGTCCTCCCACAGGTTTGGATGTACTGGCGAAGTATGCACAATTCTCAATGTGAGCAAAAGGCAATGCACAGTACCGAAGAGGCTAGCAAATTTGGATGGTGGAAGTGCCAAAAACTGTAGCTTAACATTAGTCAAAAAGAACTCACAAGCTTATTGCAAACATCTAGCAGGTTCAACATTAAGAGCATGATTAAAATTTACTCCAAGGAGGGTCGTTCACGGTGGCACAAGTACCCCGCTAGCTCCCTCGACCTTCAGCACAACTTAGTTATTACGATGAACTCTCAGACATGGAAAGCTATCAAGTCCAACTACACCTTCAACTATTTAAATAGAGTTTGTAGTACGGCACAAGCTTAAAGACAACAATCCACTACTAATTTTAACTTATTTATCCAGCAAGCCTTACCATCTAAATACCTCAAAACGTTTGCAAAGAATCAAGTTATCAAAACTCAATGATCTACAAGATTATGCAAGTGTTTCATTATACCACTACCACATGCAACATTTCTTGAACCGACCAAATAACAATGAACGAAGCAGTTTCAACCTTTGCCATGAACATTAAAAGCTAAGAACACATGTGTTCATATGAACCAGCGGAGCGTGTGTCTCTCCCACACAAGCATTTATTCAGAGAATGAAAATAACAAAATGAAAATAAAAGCACACAGACGCTCCAAGTAAAATACATAAGATGTGACGGAATAAAAATATAGTTTCAATAGAAGAAACCTGATAAATTGTTGATGAAGAAGGGGATGACTAGGGCATCCCCAAGCTTAGATGCTTGAGTCTTCTTTAAATATGCAGGGATGAACCACGGGGGCATCCCCAAGCTTAGACTTTTCACTCTTCTTAATCATATATCATCCTCCTCTCTTGACCCTTGAAAACTTCCTCCACACCAAACTCAAAACAAACTCATTAGAGGGTTAGTGCATAATCAAAAATTCACATGTTCAGAGGTGACACAATCATTCTTAACACTTCTGGACATTGCCCAAAGCTACTAAAAGTTAATGGAACAAAGAAATCCATCCAACACAGCAAAAGAGACAATGCGAAATAAAAGGCAGAATCTGTCAAAACAGAACCGTCCGTAAAGACGAATTTTTTAGATGCACTTAACTTGCTCAGATGAAAATGCTCAAATTGAATGAAAGTTGCGTACATATCTGAGGATCACGCACGTAAATTGGCAGATTTTTCTGAGTTACCTACAGAGAACCCTGCCCAAATTCGTGACAGACAGAAATCTGTTTCTGCGCAATAATCCAAATCTAGTATCAACCTTGCTATCAAAGACTTTACTTGGCACAACAATGCAATAAAATAAAGATAAGGAGAGGTTGCTACAGTAGTAACAACTTCCAAGACACAAATATAAAACAAAAGTACTGTAGTAAAATAAAGACATGGGTTATCTCCCAAGAAGTTCTTTCTTTATAGCCATTAAGATGGGCTCACTAATTTTAATGATGCACTCGCAAGAAATAAGAGTTGAAGCAAAAGAGAGCATCAAAAAGCAAGTATGGAACAAATTTAAGCCTAACCCATTTCCTATGAAAAGGAATCTTGTAAATAAACAAATTCATGAAGCATAATGCAACAAGCGTAGAAAGATAAAACAAGCGTAACTTCAAAAATTTCATCATATAGAGAGGTGTTTTAGTAACATGAAAATTTCTACAACCATATTTTCCTCTCTCATAAAGATTTTCAGTAGCATCATGAACAAACTCAACAATATAACTATCAAATGAAACATTCTTATCATGAGCTACATGCATAAAATTATTACTACTCCCAACATAAGCATAGTCATTCTTATTAATTGTAGTGGGAGCAAATTCAACAAAGTAGCTATCATTATTATTCTCATCAAGTGTAGGAGGCATAGTATAATCATAATAAAATTTACTCTCCATAGTAGGTGGCACCAAAAGACCACTATCATTATAATCATCATAAATGGGAGGCAAAGTATCATCAAAGAAAATTTTCTCCTCAATGCTTGGGGGACTAAAAATATCATGCTCATCAAAACCAGCTTCCCCAAGCTTAGAATTTTCCATATCATTAGCAACAATGGTGTTCAAAGCGTTCATACTAATATGTTCCATAGGTTTTTTAATTTTCGCATCAAACCATCCATGTCTTAACTCAGGAAATAGATTAAAAAGCTCCATGTTGCTTTCCATTATGCCTAACTAGTGAAATAAAAACAAGAAACAAAAAGATGCAATTGCAGGATCTAAAGGAAATAGCTTCGAGCACTTACAACGGCACCAGAAAATTACTTAGTTACCTGGGGCCGGAGTGTGAATGCCTTTTACCTTTCCTCCCCGGCAACAGCGCCAGAAAATAGCTTGATGTCTACTCACGTTTCTTTTCCTGTAGACAGTGTTGGGCCTCCAAGAGCAGAGGTTTGTAGAACAGCAGCAAGTTTTCCCTTAAGTGGATCACCCAAGGTTTATCGAACTCAGGGAGGAAGAGGACAAAGATATCCCTCTCAAGCAACCCTGCAATCACGATACAAGAAGTCTCTTGTATCCCCAACACACCTAATACACTTGTCAGATGTATAGATGCACTAGTTCGGCAAAGAGATAGTGAAATACAAGTAATATGGATGAATATGAGTGGTAATAGCAATCTAAAATAAATATGGCAGCGAGTAAACATGCAGTGGAACAGTAAATAAACGGAGATTCGATATTTGAAAACAAGGCCTAGGGATCCTACTTTCACTAGTGGACACTCTCAACATTGATCACATAACTGAAACTACTCTACACTCTCTTGTTGGATAACAAACACCATTCATTGTGTAGGGCTACAAGAGCACCTCAATGCCGGAGTTAACAAGCTCCACAACATTCGATGTTCATATTTAAGTAACCTTAGAGTGCATGATAGACCAATGCAATTATACCGAGTACTAACATAGCATGCACACCGTCACCGACAGGCTATGAAAGGGGGAATATATCACATCAATACTATCATAGTAATAGTTAACTTCATAATATACAAGAGATTACAATCATAAACTACGCCAAGTACTACATGATGCACACACTGTCACCATTACATCATGGAGGAGGAATAGAGTACTTTAATAACATCACTAGAGTACCACATAGATTAATAGTGATACAAAGCTCATCATATGAATCTCAATCATGTAAGGCAGCTCATGAGATCATTGTATTGAAGTACATAGGAGAGAGATGAACCACATAGCTACCGGTACAGCCCTTAGCCTCGATGGAGAACTACTCCCTCCTCATGGGAGACAGCAGCGGTGATGAAGATGGCGGTGGTGTCGATGGAGATGCCTTCCGGGGGCACTTCCCCGTCCCGGCGGCGTGTCGGAACAGAGACTTTTGTCCCCCGAATCTTGGCTTCGCGATGGCGGCGGCTGATACGTCTCCAACGTATCGATAATTTTTTATGTTCCATGCCACATTATTGATGATATCTACATGTTTTATGCATACTTTAAGTCATATTTATGCATTTTCCGGAACTAACCTATTGACGAGATGCCGAAGGGCCAGTTCCTGTTTTCTGCTGTTTTTGGTTTCAGAAATCCTAGTAAGGAAATATTCTCGGAATCAGACGAAATCAACGCCCAGCATCTTAGAAATACACGAAGCTTCCAGAACACCCGGGAAGGACCAGAGGTGGGCCACAGGGGCCCCAGGAGGGTGGCTGGCGCGACCCAAGCCCTGGCCGCGCCGCCATACCCCCTCACCGCCTCGTCGCCCCTCCGACTCCGCCTCTTCGCCTATAAAAAGGTCCCTGACCTAAAACTTCGACACGGAAAAGCCACGGTACGAGAAACCTTCCAGAGCCGCCGCCATCGCGAAGCCAAGATCTGGGGGACAGGAGTCTCTGTTCCGGCACGCCGCCGGGACGGGGAAGTGCCCTCGGAAGGCTTCTCCATCGACACCACCGCCATCTTCATCGACTCTGCTGTCTCCCATGAGGAGGGAGTAGTTCTCCATCGAGGCTCGGGGCTGTACCGGTAGCTATGTGGTTCATCTCTCTCCCTATGTACTTCAATACAATAATCTCATGAGCTGCCTTACATGATTGAGATTCATATGATGATGCTTGTAATCTAGATGTCATTATGCTAGTCAAGTGGATTTTACTTATGTGATCTCTTGTAGATTATGAAGTTAACTATTGCTATGATGGTATTGATGTGATCTATGCCTCCTTTCGTAGCGTGAAGGTGACAGTGTGCATGCTATGTTAGTACTTGGTTTAGTTGTGTTGATCTGTCGTGCACTCTAAGGTTATTTAAATATGAACATCGAATATTGTGGAGCTTGTTAACTCCGGCATTGAGGGTTCGTGTAATCCTACACAGTTAGTGGTGTTCATCATCCAACAAGAGGGTGTAGAGTCTAGCATCTATTTATTTATTCTGTTATGTGATCAATGTTGAGAGTGTCCACTAGTGAAAGTATGATCCCTAGGCCTTGTTCGCAAATACTGCTATCGCTGCTTGTTTACTGTTTTACTGCGTTTTTACTTACTGCAATATTACCACCATCCATCACACGCCAGTCCTGGACAGCAAAGCACTTTTCTGATGCTATTGCTACTGCTCATATATATTCATACCACCTGTATTTCACTATCTCTTCGCCGAACTAATGCACCTATTAGGTGTGTTGGAGACACAAGAGACTTCTTGCTTTGTGGTTACAGGGTTGCATGAGAGGGATATCTTTGACCTCTTCCTCCCTGAGATCGATAAACCTTGGGTGATCCACTTAAGGGAAACTTGCTGCTGTTCTACAAACCTCTGCTCTTGGAGGCCCAACACTGTCTACAAGAATAGAAGCTCCCGTAGACATCAGCGGCTTTGGAAGGTTTCTCGTACCGTGGCTTATTCTTCCGATGTTTTTAGGTCAGGAGGCTTCTTATAGGCGAAGAGTCGGAGTCGGAGGGGCCACGGGGCCTCCTCACACTAGGGGGGCGCGCCCCCCTTGGGCCGCGCCGCCACCATGTGTGGTGGCCCTGGGCCTCTCCTCTGGTCCCTCTCTGGCTCTCTGGAAGCTTCCGAAAAAAATAAGGTTGTGGGCGTTGATTTCGTCCAATTCCGAGAATATTTCCTTACTAGGATTTCTGAAACCAAAAACAGCAGAAAACAGGAACTGGCACTTTGGCATCTTGTCAATAGGTTAGTTCCGGAAAATGCATCAAAACGATATAAAGTGTGAACAAAACATGTAGGTATTGTCATAAAACAAGCATGGAACATAAGAAATTATCGATACGTTGGAGACGTATCACAGGGTGCCGGAGGCGATCTCCTGAATCCCCCGAGATGGGATTGGCGGCGACGTCTCTGGAAGGTTTTCCGTATCGTGGCTCTCGGTACTGGGGTTTTCGCAACGAAGGCAATATATAGGCGGAAGGGCAGGTCTGGAGGCGTCACGAGGGGCCCACACACTAGGGCGGCGCGGGCCCCTCCTTGGCCGTGCCGCCTTAGCGTGTCGCCACCTCGTGGCCCCACTTCGTATCCTCTTCGGTCTTCTGGAAGCTTCGTTGAAAAATAAGACCCTGGGCGTTGATTTCGTCCAATTCCGAGAATATTTCCTCTGTAGGATTTCTGAAACCAAAAACAGCAGAAAATAGCAACTGGCTCTTCGGCATCTCGTCAATAGGTTAGTGCCGGAAAATGCATAAATATGACATAAAGTGTGTATAAAACATGTGAGTATCATCAAAAAAGTAGCATGGAGCATAAGAAATTATAGATACGTTTGAGACGTATCAAGCATCCCCAAGCTTAGTTCCTACTCGCCCTCGAGTAGGTAAACGATAACAAAGATAATTTCTGAAGTGATATGCTATCATAATCTTGATCAATACTATTGTAAAGCATATGTAAGGAATGAAGTGATTCGAAGCAATGGTAAAGACAATGAATAAACAACTGAATCATATAACAAAGACTTTTCATGAATAGTACTTTCAAGACAAGCATCAATAAGACTTGCATAGGAGTTAACTCATAAAGCAATAGATTCTTAGTAGAAAGTTTTGAAGCAACACAAAGGAAGATATAAGTTTCAGCAATTGCTTTCAACTTCAACATGTTTATCTCATGGATAATTGTCAACACAAAGTAGTATGATGAATGCAAATAAGCAAGTATGTAGGAATCAATGCACACAGTTGACACAAGTGTTTGCTTCTAAGACAAAAAGAAGTAGGTAAACTGACTCAACATAAAAGTAAAAGAATGGCCCTTCGCAGGGGGAAGCAGGGATAAAATCATGTGCTAGAGCTTTTCAAGTTTAGAAATCATATAGAGAGTCATAAAAGTAAAGTTTTGAGAGGTGTTTGTTGTTGTCAACGAATGGTAGTGGGCACTCTAACCCCCTCATCAAACAGACTTTCAAAGAGCGGCTCCCATGAAGGACGTTATCTCTACCAACAAGCTAGATCATCCCTCTTCTCTTTTTTTTGTTTGAAGCACATACAGTAGGGAAGACCTCTACTGTGCCATTTTTTCATTTATATGGGCCAAGAAGGCAATATGTACATGATACAAAAGAGATAACAAGGGATTCATAAGGTATCTATCCATTGTTGCATACCCTCTCTAAGGCTAGGTTTTGCTCTATGCATGATAAGAACAAAGGATTCCTTGAACATGGAAAAGCATCTGTCCTGACTAATGCTTTCATTATCAAAGATGATTTTATTTCTATGGTTCCATAAACTCCAGCATCCAACAATCAGCACTTCTCTGAAGCAAATATTGTTTTGCCTCTGTTTTCCTTCAATGAGCATATCAATAAGGGGCATCTCTGTGTCCCATTCCATCTTTAGTTTCCACCAAAAAATTTGGCTGAAATCACACTCAAAGAGGAGGTGCATCAGATACTCACGATCTTCACTCTGGCACAAGACGCACTCACTGCTTTCGACAAAAAAGTTCTTTCTTAGCATCAGATCTTTGGTGTTCAGCCTGTCTAGTAAAAGTACCAAAAAAAGAATTTATGTTTGGACATGCAGCAAGATTTCTAGATCCACTTGAAAGGTGCAGGGGCAACCGGCGGTTCCAAGATAGCTTCATAAATCTTCTTGGTGGAGTAATGTGCGCCCCAATTAAAACCGCATTTGTCCAGATTGATAGAATCAGCCATGCCATCAAGGGTATTACTCAAATCCTCACATTGTTGCATAGCAATCATAGAAAGAGGCAGATGGAATAGCCTATATATACCATTTCTGCTATGTTGAATTGCTTGTAGAACTGTGATCTCCTTATTTTTTGCAAAAGAGTGCAATTGTGAGTATGTTTCTAGCAAAGGTACAGTTTTCCATTTGTCCTGCCATAAAAGAGTGGAATTCCCAGATTCAATATTGCATAAGGCAAGTTTCTTGAAAGTATTAATCAGGGAAGTGCAGTCTCTCCACCAGAACGATCCCTTAGATGATTTGCCCTGCGGTATCTTACCATCATTGTAGTGAGCTTCCAAATAAGTTGTACCCACGGAATATCTTGCTTATTGTAAAATTTATATAGATATTTGATGATAAGAGCCTGGTTCTGCACTCGAAGACTAAGCACTCCCAACCCTCCACTTTCCTTAGGTAGACAGATAGTTTCCCATTTGGCTAAGCATTTACCACTTCTCTGTATGTTTTTGTCATTCCAAAGAAAAATTCGACATGACTTCTCAATATGATCCAGGATGGTAAACTGTACCATCAGTGTGCACATAGCAAATACTGGCATGGCTGAAATTGTAGATTTAATAACTAACAATTTGCTTGAGTAAGAGAGCAGATTAGCTAGTCCAGCAAGTCTTTTGTCAACTCTATGTGCAAGATATATAAGATCTTCAATCTTTGGTCTCGTAGTTCCCATAGGAAGCCCCAGGTATGTAAAAGGCAAGCTCTCTGTTCTGCATCCAAAAACATCAGCAAGTACTTGGCATCTTTCAGATGAAATATTAATAGGCGCCATAGAGGTTTTATGGTAGTTTATTTTAAGACCAGTAGAGCTTGAGAATTTTTCCAGTTTGTCTTTGAGGATAATAAGCTAATCCGGGTCTGCAGGGAATATTATAAGTGTATCATCCGCATATTGGAGAATGGGGTAATCCTGTCCAAATGATCTATCCAAAGGTAAAGTGATCTCTCCCTCAATCCAAGCTTTGTTAATAACAATCTGTAATAATTCAGCCGCAAGAACAAACAAAATAGGGGAAAGTGGGTCACCCTGCCTAACACCTCTTCTGCATAAGATCTTTTTACCAGGGACACCATTCAAGATAATAGAGGTAGATGCACTCTCCAATATCATTTTTATCCAATTTATAAAAATCGGATTAAATCCCAAATGCTTGAGCATGTAGGTAATGGCACTAAATTCCACTTTGTCAAATGCCTTCTCGAAATCAATCTTGATAATGACTACCTCCTTTTTAGACTTATGGCAAATGTCCAAATACTCAAATGCCCATGCAAGGCAGTCCTGGATAGTCCTTGTTTTGATGAAACCATATTGGTTTTTGTGAATCAATGGAATGATTACCTTTTGGAGCCTATTAGCAAGTAACTTGGTGATGATCTTCAGGGCCATACTTACAAGGGAGATCGGTCTGAAGTCAGCTGGTGTTTCAGGGCTAGCAATTTTGGGTATCAAGGTGATGAAGGCTGTATTAATGCTTTGGAGATCAATATTCCCTGCATGAAATGCATCACAAAGATGATAGAATTGTTGCTTGATGGATGGCCAATATTTCTTCATGAACTGCCCATTAAATCCATCCGGCCCCGGAGATTTGTCATTGGGCATATATTTAATAATATCATCAATTTCTTGGTGAGAGAAAGGTAGTTCTAGCTCAAGCAAATCAGAATTTAGAGCATGATCCTGTAAATCAAAGAGTATATTGAGATTTTCAGATACTCCCAGTCTATTCTTGAATGACTGCCAAAGAATGGCTGCCTTTTGTTCATGTTGAGTAACAATCCTTCCATCATCAGTTGCTAGGCTATCAATATAATTGTGTCTGTAGTTTCTAGTAGCAACCGCATGGAAAAATTTAGTATTTTCATCTCCAAGTTTAGCCCATCTTATATTTGCTCTTTTCCTCCAATATTTCCTCTTAGCTTCCAAGAGATTCATAGTGTGTTTCTTCAAAGCAGCTCTGAAATTACTTTCAATAATAGAGAGTGGCCTTTGATCCTCCAATCCATCAAAAACAGCAGTGACATAGCAACAGTTGGTGATAATTTTGTTCAACTGGGAAAGATTTCTACTCCATTTTTTAATAGCATGTCTGAGATTTTTGAATCTTGCTGCAATGTCCTGTGCTGGATTTCTGTATAATCCTTTATTTATCCAGTTGGAGGCCACCAGTTCACCGAAACCATCAATATCCAACCAGAACTCCTCAAAGCGAAAAATATTGGTTCTAGGAATAGCATTCCCAATTTTCACCTGAATCGGAATATGATCTGAGGATAGTTTTGCAAGTGGAATAGCCATGGTGTCAGGATATGTAGAAGTCCATTCAGATGAGGTAAATATCCAGTCTAGCTTCTCAAGCAGTGGGTCAAGTTGCATATTACTCCAAGAAAATGCTCTACCTTTTAAGGGTATTTCTTCTAAGTCCAGATGTTGGATAATACTGTTAAACATCAGCATATTATTATTGTACCCTCCTCCTCTGTTTCTATTTTCTGGACTTCTTATGAGGTTAAAATCCCCCATCAGTATCCACATATTATAATCGTCACGGTTAAGTGAAAGCATCCAGTTGGTAAATAGAGTTCGTCCCTCAGTATTTGTAGGTCCATAAATATTAGTGACAACCCATATCTCTCTGTTGATATTGCAAGTCAATTCCACAGTAATTTCAAATTGATGCTAATGTAGAACCTTGCCACTAAACTGAGATCCAACCCAGATAATTATGAGTCCTCCAGAGTTTCCAATAGATGGCACATATGCAAACTGGTTAAACTTTCGTGGACAGAAATTTCTTATATAAGCCTGATCAAATTCCTCCCTTTTAGTTTCTTGTAAGCAAATAACATTGCAGTTACTTTCCTCAATTTTTCTAAATATATCATCCCATCTAGTTTGGGAGTTTATGCCCCTCACATTCCAATCTAATATACACCAGTAATTATTCATTTAAAAACCAGAGAGGAGAGACAGGATCACCATGTGAGTACAACAGAGAGGATCCTAGATGACAGGCCCAGATAATATAGAGCTGTCTGTTATGCAATTCTATACTGCTTAGAGCATTCTGTTTCATAGTAAGGGGAATGTCTCTTGGAAAGCATGGATTCTGATCGTGTGGTGTGTTCAAGTTATCAATACGGTGCAAAGAACAGATATAATAGGAAACTGTAAAACTCAAAACTCTATTAATCGAAACACACTTGTAACTAGCAGAACTCATAGATGGTTCAGAATAAAAACACACGATCCTAACAAAATGAATCCTAGGGATAAATAAGCAGTTGAGAGGCCTGCTTACAGCCTTAGTACTGACGGAATTACACATTGTCATTGGAACTGTCGTAGAGCAGCACTGCTTCAGACACAGCCTCACGCGGCATCTGACACATACCAGTCCCAATAGCTTGCACGGTTTCAAGAGGAAGATGGGGTGGTGGTGGGGCATCAGCATCATGTGCAACAGCATCAAAACGAGGAGTTAAATCCTTCGCCAGAACCTCAACAGCAAATTCAGCCTCAAAATCTTCATCATCAGGCACAGGTATGTATACTGCTGCCGTAGCACTTGCAACATCCTTGTAACCGCCAAGCTTCTTGGCGATTCTGACACTTCTACGTACTGGACCAATATCCATCGGCTCTTTATTCTTCCTCTTGTTCTTTGGCGGGTTCTCTATTGCATCAACTACAGGAATCACAGCTGTCTCTCCAAGGTCCACCAGAGATTCTGATTTGTCAACTGTGCTAATCTGCAAGACAATCTTCTCGACCATGCGGCCATTTTCTTCCATCTCAATCAAGCTGCAGCTAGTGCCTACAATCTTGACACTTCCAATACCAGGCAGGATATCATCAGAATTGGGAACATCAGACTCAATAAACTGTTGCAGGGTATTAATAGGGTCAACCGGCTGAACTACTACATCTTGTACCAAGTCGTCATTGACAGGAATCACAGTAGGTTGGTTCAGGTCAGGTAGATCATCAACAATAATCGGATGCTCATCAGTACCTTGGGCTGGCATGTTACCTCCTTGCTGTGCTCCCTGGGCGTCAGCTCCCTGAGCATTCTGTGCATGTTGTGCTCCAATGCCTCCATGGCCATGGCCTCCTGCCCAGATATCATCAAACCCCATAGGCATAGGGTGGGGACTAATATCATCAGGAGGTAAAGGATCTTCATCTGCTCCCTATGCACCAAGTAGAGTACGCGACAGAATGTAGGTAGGACATGACCATGAATCACCATTGCCCAGATCATTGTTGTTGTGGAGAACGACTATACTGAGAGGCAGTGTATCAATATTGTAGGGGCGAATTTTAACCAAAATCCTAGCCTTATTGGATGCATCTTTATTCCACACTACAAATCTGCCAAACGGTGCCATGGTTCTAACTATGGTATCCACATCCCAACACTCTAGCGGGTAATCCATCAACATCAGCCAGCATTCATGAGTGAAAACCGCATTGCGGTGGTTGATACCTTTGTTCTGGGGGAGAAAACGCAGGACTGTCTCTCCGATGAAGTGGGGGCTGGTATCGATTGCCGCGTCACGTTCAGCCGCACTATGGAACTGGATAAGTGCAGCGCCTTGCCCACAACGTGAGGAGCTCTTAACCGCCCATCCTTTGCCTTCCAGGAAGTGCTCAATGAAAGCAACAGAGGTGTTGAAATCATAAGCAGAAGGTTCTGGAGCCAGGACAGCGATGGTCCAGTCATCGCAGATCATGGGAAGGTCTCCACCGACGACGACGTATCCCCTCTTGGCACGATGAGGACCAGGTGGTAGGATCTCCATCCCAGGAGGCAGGTGGGGGTACGGGTCAGATGGGAAGTTGGCCATGGGTGAACTCGGTTCAGATGAAGGATGGGTATCGTGGGAGGAGGGTGTAACAGACGAGGGTTTATGACTGGTGGTATTTATCAGCGGCGGAGCAGACTTGATACGATAGACAGATCTAATCCTTTTTCTATTAGCATTGAGACATTTCTTGCGGATATGACCATAAAAATAACAACCTTTACATCTGATTTGATTGGTACAATCTCGGGATATGTGTCCAGGTGCAAGGCATCTAGTGCAATCTAAACGCTGAAGAGATAGATTCAAGTCTTTCCCAAGAAAACCTCTGTCGTTATGATTTGATGAATTACCAGGATGAACCATGTTTCGATCCTCTGCAGGGCTGCTTGCAGGGCCCATTGGGCAAGTCACATTGGAAGGCCCAGCAGTCATCAAATTCTGTAGATCAGAGTTTGAAATTTGAATCCCGCCAACAGGAGCCCGAGGAAGCAGGATCTGAGCCCGATCTTCACGATCATCCAAATTTTGCGTGGATCTGACCGCATCAGCAAAGCTTCTCATTGTATTAATCGGAATAGAATTAGCACCCGTAAGACATGTTGTAGGATCAGATCTGTTCAAATCATGAGTACCAATTTTCTTCCTGTAAATATATTTGGATCGATCCAATACCTGAGAGCTTCTTCTACTGACAGTAGTCCATTCCTCCGCATTTTCTCTGTACCAGATGCGTTCCTCCAATTCCCAATTCGGTCCACCAGATCCCCACATGTGGAAATAGCATTTGAACAAATTATCCGAGAAAGATCTCTTCTTATGGATCAGAAATCCAATAGCCTTAGAGCAAACTGAGAATCGGAATACTCTCCCAGATAGATGAGTCACTTCGAGAGAATTAAAGGCCCCTCCCAAACAGGCCGAGAGAGCCAGACTAACGTTGAGATCATTCAAACGAAATTTGCATCTTCCAAACGAAACAACCAAGAAGAATCGCGAGGTGGAGGAAATAGGGTTTACTGGAGTGCAGAACATATCACGAACCTTTGCCCGGAGGGAATGACCCGAGGAGAAATCCAAAATGTGAGCGATGGAGAGAGGATCCCCGAAGGGATCGTACGGCTCCATCACGAATTCCTCGGGAGATCTCACTTTTTCCTCGGGAGATCATGCAGATCGCCATTGGAGTCGCCTGGAGAGAGAGGTGGGTGCAGATGTGTAATAATTTATTTTACCAAACTTTGTTGAATGGATCATGTGAATTATATTATCTGTGATCTGTGTTTGATGTCCATTTTCGAATGATTCGATTGATTCGAGATACCACTGATGATACATGAAATTTGGAGTGACTAAGTCATACTCCTGCCTACTGATGATACATGTAATAATTTATCTGTGATCTGTGATTCTCTTTTGTTTACACATGTACTTTAGTGTAGTTTTATTTTTATTTTTGGGTGATACTCCTTC
Organism: Lolium perenne; assembly: GCF_019359855.2. Lineage (NCBI taxonomy): Eukaryota > Viridiplantae > Streptophyta > Magnoliopsida > Poales > Poaceae > Lolium > Lolium perenne. The sequence goes on from NC_067245.2 coordinate 271,692,823, forward strand.
CAACCTTTGCTTTCACAAGCCATGGCTAACTGAATCCTCGGGTGCCTTCCAACTATCACATACCATGAAGGAGTGTCTATTTATTTTAGTTTTATTTAGAGATGACACTCCTCCCCACCTTTGCTTTCTCAAGCCATGGCTAACCGAATCCTCGGGTGCCTTCCAACATTTCACATACCATGGAGGAGTGTCTATTTGCAAAATTAAGTTGCTTACTGACGAATCAGAGCAAAACATGTGAAGAGAATAATTAATGAAAGTTAATTAATTGGGGCTGGGAACCCCGTTGCCAGCTCTTTTTGCAAAATTATTGGATAAGCGGATGAAGCCACTAGTCCATTGGTGAAAGCTGCCCAACAAGATTGAAAGATAAAACACCACATACTTCCTCATGAGCTATAAAACATTGACACAAATAAGAGATAATAACTTTTGAATTGTTTAAAGGTAGCACATGAATTATTTACTTGGAATGGCAGAAAAATACCATGTAGTAGGTAGGTATGGTGGACACAAATGGCATAGTTTTTGGCTCAAGGATTTTGGATGCACGAGAAGTATTTCCTCTCAATACAAGGCTTAGGCTAGCAAGGTTGTTTGAAGCAAACACAAGTATGAATCGGTACAACAAAACTTACATAAAAACATATTGCAAGCATTATAAGACTCTACACTGTCTTCCTTGTTGTTCAAACCCTCACCAGAAAATATCTAGACTTTAGAGAGACCAATCATGCAAACCAAATGTCAACAAGCTCTACGGTATTTCTTCATTAATAGGTGCAAAGTACATGATGCAAGAGCTTAAACATGATCTATTTGAGCACAACAATTGCCAAGTATCAAATTATTCAAGACATTATACCCATTACCACATGCAGCATTTTCTGTTTCCAACCATATAACAATGAACGAAGCAGTTTCAACCTTCGCCATGAACATTAAGAGTAAAGCTAAGAACATATGTGTTCATATGCAACAGCGGAACGTGTCTCTCTCCCATACAAAGAATGCTAGGATCCGATTTTATTCAAACAAAACAAAAACAAAAACATAAAGACGCTCCAAGTAAAGCACATAAGATGTGACGGAATAAAAATATAGTTTTACTAGAGGTGACCTGATAAGTTGTCGATGAAGAAGGGGATGCCTTGGGCATCCCCAAGCTTAGATGCTTGAGTATTCTTGAAATATGTGGGGATGAACCACGGGGGCATCCCCAAGCTTAGAGTTTTCACTCTCCTTGATCATATTGTATCATCCTCCTATCTTGATCATTGAAAACTTCCTCCACACCAAACTCAAAACAAACTCATTAGAGGGTTAGTGCATAATCAAAAATTCACATATTCAGAGGTGACATAATCATTCTTAACACTTCTGGACATTGCACAAAGCTACTGAAAGTTAATGGAACAAAGAAATCCATCAAACATAGCAAAACAGGCAATGCGAAATAAAAGGCAGAATCTGTCAAAACAGAACAGTATGTAAAGACGAATTTTTCTGGGGCACTTAACTTGCTCAGATGAAAATGCTCAAATTGAATGAAAGTTGCGTACATATCTGAGGATCACGCACGTAAATTGGCAGATTTTTCTGAGTTACCTACAAAGAATCCTACTCAAATTCGTGACAGTAAGAAATCTGTTTCTGCGCAGTAATCCAAATCTAGTATCATCTTTACTATCAAAGACTATACTTGGCACAACATGCAATAAAATAAAGATAAGGAGAGGTTGCTACAGTAGTAACAACTTCCAAGACTCAAATATAAAACAAAAGTGCTGTAGTAAAATAATGGGTTGTCTCCCATAAGCGCTTTTCTTTAACGCCTTTCAGCTAGGCGCAGAAAGTGTGAATCAAGTATTATCAAGAGACGAGGCATCAACAGCGGGGTTTGGAGTTTTCTCAACTATACATTGTATCTTATCTATGTAAGTTTCAGAGGCTCCTTTTTCATTACTCTTAGGCTTGCTATTCTCATCAAACAAATTTTCAGGAACAATCCAATCAAAATTCTTTTCTAGTGCCTCGCACATTCCTAAGAGCTTGCAAGGTATTGATGTTTTTATTTCCCCCTCACAATTAACTTTATTAGTGTACTTTAATCTATCTTTTTCCATCTTTTCAAGGGTATTAGCAAAATTGGTATAAAAGCCAAGCATCTTATGTTTAATAAAGACTTTTCTAGCTTCTCTAGCTACATCACCAAATTCTTTAAGAAGGGTTTCTAAAACAAAATCTTTCTTTTCTCCTTCTTCCATATCACAGAGTGTAAGAAACATATGTTGCATTACGGGATTGAGATTAACAAATCTAGCTTCTAACATGTGTACTAAAGACGCAACAGCAATTTCATAAGTAGGAGCAAGTTCTACCAAGTGTCTATCTTCAAAATCTTCAACCGTACTACCATGAGTGAAAAAATCTTCTATATTATCTCTTCCAATGATAGACCCACGTCCTACCAGTACATCTTTCAGAGTGAACTTAGGAGGAAACATGATGAAATAAACAAAAGGTAAATAAAGTAAATGCAAGTAACTAATTTTTTTTTTGTGTTTTTAATATGGAGAACGCAAACAAGACAGTAAACAAAGTAAAAGCAAGTAACTAATTTTTTTTGTATTTTGATATAAGAAAGCAAACAAAGCAGTAAATAAAATAAAGTAAAGCAAGACAAAAATAAAGTAAAGAGATTGGAAGTGGGAGACTCCCCTTGCAGCGTGTCTTGATCTCCCCGGCAACGGCGCCAGAAAAAGAGCTTGTTGACGCGTAAAGCACAAGCCCGTTGGGAACCCTGATGACCCACAAGTATAGGGGATCGCAACAGTCTTCGCGGGTAGTATAACCCAATTTATTGATTCGACACAAGGGGAGACAAAGAACACTTGGAAGCCTTAACAGCAGAGTTGTCAATTCAGCTGCACCTGGAAACAGACTTGCTCGCAGGAGTTTATCAGTAGTAACAGTTTTATAGCAGTAGCAGTAGTGAAATAACAGCGAGTAACGAGGCAATGTAGTGATTATAGTAAATAGCAGGATTAAAATACTATAGGCACGGGGACGGATGACGGGCGTTACATGGATGAGAGAAACTCATGTAACAATCATAGCAGGGCATTTGCAGATAATAATAAAACGGTGTCCAAGTACAAAGCAATCAATAGGCATGTGTTCCAATTATAGTCGTATGTGCTCGCAATGAGAAACTTGCACAACATCTTTTGTCCTACCAGCAGGTGGCAGCCGGGCCTCAAGGGAAACTACTGGATATTAAGGTACTCCTTTTAATAGAGTACCAGAGCAAAGCATTAACACTCCATGAACACATGTGATCCTCACGTCACTACCATTCCCTCCGGTTGTCCCGATTTCTGTCACTTCGGGGCCATCGGTTCCGGACAGCGACATGTGTATACAACTTGCAGGTAAGATCAATAAACAATGAATATCATGATGAAACAATAACATGTTCAGATCTGAGATCATGGCACTCGGGCCCTAGTGACAAGCATTAAGCATAACAAGTTGCAACAATATCATCAAAGTACCAATTACGGACACTAGGCACTATGCCCTAACAATCTTATGCTATTACATGACCAATCTCATCCAATCCCTACCATCCCCTTCGGCCTACAGCGGGGGAATTACTCACACATGGATGGGGGAAACATGGCTGGTTGATGGAGAGGCGTTGGCGGTGATGATGGCGATGATCTCCTCCAATTCCCGTCCGGCGAGTGCCGAACGGAGACTTCGGCTCCCGCGACGGAGTTTCGCGATGTGGCGGCGTTACGGAGGCTTTACGCGACTTCGACTTCTCCCCGTGCGTTTTTAGGTCGAAGGCAATATATAGTCCGAAGGAGGGCATCGGAGGCCGGCCGAGGGGGCCACACCATAGGGCCACGCGGGCCCCCCCTAGGCCGCGCCGCCTTATGGTGTGGGGCCCTCGGGCCTCCACCTTACTTGTCCTTCTGGCTCCGTCGATTCAGGAAAATAGGGCCTTCTGCATAAATTCCGAGGATTTTCCCGAAAGTTGGATTTACGCACAAAAGCAGAGACACGGAAACGATTCTGCTGAAAACAGCGTTAGTCCGTGTTAGTTGTATCCAAAATACACAAATTTAGAAGCAAAACAATAGCAAAAGTGTTCGGGAAAGTAGATACGTTTTGGACGTATCAACTCCCCCCAAGCTTAGCTTATTGCTTGTCCTCAAGCAATTCAGTTAACAACTGAGCGATAAAAGAACTTTCACGAACACATTTGCTCATATGATGTATATATTTTCATGCTATGGCTAATACTTAAGCAGTTCATAATGAGATACATGCAAATAAGATCATCAAACAGCTATGTCAATCATGGAGAGGTACCAACAATTAATAATAAGCATCATGAATCATGTATATGAGCACGATTGCAATGTTCATAAGAGAGTATGATAAAGTGGTATCTCGCTTGCCCGTATTTGATTGGCAAAACATAAATGCCAGGCACATCTGGAGTTCATAAAAAGACTAGAAGTAGTGATTGTCAAAGATAAAAGCATCAAAGTTATACCACAATCAATCATATTTTGAGACAAGCATATTATACTAAGAATGACAGTTGTGCCCTCAAGATAGTGCTCAAAGAAGTAATGGAGACACAACATAAAAGTAAAAGATTGACCCTTCGCAGAGGGAAGCAGGGATTAACATGCGCTAGAGCTTTTCATTTGAAATCAGGAGTAAAATTATTTTGAGAGGTGTTTGTTGTTGTCAACGAATGGTAATGGGTACACTAACTACCTCGCCAACCGGACTTTCAAGAGCGGCTCCCATGAATTATTTGCATATTTATGTGGCACTCCTTCCAACCTTTCTTACACAAACCATGGCTAACCGAATCCTCGGGTGCCCGCCAACAATCTCATACCATGAAGGAGTGCCTTTTTATTTTAGTTTTATTATGATGATGACACTCCCCCCAACCTTTGCTTACACAAGCCATGGCTAACCGAATCCTTCGGGTGCCGTCCATCAATCACAAACCATGGAGGAGTGTCTATTTAGATTAATTAATTCGGGACTGGGAATCCCATTGCCAGCTCTTTTTGCAAAATTATTGGATAAGCGGATGTGCCACTAGTCCATATGAGAGTCCGTCAAAAGTAAATGACAAGGTTGAAAGCTAAACACCACATACTTTCTCATGAGCTATGAAACATAAACACAAATTGAGAAGCATTTTGAAGGTTTTAAAGGTAGCGCATGAGAATTTACTTGGAATGGTTTGAAATGCCATGCATAGGTATTTATGGTGGACACTTTGGAACAACTTGGTTTTCAGGTGTTTGGAAGCACGAGCAGCGTTCCCGCTCAGTACAAGTGAAGGCTAGCAATAGACTAGGGAGCGACAAATCAAGAGAGCAATAACTTTCATAATCATGCTTGCGGCAAAATAAATTAATGGAGGCATAAAAGTGATACAAGAACTCTGAAGCAATATAAATCATCGAGGCTTAATTGACTTTTGTTCAGTCATATGCATGCGTGAGCATGTGCCAAGTCGATATAAATGAATTATTCAGAGGAGGATACCACAATGCCATACCTACTTATGAATAAAACAATGCAAGCAAACATCCATGACATGCTACTCATATTAATAGATTGGAGCTAAACATGAGAGATCATAAACTACTAGACTTTCTCAAATAACATATACCTCACATGAACCAACTAAGCATGCTCACATGGATGAGTATATGTACAAAAATGAAAACAAATAGAGTTCATACCAGCCTCTCACCACAATCCAATTGTCGTAGATCGTCATTATTGCCTTTCACTTGTGCAGCTTGGATGATATGAAATGAAAACCACGCTCCAGCCACCGAAGACCATTGAACTCATAATGAACTTTACAAACCAAAGAAGAACAGCAAATATTTTTGGTGTTTTCGAATTGCAAACAAGAACAAAAGGAAACAAGCAAACAAAGCAAAATCTTTTTGGGTTTTCTTGTAGCAAACTAGCAATAGCAAATAAAGCGAAACAAATGCAAGAAACCAAAGCAAACAAATTATGAAGAGAAACAACAGAAATATTTTTGGTCTTTTTGTGTTTTGGAAAGGAAACAAAGCAAAGACAAGAAACGGCAAACTAGAAAACTCACATAAACACAAAGCAGCAGAAATTCGTCAAACTTGACAGCAGTACAGTACCCGATTTTTAATAAATTCTTCCACTGCTCAAATCGAAAAGTGTTCAACTAATGAAAGTTAGATAACAACCTGGGGAACATGTACAAAAATTGGCTTCGCAAAATACTGTTCTGGCTATTTTTGAGAATTTTTACGGTAACAGTCCAGAATCTGTTTTCAGGCAGCACTTCCCCAAATATCATCTTCCTCTCATTAGAAAACCACTCAAACAAACAAAACAAGTATGTACAAGTATCCAGCAATCATAATATGCAAAGAATGAGTGATGCCGGTATACCTCCCCCAAAGCTTAGGCTTTTGGCCTAAGTGGAGTTCAACCCCAACGAGGGTCGTTGTTCCTCGCCGGTGGATAATTCATGGCGTAGTCATAGTAAAGTTCCTGTGCAGAAGAAAAGCGTGGAGGCTCCACATGCCCAACATGTTGATGCGAGGAACTTGCTGCATCGGACGATGAGTCGAGGTGTTCCTCGGTCTCCTCCGTGTTGTCCCTTGCATGATGGCCTCCTCCCTCTATGTGTGCATTCAGTGCACCTTCTGTGACCGACCAATCTTCCCTGGAATCAAGGTTAAACAGAACAGGCGCAGGCAATCTTACTAGTTTCTCAGTTTTCTTAGTTATTCTCTAGACTTTCTTATAAAATGTCATCTTGTAAAACAGGTTACCCAAGTTGGAGGAGTCAGAAACAAATTCATGTCTAATCATAGAGACTATGTCAAGTTTTTCTATGGAAAGTGGAATGTCAAGATGATGAGGTTCTACATTATGCAAAGCTAGTAAACGAGAGGCGATGAGACCTCCACAAATTCCACTTTTCTCATGGTTAGTAGCAAGTCTATAAGCTATCAATTCTCCCAAATTATAAGTCCTACTACCTTGCAGTGCCGCAGCTATAAAAGCTAAATCCGGGATAGATAGTTTACCACCAATCCTTCTAGCAAGAATGCATTTAGTAATGAAATAGGCAAAGTAGCGGATAGCCGGGAGCTGAATGCTAGTGATTTTACCACTATCCTCTGAGAAACTCCTTCCATAGCAAATCATCTTGAAGAGGCTTAAGAGTTCTTGCGGCGATCCCCTTATCTTCTCGCATGACCCCCATTGCGGTACTCTAATTGCTGCACAAAAATCACTAAATGGCAAGTTGACAGTTTTATTATAAATCTTATATTGAACCATGGGGTTAGATCGCGACCAATTGAACTTAAAGTCCTGCACAACAGACATAGTTAATTTCGCATATTGGCTTGGCTCTCCTTCAACAAAATCACTCAGCCCTGCACGAGAAATTAGACTCTGAACATCTTCCAATATTCCCGCGCTTCTCATGAAATCCGCGCACAGGTAGTAAGAGGGGTATACTCCCTCTTCACGGTTCACTCTCATGACTTGTTGGACCTCCAATTCTTGTTGGTTAAGTTGATATCTATTCCACTCCATTTTCTGAAATTTTCAACAAACAATATAAAATTTGATTTGGTGACATATAATTAAGAGGAACTACTATAGGAACTTGCTAGAGTACTAATCATGCATCAAAACTAGTTTATACAACTTAGAACAAGCATGCAAGCTCATAAACATGTTACCTACAGCAGCAAAATATTCAAGATATACTCAACCAAACAAAATTCTACTTGGATAGGCGGAGGAGTCACATACCGGAGGGCAAATGTGCCAAATTTCAGACAGAAATCTGGGCTGAGCAAAGAGATCGAAAAATCCTGAGCTCTTGAGCAAAAACGCAAGTGAGAGAAAGCTGGTTCAAGTTTTTTTCGGGAGAGAGAAGATGCTGGGAGGAAGAGATGCTAAAGTGGGGCAAGGAGGGGCCCACACCACAGGGTGGCGCGCCCCCCTCCTTGGCCGCGCCGACTGGTGGTGTGGCACCCTGGGGTGCCCCACAGGTCATCCTCTGGTGCTCCCAGGTGCCTCTTCGAAAAATAGGACCAACGGTATAATTTTTGTGAATTTTTGAAAACTTTGAAAAATGCACATTTCTGGGTATTAAGTTTATTATTACTGGCCAGGAAATATTTTGAAAACTCTAATTAACTAAGGAACTTTGCAATTCAAAAGTGCTACAGCAAATAAGACAAGTGGAGTGAGAAAGAGATGTTGTTTACCTCCTCTATGCATATAAAAAGTATTCGTTAACAAGGTTGATCAAGTCATGCCACCGAGTAAATTTTACATAACATAAGAAGAAATAAACCTCAAATCAATCATGTTACCTTGAATTGTATTGATATGGATCCAATCATAAGATTTTGATAACCTTCTTTAGGCTCATATATAGGACAATCAATAGTTCCAACCTTAATAGTTCTCACATTAGAAATAGTATTGACTCCACATACTTTATCAATCTTCTTGGGGAAATAGACAGTATGCTCCTTATCATCAACATTGAAAGTAACCTTTCCTTTATTGCAATCAATAACAGCCCCTGCGGTGTTAAGAAAAGGTCTCCCAAGAATAATAGACATATTATCATCTTCAGGCATTTCCAACACAACAAAATCAGTTAATATCAAGCAGTTAGTAGTAACTTGAACAGGAACATCCTCACATATACCAACAGGAATAGCAGTAGATTTATCAGCCATTTGCAAAGATATATCAGTAGGTATCAACTTATCTAGATAAAGTCTCTTATAAAGAGAAAAAGGCATAACACTAACACCGGCTCCCAAGTCACATAGAGCAGTTTTAACATAATTATTCTTGATAGAACAAGGAATAGTAGGTATACCTGGGTCGCCCAACTTCTTTGGCACTTTGCCATTGAAAGAGTAATTAGCAAGCATAGTGGAAATTTCCTCATTGGGGATTTTCCTTTTGTTAGTAACAATATCTTTCATATACTTTGAATAAGGAGGCAATTTAATAGCATCAGTCAAAGGGATTTGCAAGAATAAAGGTTTCATCCAATCGCAAAATTTATTATAGTGTTCTTCTTCCTTTGATTTTAATTTCTTAGCAGGAAAAGGCATTTGCTTTTGCACCCAAGGTTCTCTTTCATTACCATGTTTCTTAGCAATAAAATCTTCTTTAGTATACTTTTTATTTTTAGCATGCTTTTCAGGTTCATCTTCTACCTCTTCTTTATCAGAAGCATCATTCTTATCATTATCATTATCATTATCATGTTCATTACCACTTTCAGTTTCAGCATCGGAAATAGAAATACTATTAGGATCATTAACAGGTTCAGACGATTCTACAACATTTTTATGTTTCTTCTTCTTTTTCTTCTTAGAATGAGCACTAGGTTCAATGCGTTGAGAATCTTGTTCAATTCTTTTGGGATGCCCTTCAGGATATAGAGGATCCTGGGTAGAGACACCACCTCTAGTTGTTACTTCATAAGCATGTTTCTCTTTAGAATTATTATTTAGCAAATCATTTTGCACTTTAGTGAGTTGATCAATTTGAGTTTGAATCATTTGAAAATGTTTAACAAGCACCTTAACATCATTGGAGGTTCTCTCCACAATATCATGCAAATTGCTAATAGCTTGGGAATTTTCCATTAGATGATTCTCTACTCTCATATTAAAATTTTCTTGCTTAACAATATAATTATCAAACTCATCTAAGCATTGCGCAGGAGGTTTTGAATACGGAATATCTTCCCTAGTAAAGCGTTGAAGGGAGTTTACCTCAATCATGGGTGAAGGGGGAATTATCTCACATATATCTTCTATAGGAGGTAGATTCTTCACATCTTCGGATTTAATACCTTTCTCCTTGAGAGACTTCTTAGCTTCCCGCATATCTTCATCATTCAATTCAATTAAACCCCTCTTCTTCAATATTGGCGTTGGAGTTGGTTCAGGTGTTTCCCAATCATCATGATTCCGGCTTATTCTAGCCAATAATTCTTGACTTAAATGCGGAGTTCTTTTCTGAAAACACAACCAGCACAACTATCCAAATATGCTCTAGATTCAATGGTTAGTCCACTATAAAATATATCAAGTAGATCATTCTTTTCCAAATCATGTCCAGGTCTAGCTACGATAAGAGAACAAAATCTTGCCCATGCATGCGGGCAATTTCTCTTCATCTCCTGATCAAATCTGTAGATTCTCGTAAAGCGACATGTTGAGCACTAGCAGGAAAGTATTTTCGAAAGAAAACATCACGCAAATCAGATGGACTTTTAATAGAACCAGGAGGCAAATTATTATACCAAGTTTTAGCATCATCCTTTAATGAGAAAGGAAAAATTTTAGCGACAAAGTAAGTACGTGATACGTCTCCGACGTATCGATAATTTCTTATGTTCCATGCCACATTATTGATGTTATCTACATGTTTTATGCACACTTTATGTCATATTCGTGCATTTTCTGGAACTAACCTATTAACAAGATGCCGAAGTGCCGATTCTTTGTTTCTGCTGTTTTTGGTTTCAGAAATCCTAGTAAGGAAATATTCTCGGAATTGGACGAAATCAAAGCCCAGGGGCCTATTTTCTCACGAAGCTTCCAGAAGTCCGAAGGAGAGACGAAGAGGGGCCACGGAGGGGCCACACCATAGGGCGGCGCGGCCCCCCCCTTGGCCGCGCCGGCCTGTAGTGTGGGGCCCCCGTGCCGCCTCTTGACCTGCCCTTTCGCCTATAAAAAGTCTCCGTGACGAAAACCCCAGTACCGAGAACCACGATACGGAAAACCTTCCAGAGACGCCGCCGCCGCCGATCCCATCTCGGGGGATCCGGGGAGATCGCCTCCGGCACCTGCCGGAGAGGGAATCATCTCCCGGAGGACTCTACGCCGCCATGGTCGCCTCCGGTGTGATGTGTGAGTAGTCTACCCCTGGACTATGGGTCCATAGCAGTAGCTAGATGGTTGTCTTCTCCCCATTGTGCTATCATTGTCGGATCTTGTGAGCTGCCTAACATGATCAAGATCATCTATCTGTAATTCTATATGTTGCGTTTGTTGGGATCCGATGAATAGAGAATACTTGTTATGTTGATTATCAAAGTTATGCTATGTGTTGTTTATGATCTTGCATGCTCTCCGTTACTAGTAGATGCTCTGGCCAAGTAGATGCTTGTAACTCCAAGAGGGAGTATTTATGCTCGATAGTGGGTTCATGCACGCATTGACACAGGACGATGTGAGAAAGTTCTAAGGTTGTGTTGTGCTGTTGCCACTAGGGATAAAACATTAGTGCTATGTTCAAGGATGTAGTCACTAGTTACATTACGCACCATACTTAATGCAATTGTCTGTTGCTTTGCAACTTAATACGGAGGGTTCGGATGATAACTTTGAAGGTGGACTTTTTAGGCATAGATGCGGTTGGATGGCGGTCTATGTACTTTGTCATAATGCCCAATTAAATCTCACTATACTCATCATGATATGTATGTGCATGGTCATGCTCTCTTTATTTGTCAATTGCCCAACTGTAATTTGTTCACCCAACATCTTTGTTCGTCTTATGGGAGAGACACCTCTAGTGAGCTGTGGACCCGGTCCAATTCTCTTTCTTGAAATACAATCTCTTGCAATCTTTGTTCTCTTGTTTTACTGCAAACAATCATCTTCCACACAATACGGTTAATCCTTTGTTACAGCAAGCCGGTGAGATTGACAACCTCACTGTTTCGTTGGGGCAAAGTACTTTGGTTGTGTTGTGCGGGTTCCACGTTAGCGCCGGAATCTCTGGTGTTGCGCCGCACTACATCCCGCCGCCATCAACCTTCAACGTGCTTCTTGGCTCCTCCTGGTTCGATAAACCTTGGTTTCTTTCTGAGGAAAACTTGCTGCTGTGCGCATCATACCTTCCTCTTGGGGTTGCCCAACGAACGTGTGAAATACACGCCATCAAGCATATTTTAAAGGCGCCGTTGCCGGGGAGATCAAGACACGCTGCAAGGGAGTCTCCACTTCTCAATCTCTTTACTTTGTTTTTGTCTTGCTTAGTTTTATTTACTACTTTGTTTGCTGCACTAAATCAAAATACAAAAAAATTAGTTGCTAGTTTTACTTTATTTGCTATCTTGTTTGCTATATCAAAAACACAAAAAAAATTAGTTTACTTGCATTTACTTTATCTAGTTTGCTTTATTTACTACTACTAAAATGAGTAATCCTGAAGTTGAAGTTCGCACGTTTAAGCAACGAGGGGAGAATGTTTGAGAGATGCTTGGTATAGAATTAGCGATGCTCATAATAGATGCACTAAGAAGCACTCCACCATTATTTTACTCAGGAATTTTTATGTTGGTATCTCTAGCTGGAATAGATATGTTCTTGATGGTCTCGCAAAAGGTGACTTCCTAAGTACTCCTGCATTAGAAGCTAGCTGCATTATTGAGAGTTTATTTGGAATACCCCCTGTTGATAAAGTTAAAACTGAAATCTCTCTTGAAGATGTTATGAAAAAATTGGAAACCATAGAGAAAAATTTTCCAAGTATTGAAGCTAAATTGGAAATATTACTTGATAAAACCGATGAACTTGATAAATCCTTAGGAGGAATTGATGAAAGAATTAGTGTCCTAGGAACTAATGCTGTCCATGATGATCAAATCAATAGGATTGACGAACTTGAAAAGGCTATGGGAACCTTGGGTTCAACATTTTCTTCTCTTAAATATAAGGAGAAAGCTTATGTGGGTAAGGAGCAAAAGTTTATGTATGTCTCTAAAGTGCCTAGACCAAAGAAGTATTATTATAGGCCTAAAATTGACAAAGCCCTTAGTACCACTATGGATGGGGGAGCTCATGATAACGGTGCACCATCTCTTGATAATACTTGATACACACTTTCTGCGCCTAGCTGAAAGGCGTTAAAGAAAAGCGCTTATGGGAGACAACCCATATGTTTTTACCTACAGTACTTTGTTTTTATTTTGTGTCTTGGAAGTTGTTTACTACTGTAGCAACCTCTCCTTATCTTAGTTTTGTGTTTTGTTGTGCCAAGTTAAGCCGTTGATAGAAAAGTAAGTACTAGATTTGGATTACTGCACAGTTCCAGATTTCTTTGCTGTCACGAATCTGGGTCCACCTCCCTGTAGGTAACTCAGAAAATTAAGCCAATTTACGTGCATGATCCTCAGATATGTACGCAACTTTCATTCAATTTGAGCATTTTCATTTGAGCAAGTCTGGTGCCATTTTAAAATTCGTCAATATGAACTGTTCTGTTTTGACAGATTCTGCCTTTTATTTCGCATTGCCTCTTTCGCTAAGTTGGATGAATTTCTTTGATCCACTAATGTCCAGTAGCATTATGCAATGTCCAGAAGTGTTAAGAATGATTGTGTCAGCTCTGAATATGTCAATTTATAATGTGCACTAACCCTCTAATGAGTTGTTTCGAGTTTGGTGTGGAGGAAGTTTTCAAGGATCAAGAGAGGAGTATGATGCAACATGATCAAGGAGAGTGAAAGCTCTAAGCTTGGGGATGCACCCGGTGGTTCACCCCTGCATATATCAAGAAGACTCAAGCGTCTAAGCTTGGGGATGCCCAAGGCACCCCCTTCTTCATCGACAACATTATCAGGTTCCTCCCCTGAAACTATATTTTTATTCCATCACATCTTATATGCTTTTTCTTGGAGCGTCGGTTTGTTTTTGTTTTTTGTTTTGTTTGAATAAAATGGATCCTAGCATTCACTTTATGGGAGAGAGACACGCTCCGCTGTAGCATATGGACAAGTATGTCCTTGGTTTCTACTCATAGTATTCATGGCGAAGTTTCTCCTTCGTTAAATTGTTATATGGTTGGAATTGGAAAATGATACATGTAGTAATTGCTATAAATGTCTTGGGTAATGTGATACTTGGCAATTGTTGTGCTCATGATTAAGCTCTTGCATCATATGCTTTGCACCCATTAATGAAGAAATACATAGAGCATGCTAAAATTTGGTTTGCATATTTGGTTTCTCTAAGGTCTAGATAATTTATAGTATTGAGTTTGAACAACAAGGAAGACGGTGTAGAGTCTTATAATGTTTTCAATATGTCTTTTATGTGAGTTTCGCTGCACCGGTTCATCCTTGTGTTTGTTTCAAATAAGCCTTGCTAGCCTAAACCTTGTATCGAGAGGGAATACTTCTCATGCATCCAAAATACTTGAGACAACCACTATGCCATTTGTGTCCACCATACCTACCTATACTATATGGTATTTTCCGCCATTCCAAAGTAAATTGCTTGAGTGCTACCTTTAAACAATTCAAAATTTATCACCTCTGATTTGTGTCAATGTTTTATAGCTCATGAGGAAGTATGTGGTGTTTATCTTTCAATCTTGTTGGGCAACTTTCACCAATGGACTAGTGGCTTCATCCGCTTATCCAATAATTTTGCAAAAAGAGCTGGCAATGGGATTCCCAGTCCCAAATTAATTAACAAAAATAGACACTCCTCCATGGTATGTGATTGTTGGACGGCACCCGAAGGATTCGGTTAGCCATGGCTTGTGTAAGCAAAGGTTGGGAGGAGTGTCATCATAATAAAACTAAAATAAAAAGGCACTCCTTCATGGTATGAGATTGTTGGCGAGCACCCGAGGATTCGGTTAGCCATGGTTTTGTGAAAGAAAGGTTGGAAGGAGTGCCACCCAAAATAAAATAAAATGGGAGCCGCTCTTTGAAGGTTTGTGCGGCAAGGGGTTAGAGTACCCGCTACCATTCGTTGACAACAACATACACCTCTCAAAACTTTATTTTTATGCTCTCTTTATGTTTTCAAAATCAAAGCTCTAGCACAAATATAGCAATCGATGCTTTTCCTCTATGGAGGACCATTCTTTTACTTTCAATGTTGAGTCAGTTCACCTATTTCTCTCCACCTCAAGAAGCAAACACTTGTGTGAACTATGCATTGATTCCTACATACTTGCTTATTGCACTTATTATATTACTCTATGTTGACAATATCCATGAGATATACATGTTACAAGTTGAAAGCAACCGCTGAAACTTAATCTTCTTTTGTGTTGCTTCAATACCTTTACTTTGAATTATTGCTTTATGAGTTAACTCTTATGCAAGACTTATTGATGCTTGTCTTGAAGTGCTATTCATGAAAAGTCTTTGCTATATGATTCACTTGTTTACTCATGTCATATACATTGTTTTGATCGCTGCATTCACTACATATGCTTTACAAATAGTATGATCAAGATTATGATGGCATGTCACTCGAGAAATTATACGTGTTATCGTTTTACTGCTGGACGAGCAGAACTAAGCTTGGGGATGCTGATACGTCTCCGACGTATCGATAATTTCTTATGTTCCATGCCACATTATTGATGTTATCTACATGTTTTATGCACACTTTATGTCATATTCGTGCATTTTACGGAACTAACCTATTAACAAGATGCCGAAGTGCCGATTCTTTGTTTCTGCTGTTTTTGGTTTCAGAAATCCTAGTAAGGAAATATTCTCGGAATTGGACGAAATCAAAGCCCGGGGCCTATTTTCTCACGAAGCTTCGAAGTCCGAAGGAGAGACGAAGAGGGGCCACGGAGGGGCCACACCATAGGGCGGCGCGGCCCCCTTGGCCGCGCCGGCACGTAGTGTGGGGCCCCCGTGCCGCCTCTTGACCTGCCCTTTCGCCTATAAAAAGTCTCGTGGCGAAAACCCCGATCTGAGAACCACGATACGGAAAACCTTCCCGAGAGACGCCGCCGCCGCCGATCCCATCTCGGGGGATCCGGAGATCGCCTCCGGCACCCTGCCGGGAGAGGGGAATCATCTCCAGGAGGACTCTACGCCGCCATGGTCGCCTCCGGTGTGATGTGTGAGTAGTCTACCCCTGGACTATGGGTCCATAGCGGTAGCTAGATGGTTGTCTTCTCCCCATTGTGCTATCATTGTCGGATCTTGTGAGCTGCCTAACATGATCAAGATCATCTATACGTAATTCTATATGTTGCGTTTGTTGGGATCCGATGAATAGAGAATACTTGTTATGTTGATTATCAAAGTTATGCTATGTGTTGTTTATGATCTTGCATGCTCTCCGTTACTAGTAGATGCTGTGGCCAAGTAGATGCTTGTAACTCCAAGAGGGAGTATTTATGCTCGATAGTGGGTTCATGCACTGCATTGACACAGGACGATGTGAGAAAGTTCTAAGGTTGTGTTGTCTTGTTGCCACTAGGGATAAAACATTAGTGCTATGTTCAAGGATGTAGTCACTAGTTACATTACGCACCATACTTAATGCAATTGTCTGTTGCTTTGCAACTTAATCTGGAGGGTTCGGATGATAACACGAAGGTGGACTTTTTAGGCATAGATGCGGTTGGATGGCGGTCTATGTACTTTGTCATAATGCCCAATTAAATCTCACTATACTCATCATGATATGTATGTGCATGGTCATGCTCTCTTTATTTGTCAATTGCCCAAGCGTAATTTGTTCACCCAACATCTTGTTCGTCTTATGGGAGAGACACCTCTAGTGAAGCTGTGGACCCCGGTCCAATTCTCTTTCTTGAAATACAATCTCTTGCAATCTTGTTCTCTTGTTTTACGCAAACAATCATCTTCCACACAATACGGTTAATCCTTTGTTACAGCAAGCCGGTGAGATTGACAACCTCACTGTTTCGTTGGGGCAAAGTACTTTGGTTGTGTTGTGCAGGTTCCACGTTGGCGCCGGAATCTCTGGTGTTGCGCCGCACTACATCCCGCCGCCATCAACCTTCAACGTGCTTCTTGGCTCCTCCTGGTTCGATAAACCTTGGTTTCTTTCTGAGGGAAAACTTGCTGCTGTGCGCATCATACCTTCCTCTTGGGGTTGCCCAACGAACGTGTGAAATACACGCCATCAGTACGCATCTTGATATCATCAGAAAACAAGCTACTCATAGAAGAAAGTTCAATCATGTGTTCTACAGCACTTTCTTTTTCAGTACCACAAAAGGGTGTTTTCTCTACAATAGCTATATGAGATAGATCAAGAGAAAAATCATAATCTTTATCCTTAATGCATATAGGAGATGTGGCAAATTCAGGATCAGGAGATAGCTTATGTCTAACAGTATATTGTGCGAGAAACTTTTTAATTTTACTTGCATCAGTAATAGAATTGCATTTATCAATAAAATCATCATTAAGCTCCACATAATCTTCATCAGGATCATCACTAGAATAATCAAGTTCAGATGAACTAACAGGTGTAGTGGCATTTTCATCAGGAGTTTCAGCATTTTCAATTTGTCTAGACCTAGCAATTGTAGCATCTAGAAAGGATCCCAATGAACCACTATCATCAAGCACAGCAGAAACATTATCAATATTATGAGAGTTTTCAGATTCAGCAGACGTACCAGCTTGTGGCAGTGAAACAAGTTGACTTATCACAGATGGTGAATCAAGTGTAGCAGAGGTACTCAGAGTTGTACCTTTTCTTGTAGTGGATGGTAATATGGCGACTTTAGAATCGCGAGCTTTACCCATCTTTGGAGAATTTGCAGCGAACAATATCAATCCAAGTGAACTTCCAAATAAAGCTATGCTCCAAGACAGCGGCGCCGGAAACTTGATCTTGATGACCCACAAGTATAGGGGATCGCGGCGGTCTTCGCGGGTAGTATAACCCAATTTATTGATTCGACACAAGGGGAGACAAAGAACACTTGGAAGCCTTAACAGCGAGTTGTCAATTCAGCCGCACTGGAAAGCAGACTTGCTCGAGGAGTTTATCGGTAATGTGAGTTTATAGCGATACTTGATAGTGAAATAACGACGACGAGTAACGAGAGACAATGAGTAGTGATTATAGTAAACAGCAGGATTAAAATACTGTAGGCATGGGGACGGATGACGGGCGTTGCATGGATGAGAGAAACTCATGTAACAATCATAGCAGGGCATTTGCAGATAATAATAAAACGGTGTCCAAGTACGTGCTCGCAATGAGAAACTTGCACAACATCTTTTGTCCTACCAGCCGGTGGCAGCCGGGCCTCAAGGGAAACTACTGGATATTAAGGTACTCCTTTTAATAGAGTACCGGAGCAAAGCATTAACACTCCGTGAACACATGTGATCCTCACGTCACTACCATTCCCTCCGGTTGTCCCGATTTCTGTCACTTCGGGGCCATCGGTTCCGGACAGCGACATGTGTATACAACTTGCATGTAAGATCAATAAACAATGAATATCATGATGAAACAATAACATGTTCAGATCTGAGATCATGGCACTCGGGCCCTAGTGACAAGCATTAAGCATAACAAGTTGCAACAATATCATCAAAGTACCAATTACGGACACTAGGCACTATGCCCTAACAATCTTATGCTATTACATGACCAATCTCATCCAATCCCTACCATCCCCTTCGGCCTACAGCGGGGGAATTACTCACACATGGATGGGGGAAACATGGCTGGTTGATGGAGAGGCGTTGGCGGTGATGATGGCGATGATCTCCTCCAATTCCCCGTCCCGGTGGAGTGCCAGAACGGAGACTTCTGGCTCCCGCGACGGAGTTTCGCGATGTGGCGGCGTTCTGGAGGCTTTCTGGCGACTTCGACTTCTCCCCGTGCGTTTTTAGGTCGAAGGCAATATATAGTCCGAAGGAGGGCATCGGAGGCCGGCCGAGGGGGCCACACCATAGGGCCGCGCGGCCCCCCTAGGCCGCGCCGCCTTATGGTGTGGGGCCCTCGGGCCTCCACCTTACTTGTCCTTCTGGCTCCATCAGTATTCTGGGAAAATAGGGCCTTCTGCATAAATTCCGAGGATTTTCCCGAAAGTTGGATTTCTGCACAAAAACGAGACACCAGAACAGTTCTGCTGAAAACAGCGTTAGTCCGTGTTAGTTGTATCCAAAATACACAAATTTAGAGGCAAAACAATAGCAAAAGTGTTCGGGAAAGTAGATACGTTTTGGACGTATCAAACCCCAAGAGGAAGGTGTGATGCGTACGGCAGCAAGTTTTCCCTCAGTAAGAAACCAAGGTTTATCGAACCAGTAGGAGTCAAGGAGCACATGAAGGTTGTTGGTGACGGAGTGTAGTGCGGCGCAACACCAGGGATTCCGGCGCCAACGTGGAACCTACACAACACAATCCAAATACTTTGCCCCAACTTAACAGCGAGGTTGTCAATCTCACCGGCTTGCTGTAACAAAGGATTAAACGTATGGTGTGGAAAATGATGTTTGTTTACGAAGAACAGTAAAGAACAATGTTTGCGATGGGTGTATTAGATGTAAAAGAATGGACCGGGGTCCACAGTTCACTAGTGGTGTCTCTCCAATAAGATAAAGCATGTTGGATGAACAAATTACAGTTGGGCAATTGACAAATAAAGAGGGCATAACAATGCACATACATATCATGATGAGTAGTGTGAAATTCAATTGGGCATTACGACAAAGTACATAGACCGCTATCCAGCATGCATCTATGCCTAAAAAGTCCACCTTCAGGTTAGCATCCGCACCACTTCCAGTATTAAGTTGCAAACAACAGACAATTGCATTAAGTATGGTGCGTAATGTAATCAACACAAATATCCTTAGACAAAGCATTGATGTTTTATCCCTAGTGGCAACAACACATCCACAACCTTAGAACTTTCTGTCACTGTCCCAGATTAAATGGAGGCATGAACCCACTATCGAGCATAAATACTCCCTCTTGGAGTTACAAGTATCAACTTGGCCAGAGCCTCTACTAGCAACGGAGAGCATGCAAGATCATAAACAACACATATATGATAGATTGATAATCAACATAACATAGTATTCCATATTCATCGGGTCCCAACAAACACAACATGTAACATTACAAATAGATGATCTTGATCATGATAGGCAGCTCACAAGATCGAACAATGATAGCACATGAGGAGAAGACAACCATCTAGCTACTGCTATGGACCCATAGTCCAGGGGTGAACTACTCACACATCAATCCGGAGGCGATCATGGTGATGAAGAGTCCTCCGGGAGATGATTCCCCTCTCCGGCAGGGTGCCGGAGGCGATCTCCTGAATCCTCCGAGATGGGATTGGCGGCGGCGACGTCTCTGGAAGGTTTTCCGTATCGTGGCTCTCGGTAATGGGGTTTTCGCGATGAAGGCAATATATAGGCGGAAGGGCAGGTCTGGAGGCGTCACGAGGGGCCCACACACTAGGGCGGCGCGGGCCCCTCCTTGGCCGCGCCGCCTTAGCGTGTCGCCACCTCGTGGCCCCACTTCGTATCCTCTTCGGTCTTCTGGAAGCTTCGTGGAAAAATAAGACCCTGGGCGTTGATTTCGTCCAATTCCGAGAATAATTCCTTTGTAGGATTTCTGAAACCAAAAACAGCAGAAAACATCAACTAGCTCTTCGGAATCTCGTCAATAGGTTAGTGCCGGAAAATGCATAAATATGACATAAAGTGTGTATAAAACATGTGAGTATCATCATAAAAGTAGCATGAAACATAAGAAATTATAGATACGTTTGAGACGTATCACCTAGCTCTAGACTTGCGATGAATCTATCTGTTGTGGTTGTGTCTCGGCAGACCCTCTCCTGGCCCTTATATTGCAGGCAGGTCTCGAGAGTTCTGTCCAGGTTCGACTAGGTTACAAAGAGTTCTACTTCCTATCTTTCCTTATTTAACGTCTTCTTGCCTTGTTCGTCAAGAATCCTTCTTCAGATTAATCTCCTTCTTTGGAACCGATGTATTGGTCCACCTTGGTTGGTGGTCTTCATGGGCCCCTGGTTGGGCCATAGGAGGTAGCACAATGCTGGTTACCCGAAGGGTAATGCCCACATCAGTAGCCCTTGAGTGACTGGCCGAAGTAAAGCTTCGGGCAGGGACTAAAATTGTCTTATGTCGAATGTCCACAGTTGCCGAAAAAGACTTGATCCTTTTTCATCATTTTGAAATCAAAAGCACATTTTTATCGGGTGTCGTCCAGCGCTCCCGGTGGAAGTAGCCCCCGAGTCTAGGCACGGATGCTTGCAACCGTGTGTAGACTCAAGTTGTACTACCCGAATATTCTGATGCCGATGTTTTTTGCAAGTTGTCGCAATCATCTGATATCTTCTTCTATATTGGGTCCTTCAAAACTCCGAGTGAAGCCATGTAAAATGATAGTACGTAAGGGATTGAAGTAACTGATACGTCTCAAACGTATCTATAATTTTTCTTATGTTCCATGCTACTTTATTGATGATACTCACATGTTTTATACATATTTTATATCATATTTATGCATTTTCTGGCACTAACCTATTAACAAGATGCCGAAGAGCCAGTTGCTGTTTTCTGCTGTTTTTGGTTTCAGAAGTCCTAGTAAGGAAATATTCTCGGAATTGGACGAAATCAACGCCCAGGATCCTATTTTTCCACGAAGCTTCCAGAACACCGAAAGGGAACCGAAGTGGGGCGACGAGGCGCCGCCACACTAGGGCGGCGCGGCCCAGGGGGGCCACGCGGCCCTAGCGTGTGGGGCCCCTGTCAGCCCTCCGACTCCGCCCTTTCGCCTACTTAAAGTCTTCGTCGCGAATACCCCAGTACCGAAAGCCACGATACGGAAAACCTTCCAGAGACGCCGCCTCCGCCAATCCCATCTCGGGGGATTCAGGAGATCGCCTCCGGCACCCTGCCGGAGAGGGGAATCATCTCCCGGAGGACTGTTCACCGCCATGGTCGCCTCCGGAGTGATATGTGAGTAATTCACCCCTGGACTATGGGTCCATATCGGTATCTAGATGGTCGCCTCTCCTAATTGTGCTATCATTGTTAGATCTTGTGAGCTGCCTAACATGATCAAAATCATCTATTTGTAATGCTACATGTTGCGTTTGTTGGGATCCGATGAATAGTGAATGTTATGTTATGTTGATTATCAATCTATTATCTATGTGTTGTTTATGATCTTGCATGCTCTCCGTTATTAGTAGAGGCTCTGGCCAAGTTTTTACTTGTAACTCCAAGAGGGAGTATTTATGCTCGATAGTGGGTTCATGCCTCCATTAAATCTGGGACAGTGACAAAAAATTCTAAGGTTGTGGATGTGCTGTTGCCACTAGGGATAAAACATCAATGCTATGTCTAAGGATGTATTTGTTGATTACATTATGCACCATACTTAATGTAATTGTCTGTTGTTTGCAACTTAATACTGGAGGGGGTTCGGATGATAACCTGAAGGTGGACTTTTTAGGCATAGATGCATGCTGGATAGCGGTCTATGTACTTTGTCGTAATGCCCAATTGAATCTCACACTACTCATCATAACATGTATGTGCATGGTCATGCCCTCTTTATTTGTCAATTTCCCAACTGTAATTTGTTCACCCAACATGCTATTTATCTTATGGGAGAGACACCTCTAGTGAACTGTGGATCCCGGTCCATTCTTTTACATCGAATACAATCTACTGCAATACTCGTTCTACTGTTCTCTGCAAACATCATCATCCACACTATACATCTAATCCTTTGTTACAGCAAGCCGGTGAGATTGATAACCTCACTGTCACGTTGGGGCAAAGTAATTTGGTTGTGTTGTGCAGGTTCCACGTTGGCGCCAGAATCCCTAGTGTTGCGACGCACTACACTCCGCCGCCATCAACCTTCAACGTGCTTCTTGGCTCCTACTGGTTCGATAAACCTTGGTTTCTTACTGAGGGAAACTTACTGCTGTACGCATCACACCTTCTTCTTGGGGTTCCCAACGGTCGCGTGCTGAACGGAGAGACACACGTCAACTACGCGCAAGCAAGTAAATTTCTATCGCCGTTGCCGGGGAGATCAAGACATGCTGCAAGGGGAGTCTCCACTTCCAATCTCTTTACTTTGTTTTTGTCTTGCTTTACTTTTATTTACTACTTTGTTTGCTGCATTATATCAAAATACAAAAAAATTAGTTGCTAGCTTTACTTATTTACTGTCTTCCATATTAAAAACACAAAAAAATTAGTTACTTGCATTTACTTTATTTTATTTCATCATGTTTCCTCCTAAGTTCACTCTAAAAGATATATATGTAGGAGAAGGGTTTATAATTGGAAGAGCTAATATAGAAGCATTTTTCACCCATGTTAGCATGGATGAAGATTTTGAAGATGTACCATTATTAAAAGCTGCACCTACTTATGAAAGTGCTTCTGCCTGTTTAGTACACATGTTGGAAACTAGATTTATTAGTCTCAACCACATGATACAACACATGTTTCTTACACTTTCTGATATGGAGATGGGAGAAAAGAGAGATTTTGTTTTAAAAGTCCTTGTTAGAGAATTTAAAGAGGTAGCTAAAGAAGCAAGAAAAGTTTTCATTAAGCATAAGAGGCTTGGTTTGTTCACTGATTTTAAGAAAACACTTGAAAAGATGGACATGGATAGAATAAGGTACACTAATAACGTTAATTATGAGGGGGATATTAAAACATCAATACCTTGCAAGCTCCTAGGAATGTGCGAGGCGCTAGAAAATAATTATGGTTGGCTTGTCCCTGAAAATTTGTTTGATGAGAATAGCAAGCCTAAGACCAATGAAAAGGGAGCCTCTGAAACATACATAGATAAGATACAATGCATAGTTGAGAAAACTCCGAACCCCGCTGCCAATGCTTCATCTCTTGATAACACTTGATACACACTTTCTGCGCCTAGCTGAAAGGCGTTAAAGAAAAGCGCTTATGGGAGACAACCCATGATTTTACTTCTGCACTTTTGTTTTATATTTGAGTCTTGGAAGATGTTACTACTGTAGCAACCTCTCCTTATCTTAATTTTGTTGCATTGTTGTTGAAAGGACACGGATGTCGCCTAGAGGGGGGGGTGAATAGGCGATTTAAAACTTTTACGAGATGGGCTTAACAAATGCGGAATAAAACTAGCGTTTACTTTGTCAAGCCCAAAGCATATATACTATGGTTCACCTATGTGCACCAACAACTTATTCTAAGCAAGAGTTCACCTATGTGCACCAACAACTTATGCTAAGCAATACAAGCAAGTATGTGATAGCAAGATATATGTAACTTCAAGCACGATGGCTATCACAAGGTAAGGTGCATAAGTAAAGAGCTCGGGTATAGAGATAACCGAGGCACGCGGGAGACGATGATTTATCCCGGAGTTCACACTCTTGCGAGTGCTAATCTCCGGTGGAGAGGTGCGGTTGCTTAGTGCTCCCGAACGCCACAAGAGGCTCACCTTGAGGTGTGGTTGCTCGATGCACACCAACGCCACAAAGGCCTCACCCCAAGATGCGGTACTCACACCACACACCGAACGCCACGAAGGCGCCTCACCTAAATCTCCGGTGACCCTCGCCACAAAGGCCTAGGTCACGGTTCCACTAAGGGATTTCCTTCGAGGCGGAAACCGGGCCTTACACAAAGATTGGGGCACACATCCACAACTTAATTGGAGGCTCCCAACAAATCGCCACAAAGGCCTAGAATCCGTCTAGGGTTCCAAGAACCCAAGAGTAACAACTTCCTTGCTTTCACCTCCACGAATCACCGTGGAGAACTCAAACCGATGCACCAAATGCAATGGCAAGAACACCACAAAGATGCTCAAGTCCTTCTCTCTCAAATTCCAACAAAGCTACAAAAGCTATTGGGGGAATAAGAGAGGAAGAACAAAGGAATTCACAAAGAACACCAAGATCAAGATCTAGAGAGTTCCACTCACAAAGAGATGGATTTGATTGGTAGAAATGTAGATCTAGATCTCCTCTCTCTTTTCCCTCAAATGGGGGCAAGAATCATGGAGGGATTGAGAGATAGAGCAAGCTTCTCTAGTTCAACAATGGAGGAGAGAGAGAGTGAGAGAAGCACCAGCCCAAGGAGGAAGAAGGGGGGTATTTATACCCCCCAAGAAAATCGAGCCGTTTGGGCAAAACCAGGGCCGGATAATCCGGCCTAAGTAAGGGCCGGATTATCCGGGGGCCGGATTATCCGGCCTCAGGGACAAAACCTGGACAAAATCCGGCCAAAAATCCGGCCCCCATCCAGAGCTGCTTTTCTTCCGGTCCTTAGCCGATTTCGGGGGGGCCGGATATTTCCGAAATATCCGGCCCGGATAATCCGGCCCGGATATTTCCAAAATATCCGGCCTAAGAAAACTGCAGAAACACCAAAACTAAAACGGGCATAACTTTAGCATCCGGACTCCGATTTTGATGATCTTGGGCTTGTTTTGAAGCTAGGAACAAGCTCTACAAGATCATGCAGGAAACCATCATAGTCCAACAAGGTAGGATAGAAACAAATGATGAAAGGTTTGACCTATCTAAAAAAGACATACCGGTAAAACCTCCAATCTCGAAAATGCAACAAGTTGCCCATGCAAAAACCATTCTCAATGAACTAGAGCTTGTCATGAGAATAAGCACAAGCTCTAAAACATCACATGGATAAGATCCAAATAAAACCAAGAAAGATGATGAACCAAACTCGAAAACGCAACAAGTGATCTATGCGAAATCCGTTTTCGATGAACTAGAGCTTGTCATGAGAATAAGCACAAGCTCTAAAACATCACATGGATAAGGTCCAAATAACAACCAAGAAAGATGATGCAAGGATGCAAAGGTTTGAGCTCTCTCCGAACGATACGATCAAGTTACTCACTCGAGAGCCCTCTTGATAGTACGGCAACTAAACTATAAACCGGTCTCCAACTACACCATGAGACCGGTGAGAAACAAACCCTATCAAGAGCAAACCTTATACTTGCGCATTCCACTTGAGCTCGATGACGACGATCTTGACCTCAACAAGATGGAACGCCTTTCTTGCTTGTGCTTGCTTGACGAAGTCTTGTGGATTGCTCCCCCATAATCCACCATGGGAGAGCTTCTTCTTCGGCGCATCTTCACATAACCATGACCACCATGTGGATTGCTCCCCCATAATCCACCATGGGAGAGCTTCTTCTTCGGCGCATCTTCACATATCCATGATCACCATATGGATGGCAAGACTCAAGCAAAGGATCTCTTCGAGATGGCTCATCTTGAACTTGCACTTCATTTCTTCATTCTTCATCATGTTGATGTCTTGAAGTAGCTTGAGGGCTCACTTCATCTTCATCTTCAAGACATACTTGACACTTGATATCCTTCATCAATTTCTTCTTATTGCAACCTTGAAGCCAACATATGGTTCAAGAATTGCCTATGGACAACTCCTACAAATATAACTCAATGCAAACATTAGTCCATAGGGATTGTCATTAATTACCAAAACCACACATGGGGGCTCCATGCACTTTCAGTTGTGCCAAGTAAAGTCTTTGATAGTAAGGTTCATACTAGATTTGGATTGCTGCGCAGAAACAGATTTCTTGCTGTCACGAATTTGGGTTGAATTCTCTGTAGGTAACTCAGAAAAATCTGCCAATTTACGTGAGTGATCCTCAGATATGTACGCAACTTTCATTCAATTTGACCATTTTCATCTGAGCAAGTCTGGTGCACCTAAAAAATTAGTCTTTACGGACTGTTATATTTTGATAGATTCTGCCTTTTATTTCGCATTGCCTGTTTTGCTACGTTTGATGGATTTCTTTATTCCATTAACTTTCAGTAGCTTTGTGCAATGTCTAGAAGTGTTAAGAATGATTATGTCACCTATGAACATGTGAATTTTGATTATGCACTAACCCTCTAATGAGTTGTTTTGAGTTTGGTGTGGAGGAAGTTTTCAAGGATCAAGAGAGTAGGATGATACAATATGATCAAGGAGAGTGAAAGCTCTAAGCTTGGGGATGCCCCCAGTGGTTCATCCCTGCATATTTCAAGAAGACTCAAGCATCTAAGCTTGGGGATGCCCAAGGCATCCCCTTCTTCATCGACAACATTATCAGGTTCCTCTAGTGAAACTATATTTTTATTCCATCACATCTTATGTGCTTTACTTGGAGCGTCTGTATGTTTTTGTTTTGTTTTGTTTGAATAAAGTTGGATCCTAGCATTCATTGTGTGGGAGAGAGACACGCTCCGCTGTTGCATATGGACAAATATGTCCTTAGCTTTACTCATAATGTTCATGGCAAAGGTTGAAACTGCTTCGTTAATTGTTATATGGTTGGAAACGGGAAATGCTACATGTGGTAATTGGTGGAATGTCTTGAATAATTTGATACTTGGCAATTGTTTTGCTCATATACTTAATGCACTATACTTAATGCAATTGTCTGTTGTTTGCAACTTAATACTGGAGGGGGTTCGGATGATAACCTGAAGGTGGACTTTTTAGGCATAGATGCATGCTGGATAGCGGTCTATGTACTTTGTCGTAATGCCCAATTGAATCTCACACTACTCATCATAACATGTATGTGCATGGTCATGCCCTCTTTATTTGTCAATTGCCCAGCTGTAATTTGTTCACCCAACATGCTATTTATCTTATGGGAGAGACACCTCTAGTGAACTGTGGACCCCGGTCCATTCTTTTACATCAAATACAATCTACTGCAATACTCGTTCTACTGTTCTCTGCAAACATCATCATCCACACTATACATCTAATCCTTTGTTCTGACAAGCGGTGAGATTGACAACCTCAACGTCACGTTGGGGCAAAGTAATTTGGTTGTGTTGTGCAGGTTCCACGTTGGCGCCGGAATCCCTGGTGTTGCGCCGCACTACACTCCGCCGCCATCAACCTTCAACGTGCTTCTTGGCTCCTACTGGTTCGATAAACCTTGGTTTCTTACTGAGGGAAACTTACTGCTGTACGCATCACACCTTCCTCTTGGGGTTCCCAACGGTCGCGTGCTGAACGGAGAGACACACGTCAACTACGCGCAAGCAGTAACGTGCCCAGTTTTACTCGATAAATTGATGTTGCTTAACTGCCGATGGCAAAACAACGTTACCCTACTCAAAATCAAGTCCCCAGGTTTGATCCCGGATCTTCTGAAATCTTCGAGTCCATATTCTTTCGTCTTCAATAGTTTTTATCAGGGGCGCGTCCAGCACTCCCGATTGGAATAGCCCCCGAGTCTAGGGACGGATGCTTGCAACCGTGCGTAGACTCAAGTCAAGCAACTCGATTTTACGGATTCCTTCGGGTGCTCTATGAGGATTCAATACTTTTGGTGACATCATCAGTGACGTGGCTTCTGCGACGGCCTGATTGACAGGACGTGACTTAACAGGCCCACTCTACCTCTGCATGGTCAGTTAGGAAATGACTGATCCTTGCGTGCTGACTGAGGCGCCTCCTCGATTTCTGTGCGTAGTGGGGGTAAATGTCCTTTGGCATGACGGATTTGATGACACGTGGTGACCAAATCTCTGGTCCTCCGGTTCAATCCCTTGGTAACTCCCCTTTTATAAAGGAAAGAACAGATTTTACTTCCCCAGTTCTTCTCTTTCACCGCTTTCTTCCTCCTTTGCTCTTTCTTTTCTCAACTACTGCGCTGCTGCCACCGTTCTTCAATCCACCGTTTCGCTCTCAAACACATCCCAAGATGGTGAAGAAGAAGGGCTCTGCCGCCACCGCCGATGTCGCTTCGAGCAGCGTCGTTGCCAAGGCAACTGCTGACACACCGAAGAGAGTTGCGCCAGAGGTTTCCGCCGCGGCGTCCAAGGATGCCCCCAGCGACTGGCCCGCTTCGACAATGTTGAAGCGCGACGAGAACAAGGCTCGCAGCCTTGGCTTGATCCCCCTGAAGAGGGGAATGTCATATTACCAGGTTTGGCCTCACGCCCCAATCCTCCTGCCAGTTTTACCGTGATGTTTATATCGTTCTTGTATCGAGGATTATCTTTGCCTGCCCATGAGTTTCTCTAGCGTCTTCTGCATACATACGGGATCCAGTTATGGTAGCTAACTCCCAACTCCATCCTTCATCTTGCTATTTTATCATCCTTTGTGAGGCTTTTCTTGTCATTGATCCTCACTAGGGTCTGTGGAAGAAGATCTTCTTTGTCAAACGCTACAACAGTAGCAGTGGATCCTTTGTCACCGACGGAGTTGGGTTTGTTCTCCGTAAGGAGGCGAATTACTACAATTTCCCAATGAGAGAGTCAGTCCAGGGGTGGAGATTGAAGTGGTTCTACCTCAAAGATTCATCGGCAACTAACATGTGTCTGCCGAAGTGTGTCGATGTCGTTGAAGTTGTGCCAAAGAAGTCTTGGAAAAATATATTGACATCCTAAGAAAAGCCTGTGGTCGACAAATTATTTGAGAGAATTCTTTGGACTAAGGAGTCTGACGGCCAAACTATGATGGGCACTAAAATTGTGGCTGTGTTCTTGAAACGTCGCATCCAACCAGTTATGTACAGAGCTCCTCAGATGTGGTTATATTCGGGTCCTAAGGACGAGACTAGGGTCAACGTTGCAAAATTGTCTGAGAAGGAACTACTAGATGAAGTTAGACGTTTGACTCATTTTAGTTAAGAGGATCGATTCCACTTCTGGCCCTTCAGGAACCTTATGACTTTGATCATCAACCAACTGAGGTGAATCTCTTTCCTGTTCATACTTATATTTGCACTCGATACACTTTGTTTCTCTTTATTAAATCTTCATCTGATCTGACAGGTTCATCAACTGCTGAATATTTTCCAACTGTGTCTGAAGAAAATCTCGAAGAAGGTGATTCTACTGTCAACATAGAATCCTATGTTGAAGATAATGAAGTCCTCAAAGAAGAAGACAATGGTCCTGCCAATCCCAAAGCTTTTTCTTCAGATCATAGACCCTTTGTTGATGACTTAAGCGATACAACATAGTCGAATCATGACAATGATGCTGATCATGCTCCCTTTGTTGATGCAGCTCCGAAGAAAATCAGCGCGCAACCACCGAAGAAACCTTCTGGCGGCTTTGCCGATGAGGACGACCTGCTCGACTTGTAAGTTTCTTCTACTGTTCCCAAAGTTGCTTTGTATTCTTCTACTTATTCTGAACGTATATGCCTGTAGCAATGAAGGCTTTATAGAGCCTCCTTCGAAGAAGGCGAAGGCAAGCCCCAGCAGGCCAACTCCCGCAGCCTCCGAGGCTTCTGCTCTGCCAGCGGCTGCGGCTGCTCAACCTTCGACTGCTTCTTCTCTCTCGAAGGGGAAAGAAGTACCTTCGACAGCTGCCATTTCTCCTTTTTCTAGTGAGAAACCTGTAAGTATTTCGACTTTTGCTTTTCTTGATGATGGTTCTCCTTTACCAAGCCCCGAGTCTACATTCAACTGCTTCCAATCGAGTGTGGACTTCAAAAGATGCATTGTTTGTTAAGATGTTATCTTGACTTTGTCTTCTCTTTTATAGGGCATTCAAACTTCCATCACTATTTTGAAGGGTTTCGCCTCCCAGTTCTCTTCACTCGAAGCCGATAAAACTCGACTTCAAGAGGAGGTGCAATCGACTTCCTCAAAGCTTGATCAAGCAATAAAAATGGATGTTGCTGCTTGTCAGAATGCAAACTTCTTGAAAGGGAAACTTGATCAACTGAAGAAGAAGTTGAAGGAAGAGGAGAAGGAAAAAATCGAAACCCAAGCCCAAAGGAAGGAAAGGGAGGATCTTCTTCACAAATCCACCTTGGCTCTGCTTGGTATTTTTTACTGTTTTATCCCTGAATCTCCTTTACTTAACTTCATTAAGTTTCAATTTTCACTTCTTATTTTCTGCAGAAGCTGCCGATATTCCTTCTGGTTCCGTAGGCAAGCTCCCGGATGGTTCTTCTGCCGACGCTATTTCTTTGACGATCGAGTCCAGCGACCTCGTCCAAGCTCTTCTTCAGAAGAACAAGGCGGTCATGTCGAGACTTCACGCCATGATCTTCCCCAAAGCAGATCAGCAAAAGACACTGGGGCAGCTGGCGAATACTTTCTCCGTCGACACCGAAGACACCATCGAGGTATTCAAATGTACCTCACGTACCTACGACGCTCTCCTTGCTTTCCAGCTTCTAATGGGGCACGACTTCAAAGCCAAGATGGAACTGCTAACGAAGGAGCTGTCGAAGGATCAGGATGGGCAAGCCATTGACCTCAGACTTTTTAAACTATCAACGCACAAATGCACACCGTAGCTTCTTGAATTGGTGTCGGCTAATAAATCAACTACCGGAAGAGCTGGCCCAAGTTTATCGATGCAGACTGAAGCCCCCTGAATTTTTCCTTTATCAAGTTGTAATCTCATCGTTTGGCTCAAACAATTGTCTTTTCTAAGGCCTTTTGATTGTAATGAATTCCATGCTGGCAATGTTGCCAGTTTTCCCTGTTTAATTGTGATGTTCCTGGCTTTTGAATGCATGCTCCCGATGGGAGTGAAATCAATTGACATTGCATATATTCCTTGACACACTCGACGGTGTATTTTTGCAGGTGGTTCCTGTACCTTCCTTTGTCGAATGTTCTTCGGCTGATGATTCTGAAAATGATCGACTTCAACGCATGAAGGCCCGCATTCTTCAAATGGAAACATATATGCGTGGTATCCACGCCATGGCTGCTATTATAAAGAAGAAATGCGAGCTAGCTATTGATGCAGAGCGATATGCATTAAGCGAGTTGCAAAAAGCAAAAGAAAGCTTGAACTGTAAGTGCTTGTCCCTTCTTTGTTTCCTTCGATGTTGTTGATAATTTTGTCTGATTTTGTCTTCGTCTTTGCTTTTGTCAATCATAACTCTGAATTTAAGAAAACAAGTGAGTACACGAACGCGTAGATGCTTTGACCAATCTGGCTCGATTTGATGAAGTCTTCTGGACAAACAAGTTAAAAGCTGCTATTGTCGCAAAATTCCAAGATCGGGTGCAACAAGTGCACCGATTCTTCGACAAGTGCCATGCAGGGCATCACGTCCTAACATAGAGATGATGCAACACATCTCTCCTATGCTCCACAAGAAAGGGAAAACTCCATGCAATCTTGTATTAAGAATTAACAGAGCATAGCCATACGTACTTTGACATGATGTTTGAATATCAAATATGCTACCTTGAACAAACAAGATCATCACTTTTGTCACGTGACAAACATAGCACATGCATTCACTTTATCTCTAGTGAGGTAGCAAAAGAAAAAACAAAACCATAATAGATCACGAATTTGTTGTCACTATTCGAACACTAAAACCATGCTACTCCATTTAATACACACATCACCCCACACATGCTCTTGCATAGATGTTGGATCAGAACAAATACTTAAGAACATGGTACATAATATGCATCTATCAATACATCCTACACATAGTATGAGATCTCATAGCACAATATAATAGAATAAGGATCCACTACATAGATATTACAAATATGACCATAATCATGCAGGGCAACTCATATGGCACTAAGAACTATGAAGAAGATGAGAGAAATAGATCAAGCTACTGCCACAAACCCGTAGTGCAGAGGTGGACTACTTGAAAGATCGAGATGTCGCCTAGAGGGGGGAGGGGGTGAATAGGCAATTAAAAACTCTTGCAGATTTGTCTTGTAAGAATGCGGAATTAAACTAACGTTTATATTACAAGCACAATCCTAAATATGCTAAGCTCAACTAATTGTAACAATATCAACTAGAGCTAATTAAGCAAGATAGGCACAAGATATATGTAGCACAAGTGATAGCAAGATGTATGTACTTCAAGCACGATGGCTATCACAAGGAAAGAGAGCTCGGGTATAGAAATAACCGAGGCACGCGGAGACGAGGATGTATTCCCGTGTTCCCTTCCTTTGCAAGAATATGTCACGTTTGGAGGAGTGGAGGTCCCACGAAGGATTCCCAACGCCACGAAGGCTCACCCTATTCTCCGAGCCACACCCACGAAGGATAATGGCCCTTTCCTTATGGTTAGCTTTTCCTCCACTCCGGAGATGGCAAGCTCCACAACCACTTCACAAGCTCCACGAAGGAGAAGCCCGTGCCTCTTCACAATCTTCCTTGAAGAGATCACCGGAGCACCAACCGCCAAGCCAACTAGGAGGTCTCCCTCCAAGAGTAACAAGCTCACGGTCCCTCCAAGAGTAACACTATGCAATGATGCAAAGCAAGAACACTAGAGGTGTTCAAATCCTTCACACTCAAATCCCACCAAAGCAACAAATGCTAGGATGAGATTAGAGAGGAAGAACAAAGAGGAAATCAACAAATGACTCCAAGATCTAGATCCAAAGGGTTCTCCTCACTTAGAGGAGAGATGGATTGGTGGGGATTGTAGATCTAGATCTCCTCTCTTAGATCCCTCAAGAATGAGCATGAATCATGGGGGGAATCAAGAGAGAGGGCAAGTTCTTCAAAGTCAACAATGGAGGAGAGAGAGTGGAAGAACTAACTCAGCCCAAGGTGGAAGAAGGACTATTTATAGCCCAAGAGCAAATATAACCGTTGGGGAAAAGTTGGGCTGAGTCAACAGTCGAGGAAGCCGGTCAATCGGGCCAGGGACCGGGCCGTCCGGTTCAGGACCCGGTCATACCGGACCACCGACTGGGCCATCCAGTCCACAAACCGGTCGACCTGGCTAGGGACCGGACCAGCCGGTCCAAACCGGGGCAGGGACCGGACCGAGACCGGAACTGGGAATTGTCGCTCAGTAGTCCTCCCGGAATGCATCAGTGTAGGAGCCGGTTGGCGCCGGGGCGCCCGGCCGTGCACCCGGTCGACCGGGCGGCAGACCGGAACCGGCCGCGCGAGGCCGGTCCGGCCGAGTCCTGACCGGGTGAGCAGGAAAACATGTTATACAAAAACTGTGATAACTTTTGTGTCCGGACCCCGATTGACATGAAACTAATTTTGTTGGAAAGATAACGACGAATAGAACCCCAACAAAATCTGGAAATATGGAGACTCCTCACAGAACATTTTAGATGATTTTAGAGAGGGAGTCTCCCACCGTCAAGAAACGGTGAAGATGTCCAAAGTCGAAAGCGCAATAGAAGATGCATGCGGATCCCGTTTTCGATGAACTTGGGCTTGTTGTAAATCTAGCAACAAGCTCAAGAACCTCTCACAGAGAAACACCAAGAAGCAATAGGGATATGCAAAGTATGCAAATGATTGAGCTCCCTAAGACGATGTGATCAAGTTACCCAACCGAAAGCCCATCTTGATAGTGCGGCTATCTATCCTATAATCCGGTCTCCAATCAACCACCTTGAGACCGGTAAAAGGAAAACCTAGCAAGGTCATACCTTTGCCTTGCGCATCCCGCTTGAACTTGATGATAACCCTTCAAGCTCTACTCAAGCCGGAATGCCACACTTGATCATCGTTACTTCGTGAAGACTCACAAATGCTCCCCCATACACTATGATGGGAAAGCTCCATTGATGTACATATTCACATGTCCATTATCATCAAATGGACGACAAGCTTCAAGCATATGATCCTCTCGAGATACTCTACTTGAAGTTTCCCAACTGAACCTTGATGACGATCACCACTTGCCGTCATCCTCTCATGGTCATACCACGTGACTTCACGTGGCACATTCTACATGCTTCATGTGTTGACCAAACTTGAATCTATTCTTCACTCTTTGTATTGGTCAACCTTGTATCTTCTCATGCTCTATGATCGATGATCTTGATGCCAATACACAAGGTGTATCTTTATCTTCATGGCATCCATACTCGAATCCAACACATGGAATACAAGTAGTACCTATGGAATATTCCTTCATATAAACTCAATGAAAACATTAGTCCATAGGGGTTGTCATTAATTACCAAAACCACACATAGGGGCAATGTACCCTTACACTACTCTCACTTGATCATGGTGATGATGATGAAGACATGGGAGAAGCAGGTGGAGATCCCTCCGACGGTGATCCCGACAGAGTTTCCCCTCCAGTATTCTCTGCTGCAGGCCTCTATTTTATTGTTTCTATCTTCTACGATGCTCTCCTCTCGACAACTCTTCGGGGCCTCATATATAGTGTTTTTAGGTCAAAATACGCCAGTGGGCGAAAGAATCAGGCCAATTGGATGATTGACGGTCAAAAGACCTCGGGTGGCGCACCCTACATGTTTGGGTGCACCACCTGATGTCTTTTGGGCCTCAGGCCCATCCAGGCCTCCTCAAAAGGTCCAGGGTGCTTCTCCCGATGAAAAGTGACGCTCTAAAAATCCCAGGTCAATTTGACTCCGTTTAGATCTTTGAAAGTGAAATATACGCAAAATAAGGTTTTCCTGTTCTGCAGAGTTATAAACCAAATAAAGGAGATCATTGGTAAATCCCCATAAATCAATGTAAAACATGTTATTAACATCATATATGTCGCAAATATGTGGGAATTCAATATAATAAAGGAAAAAGTTTATGTATGTATTTTACATGCATCATTTGGATCTTAACTTCCCTGCAAAAAAACTTAAGACGATAGTTATAGAGTGCCAAGGCAGCGAAGGCCAAGCCAGCTAAGCGGAAATGGACATGGCCCTATGTAGCTTAGTTTAGTCTAATTAAGTTTATTATGTAACGAAAACATGTAGCTACCCCAAAATCAAGTAATAGCTTTTGTTTCACTGACTTGAGGGCCATAGGAGGATGAGCGCCTATCCGCGATTTGTTCCAAAACAGACGCATGTGTGTTGTTGGCCGTTATCGTTAGGCTTCATTTTTAGGTCCCCGAACACCGGCAGACACAAAGTGTCCCTTTGTGATGGTTCCATTGAAGATGGCCAAAGGCATGTCATTCATCCAAGCAAAATAGCTCCGTGAAACTTGGTCCAGAGGCAATCTGAGGGAGCAAGTCAGCCAATAAGAGTAAGCTCTTCATGTAGCTGGCAGCACAATATCGTATCTGGACTGCGGACCAAAGGGTAAGACATGGGCTACAAGTGGGAACATCCCCCTGTTTTGTGTCTACAAGAGGAGGACACGACGGAGCACCTGTTAATCCAATGCGTCCACGCTAGAGAAGTTTGGTTCAAAAGTAAAGAGGCGTTGTGGCTCTAATTTGAGGTCCTGGGAAGAAACAACTGCCTCCAAGATTTGTGGCTGATGGAGCGGGCAAAGTTTGGATGGAAGGACTGCAAATGGTTTGACGGGATGACGGGACTCCCAAGATTTGTGGCTGACGTTGTTGATGTCACGATAGAGGCCGTGTCGGCCGATGCTGATGAAGGGAGCGGCGTTGCAGTGGCCAGCGGCGCCATGG
The DNA here is from genome assembly GCF_019359855.2 of Lolium perenne. Taxonomy (NCBI): domain Eukaryota; kingdom Viridiplantae; phylum Streptophyta; class Magnoliopsida; order Poales; family Poaceae; genus Lolium; species Lolium perenne. The sequence goes on from NC_067245.2 coordinate 271,729,115, forward strand.
ACTCACCTCTTCATTGTCGGGGAGCGGGGATCGGCTTGGCTTCCTCCTCGACGTAATCGCGTGAATAGCTTGAGCAGATTTGGCCGATGATGAGGAGACTGGTCAATGAACTCCCATCATCGGCCAAATCTGCTCATGATGGTAATCCCAAGTGCAAGTTCAGAATCATCTGTCCATCACGGCACGGCGCTCTGCCACGACTCTCATACCACAGTGACGTACGCAGCTCATACACGCCAAGTAAAAGATTCAAAAACTTCATCAAAAAACACGACCCCTGAAAACGGCAAATTTTAACGAAATCATCCTCTCTTCCCGAAAGACAATTGGCGCTCTCATCGGCGCCGCTCCATTTTCCCCAACTCTCAGGCCGCCCAAATTTTCCAGTCCTCCTCGTCTCCCCCCAAATTCTAGCGCCGCCGCCGCCTCCTCCTCGGGTCGTCGCCCACTACGGGAGCAAGCACTGCGCCCGCCCCCTCTCACGGCGTCCCCCAAACCCTAGACCCCGGAGGAAGCCGCAGGCCCGCAGCCGCCGCCCCGATGCGGCGAGACTACGAGGAGATCTCCGACGACGAGTGGTCGAACCACGCCTTCAAGCCCTCCCGCGTCCTCAAGCGCCCCCACCCCCAGCCGCCCGCCGCGCAGCCTCCCCCTCCCATAGATTCGTTCCGCTACGACCCCAAGGCTTCCTCCGCCGCCGGCACCAGCAAAACGGCCGCCGTCGTCCTCTCCTCCTCCGACGACGATGACTTCGACCTGCGCAAGGACGTCAGCTCGCGCCGCGTCGAGAGTAGCTCGCGCGCGCTCAAGCGCCCGCAGCAGATAAGCCCGCCCAGGCGGGCCACGCTGCCCGTCAAGCCCTCCCCCCGCCGCAACCCTAAACCCTCCAAGGCCGCGGGGTCCTCCGACGACGACTTCGACCCGGAGGACGACGATTTCGACCTCCCCACTTCCAGGAAATCCCGGCGCCGCACCGCTGGCCGACGGCTGGCGACCGCCACCGTCGACCTCTCCGACGAGGAGGAGGATCTAGACCTCACGTTCGAGGACTCTGACGTCGCCGACGACGACTCCGACCTCCCGGACGATGATTCCGACCGCCCTGCCGCCCCGAGGCCGTCGCGGCCGCGCCGCACCGCTGGTCGCCGCTTCGTGGTCGAGGAGGACGACGACAGTGACGGCTCAGTGCCTGCTGGCGTGGTGCAGGTAGGGGATGATGGAGAGGACGACGGGGTGAACTGGTCGGAGTTGGAGAACGACGACGATGAAGACGGGGACTACAGCGGTCAGAAGAGTGGGAAGGCCGAGGAGGTGGAAGGGGACGTGGTGGGGAAGGCGCTGCGCAGGTGCTCGCGGATTTCGTTTGATCTGCGGCGCGAGCTCTATGGTTCTTCAACAAGGAACTGCGAAAGTTATGCGGAGACAGATGCCTCCACTGTCCGGATTGTCACTCAGGTACGCTTATCTGTTCTGAAGTCGGGTGCAGTTTACAGGTCTTGAAAGATCGAGTTTTTATTTTTTATTTTGATGCAATGTGATGTGGGAGCAGGAAGATGTGGACGCTGCTTGCACAAGCGAGGACATGGATTTCGAGCCGGTGCTGAAGCCATACCAGCTTGTGGGGGTCAATTTCCTTCTGCTGTTGCATCGGAAAGGCATCGGCGGAGGTGATCCTTTTTGTCAATTGAACTTTTGAGTTAGAACTTGCTTGTTGCTTTGTTTGCCAATGAAGTGGCGTTTGCTTATGCTGTCGCTTCCTTTTTATTTGAAGCATCAACTATCATGGCATCAAAGTGATGGATTGCGTTCACCCCACGGTTTATGATCATTTGCTTTTAGCTGACTAAGTAGTAAAAACATGTAACATGGCACTTGCATGAAAATCATAACTATTACACTTTGATGCTAGAACAGCTTTTGCTTCATAGAGGTTAGATACTATGATGATTTACTGTAATAAAGGTGCACCGCCGTTTCAATTGCATCGAAAAGGCACCGGTGGAGGTGATCCTTTTTGTGAATTGAACTTTTGAGTTAGAACTTGCTTGTTGCTTTGTTTGCCAATGAAGTGGCGTTTGCTTATGCTGTTGCTTCCTTTTTTATCTGAAACATCAACTATCATGGCATCGCATTGATGGATTGCGTTCACCCCACGGTTTATGATCATTTGCATTTAGCTGACTAAGTATTAAAAACATGTAAAATGGCACTTGCATGAAAATCCTAACTATTACACTTTGATGCTAGAACAGCTTTTGCTTCATAGAGGTTAGATACTATGACGATTTACTGCAATAAAGGTGTACCACCGTATGGAGAATGTTTGCGTTATAATAGTTAGGTTTTTCATGCAGCCAGAAACCTTGTCCTATCATGATTCATATGCTAATGGACTGTGTGTAACAAAATGTTAAGAGTTCACTGTTCTGAAACTGTGTTCTTTTGCATTACATATATTGTCTTCGGAGGCAGGGTATCGTCTTACTATGTTATATTTTTTCCATGCTCAAAAGGCTATTATTCATATTAACCTTATCTATTTTCCTACAGCAATTCTGGCTGATGAAATGGGTCTCGGCAAGACAGTCCAGGTAAACAAACATAGCATGTTGAGGAAAAATGATCATCGTCAAATGGTAGTATCATAACATGATAAGTTAGCTTGTCAAAACTGATGTTTCTGCACCTAGTCCATTATTACTGTGACGTAATGGACTGTTGTTCATGGTTTTTTTTAATCATTATGCATACATACCATAAAATGTAGCTTGCTCATGGCTAGTTGTGTCATGTCCAATTATAAACTGATTAGTTGAATGCCTTATGCTTTAGTGCCAATTCATTATTCACTTCTTAATATTTGAACTTTGGTCTCATTTTTACAGGCTGTTACTTATCTTAATCTCTTACAACATCTATATGACGACCCTGGTCCACATCTAATAGTTTGCCCAGCTTCAGTGCTGGAAAATTGGGAAAGGGAACTTAAGAAGTGGTGTCCATCATTTTCGATCATTATGTTCCATGGTACAGGAAGGACTGCCTACTCAAAGGAGTTAAGTTCTTTAGGCAAAGCTGGTTGTCCACCTCCATTCAATGTCCTGCTTGTTGGCTACTCGCTCTTTGAGAGGCGGAGGTCTGTACTTATTCCTTTAGTGTGGTAGGAAAGAATATTCTTATTCTTAGATAACTAATGATTGAATTTTTTTATGTGCTACTTTGGTCCATAATACAGTGCTCAACAAAAGGATGATCGCAAGGCACTGAAAAGATGGAAATGGAGTTGTGTATTGATGGATGAAGCACACGTGCTGAAAGATAAGGGCAGCTTCAGATGGAAAAACCTTATGGCTGTCGCTCAACATGCTCGTCAGCGGCTAATGCTGACGGGAACTCCTCTCCAAAATGATTTACACGTGAGTCTTGCTACAAGTGTTCGACTTTAGTTTAAGTTCGTGCTCCAGCATTCCGTGGTTCCATTGCAATTACATATATTAGAAATACTAGAGAGGTTAATGGACATATCAGTGTGACAGTATCTGTAGAAGCACCAACTCATTGGTTACATTCTAGGAATATTCTGCATGTCAAAGATTCACGAAGGCATGGAGGTGATCATCAACTAAGGATTTCTAACTAACACTATCTTTTCGTGCAAAACTACTGTTTAGAATCAGCAACTTAGTCTAAAGCTACTGTGATGAACATAGTGCTTCACTGTTAACTTTACATGATTTTTTTCTATCTTATATGGTTTGATGTTTTCTCTTTGCTGCTTACCTAGATGAAATACTTAGCAGTGAATTTCTGATGGCTTTCTTTCAGCAATGGTTTAAAATAGTCACTCCGACTGCTTAAACTCTATTTCCTTTCTGCTTCCATAAATTAGCAGATGTTGGGCATTTTCTTACATGAAGCTGCTCTTGGATTTGATATTATCTGCAGGAGCTATGGTCATTGTTGGAGTTCATGATGCCTGATATATTTGCTACTGGAGATGTTGATCTCAAGAAGCTGTTGAACGCAGAAGACCGCGAGTTGGTTTCACGTATAAAGTCCATTTTAGGGCCATTTATTCTTAGACGCTTGAAGTCAGATGTTATGCAGCAACTTGTCGCGAAGACACAACATGTATAATACTTATTCTTTGGTATCAGCAGTTACCTCTTCTCTATATCTTTCAAGTTTGAGCTTAAATTGATTGTATGTTGCAGGTTAAATCTGTCTCCATGGGATCAGAGCAGCGTAAAGCTTATAATGATGCCTTAAATGACTACCGTGCCATTTCTCTGGCTCGTAGTGAGAAGTCATCAATTCCAAAGCGTCAAATATCAAACTACTTTATGCAGTTGCGTAAGGTGAGCATATCCTGTGGTGGAAAATTCAGGAAAATATGTATGTTCATCTCAAATGTTTTTTCATTGTTCCACAGATTGCGAACCACCCTTTGCTTATAAGGCGCATTTACAGTGACAAAGATGTTGATCGAATTGGAAGGTTGACGTATCCCAAAGGCGCATTTGGTTTTGAATGTTCCTTGGACAGAGCGATCCAAGAGCTAAAGAACTACAATGACTTCGCTATCCACCAAGTATTGTTGTTTTTCTACCTGATGCCCTAACTAGCTGCTTCCCCTTTTATTGACTTTGCTTACTGAATTATAACAGGCCTTGCACTTTTGTTGGCTGATTATTTTATTACCCTGCCTGTTAAATTCTGCTGTTCTACATGTATGTTGCTATCTGTCAATTGTTCTACTAGATAATGCATGGTTTTGCTGTCGAAACATGTCTCTTATGCCGAAAACTAGCTTGTTTTAGACTTTTGTGTTGGGCACTAATATCACTTGTTTCTTACTTTCTCCTCAGCTGCTGGTTACATATGGGGATACTGGTACAAAGGGTGCTCTAAAAGACGAGCATGTTTTTGGATCAGCAAAATGTCAGGTGTGTTATTTTTTAATCTAATCAGCCAGTTCTTGTATAACAAAAAATAAGAATAGCAGTAAAATTCATAAACTGCTCTTTACTAAAATGTCTGTTGAGGCATTTTTAGGACTGTAATACCTTAATTTTTACTTTTTGTTCAGGCCTTAGCAGAGCTTTTACCTTCGTTAGCAAATGATGGTCACCGAGTTCTTATATTCAGCCAATGGACCACAATGCTTGATATCCTTGAATGGGCACTGGAACTGATAGGAGTCACATATAGACGTCTTGACGGAAGGTCAGTTCTTTCCTTAGCAATATTTTTTGTATTAAATTGAAGTATAACTCTTAACTGGTACAATCCTTATTGCTTCAGCACCCCAGTTGTTGAAAGGCAGACTATAGTGGACACTTTCAACAATGATCATTCGATAGCTGCATGTTTGCTTTCCACAAGAGCTGGAGGCCAGGGGCTGAATCTGATAGGAGCTGATACAGTCATAATACATGACATGGATTTTAACCCTCAGATGGATCGACAAGCTGAAGATCGTTGCCATCGCATTGGGCAGCAGAAACCTGTCACTATATATAGGTGCCACACTAGCTATGACATTAATATTTTGCCCTTTCCCGACAAATGGTTTGATTTTCTATAATACTCCTTTTAACATGGAATTATGTGACAAGGGTGATGAATGGTATTTTCTTGGTACTGGTAACATTTGTTATACGGTTTAGGTTATTTCTTTGCAATTAAAATATTATGGACTTTGCATGAACGTAATTTAAGTTATTTTATTGTATTTCTGAAGACAAAATTTGTATGCTTTTTTGTTTTGTTTATGATGAGCTTTTCTTGCCTTTGCATTAGCCATGCAATTCAAACTATGTTGGGATAATTTTATTGTTAAAATGCACACTTTACACTCCGGTCTCCACATGGTTTTGCTATGGAATGCACTCCATCATATTTTACTCTGCCGAAAAAATATCATGTTCTCTTTTGAAAATAGTCATTGCCTGAATTTATTTTTGTTGGGTTCAGATAAAAGTAATGGCCCCTGTCAATTTGAAATGATCTGAAACTTAAAAAAAGCACACCAAATGACACAAGAAAATCACCATGGCAAATTGATAATATGTTACTCTACTTAGATAGTGGTACATGTCAAATTGATAATAATGATTGTTTTTTTATCCAGGCTAGTGGCGAAGGATTCAGTTGATGAAAAGATATATGAAATTGCGAAGAGAAAGCTAGTACTAGATGCTGCAATTCTTCAGTCTGGAGCAGACTTGGATGATAGAAATGATGTACCAGAGCAGACAATGGGAGAGATTTTGGCATCTCTTCTCCTGGTGTGATGAATTTATCATGGAGTGGCTTGAAGGTACATGATTCCACATTCCCACCTGTGGGGATGTTCTTGGCTTCATTTAAGGACAGCACTTTGGTTCCAATGGGGGTCCTAAGTGCTTTGCATGATGGTGCCTTTTGCATTAGATCTCAGCTGTTGGCAGCTATACTATGGGGAATCCAGTTCGGGTCGCATTGCTATTTGGATCTACGGATGGTCTTCTGCAATCTACTGAATACGTACACAACACTGCTTCTCTTCGATGTGCTTGATCAGGGTGACATACTGTAGAAGCTTAGCATAGCTCGAGATAGGGTGTAGATTTCTTAGAATGTACTTCAGTCAGAAGTCTCAGAACAGAAATCATACTTTTGTACTGGAAGAAATATTATCCAATCTCAGTCTCAGAACTGAAGTACATCTTGGTATTAATGATATGGAGAATAGCTGAAGTTGCAACTATATGGCAGAGATATGATTCATGCTTTAGCATCTTGGCCACATTCAGCTTTAAACTGTAGTCTTTAACTCTGTGTATCCGTAAATAAAATGAATTTACAACCTGCTGCACCTCTGTTGTTGCTCTCTTTGTGGACGGACATTTCTGCTAAATTGGTTACTGTTTGTGTTGACCATATAAGAAACAAGATTATGTTCTGCCCTTATTAAGTTAGCTCAGTTATTGGGAACTACCAAATAGTTTTCTCGGTTGCACGGACTGAGCCGCCGAGGGAGGAAATGCTTAAGCAAACTTGCTGGTCCAACAAGTTTGGTATATTTTCTGTGTTCTGTGCTGCATACCTGTGAAAACAAATTCATTGCGCAACTCAAAGTAAACAGCAATGAAGCATCTAAAAAAAAGTAGACACTATTAATCAACACAGGTGGGCAAACGTGAGTTACCATTTTGGCCAAGGTAATCTAAGCTATGGCCTTATTTGATAGCTAATGACTAATCTGTTCCGTAGGGCCTGTAAGCAGCTGTCATGGTAGAACTGTTCCATGCAACTGATATTTATGCTACTGTACATGGAACATAGTTTTGTATTGTTCTTTACGAGGACTGCATAAACATCTCTTTTTTGAGAAAAGAGAGGCTTTCTTGGTTAGGTAGGGGTGACCCTGACCAATTTTCACAAGTGACATAGAACGTTGGTATATGTAAAGCCTCCTTGGATCCAAGATTTGCCTGATTGTTGGTTGAGTGCTGAACTTGTTAGGCAACATGGAGGTGGAATGATATATAATTTTATTTTAACGGATGTGGAGGTGGAATGTTGTATTCATCATTATGGACGCTGACAGTGACAGTGAAACTGTCTGATATTTACCCTGTTATGACTTGTAATGTCCTCTGCAATGTAACTATCATCGTACGTACCTTTGTGGGCAATGAGGTGGTTGGCGATTTTGTCTACGGTCCTTAACTGACGCCGAATTTCCTTCCTTTTTTCAGTGTGCACAAACCTTAAGTTGTGTCATGAACATGAATGCGTCTGTGACGAGGGATCTGTTGATCAAGTAAATACTTTCATGTGATCAGATATATGCTATATAACACTGCTGAAATCCTCTAGTTGTGTGATTGAAACTTAAAGCCCAGCCATTTCTGAAGAACGGCAGATCATCCACATCAGAGTCCGATCATTCACTCAGTATTCAGTTACTCAACCGTCTGTCTTTCGCATGATTGTTAACGTAACTCCAGAGGGATGGTTATGTTCAGATAAACGACGTTCTGGACAAACGCTGCTCCCGACTCCAAAACATGGTAGTACGTATCTTGTCTGCGCCGCGTACTGGTTCTGGCAGCGCTGTGAATGATCAGATGTGTGCAATCAAAAAGGGAAATGCTGCGTCATGGCCTGGCTCAGAGGTTGCTGTTTAGCTGCACGCATATGGTGGCAAATCATTTGGAGCGGAGGGATTTGTCTCTGGAGGAGGACGATGGAAATGACGTCTCGTGGACGGATTTGATTCCGCTGGGTAAAGCTCGGGTCGTGGGCTCGGTGCTGGGCCATTTCTTGCTCCCGCTGCGTGTCTTGGGATTGTTCCGGCCTGCGTCTCGGCAAGCCGAGGCTGGCGCAAGCAAGCGACACCGGGAAGCGGCCATGGCTTCGCCGTACCGGTGTGGTCGGAGTCATCCGATGGGAAAGGTGAAGGGAGCGTTGGAAAACAAGTCAACTGAGCACTTCCGATTCATAGGAAAATTTGAACGGACAAGATTGAATCTCCTTGTCGGAACGATGTGAGCTCAGAAGGACGTTCATGTCACGGCATTTCTGCTACCGATTCGCTTCCAACTTTCAGGTACGTCGTAGTGTCAACGGCGATGTGCTCAAACGTTCTCCCTAGGAAGTTTAGCTTTGGGGGTTCACCGCATTGTCGTCTAGACGTGAAGAGAATTCTCTCAGGGAACTTTCATGTAGGAGTAACTTCTAACTTGTAGTAACCTTTGTGTGGGAGCTCGCAAGTTGTTGCATTCCGTCCAGGCTAGGGGACCATAGCTTGAGAAGTGAAACGCCCCGGTCCTTCATATTATCTCTAGCTAGTCGACAGAGCATCCTGTTGTAGCTGCCACATGAATTTGTATTTAGTTTTTAAAGGTAATTTGGACCTCCGAATCCACTTATTATGTGCTTCAGGGATTTCTTTTTCCGACAATTGATAAACAGATTTCGTAGCAAACATTTTATTCGCAGTAAGAAACCCAAATACTATATCAGACTCATCTGAGCTATATTAGCATTAATATTATTCCACCGATTCAACGTATCACCTAGGGCCTAGGGGTGGTAACGGGTTGGATATTGCCCTTTTCATATCCGTTTTCATGTTTTCAAAACGAATATAGACGTGAATGCGAATATTGTTGAATATAAATGCGGAGCGAATCTTACTCGAATACAAATGCAGATCAGATATTTTCTCCATTTCAAACGGATACTAATAACGAAATAATAGACTAATATCTTATAGTGAGTCAAGTGTATAATGACTAGAAAAGTACCACTTTGTTAGTACTTTTGGTTGAATAATTGACATATAGGGATATAATTATTAAAATAGGATAACATAATTTTATTTGGATACAAATATATTCATTTTCATATCCACACACTACGGAAAAAAACAGGGGTGCCGTGCAGGCCATCTTTGTCGTGTGCGCCCGCACGGTAAATACTTCTTTGCCGTGAGCACTGAGAAAAACGCACGGCAAAGAATCTGGCCACGACAAAGATAGAAACAAGCGCACGGCAAATAAACGATTCACTACAACGACAGAAGAGAGCGCACATCAAAGAAAGCTGCACGACAATGGTCCACCAGAGCGCACGACAAAGATTTGGTGCACGAAAAAGGCTCTGGGCATTGCCGTGCCTCGCCCTTTGCCGTGCGCCCACCTGGGACGCATGGCAACGCCGCCTTTGTCGTGCGTTTTGCCTTTGCCGTGCGCCATATGGCATTTTCCTTTGTTTTTTCCTTTCTATTTTATTTCATCTAATACTTATATTTATTTATTTTTACTTTTTGATGACTATTTATTAGTGTTACGACAATGTGAATATACCCATACTATTTGCAATATAAAAGTACTCTCTATCTTGATCCCCACATATAAAATCTGCTAAGTGTTATCGCCCAAATGTGAGGAAGGTCACACCGGGGAGCTATTTTTGCACCATTACACCTTCCACCACAATTTCACACATATCATAGGTCCACATGCAAGATTTGGTGGGATTCCGGTGCTCCGGCGGTCATTCTCCCCATCCTCCCCCAAAAACGGCGGTATGTGTGCCCCGGCAGGTCTACCCCCTAGATTTCTCCGCGCGAGGTTCCACCAATGTACCTTTCCATTGTTTTAGGTTTGTTTAGGAAATATACACATGGAAAACCAAGCTTGGGACCCTTTGGCACATGGTAGCCTCCAGCATACCTGCATCTAGCCATTATCACATGAGCTGCCTTGATCTATTGGTTCGGGTTAGGTTTAGGGTTTAGGGTTAGGATTTAGGGTTAGGGTTTATGGTTAGGTTATGATTTAGGGTTAGGGTTAGGGTTTAGTGTTAGGGTCAGGGTTTAGGATTTATGGTTTTGCAGCTCCCGCGTCAGCAGCTGCAGTTGCATTACTCGAAGCCTCCCCAGTTTAGGGTTTAGGGGAGATATTTTTGGACCATTACACCTTCCACCACACTTTCACACATAGCATACGTACATTCAAGATTTGGTGGGGTTCCGCTGCTTCAGCGGTCATTCTCCCCCTCCCCCCAAAACAGTGGTATGTGTGCCCCGGCGGGTCCAACCCCCTAGATTTCTCCGCGTGAGGTTCCACCAATGTACTTTTTCATTGTTTTAGGTTTGGTTGGGACATATACACATGTAAATCCAAGCTTGGGACCCTTTGGCACATGGTAACCTCCATTTATATATATACCTGCATCCATTATCACATGAGCCACCCTTCTCGGTAACTTGTTCTTGAAGACAATCTTCAAAAGTGGGCACATATACCAAGCTTCCCATCCAATTCTGGTGGTAAGAAGATATCATCCATCGCGTTGTCTTCAACAAGGTAGTCCACATGCACTGACGACACTTAGGCACATTATTCCAAGAAGAACTGCCTTGATCTCCTCGTCAGGGTTAGGGTTAGGATTTAGGTTTAGGGTTAGGCTTTAGTTTTAGGGTAAGGATTTAGGGTTAGAGTTAGGGTTAGGGTTAGGGTTTAGGGTTAGGGCTTAGGATTTAAGGTGTTGCAGCTCCCGTGTCAGCACATGTAGTTAATGGTTTAGGGTCTAGGGGTTTAGGGCTCGAAGCCTCCCCAGTTTATGGTTTGGGGTTTAGGGGAGATATTTTTGCACCATTACACCTTCCATCACACTTTCACACATATCATAGGTCCACATGCAAGATTTGGTGGGATTCCGGTGCTCCGGCAGTCGTTCTCCCCCTGCCCCCCAAAAACAACGGTATGTGTGCCCCGACGGGTCTACCCCCTAGATTTCTCCGCGCGAGGTTCCACCAATGCACTTTTTCATCGTTTTAGTTTTGTTTAGGACATATACACATGGAAAACCAAGCTTGGAACCCTTTGCCACATGGTAGCCTCACCTGCAACTAGCCATTATCACATGAGCTGCCTTGATCTACTGGTTAGGGTTAGGTTTATGGTTTAGGGTTAGGGTTATGGTTAGGGTTAGGTTTATGGTTTATGGTTAGGGTTAGGGTTATGATTTAGGGTTAGGGTTAGGCTTAGGGTTTAGGGTTATGGTTTAGAATTTAGGGTTTTGCAGCTCCTGTGTCAGCAGCTGCAGTTGCATTAGTCGAAGCCTCCCTAGTTTAGGGTTTAGGGGAGCTATTTTAGCACCATTACACTTTCCACCACACTTTGACACATAGCATAGGTCCACATGCAAGATTTGGTGGGATTCCGGTGCTCCGGCGGTCATTCTCCCCCTCCCCCCCAAAACAGCGGTATGTGTGCCCCGACGGCTGGTCTACCCCCCTACATTTCTCTGCGAGGTATGGTACCTTGTTCTCTACGTCTGTCTACCAAGTAAAGCCTTGCTGTAAAACAAAGGATTGGTGCCATTTACCAGAAATTTAAAAGTCGACAAACACTAAAAGAAGCATTGTGGGAATGGTGAAAATAAAAAAATCATTGCCGTGCATAAGTGCACGCCAAAGACTCTTGCCGCACAGCAAAGGACCCACCGCACGGCAAAGGTGCCTTGGCGCACGACAAAGGTTCGGGCGCACGACAAAGCACCTTTGCCGCATGGCAAAGGCACGCGCACATCAAAGTTGCCGATAAGGCAACCAGCTGGTCAGGCCACGCATGCTCCCGACCAAACAAACATGCACGCGCAACCCTCATCCGGATCCCCACCCTCCTGCGTCCCGCCCGCGCCGCCCCCGCTGGAATCGCCCCACGCAGCCGTCGCCGCCACCAGCCCCTCATCTCGCAGCATTCGTCGCCACCCCTCCCCTCCCCTCCCACGCATTCGCCGCTGGCCCCCTCTTGTGTTGCTCCCGCTAGCGCCGGCAGGCTGCTACTGATGCCCGTGTCCCTGTCGGCTGCTGCTCGTCCGCCTCGGCCGTTCCCCTCCTGCTCGCCATGGTGCTCGCCACCACCCGAGCCGCCACCAGCCGCATAGAAGCTCCGGCCGCCACCACCTGGCCCGCCTCTTCTGCCCTGCAGCCTCCCGCGCGCGTCGGGCGCGACAAGTATGTGCCTCTTCTTCTTATTTTTTGAAATTTGCATGTTACTTATTATATTTAGGGTAGTTATAAAATAATATGCATGCTAATTAGTAGTTAAAATAAAATTTCATGAAAAATATGGTAGTTTAGTATAGAAATTATTTTAGAAATTGGATTTAGGGCACAATTTATTAGAAATAGTGTATTTATAATACTGGGATTTAGAGCAAACAAATGGTCTTTATCGCTAATTAGTTTTCTCTCTATGCAGACGATGTTTCGAGGTGGACACAGGGGTCGGTGTTGTCGGGCTGTTTGAGGAGCGTTGCTTAGAAGGACCGTTTTTCCGGAGGGGATTTTGCCGGAGAGTCATTGGTCTTCTTCGCCGGCTGTCGATCACGCTTCGAGGGTGAGAATCCATTCACCTCTCTTGTACCTAGGTTTTTTTGTGTCTAGATCACCAAGTCTATCGCGATACCTAGGCGTCTCTTCCCGACCGTAAGGGTTACACGGATAAATATGCATTAGTAGTCTCGCATATTATGAACCATAACTCTTACGGCATTTATCGGGACAGCAGGCGGAAGCGTAGTTGGGTACGTTCTCCTTGCTCTACCCCGATCCGAGACAGGATTTCGGTAGCGCCTCCCCGTTGTTCTCCGGATGCACACCCCTCTCGGCTTTTCACCGAGACATGTATCGGGAGAGCAGCGGGGAGGTGCTGCCGAAATTCTGTCTCGGATCAGGGTAGAGCAGGGAGAACGTACTCAATCTACGGATCCGGCGGCTGCTAGGAGCCCACCTAGTAGAGTTTCAGGTTGATGCATGCGTAAAAAATAATAATATGATGCATTTATTTCCTATTTGATATAAATGCTATGCTTGTCTACTTTGGTGCTGATTAGAGGATGTATAATCGTGGCTGGATGTATGATGGCAGAATCAGTTAGTGGAACTATACTGATGAATGGGGAGAAAAGACCGAGCAGTTTGTGGATAGTGCATTTGACATTCCTAGCAGACCTAGAATAGTTTGGTGCCCTTGTAGTAAGTGCGCTAACCAAAAGCCACATGGCAAGGAAACTATGAGTAATCACCTGCTCAAGTTTGGGTTCACACCTACCTACAAGACTTGGACTTTCCATGGAGAAAAGGCAAATAAACGTGCTAGGAAGGAGGTGCGGCAGATTCAACCTAGGGGAGAATATGACACTGGGTTTGGTAGGTGCTTAGGAAACTTGGCAAATGGTAATGTGCCCGAAAGCCCTCATGCAGAGGCGGAGACACCTCAGGATGCGGAGACAAGTGAGGACCCAGAGGAAAACACAAAGGAGTATTATGAGGCTCTATTTGTTTCGCATAAACCCCTACATGAAAATACAGAGGTTACCCAACTAGATGCCATCGCTCGCCTTATGGCCTTTAAGTGCCACGGGAACTTTTGCAGAGATGGGTTCTATGAACTTCTGGTCGTTGTTGGCAGCATTCTTCCGAAAGGGCACCTCTTGCCGCAAAACTTCTAATATTCGACCAAATTGCTCAGTGACCTTAAGATGTCATCTCAGCAGATACACGCTTGTCCAAAGCGATGCATGCTATTCAGAGAGGAGCATGCTGACACAAATTATTGCATCAGATGCAATTACTCTAGGTACTTTGAGGTAGACCGCAATGGTGATGGTCAGAAGAGGCAGACCACGATTGCCAAGAATATCCTCCGCTATCTTCTAGTCCTACCGAGGATCCAGCGGCTCTTCATGACTGAGGATACTGCCCAGCAGATAAGGTGGACCGTAGAAGGAAACAGATACACCGACAAGATGATACATCCGTCGGATGGTAGTGCATGGAAGAACTTTGTCAAGAAATTTCCACTGAAAGCGGGTCACCCGAGGAGCATAGTAGTTGTGATATCAACCGATGGGTTCAATCCATATGGTATGTCGGTGGCAGTATACAGTTGTTGGCCAGCGTTTTTTATTCCTATGAACCTCCCCCTGGCGTCTGCCTGAGATCAAAGAACATGTTTGTGTCGATGATAATCCCAGGGGGGAAGGTCGATGATAATACTCGGGTAAGAACATGAATGTGTACCTGGAACCGCAGGTGGATGACTTGGTTCGTGGCTGGGAATGTCGCGGGATCTGAATATATGAAGCATCACAGAAGGATTACTTCGATATGTATGTCTTGTACCACATGTCCCTGCATGACCTGCCAGCACGTGCTTTGTTCTACGGGTGGTGTACACATGGGAAGTGGCCTTGCCCATAGTGCAGGCATGCCGTGACTTTCTTCTGGCTCAACAAGGGAGGCAAGTATTCATGCTTTGATGAAGCTCGACAGTTCCTTGAGCGGAGGCATGAATACATGAGTGATGTAAAGAGTTTCAAGAAAGGCCATGTTGTCAAGGACCCGAAGCCAATTCTGAAGACCGGAACGGAAATCAAGGCCAAATTAGATGCTCTTCAGCCTAGCCCTGATAGGAATGGTTTATTGGGATATGGGGAGACACACCATTGGACTCACAAGCCGTGCTTATGGAAGCTCCCTTACTTTGAGTTTCTCGAGCTCCCGCATAACATTGATGTAATGCACATCAAGAAGAATATCAGTGAAGCCATTTGGAGCACCATTGTGGACACTGAGAAGAAGAAGGATAACATAAAGGCTCGAATTGATCAAGAAAGGTGGTGCGATAGGCCAGAGTTGAACATGCAGCCACCTCATGGTGCCAAAAAACATGGACTAAGCCACACACTCCGTTTTGCCTCACAAAGGCCCAAAAAAGGGAGGTCTCCCAATGGATGAAGGACTCCTTGTTTTTCCTTGATGGGTTCACAGCCAACTGGATGAGGAGTGTGAACTTGTAAACGTTGCAAGTAAAAGGACTCAAGAGTCAAGACTACCACATATGGGTTGAGCGGATAATGCCGGTGATGATTCGAGGGTATGTCCCTGAGCAGACTTGGCGAGGGCTGTCGAGGTTTAGATTTGTCTTTCGCCAGATTTTTGTTAGGGAGTTAGACACTCCTAGTCCTAGCCCCCCTCCCGCAGCTGAGGATGATTATGAGGTGGAGGATGGGAGTGAGGAGGACCAGGAGCAGCACGGGGGTGGGGAGGAGGAGGAAGGTGGGGAGGACGAGTAGCACGGGGGTAGGGAGAAGGAGGAGGAGGAGGGTGAGGGGGACAAGGAGGACCTCTCGGAGGTTGAGGGCTTGGGGGACTTACCGTATGAGATTGATCCAAGCCTAGTTTGGGAAGCGCTGGCGGAGGAGCACTACGTTGCAGCTGAGGAGAGGCTGAGGCCACGTGATAAGAAGCCATATCAGCATGGGAAAACACGGCTCCCCTTGCTGAGAATGTGGCCCTACAACGATGTTGTTCTAGAGCCCGCTGGAAGGAGGTACATGCTAATTTTGGCATTTTGTTATCGCAATTTTATCATTATCGAATTTTTTATCACATACATATTGATGTTGTCGTTTCATTGTGCAGTTCGTTCAAGTTTGAAGACCGCTGAGGAAGCCGCCACGTGGCTACGCGAACATCCTTGGGGGCCTACTTAGAAAGTATTTCCCTGGGATTGTCCATCTCCCTACTGGTGGCTGTGACGTAGCTTGGAAGTGGGCATACTACAGCCTCGCGCCAGATCCTAATGGGAAGCATGCCAACATGCAGGAGGTGGTTGTTAACAAATTCTGGGTACGTTACTTTTGACTTCTTACCATTCAAACACTCCTTGGTTGATATATGTGCATGGTTGCAGAAATACTTCACGAGGGATGAGGGTAAGGACATTGCGTGCAATAATGTCCTACACGAGATGGCAAGGACGAGGGTGACTGGCATGCACTAGGAGGCACATGTTCAGTGCGTCCGCAACTGGCACACCAACCTCTTAGTTCATATGTCTAAGGAGGACGCTCGGGACACGCTCATGGCACCGTGGCAGTACCTGCATGTATTTGCATTTACGCGTTATTGAATACTTTATCGCCATGTAGTTTATTTTACCATAATGGGTCTATCTTGTGTATGTAGAACCCTCCTCGGTACGTCCACAACGACCAAAAGTGCTTTGTGGCGATGGTCATGTGGGGCACATGCCCCCAGTACCTCAAGAAGCACGAGGAGGGCAAGCTGAAGCGGTCAGAGATGCGAGGTGGATCGCATGTCCAAGGCAGCATCCCCGTCTCTCTTCACATGTAGGACGAGGTGAGCAAATGGTTCCTTCATTCGTTGAATTCACGTTATATATTGTTAACTCCGCAAGGGTGTCCCACTTCACTTAATTACATGTTCTCTTTTACAGGAAGTCAGGACATGGGCGAAGCTGAACGTCTTTAGCTTGATAAAAAAGATGAAGCAAAGGAAGACGCCACATCCTGAGACGGGGTCCTTGTGGGTTAATGAGCAATCTGAGACCCAGTGTACGGCGTATGTCTTGAAGTTCAAGCAGAAGCACGACGTGAGCTCCAACCGAGAGGCCGAGGACTTTGGCGTTGAGGTTGCAGTGCTTGCGGGAGAAGGCATGAAGCATGGAAGCCTATGGCTTGGTGACGGGTGCGTCGACCCAGCGACTGTTCCATCTCTCTGCCAGATCCGTCGTGGTCATAAGAGCGGCCAGCCTCAGGTAGAGACCCGGCCATGGGCTTCGGATCTAGCTATCGAGCGGTTACGGATATGTTCTTCCTCGGTCCTCTACATTTCTTTACATGCTTTCCATTGAAATGTTAATGACATCGTGGAAACACAACGTAGGTGGAGATGGCAGCAAGGGAACAAGAGGCCCAGGAGCGGCAGGCGCATCTGGAGCAACAGGTTCGGGACTACTAGCAGCAGTAGGTGCAGATGATGCAGCAGATGCAGTAGTAGTTGCTGATGCAGCAACACCAACAGCAGATGAGATGGATGATGAGCCAAGCCAATCTATCTTCTCCATCGGGGAGTGGTCTTCCTATTCCTCCTTTCTCCTTGCAGTGGGTAAGTGGTTAACTCTATATCTCCATCTTATTTTCTCTGGTCTTATTGACTAATCATATTAATGCTAATATAGCTCAGATTTGGCGACCCACTTTCCATCTGAGCTATATTAGCATTACTATTATTCCACCGATTCAACGTATCACCTAGGGCCTAGGGGTGGTAACGGGTTGGGTATTGCCCTTTTCATATGAAGGAGATATGCCCTAGAGGCAATAATAAAGTGGTTATTATTTATATCTTTATGTTTATGATAAATGTTTATATATCATGCTATAATTGTATTAACCGAAACATTAGTACATGTGTGATATGTAGACAACAAGAAGTCCCTAGTATGCCTCTTAAACTAGCTTGTTGATTAATTGATGATTAGTTTCATAATCATGAACATTGGATGTTATTAATAACAAGGTTATATCATTATATGAATGATGTAATGGACACACCCAATTAAGCGTAGCATAAGATCTCGTCATTAAGTTATTTGCTATAAGCTTTCGATACATAGTTACCTAGTCCTTATGACCATGAGATCATGTAAATCACTTATACCGGAAAGGTACTTTGATTACACCAAACACCACTGCGTAAATGGGTGGCTATAAAGGTGGGATTAAGTATCCGGAAAGTATGAGTTGAGGCATATGGATCAACAGTGGGATTTGTCCATCCCGATGACGGATAGATATACTCTGGGCCCTCTCGGTGGAATGTCGTCTAATGTCTTGCAAGCATATGAATGAGTTCATAAGAGACCACATACCACGGTACGAGTAAAGAGTACTTGTCAGGAGACGAGGTTGAACAAGGTATAGAGTGATACCGAAGATCAAACCTCGGACAAGTAAAATATCGCGTGACAAAGGGAATTGGTATTGTATGTGAATGGTTCATTCGATCACTAAAGTCATCGTTGAATATGTGGGAGCCATTATGGATCTCCAGATCCCGCTATTGGTTATTGGTCGGAGTGAGTACTCAACCATGTCCGCATAGTTCACGAACCGTAGGGTGACACACTTAAAGTTGGATGTTGAAATGGTAGTACTTGAATATGGAATGGAGTTCGAATATTTGTTCGGAGTCCCGGATGAGATCCCGGACATCACGAGGAGTTCCGGAATGGTCCGGAGAATAAGATTCATATATAGGATGTCATTTTATGTGAATTAAAATGTCGCGGAAGGTTCTATGGAAGGTTCTAGAAGGTTCTAGAAAAGTCCGGAAGAAACCACCAAGGAAGGTGGAGTCCACATGGGACTCCACCTCCATGGCCGGCCAACCCTAGTGGGGGAGGAGTCCCAAGTGGACTCCCCTTAGGGGCCGGCCACCCCCCCATATGGGAGGTGGAACTCCCACCTCTAGTGGGAGTCCTAGCTTGGCTAGGTTTCCCCTCCATATGGAAGGTTTTTGGTTCGGGTCTTATTCGAAGACTTGGAGACCAACTCTTGGGGTTCCACCTATATAATGAGGGCCAAGGGGGAGGGGGCCGGCCACCTCAAACACCACCAAGGTGGCTGCACCCCATAGTGGCCGGCGCCCCCCTCTCCCCAAACCCTAGCCGCCCCGCTCCTCCACTTTCCGCACGCTTAGCGAAGCTCCGCCGGACTTCTCCACCACCACCGACACCACGCCGTCATGCTGTCGGATTCAAGAGGAGCTACTACTTCCGCTGCCCGCTGGAACGGGGAGGTGGACGTCGTCTTCATCAACAACCGAACGTGTGACCGAGTACGGAGGTGCTGCCCGTTCGTGGCGCCGGAACCGATCGTGATCAAGATCTTCTACGCGCTTTTGCAAGCGGCAAGTGAACGTCTACCGCAGCAACAAGAGCCTCCTCTTGTAGGCTTTGGAATCTCTTCAAGGGTGAGACTCGATACCCCCTCGTTGCTACCGTCTTCTAGATTGCATCTTGGCTTGGATTGCGTGTTCGCGGTAGGAATTTTTTTATTTTCTATGCAACGTTATCCTACATCATATCCGTTTTCATGTTTTCAAAACGAATATAGACGTGAATGCGGATATTGTAGAATATGAATGCGGAGCGGATGTTACTCGAATACAAATGCAAATCAGATAATTTCTCCATTTCAAACGGATACTAATAACGAAATAATAGACTAATATCTTATAGTGAGTCAAGTGTATAATGACTATAAAAGTACCACTTTGCTAGTACTTTTGGTTGAATAATTGACATATAGGGATATACTTATTAAAATAGGATAACATAATTTTATTTGGATACAAATATATTCATTTTCATATCCACACACTACGGAAAAAAGAGGGGTGCCGTGTAGGCCATCTTAGTCGTGTGCGCCCGCACGACAAATACTTCTTTGTCGTGAGCACTGAGAAAAGCACACGGCAAAGAATCTGGCCACGACAAAGATAGAAACAAGCGCACGGCAAAGAAACGATTCATGACAACGACAGAAGAGAGCGCACAACAAAGAAAGCTGCACGACAATGGTCCACCAGAGCGCACGACCAAATATTTGGTGCACGACAAAGGCTCTGGGCGTTGTCGTGCCTCGCCCTTTGCCGTGCGTTTTCCTTTGCCGTGCACCATATGGCATTTTCCTTTGTTTTTCCTTTCTATTTTATTCCATCTAATACTTATATTTATTTATTTAATTAGTTTTACTTTTTGATGAATATTTATTAGTGTTAATTAAGATAATGTTTATATACCCATACTATATGCAATACAAAAGTACTCTCTATATTCATCCCCTACATATAAAATCAGGGTTTCGGAGCAATCCACGCTTCGGAAAATCTGCTAAGTGTTATCGCCCAAATGTGAGGAAGATCACACCGGGGAGCTATTTTTGCACCATTACACCTCCCACCACACTTTCACACATATCATAGGTCCACATGGAAGATTTGGTGGGATTCGAGTGCTCCGGCGGTCGTTCTCCCCATCCTCCCCAAAAAACAGCGGTATGTGTGCCCGACGGGTCTACCCCCTAGATTTCTCCGCGCGAAGTTCCACCAATGTACTTTTTCATTGTTTTAGGTTTGTTTAGGAAATATACACATGGAAAACCAAGCTTGGGACACTTTGGCACATGGTAGCCTCCGGCATACCTGCAGCTAGCCATTATCACATGAGCTGCCTTGATCTACTGGTTCGGGTTAGGTTTAGGGTTTAGGGTTAGGGTTTAGGGTTAGGGTTATGATTTAGGGTTAGTGTTAGGTTTTAGTGTTAGGGTCAGGGTTTAGGATTTAGGGTTTTGCAGCTCCCGCGTCGGTAGCTACAGTTGCATTACTCGAAGCCTCCCTAGTTTAGGGTTTAGGGTTTAGGTGAGATATTTTTGCACCATTACACCTTCCACCACACTTTCACACATAGCATACGTACACTCAAGATTTGGTGGGGTTCCGCTGCTCCGGCGGTCATTCTCCCCCTCCTCCCCCAAAACAGTGGTATGTATGCCCCAGCGGGTTCAACCCCCAAGATTTCTCCGCGCGAGGTTCCACCAACGTACTTTTTCATTGTTTTAGGTTTGGTTGGGACATATACACATGGAAATCCAAGCTTGGGACCCTTTGGCACATGGTAACCTCCAGTTATATATATACCCGCATCCATTATCACATGAGCCACCCTTCTCGGTAACTTGTTCTTGAAGACAATCTTAAAAAGTGGGAACATATACCAAGCTTCCCATCCAATTCTGGTGGTAAGGAGATATAATCCATCGCGTTGTCTTCAACAAGGTAGTCCACATGCACTGACGACACTTAGGCACATTATTCCAAGAAGAACTGCCTTGATCTCCTCGTCAGGGTTAGGGTTAGGATTTAGGTTTAGGGTTAGGCTTTAGTTTTAGGGTAAGGATTTAGGGTTAGAGTTAGGGTTAGGGTTAGGGTTTAGGGTTAGGGATTAGGATTTAAGGTGTTGCAGCTCCCGTGTCAGCACATGTAGTTAATGGTTTAGGGTCTAGGGGTTTAGGGCTCGAAGCCTCCCCGGTTTATGGTTTAGGGTTTAGGGGAGATATTTTTGCACCATTACACCTTCCATCACACTTTCACACATATCATAGGTCCACATGCAAGATTTGGTGGGATTCCGGTGCTCCGGCGGGCGTTCTCCCCCTCCCCCCAAAAACAGCGGTATGTGTGCCCCGACGGGTCTACCCCCCTAGATTTCTCCGCGCGAGGTTCCACCAATGCACTTTTTCATTTTGTTTTTGTTTAGGACATATACACATGGAAAACTAAGCTTGGAACCCTTTGGCACATGGTAGCCTCCGACATACCCGCAGCTAGCCATTATCACATGAGCTGCCTTGATCTACTGGTTAGGGTTAGGTTTACGGTTTAAGGTTAGGGTTAGGGTTATGATTTAGGGTTAGGGTTAGCATTTAGGGTTAGGGTTAGGGTTTAGAATTTAGGGTTTTGCAGCTCCTGTGCCAGCAGCTGCAGTTGCATTACTCGAAACCTCCCTAGTTTAGGGTTTAGGGGAGCCATTTTTGCACCATTACACCATTACACCTTCCACCACACTTTCACACATAGCATAGGTGCACATGCAAGATTTGGTGGGATTCCGGTGCTCCGGCGGTCATTCTCCCCCTCTTCCCCCCAAAACAGTGGTACCTGTGCCCCGGCGGCGGGTCTACCCCCTACATTTCTCCGCGAGGTATGGTACCGTGTTCTCTACATCTATCTACCGAGTAAAGCCTTGCTGTAAAACAAAGGATTGGTGTCATTTACCATAAATTTAAAAGTCGACAAGCACTAAAAGAAGCATTGTGGGAATGGAGAAAATAAAAAAACATTGCCGTGCATAAGTGCACGGCAAAGACTCCTGCCGCACGGCAAAGGACCCACCGCACGGCAAAGGTGCCTTGGCACATGGCAAAGGTTCGGGCGCACGACAAAGCACCTTTTGTGCACGACAAAAGCACCCGCACAACAAAGTTGCAGATAAGGAAACCAGCTGGTCACGCCACGCGTGCGTCCATACCAAACAAACATGCCCCACCCTCCAGCGCCCCGCCCGCGCCGCTGCTGCTGGACTCGCCTCACGCAGTCGTCGCCGCCACCAGCCCCTCATCTCCCAGCATTCGTCGCGACCCCTCCCCTCCCCTCCCACGCATTTTCCGCCGGCCCCTCTTGTGCTGCTGCTGCTCGCGCCGACAGGCTGCTACTGATGCCCGTGTCGGCTGCTCCTGCTCGCGCCCCCGCCGGCTGTTGCTCGTCCGTCTCAGCCGTTCCCCTCCTGCTCGCCCTGGTGCTTGATGACCCACAAGTATAGGGGGTGTATCGTAGTATCTTCGATAAGTAAGAATGTCGATCCCAACGAGGAGCAGAAGGTGTTGACAAGCAGTTTCGATGAAGGATTCACTGTAAATGCTCACAGACAAGTATTCAGGGGGTTTTGATGTAACAGTTGAATAAAGTACGAGTAAGTAAAGTGCGAGAGTAACAATTGCAGCGAGTGGCCCAATCCTTTTTAGCACAAAGGACAAGCCGGTTTGTTTACTTATAATGACCAAACGTTCTCGAGGACACACGGGATTTTAGTCTAGTGCTTTCGCTACATACGGCTAAATAATCTTCATTGTTATGATAAGTGCTATGTGGGTGAACCTATGCTAATGTACAACCCTTCCTAGAACTAATACATACTTGTGATTATACCCCTTGCAAGCATCCGCAACTACAAGAAAGTAATTAAGAATAAATCTAACCACAGCCTTAAACTCTGAGATCCTGCGATCCCTCCTGCATCGATATACCAACGGGGGTTTAGGTTTCTGTCACTCCGGCAACCCCGCAATTAGCAAACGAATACAAGATGCATTCCCCTAGGCCCATAAATGGTGAAGTGTCATGTAGTCGACGTTCACATGACACCACTAGAAGAATAACACCACAACTTAAATATCACACCATTGAATATTACTCAACCATAGTTCACTACTAACATTTAGACTTCACCCATGTCCTCAAGAACTAAACGAACTACTCACGAGACATCATATGGAACATGATCAGAGGTGATATGATGATGAATAACAATCTGAACATAAACTTGGTTCAATGGTTTCACTCAATAGCATCAACAACAAGTAGAGATCGATACCGGGAGAGTTTCCCCTATCAAACAATCAAGATCAAACCCAAATTGCTACAGCGGTGACGGTGTCCAGCGGTGATGACGGCGGTGATGATGGTGGAGATGATGATGATGGTGATGGAGATGATGTCCAGCTCGATGACGGTGACGATGGCGTCGATTTCCCCCTCCCGGAGGGAATTTCCCCGGCGGATTCCTGCCCGCCGGAGAGCTCTTTTCTCTCTGGTGTTCTCCGCCCCGCAGAGGCGGCTGTAACTCTTCGTGAGGTACCCTCTGTGGCTTAGGTTTTCGGGACGAAGGATTTCGCGAAGAAAAGGAGGCGAAAGGGGTCGTGGGCCCCCCAAACCACATGGCGGCGCGGCCAGGGCATGGGCCGTGCCGCCCTAGGGTGTGGGCCCACCCTGGGTCCTCCTGGCCCCTCCTTCTGGCTTCCTTCGTCATCTTGAAAAATAGGATTTTTGGTATAATTTCCTCCCACAGTTGATCTTCCGAAATATTGCGTTCTGATGGTGCTTTTTCCAGCAGAATCCACGGCTCCGTGCTTGATCCTCCAATAATGATGAAACATGCAAAATAGATGAAATAACATAAGTATTGTGTCCCAATATGAAATATATCAATGAATAACAGCAAATTATGATATAAAATAGTGATGCAAATTGGACGTATCAACTCCCCCCGAGCTTAGACTTCGCTTGTCCCCAAGCGAAACTGAACTCGATAGACAGGACCACATGTTTATGGAGTGAAGAGTCGATAAATAAAATACGGACAAGAAGCATCATATTCATTCACACAGGACATTCTAGTAAACAACCTCTTATAACTCATCTTGAAACAAGTATAAGGTAATCACAAGTAAAGGTGCATAAGAAATCATAATTGGTGATGGCAAACTTCGTTCTTGGTCAGAGAACAATTAACAGATTATATTTACCTCATTGAGCAGCGCTCTCATGTTAAAGTTTATAAGGCACAACTTGCATACTCAATCATAATGGTCTTCTCATGATCATTGATAACTTGCAAAGCTATATTCATTCAGATAAAACTTGTACTAAACAAGGAAGAATAAAAGACATGATGTAGCAAATCACAATATAATGGTTTGATCACAACTACTCAAATGCTTGCTTGAGATGGAGGGAAATAGGTTTACTGACTCAACATAAAGTAAAAGACAGGCCCTTCGCAGAGGGAAGCAGGGATCAAATCATGTGCTAGAGCTTTTTCAGTTTTGCAATCATATAAAGAGAATAAAAGTAACATTTTGAGAGGTGTTTGTTGTTGTCAACGATCGGTAGCGTACTCTAACCCCCTTGCCGCATACAACCTCCTAAGAGCGGCTCCCATATTATTTTCATTTTGTGTGGCACTCCTTCCAACCTTTCTTTCACAAACCATGGCTAACCGAATCCTCGGGTGCCTGCCAACAATCTCATACCATGAAGGAGTGCCTTTTTATTTTAGTTTTATTATGATGATGACACTCCCCCCAACCTTGAAGGAGATATGCCCTAGAGGCAATAATAAAGTGGTTATTATTTATATCTTTATGTTTATGATAAATGTTTATATATCATGCTAGAATTGTATTAACCGAAACATTAGTACATGTGTGATATGTAGACAAACAAGAAGTCCCTAGTATGCCTCTTAAACTAGCTTGTTGATTAATGGATGATTAGTTTCATAATCATGAACATTGGATGTTATTAATAACAAGGTTATGTCATTGTGTGAATGATATAATGGACACACCCAATTAAGCGTAGCATAAGATCTCGTCATTAAGTTATTTGCTATAAGCTTTCGATACATAGTTACCTAGTCCTTATGACCATGAGATCATGTAAATCACTTATACCGGAAAGGTACTTTGATTACACCAAACACCACTGCGTAAATGGGTGGCTATAAAGGTGGGATTAAGTATCCGGAAAGTATGAGTTGAGGCATATGGATCAACAGTGGGATTTGTCCATCCCGATGTCGGATAGATATACTCTGGGCCCTCTCGGTGGAATGTCGTCTAATGTCTTGCAAGCATATGAATGAGTTCATAAGAGACCACATACCACGGTACGAGTAAAGAGTACTTGTCAGGAGACGAGGTTGAACAAGGTATAGAGTGATACCGAAGATCAAACCTCGGACAAGTAAAATATCGCGAGACAAAGGGAATTGGTAATATATGTGTATGGTTCATTCGATCACTAAAGTCATCGTTGAATATGTGGGAGCCATTATGGATCTCCAGATCCCGCTATTGGTTATTGGTCGGAGTGAGTACTCAACCATGTCCGCATAGTTCTCGAACCGTAGGGTGACACACTTAAAGTTGGATGTTGAAATGGTAGCACTTGAATTATGGAATGGAGTTCGAATATTTGTTCGGAGTCCCGGATGAGATCCCGGACATCACGAGGAGTTCCGGAATGGTCCGGAGAATAAGATTCATATATAGGATGTCATTTTATGTGAAATAAAATGTCGCGGAAGGTTCTATGGAAGGTTCTAGAAGGTTCTAGAAAAGTCCGGAAGAAACCACCAAGGAAGGTGGAGGACTCCACCTCCATGGCCGGCCAGCCCTAGATGGGGTGGAGTCCCAAGTGGACTCCACCATAGGGGGCCGGCCACCCCCCACATGGGAGGTGGGAATCCCACCTTTGGGTGGGAGTCCTAGTTGGGCTAGGTTTCCCCCTCCTATGGAAGGTTTTGGTTTCGGGTCTTATTCGAAGACTTGGACACCAACACTTGGGATCCACCTATATAATGAGGGGCCAAGGGAGGGGGCCGGCCACCCCAAGACCACAAGCTGGCCGCCCCCCATAGAGTGGCCGGCCACCCCCTCCCAAACCCTAGCCAAGCTCCTCCACTCCATATTGCCCGCATTGCTTAGCGAAGCTCCGCCGGACTTCTACACCGCCACCGACACCACGCCGTCGTGCTGTCGGATTCAAGAGGAGCTACTACTTCCGCTGCCCGCTGGAACGGGGAGGTGGACGTCGTCTTCATCAACAACCGAACGTGTGACCGAGTACGGAGGTGCTGCCCGTTCGTGGCGCCGGAACCGATCGTGATCAAGATCTTCTACGCGCTTTTGCAAGCGGCAAGTGATCGTCTACCGCAGCAACAAGAGCCTCATCTTGTAGGCTTTGGAATCTCTTCAAGGGTGAGACTCGATACCCCCTCGTTGCTACCGTCTTCTAGATTGCATCTTGGCTTGGATTGCGTGTTCGCCGTAGGAAAATTTTTGTTTTCTATGCAACATTATCCTACAGTGGTATCAGAGCCGTGTCTATGCATAGATGGTTGCACGAGTAGAACACAATGGTTTGTGGGCGTTGATGCTCTTGTTATCTTTAGTTTGAGTACTTTGCATCTTTATGGCATAGTGGGATGAAGCGGCTCGGACTAACTTTACATGACCGCGTTCATGAGACTTGTTCCTCGTTCGACATGCAACTTGTATTGCATAAGAGGCTTTGCGGGTGTCTGTCTCTCCTACTATAGTAAAGATTCAATTTACTCTTCTATTGAAAACATTAGTATCAACGTTGTGGTTCATGTTCGTAGGTAGATTAGATCTCTCTCGAAAACCCTAAACCACGTAAAATATGCAAACCAAATTAGAGACGTCTAACTTGTTTTTGCAGGGTTTGGTGATGTGATATGGCCATAATGTGATGATGAATATGTATGAGATGATCATTATTGTATTGTGGCAACCGGCAGGAGCCTTATGGTTGTCTTTAAATTTCATGTTGAGTAGTATTTCAAAGTAGTTGTAATAGTTGCTACATGGAGGACAATCATGAAGACGGCGCCATTGACCTTGACGCTACGCCGACGATGATGGAGATCATGCCCGAAGATGATGGAGATCATATCCGTGCTTTGGAGATGAAGATCAAAGGCGCAAGAACAAAAGGGCCATATCATATCACATATGAACTGCATGTGATGTTAATCCTTTTTATGCATCTTATTTTGCTTAGATCGCGACGGTAGCATTATAAGATGATCCCTCACTAAAATCTCAAGATAATAAAGTGTTTATCCTTCGTAGCACCGTTGCCAAGTCTTGTCGTTTCGAAGCACCTCGTGATGATCGGGTGTGATAGATTCAATAAGTACATATAACGGGTGCAAGACAGTTTTGCACATGCGGATACTAAGGTGGCCTTGACGAGCCTAGCATGTACGTACATGGTCTCGGAACACGTGATACCGAAAGGTAGAGCATGAATCATATGGTTGATATGATGAACACTTTGAGTGTTCGCCATTGAAATCACACCTTTTCTCGTGATGATCGGGTTTAGGTGCGGTGGATTTGGTTCGTGTGATCACTAAGACAATGCGAGGGATATTGTTTTGAGTGGGAGTTCACTTAGGTTTTTAATTATGTTGAATTAAAATTTGAACTCAATTTGTCATAAACTTAGTCTAAACTATTGCAAATATATGTTGTAGAGATGGCGTCCCCAATCAATTTTAATCAGTTCCTAGAGAAAGAGAAACTTAAGAGCAACGGTAGCAACTTCACCGACTGGTTCCGTCATGTGAGGATCTTCCTCTCTGGCGGAAATCTGCAATTTGTGCTTGATGCACCGCTAGGTGACCCTCCTGCAGAAGATGAATCCGATGAAGTAAAAGCCGTTTACGCGACTCGGAAAACTCGGTACTCTCAAGTTCAGTGTGCCATCCTGTGCGCCTGGAATCCGATCTTCAAAAACGTTTTGAGCACCATGATCCTCATGAGTTGATGAATGAGCTGAAAGCTATATTCGAGACTCATGCGGCGATGGAATGCTATGAAGCATCGAAACATTTCTTCACTGTATGATGGAAGAAGGCAGCTCCGTTAGTGAGCACATGCTCGCCATGACCGGGCATGCGAAGAAACTCGATAACTTGGGAATAGTGATTCCTAACAGATCGGGGATTAATCGTGTCCTTCAATCATCGCCACCAAGTTACAAGAACTTTGTGATGAACTACAATATGCGTAACATGAACAAGGAGTTACCTGAACTTTTTGGCATGCTAAAAGCTGCCGAGATTGAGATCAAGAAAGAGCACCAAGTGTTGATGGTCAACAAGACCACCAGTTTCAAGAAACAGGGCAAGTCTAAGGGAAAATTCAAGAAGGGTGGCAAGAAAGCTGCCACGCCTCCTATGAAACCTAAGAACGGCCCTAAGCCCGATGCTGAGTGCTATTACCGCAAGGAGAAGGGACACCGGAAGCGTAATTGCTCCAAGTATCCGGCTGATCTGAAGAGCGGCCTTGTCAAGAAGAAGAAAGAAGGTATATTTGATATACATGTTATAGATCTTCATTACACAGCTTCTCGGTCTAGTACCAGGGTAGTTGCTACTGGTTCGGTTGCTCATAGTTGTCACTCCAAACAGGAACTAAAGAATAAACGACAACCGCTGAAAGATGAAGTGACGATGCGCGTTGGAAATGGATCCAAGGTCAATGTGATCGCAATCGGCACACTTCCTCTACATCTACCTTCGGGATTAGTTTTAAGCCTAAATAATTGCTATTATGTACTGCGTTGAGCATGAACATTATATCTGGATCTTGTTTAATGCAAGACGGTTATTCATTCAAGTCTGAGAATAATGGTTGTTCTATTTTTATGAATAATATCTTTTATGGTCGAGCACCACAAAAGAATGGCTTATTTCTATTAGATCTCGATAGTAGTGATACGCATATACATAACATTGATGCTAAGCGAATTAAACTTAATGATAATTCTACTTATATGTGGCACTCGCTGCGTCTTGGTCATATTGGAGTGAAACGCATGAAGAAACTCCATACCGATGGATTACTTGAATCACTTGACTTTGAGTCACTTGATAGATGCGAAGCATGTCTAATGGGTAAAATGACAAAGACTCCATTTTCTCGGTATGATGGAGCGAGCTACTGACTTATTGGAAATCATACATACGTATGTATGTGGACCAATGAGCGTAGCATCGCGCGGTGGTTATCGTTATGTTCTAACCTTCACAGATGATCTCGAGTAGATATGGGTATATCTATTTCATGAAACATAAATCCGAAACTTTCGAGAAGTTTAAGGAATTTCAAAGTGAAGTAGAAAATCAACGTAACAAGAAGATCAAATTTCTACGATCTGATCGTGGAGGTGAATATCTGAGTTATGAGTTTGGCATGCATTTAAAGAAATGCGGAATACTTTCACAATTGACACCGCCGGGAACACCTCAACGAAACGGTGTGTCCGAACGTCGTAATCGAACTCTCTTAGATATGGTTCGTAGTATGATGTCTCTTACTGATTTGCCGTTATCATTTTGGAGTTATGCATTAGAGACAGCCGCATTCACTTTAAATAGAGCACCATCAAAATCCGTAGAAACGACACCGTATGAATTATGGTTTAATAAGAAACCTAAGCTGTCGTTCTGAAAGTTTGGGGTTGCGAAGCCTATGTAAAGAAGTTACAACCGGACAAGCTAGAACCCAAAGCGGAGAAATGCGTCTTCATAGGATACCCTAAGGAAACTATAGGGTACACTTTCTATCACAAATCCGAAGGCAAAATCTTTGTTGCTAAGAACGGAACCTTTCTTGAGAAAGAATTTCTCATTAAAGAAGTGACTGGAAGAAAAGTAGAACTCGATGAGATTGATGAATCTATACTCGTTGATCAGAGTAGCGCAGTACCGGAAGTTGTACTGTACCGCCTACACCGGCAACAGAGGAAGCTAATGATAATGATCATGAAACTTCGAACGAGGAAACTACGAACCTCGCAGATCGACAAGGGAACGTGCCACCCCGATTGGTATGATCCTTGTCTAAATGTCATGATTGTAGATAACAATGATGAGGACCTGCGACGTATGAAGAAGCGATGATGAGCCCAGAT
This sequence comes from Lolium perenne, assembly GCF_019359855.2. NCBI lineage: Eukaryota > Viridiplantae > Streptophyta > Magnoliopsida > Poales > Poaceae > Lolium > Lolium perenne. The sequence goes on from NC_067245.2 coordinate 271,759,623, forward strand.
TCCAACAAATGGCAAGAAGCCATGAAATCCGAAATGGGATCCATGTATGATAACAAAGTATGGACTTTGGTAGACTTACCCGATAGCCGAAAGGCTGTCGAGAATAAATGGATCTTCAAGAGAAAAACAGATGCTGATGGTAATATTACTGTCTATAAAGCTCGACTTGTCGCAAAGGGTTTCCGACAAATTCAAGGAGTTGACTACGATGAGACTTTCTCACCTGTAGCGAAGCTAAAATCTGTGAGGATTTTGTTAGCAATAGCTGCATTTTTCGATTATGAGATTTGGCAGATGGATGTCAAAACGGCGTTCCTTAATGGAGATATTGAGGAAGAGTTGTATATGGTACAACCCAAAGGTTTTGTCGATCCTAAAAATGCTGACAAAGTATGCAAACTTCAGCGTTCAATCTATGGACCGAAGCAAGCATCAAGAAGTTGGAACCGACGCTTTGATAAGGTGATCAAAGACTTCGGGTTTATACAGTGTCATGGAGAGGCCTGTATTTACAAGAAAGTGAGTGGGAGCTCTGTAGCATTCCTGATATTATATGTAGATGACATATTATTGATCGGGAATGATATAGAACTATTAAGCCGTGTTAAGGGTTATTTGAATAATAGTTTTTCAATGAAAGACCTTGGTGAAGCATCGTATATATTAGGCATCAAGATTTATAGAGATAGATCAAGACGCCTAATAGGGCTATCACAGAGTACATATCTGGACAAGATTCTAAAGAAGTTTAGAATGGACGAAAGTAAGAAAGGGTTCTTACCTATGTTACTGTGCAAGGTATTGAGTAAAACTCAACGACCGGCGACGGCAGAAGCAAGAGAAAGGAGGTGTAACATCCCCTACGCCTCGGCAGTCGGATCTATCAGGTATGCCATGCTATGTACTAGACCGGATATAGCACATGCAGTTAGTTTGACTAGCAGATATCAAAGTGATCCAGGAATGGAACACTGGACAGCGGTCAAGAATATCCCGAAGTACTTGAAAAGAACTAAGGATATGTTTCTTTGTTATGGAGGTGACCAAGAGCTCGTTGTAAACGGTTACACCGATGCAAGTTGGAACACTGATCCTGATGACTCTAAGTCACAATCTGGGTACGTGTTTATATTGAATGGTGCTGCGAAGCTGGGCAAGCTCGAAGCGGTGCACGGTGGCGAAGTCTTCAACGAGAATCGAGTACATAGCGGCTTCGGAGGCTTCATCGAAGCGGTATGGATGAAGAGGTTCATTGTAGAGCTCGGTGTGGTTCCTAGTGCATTGGACCCATTAATCATTTACTTGTGATAACATGGGTGCCATCGCCAATGCACAAGAGCCAAGGTCACACAAGAGGCTGAAGCATATCAAGCTGCGTTACCACTCGATTCGCGAGTACATCGAAGATGGAGAAATAAAGATTTGCAAAGTACACACTGATCTGAATGTAGCAGATCCGTTGACTAAAGCTCTCCCTAGGGCAAAGCATGACCAACACCAGAATGCCATGGGTGTTAGGTATATTACAATGTAATCTAGATTATTGACTCTAGTGCAAGTGGGAGACTGAAGGAGATATGCCCTAGAGGCAATAATAAAGTGGTTATTATTTATATCTTTATGTTTATGATAAATGTTTATATATCATGCTAGAATTGTATTAACCGAAACATTAGTACATGTGTGATATGTAGACAAACAAGAAGTCCCTAGTATGCCTCTTAAACTAGCTTGTTGATTAATGGATGATTAGTTTCATAATCATGAACATTGGATGTTATTAATAACAAGGTTATGTCATTGTGTGAATGATATAATGGACACACCCAATTAAGCGTAGCATAAGATCTCGTCATTAAGTTATTTGCTATAAGCTTTCGATACATAGTTACCTAGTCCTTATGACCATGAGATCATGTAAATCACTTATACCGGAAAGGTACTTTGATTACACCAAACACCACTGTGTAAATGGGTGGCTATAAAGGTGGGATTAAGTATCCGGAAAGTATGAGTTGAGGCATATGGATCAACGGTGGGATTTGTCCATCCCGATGACGGATAGATATACTACGGGCCCTCTCGGTGGAATGTCGTCTAATGTCTTGCAAGCATATGAATGAGTTCATAAGAGACCACATACCACGGTACGAGTAAAGAGTACTTGTCGGAGACGAGGTTGAACAAGGTATAGAGTGATACCGAAGATCAAACCTCGGACAAGTAAAATATCGCGAGACAAAGGGAATTGGTAATATATGTGTATGGTTCATTCGATCACTAAAGTCATCGTTGAATATGTGGGAGCCATTATGGATCTCCAGGATCCCGCTATTGGTTATTGGTCGGAGTGAGTACTCAACCATGTCCGCATAGTTCTCGAACCGTAGGGTGACACACTTAAAGTTGGATGTTGAAATGGTAGCACTTGAATTATGGAATGGAGTTCGAATATTTGTTCGGAGTCCTGGATGAGATCCCGGACATCACGAGGAGTTCCGGAATGGTCCGGAGAATAAGATTCATATATAGGATGTCATTTTATGTGAAATAAAATGTCGCGGAAGGTTCTATGGAAGGTTCTAGAAGGTTCTAGAAAAGTCCGGAAGAAACCACCAAGGAAGGTGGAGTCCACAAGGGACTCCACCTCCATGGCCGGCCAGCCCTAGATGGGGTGGAGTCCCAAGTGGACTCCACCATAGGGGGCCGGCCACCCCCCACATGGGAGGTGGGAATCCCACCTTTGGGTGGGAGTCCTAGTTGGGCTAGGTTTCCCCCTCCTATGGAAGGTTTTGGTTTCGGGTCTTATTCGAAGACTTGGACACCAACACTTGGGATCCACCTATATAATGAGGGGCCAAGGGAGGGGGCCGGCCACCCCAAGACCACAAGCTGGCCGCCCCCCATAGAGTGGCCGGCCACCCCCTCCCAAACCCTAGCCAAGCTCCTCCACTCCATATTGCCCGCATTGCTTAGCGAAGCTCCGCCGGACTTCTACACCGCCACCGACACCACGCCGTCGTGCTGTCGGATTCAAGAGGAGCTACTACTTCCGCTGCCCGCTGGAACGGGGAGGTGGACGTCGTCTTCATCAACAACCGAACGTGTGACCGAGTACGGAGGTGCTGCCCGTTCGTGGCGCCGGAACCGATCGTGATCAAGATCTTCTACGCGCTTTTGCAAGCGGCAAGTGATCGTCTACCGCAGCAACAAGAGCCTCATCTTGTAGGCTTTGGAATCTCTTCAAGGGTGAGACTCGATACCCCCTCGTTGCTACCGTCTTCTAGATTGCATCTTGGCTTGGATTGCGTGTTCGCCGTAGGAAATTTTTTGTTTTCTATGCAACGTTATCCTACAAACCTTTGCTTACACAAGCCATGGCTAACCGAATCTTCGGGTGCCGTCCATCAATCACATACCATGGAGGAGTGTCTATTTAGTTTAATTAATTTGGGACTGGGAATCCCATTGCCAGCTCTTTTTGCAAAATTATTGGATAAGCGGATGAAGCCACTAGTCCATTGGTGGAAGTTGCCCAACAAGATTGAAAGATAAAACACCACCTACTTCCTCATGAGCTATGAAACATTAACACAAATAAGAGATACTAAGTTTTGAATTGTTTGAAGGTAGCACATGAAGTATTTACTTGGAATGGCAGAAAATACCATGTAGTAGGTAGGTATGGTGGACACAAATGGCATAGGTTTGGGTTAAGGTTTGGATGCACGAGAAGTATTCCCTCTCAGTACAGGTCTTTGGCTAGCAAGGTTAATTAGCAAGCATAAGAGTCGAGGGAAACAAACAAATATACATGTGATAGAAACAATCATGCATCTTCCTTGTAAGCACAAACAATTTTAACTTCAGAATAATAAGCTATGAGCTAACAAGAAAGACAATGAAACAACTACATGTATTTCTCTTTTCTATTTAAACCTCAAAGTGTTGTTGCTATTGACCGATGCTAAGTTTGCCAAAACCAAATAGATTTATTCAATGCTCCCAAAGTGATACCAATACTAACAACAAGGTAAATCATATGATAGAGATTGCAAACTAGAATAAGATGTGCAATATGTAAATGATAAAACTTCTCATTAATATTCCATAATGATAACTCACACCAAGGGATACATAGATAACCAACTAAAGGAGAGATACTTCCAACTGCAACCCATCTTATATGATAACTTCCCTACTCATGATATGACACTACTCGACAATAAAAGTAAAAGGTAGTGATAATGTGATACCGCGGCACTCCCCCAAGCTTGGAACAAACCAAGGGGATGCCAATACCGATGATGAATTACTCCTTCGGTGATGGTGGTGATGAACTCCTCCCGCGCTTCTTAATAAACTCCTTCAACTTCAGTTTCTCAGCTTGACAATTCTGCACTAAGATTCGAAGAGATTCATTGTTATCTGAAGTTGGCGTTGACAACCTTGTGATGCGGATCGAGTGGTTTTCCAGCATTCTTCGGAGACGGCAATTCTCCTCTTGGAGTATCTCCACTTCTCTTCTTAGAGCCCGATATTGATCACAAAACTCATCGGTAGTCCGTAGAACTTCTTCCAACATGGGGAAGGAGTCGAGGCTAAGAGCGGGTGGTAAAGGTCCCTGCAGGTTATGAGAAAAAGAACGTCGAGTGTCAACAGATCCCACCAAGATGTGCTTGCTCCCTCCGGCTTGCTGCTCTTGTCTTGATGGCACCTCCTTCACTTCTTCCTCCGAAAGCCCCTTGCCCTGGTTGTTGGAGGCCATGGTGCTTCTAGACCGAAAACAGATCCTGGCAGAAACAGCTCGAAACAAAACACGTCGAGAACAAGATATACAGACCTCCAGGGGTCCGGGGGATTATATAGCAAAAATTTTCGCGACAAACGGAAAGTACCAGATCGAACCAGAGTCGAAAAGGGGCGACGGGGCGGCCAAACCATAGGGCGGCGCGGGCCCTGGCTAGGCCGCGCCGGCCTATGGTGCCACGCCCTCGTGCGTCCTTTCCACTCCGTTTCGAACTCGTAATTTTTCATATTTTCCAAAAACAGCAAAAATATTGTTCGGAAAGTAAATTGCGTACTTTTCATTACCAGTACTGTTACCTATTCAAAGTCGAGTTCTGGCGGACTGTCAATTTTCTTTTTGATGAAAGCCTCCGGTGTTTCCACTTGAATAATATCAACATCAACATTATAAGAATCACCTGAGATATAATGCTTGAGTCTTTGTCCATTCACCACTTGCGTAGCGCTGCCTTGGAGAGAGCTAATTTTGATTGCTCCTGAACGATACACCTCCTCGACAACATATGGTCCTTCCCATTTCGAGAGTAATTTCCCTGCAAAGAATCTGAGACGAGACCGATACAATAGGACTTTATCCCCAATATTAAATTCTCTTTTGATAATCCTTCTATCATGCCATTTTTTAACTTTCTCTTTAAAGAGTTTAGCATTTTCATAAGCCTCACTTCTCCATTCATCTAGAGAACTTAATTGCAACAACCTCTTATCACCGGCAAGTTTAGGATCTTTATTTAATTCTCTAACTGCCCAATAAGCTTTGTGCTCTAGTTCTAAAGGTAAATGACAAGCTTTCCCATAAACCATTTTATAAGGTGACATTCTCATGGGATTTTTATAAGCAGTTCTATAAGCCCATAGTGCATCCTTCAATTTACTAGCCCAATTCTTTCTGGTTTTATTAACGGTCTTTCCCAAAATAGATTTAATCTCTCTATTTGATAATTCTACTTGACCACTAGTTTGAGGATGATAAGCGGAAGCAATTCTATGATTAATACCATACCTAGCAAGAGTTTTTCTAAAACCTCCATGAATAAAATGAGAACCTCCATCAGTCATAATATATCTAGGCACTCCAAATCTAGGAAAAATAATATCTAAAAGCATTCTTAAAGAGGTCTCACCATCAGCACTTTTTGTAGGTATAGCTTCCACCCATTTAGTAACATAATCAACAGCAACAAGTATGTGAGTGTTACCTTCTGAAGAGGGAAAAGGTCCCATGAAGTCAAATCCCCAACAATCAAATGGTTCAATAACAAGAGTATAATTCATTGGCATTTCATTACGTCTGGAGATATTACCAACCCTTTGGCATTCATCACAAGATAAAATAAACTTTCTCGCATCTTTGAAGAGAGTTGGCCAATAAAAACCTGATTGTAGAACCTTTTGCGCGGTTCTTTCTCCGGCGTGATGTCCTCCATAAGCACTACCATGACATTTACTCAATATCTCTTGTTGTTCATATTCGGGAACACATCTTCGCATAATACCATCCACTCCTTCTTTATATAAGTGTGGGTCATCCCAGAAATAATGTCTCAAATCATAAAAGAATTTCCTCCTCTGCTGAGCTGAAAAGGTTGGAGGCAAGTACTTGGAAACAATAAAGTTAGCATAATCAGCATACCAAGGACTGTCTCGCGAATTCACCTTTATTACAGCCAATTGTTCATTTGGAAAACTATCATTAACAGGAACAGGATCATAAGCAATATTTTCCAATCTGGACAAATTATCAGCAACAGGATTATCAGCACCTTTCCTATCTACAATATGTAAATCAAATTCTTGCAAAAGAAGTACCCATCTAATAAGTCTCGGCTTAGCATCTTTCTTTGTCATAAGATATCTAATTGCAGCATGATCAGTATGAATAGTAACTTTTGAATCAACAATATAAGATCTAAATTTATCACAAGCAAAGACTACAGCTAATAATTCTTTTTCAGTTGTAGCATAATTTCTTTGAGCAGCATCAAGAGTTTTACTAGCATAATGAATAACATTCAGTTTTTTATCTACTCATGTCCAAGAACAGTCACAAAGAAAATCACTAGCATCACACATAATTTCAAATGGTAAGTTCCAATCAGGAGGTTCAACTATAGGAGCAGTTGTTAAGGCTTTCTTTAGAGTTTCAAAAGCTTCCTTACAATCATCATCAAAAACAAATGGTACATCTTTTTGAAGAAGATTAGTAAGAGGCTTTGAAATCTTGGAGAAATCTTTAATAAATCTCCTATAAAACCCAGCATGACCAAGAACACTACGAATACCTTTAACGTCCCTCAGATAGGGCATTTTCTCAATTGCTTCAACTTTAGCTCTATCAACTTCAATACCTCTCTCAGAAATTTTATGTCCCAATACAATTCCTTCATTAACCATAAAGTGGCATTTCTCCTAATTAAGAACAAGGTTAGTTTCTTCACACCTCTGCAAAACTTTATCAAGGTTTCGCAAGCAACTATCAAAAGAATTCCCATAGACGGAAAAATCATCCATGAATACCTCTACAATACTTTCACAAAAACCATGAAAAATAGCAGACATGCATCTTTGAAAAGTAGCAGGAGCATTACATAAACCAAAAGGCATACGTCTATAAGCATAAGTTCCATAGGGACAAGTGAAAGTGGTTTTCTCTTGATCTTTAGCTTTAACAGCAATTTGTGAAAACCCAGAATAACCATCAAGAAAGCAAAAATGAGTATTTTTAGACAATCTTTCTAGCATTTGATCAATAAATGGTAAAGGGTAATGATCTTTCTTAGTAACTTTATTAACTTTTCGAAAATCAATGCACATTCTATACCCTACAACTACTCTTTGAGGGATGAGCTCATCATTATCATTAGGCACAACAGTCATTCCTCCCTTTTTGGGAACGCAATGCACAGGACTAACCCATCTACTATCAGCAATAGGATATATAATACCAGCTTCAAGAAGTCGTAATACCTCATTCCTTACCACTTCCTTCATCTTCGGAATTAGACGACGCTGATGTTCAACAACAGGCTTTGCATCATCTTCCATATTAATAGCATGTTGGCAAATAGACGGAGAAATCCCCTTCAAATCATCAAGAGTGTAGCCAATAGCGCCTCGGTGCTTCTTCAATATTTCCAATAACCTTTCTTCCTCAATCTCTGAAAGCTTAGAACTAATAATAACAGGATATATTTTCTTATCATCAATATGAGCATATTTAAGATTATCAGGTAAAGGCTTTAAATCAAAAACAGGATCTTCCTTTGGTGGCGGTGTTGTACCCAAATCTTCCACCGGTAAATCATGCTTGAGAATAGGTTGGCGAAGAAAAATTTCCTCAAGCTCATCTCTTTCTTTCCTAAAAACTTCACTCTCGCTATCCTCCAAATGTTGCTGCAAAGGATTATTAGGAACAAGAACAATAGATGCACACTGTTCCATTTTAAAATCATTACTAGGCAAATCAGCTTTATAAGGAGTTTTAGTAAATTTAGAGAAGTTAAACTCATAAGATTCACCAGCAAATTTAGTCAAAATTTTCTCTTTCTTGCAATCTATAATAGCTCCACAAGTATTTAGAAAAGGTCTACCAAAAATAATAGGACAATAATCACTAGTAGCAGAACCAAGTACCAAAAAGTCAGCAGGATATTTAATCTTACCGCATAAAACTTCCACATCTCGAACAATACCAATTGGAGAAATAGTTTCTCTATTAGCCAGCTGAATAACCACATCAATATCTTCAAGTTCACAAGAATCAATTTCGTGCATAATCTCCGTGTAAAGCTCATACGGAATAGCACTAACACTTGCACCAATATCACATAATCCATAATAGCAATGATCACCAATTCTAACAGATAGCATAGGAACACTAGCTTGTTTGGGTTTATTAGGATGTGAAACAATATTAGAAGCATCTTCACAGAAAATAATATGACAATCATCCACATTTTCAGTCACAAGATCTTTAACTATTGCAACAGCAGGTTCAACTTTTATTTGTTCTTCAGGTTCTACAGGTTTCTTTTCACTTTTATGAACCGCACTATTTATAACAGAGTACTCCTTCATTTTAGTAGGGAAAGGAGTTTTTTCAATATAAGCTTCAGGAATAACATGATCAGCAGTTTCAACTACAACGCATTTATTAATAGATGAATCAATTTTATCTTTATACGGTTCATGATACTTATCAAAATTCTTCTTAGGCAATTCATAATGAGAGGCAAAAGCTTTATAAAGATTTACAGCAACTTGAGAATCAAGACCATATGTAGCACTCATATTACGAAATTTATCAGTATCCATAAAAGCTTCAATGCATTTATAATCATAAATTATACCTGATTCTCTATCCTTGTCGTTCTCCCAACCTTCAGTATTTTCTTGGATCCGATCAAGAAGGTCCCTTTTAAACTCTTCTTTGTTGCGTGTAAATGATCCAGAACAAGAAGTATCCAGCAAGGTCTTGTCTTGAAAAGAAAGTCTTGCATAGAAATTATCAATAATAACATTACCAGGAAGCTCATGAATGGGGCATTTGAGCATTAAAGACTTCAATCTCCCCCAAGCTTGGGCAATACTCTCTCCATCATGAGGCCAAAAATTATATATGCGATTCCGATCCTTGTGAATTTCACTTGGAGGATAGAACTTAGAATAAAACCGGGGCACAATATCATTCCATTCAAGAGAATCCCCATTATCCAGTAATTTATACCAATGCGCTGCTTTACCAGACAACGATAAAGAGAATAGTTTCTTCCTCACTTCATCCATAGCAATACCTGCACATTTGAATAAACCGCATAATTCATGCAAAAACAGTAAATGATCACCAGGGTGGACAGTTCCATCCCCTTCATAGCGGTTATCCATAACACGTTCAATAATTTTCATAGGTATTTTATATGGTATCACTTCCTCACCTGGCGCCTCATCCACTACCGTTGCAGTAGTAGTAGATTTCCCAAATAGAAATTGAAGAGAAGATCTCTCCATAATGACTTATAGCAGCAGACAGAAATAAAATCAGCACAACAGTAAAGGTTTTCCTTACCAATTCCACTTACCAATAGCGCTTCACTCCCCGGCAACGGCGCCAGAAAATAGTCTTGATGACCCACAAGTATAGGGGGTGTATCGTAGTATCTTCGATAAGTAAGAATGTCGATCCCAACGAGGAGCAGAAGGTGTTGACAAGCAGTTTCGATGAAGGATTCACTGTAAATGCTCACAGACAAGTATTCAGGGGGTTTTGATGTAACAGTTGAATAAAGTACGAGTAAGTAAAGTGCGAGAGTAACAATTGCAGCGAGTGGCCCAATCCTTTTTAGCACAAAGGACAAGCCGGTTTGTTTACTTATAATGACCAAACGTTCTCGAGGACACACGGGATTTTAGTCTAGTGCTTTCGCTACATACGGCTAAATAATCTTCATTGTTATGATAAGTGTTGTGTGGGTGAACCTATGCTAATGTACAGCCCTTCCTAGAACTAATACATACTTGTGATTATACCCCTTGCAAGCATCCGCAACTACAAGAAAGTAATTAAGAATAAATCTAACCACAGCCTTAAACTCTGAGATCCTGCGATCCCTCCTGCATCGATATACCAACGGGGGTTTAGGTTTCTGTCACTCCGGCAACCCCGCAATTAGCAAACGAATACAAGATGCATTCCCCTAGGCCCATAAATGGTGAAGTGTCATATAGTCGACGTTCACATGACACCACTAGAAGAATAACACCACAACTTAAATATCACACCATTGAATATTACTCAACCATAGTTCACTACTAACATTTAGACTTCACCCATGTCCTCAAGAAATAAACGAACTACTCACGAGACATCATATGGAACATGATCAGAGGTGATATGATGATGAATAACAATCTGAACATAAACTTGGTTCAATGGTTTCACTCAATAGCATCAACAACAAGTAGAGATCGATACCGGGAGAGTTTCCCCTATCAAACAATCAAGATCAAACCCAAATTGCTACGGCGGTGACGGTGTCCAGCGGTGATGACGGCGGTGATGATGGTGGAGATGATGATGATGGTGATGGAGATGATGTCCAGCTCGATGACGGTGACGATGGCGTCGATTTCCCCCTCCCGGAGGGAATTTCCCCGGCGGATTCCTGCCCGCCGGAGAGCTCTTTTCTCTCTGGTGTTCTCCGCCCCGCAGAGGCAGCTGTAACTCTTCGTGAGGTACCCTCTGTGGCTTAGGTTTTCGGGACGAAGGATTTCACGAAGAAAAGGAGGCGAAAGGGGTCGTGGGCCCCCCAAACCACATGGCGGCGCGGCCAGGGCATGGGCCGCGCCGCCCTAGGGTGTGGGCCCACCCTGGGTCCTCCTGGCCCCTCCTTCTGGCTTCCTTCGTCATCTTGAAAAATAGGATTTTTGGTATAATTTCCTCCCACAGTTGATCTTCCGAAATATTGCGTTCTGACGGTGCTTTTTCCAGCAGAATCCTGGCTCCGGTGCTTGATCCTCCAATAATGATGAAACATGCAAAATAGATGAAATAACATAAGTATTGTGTCCCAATATGAAATATATCAATGAATAACAGCAAATTATGATATAAAATAGTGATGCAAATTGGACGTATCAGTGCTCGCCACCACCCGTGCCGCCACCAGCCGCAGAGAAGCTCCGGCCGCCACCACCTGGCCCGCCTCTTCTGCCCTGCAGCCTCCCGCGCGCGTCGGGCGCGACAAGTATGTGCCTCTTCTTCTTTTTTTTTTGAAATTTGCATGTTACTTATTATATTTAGGGTAGTTATAAAATAATATGCATGCTAATTAGTAGTTAAAATAAAATTGCATGAAAAATAGGGTAGTTTAGTATAGAAATTATTTTAGAAATGGGATTTAGGGCACAATTTATTAAAAATAGTGTATTTATAATACTGGGGTTATAGAGCAAACAAATGGTCTTTATCGCTAATTAGTTTTCTCGCTATGCAGACGATATTTCGAGGTGGACACAGGGGCCGGTGTTGTCGGGCTGTTTGAGGAGCGTTGCTCAGAGGGTCCGTTTTTCCGGAGGGGATTTTGCCGGAGGGTCGTTGGTCTTCTTCGCCGGCTGTCGATCACGCTTCGAGGGTGAGAATCCGTTCACCTCTCTTGTACCTAGGTTTTTTTTGTGTCTAGATCACCAAGTCTGTCGCGATACCTAGGCGTCTCTTCCCGACCGTAAGGGTTACACAGATAAATATGCATTAGTAGTCTCGCATATTATGAACCGTAACTCTTACGACATTTATCGGGACAGCCAGCAGATGCGTAGTTGGGTACATTCTCCCTGCTCTATCCCGATCCGAGATAGGATTTCGGTAGCGCCTCCCCGTTGTTCTCCGGATGCACACCCCTCTCGGATTTTTGCCGAGACATGTATCAGGAGAGCAGCGGGGAGGTGCTGCCGAAATTCTGTCTCGGATCAGAGTAGAGCAGGGAGAACATACTCAATCTACGGATCCGGCGGCTGCTAGGAGCCCACCTAGTAGAGTTTCAGGTTGATGCATGCGTAAAAAAATAAAAATATGATGCATTTATTTCCTATTTGATATAAATGCTGCTGATTAGAGGATGGATAATCATGGCTGGATGTATGATGGCAGAATCAGTCAGTGGAACTATACTGATGAATGGGGAGAAAAGACCGAGCAGTTTGTGGATAGGGCGTTTGACATTCCTAGCAGACCTAGAACAGTTTGGTGCCCTTATAGTAAGTGCGCTAACCAAAATCCACATGACAAGGAAACTACGAGTAATCACCTGCTCAATTTTGAGTTCACACCGTCCTACAAGACTTGGACTTTCCATGGAGAAAAGGCAAAGAAACGTGCTAGGAAGGAGGTGCGGCAAATTCAACCTAGGGGAGAATATGACATTGGGTTTGGTAGGTGCTTAGGAAACTTGGCTAATGGTAATGTGCCTGGAAGCCCTCATGTAGAGGTAGAGACACCTCAGGATGCAGAGACAAGTGAGGACCCAGAGGAAAACACAAAGGAGTATTATGAGGCTCTGTCTGCTTCGTAGAAACCCCTACATGAAAATACAGAGGTTACCCAACTAGATGCCATCGCTCGCCTTATGGCCTTTAGGTGCCACGAAAACTTGTGCAGAGATGGGTTCGATGAACTTCTGGTTGTTGTTGGCAACATTCCGCCGAAAGGGCACCTCTTGCCGCAAAACTTTTACTATTCGACCAAATTGCTCAGTGACCTTAAGATGTCATCTCAGCAGATACACGCTTGTCCAAAGGGATGCATGCTACTCAGAGAGGAGCATGCTGACACAAATTATTGCATCCGATGCAATTCCTCTAGGTACTTTGAGGTAGACCACAATGGTGATGGTCAGAAGAGGCATACCACGATTGCGAAGAATATCCTCCGCTATCTTCCAGTCCTACCAAGGATCCGGCGGCTCTTGATGACCGAGGATACTGCCCAACATATAAGGTGGGCCGTCGAAGGAAACATATACACCAACAAGATGATACATCCGTCGGATGGTAGTGCATGGAAGAACTTTGTCAAGAAATTTCCACTGAAAGCGGGTCACCCGAGGAGCATAGCAGTTGCAATATCAACAGATGGGTTCAATCCATATGGTATGTCGGTGGCAGTATACAGTTGTTGGCCTGTGTTTGTTATTCCCATGAACCTCCCCCTGACGTCTGCATGAGATCAGAGAACATGTTTGTGTCAATGATAATCCCAGGGCCCAAATACTCGGGTAAGAACATGAATGTGTACCTAGAACCGCTGGTGGATGACTTGGTTCGTGGCTGGGAATGTCGCAGGATCCGAACATATGACGCATCAAAGAAGGTGTACTTCAATATGTATGTCTGGTACCACACGTCCCTGCATGACCCTGCCGGCACGTGCTTTGTTCTACGGGTGGTGCACACATGGGAAGTGGCCTTCCCCACAGTGCAGGCAGACCGTGACTTTCTTCTGGCTCAACAAGGAGGCAAGTATTCATGCTTTGATGAAGCTCGACAGTTCCTTGAGCGGAGGCATGAATACATGAGTGATGTAAAGAGTCTCAAGAAAGGCCGTGTTGTCCAGGACCCGAAGCCAATTCTGAAGACCGGAACAGAAATCAAGGCCGAGTTAGATGCTCTTTAGCCTAGCCCTGATAGGAATGGTTTATTGGGATATGGGGAGACACACCAATGGACTCACAAGCCGTGCTTATGGAAGCTCCCTTACTTTGAGTTTCTCGAGCTCCCGCATAACATTGATGTAATGCACATCGAGAAGAATATCAGTGAAACCATTTGGAGCACCATTGTGGACACTGAGAAGATGAAGGATAACATAAAGGCTCGAATTGATCAAGAAAGGTGGTGCAATAGGCCAGAGTAGAACATGCAGCCACCTCATGGTGCCAAAAAAACATGGACTAAGCCACACGCTCCATTTTGCCTCGCAAAGTCCCAAAAAGGGAGGTCTTCCAATGGATGAAGGACTCCTTGTTTTTCCTTGATGGGTTCACAACCAACTAGATGAGGAGTGTGAACTTGGAAACGTTGCGAGTAAAAGGACTCAAGAGTCATGATTACCACATATGGCTTGAGCGGATAATGCCGGTGATGATTCGAGGCTATGTCCCTGAGCAGACTTGGCGAGTGCTATCGAGGTTTAGATTTTTCTTCCGCCAGATTTTTTTTGCTAGGGATTTAGACACTCCTAGTCCTAGCCCCCTCCCGCAGATGAGGATGATGATGAGGTGGAGGATGGGAGTGAGGAGGACCAGGAGCAGCACGGGGGTGGGGAGGAGGAGGAGGAGGAGGGTGGGGAGGACGATCAGCACGAGGGTAGGGAGAAGGAGGAGGAGGAGGAGGGTGAGGGGGACAAGGAGGACCTCTCGGAGGATGAGGGCTTGGGGGACTTACCATATGAGCTTGATCCAAGCCTAGTTTGGGAAGCGCTGGCGGAGGAGCAGTACGTTGCAGCTGAGGAGAGGCTGAGGCCACGTGATAAGAAGCCATATCAGCGTGGGAAAACACGGCTCCCCTTGCTAAGAACGTGGCCCTACAACGATGCTGTTCTAGAGCCCGCTGGAAGAAGGTACATGCTAATTTTGTCATTTCATTATCGCAATTTTATCATTATCAATTTTTTTTATCACATACATATTGATGTTGTCGTTTCATTGTGCAGTTCGATCAAGTTTGAAGACCGTTGAGGAAGCCGCCACGTGGCTACGGGAATATCCTTGGAGGCCTACTTAGAAAGTATTTCCCTGGGATTGTCCATCTCCCTACTGGTGGCCGTGACGTAGCTTGGGTGTGGGCATACTACAGCCTCGCGCCAGATCCTCATGGGAAGCACACCAACATGCAGGAGGTGGTTGTTAACAAATTCTGGGTACGTGACTTTTGACTTCTTACCATTCAAACACTCCTTGGTTGACACATGTGCATGGTTGCAGAAATACTTCACGAGGGCTGAGGGTAAGGACATTACGTGCGATAATGTCCTACACGAGATGGCAAGGACGTGGGTGACTAGCATGCACTACGAGGCACGTGTTCGAGCGGTTACGAGTATGTTCTTCCTCGGTCCTCTACGTTTCTTTACATGCTTTCCATTGAAATGTTAATGACATCGTGGAAACACAATGTAGGTGGAGATGGAAGCAAGAGAACAAGAGGCCCAGGAGCGGCAGGCAAATCTGGAGCAGCAGGTTAGGGACTACCAGCAGCAGTAGGTGCAGATGATGCAACAGATGCAGCAGCAGCTGCTGATGCAGCAACACCAACAGCAGATGGGATGGATGATGAGCCAAGCCAATCTATCTTCTCCACCGGGGACTGGTCTTCCTCTTCCTCCTTTCTCCTTGCCGTGGGTAAGTGGTTAACTCCATATCTCCATCTTGTTTTCTCTGGTCTTATTGACTAATCATATCACCAGCAGCAGATGCAGGGGCCTTTGCAGATGAATCCGAACATGCCGCTCATCCAGGAACCGTCCACTTAGAGCCCGGTGACACCTTTCACCGTCAACAACACGAATATCATCCGAAACCTGATCCCCGGTGAGTCCTCATACACTTGTGCTCAACGCGCTTCTAGGTTGTAGAATGCCATGACACTTGTAAATTTAGCCATTCCATGCCACCATGTTCAATTCCATGTCAATTTGCAAATGCTAGTACTTGTTGAAGTGTAGCCATGGAGCCATGCTTGTTCAATTCCATGTCAATATGCAAATGCTACTACTTGTTCAATTCCATGTCAATATGTAAATGCAAATGCTAATTCCATCAACCTTGTAGGAGGAGGACAAGGCAATGACGATGATGCCATGGGAAGCAATGGAGGAGGACAAGGTTGATGGCATCGATCCTATGAACTTGTCGTCATGCTTTTCCTTGTCGTTGTTCGACTATCCACTTGTCGTTGTTGGATTGATGCACTTGTTCGACTATGCACTTGTCGTCGTTGTAGTGGATTTGTATGGAGTCTCTATGCACTTGTATACACTTGTATGAATATATTGCATATTTATTGAATTGTGTGCAGGGTCAAATGAAAAATAACAAAAAGCTGGAAATTGCTAGTGCCTTTGCCATACACACGACAAATGACATTTGGTCACTTTGCCGTGTGGACACGCACACAAAGATGCCACGTGGCGCGCAGCTGTGCTCCCGGCGTGCGTGGTGCGCATGCCTGGAGAAGTCTTTGCTGTGCGCGCTGGGGAGTGGGCGCACGGCAAAGACCAAGCGCACGGCAACGACGCAGTGCACTATAGCGTTGCGCCGCACGGCAAAGACCCTGCCGCGCGGCAAAGAATCAGCACACACGGTAGCGTCCGCCCGCACGGCAGCGCTACGGGACGCACGGCAAAGTCTTTGCCGTGCAGCTCCGGCGACGCGCACGACAAAGATGTCGTTGCCGTCGGAAACGTTGTTGTGCGATCGTTGCCATGTGACGCCGCACAGCAAAGTCTTTGCCGTGCATATAGGGCCCTTTGCTGTGCGAATGGTCGCACGACAACGTCCTTCTTTCCCGTAGTGACATTTGATTCAAAATCCAACACGACATTTGTTTTTGTATTTGTGAAAACAAATCCGGGTATTTACCATATCTATTTTCATGCTCATCTGGATGCGGACATTATCATGACTATTTTCAATTACCCAAATACAAATGTTGGATAAATCGAATTAACCGCTAGCAATTCCCAACCCTAATATCAGCTATCAGGAGGCATATGCCTTCTAAAGGGATACTCCCTTCGTTTCAAAATATAATTCCGCCACACATTTTGGGATAGAACTTTAAGTAACATTTGAACAACAAAATATAATTTATATGTCACCAAAAGTATAATATTGGATTCATATTTGAAGATATTTTCAATAATATATTTTTAAAGTCATATAAATTATATTTTATTGGTCAAAATTTTGGCTCGAAGTACAAAGTGGTCTTACATATAAAAGCAGAGGGGGTATGGAAATCCATTTGCAGCACATGACTAAGACTATCCACAGTGTGGGTACTATAGGTAGTATCATGCATTTCATGCATGCAAAAAAACCGATGTGTCACTATAATTAATGATATGACAGATCATAGTGGTATCATACATGTCGTATCATATATAGCACGTAGAACTAGAAAAAATTCAATTAGATCTTATACATAATTTTACATTGAGATTCTATAAATCAATAAATATAAAAAGACTATGATACTACCGCATGACACAGTGCATTATAAAGATAAGTACCGTGCACTATGCGTGATACTTTTTTTTATACATTGTGACTAGTCTACCTCCTCGGCCAAAGAAATGTTAAACACAAGGGGAAGATGGACAAATATCTAGACAAGCAGTTCTACCAGTCTAATACATGGTGCCGTTATACTAAGCCTTTTCACTTTTACCCTTTTGGGGAACTCACAAGTTGCATTCCGGCACACGGGGACCAGAGCTTGAGAAGTGAAATGGGCCGGTCCTTCTGCTTGTCATGCCACGCCGAGAGGAGAATCTTTGCGCTGTGTTTGTGGGCGCGCTGTGGAGCGGCGCACGAGGGAGGGCCGGGTGGCATGTGATATGGAGGCGAGTTGGAGGCGTCCCGTGAACCCTCTTCTCTCTTGTCTCGGCACTTTTTCTTCTATCGATCTCGTGTAGGCAACGCCGGTATCATACCATAGCGTACGGAGGGGCCGGCGAAAGCCATGATACATGCCTGTCTACTAGACCTGTCCATGCCTTCCCGGCTTAATTTCCCTCTCCGGCCGGTCTCTCACATCGGTGACACTTATCGTGCATTTTTCAGAAGCATGATCCATGCGATTACGTGATTTTTCACTTTGGCAAGTTTACATTTTGAGGAAGATGCTACCTTCGTTCGGAAATAAGCGACCTAGGTTTTAATGTTTCTAGATGCATACATCTGTACTAGATAAATTTGAGTCATACATTTTCGAACAAAGGATATATTAGCCGTACCCCTAAACTCATTAATGGCAAAATAATCATTAGCCCTAACTAATTGATCAATAGATTAAATTCAATTGGCTCGGTCAAGCCCATATCCAAACCATGTACATATTGTATCGCTCACGCTCGTCCTCATTTCGACTCGCGGAGACACCGACAACCATTGATCAATTTTGTCTGCCTTCACCTCCTTAAGCCCCCCCCCCCCCCCCCCCTCCTCTGGTCAACATTGCTGAGGATTCACTGCAAGTTGCCGGCCATGGATGCCAATTTTTAGGACGGACACGTGTGGGCTAGACATTTTTTCAAGGATACGTCATGGATAGACGTATCGGTTTCATATAAGAAAAGGCCAAGCGGCCAAAGTATAACATACCCTTGGCACTGACGCTACATGTACAAACCACGCTAACCTGAAGGGATAGCACACACGACTAAAGCAACTACTCGCGACATGTCCACTTTTCTACCGGCGCAAGAGCACCTCTAAACAACCTAGCCGCTCGCCAGAGCTCCGCATCCTCAGAAATTTTCTAGATCACTGTGTCCTTTGAAGGAGTCGCACCTTCAAAAACCACGTCATTTCGGTGACGCCAGAGACTCCAACATATCAGCACTGTCGTTGTCCAAAGGTCCCGATGCCTCCCGGGCCTCCCTTCTTTTGTCGCAGCCAGCTGATGAGTGTGGTGTCTGGTTGCGGCATCCAGCGGAGCTTGCCCCATAGGCGTAGGAAAACAGCCCAGACCTCACGCGCCAGGATGCAACCCATGAGAAGGTGATCCAGGGTCTCGCCCCCTTGATCACAGAAAGGGCAGGATGTCGGGTGTGGGAGCCCAGCAACAAATCTGGCCAGCCCGGTATTTTGCACGATCAATCGCTCTTGGCGGGACAAGTTGCCGGACACTGTCCAGCAACATGTCCAGGCTGAGTTCGCAAACGGCCCTAGACATATTCCTAGACAAGGAACGGACCGTCCGGCGGCAAAAACTCAAGCCGCTCTCGGGCGTGCCGACGTCCACTACCGTAGTTTCTTGCATACCTCGGTTTACAGATCCGTTCGTATGTGATTGAGCCATACGGCTTTTTACAGTGCTAATGTATGAATTAATTTTCCATAATGTAAAATACCATCATGTTCTTAATTATCCTCGAAATAGGCTTTCGCCCCGCTATATTAATATAGAAATCAACCGATACAAGATGGAGAACACCGCTGGGGCAAACAACAGACCAAAGCCCAAAAGAAACAAAAGAAGAAGAAAAAATAAAACAATGTCGACAAAGCCGGATCAACGAAAACGCTGATGATCCGCAACCACTGCACCCTCCGGAGAATTCCCACCACGAACTTAGCTCTCTGAAGCGCCACATACCAAAGCAACACCTTGAAAAAGGGATGCGACGATGACGACGCTGCTGCCCGGACAAAGCCTAGGGTTTCCCCCAGTATGCGGGAGGGTTGTGGGGAGGAGGAACCCCGGCCCCCCTCAAGAAGGAATGGCGGCGCCCATGAATGTCACCGCGTCGGTGTCAGCCATCCGACAAGGATTTCTCCCGTCCCCCCAGAGAACCACGACCCCGAACACTTCATCGTGCTCCACCAACCTCGCCACCCACCAGCATGCGCCACCACGGCCTTGCAATCACCAGCGCCGTCTCACCGTGGCCGACAAAACGAGACCAGCAGGCAGGAAGAGAACCAGCCAAGAACGATAGACACCAGAACAACCACCACGCACGAGGGACCCACCTCCACCGCCACCTGCGGTTACCGTCCGGACGCAGCAACATGATCACACCATGCCCAGCTGGCCCGGCCGAGTCCGGGGTTCGTAAAGATCATGTCGTCGTGTGCTGCAGTATACAGGCTGCCGTCACCGTTGTCGCCAGCTCAAGCCACCTCTTCCACCCGCCGGAGATGGCGCAGGCCGGCATGGGGCATGCCCGCCCCTACCCAGATGGGGCCCAAGAGGCCCAGATCTGAGCATGGAGGGCACCGCCGCCAGGCTGCACCACCCCGCAGCCAAGCTGCTGCGTCGTCGCCGCCACCCACCCGGAGCCCCGCCGTCCTGGACCGCGCGCCGCCACCGGAGCCGTCGCCGACCGAAGAGCACCGCCGGCAGGGACCGCCCCGCGCCATCCCTCCAAGCGCACAGGTAGAAGCAGGACCGCCGCCGCCGGCACCGCGCGGGCTTTGCCCGGCAGCGCACGCCGGCGGCGGCGGCGGGGGAGGAGGAGTGGAGGGCCTGGGCGGGAGGAGCTAGGGTTCGCCCCATCGCTCGCGGGGAGCGACAGGAGCGAAGCGTTTTTTTCTAGGGTCCCTCGAAGAATGAATCTGGTGTTCTTAATTATGACGACGTATCGAGCGATTTCAGCCATTGTTATATATGTTCGCATCTGTGACTTTTGCGTGATATTTGTGTAGTGATGCATAGCCTCCATGTACGTCGCTGTTGCTGGGTCTGTCTCGAACTCTCAATCAATCTTTATCATCCGTACTTCAGCTTTCCTATGATCTTGTCAACGCAGAGAGTAGCAAGCCCCAATCAATGCATCCTTGGACTATATTGCCGGAAAATACAGCACTAGCTACCCATTTGTAGTCTTCGACATTCCTCTCGTTGTCGGATTTCATCTTTCTGCCGATCCTGCGCTGTGTGACATGAAAAGTGGTGGCTATGTCACTCTATGTGTAGTACTACAATCGAACAACAAATCGCCCGCTGGTTCGGTCACGCACGCGGCTAAGCTAGCTCTACGCACTAGCTAAGTAGCTAAGCCTCAGGAGAGAAAATTCTACTCTCCCATCGATCACATCTTGAAATGTTTGGCTCCCTAAAGCATTTTGCTGTGGTCGTTTCCATGCGTCTACCCTGCAGACCAGGGAAGTGGAAGATGTACCAGATTGATTGGGACGCCCGGCGGCACAAGGAGCATGCACAGACCTTCGTGTCTTGGACTTGGGTCAGACGCTTGTGCACGTGACAGTTATCCCTTTCGCCCTCTATTAACTTACTTCGGGTGTGAGAATATCTAGTCGTCGTAGATAATACCGGATTGACTTCCAGACGTCAAGGATGCCAATTGACACTGTCGTCATCGAAAGTTTCACTTTCGGTTGTGCCGTGCAAGCAGCCAACTGTTATTTTCGAAAATAGAACATTTTAATCCTTGCTAAGTCTAATTTGAACCCTCTAGTTTGAAAATTTTCATATTAAACCATAAAGTTTGCCGAAACTTTTTATTTTTGGCCCTAAACAACCTTCAGATTTTTTAGATAATGTTTATTTTACATAGTTCTGTGTTTCCAAAAGGGAAAATGGTATAATTCTACCGCCTGAAGCATTAGCCGGTCTTTGTCGCGTCGCTCCCACGCGTGGCTTCAACTACTAATGCTCTAATCCCTATGCGTTTATCTCCGTTTCTGCCCCCTTCTCCTGCATCCCCGCTGCAGTTGCAGTTGCTCCACGTCCACGCTCCTCATGTCGCTCACCCCCGTTATTACGGCTCACGCGTGTGCCAGCCGCTGTTGTCACAACTCAATCACCATTGTCGCATCTTTCGCATGCAAGCCGACCATTGTTGGTATTCCTCCTTAGCACGCCACATGCCTCCTCCTCCTCTAGGCAGCCACTACGCCGTTGCACAGCCTCGAGGGCGGACTGGCTAAGCGCCCGACGCCATGGATTCCATGGAGAGACCTCCAATCCCGAGATGCTTGTGCCCTCCGAGCTTAGGGAAGACATGAGACCAGGGAGATGGGTCGAGGGTTGTTGGATCAGCTTCGATGCATGTTCGATTTGTTACGTCATCGGCGAGCTTGGGATGACGAGCTCGTGATGGCAAAGGTGAGTTTTTTGTGTGAAAAAAATCGTTGTTGCAAAGAGTGTTTGAAATTGTACAAATGAATTTCATTTTTGTTATGCACTCACAAGTAAAAAATGCGGCAATGAATTTGGGGTATGCTAAGTTTTTCTCCAATGTTGCGTACGTGTTTCTTTGATGTTGGCTGTGTTGGAAAAATATGTTGCATGTGTTGATTGTTTCTATTGCAAAAGACGACATAGTTTCAAAGACTTTGCGCAATCAAGTGGAGGTTTGTTGCATAAGTTGTTTCATTTCAGAAATGTTACATCATTTTACACAACTTTACATATCACGAGAAACAATGTTGCAAAAGAATGTAGCATATGTAGTAATACATTTCGCGCATGGAAGATTAGGGTTGCATTGATCGGAGACCACTAGTTTCATCAGCTGTGTGATCATACAACGCGGGAGCCAGATGATGTTTCCCCCAAATCAACCATCAGGTAGCTAGCTTTCTACAAATATCTAACAAATTCGATAGATATAGGAAATGTAACAAGTTTATAAAATGTAGAATTTCACTTAATATGGTTGCTCGTGTTTTATGCAATAATAACACACCATATGTTGTTTTTAATATAAAAAATCATCATATTTTTGTTGAAATATGCTTACCCACTACGTGACATGCCGCGTTTCTCTCTTTTTCAATAACAACAATAATCTAAATAACTAACATAATTTGTGTACATACCCCCACTTAGTCTAGTAGTGCGCAACTCTCTCCAATGACTGATCTATTATGTAGTTCTTTCCTAATCTAAATCTTACGAGAAGCATAAGAACCCACGATATACAGATTAAGTATTGGTTGGTGGTATTGTATTACGAGATTCTAAAAAAGTTTGACACAACAATCAATAAAGTATGAAATGAAAAAAATGATCATCACTTCATATAACACAAAAAACTAAATTTCTCTCGCCATTTTTGTGATGATTTTGTGGGTTGTCACTTAATATCATTTGATATATCCCAAATTTTGATTTTTTATATTAATTCCTAAAATAGAACCGAGTTTTCGAGATGAATAAAAAATCATTTTAAAACTTTTTAAAATATTAAGGTTAGTTTATACCAAATTGGACCATCTCAAAATGGATTTTTCTCTAAGTTTTCTTTATCATATCAGTAATTGCTTTCATTGACAGAAAACATATAAGCTAAATTTTCTTGGAACCACATTTTACAGGGGAGAGGGCTCAATACATAAATTAAGTCAAATAACATCATGTGCTTCACTAGTTAAAATTAATGATCCTAACGGACATCCAAACTGCTGCAATAAAAAAAACTATTGCCACAACATTCACTTGTACTTGTTGTGGTGTTCGTAAATTCCGCCTCAATAGAAGGTTGACTATTGTGACGATTTTAAATTTTGTAGAAATGTAGTTTCCTTGCTTCCTCTAATTGGTACTACCCACAACACGATCGGGCAATATGACCACAACACATAAGTAGTACACACATTGTTGGAGCAAAAAGAAAGCTTAGGATTCAGAATGTCATTGCCACATTGAATCTAGAAGAAGTTCCTTCCAATTTTTTTGAGTCATCTCTTAACTCTTTTCTTTGTCTCATTTGGAGCAAATTGAATTTTATTCCTTATTCTAATCCTATTCTGTTGTTGAGACAATTGAAATTGTGTTTACTTGTTCTGGAAACCTTAATCTTCGATTTGTGAAATCCTTGGGTTTAGACATTACTTTCGTGAATTTTTTTTCTTTCTTTTAAAAGAGTAGCAACATAGGGTGTAACATAATCTATTTGGTGGTGGGTGCCAAATAAAAACACTCATTATTCTTATTAGTTATCGTCGATTCGGATGTATCTAGCCACACAGTTAATATAAAATGAGGTGTACACATTTACTATTTTAACGGGCCATACCTTACTACCTTAGGTAGCCCAAGATAGTGAAGGCCGAGGGGACATGATCCACAAATATATCTCCGCATTTGATCTCTTGCTGGTGGTGCTCGTTTCCTGCTAGAAAAGCCATCAGTGTAGTTGTGATATCTCTAGCTCCCCCTAGTGAGAAAACTTCAAAAATACGAAAGCCTGTCAGCTTTGTTTCTCTTCGGCGTATCATGGATTCATGGTGCATGCAGAAAGCCCAACCTTTTTGGGTTCAGACTTTCAGAGAGTTCCTCAGAACGACCGAATCATGGGTCGCCTCAGCCGCATGTGTGGTGAGCACGTACAAGCCGCAGCACTCGCGCGCGTGTATACGTGTCCCATGCTCGCGATCCGCCAGGCCCATGTCCATGGATGGATGGTTTACGTGACAACAAGGGAGTGGCTCCAAGAGGGTGTGGACAAGCACGTAACGCCTCGACGGATCTACTGCTGTTCGCGCGCGGTAGCCTGACGATCGGCCTGGCGCTGGCGCTGGCAGAGACGGGGCCTGCGGGCATCTGCATGCGGCGGTAAAACGCCAGGTTCATGCTTTTTTAGGGTTTTGGAATGAGCGCCCTATGAAGCAGAAGCAACTTGCCGTTGGACGCATGTCTCCTCCAAGGCTCCAATCCTTTGTTTGCTGTGTCTTCCACATGCATGACACAAGTCATATGACACTGTCACACTGCAATAGGCAGTGTGTGTGCCCGCCTGCATGAATTGTTACCGGGAAGAAGATTGGATCGCGGTGAGAGAGAGGGGAAGCTCTGAGACCTGGAAGGAGATGGACCATCCAGTCACGGGAAGAGAAATGAGATCAATCCTCTCACCTTTCTTATCGTCTTCTCTATACCATCATTTCCTTGCGCTCTGCAACTTTGCATCTCATCATGGCGCGCCTTTAACTGCATGATGCATGGTTGAGGTCAGAACAAAACCTAGAGCAGGACGCCGGCAAGATCATGGACAATCACTGGGCCGTAACAGCGAGCGCTCACAAGGTAACAGAGCGGGAAGATGGTGGGGGCAGTCGCAGTACGACTACGACGGGTGTCGGGGGAGAAGGACGTCCCATCCTCTTCCTCTTCATGTGCGTCCGTGCATATTTGGGGCCGGCCGTGTCCTGCATGCGCGCGCGCTCGCGTGGAGTACATGCAATTAAGATCTACTCCTGCATGCATGTGCGCTAGGAGAAGGCATCATATACTCCTTAATTATGTGGTAATTACGTGGTAGTACTCTGGTGCTATGTCAAGGCCATCTCGAGCGGGGTGACCTAAACCGGTAATTCAAATGGTCAGATTATGTTCCCTTAAGTTTACCTACATATAAATTTGGGCTGCGGTCCAGCCTGTCAGTCTATATAGCGCACAACGATTTTGGCCATTGGCACTCAAGTCTGATAATCATATTTTGAAAAAATGATAGAGCTAAATAAAATAAATGTTGTTCATAAATATGCATAGTTCACAACCACACAACCACATAGTCTTTGCATCGACGGGATGTCTTTGCGACGTGCACCGGATCAGTCGGGTGAACGTAGTCTCTCATATGGCGTTTGTGGCCACCTACTCAGCCGCGGTTGGTGTTGGCCTTGCGCTTCACTGACGAGCCACCCTGGCGCTTTGGTAGCAGGTAATAATGGCCGTGCGCCATGCTTGTAGTGGTAAGCGAAAGTTTGGTCTGATCGTCCAACTCTTCGTCCGGTGATGATTCGATGACATTTTTGAAGAAAAGCTCGATTGACTTACTACACATTTGTACAAACATGTGCAGCCGGTCAGTTTATGAATGCATCCTCCATGTCCATTCCTACGTCCGTGCAACATAAGAGAAAGAAACTAGGATGGTGAATATACCTCGAACTCGGTCCGGCGACTGGACAAGCAGGTTGTGGGCACAAGGGCTAGCGAGGCGTCCTAGTGTCAGGCTAGAGAAGAGTTGGTGGTGGGATGGAGGCCAATAGGTAGCCAACTCTGGCAACGCGCGCAGTCTGCGTCGTTGCCGGAAATGGGGAAAGTCACGGCGACAACTGGGGACGGCAACAGCCGGCCAGCTCTTGCTGCAATGGTGCAAAACGGTGGCGAAAGAACAAGTTCATGGACAGCAGGATCCGCTGGGAACTGGCAATGGCGTCCCAGAGCGTAGACGGCAGCCTTGCCTAGGGTGGGGGCGGAGATGGCGGGCAAGGGTTTGGGGCAAGGAAGTTGCTTCTGTCGGTCTTATGTGCCACTGGCGGAGGGTCCGGGGTGGCCAAAGGAAGAACGTGCGTGTTGTCCGACCTGATGCACCAACGGCTGGGTTGGTCCGTGTGAGGTCCATGTGATGCGACCCGTTTAGACCGCGCTTCTGGAACATATGTTGTCTGTCCGTCAGTCAGCGCGGGCTGTTACGAACGGCCCAGCACAGAATGGGTCATCCCGCTGGAGATAGCGGGCCTAAGAGCATCTCCACTCGTCTCCCCGCAGAGCCCCCCACGGCCACTTTTTTTCATCCGGACGGCGAAAAACGGCCCAGTCAGGCCCCCGGTTCCTCGTTTTGGTCCAGATTTGAGCCTATTTTCGTCCGGACTCCCCATGCCATCCTCGGTTTCCCGGGGGTCTCCTGGGGACTCCGGATGAAGCTAAACCAACCGCCCACGCCCACGTGTCTCCTCTTTCGTTCGGATTCCCCGAGCCATCCTCTTTTTCCCCGTGAAACGCCGCTTGGGGAGCATACGACTGGAAATATACTGCCCCCCAGGCCAAATTTTCGTCCAATCCGGACGAAAATTTCGCCGGATTTGGGCGTGAAGAGCGTCAACGAGTGGGGATGCTCTAAGCTGCACGTGATCAACATTGCCTCTATCTCACTCATGCCTGCCGACTTACTAATTGGCATCCTAGATGTGATCATCATCACAAGATCTTTCTTCTTACACAGAGTCTTCATCTTGAAAGCGCGTGAATGATTAGTTCCCTCCAAACGGCGGGCGATCGGCGACCGCATCAGAACATGCTTCCCCCGATCCAACGGTGAACAGTCCGTGCACGGGCAGTGGGCCGTGGTACACAAGCAGTTGCAGAATTACACTAATCGACTCAGATTTTACCAGCTAGCACAGGTAAACACTCAGCCGGCCATGCAGCAGGCCACGCCATCCAAACCTGAGCCTCTTGGCTCTTATTGCGGCCGCCACAGTGGCCCAAGTACGTATACGTACGCTCTCCAACCAGACGGGACAACCAGGGCGTGCGCAAGCGAGCAAAGAGCCCGCCCGGCGCGGTGGTGCCGCTGGCACGATGCTCACAAGAGACACGTACGCCTGTCTCAGACTCTCACCAGTGAACGTGAGCAGCAGTACCGCCCGGGAACTATTCCGCTACCCGTCAGGTGCGCCTCCCAACAGCGCCGCCCTCGGCCCGGCCGACCTTATACCAACGGGCTAGTTTGGTTGTTTGCATAGTTTCTTTCCGCTCGTGTAACTTGAACAGGTAGATCCTTTTTTTTTTTGGACAGGTAGATGCTGTATGTGTGGAAATAGGGTTCAGCTAGTTGAGAACTAACTTCGTGCTTAGCTAAGTTTTACACTATTTGATTTGCATCGTGATTCGAGCTAGTCACGAGTTGCAAGATGACTTGCAACTGAAATTTGATAACATCACCTGACTGAGAACGAAGTTAGTTCTCAGTTGTCTGAGGAATAGTCACACCCGTAGAAATAAGACCTTAACTAACATGCACATCGAGTTTCGTTGCCTAGAAGGCTCTTTTCCGCTCGACGTGAGTAACCGAAGGCCGCAACCTGTTGTTTAGCCACCTTATTTACTTAGTTCACGATGACACACATAACATAGTTCGAATGACAGACAAATATGCGTGGACTATGGCTAGGGCGCGATAAACAACAACAACAATCACTCGTCGATCATGGCAAAGGATGGATTATTATGCTATGGGCACTTCTTGACCACCTTTGTCATGAAGTAGTCGAAGATGGTGACCTTGAAGACATCACCTTTCAGGACCTTTCACTAACCGATCTTGATGTCAGTGAGCGATGGCAAATCGAACACAATCCTAATCCATGGCAACCCTAACGTTCACATCCTTCAACCCCACCACCCGGGAGCAACCTGTGTTGGTTTTAGGGTGATAGTCCATGGGATGGAGACGAGAAGACTCCTCCGTGTGCACCCTCTCCCGCGAGATGTCCATGGTGCGGTCCACGAGGGCCTAGGAGGCGTTCCTCTCCTTGCACACCATCTCGTAGGTGGCGAGGAACACGACGTGCTCTAGTTATGCAGGCTCCTCCTTGCCTTTCCACTGTGCCTCCTCCTCGCACCCTCGTCCATGGTGAACCCTTATTAGTCAGATGAGTCTCTGAATTTGAAGTCATCTTCCAAAGAAGGCGGGTTTGGGTCTAGCTCAGGAGGCGTGACACCGTGGCCCGTCATAGTGTAGCTGGTGGCTAGGCGGGGATGCATTTTTGTAGGTGAAGAATGCGAGAGAGAAAGGTTTGGCTCGTAGGGCGATGGCCAAGTTTTTATAGCAAGAGACGATGCGGGAAACGACAACGGGAAGCTCGGGAGAAACGACGGGAAGGAATGGTGGTGTGCATTACGCTTCCTCGTGGGGAAGGTGCAACAACAAGTAGATGTCTTGCCTACCTCTGCCCAGGGAACTGTCGCCGATTCATGAAAGATGACCGGCAGTTAAGTTTGGTTTATGTCCGTTGCATCCGCAACGATCTTTATCGGTGTGGCACGACCAAAACTTGCTTTGTGGCACAAAGTTGGGCGCAAATTTTTATTTAGAGGCCGTTTGAGGTGCATGTTTGGGATGCTCTTAAGCCGCCGATACACACATGCAAGATACACGCGAGGCGGGCACGCGGCCGGCAACATCATACGTGGGAGTTGATGGGCGGGCGAGCGAACAAGCGGAGGCGCGGTAGGGGACATTCATCAATCGCCAAGGGCGTGCGTGGTAGCGCGCATGTCCTCCAACAAGGCCTCGGGGAGACGAAATGGGCCCTATTGGTTGCTTGACCTCCCTCTTCGTTGTTGCCCTTACATACATGTTTGACACCTTGGTGTTGAGAGATAAAAACTCATAGGGTAAGTCCTTTCTTACGGTGCCATAGTGAAGAACTTTGATCGGGTGTTTATCGTGACATACATTGCGTATGAGAGGATACTACCCACACGATAGGTATTCAGGTCTGTGGGTAAAATGTACAACCTGTAATGAGTGTAAAATAACTTGAATAACTGTGTTCTTGTCATGGACTGTTGAAATGGCCGTTGCTTAGGTTGATGAGATTTTTTTAATAATAATTTAAAAAAGGGGAAAAGGAAATTTGTACAAAATTTATCCTCTTAGCCCATTAGGCTGCAAGCTGCTGTTAGCGGGGTCCGTGGGCAACGCGACGACGCTCCCGGTTCCCACCGGCCGGTCGATGCATGCATGGGCGATGGTCCATGCGGCCGCCGGAGTGGTACTGGGCATGGCGACGACGCTGCTGCGTGCTGCTCGCTGCGCTAGTAGGAGGAGGAGTAGATCGGTAGGCTGAGCGAAGGGTAGGTCGCTCGGGCGTCGTGCGTGGTGTGTCGACACTACACACATGTGACTTGCCGTGGCAGTGCAGCATGTCTCTCCGCGCCCAATCTAATGATGGATCTGCTTGTGGGGCCGGGATCGACTTGTCCTAGCCCTCGTTAACGTACTGTGCCAGGATCCGCGCGACCCTGCGAAAGCTCCACTGCTGCCTAGCGCATGCATGTACCCCGGCTGGGATCCCTGGGAATGCTGTTGCGCTCGCTAGCTGCTGACTGCTGTGGCGGTAATTTTCGCAGCCACAGCCAGCTCTGATTTTCAACAGTCATTTGGCACCAATGTTGTACGTAACATCTCTAAGGGGGTAACGTATTTTGAACATAATTTATATCCGTTTGCGTCCGGTATGAACATAAAAAGTGTCCACATACATCTGCACCTTCTCCATTGGCAGAGACGTATTTTTTGACCGCAAAAACCCTGCCATGCATTAAAGAGGAGAAAGAGGACTAGCCAGGCCAAACGGACGCCATTCCTGCCGCATATTTGGTCCACGTTTGCGTTAGGACGGACGATGCGGTCATCTTGCGTCTAGCCGCTGGAGCGCATTTTTTGTCCACACACGTAAACGGACATTTTTGATCCGTTTGCGTCGCCCCGTTGGAGATGCTCTAAGAGCACCTCCAGCCCGACGTAAAACAAACACCAATTTTTTTTTCTTCTGACTTCGTCTGGATAGGACCTGGATAGGACCGTGGATATTAAGTTGGTTGTTGCCACGATGATCTGTTTACGTCGGGTAGCCCCAGCGGCCCGACGGTCCGCCCAGACTATGTATGTTTGAATCAAACAAATGTATTAAAAAGGGGTTAAATTGAAGAGATATTTAGACCATTCAAACCGCGACATTACTGGCTGAAAATGCGTCTAATCTAGTCCATAACAAAGTTCACTAACTAGAGTACGAAATGAACATCCAAAATGGGCACAACACGAACATAAGTAGCAAAGGTAGAAGAAGGAGGATATAGTGCTCTCAACGTAGAAACGAGCGATCAGGTGTCCCGTTGCCGGTTTTCGTCTCGCTTCTTCTCGAACCATGCCCGTTGGTCCGCATCCGTGGTGTTCAAGTCCGCAGGCATGCGTTGAAGGATGCCGGTTCACTGAGGCCGCGAATCCTGCCCCTTCGTACAATCCGGTCGGCGATGTGCTGGTGGCGGCAAAGCGGGACAACGTGTAGACTTGCACAACAGGGAGGGTGTTGACGGCGGCAAAATTGATGACCGCCGTTGCATAGGTGGCCGTGCCAGTTGGGAACTTACATCTAACTACACTAACCACAGGTTTATAGGGCAGATTGTATCGCATATAAGCCCATTTTGCACCCACCTCTGATCTAGGTGCCACCCCCTCATTAGTGACACATCATGTTTTCTCTCCTAGGGGTTTTCTCTCCTAGGGGCGCTGAATGAAAATCCAAACCATAAAAAGTTTATATGAAAGATATACATCAAATCAATTATGGACCTGATTAATTTACATATTTCAACTCAAACACATTAATAAGTCCATGAGAAAGTTAGTTATGAATTTATTGTCAGACCAAACATCCATTTTTTTGTCAAAGTTTGAGATAACTTTCTTTCGAGAATATTAAGACAACAACTTTATACCTATTCCTTATGATTTTGAGTTTTATAAGTGTATCATGATTTTTTCTGATGAACTTGAGTTTTCAGACTAAATTTGAAAAAATAAATCAAAGTTGATTATTTCCTAAACTGCCCGAGTTGTAATGTGAAACATCTAAGTAGGAAATTATGCTTCATTTTTCTAGACCTAAATCAGATTTCTTGAACAATATGATTTTTAGTCAAAATTTAGGACACTAGCTTCATATCATTTTCATAGTTGTGAATATTGGAGTGAGATTTTTCAAATACATTATGTAATTATTTGATCTTTTTGAATAGTTTGAATTCTCACACAATATTTGCAACAATTTTAAATTCATTGTTCTCCCCAAATCCCAACATTTTATGTGGGCATCTGAAAAATATAGTAATATATTTATGCTTTATTTTTTCTAGTTTATTATTTAAATTTTTTGTTTTTCAGTCAGATTTAGGACGAAATTTGGCCTAATATATTGGGGCATTTGATGTTAATAATATATTCATGGAATTGAATAATTTCTTGAGTACTTTTGAATATTTTTAGACAACTTTAAAATAGTATTTTGTATTACATAATGGCTACATCTCATATCTTAAATATATGGTCAGAAAATTTTGAATGCCAAGGTGGTGGCTACATAGGAAAAAAAAACTCAGGCAAAATTAGAGTGACCGATTTTTTTTTTGAAAAAATGACGCTTTATTAGTTAAAAGATTTAAGTATTACACCGGCCTCTGGATAGTTAAGATGCACACAACCGTCTAAAAATCCATCACGGAATAAAGTAGGTACAAAATAGAAACATCATAAGTCTCTAATAAACTAGCCGAAGGAGCCGCAGTTTTGGAATTATGCAGTCACCCATGTTGGGTAGTAAATTCCTTTTGCCGTAACCTCCAACCATGTAGATACCTTAGTAAATAGGTCACGATCCTCCGTGCGCTGAACCAACGAACATCAACGGAGCAAAACCGTACACAGTAGATAACCTTCATAAGAGAAGAATCTTTATCATTAAAACCTTGTCATATGACAGCTATCGCTCCCACCCTGATAAGTAACTTGTACCTATGATCCACCCGTCTAGACAATTGCCAAAAATGAGACCGGAAGAAAAGATGTTTGATTGTCTCCTCATCGTGACAGAAAACACATTTCGTACATCCATGCCAATTACATTTTACAAGATTATCTTTCGTAAGAATAATTCCTCGACGAAGATACCACCCATAGTTTTCAAAGGTATCTTCATTTTCTAAATGGACCTATCATTAAGTACCAGTTGAATGGATATGGATGCGATTAGAGTTAGGGATAGTTTCATGTTTTGTAACTTTTGAACAGTTTTAATTTCTTGACGACATTTATTCTATACCTAATAATAAAGGGAGGATTGTTTCCTTGGTCCAACATTTTTTTGGACAAGTTTACCCTCCCACCAAATGTCATAACGCACCCGTGCCATCAAAATGGTTCGTTTATTTTCTTCCGCTGATGCGTCCTCGAGCTCCTTTCCACAGGGCACGGCAGCCGCGTCGTATCGGTAAATTGGCCCATGGGCCTAGACGACTCGCACGCCGACCAACACGATAAAGAAATCGAGATGATGCGTTGATGTTTTAGTCCATGAGCCAGACATGATCTTGGATCAGATTATTAATTCGAGGAAGATTAATTCAAGGAATGGAGATAGAGAGGCAGCGGAAGGTCAACAAGAAAGGCGAGGGGAGAAAACGCGGCTGGTTGGCGCCAGGAGATTGCACTAGAGCTCGATCCCCCGGCGCAAAGTGTGGGGAGGTTGGACGGCCATAGCTCGATCCGACCAGGCCCCGGGAGGTGCACCTGAGCTTTCCTGACGGCGGGCAGGAAGAGACGAACGATGAGAATTGCGGTGAGGAAGGCGCGTCAGCAGGCTGTGTTCAGCTCAGGGAATCCGCCCGGCCTCGCTCTCGCCGTCTCGCGTCCTAAAAGTGGGGTGGGGATCGGAAGTAGCAAGCCAAAAGACGCACGGACTCCCTCAGTGACCAAAAAGCTAAAAACGCACTCTCCAATCTGGCCACATCCTACACAAGATTTCATGTTTCACATTTTTTTACATCAACCTAAACTCAGTACAATCTTTAATGAGACGAATCACACCTGCTGAGCGGTAAATCTGAAATGATATTCCAAAAGTTAAATACTTTTCCTGACTTAAAATAATTGTCTAAAAATAGATATATCTAGACATGTTCATTGTATAGATACACATCTATTTTTATGCAATTATTTTAAAAATGAGGGTGTACAATTTTTGAAAGTTTATTTGTGCCCACGACACCAAGATTGCACCAACCTCTATTCACGGCTCGATCCTACACTATTAAGCTCAGCTACAACCAGCGAAGAGGGCGAAAGAGTAGTTGAGTAATTCAGTCAGGAGACTGAAATAGGGACATGGTCATGTAGGAATTGAAAAGAAGAAATGAGGATGAGACGGAGGTGAGAGAAAATTATGTACATTATGGGATAAAAAAAGGACAAAACATAATACTCCCACTGTTTATGAATAAGTGACTACATTTTGTTTAGATACGGCTTTATCTAAATACGTTCTAAGTGTGTCTATACATCTGTATCTAGAAAACATATTATCACGTAAAATTATATGAAAATATAGATAAAAATAGTTAAATGTGCGGTAATACAAGTTAATGTACCGGGGCTTGGCAACAACATCTTCTTAGGATTAATCATGCTTATCACGAACTGAAAAATTGTGACTGCGACCGCCTTTGTTATATATAAGAAAATAAGGATGGCGCTCATAATAATGAATACTCTGTAATATTACAAATCAGGACTTACAATCTATTCTTACTAGGTAGATTTTTTTTTGACATAGGGCATGATTATGTTGGCCCTGAATAGAAAAAAAACATCTGAGAATTTCTTTCTTCCGGTGCAACGCACGGGCACTTTTGCTAGTTCTATAAAAAGTGGCTACACGTGTGCTCATATCTGAACTGAAAATTGAGATTTATTTTTTTCTAGTTTTATGGCATTTTCTCAATATTTTAAGTTTTTAACCAAAATTAGGTCTACATTTTTATGGATTTTTTCTCCAAAATGTTAATGAATTTGAACTAAGAAATTGATAATTGATTTTAGGAATTATGCATATTTATTTTCATTTTTGGATTTTTTGTAGTGTTAGACTGGGCACAAAATGGCAGGGTTTCTTTGGAGTGGTTTTGATAGTTGGTATCGGTATTTAAATTGTTTTTGTTTGGAGGTTGTAACATAAACTTCGACCAAAGATTAGTTTGAGGGGGTCGTGAGAGCGACTATATATATGTCTATTGAACTAGTGAACTAGTGGTCTATTTAAACATAGTTATTCTCTGCACGTAACTATCGCTGATCTCATTCTCATGTCTACGATCCTCACTTATTAGTGGTGCTTTCCCCCATTTGAAGCTATACATAATCGTCCCAGTTAACCTGAAAAGAAAAGAGACCCAGCCAACCACTACATTCCGTGGATTGGCAGCACCCTGCCCCAGCTAGCTGGCCCAAGAGAATAAACAAACTCATCGTTCTAACCATCCTGTCGTGTGCCCGCGTGGACCCTTCATCGGCTGTTCCAGTGACGGGATCGATGTGGAGTGGAACCCGATCGAGCCACCCCCGCTGATCAGAACTCGCGCATGATTTGATCGGTCAGCTAGACAGCGCGCTACTCGGCCGTCGCCGGAGACTTCCCAGCGGCGAAGTCGTTTTCATGGACTCCCTTATAGAAAACTTCTCATGTGATGATGGCAATATCTGCGCTTGGGTAACTAATTTCCCGTTTGGTCTTCGGAGCCGCACAATTTTCTACACGGAGACTGAATGTTACACCGTGAGAGTGAATGGCTGTAAGATTAGCCTGTTCCCATCATCAGGGACTCCCATCTTCTCAGGGCATCTCCAGCGGCGCGACGCAAATGGTCGCTCAGCGACCGTTTTCGTCCGCCGTGACCGGAAATGCATCTGAGTCCTACTCCAGCGGGGCGACGCAAAGTGACCGGGTCGTCCGCGGAGACGCAAACCTGGCCCAAATATACGTCAGGTTTGCGTCTCCGCGGACCTCGGCGGTCGCGCGGAGTGTCCGCCGAAAAAGACGTAGGACCCGCGCGTCAGTGACAGGGAGGCCGATATTATTCCCGCCACTGGCCATTCCCCACGCGAAATTGCAAACTAGACCGGCGCGAGCAGTCCAGAAGCGATGGACGTCCTCGCCGCCGCAGCCACCGCCATGGATGCGGAGCAAACCCTCGCACCCGCCGCCGCCCCACACTCCCCCGTAGCCACGACCACAACCACAATGGAGGCTGCAGCTTTGAAGCAAAGCGGACCGCCACCGGCGGCGGCCGGGAGGCAAAGCCGAATGCGGCAAAGAAGGTGCTCTCCCCGGAGGAGAAAAAAATCGAGGCCGCGAAGCGTCGCGGCCGGCGCAAGAACCAGAAGATCAAGACTGCCGCGGCCGCCAACCAGCAGGCATGGCAGATGCAGATCAAAGCCGGCGTCGCGCAAGTAGCCCTCCATCCGACCTTAGCGGAAGGCTACATGCTCGTCAAGAAA
Source organism: Lolium perenne (assembly GCF_019359855.2). Taxonomy (NCBI): domain Eukaryota; kingdom Viridiplantae; phylum Streptophyta; class Magnoliopsida; order Poales; family Poaceae; genus Lolium; species Lolium perenne. Next base: position 271,795,528 of record NC_067245.2, read on the forward strand.
GAGGGGATCGCCGACGTCGCTCCTCCGGTCTCGTCGGTGAGCTTGGTAAGTTCCTAGCTGCGCCCTGGAACTCCCGCTCCCTTGCAGGGCCACCCGTCATCGCGGTTCGCCTCCGGCCTGCCGCCGGTGAAGTTGACCGGGTCGGCGGAGCAATTAAATGGGGCGGCGGTTCCTGACTGCAACCGGACGCCTAGAAGCGGTGACTCATGCCCGGGCACGACACAGAAGACGCGACAGGTGCCGGAGGAGAGCATGCCACAACCCCGCATCCTGTTCGACGAAATGGCGCCGCCTGCCCCGACGATGGACGACCCGGTACATGAGCTCTGTCAATGTGTGCGAGTGCCGTGTATCATGCGTCTGATGTCCGGTCATTCGTAGAACTATTGGAAGGACCGCTATGACTCAGACATCCAGGAAATTATCTACGGCGGCGGCTTCGTTCGTGGTGATCCAGCTGGGACAGGCCCGCATGATGACTGGGCAGCAACGCAAGATGCGGAGGACATCGAAACCGCACGGCTGTTCGCCACCCAGCAGACGTAGCCAACACCCGTGTCCGTCGACGACTTCGACGACGCGCCAACACAGCCTGACATTGCTACGAAGTAGAAGGGGAAGAGCCTGAGGACACAAGGCTTCGTCGACGACGAGGATAAGCGTTTGTGTGAAGCGTGGCTGGCAACGAGCCATGATTGTATTAATGGCGCGCAACAAAAGGGTCTATTGGGCCAAGGTCTTGCAGCAGTATAACGAGACCAGGATGCACCCGCCCTACCATATCACAAGCCCTCGGACGGAAGAGTCCCTCCGGAAAAGATGGAACTACATCAAACAAGAGACAAGCAAGTTCTGCTCGACGGTTGAACATGCTATTAACAACCCCGTAAGCGGCGTTGGCGTCATGACAGTGGTAAACACGATACAACCATGATCATTCTACACTATTTGCATCATTGTATGTACATCATTGGCGGCTATGATTGCAGGTATCCCGCGCCTTGGAGAAGTTCAGGGCGACGCATAAGAAGGGCTTCCATATGGTCCATTGCTGGGACGTGCTCAAGAACTCCAACAAGTGGATGACAAGCTTTGCGTCCTACAACGAAGCTGTGAGGAATGGGATAGCGATCAACCTCGACGGCGAAGACGACGATCAAGGCCGTCCAACCCTTCCACCTCGTCCACGAGGCCATAAGGCTACCAAGGCCGATCTTGTCCGGGAGGCGCATGACATTACGTTCACCCAGAGCATGGAGAAGATAATGGCCCACAACCGTGACGCCTTGGCTGCTAGGGACGAGAAGAGGCGTTTGGAAAAGGAGGCCGCAGCTGCCATCTACCACAACCTCGCGAAAGAGGTAATTGAGGTCCAGAAGGTAGACTCCGAGGCCAAATTGCTTGACGCCGAGGCTAGGAGGATGGACGCCAAGGCCAAGATCCTCGCAGAGGACATTAGGATCATGCTAGTCGATTTGAGCAGCGTCAACGACGACACCTGGGCCTGGTTCATGAAGAGGCGCGCCGAAATCCGCGCGCGAGACGCCTGGTCTCCACTTTGCGCTGTGACATCTGCAAAGTGTGATGAACTTGTCTCAGCCCTTAATTTGCGGCTGTAAAATGGCCACTGCTTCCATACACCCCCAAACTCACAATCACATAAACGTACCGAGCCGAGTTGATCCGATTATTTTTTTGTAAGCCAATTCGGCTCGGCTCGAGAGCCGCGGACAAGACCTCACCTAAATGAAATTTGAGCAGGGCAAGATTCGAACCTGCGTCGCTGCACAGTGCATGGACGCCAAAATACTGCGGTAACCAACTGGGCTGCGGAAGGTTCGTGTCATAGATCTACAAGAATTGGTTAAATACTTTAGTTTGTTGAACAGATTATTAATAATTGTCCACTATTGCGAACCGAGACCCTCGCCGGTCCGGATTAGCTGAGTCGATCGCTGGAAAAAAACCTACATCTTCCAGGCAAGAGACAAGGAGCAAAGCGACTGAGCCACATATCAATTTCTCATTGGATAATAATGAGAGATCATAGAAACTTAGCGGGAGACGTTAATTAAATTTCAGACGGAAAGCTTCATACTACAGACGGTACCGACGGTGACAAAGTTTTCAACCGTTTTTTGACCCTAAAATTTAGGACCAGATTATTCAAAACTAATTCTAAAAAAATACCAACATGAAATTGAAAGACTGGTGTGTGCGTCGGGGTGTTGGGTGCAGAGCAAGGTGCGATCATATGATGGCTGAAGTGGAAGAGCCGAGAAGAGAAGCAGGACAACATGAGATCGAGCCGGAGGTCGGGGGCGAGCGCGGCCATCGGAGTTTGAGTACCCACGTATTATGCATCTTTAATATATTTTACGTGGAGCTGAGTGCACAACACGGAACAAATAGAACAACACGCCATAGTTTAAAATTGAGCAGCAAATCATTAAAAATTAATTTAAAAAAAATTAGCAACAAGAAATTGGAATATAGAGGAACTCATTTTTATGAATAGCTTGTTATATAAAGTGATTTTTTTCGACCTGGTCAACATGCAACACGCCTATGTATGTTGCATGTAGTGGGACCAGCACAATCTTTAGTGTGCCATGTTAGAGACATGTGTAGACCCACATGCAACTCTCCTTACAAGATACATAGCTCTGTCCATACAACTTTTGGGATATATGTCGTCCCACTGCAACATTCCTAGCAATCTAGGTATACATCAATCAATATGTGGACCCACATGAAAACACTCCTATCACGCTCGCTTGATCTACCCTTAGGGCATCTCCAGCGGCGCGACGCAAACGGACGCTAAGCGACCGTTTGCGTCCATCTTGACCGAAAATCCGTCTGGCACCACCTCCAGCGGCGCGACGCAAAGTGACCGGGCCATCCGCAGAGACGCAAACCTGACGCATATTTGCGGCAGGTTTGCGTCTCTGCGGACCCGCAAACCGTCCGCTCGCGTCTCCACCGGGCCCGCTTGGCAGCGAGTCTGCATGGAGGGCATCGCTTCGGCGGTCAGCGCTTCCGCGTCGCGCCGCAGCCTTCGCCATCAATGGCGCGGCTGCCTGTTCTGCGCACGCACTGGCGGGCGGCGGTTGGGCTTCTGCGCCGCCTTCAATGGCATCGTATCTCGCGTGCGGCCGCCCTTAAAAGTCCAGCGGCCGCGTTCCTCCTTTGCCCACACCTCCACTCGCACCACCACCGCCGCAGCGCCATGGGGAAGAAGAACGACTTCGAGGCCTCCGGAAGCGGCAGCAACAAGGGGACGCAGAGGGTGCCGCTGCCCGTCACGCTGGGGAGGCTGATGCACGGGAAATGGATGTCGTGCGAGCGTTGGTCGGGCGTGCAACTGCCAGGCGGCTGGCGGCTCAGCTACCGTCGGATGCCCATCCATCCCGTCCCTGCGCGCGAGCCTGATCGGACCGCGGAGATCCGGCGAAGGAGGCGGTACCTGCCGCCAGACCTCCGCGCCGATCCAGCGTACGCCATCGACTCTGAAAGTTGGCGTACCTATCTGTCGACCAAGACGGATAGCAGGAGGAGGGCGGGCTTCATGGGCGACAGGGATTTTCCCTTCGACCGTCCACCGCCGACTCGTCCACGAAGACAACAGGCGCCGACGCGTCGTCAGCAGGCGCCGACGCGCGCTCAGTACAACGACGACGACGACCACAACAACGATGACCACGACGACTACATCGAGGCCAAAAAATACGTCGTGCCGCTGGAGCCACCCCCCGACGCAAACGGACGCGCGGTCGATTTCGACCATTTCGGCCTACGCAAACGGACGCGCGCGGACATTTCCGGACGCTAAAATGCGTCGCGCCGCTGGAGATGCCCTTAGCACCCTTTGGGACATGTGGATCCACATATGTCTACCCTACCACCTTTGGAACATGTGGATCAACATGCACCACTCCTATTTGATCCGCTAGGTCTACCCTTACCACATTCGACACATGTGTAGACCCACATGCAACCCTCCTTGCGAGATATATAGGTTTGCACATGCAACCCTCCGTAGTTTTGTTCATCGGTTAAACCCTCGGTTCACTCTTTTTATTTGCCGGTTTTTAATAAATAGAATAGTATAGAAATATTAATAGTCTATGAGAAAATTCAATCTATTTAATCCCTACGTGTAAGTACGATAGAAACCAATATCGCGCCAGCTGGTTAACCCATTCGCCCTGCCCTGCTGCCTGCTGGGAGGTCGCAAGTTTGAATCTTGCCCCTGTAATTTATTTTTCTTTTGTGTGAGGCATTTGTTAAAATGCTCGGTTTGCTGCTATATAGGCTTTTATTCTTCTATAAACATAAACCTAGATATAGCTCATTGGGTATGGTCCATGTGTGTCTCCAGGGATACCCAGGCTCGAATCTTGGCATCCACGCATTTTTATATTTTTTATCACGATTTGTTTCGACTAGATAATCTCTAAACTGTCAGACTCGGTTCAAACCCGGCTCAGCTTAACACAACTCCAGCCTTCTAGGCTCGTCTCGAGCCGAACTGAGATTAAATCCTGGCCATCCTTGTGTTTCTGCTTATGATACCCTTTCGCTCTTGGGGGTGTATGGAAGCACTGGCCTGTAAAATTTCGTGCAAAGTTGACGCTAGTTACTCTTTTTTGAATTCTGGCCTGCGCCTAAAATACGTCGCCCCGCTGGAGCCAGCCCCAGACGCAAACGGACGCGCGACCATTTCTGCGTCCACCAGACGACGCAAACGGTCGCCCGCGAACATTTTGGTGTCCGAAATGCGTCACGCCGGGAGATGCCCTGGTGCGACGATGGCAAGTATTTGCACGGCGCGATCGAACTACTCCCGTTTTGTCTTCGGAGCGCACGTTTTTCTGCACGAATCTTGCATAGTGTACTATACATCGTGAGAGTTGATGTTTCCGTTCCTGCAAGATTTCCCTGTGCTGCACTGTCATGTCAGGTGGTAGACGACGGTTCAGAAACGGGTCTTGTCTTACGGAGCTTCGGCGTTGCCACGGCAAGCCCGTTTTGACAGGGACATATATACTGAGATAGATTTTTCTCGATTAAAGAAATTTATTAATACCAAAAGATATCAATCACACTCTAGTCTCTGCAACAACGTCTCACCCTAGTGGCAATACGGATGCACACACCCAAAAAAGATAAAAAGAAAAACTAAGAAATAAAAATCCCGCTACAGCATTTCAGACCTAGCAACGGCAATACAACCACCACCGTGACAATACCTGAAATACAGACTCTCTAAAAGCGACGCCTCTAAGAAGGAAACAGTGCACCATCACCGCCATTGTCCGATCAAAGGTTTTAGGTTTTCACCCTGAAGATAGTCTTTACTCTCAAAACAATGCCTACAACAAGGTCATTGTCACGCACAACCAGTTAAAGCTAAACCTTGGATTTTACCCTGAAAGGTAAGACTCTGAACTTAACCGGTGCTGCCGTCCCCCACTTGCATACAACTGTTGCGGAGCCCAGAACGCCAAGCAAGTCTCTCAGCATCACGGATACTCGAACCTCCTTTAGCCAATTCACCAATCTGGCCTTCATGATGTTCCTTCTTCTGATTTCACCATGGACCAAAAAGTCACTTGATGTCAACAGAGAATAGAGCTTCTCGCCGCTCCCTCCGGAACCAAACGGTCGGATAAAAACATGGGTGCGCGCGACCGAATATCACCAGATCCAGCAAACTACATGCAAAAGATGCACTATTCCATTCGCCGGCGAAGCTTTCCGGAACTCATCTCTCCAGCCAGATCAAGACAAACTGACCTCCGGTAGATCTTCTTCTTCGCTTGCGAGAAACCCGAGGACCGCCACCAAAACAAAGCAAGATCAGCAGCCACCACGTCGCTAGACCCTCCTGCCAGATCACCAGGGAAGAGGACGGCGGCGTGGATCATGCGTACCGCCGCCGAACCACCACCGGGGGCGGAGGCTGCCATCGCTCCACCCACTCCTCCATGGCTACCGACGAAGAGCATCAGACCCCGGCCAAGCAGCCGAGCCACCTGGCTTCCTCCACCGACGCCTCATCACCTCCCATGAAACGCTGCAGCGGAAACCCTCTCCTCCCCGTCGTCGTTCGACGGAAGGGGCGCCGCAACCACCGTCGGTGCAGGGGTCGGCAGCAGCGGCGGCCTGTTGGGCGGCTGCGCGGGATGGGAGGGTCCCTCCGCCGCCACCCGGGAGGGCGGAGGGAGAGGAGGTAGGGTAACAATATCTTTGCCTGTTGTCAAATCGAAGAGGAGCTACGAATCGGTTTGACTAAAATGACTTCACCTTCTCCATCTGTGCGGTAGACGGCGCTGTATCTGAAGATTAGTACAGCAGTACCAGAAACGCGCGCGAGTTCGAGTATTTGAGGAGCTCGCTGTCCAAATATCCCCGTGCCTCGTCCAGTGACTGTACTTGTGAGTTGTAGTGACTAGTGAGTTGCCATACGAAATGCGTGCGAACACACCTTGAACTAGAATAGCCTGCACGTTCAATGAATTCAGCGTTTCTCTCTATCTACGAGTGGCATTTCTACGGATTTTTTCTGCAGAAAGAATACTAAGAACTCTACAATCCCTCGCACATGTCGGCTCGTCACATGCTTTTCAGGCAAGCTGTACCTTAACAGAGAGACTGTCATCAGTTCCAGCAGCAGGTAGCTTGCTAGGCAGGACGTGACGTGCCGAAACATACGCATCAGCAGCAGTACTGCAGCTGCAGGGAGGTGTATAGTACTCGGCACATTCACACGGCTAGCTAGCAATACTACGTAACAACAAGGCGTCGAGGAAGAAGAAACCAAGCTAGAGGACGAGCTCGGAATCATGCCGGCTTGACCCTTTTTTATTCCTGGCTATGATGCGTCGCGAGCTGAGGCTGGGCAGGCCGGTGACGTGCGTCCATGGAGAATCGCTTTGCTTGCCTCCTCTATGCATGTCTTGGCCTGCAAGCTCTCTCCTAGCTAAAAGTGGAAACAAAGGTTCCTGTTCCCTCGTTATTCCATTCGCCGGTTGCCAGGCCGGCCATGGATTCGAGCCCCAAGGAGAATGCCCGAGAATAACTCCCCGATAAGTACCTAGCCATGAGGTGGACGTCTCACACACAGCGAGAGAAAGGGAGGAGGAAGAGAGAGAGAGAGAGACACGGACGGGACCATGGCGTGTACTGTATTACTCTGGTACAGTACCAGGGTCACAAGTCTACAAGAACCAAGTCCCTCTCTCGCTCCGCATGTGAATTTTATGCACTCAGGTGTATCTTTCATCTCTCATTTCTTACGTTAACCTGGCCGGTTGGACTAGTTCATACGCTGTAAAGAAAAGCAAGTTGTACATATCTTGCTCGCCATTTTTAGAAAGCATCAAGCTTTCAGGGTTGTTAATTACCAACTTCTTTATACTTGGTCAATTCTCCACGTATCAGTTCTAGACCACGCATATCTAAGGTTTTTTAAAATCCAGACTATCTAGAATTTACACTTGGGCACGAAGCTACGCCCTACATGGTTGAAATCAAGCGACGATCAAGCCCCCGCGGACGGTGGAAGATCGACGGCAGCCTGATTAGGTAGCCCTCGCCCTCGGGTCGCTCCCCCGCGGGCGACTCCAGGGCGCCAACCCTAACCCTCCTCCACCCCTCTCCTCCGCCCTCCCCCGCCGCCGCCGCCGGCGCGAGCCGTCGGGCAAAGCCCGGACGGTGCCGACGGCGGTGGCCCTCCTCTACCCGGCGTTTCCTCTCCAGGCGGGGCTGGCGGGCAGGCGACGGTGCGCCTGTGTCGACGGGGTTCCGGCGGCGGCGCGTCCCTCAGCGGCGTGGCGGCGGGTGGCGACGAGGTGGCGGCGCGGCTTCTTGGTCGCGGGACGGCGCGGCGGCTCGGGCGGCGTCACGGCCCGGTCCCGGGCCCTTCGGGCCCCATCCGGGTCCGGCGGGCCGGCTCCTTCCTGCGGTGGTCCTCGCGACGGACGGAGGGCGGCTGCGTGGGGGTGGCGGCCGCCGGCGGCACGTACGCTGCAGCGCAGCGACCGGATCTTCACGAGCCCGCTCGGGCTCGGCCGGGCCAGCTGGGCCTGGTGTGATCTGGTCAACGCGTCCGGTCGGTGTCCGCGGGCGGCGGTGGAGATGGTTCCCTCCGACGTGGCTGCTATCGTGCTGCCTCTCGCTCCCGGATGGCCCGTCTTGTTCCTGATGTCCCCAGTTCGTTGGTCACGGTGAGACGGCGGTGGTGCCTGCAAGGCCGTGGTGGCGGGAGTTGGTGGGCGGCGAGTATGGTGGAGCACGAAGGAGCGTTCAAGGCGGGACTACGAGGGTCGGGAGAAATCCCTGTCGGTTCCGCCGACACCGACGCGGTGACGCCCGCGGGCGCCACCCCTCCTTCTTGAAGGGCGTTGGGTGAAGCCCTGTTTCCTGTCCTTGCGCGTACCGGGGGAAACCCTAGGATCACTCAGGGCAGCAGCGTCGTCATCGTCGCATCCCTTCTTGAAGGTGTTGCTTGGTACGCGGGGCTTCCAAGTGCTAGGCATGTGGTGGATATTCTCCGGCGGGCGCAACGGTTGCGAGGCATCTCCGTTTTCGTCAATTCGACCTCTTTCGGCATTAGTTTCTCTTGTCTTTCTTTTGTGTTTTCTTTTGGGCGTGCTTGTGCTGTTTGCCCCAGCCATGGATCCTGTTGTATCGGTCTTGTGCTATATTAATATAGCGGGACGAAAGCCTATTTCGAGGAGAATGTGAAAACTAGCAAGTACATAGTTTAGATCAAAACAATCTAAAATCTGAAAACATGCATATATAGTTTGCAGATATGTGGTATGGATTTCAACTTATCTCCTTTTGGAGATGTGTAGATAAGATGTTTTGTTATGGTTTCACTTACTTCAGATTGCTTACTTTTTTTTGAAACGGGACAGATTTATTGCTAACTTAATTCAATTAACTGATGATGATGATGCAGTTATCTGGAAGTTTTAGGCAAAGGGTATCTACTCTGTAAGTTCCTTAGATCCAGTACTGGCGAGTTCTTCTTCGGATGCAGCAGGGGGGCTTCTAGCAGGCTTCACTACAGGCTTGATTAACCTAAGACGGACATCTCTCCGCCTGGCAGAGCTACCACATCGGCGAATCTGCTTGCGCGGTTTTGAGGAGACATGTCTTGAGAACTCCTTTTTGTCGGTACCACATGGTGCGTCGACCACGACTCTTTAGCTGTGATTATTGTGGCGCTGACAATGATGGAGAATATATCAAGATGGTTGTGTCCGTTAGACCACCAGATCTTGATGGCGTGAATTTGGATGTGTAAAGATTGTGTACCGGATGATCGGTGTTTTGCAGCATGCTCAGCAAGTGGGGGCAGCAACAGCGGGCTGAAAATCCTAGGTCTGACCTTCACTGGTTGTACCTCATAATGATGGATTTATATTTGTTTCCTTGATGAATGCATTGTCTGGAGTTTACTCGTACTTCTTCAGGGTGAAAACCCATGATCTGATGACCAGGTAACGAAAGTGTTTATGCACTATTTCTTTCTTGGAGACGTCGTTTATAGGAGAACCTTTTTTGTTGTCCAGGTGTGGCCATTAGCGGTGCTAGTTCTTGATGTATCACTGTTGAGTTAGGCGGTGTTCTTTTTTGATGTGTTCAACTTCATTGCTTTTTTTGGCATTACGATATTGCAGAGACTGTGTGTAATTGATATCTATTAGGTATTAATATATTTTGCATCCCAATACTATGGACGAAACTGTTATTGATATCTAATAGATATCAATTACACACAGCCTCTGCAACATCGTAATGCCAAAAAAAGCAATGAAGTTGAACACATCAAAAAAAAAAACACCGCCTAACTCAACAGTGATACATCAAGAACTAGCACCTCTTCCTTCTCTCCTCCTAGTCCCTCCCCCTTTCCATCCTCCGAGATCTGCCCAATATTGGTGGTTTGATGTAAGAAATCTTTAAATCGCCACAATCTGAGTGAGGTGTAGCATCGGAAATATAGAGTTCAACAAACCAAACATCCACTCTCAATATGTTTATTAATATTTTTCATCGAAACACCCGTCAATCCCTAAAGTGACGATTGATAAATAATTTGATGCAAATATCGTGACACAACGCCCTTATCTTATGGTGCATCGCAACGCCCCACCCTTTCTTCCTTCACACCTTGTATCGTGTAATCACCGCACCTTTGTGCCCTCCTTCTTACCTCCCTTCAGTTCCATCTTCCCGAGATCTGCTGCCGCCTCTGGTGTTGTCAAGTGGTCACAATGCTGAAATTTCGACGTAAGAAATGTATAAATCACCATATTTTTATGAACTGGTGGGGGTATCGGAAATACATAGGTCAACTAATCCGAATTTCCACTCTCAATTTGTTTAAAAGATTGGGAAAAGATTTGCTGTCATTGAGGCGCCGGTCAATTTCTGAAGTAGAAATTGATAACATGCGTACTGTTGACAAGTACAGGAACGTATTTATGAAGATACCCCTGATGCGTCCACTAGCTGCCTTGTACCGTCTGCTCCAGTCGCCGGTAGTATTTCTTGTCTTGTTTTTACAGATGGAAAACTGTGAGACCGCACAGTCTCCATCAGCGATAGATGTACGTGTAGCTACAGCTCTCGTCTCGCGTCTCCCCACAAAGAAAGCAACCCAACACGGCCGGGGGGAGAATCTCAGGGGGACGGCGGGCCCTGCGCCCTCACAGCACAGTGAAACCATATTCCTATCTTAGCTCCGCCTGTGACCACTGCCCGCCTTGCCGAGCTGCTGCTGCTCTCCCTCTCTCTCTAAACAAAACCCAGAACTACACAATCACATGAGCAGACACGTACAATTACTGTGCGGCAATCGTCGTATCGTGTTGGAATTTATGTCCTCGGAACGTACAAGCTGAACCAAATCTTCTTAAACTAATCGTTCCAGCGCTGCCTGTCGAGTCTCGTCTCTCTTCTAGGGAGGTGCGTGTGCGCGTGATTTGATACTGTGAATGCATGTGTGATTCGATCGGTGTGTGTGCATGCTGCAACCTTCAGAGGCAGGCAACGATCGAGTTTGTTGTACGTACGTACCGTGAATGTTTTGTTTAAGGTAAGTATACTACGGGAGCCGTGGGTCGACGCGAGACCATTGTCGGGAAACAACCGCAAGATGCCAGTCGCCACCTCGCACGGAATTCCCTCACCTAATGCGTACAAAAACTATAGCCCCTCGATCGGGCCACATTGTTTACTGATCTCTGCCACATCTAGCTCGCTCGAGGCTGTCGATCATCGATCTCAGCTTGTTGATCGTTGCCGGAGCATAAGCGATTTAAGTATGTTTTGATTCTCTGGAGAATGAGGTGCGTGGAGGACGGGTTTTGTATTGTTCGGAGCAGGCAGCGGAGGATTGAATAGGTTTCCGTGACGGCCGTGCTTTGACTTGTTTGACTAGCTAGCTTAGGCTCATGCACCCTACCTTCAATTCCCCCTTGACATGATTGATCGATCCACGATCGGATCAGATGATTGACACATATGCTGGCAGCTTAATTATTGCTGCACAAAGCGCGGATTAAAATAAGTTGAATGCAAATTACATCGAGCGAAGGTGAGAATTTTAGTTCCGCCGAGCAAACACATCGCGAGCCGTCGAATCTTCACGTGCCAGATGGCAAGTTGCTAGGGCCCACCCCGGAAAAAAGGGTAGCAACTTGTGTGTGGCCGACCCAACGTGTGGGGGTGTCCGCGCGTTACGACTGTCCAAACTAAGTGCATTGTCCGTGAAATCTACGTCCCCTTCCCCACCCTACGCCCCTCTATCACGCCACGAGGGTTCTCGTCGTCAAATTTGTCCCCTCTGCTCGTTGAGCCTCTTTATCGCTTGCATCGATGCCGCCCTGCTATCTCCCTCTTTCTCCCATGCTTCATCCACCGCCCTTCCCTAAATACTCCATTCCCCAGATCCATCGCCGATGTGGCATTTGAAAGTTTCAAGCCTGGGCCCGCACACTTTATACTCCTACAATTTCGATACACATTGTGCAAGCACATCGCGGGTCAGTTCTCCATCATTCCCTCCCACTTTCTTCCCTTTCTCCCTCCTTCATGGTCGATCCCACACCTCCTTCCTCTTTCGTGCATAGATCGACGGTTCTAGCTCCATCTACCCATTGTAAGACCATTTATGGCCTGTTTCGGTAGATATCTTTCACGGGGAAATTAATTTTGTGAACATTCCACTGAGAAAAGGAATTGTATAAATGTGTGAGTTTGTGCATTGTTAAATTTTCTCTTCTACGTTTATTTTCTTCCAAGAAACACCTCCTGATTCTGCACCAATTGATCGCATGTTAAATTATCGATCTTCTCTTGGTATAGGGGCATCCATATATTGCGAATACAAACCATAAAACCTTGTCACATCTCATATTCCTCCTAATATACTTGTCGACCTGAACATCGATCGTGGGAACACAACCAATCATGCACACACACATACACTGAATTATTAGATACATTGCATGCACTCAACATGTGATGTCACACTTCGTGTTAAGGTGAGTTTTTGCCCCATGGAAATCGGCCATTATGTATTCATTTCTTAAAGTGTTATTTTTTTTCTTATCTTTTCTTGAAGATATTTTTTCGAATTAAGGGAGACCAGCAGGGATAGGACTTCTCGAAGATCCTTTCTTGAAGATGTTGCTCTTATGCATGTTGCCAGGTTGCCACTGCAACAGCCCTTACACGTAAGTTCAGATGTGTGCTATATCAGTATATCATGTGTGACACCAGGTGCATGCACCTTTGTATCTCCAAGATAGGATACCCAACATGCAGCATGCCACGTCGATTACACGTGTGTATTGCCAAGGGAGCCGAAGCAATTTCGGCAGGAAGCTTCCCTCTTTTCCCTTTCGGTTGTTGATGAATTGTTGCACGTATACATATATCGATCCATGTGTCAATACGCCTACGTGCATGCAGCCGCAGGGTGCTTATCTCTCTATCTATCTGCGCCAGCAAAGAAAACTTCCAATTTCAAAGCGATTTCAAAGCCCTGACGACACTCTAGCCAAAGACGTCTGAGGTTAGCACCTCATGCTACGACAATCTCGCTTGCGTGTGATTTCCTCGGACTTTTTCCCCTTCACCGGCTACCGTGCGTGCAGCGTGCGTGTGCGTGTTAGTGCATGCCAACCGAACGTTTTTGGTCTCGGCAGATGCGTTTCTTGGACAATTTTGGCCAGTTTCTCCGTGTTCAATGCTCGCACTGCTGGTGGTTGTTGCCAGTGCATTGCTTCTTCTATCTCTTGTACGTCATGGTCGCTACCCCCGCAGGTTAACTCCACCGCTAGATGTTAATTTCTGTTGGGAGAGAGGGACATATGCAGTTAAATTTGGCGTGGAGGAGGACAAAAGTGACGGTCCAAAAAGTGAGTATTCAAGCTGTGTTTTGTTGTTCTGGCCTGCCCCTGTTGCTTTCGGCCTCAGAGTAGTACTCATTAGAGAATGTCCTATTTGATCACATGAAAAAATGGTGACAAACAAAATTGTGCCACCGTTTTTGGAAGTATACACGTATAGTATTGCATCTGTGTGTCATGCATTCAAGTGCCTGCAATGATGTATAAAGCAATAGTTGCTCGGTCCAGCCCATGGAAATCATTTTCAGTGATATTTCACCGAAATTCAGTGATTTTGGTAGATCCCAAAATAAAGAGCTTTCGGTTAAAATATTTCAAACATTTCAGTACTATGCATAAAATTCAAAAATAATTCATTTTTGTTTTTATATTTAAATGAATTTTGAGACAAAATTTCAGCCCTTCGGCCGAAGCGATATACCGAAATCACTGAATTTCAGTGATTTCATCCGTGGCCGGATTTTTTCTGAAACTAAAATTCGAAACCAAATCGGAATACATACAAATTAACTGTTTATTTTGTGGGTAAAGAGGACTACTCAAATAATTTGTTTAGTGCTGCTTTCGTAGATTGTACATGTATACATACAACTTGTACAGATCTACCCTGAATTTACCTAGTTCCTAAGAGACACAATGAACTGTTGAGCCTGTATAAGCATAGTTCTTCTGCATCGATCCAGTGTGCTGGATGTCTGCAAACTGCATGCATATGCGATTCCCATATCTTCTCGTCGCCTGGGCCGGCAATGGTGTGCATCATGCACGTCCATGCTATATAATACACGGCTTAACACTGATAACAGTGTCCATCCTTTCTGCATGTGCTTGGTGCTTTTTTTTTTTCGAAATGGGGATAAAACCCCGGCTTCTGCATCATGGTGATGCACACGGCCCTTTATTAAAAATAGTCCAAGACACAAATCGTTTACAAAGCACGCATCATCGACGATCGATACAATAACCAAACATCGAAAGAACCAGCATACTAAGACTATAAATCAACATAGCCTCCTAGTATGACGCCAACCAGCCTGGCACAAGATATCCTTAGCATGTGCTTGGTGCTAAAGAAACGATTCCCTTGGATCCATCTGATCAAAGTCTTTCCTGCGAAATGATTATTTCCAAAACTAAAAATAAATAAAAATCAATTTTGGAAAGAAAAAAACCTTCTCATGCGTGTAACACAAATTTTATGTGACTCTTGATTGCAAGGCAAAAAGTATACTGCCCATGGTTCATATTAGTTACCACTATTATAGATGTATCTAGATATATTTTTAGTTCTAGATACATCAATACTAGTGGCAAGTAATATGAATCAGAGGGAGTACTGGATTTCCAAATATCGAGTTTCAAGACAAGGAGTGCCCAAAGCCCCATATTTTGAGTTGAGGTGCACTAACTAGTATGTGAATAGTCTCAAAACTGCTGACTAGTGGACAAAATGACATACAACCTTCATGGCAAGGGGCATCCGATGACCGGTTCTTTTGTGCAAGCACTATGAGAATGGAAGCCAATGATCGTAAGAATTACTGAGCTAATGTGGAAGTGATATGGCAAAAGAATGTCACACAACAAAATGTTCTTTAAGGCATGGCACCTATATAGCACCCGGTTCAGTACATCCTCTCAGGTGGTAACAGGTTGTAGGAAGATATGCTAAAGGATAGGGAAATTTGAGGATGGTGCAATCTCGTTGAGGAAATTTCACAAGCCAATGTTGCCAAGGATGAGGGTGGATGCAAATGGGGGCACATATGATGGCAAAATGATACTTATTGAGGTTGTATCCACCTCACTCACAGTAGTTGATATCTTCATACTGAGCTTATCAAGGTTTTGTTGAGGCCTCAGGATTGGTACATCAATATCGATGATCCTGCTAGATATTTTGCCTTAATTGAAGTGGATGGAGGAAAATTAGAAGCGACATGTGAGGATATGTTAGTTGAAGAGGAAGCTAGAGATGACAAAAACATGGTCAGAAATGTTGTTGCGGAGACTGCTATCCAACTCGAGGTCGGGGGGTGTAGAGTGGTGGAGGTGATACACCATATGGGAGAGATTTTATTTGCGTGCCCATATCCTTTAGGGAGGAGAGACATGGCAGCGTCAAGGATGGAGGGCTCGAGCGTGATCAGATCGTCATGACCATTTCATCATCAACACTACAATGCTTTTTGGTGTACCACCTTCTCCATGGCTAGAGGTTGGCAAGAGGGTGGGTTTCGATAGCAGCAGAAGAGTGAACTAATTTTTTTGATCATATGCCCTATATTAATTCCATCATAGATCATATTCCCCCACTCTAGTTTGCTAATGCCATATCCCGTTTTTACGCTCCCAACATCGACATGCCTTTCTAGTTACTAAATTATTTCAAAATTTCTAAGCACAATCATGCCATGCGAAATGATGGTATTGACTATTTGGAAAACTTCCTTTTCAATGTCAGATAAATTAAATGGTTGAGAAGAAAACTGACTTTTGCACGTGTGTTTGTTCCCCTAGACAAAAGAAGGGAGCAGAGACGAGTATCATACAGGTAGGTGGCTACTGTTGTGACCTTGCTCTATTCCTTCGAGCCCTCCCTATATATATCCAAGATTTACAATTGCGAATATAAATAATGAAGTGCCAACAATCTATGACGTATACTCAAACCTTTTGTAAAATTGCAATCACAATCAAACTACAAAAGGCAAACAAATGTTTTATAGTGACATTGGCTGATCAGAGATATTGTGTTTCCACTAAAATGCACATATAACTGTCATTGAAGTCGACACTACCATCAATAATCGTGTCATCTCACGATATGTCGCTACCCGGATACCGCTTGAGGACATGATGGAAGCAGGTAGCTTCCCATGTCGCTCCACTTCCAGCCGATGACGTCCCTCCACCTTCACTCCATGTCCAATGGCACCAAAAATATGTCTTCCCATTTACGCCATCAATAGGTTTGGCGTGATGACTCCCATAAGGCGCCTCATGGGGCACATGTCGATTTGGATTAAACCCAATATGTAGGTGGATGGGCCATCTCATACCGTTGCTGATCTCAGAAGATCCATGGTCTATGGAGGGGGCGTCCCATTACGTTGCCACCTCACAAGGTCAGCGAAGCAGAAGGTCATCATCATTAGTGAATCATGGATTCCGAAAATCCTCCACCACCAATGAACGAGGATTGCTACCCTATTCGTGATCTTCTATCGCCACCATCAGATATGGAAGCCTTTCCATGCCGCCCCCCATACATTTTATTTGTATGACAAGGCCTACCATGCAGCAACTGCCAACAAGACACCACATTGAGCCATTGCCAGTACCGGCTAGTGGTTTCTCCCTCAACCGATCATGGGACAAACACAAGGGAGTCATGAGGGAGGCTCTCCTAACTGTATCACTGCCCCACGGGGCACATCGCCATCGAGGTGAGGACCTTCCAAAAGCATGAAACCTAGAGATCACCTTGTTGAATACATAATTAGTGATGGGAACATATTGCAGGCTGAGTTGCCTAGGGAGGTGGAAATTCGATAGCGGTGCAATCTAGTTGGGAAAATTATACAGGACAAATTTTCCACTAGCAGGTCAGATGAGAAGCATAGTACAAATGATGGAGGAATGAAAATTATACAAGGCGGTATCCGCCTTTAGTTTAAGCAATTGATATTGAGCTTCTAGAGGTATCAAAGGCTTGGGAATGGAATCAACTATTTATGTTGATGGGTTGGTTCTCTATGTTGCCATAATTGAAGTGGACGAAGGGGAAGTATAAGAGACAAGTAGGTTCAAATTGGTATGAGAGGATCCTAAAGATAACGGATAAATGGTTGGGATTGTAGTCGGAGAAGTTGCTACCTACCTCGAGGTAGAGGGACCCAAAGTGCTAGAGGTGATGCCATCACTGAGAGTGGTCCTATGCAATAGGGGAGAGATATGGTGGTGGTGAGGAAGGACCGGCCAAGGTAGGTGATTATATCTCCTTCGCCAATCATTTTGAGCGGTCCAATCTGATTCATACTTCTTGTTGCTACCATAATTGTTTCCTTCTCCATGTGTGACGGCTAGAGAACCGAGATGTGTGAATGGTGGTGGAAGTTCGGGAACGTGATTATTTAGGGGTATTTGATCACGTTCCCTATCTGACTTCCACCATTGATCATACTCCCCACGAAGTTTTTTATTCTATCATGTTTCCTTTTTATGATGCTAGCACATGATTTTATAATTACATTAGTTAATTTTCAATTTCTAAGCCTAGTGAAGGTCTTGGTTCTTTGGTAAATTTTGAAATATTTCTTATGAGAAATCAACTAAACGAGAGAAAAAACTAGATTGTATAATCTTTTTTATATGTTTGTTTCCTTAGATAAGACATGGGAGAAAAATGGAGTGTCATATAGGGCTTTGGCTACTATGGTGATCTTTCTCTATTCCCTAGACACCTCCATGGATATTTACATGATATCCAATTATGAATTATATAATGAAGTTTCAACCATCCATGGTGTGTACTCAATCCTTTGTATAGTTGTAATCACCATCTAGATACACAAAAAATGCATGCTATCCTTCGATGTCATATTTCTAACATTGGAAACTCAAGATTTATCATCCTCGTGCCTATGAAACCTGGGCCTATGAGAACCAATGCATATATGTCATAAACCGGTGAGATCATAAATTGGTGTTTCCCTCAAAAGAATGGAAAGTATATACAAGACTTTCCATAGGTACATTGTACAAATAAGAAGTTATATGAAGTGTTGTTTTGATCTAGAGTTGGTTTAAATAAAATGGGTGAAAAAGGTCGAAATAACTTCACTAAAGGTGCACTAGTTGTTATAATATTCTCAAAACTTATGTACCATGGGTAAAATGACATAAAGCATTTGAGGAAAGGAGCATCCTTGATGAACAACTCTTGGGCGTAAACAATACAAGAATGGAAGCTAATCCTAAGTGTGAACAAGATAATATATATATGTTATGCAAAAGTATTGTATCTCGTCAGGAGGTTTGATAGCTCCATTTTAAATAGTGTTTTCTAGAGTTGTTTTTTTATGCAAAAGTATTGTATCTCGTCAGGAGGTTTGATAGCTCCATTTTAAAGAGTGTTTTCTAGAGTTGTTTTCATTTGGATTTTATTTGGTTTCAATTGTTTTCCCCTTCAATGTACTTTCATGTGAGTTTTAGGTATTAGGAACTTTAGGAAGGAAATCAAGTCATTAAATGAAGATTCTAAGTAAATAAAGCAAAGTCATAATTGGAAGATTAGTATGACCATACGAGGTGTCGCCGCCTTCGACACATAAAAGGGATAAGTTTCATGAAGTCACCGAGGACGAAAAACATTCAAAGCCTTCGACATCTATCCACAAATAGAGAAGAAGAGATCCGGGAAATAAGAACTCACCCTTTGATCTTCACCGCGATCTTCATCCTCAAGATCCACTACTGCACCATCATCATCTTCACATACCAGAGAGAGATTCATCCTTGCAAATACTAGGGTTGTAAACTCTATTCATATCGAGACCTAGAGATTGATTTTTTTTATATTTCTTCTTATTTTTGCTTGCCACAGTAATATCGAGATGAACCCTATTTACATAATCACTATTTGTTTGTGCTATTATCGTCTCATGCGCGAGTGAACTCCATATGAGTGGGAGACTTAAGGGATTGATGAGATATGATGTGCCTATTGTCATTTACATTCATTTGTGAGATTTATTATCATTATTTTTTACGAGATTGATTAGCTATGTTATGCATAATGATTGTCGTCTAACGATAATGAAGGGCACATACATAGATGACCACTTGTTGTTTAGCGACTTTGCGGCTTCCTAGTGACAGTGGAGATATCAATGGGAAGCAACGCACAAGTTAGGGAGCACAACAAACCATTAACCTTAATGCGTTGGTCTAGTGTTATGACCATAATTCTTGCACTAACCATATCATATGGTAATAGGTGATAAGACAATAGTATGTTTCAATCCCTAAATGAAGAAGATAGATTGCTCAAGGGTTGATTGCCTACTTGTATCCTAAAATGAAGCGCTACAATCACATACTTATTTCATCTGATATCATCCATTCGGCACATCCCTGTCATCATGAACTGGTTCTCCCCACCCCTAATATCTCATCTTCAGGAAACTCCAAACAACTCTTGTTACTTCCTGTTTATGTTATTTACTTTTTAATCAAGTTCAAATTTATTTCCTTTAATCCAATTCCACTCACCACTTTTACCTGTAAAACTTATAGTCAATTCACTCAATACAAGTGACACGTTAGGTGCCACAGAAATGGCCATCATAACTACTTGCCAACGCTCTTCGTTGGGATCAATATAACAACTTGGCGAATAGTTCCACAATTTATGCTCTGAAAAACCTATGTTCTTGCAGGCCATCAAGGTTCTCTAAGTATGTGTTTATTTAAAGGCAATATACAATAAAAAATACCCTATTCCAGTTCCTCATCCATTCCCAGACGTTACATTGACTTGACCATCCTTCGAGAATGGAGGCAAAATTGGAAAGTGACAACAACAAAAACAAAAAGGATCAATCGATACCTCATACATGAAGGTGACAAAGCCATGGTGAATGCATGAATCCTCTATTAAGCTTTGAACTGTGGTGGTGATGCCCATGTTTTTGGACATGAAGTCCGAGTCCAGCGCCTTCACCTATGCAAACAAAAACTTCGTGGCCTCTTAGGTATCTGTGGATGGCCCCCTCCTATCCATGTGGTACGTATTTGATGGAGAGTATATGGGAAAGTTATTGTTGAAGTTGCATAAAGGCCCGTCTCTGCAAAGCGCTACATCACATCGGGGCCCATGGGCCTGGCCCAATGATAATAAGGTTAACATGCCCCAACAATGATTTATCTAAGGTTGGTGGATGGGAAGAAGGATTATGGTCATGTATTAGTGTACGACTATATGAGGAGCAACACCGTGCTTGCATGCATATGGGATATTGGGAAGGATTATAAACGAGTGATAGACTAGTGACAAATACAGAGGGTCATGAATTCGTGATGACACAAACCACTTGGTCTACCTAATTTTGAGGGGCTAATTGATGTGAGATGTACGTTTTTCCATGTATATACTCTATGGCCACACACACACGCCTAAAATGTATGATCCACTTGGCTCCATGGTTTGGTAACCAACCAAATACATTCTAAGGCATGAAACATAGAGAGCACCATGTTTAATACATCTTCCAGAATGGAAATACCTCGTACTGTGAGATGCTTTAGGAGGAGGCATTTCAACACTGATGCACTTCTTTGTGGCCTCACTTCTTTTGTGATTACGCTCGAGGTCTAGAAGTCTAGAGGTATCCCGTCGGAAGAATCATGTTCGAACTCAAAGTCGAAAAGGATCTACTCTAGAAGTAGGTCACATCTTGAGAGGGGGCTCTTGATTCATACGAGAGCTAAGTTCCAAGTGGCCTCATGGGGTACCTTTTATGGGTTCAGGGCCGTGTACAAATGACCACAAATATCATTGGTGGATATGTAACATAGGACCACTTGTATTTTCTAGGGCAATGTCCAAAAATCCCCCTAGTGGGGGAAAATCAAGTGCTCTTTGGTCTTCCATGGCCCATGACTTGAGCCCATGTAGGGGAGCACTAATATATTTAGTGGGATGCACTTCTCCTCTTGGACTTGTTCTTCTTTATCTTCTTTCTATTACCCAAACCTTCTCTTTTATGCTTATAACTTCTCTACTTATGCCTTTGTATTTTCCACTATCCTGCACAGGATGCTGTTGGGGACCCTTGTGGGATTGATCATATGCCCTAAATTACTTCCACGATTTATCATATTCCCAAGTCTAGTTTTGGTTGAATGATATTCCTTTTTTTTACTTTGCTAACATCGATTATTTGCATTTTAAATCAATCAACTAATTTTGATTTTCTAAGAAAAATAATACCAAGAAAAATCGCACTATTTCCCATTTTGAAAAATTCAAATACTTTTCAAGAAAAATCAAGGAGACGGCATAAAACCGAGAGCCTCTCCCTTTTTTGTGTTCGTTCCCTTAGAGTATCGCATAGGCAAGCAGCTAATGTGACTAATTTCCTCCATTCCTTCAAACCCATTTTGATATAAACCTCCACCAATCATACGACCTTGACATGCAAGTACACATGTCTATAATTGAGTGACAAATACTAAATAAATATGAACATACATTTCGGGATGAATCTAAGGATTTTGATGTCACATTTAAGTTTTCTAAAAACTAATACACCTTATATCAAGGAAAAGATGGTGTAGTTTTATAACTTGGGTAAACTAGGATTTAAGGACCCATGTTTCTACGCAACACATGGTCTCACGAGGACCTATGTACATATCCCATAGACATATTAGATTGAAAATCAATGATTTCCCTCCACAGAATTACAAGTGTATCCTATATTTTACATAACTATAAGTAATCGGTTATGTCTAGTTTAGCTCATTTGTCTTTATCAAAATTATGTTATGGGGTAGAGTTCTAATACTAATTATTAGAGACATGGGGTGGAAATAGTGCCATTATCTTTAGTTTCTATCGTACAATTGGCATACACCTTTTTACGCAAGGGGTTTCCTAGATTTAAATAATTCTTAAATGCAAGCACTAATATACGAGCATGGAAGCCAACACTCCTAAGAGTTCTCGAGACGATTTGTGCCAACACAACTAGATTGCTTCCTACTCTGAACCCACGAAAGAGAATGAAGCTCTCAAGGATCTATACTAATTTACTGTCATGCAACAAGAGCCACAACTTCAAGCACAAAAAAGTATAGACAATGGTGGAAAAACCCAACTTAAAAAAGCAGAATGTCACTAGTACTTGCTTATTTCTCCAGGAAGAAGCAAGGATGAAGGTGCCCAAGTCTTGCGTGACAAGGCCAAGCTAGTGTCTCAAGGTTACTGACGAGTGGAGGGTGTGGATTTCTTGCTTGCCTATGTTAACCATCATGATATTTTCTTATATCATATGGGTGTGAAAAGTGTGTTCCTCAATGGAACTATTCATGATCTTGTATTTGTGAAGCAACTGCTACTGTTTGAAGATTCACACGTCTTTGATCATGTGTATGTGATGTCACGGGGAACCAGGAGATCACAAATCAGTGATACAATTTTTCATAAGAGATAACTAAGACCGGGAGAAGCATGCGATGGGGATGACGAATGTCGATTCAAGATTCAATTTATATCTTCTCTATCTTTGTTTTTCCACATGTCACTATTATATATGTTATTTTACATTGGCTATTTTGTCCAGCTCTGGCCCACATGCACCTTCTTAGCCCATTTCTCACATTTGAACCCACGAAGCTTTGTGTCTATGCCTTGTTTGTGTTGTCGATCATTAAATCTGTTAGTGCGACCACCGTCGTACTGACAAGTTCCTCCCCTTGAAAATAAGGTTGTGTGCCGGTGCATCTATAAATCGCTCCATGAGCGTGTCGTAATCCTTCGAAGTAGTCCTAGACGAATCTTAGTGCACAACCTTGATCAAAACCTCAAGATAATTTTTTTTACCTATTTTCACCAATTTGCGCTCCAGAATGACTATTGGTTCTGTAACACCCTGAAGAATAGGACTTCAGAAGGGTAGAAGTAGGATTTGTGAATTTGCATATCATTCATCTCAAACTATGAGAAACTTTCAAACTTTTATTTTGGAAACACAGAGTGCTTGAGTTTTAACTCTATTGTTGGATTTGACCTAGGTTAACACTAGGATTATAGTTCAAAATGTAGGATAAAAAACCAACTTGAAATTTGAATGTTTGTACCCTAGTGATACCAATTCTTTGCTTAAGAATTTAAGGTCAAATTTACCCACTTTATTTTAATTCAAAACCAATATTTGACTTAGTCAACACTACAACAAACGTGACATTAAATGGCGCTTATTCCGTGACGATACAGTGAAAAAATATGAGGAAATTTTCAAATTTTCAATAACTTTGATGTTTTTTGACTGAATCGTCATGGAGTGAGCGTCATATAATGTCACATATGTTGTAGAAAACTTGAATTCAAATATTTTGTACCAAGACCTATGTCTTTGATCTATATTCACACACATTTCAAAACAACACATATACATGATCCCAAATATCATATGTGATTTGAATTCAAAAATTGAAGTTTGAATTATTCAAACATGAGTTCAAATTCAAATATTCATAAAAAATAAAAATACAATAGAAATTGCACAATGTTCAAAAATAGATTTTAATTCATAACAAAATCAATTCAAAATTATTTACAAGATAAATTTCAAAGAATTAAATTACATGAAAGAAAACCCGTAATACAAACTAAAGGAAAATAAAGAAAAATCGTCTCTAAACCTATCTACAACCTATCTATCAATCTCATCTCCATCTCACCCTTGTTCTTCTCAAACCTGCAACAGAACACAAACAAAACCAAGTGTGTTATGGTTAAAATGTTGGATCCATCATCTGGTGAAGCCATTTACTATTGAATCGAAGGGGAATGATACCGGGAAGAATCATAGTAATGTGTTTGGGATTTTAAACATTAAAAATAGAAGGAAACTTGGATCATCATGCCCATTAACATAGCATAGGCAATAAGGCAACAATAGTACAATACTGATCTTCCCAAGATCATGTTTAGCATCTCAACATTTAGTAGGAAAAGAAGTGAGTCTTGCTCACTTGGTTAGGGAAGTGGATGTACAACCCAGCCACCTATGTTAACATTCCTAGGGTCACAATTTTGGGTTCTTACTATTTCAAAAAAACTTTGTAGGTAGTTTCTCTAATGTATTTCTTAAAAAACAGTAAGCATGAAAGGTACCAGGTAGGCATCGGAGGCAACCATGACCAATTGCTTAACCATAGTAGGCAACATGAGGGACAGATCCATGATCAGGAACAACAACATTCCCACTTATAAAAGCCCATAGAAATCATAATGAAGCAAATGAAAATTTCCTTGTCCATCAAAACATTTTAGAATATGCCACTTTGTAATTGTCCAAATTGATCCGAGGACTCTAATTAGTAAACCTACATGCCTAATTAGGCAAACTTACAACCAACATAGAAATGAGTTAAGTAGCCCAAAAACATAGTCACATATACACCGAAGTCCAAAATAGAGAGGTGGCATAGAATAGTTCAAGCACCTGAGCATTCATGCATGACATTGAGGTGTCAATATCATTGTCACGAGGCCACAATAAATAGCCATGATCCACGACCCCATAGCCTCACAACTCAAAGTCGATCACCAACTAGAAACACACTCTAGCATAGTTAGAGAGAGATCTAAGATAATTCCTCAACAACGTGGAAGGTTAAGAAAATCTCTGCAAAGGTTAATTTACCAATCGATATTTAGGAATATGAGTATAGTAGACAGAGAGAGATTTTAACTCAATGGATCAAAACCTCTTCTAAGTACCAGTAGAACATGAATATCATGTCTAGATTGCAGGGAAGCATCACTAGCACCTACTAGCACCATTACAGCTTAATCCCGTGCACACTCACTAAATGAGGCACCACATGGATTAAACTAAAGAGGCATGCACTTAGGCACAACCCTTAAACAAGAAATAAAACAATAATTCATGAGCTCAAGTATATCACTATAGCTAATCATCATGACATCACCTAATGAAATGAAAACCACTATTAGAACACACTTAAGCAACCAATTGTTCTTCATCGATGAAGAAGAACTCAATAATAATTATCAAATAAGTCTAAGAAAATAAAAATTAAGCTCGACAGAAGCTAATAAGCTACTCCATTTCTTATGAAACATCTACTGTGATTCAATCGAACCCAACAACCACACTTGTGTCAGTAACACTGACAAAATAGAACCAAAATACAGTTAACACTTAGCAAAAATTGTCCAGACAACAATCCTAGAAGCTATCGTGTGCTAAACCTAGCCTAAGACAAATTTGACAACCAGTATGCCTATACCAACTATAGATGAACGATTAACACTTAGCAAACACGTATGAACCCTAGAAGCACAAGGGCGTGATCAACAACTAAAAAATCCTACAATTCGAAGCACGGGCAGTAGAGATTAGAGAGAGCGATAGAGAAGAGTAGAGAGGAGTGTACTATAGTTATAGACATCACAGGGATCATAGATCAACCACACGACCATTAACGAAGAAGAAGGTGATGAAGACGCGGCGATGACGGCACATGGAGCACTCAAGCGGGCAGCTTGACCTGCGCGTAGTCACTCTGGTAGTGTACTTTAAAGGAATTTTACCCCTAACACAATGGAGCACCCAAGGAGTGTACTTTAAAGGAATTTTACCCATAACACATGTGCTAATTAGTTTTAAGAACAAATAAATACTAAATATGAAAAGTAATCTTTTAATTTTCTAGGCTATCTAAATCATAGTGAGTCCTTCATTAGTTAAAATTCCGATCAAAAGTTTAATTAAAATCCCTATTCTTGAGCTCTTTCTATCAACCGGGCTAATACGAAGCTATTAAGTTAAATAAAATTTGACAAGAAGGTTCACCCTATCTTAAAATTTTTAGTGGGGAAATAAGCACGAGTTTAATCAATAACCCAGATAACTATTTACGATTTTCTATACTTTTCCAATGTTAGTGGACAAACCTCAAAAGAAAACCTTCCAGACTTAAAATATCATTAAAAATCCTAATTAATTTCATACGCCTTCTCAAAATCATCTTTGAATAGAACTACATCTGATTTTTTTAGCTCTAACTTCATGCAAAGTTTCATGAAGTAAGACTATAGCATCTAATATATTTATGTCTTTAAGTTCATATCTTACAAATAGCTTAATTATGTACTGCATAACTATGCTACTAATAAATGTAATGAATATTTTAAACAAAACATTTAAAATACATATATGTTTAAACATACTTCACTCTAGGACACTTTGCTAGAAGTTCAATGTTGCCATAGTTTAATATAGAATCTCCAATCTCCCATTATAATATTGATTAAACATAAAAATAAATCATCACACACAATTTACCAATAGTTTCGATAAAACTAAAATTTTGAACCCATCTGGAGGAGGGCCTTGTTATGTTTCATATTGAAAACCACTACTTTGCTTTCTTCCATTGTAAAAGGTTTTTCCAAAATAAATCTGCCTTTATCATCTGATATTGAATCTACCTTTTTTTTAGATAAAAGGGAGTCACCCCAGATTTCATTAAAGAAATCCAGCGTGCTACCAAGTACCACCACACACCTTACAAAGGCAGAAAATGTTGGAGATATGCCCAAGAGGCAATAATAAAGTGGTTATTATAATATCTTTGTGTTTATGATAAATGTTTATATACCATGCTATAATTGTATTAACCGAAACATTGATACATGTGTGTTATGTAAACAACAAGGAGTCCCTAGTAAGCCTCTTGTATAACTAGCTTGTTGATTAATAGATGATCATGGTTTCGTGATCATGAACATTGGATGTTATTAATAACAAGGTTGTGTCATTAGTTGAATGATATAATGGACACACACCCAAATGAGCGTAGCATAAGATCAAGTCATCAAGTTCATTTGCTATAAGCTTTCGATACATAGTTGTCTTAATCCTTCGACCATGAGATCATGTAAATCACTTACACCGAAAGGGTACTTTGATTACACCAAACGTCATTGCGTAAATGGGTGACAATAAAGGTGGGATTAAGTATTTGGAAAGTGTGAGTTGAGGCATATGGATCAACAGTGGGATTTGTCCATCCTGATGACGGATAGATATACTCTGGGCCCTCTCGGTGGAATGTCATCTGATTAGCTTGCAAGCATATGAATAGTTCATAAGAGATCACATACCACGGTACGAGTAAAGAGTACTTGTCGGTAACGAGGTTGAACAAGGTATGGAGATACCGATGATCAAACCTCGGACAACTAAAATATCGCGAGACAAAGGGAATTGGCATCGTATGTAAATGGTTCAATCGATCACTAAGTCATCGTTGAATATGTGGGAGCCATTATGGATCTCCAGATCCCGCTATTGGTTATTGCTCGGAGAGGAGTCTCGACCATGTCTGCATAGTTCGCGAACCGTAGGGTGACGCGCTTAAGGTTCGATGTCGCATAAGTAGATTTGAATATGGTATGGAGACGAAGTTTGTTCGGAGTCTCGGATGTGATCCAGGATGTCACGAGGAGGTCCGGAATAGTCCGGAGAATAAGATTCATATAAGGGAAGTTGATTTCTGGGTTTTCGGAAATGTTCGGGATTATTCCGGTGTTGACTGGAAGGTTCTAGAAGGTTCCGAAAGGGTCCACCATGGGGCCCACGACCTAGGAGGCCCACCGTGGGCTGAGGGGATGCTTCCTGGCCTAATGGGCCAGGGGCACTTGGCCCCAAGGCCCAGGCCGGCCAACCCCCTAGGGTTTCCCTGGGGGGGGATCAACTTGGGGGAGGGGAAAGCCCCTCTCCCCCCTTGGCCGCCGCCCCCCCTAACCCTAGATGGGAAAGGGGGCCACCTTGGCCGGCCAGCCCCCTATATAAAGAGGGGAGGGGGTGGCCGGCCACACCATCCCCCCATTGCCTCCTCCTCTGGCCGCCTCTCCCTCCACCATACGCTGCTCCGGCTTAGGCGAAGCCCTGCAGCTTTTCTTCCTCCACTACCACCACCACGCCGTCGTGCTGCTGGGATTTGGAGGAGATCTACCACACCTCCGCTGCCCGCTGGAACGGGAGAGGAAGGAGCTTCATCGACACCGTACGCGCGACCGAGTACGGAAGTGCTGCCGGATTGCAGCACCGGGGACGATCGTCTACACCAACAACGAGATTAATCTCGTAGGCTTTGGAATCTTCGAGGGTTAGTCTCATCTCCATCTCGTTGCTTAGATCTTGTAGATTAGATCTTGGGTGTTCCATAGATTAGATCTTGGATTTATTCGTTTTGCGGTAGGAAAATTTTTGTTTTCTATGCTACGAACCCCATCAGTGGTATCAGAGCCATGTCTATGCATAGATCTGTTGCACGAGTAGAACACAATGGTTTTGTGGGTGGTGATGCTCTTGTTGCTTTAGTTTGTGTACTTTGCTTCTTGCGGGATGGTGGGATGAAGCGGCCCGGGCTAACTTTACATGACCGCGTCTCATGAGACTTGCTCCACGCTTGACATGCAACTTGTATTGCATAAGTGGCTTTGCGGGTGTCTGTCTCTCCCACCATAGTGAAGATTGTAATTTACACTTATATTGTCAACACTAGTATCACCGTTGTGGTTCATGTTCGTAGGTAGATTGGATCTTACTCGAAAACCCTAAACCACGTAAAATATGCAAACCAAATTAGAGGCGTCTAACTTGTTTTTGCAGGGTTTGGTGATGTGATATGGCCATGATGTGATGATGATTATATTTGATGTATGAGATGTTCATTATTGTATTATGGCAACCGGCAGGAGCCTAATGGTTGTCTTTAATTTTGTTAAAGACCTGCGTGTCTATTCATCATGTAATAGCTTTATTTCAAGTAGTTGTTATAGTAGCTATAAGTGATGGACAACCATGAAGCGGCGCCACTGACCTTGACGCCATGCTGGTGATGATGGAGATCATGTCCGTGTTTTGGAGATGGAGATCAAAAGCACAAAGACGAAAGGCCATATCATATCACACATTATGAATTGCATGTGATGTTAATCCTTTTATGCATCTTATTTTGCTTAGATCGCGACGGTAACATTATAAGATGATCCCTCTCACTAAATATCAAGATAATAAAGTGTTCATCCTTAGTATGCACCGTTGCTAAGACTTGTCGTTTCGAAGCATCTCGTAATGATCGGGTGTGATAGACTCTACATGTGCATACAACGGGTGCAAGCCAGATTTGCACATGCGGATACCAAGGTTGCCTTGACGAGCCTAGCATGTACAGACATGGTCTCGGAACACGGGATACCGAAAGGTAGAGCATGAGTCATATGAATGATATGATGAACACTTTGAGTGTTCGCCTTTGAAGCTACATCTTTTCTCGTGAAGATCGGACTTGGTGTAGTGGATTTGGTTCGTGTAATCACTAAGACAATGCGAGGGATGTTGTTTTAAGTGGGAGTTCACCTAGTTAATTTCAGAATTAAAATTGAACTCAATTTATCATAAACTTAGTCTAAACTCTTTGCAAATATGTTGTAGATCATGGCGCCCCCCTCCATCAATTTTAACCAGTTCCTAGAGAAAGAAAAGCTTAAGGGCAATGGCACCAACTTCACTGACTGGTTCCGTCATGTGAGGATTTTCCTCACTGGTGGAAACCTGCAATTTGTGCTCGAAGCACCGCTAGGTCCCCCACCACCTCCTGCAGTGTCCGAGGACATAAAGAATGTTTATGAGACTCGGGCAACTCGGTACTCCGAAGTTCAGTGTGCCATCTTGTGCAGCTTAGAGGCAGAGCTCCAAAAGCGTTTTGAGCACCACGACCCCTGTGAGATGATGCGTGAGCTCAAACTTATCTTTGAGACTCATGCGGCCGTGGAGAGCTATGAGGCCTCGAAGCAGTTCTTTACCTGCATGATGGAAGAAGGCAGCTCCGTTAGTGAGCACATGCTCGTCATGTCCGGGCATGCGAAGAAGCTCAATGACTTGGGGATGATGATCCCTAACCAGCTGGGTATTCATCGTGTCCTTCAATCACTGCCACCAAGTTACAAGAAATTCGTGATGAACTACAACATGCAGAACATGAATAAGGATTTACCTGAAATCTTTTCCATGCTGAAATCTGCTGAAGTAGAGATTAAGAAGGAGAACCAAGTGTTGATGGTCAACAAGACCACCAGTTTCAAAAAACAAGGCAAGCCTAACAAGGGTAACTTCAAGAAGGGCGGCAAGAAAGTTGCACCGCATCCTGAGAAGCCTAAGGCTGGTCCTAAACCTGAGACTGTGTGCTATTACTGCCAGGGGAAGGGGCACTGGAAGCAAAATTGCCCCAAATACTTGGCCGATCTGAAGAGCGGCCACGTCAAAAAGAAAGGTATATTTGATATACATGTTGTTGATGTCTATCTTACTGGTTCTCGTAGTAGTGCCTGGGTATTTGATACTGGTTCGGTTGCTCACATTTGTAACTCGAAACAGGAACTGCGGAATAGACGAAGCCTGGCAAGAGACGAGGTGACGATGCGCGTTGGAAATGGATCCAAAGTCGATGTGATCGCTGTCGGCACGCTCCCTCTACATCTACCTTCGGGATTAGTTTTAAACCTTAATAATTGTTATTTGGTACCTGCGTTGAGCATGAACATTATATCTGGATCTTGTTTAATGCAAGACGGTTATTCGTTTAAGTCTGAGAATAATGGTTGTTCGATTTATATGAGTAATGTCTTTTATGGCCATGCACCTGAGATAAATGGTTTATTCTTGTTAAATCTCGATAGTAGTGATACACATGTTCATAACATTAATGCTAAGCGAATGAAATTGAATGATAATTCTACTTATATGTGGCACTCGCTGCCTTGGTCATATTGGAGTGAAGCGCATGAAGAAACTCCATTCCGATGGACTTCTTGAGTCACTTGACTTTGAGTCACTTGACAGATGCGAAGCATGTCTAATGGGAAAAATGACTAAGACTCCATTTTCTGGTACAATGGAGCGAGCTACAGACTTATTGGAAATCATACATACCGATGTGTGCGGACCAATGAGTGTAGCATCGCGCGGTGGTTATCGTTATGTTCTAACCTTCACGGATGATCTGAGTAGATATGGATATATTTACTTTATGAAACATAAGTCCGAGACTTTTGAGAAGTTCAAGGAATTCCAAAGTGAAGTAGAAAATCAACGTAACAAGAAGATTAAGTTTCTGCGTTCTGATCGCGGAGGCGAATATCTGAGTTATGAGTTTGGCATGCATTTAAAGAAATACGGAATACTTTCACAGTTGACTCCGCCGGGAACACCAAAGCGTAATGGTGTGTCCGAACGTCGTAATCGAACTCTGTTAGATATGGTTCGGTCTATGATGTCTCTTACCGATTTGCCGTTATCGTTTTGGGGTTATGCATTAGAGACAGCCGCATTCACTTTAAATAGGGCACCATCTAAATCCGTTGAAACGACACCGTATGAATTATGGTTTGGAAAGAAACCTAAGCTGTCGTTCCTTAAGGTTTGGGGTTGCGAAGCTTATGTAAAGAAGTTACAGCCTGACAAGCTAGAACCCAAAGCGGAGAAATGCGTCTTCATAGGATACCCTAAAGAAACAATTGGGTACACTTTCTATCACAGATCCGAAGGCAAAATCTTTGTTGCCAAGAACGGATCCTTTCTTGAGAAGGAGTTTCTCACTAAAGAAGTGACTGGAAGGAAAGTAGAACTCGACGAGGTTAATGAACCTTCTCTCATAGATCGAGTAGCGCAAAGGTCGGAAGAAATTCCTGCACAGCCTGCACCGATAGGAGAGGAAGCGAATGATGATGATCATGAAACTTCGAACGAGGAAGCTACTGAACCTCGCAGATCGACAAGGGAACGTACCACTCCTGATTGGTATGATCCCTGTCTGAATGTCATGATTGTGGACAGCAATGATGAGGACCCTGCGACGTATGAAGAAGCAATGATGAGCCCAGATTCCAACAAATGGCAAGAAGCCATGAAATCCGAAATGGGATCCATGTATGATAACAAAGTATGGACTTTGGTAGACTTACCTGATAGCCGCAAGGCTGTCGAGAATAAATGGATCTTTAAGAGAAAAACAGATGCTGATGGTAATATTACAGTCTATAAAGCTCGACTTGTCACAAAGGGTTTCCGACAAATTCAAGGAGTTGACTACGATGAGACTTTCTCACCTGTAGCGAAGCTAAAGTCTGTGAGGATTTTGTTAGCAATAGCTGCATTTTTCGATTATGAAATCGCGAGATGGATGTCAAAACGGCGTTCCTTAATGGTGATATTGAGGAAGAGTTGTATATGGTACAACCCAAAGGTTTTGTCGATCCTGAAAATGCTGACAAGGTATGCAAACTTCAGCGTTCCATTTATGGACTGAAGCAAGCATCCCGGAGTTGGAATCTACGCTTTGATAGAGTGATCAAAGACTTCGGTTTTATACGGACTCATGGTGAGGCCTGTATTTACAAGAAAGTGAGTGGGAGCTACCGTAGCGTTCCCGATATTATATGTAGATGACATATTATTGATTGGGAATGATATAGAACTATTAAGCAGTGTTAAAGGTTATTTGAATAAATGTTTTTCAATGAAAGACCTTGGTGAAGCAGCATACATTTTAGGCATCAAGATTTATAGAGATAGATCAAGACGCCTAATAGGCCTTTCACAGAGTACATACTTGGACAAGATTCTAAAGAAGTTTAGAATGGATGAAAGCAAGAAAGGGTTCTTGCCTATGTTGCCAGGTAAGGTCTTGAGTAAGACTCAAGGTCCAGCTACAGCAGAAGAAAGAGAAAGGATGAGCAAGATCCCCTATGCTTCGGCAGTAGGCTCTCTCATGTATGCCATGCTGTGTACTAGACCGGATATCGCACATGCTGTTAGTTTGACCAGCAGATATCAAAGTGATCCAGGAATGGAACACTGGACAGTGGTCAAGAATATCCTGAAGTACTTGAAAAGGACTAAGGATATGTTTCTTTGTTATGGCGGTGACCAAGAGCTCGTTGTAACTAGTTACACCGATGCAAGTTGGAACACCGATCCTGATGACTCTAAGTCTCAGTCTGGGTACGTGTTTATATTGAATGGTGCGGCAAGAAGTCGGGAGCAGCTCCAAGCGGTGCACGGTGGCGAAATCTTCAACAGAATCTGAATATATAGCGGCTTCGTGAGGCTTCATCGGAAGCGGTATGGATGAAGAGGTTCATTGTTGAGCTTGGTGTGGTTCCTAGTGCATTGGACCCGTTAGTCATTTATTGTGACAACACGGGTGCCATCGCCAATGCAAAGGAACCAAGGTCACACAAGAAGCTGAAGCATATCAAGCTGCGTTTTCATTCGATTCGCGAGTACATCGAAGATGGTGAAGTAGAGATTTGCAAAGTACACACGGATCTGAATGTTGCAGATCCGTTGACTAAAGCTCTCCCTAGGGCAAAGCATGACCAACACCAGAATGCTATGGGTGTTAGATACCTTACAATGTAATCTAGATTATTGACTCTAGTGCAAGTGGGAGACTGTTGGAGATATGCCCAAGAGGCAATAATAAAGTGGTTATTATAATATCTTTGTGTTTATGATAAATGTTTATATACCATGCTATAATTGTATTAACCGAAACATTGATACATGTGTGTTATGTAAACAACAAGGAGTCCCTAGTAAGCCTCTTGTATAACTAGCTTGTTGATTAATAGATGATCATGGTTTCGTGATCATGAACATTGGATGTTATTAATAACAAGGTTGTGTCATTAGTTGAATGATATAATGGACACACACCCAAATGAGCGTAGCATAAGATCAAGTCATCAAGTTCATTTGCTATAAGCTTTCGATACATAGTTGTCTTAATCCTTCGACCATGAGATCATGTAAATCACTTACACCGAAAGGGTACTTTGATTACACCAAACGTCATTGCGTAAATGGGTGACAATAAAGGTGGGATTAAGTATTTGGAAAGTGTGAGTTGAGGCATATGGATCAACAGTGGGATTTGTCCATCCTGATGACGGATAGATATACTCTGGGCCCTCTCGGTGGAATGTCATCTGATTAGCTTGCAAGCATATGAATAGTTCATAAGAGATCACATACCACGGTACGAGTAAAGAGTACTTGTCGGTAACGAGGTTGAACAAGGTATGGAGATACCGATGATCAAACCTCGGACAAGTAAAATATCACGAGACAAAGGGAATTGGCATCGTATGTAAATGGTTCAATCGATCACTAAGTCATCGTTGAATATGTGGGAGCCATTATGGATCTCCAGATCCCGCTATTGGTTATTGCTCGGAGAGGAGTCTCGACCATGTCTGCATAGTTCGTGAACCGTAGGGTGACGCGCTTAAGGTTCGATGTCGCATAAGTAGATTTGAATATGGTATGGAGACGAAGTTTGTTCGGAGTCTCGGATGTGATCCAGGATGTCACGAGGAGGTCCGGAATAGTCCGGAGAATAAGATTCATATAAGGGAAGTTGATTTCTGGGTTTTCGGAAATGTTCGGGATTATTCCGGTGTTGACTGGAAGGTTCTAGAAGGTTCCGGAAGGGTCCACCATGGGGCCCACGACCTAGGAGGCCCACCGTGGGCTGAGGGGATGCTTCCTGGCCTAATGGGCCAGGGGCACTTGGCCCCAAGGCCCAGGCCGGCCAACCCCCTAGGGTTTCCCTGGGGGGGATCAACTTGGGGGAGGGGAAAGCCCCTCTCCCCCCTTGGCCGCCGCCCCCCTAACCCTAGATGGGAAAGGGGGCCACCTTGGCCGGCCAGCCCCCTATATAAAGAGGGGAGGGGGTGGCCGGCCACACCATCCCCCCATTGCCTCCTCCTCTGGCCGCCTCTCCCTCCACCATACGCTGCTCCGGCTTAGGCGAAGCCCTGCAGCTTTTCTTCCTCCACTACCACCACCACGCCGTCGTGCTGCTGGGATTTGGAGGAGATCTACCACACCTCCGCTACCCGCTGGAATGGGAGAGGAAGGAGCTTTATCGACACCGTACGCACGACCGAGTACGGAAGTGCTGCCGGATTGCAGCACCGGGGACGATCGTCTACACCAACAACGAGATTAATCTCGTAGGCTTTGGAATCTTCGAGGGTTAGTCTCATCTCCATCTCGTTGCTTAGATCTTGTAGATTAGATCTTGGGTGTTCCATAGATTAGATCTTGGATTTATTCGTTTTGCGGTAGGAATTTTTTTGTTTTCTATGCTACGAACCCCATCAGAAAACACTTAGACATACTACAACACAGGTTTTCCATAAGCAACAGTTCTCAACAGACAAAGCAAAAGATGGGAAGTTTTTGTCAAAAAAACAAGCTAAAACTAAGAAGAGAAGGCCCCATCGTTGCCAACTTCCACCTCCTCCCATCAGGATCATCTTTTTTGCACCAAGTTGCATCTTCTTTTCTTTGCTTTCCCTTGTTTTTTTGCCGCCAGTCTTCTTTTCCTTCCTTCTCCTTTTATTCTTCCTACATCATTAGCCTCGGCGTCCACAAAATCCAGCTTCTCCTTGACCCAAATACTTCCATCGCAACTCTTTCCAGCACCTTTGCATAGAACTCCGGCCGACTTTTAGCGTCCCCCTTCAGCTACAACAAACTCCAGCAGTTAATATAGTAACAGATTTTAAGGATCACAACATAAGGTTCATCAGACCATTTTTCTCGAAACACGCCAAGTTCCTTGTTTTCCAAATGCTCCAAATTACAGCAGCTATTCCTACAACAAGGACTTCCTTTTTCTTCCCCCAAAACCCTTCAACCAATTGGAGATGCAATGATCATCAAATTCAAATTGGAAGTTGAAACCAAATGTATCTAGCAAGGGGACATTTGAAAAAGAGATGATTAATAGATTCATTACTTCCACAAAATAGGCACTTCTTCTCACATTTACCTCTCCTTTGTAATATCGCATCTCTTGTTAGATTGCTTTTTTCAGCATTAACCATAAGAAAGTCTTAATTCTAAGGGGCGTCTTAACTTTCCGCATGAACTTGTAGGGGACCACTTCATTGCATTGCATTGCATTGCTAGGTACAAGGATTTAACTGAAAAATTCCCTGAATTTGTCAATTTCTAAATTAACTTGTCAGGTTCATTGTTTAAGTTAACCCTCTCTAGCAGCTTTTTTTTTAATTCATGCCATTGTTCTCTAAGCCCTCCAACTATTGCTCTCCTAAACCTAAGTCCTTCTACACCTGCATCAAGGACTTTCTCTACTGTTACATTTCTGTTCATGGAGACTAAGTACAGTCATGGGAAGGTTTTTGCTAGATAGGAAGGGCCTATCCACTAATCTTCCCAAAAGCTTGTCCTCGCTCCATCCCCTACTTGAACCCTGCAATGTTGCCTGATGGCGTGTATTTCACACGTTCGTTGGGCAACCCCAAGAGGAAGGTATGATGCGCACAGCAGCAAGTTTTCCCTCAGAAAGAAACCAAGGTTTATCGAACCAGGAGGAGCCAAGAAGCACGTTGAAGGTTGATGGCGGCGAGATGTAGTGCGGCGCAACACCAGGGATTCCGGCGCCAACGTGGAACCTGCACAACACAAGCAAAGTACTTTGCCCCAACGAAACAGTGAGGTTGTCAATCTCACCGGCTTGCTGTAACAAAGGATTAACCGTATTGTGTGGAAGATGATTGTTTGCAGAAAACAGTAGAACAAGTATTGCAGTAGATTGTATTTCAGTAAAGAGAATTGGACCGGGGTCCACAGTTCACTAGAGGTGTCTCTCCCATAAGACGAACAGCATGTTGGGTGAACAAATTACAGTTGGGCAATTGACAAATAAAGAGAGCATGACCATGCACATACATATCATGATGAGTATAGTGAGATTTAATTGGGCATTACGACAAAGTACATAGACCGTCATCCAACTGCATCTATGCCTAAAAAGTCCACCTTCAGGTTATCATCCGAACCCCCTCCAGTATTAAGTTGCTAACAACAGACAATTGCATTAAGTATGGTGCGTAATGTAACTAGTGACTACATCCTTGAACATAGCACTAATGTTTTATCCCTAGTGGCAACAGCACAACACAACCTTAGAACTTTCTCACACTTGTCCTGTGTCAATGCAGGCATGAACCCACTATCGAGCATAAGTACTCCCTCTTGGAGTTACAAGCATCTACTTGGCCAGAGCATCTACTAGTAACGGAGAGCATGCAAGATCATAAACAACACATAAGCATAACTTTGATAATCAACATAACAAGTATTCTCTATTCATCGGATCCCAACAAACGCAACATATAGAATTACAGATAGATGATCTTGATCATGTTAGGCAGCTCACAAGATCCGACAATGAAGCACAATGGGGAGAAGACAACCATCTAGCTACTGCTATGGACCCATAGTCCAGGGGTAGACTACTCACACATCACACCGGAGGCGACCATGGCGGCGTAGAGTCCTCCGGGAGATGATTCCCCTCTCCGGCAGGTGGTGCCGGAGGCGATCTCTGGATCCCCCGAGATGGGATCGGCGGCGGCGGCGTCTCGGAAGGTTTTCCGTATCGTGGTTCTCGCATCGGGGTTTCGTCACGGAGGCTTTTATAGGCGGAAGGGCAGGTCAAGAGGCGGCACGGGGCCCCACACCACAGGCCGGCGCGGCCAAGGGGGCCGCGCCGCCCTATAGTGTGGCCCTCTCGTGGCCCCTCTTCGTCTCTCCTTCGGACTTCCGGAAGCTTCGTGGAAAAATAGGCCCCCGGGCTTTGATTTCGTCCAATTCCGAGAATATTTCCTTACTAGGATTTCTGAAACCAAAAACAGCAAAAACGAATCGGCACTTCGGCATCTTGTTAATAGGTTAGTTCCAGAAAATGCACGAATATGACATAAAGTGTGCATAAAACATGTAGATAACATCAATAATGTGGCATGGAACATAAGAAATTATCGATATGTCGGAGACGTATCAGCATCCCCAAGCTTAGTTCTGCTCGTCCCGAGCAGTAAAACGATAACACAGTATAATTTTGGAGTGACATGCCATCATAATCTTGATCATACTATTTGTAAAGCATATGTAGTGAATGCAGCGATCAAAACAATGTATATGACATGAGTAAACAAGTGAATCATAAAGTAAAGACTTTTCATGAATAGCACTTCAAGACAAGCATCAATAAGTCTTGCATAAGAGTTAACTCATAAAGCAATAATTCAAAGTAAAGGCATTGAAGCAACACAAAAGAAGATTAAGTTTCAGCGGTTGCTTTCAACTTGTAACATGTATATCTCATGGATATTGTCAACATAGAGTAATATAATAAGTGCAATAAGCAAATATGTAGGAATCAATGCACAGTTCACACAAGTGTTTGCTTCTTGAGGTGGAGAGAAATAGGTGAACCGACTCAACATTGAAAGTAAAAGAATGGTCCTCCATAGAGGAAAAGCATCGATTGCTATATTTGTGCTAGAGCTTTGATTTTGAAAACATGAAACAATTTTGTCAACGGTAGTAATAAAGCATATGCATCATGTAAATTATATCTTATAAGTTGCAAGCCTCATGCATAGCGTACTAATAGTGCCCGCACCTTGTCCTAATTAGCTTGGACTACCGGATCATCACAATGCATTGTTTTTACCAAGTGTCACAAAGGGGTACCTCTATGCCGCTGTACAAAGGTCTAAGGAGAAAGCTTGCATTGGATTTCTCGCTATTGATTATTCTTCAACTTAGACATCCATACCGGGACAACATAGACAACAGATAATGGACTCCTCTTTTATGCATAAGCATATAACAACAATTAATAATTTCTCATTTGAGATTTGAGGATTGTTGTCCAAAACTGAAACTTCCACCATGGAGCATGGCTTTAGTTAGCGGCCCAATGTTCTTCTCTAACATATGCATGCTTAACCCTATGGTGGTAGATCTCTCTTACTTGAGACAAGACGACCATGCATAGCAACTCACATGAAATTCAACAATGAATAGTTGATGGCGTCCCCGATAAACATGGTTATCGCACAACAAGCAACTTAATAAGAGATAAAGTGCATAATTACATATTCAATACCACAATAGTTTTTAAGCTATTTGTCCCATGAGCTATATATTGCAAAGGTGAATGATGGAATTTTTAAAGGTAGCACTCAAGCAATTTACTTTGGAATGGCGGAAAATACCATGTAGTATAGGTAGGTATGGTGGACACAAATGGCATAGTGGTTGGCTCAAGTATTTTGGATGCATGAGAAGTATTCCCTCTCGATACAAGGTTTAGGCTAGCAAGGCTTATTTGAAACAAACACAAGGATGAACCGGTGCAGCAAAACTCACATAAAAGACATATTGTAAACATTATAAGACTCTACACCGTCTTCCTTGTTGTTCAAACTCAATACTAGAAATTATCTAGACCTTAGAGAAACCAAATATGCAAACCAAATTTAGCATGCTCTATGTATTTCTTCATTAATGGGTGCAAAGCATATGATGTAAGAGCTTAAACATGAGCACAACAATTGCCAAGTATCACATTACCCAAGACATTTATAGCAATTACTACATGTATCATTTTCCAATTCCAACCATATAACAATTTAACGAAGGAGAAACTTCGCCATGAATACTATGAGTAGAAACCAAGGACATACTTGTCCATATGCTACAGCGGAGCGTGTCTCTCTCCCATAAAGTGAATGCTAGGATCCATTTTATTCAAACAAAACAAAAACAAAAACAAACCGACGCTCCAAGAAAAAGCACATAAGATGTGATGGAATAAAAATATAGTTTCAGGGGAGGAACCTGATAATGTGTCGATGAAGAAGGGGATGCCTTGGGCATCCCCAAGCTTAGACGCTTGAGTCTTCTTGATATATGCAGGGGTGAACCACCGGGGCATCCCCAAGCTTAGAGCTTTCACTCTCCTTGATCATGTTGCATCATACTCCTCTCTTGATCCTTGAAAGCTTCCTCCACACCAAACTCGAAACAACTCATTAGAGGGTTAGTGCACAATATAAATTGACATATTCAGAGGTGACACAATCATTCTTAACACTTCTGGACATTGCATAATGCTACTGGACATTAGTGGATCAAAGAAATTCATCCAACATAGCGAAAGAGGCAATGCGAAATAAAAGGCAGAATCTGTCAAAACAGAACAGTTCGTATTGACGAATTTTAAAATGGCACCAGACTTGCTCAAATGAAAATGCTCAAATTGAATGAAAATTGCGTACATATCTGAGGATCATGCACGTAAATTGGCTTAATTTTCTGAGCTACCTACAGGGAGGTGGACCCAGATTCGTGACAGCAAAGAAATCTGGAACTGTGCAGTAATCCAAATCTAGTACTTACTTTTCTATCAACGGCTTAACTTGGCACAACAAAACACAAAACTAAGATAAGGAGAGGTTGCTACAGTAGTAAACAACTTCCAAGACACAAAATAAAAACAAAGTACTGTAGGTAAAAACATGGGTTGTCTCCCATAAGCGCTTTTCTTTAACGCCTTTCAGCTAGGCGCAGAAAGTGTGTATCAAGTATTATCGAAGGGTGGTACTTCTACAGCGGAGTGTGGGCTTTTCTCAACCAGGCATAGTATATTAGATACATAAGTTTTAGCATCTCCCTTTTCATTAGTCTTAGGCGTGCTACTCTCATCAAACAAATTTTCAGGAACAAGCCAAGCATAGTTATTTTCTAGTGCATCATTCATAGCTAGGAGCTTACATGGTATTGGTGCTTTGATCTCCCCTCCATCATCAATGTTATTAGTGTATCTTATTCTATCCATATCCATCTTTTCAAGGAGACTAACAAAATTAGTGGGAGAACCAAGCATATTAAATTTAGCAAATACCTTTCTAGCTTCTCTTGCTAGACCACCAAATTCTCTAAGAAGGGTTTCTAATACAAAATCTTTCTTTTCCCCTTCTTCCATATCGCCAAGTGTGAAGAACATGCGTTGGATTATAGGATTAAGATTAACAAATTTAGTTTCCAACAAGCGAACTAAATGCGCAGCAGCAATTTCATAAGTAGGCGCAAGGTCTACCAAGTGTCTATCTTCAAAATTTTCAATAGTACTAACATGATTAAAAAATTCTTCTATATTATTTCTCCCAACTATAGACCCACGTCCTACCGGTATGTCTTTTGTGGTAAAATTAAAAGGAAACATGATGAATAAAGTAAAGTAAATGCAAGTAAACTAAATTTTTTGTGTTTTCGATATAGGAAACAAGATAGCAAGTAAAGTAAAACTAGCAACTAATTTTTTTGTATTTTGATTTAGTGCAGCAAACAAAGTAGTAAATAAAACTAAGCAAGACAAAAACAAAGTAAAGAGATTGAGAAGTGGAGACTCCCCTTGCAGCGTGTCTTGATCTCCCCGGCAACGGCGCCAGAAAAAAGAGCTTGATGGCGTGTATTTCACACGTTCGTTGGGCAACCCCAAGAGGAAGGTATGATGCGCACAGCAGCAAGTTTTCCCTCAGAAAGAAACCAAGGTTTATCGAACCAGGAGGAGCCAAGAAGCACGTTGAAGGTTGATGGCGGCGAGATGTAGTGCGGCGCAACACCAGGGATTCCGGCGCCAACGTGGAACCTGCACAACACAAGCAAAGTACTTTGCCCCAACGAAACAGTGAGGTTGTCAATCTCACCGGCTTGCTGTAACAAAGGATTAACCGTATTGTGTGGAAGATGATTGTTTGCGTAAAAACAAGAGAACAAGTATTGCAGTAGATTGTATTTCAGCAAAGAGAATTGGACCGGGGTCCACAGTTCACTAGAGGTGTCTCTCCCATAAGACGAACAGCATGTTGGGTGAACAAATTACAGTTGGGCAATTGACAAATAAAGAGAGCATGACCATGCACATACATATCATGATGAGTATAGTGAGATTTAATTGGGCATTACGACAAAGTACATAGACCGTCATCCAACTGCATCTATGCCTAAAAAGTCCACCTTCAGGTTATCATCCGAACCCCCTCCAGTATTAAGTTGCTAACAACAGACAATTGCATTAAGTATGGTGCGTAATGTAACTAGTGACTACATCCTTGAACATAGCACTAATGTTTTATCCCTAGTGGCAACAGCACAACACAACCTTAGAACTTTCTGTCACTTTGTCCTGTGTCAATGCAGGCATGAACCCACTATCGAGCATAAGTACTCCCTCTTGGAGTTACAAGCATCTACTTGGCCAGAGCATCTACTAGTAACGGAGAGCATGCAAGATCATAAACAACACATAAGCATAACTTTGATAATCAACATAACAAGTATTCTCTATTCATCGGATCCCAACAAACGCAACATATAGAATTACAGATAGATGATCTTGATCATGTTAGGCAGCTCACAAGATCCGACAATGAAGCACAATGGGGAGAAGACAACCATCTAGCTACTGCTATGGACCCATAGTCCAGGGGTAGACTACTCACACATCACACCGGAGGCGACCATGGCGGCGTAGAGTCCTCCGGGAGATGATTCCCCTCTCCGGCAGGGTGCCGGAGGCGATCTCTGGATCCCCCGAGATGGGAGGGGCGGCGGCGGCGTCTCTGGAAGGTTTTCCGTATCGTGGTTCTCTTGCGGGGTTTCGTCACGGAGGCTTTTTATAGGCGGAAGGGCAGGTCAAGAGGCGGCACGGGGGCCCCACACCACAGGCCGGCGCGGCCAAGGGGGGGGCCGCGCCGCCCTATAGTGTGGCCCCTCTGTGGCCCCTCTTCGTCTCTCCTTCGGACTTCTGGAAGCTTCGTGGAAAAATAGGCCCCTGGGCTTTGATTTCGTCCAATTCCGAGAATATTTCCTTACTAGGATTTCTGAAACCAAAAACAGCAGAAAAACGACAGCTGGCACTTCGGCATCTTGTTAATAGGTTAGTTCCAGAAAATGCACGAATATGACATAAAGTGTGCATAAAACATGTAGATAACATCAATAATGTGGCATGGAACATAAGAAATTATCGATATGTCGGAGACGTATCAGCATCCCCAAGCTTAGTTCTGCTCGTCCCGAGCAGGTAAAACGATAACACAGATAATTTTTGGAGTGACATGCCATCATAATCTTGATCATACTATTTGTAAAGCATATGTAGTGAATGCAGCGATCAAAACAATGTATATGACATGAGTAAACAAGTGAATCATAAAGTAAAGACTTTTCATGAATAGCACTTCAAGACAAGCATCAATAAGTCTTGCATAAGAGTTAACTCATAAAGCAATAATTCAAAGTAAAGGCATTGAAGCAACACAAAAGAAGATTAAGTTTCAGCGGTTGCTTTCAACTTGTAACATGTATATCTCATGGATATTGTCAACATAGAGTAATATAATAAGTGCAATAAGCAAATATGTAGGAATCAATGCACAGTTCACACAAGTGTTTGCTTCTTGAGGTGGAGAGAAATAGGTGAACTGACTCAACATTGAAAGTAAAAGAATGGTCCTCCATAGAGGAAAAGCATCGATTGCTATATTTGTGCTAGAGCTTTGATTTTGAAAACATGAAACAATTTTGTCAACG
Organism: Lolium perenne; assembly: GCF_019359855.2. NCBI lineage: Eukaryota > Viridiplantae > Streptophyta > Magnoliopsida > Poales > Poaceae > Lolium > Lolium perenne. The sequence goes on from NC_067245.2 coordinate 271,839,287, forward strand.
GTAGTAATAAAGCATATGCATCATGTAAATTATATCTTATAAGTTGCAAGCCTCATGCATAGCGTACTAATAGTGCCCGCACCTTGTCCTAATTAGCTTGGACTACCGGATCATCACAATGCATTGTTTTTACCAAGTGTCACAAAGGGGTACCTCTATGCCGCCTGTACAAAGGTCTAAGGAGAAAGCTTGCATTGGATTTCTCGCTATTGATTATTCTTCAACTTAGACATCCATACCGGGACAACATAGACAACAGATAATGGACTCCTCTTTTATGCATAAGCATATAACAACAATTAATAATTTCTCATTTGAGATTTGAGGATTGTTGTCCAAAACTGAAACTTCCACCATGGAGCATGGCTTTAGTTAGCGGCCCAATGTTCTTCTCTAACATATGCATGCTTAACCCTATGGTGGTAGATCTCTCTTACTTCAGACAAGACGAACATGCATAGCAACTCACATGAAATTCAACAATGAATAGTTGATGGCGTCCCCAGTAAACATGGTTATCGCACAACAAGCAACTTAATAAGAGATAAAGTGCATAATTACATATTCAATACCACAATAGTTTTTAAGCTATTTGTCCCATGAGCTATATATTGCAAAGGTGAATGATGGAATTTTTAAAGGTAGCACTCAAGCAATTTACTTTGGAATGGCGGAAAATACCATGTAGTATAGGTAGGTATGGTGGACACAAATGGCATAGTGGTTGGCTCAAGTATTTTGGATGCATGAGAAGTATTCCCTCTCGATACAAGGTTTAGGCTAGCAAGGCTTATTTGAAACAAACACAAGGATGAACCGGTGCAGCAAAACTCACATAAAAGACATATTGTAAACATTATAAGACTCTACACCGTCTTCCTTGTTGTTCAAACTCAATACTAGAAATTATCTAGACCTTAGAGAAACCAAATATGCAAACCAAATTTAGCATGCTCTATGTATTTCTTCATTAATGGGTGCAAAGCATATGATGTAAGAGCTTAAACATGAGCACAACAATTGCCAAGTATCACATTACCCAAGACATTTATAGCAATTACTACATGTATCATTTTCCAATTCCAACCATATAACAATTTAACGAAGGAGAAACTTCGCCATGAATACTATGAGTAGAAACCAAGGACATACTTGTCCATATGCTACAGCGGAGCGTGTCTCTCTCCCATAAAGTGAATGCTAGGATCCATTTTATTCAAACAAAACAAAAACAAAAACAAACCGACGCTCCAAGAAAAAGCACATAAGATGTGATGGAATAAAAATATAGTTTCAGGGGAGGAACCTGATAATGTGTCGATGAAGAAGGGGATGCCTTGGGCATCCCCAAGCTTAGACGCTTGAGTCTTCTTGATATATGCAGGGGTGAACCACCGGGGCATCCCCAAGCTTAGAGCTTTCACTCTCCTTGATCATGTTGCATCATACTCCTCTCTTGATCCTTGAAAACTTCCTCCACACCAAACTCGAAACAACTCATTAGAGGGTTAGTGCACAATATAAATTGACATATTCAGAGGTGACACAATCATTCTTAACACTTCTGGACATTGCATAATGCTACTGGACATTAGTGGATCAAAGAAATTCATCCAACATAGCGAAAGAGGCAATGCGAAATAAAAGGCAGAATCTGTCAAAACAGAACAGTTCGTATTGACGAATTTTAAAATGGCACCAGACTTGCTCAAATGAAAATGCTCAAATTGAATGAAAGTTGCGTACATATCTGAGGATCATGCACGTAAATTGGCTTAATTTTCTGAGCTACCTACAGGGAGGTGGACCCAGATTCGTGACAGCAAAGAAATCTGGAACTGTGCAGTAATCCAAATCTAGTACTTACTTTTCTATCAACGGCTTAACTTGGCACAACAAAACACAAAACTAAGATAAGGAGAGGTTGCTACAGTAGTAAACAACTTCCAAGACACAAAATAAAAACAAAGTACTGTAGGTAAAAACATGGGTTGTCTCCCATAAGCGCTTTTCTTTAACGCCTTTCAGCTAGGCGCAGAAAGTGTGTATCAAGTATTATCGAAGGGTGGTACTTCTACAGCGGAGTGTGGGCTTTTCTCAACCAGGCATAGTATATTAGATACATAAGTTTTAGCATCTCCCTTTTCATTAGTCTTAGGCGTGCTACTCTCATCAAACAAATTTTCAGGAACAAGCCAAGCATAGTTATTTTCTAGTGCATCATTCATAGCTAGGAGCTTACATGGTATTGGTGCTTTGATCTCCCCTCCATCATCAATGTTATTAGTGTATCTTATTCTATCCATATCCATCTTTTCAAGGAGACTAACAAAATTAGTGGGAGAACCAAGCATATTAAATTTAGCAAATACCTTTCTAGCTTCTCTTGCTAGACCACCAAATTCTCTAAGAAGGGTTTCTAATACAAAATCTTTCTTTTCCCCTTCTTCCATATCGCCAAGTGTGAAGAACATGTGTTGGATTATAGGATTAAGATTAACAAATTTAGTTTCCAACAAGCGAACTAAATGCGCAGCAGCAATTTCATAAGTAGGCGCAAGGTCTACCAAGTGTCTATCTTCAAAATTTTCAATAGTACTAACATGATTAAAAAATTCTTCTATATTATTTCTCCCAACTATAGACCCACGTCCTACCGGTATGTCTTTTGTGGTAAAATTAAAAGGAAACATGATGAATAAAGTAAAGTAAATGCAAGTAAACTAATTTTTTTGTGTTTTCGATATAGGAAACAAGATAGCAAGTAAAGTAAAACTAGCAACTAATTTTTTTGTATTTTGATTTAGTGCAGCAAACAAAGTAGTAAATAAAACTAAGCAAGACAAAAACAAAGTAAAGAGATTGAGAAGTGGAGACTCCCCTTGCAGCGTGTCTTGATCTCCCGCAACGAGCGCCGAGAAAAAAGAGCTTGATGGCGTGTATTTCACACGTTCGTTGGGCAACCCCAAGAGGAAGGTATGATGCGCACAGCAGCAAGTTTTCCCTCAGAAAGAAACCAAGGTTTATCGAACCAGGAGGAGCCAAGAAGCACGTTGAAGGTTGATGGCGGCGAGATGTAGTGCGGCGCAACACCAGGGATTCCGGCGCCAACGTGGAACCTGCACAACACAAGCAAAGTACTTTGCCCCAACGAAACAGTGAGGTTGTCAATCTCACCGGCTTGCTGTAACAAAGGATTAACCGTATTGTGTGGAAGATGATTGTTTGCAGAAAACAGTAGAACAAGTATTGCGATGATTGTATTTCAGTAAAGAGAATTGGACCGGGGTCCACAGTTCACTAGAGGTGTCTCTCCCATAAGACGAACAGCATGTTGGGTGAACAAATTACAGTTGGGCAATTGACAAATAAAGAGAGCATGACCATGCACATACATATCATGATGAGTATAGTGAGATTTAATTGGGCATTACGACAAAGTACATAGACCGTCATCCAACTGCATCTATGCCTAAAAAGTCCACCTTCAGGTTATCATCCGAACCACCTCCAGTATTAAGTTGCTAACAACAGACAATTGCATTAAGTATGGTGCGTAATGTAACTAGTGACTACATCCTTGAACATAGCACTAATGTTTTATCCCTAGTGGCAACAGCACAACACAACCTTAGAACTTTCTCACATCGTCCCGGTGTCAATGCAGGCATGAACCCACTATCGAGCATAAGTACTCCCTCTTGGAGTTACAAGCATCTACTTGGCCAGAGCATCTACTAGTAACGGAGAGCATGCAAGATCATAAACAACACATAAGCATAACTTTGATAATCAACATAACAAGTATTCTCTATTCATCGGATCCCAACAAACGCAACATATAGAATTACAGATAGATGATCTTGATCATGTTAGGCAGCTCACAAGATCCGACAATGAAGCACAATGGGGAGAAGACAACCATCTAGCTACTGCTATGGACCCATAGTCCAGGGGTAGACTACTCACACATCACACCGGAGGCGACCATGGCGGCGTAGAGTCCTCCGGGAGATGATTCCCCTCTCCGGCAGGGTGCCGGAGGCGATCTCCTGGATCCCCCGAGATGGGATCGGCGGCGGCGGCGTCTCTGGAAGGTTTTCCATATCGTGGTTCTCGGTACTGGGGGTTTCGTCACGGAGGCTTTTTATAGGCGGAAGGGCAGGTCAAGAGGCGGCACGGGGGCCCCACACCACAGGCCGGCGCGGCCAAGGGGGGGGGCCGCGCCGCCCTATAGTGTGGCCCCTCTGTGGCCCCTCTTCGTCTCTCCTTCGGACTTCTGGAAGCTTCGTGGAAAAATAGGCCCCTGGGCTTTGATTTCGTCCAATTCCGAGAATATTTCCTTACTAGGATTTCTGAAACCAAAAACAGCAGACAAAGAATCGGCACTTCGGCATCTTGTTAATAGGTTAGTTCCAGAAAATGCACGAATATGACATAAAGTGTGCATAAAACATGTAGATAACATCAATAATGTGGCATGGAACATAAGAAATTATCGATACGTCGGAGACGTATCATTGCCAACCGAATTTTTTTTATCTCCATTAGCCCTTGCAGAAATGTGAGTCCCCATTTTTGGTTTCTGCCTCGCAAAGAGTCTATTTTTGGAGATATTTTTTCCTAAAGATTTGCTGCCATATTCCATCCTCATTAAATAGCTTCCATAACCACTTAGCTAACAAAGCAATATTCATTTTCTCCAAGTCTAAAACCCCCAAACCACCTTGATCTTTTGGTATGCATACTATCTGCCAATTAACCAAATGATATTTCTTTTTTATCTTCAGTCTCATCCCATAGGAAACTATTCCTAATTCTGTCCATTTTTTCTTTCACACCACTAGGTATTCTATAGAAGGAGAGCATGTACAAAGGAACACTAGTCAAGGATGAGTTGATCAGGGTAACTCTGCCGCCCATCACCAACATTTTCCCTTGCCAAGGTCCTAATTTATTCCTCATTTTCCCTTCAGTAGAATCCCAATTAGAGTTTCTCAGTCTTTTCTTGTTAATTGGTACTCCTAGGTATTTCATAGGGAGTAACCCAGATTTACAAGTGAAAATCCTCTCAAAATTCCCTTTCCTTTCTAGAGCTCCCCCTTGGCAGTAAATATCACTCTTGTGAAAATTGATTTTCAATCCTGGCATTTGTTTAAATAAACAGAGAATTACTTTCAGATTTCTTGCCTAATCCAGGTTATCTTCCAGAAGGAGAATGATATCATCTGCATACTGCAAGAACGAAACACACCCCTCTGTCAGATCTATGCCTAGTCCAGTCAACAAACCCTCCTCATGTGCTATCTTGACAAGCACTGGAAGAATATCCACAACAAGGTCAAAAAGAATGGGGGAAAGTGGATCCCCCTGTCTCAACCCCTGATGTGTGGAGAAGTATGTCCCAATCCCTCCATTAACATTGATGCCCACTTTTCCACTAGTTACTGTTTTCATTATCAATTCTATCCATTTGGATGGTAGCCCTTTTGCTTCCATTGATTGATAAAGGAAAGGCCATTTGACTTTTACAAAGGCTTTCTCAAAATCAATCTTGAAAAGAACCCCAGATTTTTTCTTTCTGTGTGTGTCATTTAAAATCTCATGTAATATATTCACACCCTCCATTATATATCCCCCATTAATAAAAGTTGTTTGATTCAAAAGAACAATCTTCCAGATCACTTGAATGAGTCTATTGACCAAAACTCTTGTTATAATTTTGAAAGACACATTCAAGAGGCAGATGGGCCTATATTTTTGAATCATGTCTGCATCTTTCATTTTGGTACTAGGGTTATTACCCCATAGTTCAACCTAGCTAGAACTAACTCTCCTTTTTGGAAATCATTTAGCAGGTCAAAAAGATCCTGCTTCACTAATTCCCAATTTTTCGGATAGAATTCTGCATTAAAACAATCTGGGCTAGCTACTTTATTAGCTGCCATTTCAAACACAACAGTCTTCCATGGTGAAATCTTTCATAAAATCTCACAATCATCTTCATTAAGCCTTTCTATTCCTATATTATTAAATTGAATATCATTTAAATCTGGATTACCAAAGAGTTTTTTATAGAAGTCAGTAATATATCTGTTTAGATTTTCCTAAACTTCTATCAAACCCTCATCCTAATTTAAACTTACAATCAAAGTTTTCCTTCTCCTCCCACTTGCCTTGGAGTGATAGTATCTAGTGTCATTATCCCCCTCCAACAGCTCTTTTTCTTTTGCCCACTGAATCCTTTTAATTTTCTCTTCTTTAATAATTGTCTTTAGTTGTGTCTGTAACATCTTTTTAACCTCTATCTCGGTTTGTATTAGACAATATAACTCCTAGCTAGAGATCCTCTTTTCTTCCTATATTCCCCCTGAATATTTAAATTCCATCCTTTCAAGGTTTTCCTCAAGCACTCAAATCTTTTTTGCCATCTGTCAATGTTCCTATTCCCATAACATGTTTTGTTCCATACCCCATTTATCACTTCTTTGAGGTCAGGTCTTAAGAACCAGCAATTTTCAAATATGAAAATAGCCTGAGTCCTGGGTCTGTCCCATGTCTTGATCAAAATGGGGGTATGATCAGATAATTCACTAGGCATAGTTGTTGCACACGTAGGTGGGAATTTTTCTTCCCAAGATGGTGATACTAAAACCCTATCTAATAATTCATAGCTAGGTGGGATCTTCATGATTATTGCACCAAGTGAATTTCCTACCTGAAAGAGATATTTCCATTAATCGACCTTGCTCAATTACAACATTAAACATGGGACTCCATCTATTGTATCCCCCTGGCTTATTTTTCTCACTTTCTTTCCTGGTCATGCTAAAATCTCCTGTGATCAGTATGGGGTGTGTGGAGCTCCTAATGACATTCACCATTTCTATTAAAAAGTTGGCTTTGCCATCTTGCTGTGCATCCCATACACCACCACTAAATTCCAGGTAAAATTGTCTTTCTTGCTTGCAATAAGGAACCTAAAAAAATAAACCCCTTTTTGCTTTTCCACCACATCATAAGTTTCTCTGTTTACTCCTAGTAAAATCCGCCCACATCTCCCTCTTGCAGGTATATCATCCTAGCATAACTCATACCCTCCACTTATTTCCTTCAGGAAATTAGTTGGGTATTCCTGTCTCACTGGTTCTTGCATACCAACAAAGTCCAATTTGTGATCCCTTATACTCTGTCTAATATATCTGTTCTTACTCTCTTCCCATGTACCTCTACTATTCCAAGTGATTCCACTTATCATTTAAATTCTTTATTTTTTCCCTTTCTACACTTCATCTTGGTTTTAATGGGAGTTTTACAGTGAAGCTCCTGAGGAGCCACTCTCCCTCCCCCATTCTGTTCTTCCCCACTAATGTATGGGGCAATCAAACTATCTGTTAAAATCTCACAGTCCCCTTTTGCCATTTTTGCCATATCCAATTGATACTCCAAATTTTCATGTTCCTCCTCTTTACTCAGAAAGATGTTCACCCTAGCTTGCTGATGACCCACAAGTATAGGGGGTGTATCGTAGTACTTTCGATAAATAAGAGTGTCGAACCCAACGAGGAGCAGAAGGTGTTGACAAGCAGTTTCGATGAAGGATTCACTGTAAAAGCTCACAGACAAGTTTTCAGGGGGTTTTGATATAGCAGATAAATAAAGTACAAGTAAGTAAAATGCGAGAGTAATAATTGCAGCGAGTGGCCCAATCCTTTTTAGCACAAAGGACAAGCCGGTTTGTTTACTTATGATGACCAAACGTTCTTGAGGCCACATGGGAATTTAGTCTAGTGCTTTCGCTTCATATAGTTGATTAATCTTCATTGTTTTGATAAGTGTTGTGTGGGTGAACCTATGCTAATGCACCTCCCTTCCTAGGACTAATACATACTTGTGATTAAACCCCTTGCAAGCATCCGCAAATACAAGAAAGTAATTAAGATAAATCTAACCACAGCCTTAAACTCTGAGATCCTGCTATCCCTCATGCATCGATATACCAACGGGGGTTCAGGTTGCTGTCACTCCGGCAACCCCACAATTGGCAAACGAATACAAGATGCATTCCCCTAGGCCCATAAAGGTGAAGTATCATGTAGTCGACGTTCACATGACACCACTAGAAGAATAACACCACAACTTAAATATCAAACAATTAAATATTACTCAACATAGTTCACTACTAACATTTAGACTTCACCCATGTCCTCAAGAACTAAACGAACTACTCACAAGACATCGTATGGAACATGATCAGAGGTGATATGACGATGAATAACAATCTGAACATAAACCTTGGTTCAATGGTTTCACTCAATAGCATCAATAACAAGGAGTAATCAACACCGGGAGAGTTTCCCCTATGAAATAATCAAGATTCAACCCTAGATGTTACAGCGGAGACGAGGTGCAGCGGTGGAGATGATGGTGTCGGCGGTGGAGATGATGATGATGATCATCCCAATGAAGTCCAGCTCGATGACGGTGACGATGGCGACGATTTCCCCCTCCGGGAGGGAATTTCCCCGGCAGATTTCAGCCTGCCGGAGACCTCTTTTCTCTCTGGTGTTTTTCCGCCCCGCAAAGGCGGCTGTGTCTCTCCTCGATGATCCCCTACACCTTAGGGTTTTCTGGAGATGAAGTACGCGAAAGGGAGATGGCCGAGGGGGTCGTGGGCCCCCTCCCCACATGGCGGCGCGCCAGGCCTGGTGGCCGCGCCGGCCTATGGGGGGGGCATGGTGGCCCTCCTCGGCCTCCCCTTCTGGCTGACTCCATCATTTGGAAAAATAGGAGCTTCGGTATATTTTCCGTCAATTGTTGATCTTCAGAAATATTGTATCCTGACGGTGCTTTTTCCAGTAGAATCCTAACTCCGGTGAGTGATTCTCCAATAATCATGAAACATGCAAAATAGGTGAAATAACATAAGTATCATCTCTAAATATGAAATATATCAATGAATAACAGTAAATTATGATATAAAATAGTGATGCAAAATGGACGTATCAACTCCCCCCAAGCTTAGACCTCGCTTGTCCCCAAGCGAAACTGAACTCATTAAACAAGACCACATGTTTATGGAGTGAAGAGTCGATAAATAAAATACGGACAAGAAGCATCACATTTATTAATTCACACAAGACATTCTAGTAAACAACTTCCTCATATAACTCAACTTGAAACAAGTAAAGGGAAATCACAAATAAAGGTACATAGGAAATCATAATTGGTGATGGCAAACTTCGTTCTTGGTCAAAGAACAATTAACAGATTGTACTTATTTTTCGAGCATAGATAACCTTCAAGGTCATATTCATTCAGATAAAATTTGTACTAAACAAGGAAGAATAAAAGACATGATTAAATAGATCACAATATAAATGGTTGGATCACAACAACTCAATTGCTTGCTTGAGATAGAGGGAAATAGGTTTACTGACTCAACATAAAGGTAAAAGATAGGCCCTTCGCAGAGGGAAGCAGGGATAAATCATGTGCTAGAGCTTTTCAAGTTTTGAAATCATATAGAGAGCATAAAAGTGAAGTTTTGAGAGGTGTTTATTGTTGTCAACGAATGGTAGTGGGTACTCTAACTCCCTTGTCAAACAGACCTTCAAAGAGCGGCTCCCATGAAAGACGTTATCTCTACTAGCAAGGTAGATCATCCCTCTTCTCTTTTGTTTACACATGTACTTTAGTTTTATTTATGGATGACACTCCTCCCAACCTTCGCTTTCACAAGCCATGGCTAACCGAATCCTCGGGTGCCTTCCAACATTTCACATACCATGGAGGAGTGTCTATTGTAAAATTAAGTTGCTTACTGATGAATCAGGGCAAAACATGTGAAGAGAATTATTAATGAAAGTTAATTAATTGGGGCTGGGAACCCCGTTGCCAGCTCTTTTTGCAAAATTATTGGATAAGCGGATGTATATGCCACTAGTCCATTGGTGAAAGTCCGCCCAACAAGATTGAAAGATAAAACACCACATACTTCCTCATGAGCTATGAAACATTGACACAAGTAAGAGATAATAACTTTTGAATTGTTTTAAAGGTAGCACATGAAGTATTTACTTGGAGTGGCGCAAAATACCACATAATAGGTAGTTATGGTGGACACAAATGGCAGGGGTTTGGTCTAAGGCTTTGGATGCACGAGAAGCATTCCCTCTCAGTACAGGGCTTTGGCTAGCAAGGTTGGTTAGCAAGCATAAGAGTTGAGGGAAAGAAACAAATATACATGTGATAGAAACAATCATGCATCTTCCTTGTAAGCACAAACAATTTTAACTTCAGAATACTAAGCTCATTAGCTAACAAGAAAGATAGATAATGAAATAATATATCTACATGTACTTCCCTCTTTTATACTTAAGTCTCAAAGTAAATGTTGCTATTGACCAATGCTAAGTTTGCCAAAACCAAATAGATTTACTTGATGCTCCCAAAGTGATACCAATACTAACAACAAGATTAATCATATAACAGAAATTGCAAACTAAAATAAGGTGTGCAAAATGTAAATGATAAAACTTCTCATTAATATTCCATAACGATAACTCACACCAAGGGATACATAGATAATCAACTAAAAGAGAGATACTTCCACACTGCAAACTATCTTATATGATAACTTCCCTACTCATGATATGACACTACTTGATAGTAAAAAGGTAAAAGATAGTGATGATGTGATACCGCAGCAACCCCCCCAAGCTTGGAACAAACCAAGGGGATGCCAATACCAGTGATGAATTACTCCTTCGGTGGTGATGGTGAATTCTTGATAAGCTTCTTAACAAGCTCCTTTAGCTCATCAATCTCGTAAGTGAGGTTGCGGATCAGCTTCGAGTTGTGCTCGACACGGTTAAGAAGTATGTCAGACGGTGAGTCCCAACTCTTAGAGTTGTTTCCCCACTCCTCAACTTCAGGATTCATCCTTCCTGCAGTGTTAGCACGATCCATATCCCAACTACTAGGCAATACTGCCTTGGGAATCCTTTCAATTTGACTATTATGAATTAGAGTGTGGAAGGGGTTGTCGATGCCTGGAGGAGATGTCCTTGGAGCTAGGAAGCGACGTGGGACTCTTCCTCCGGTGCTAATTCGTGCGCTTCTCTTGGGGTTGAACGGATTTGCCACCACTCCTATGCTTGCGACGGTGGCACGAGGGCATACACGTGGGTCTTTCTCCACTTCTCCTTCATCTTCACTCTCGACTTCTTCCTTCAACTTGGGGTCTTGAATATCTTCCTCAAAAGGCTCCTTGTCCTTGTTGTTGGAGACCATGGTGCTTCTAGATCAAAAACAGATCCTGGCAGAAAATAGCTCGAAACAAAACACGACGAGAAAACGATATACGGACCTCGGGGGGTCCGGGGGATTATATATCAAAAATTTTCACGACAAAAGGAAAGTACCAGGTCGAACCCGAGTGGGAGAGGGGCACCGAGGAGCCGTCCCCATAGGGCGGCGCGGCCAGGGTGGGGCCCGCGCCACCACGTGGGGACGTGCCCTCGTGCACCTCCTCCACTCCGATTTGATCTCGTAATTTTTCATATTTTCTAAAAATAGCAAAAATATTGTTCAGAAAGTTAAACGCAGACTTTTTACTACCAGAACTATTACCTATTCGAAGTCGAACTCTGCAGAACTATCAATTTGATCTTTGATGAACGTTTCCGGAGTCACCAATCGAATAACATCAACATCTTCATTATAAGAATCTCCAGAAATATAATGCTTGAGTCTTTGTCCATTCACCACTTGTGTGGCATCACCTTTCAGCGAAGCAATTTTTATTGCCCCTGAACGATACACCTCCACAATGACATATGGTCCTTCCCATTTTGAGAGTAATTTCCCTGCAAAAAATCTGAGACGAGACCGATACAATAGGACTTTATCTCCAATATTAAATTCTCTTTTAATAATTCTTCTATCATGCCATTTCTTAACTTTCTCTTTAAAAAGTTAAGCGTTTTCATAAGCTTCACTTCTCCACTCATCTAGAGAACTCAATTGTAGCAACCTTTTCTTACCGGCAAGTTTAAAATCTTTATTAAGTTCTCTTACAGCCCAATAAGCTTTGTGCTCTAGTTCTAAAGGTAGATGACAAGCTTTTCCATAAACCATTTTATAAGGAGACATACCCATAGGATTTTTATAAGCAGTTCTATAAGCCCACAATGCTTCCTTCAACTTACTAGCCCAATTTTTCCTAGATTTATTAACAGTCTTTTGCAAGATAGATTTAATTTCTCTATTTGATAATTCTACTTGCCCACTAGTTTGAGGATGATAAGCGGAAGCAATCCTATGATTAATACCATATTTAGCAAGAGTTTTTCTAAAACCACCATGAATGAAATGAGAATCTCCATCAGTCATAAGATATCTAGGTACTCCAAACCTACGAAAAATAACATCTAAAAGCATTTTTAAAGAAGTCTCACCATCAGCACTTTTTGTGGGTATAGCTTCCACCCATTTAGTAACATAATCAACAACAACAAGTATATGAGTGTTACCTTCTGAAGAAGGGAAAGGACCCATAAAGTCAAATCCCCAACAATCAAATGGTTCAATAACAAGAGTATAATTCATAGGCATTTCATTGCGCCTAGAGATATTACCAACTCTTTGACATTCATCACAAGATAAAATAAACTTCCTTGCATCTTTAAAGAGAGTTGGCCAATAAAAACCTGACTGTAGAACCTTTTGTGCGGTTCTATCTCCGGCGTGATGTCCTCCATAAACACTACCATGACACTTACTCAATATCTCTTGTTGTTCATATTCGGGGACACATCTTCGCATAATACCATCCACTCCTTCTTTATATAAGTATGGGTCATCCCAAAAATAATGCCTCAAATCATAAAAGAATTTCCTCCTTTGCTGAGCTGAAAAGGTTGGAGGCAAATACTTCGAAACGATAAAGTTAGCATAATCAGCATACCAAGGACTATCTCGCGAGCTCACCTTTATTACAGCCAATTGTTCATTTGGAAAACTATCATTACCAGGAACATGATCATAAGCAATATTTTCCAATCTAAACAAATTATCAGCAACAGGATTATCAGCACCTTTCCTATCTACAATATGTAAATCAAATTCTTGCAAAAGAAGCACCCATCTAATAAGCCTTGGCTTAGCATCTTTATTTTCCATAAGGTACCTAATTGCAGCATGATCAGTATGAACTGTAACTTTTGAGTCAACAATATAAGGTCTAAACTTGTCACAAGCAAAAACTACAGCTAATAGCTCTTTTTTAGTTGTAGCATAATTTCTTTGGGCAGCATCAAGAGTCTTACTAGCATAATGAATAACATTCAATTTTTTATCTACTCGCTGTCCAAGAACAGCACCTACATCAAAATCACTAGCATCACACATAATTTCAAAAGGTAAATTCCAATCAGGAGGTTCAACTACAGGCGCAGTTGTTAAGGCTTTCTTTAGAGTTTCAAAAGCTTCCTTACAATCATCATCAAAAACAAAAGGTACATCTTTTTGAAGAAGATTAGTAAGAGGCTTTGAAATTTTAGAGAAATCTTTAATAAATCTCCTATAAAAACCAGCATGACCAAGAACACTACGAATACCTTTAACATCCCTAGGATAGGGCATCTTCTCAATTGCTTCAACTTTAGCTCTATCAACTTCAATACCTCTCTCAGAAAATTTATGTCCCAATACAATTCCTTCATTAACCATAAAGTGGCATTTCTCCCAATTAAGAACAAGGTTAGTTTCTTCACATCTCTGCAAAACTTTATCAAGATTTCGCAAACAATTATCAAAAGAATTCCCATAGACAGAAAAATCGTCCATGAATACCTCTACAATCTTTTCACAAAAGCCATGAAAAATAGCAGACATGCATCTTTCAAAAGTAGCAGGAGCATTACATAAACCAAAAGGCATACGCCTATAAGCATAAGTTCCATAGGGACAAGTGAAAGTGGTTTTCTCTTGATCTTTAGTTCTAACAACAATTTGTGAAAATCCAGAATAACCATCAAGAAAATAGAAATGAGTGTTTTTAGATAACCTTTCTAGCATTTGATCTATAAAAGGTAAAGGGTAATGATCTTTCTTAGTACCTTTATTAACTTTTCGAAAGTCAATGCACATTCTATACCCTACAACTACTCTTTGAGGGATGAGCTCATCATTATCATTAGATACAACAGTTATACCTCCTTTCTTAGGAACACAATGCACAGGACTAACCCATCTACTATCAGCAATACGATATATAATACCAGCTTCAAGAAGTTTCAATACCTCATTCCTTACCACATCCTTCATCTTAGGAATTAGACGACGCTGATGTTCAACAACAGGCTTTGCATCATCTTCCATGTTGATGGCATGTTGGCAAATAGAGGGAGAAATCCCTTTCAAATCATCAAGAGTGTAGCCAATAGCTCCTCGGTGTTTCTTCAATATTTCCAATAATCTTTCTTCCTCAAAATCTGAAAGCTTAGCACTAATAATAACAGGATATGTTTTCTTATCGTCAATATAAGCATACTTAAGATTATCAGGCAACGGTTTCAAATCAAAAACAGGATCTTCCTTTGGCGGTGGTGTTGTACCTAGATCTTCAACCGGTAAGTCATGTTTAAGAATAGGTTGACGAAGGAAAATTTCATCAAGCTCATTCCTTTCTTCCCTAAAGACTTCACTCTCATGATCCTCCAAATGTTGCTGCAAAGGATTATTAGGAGCAAGAGCAATAGATGCAAGCTGTTCAACTCTAAAATCATCATTAGGCAATTCAGCTTCATAAGGAACCTTGGCAAATTTATAGAAATTAAACTCGTAAGATTCACCAGCAAATTTAGTCACAATTTTCTCTTTCTTGCAATCTATAATAGCTCCACAAGTATTTAGAAAAGGTCTACCAAAAATGATAGGACAAGTCTTACTAGCAGCAGAACCAAGTACCAAAAAGTCAGTAGGGTATTTAATCTTACCACATAGAACTTCCACATCTCGAACAATACCAATAGGAGAGATAGTTTCTCTATTAGCTAGCAGAATAACCACATCAATATCTTCAAGTTCACAAGAACCAATTTCATGCATGATTTCCTTGTAAAGCTCATAAGGAATGGCACTAGTACTTGCACCAATGTCACATAAACCATAATAACAATGAGCACCAATTTTAATAGAAAGCATAGGAACGCTGGCTATCCTAGACTTACTAGGATGTGAAACAATATTAGAAGCATCTTCACAGAAAATGATGTGACCATCTTCTACATTTTCAGTCACAAGGTCTTTAACTATTGCAACAGCAGGTTCAACATTTATTTGCTCCTCAGGTTCTATAGGTTTCTTTGCACTTTTGTTAACCACACTAGTTATAACAGAATACTCTTTCATTTTAGCAGGAAAAGGAATTTTTTCAATATAAGCTTCAGGAAGAATGTGATCAACAATTTTAACTTCAATACATTTACCTATAGGTGAATCAGTTTTATCTTTGTAAGGTTCATGATACTTATCAAAATTCTTCCTAGGCAATTCAAAATGAGAGGCAAAAGCTTTACAAAAATTTGCAACAACTTGAGTGTCAAGACCATAAGTAGCACTCATATTACGAAATTTATCAGTATCCATAAAAGTTTCAATGCATTCATAATCATAATTTATACCTGAATCTCTACCTTTGTCGTTCTCCCATCCTTCAGTATTCTCTTGGATCCGATCAAGAAGGTCCCATTTAAACTCTTCTTTGTTGCGCGTGAATGATCCAGAACAAGCAGTATCCAGCAAGGTTTTATCTTAAAAAGAAAGTCTTGCATAGAAATTATCAATGATGATATTACCAGGAAGGTCATGAATGGGGCATTTGAGCATTAAAGACTTCAATCTCCCCCATGCTTGGGCAATACTCTCTCCATCATGAGGCCAGAAATTATATATGCGGTTTTGGTCTTTGTGAATTTCACTTGGAGGATAAAATTTAGAATAAAATAGAGGCACAATATCCTTCCAATCAAGAGAATTCTCATTCTTCAGCAATTTATACCAATGCGCCGCTTTACCAGACAGCGATATAGAGAATAGTTTCTTCCTAACTTCATCCATAGAAATACCTGCACACTTGAATAACCCGCATAATTCATATAAAAACAGTAAATGATCTCCAGGATGCACAGTTCCATCCCCTTCATAGCGGTTATCCACAACACGTTCAATAATTTTCATAGGTATTTTATATGGAATCTCTTTCTCACCTGGCGCCTCATCCACAACCTTTGCAGTGGTAGCAGATTTTCCAAATAGGAATTCAAGAGAAGATCTCTCCATAATGAATTATAGCAGCAGGCAGAAATAAAAACAACACGTACAGTAAAAGTTTTCCTTACCAATTCCACTTACCAATAGCGCTTCACTCCCCGGCAACGGCGCCAGAAAATAGTCTTGATGACCCACAAGTATAGGGGGTGTATCGTAGTACTTTCGATAAATAAGAGTGTCGAACCCAACGAGGAGCAGAAGGTGTTGACAAGCAGTTTCGATGAAGGATTCACTGTAAATGCTCACAGACAAGTTTTCAGGGGGTTTTGATATAGCAGATAAATAAAGTACAAGTAAGTAAAATGCGAGAGTAATAATTGCAGCGAGTGGCCCAATCCTTTTTAGCACAAAGGACAAGCCGGTTTGTTTATTTATGATGACCAAACGTTCTTGAGGACACATGGGAATTTAGTCTAGTGCTTTCGCTTCATATAGTAGATTAATCTTCATTGTTTTGATAAGTGTTGTGTGGGTGAACCTATGCTAATGCACCGCCCTTCCTAGGACTAATACATACTTGTGATTAAACCCCTTGCAAGCATCCGCAAATACAAGAAAGTAATTAAGATAAATCTAACCACCGCCTTAAACTCTGAGATCCTGCTATCCCTCATGCATCGATATACCAACGGGGGTTCAGGTTGCTGTCACTCCGGCAACCCCACAATTGGCAAACGAATACAAGATGCATTCCCCTAGGCCCATAAAGGTGAAGTATCATGTAGTCGACGTTCACATGACACCACTAGAAGAATAACACCACAACTTAAATATCAAACCATTAAATATTACTCAACATAGTTCACTACTAACATTTAGACTTCACCCATGTCCTCAAGAACTAAACGAACTACTCACAAGACATCATATGGAACATGATCAGAGGTGATATGACGATGAATAACAATCTGAACATAAACCTTGGTTCAATGGTTTCACTCAATAGCATCAATAACAAGGAGTAATCAACACCGGGAGAGTTTCCCCTATGAAATAATCAAGATTCAACCCTAGATGTTACAGTGGAGACGAGGTACAGCGGTGGAGATGATGGTGTCGGCGGTGGAGATGATGATGATGATGATCCCAATGAAGTCCAGCTCGATGACGGTGACGATGGCGACGATTTCCCCCTCCGGGAGGGAATTTCCCCGGCAGATTTCAGCCTGCCGGAGAGCTCTTTTCTCTCTGGTGTTTTTCTGCCCCGCAGAGGCGGCTGTGTCTCTCCTCGATGATCCCCTACACCTTAGGGTTTTCTGGAGATGAAGTACGCGAAAGGGAGATGGCCGAGGGGGGTCGTGGGCCCCCTCCCCACATGGCGGCGCGCCAGGCCTGGTGGCCGCGCCGGCCTATGGGGGGCCCCATGGTGGCCCTCCTCGGCCTCCCCTTCTGGCTGGCTCTGTCATTTGGAAAAATAGGAGCTTCGGTATATTTTCCGTCAATTGTTGATCTTCAAAAATATTGTATCCTGGCGGTGCTTTTTCCAGCAGAATCCTGACTCCGGTGAGTGATTCTCCAATAATCATGAAACATGCAAAATAGGTGAAATAACATAAGTATCATCTCTAAATATGAAATATATCAATGAATAACAGTAAATTATGATATAAAATAGTGATGCAAAATCAACGTATCACTTGCTCTTGCTCTCTGATCAAGGCTAAATTAGTATCAATCATGTCCAGAGTAGTGCCAAGTTCAATCCATACTTTGCTAGCAATGTCTAAGATACAATAATCAAAAGTGTTAGCAAGAGTAGGTAAAGATGTACTACCTTCTCAAGACTGAAGATTCCTCATCATTGCTCTATTTTTTGCCCTATCCATGATTGGCACATCACCTTTTGGGGCCAGTATGTTGCTAAATCTATTCCCATTAGCCTCCCCTATCTCCTCCAAAATACCCACACCCTTGTGCTTTTTCTTCCCATGATTAGGTGACTTCCCATCATGCATATTATTGATTTTTGTGTTCATGCTCAAAGATGAGCCAGATTCCCCATTCTTATCTCCTTCATCACCAGATAGGTCCACTCTCCCAATTGTTTACAGGTCCTCAGTTTGTTCTTCCATCTCTTGATTAGGTTCCTTCACATTATCACCAGTTTCCTCTATCAAGATATTCCTCTCCTTTTCCATTCTTTTGTTAGTTGGCTCCATCAGCTCATTCCTAACATGCATCTGATTTGGCTCATGTGATGAGGCTATCCCTTTTTTCTTTGCCAGAGCAATTGCATCAAGTTCATTATGTCTTTTTATTTCTTGCTCCCTTTCTTCCAAAGCTTTCCTAGTCTGTTCACCTGCTTGAATGTGGTTCCCTTTATCAGTCCCTTCACTTTCTTCATTTCTCTGCCTCTTCTCTCTTCTATCTCCCAGCTCCTGTGAAAGGGTGTCCTCCATTTCATCAAATTCTTGGATATACTCCTCTTCTGGCCTTAGCCACCCTTCTTCCACCACCTCCTCAACCTGGAAGTAGATGTAATAAATCATCAGCTTCTTTGTTGTGAGCTTTGCCATGGCAGGGATGTTCTTGTGGTTGACCACTCCAACCAGGATTCTGATGCTTCCATCTTTCCAAAAAGTTTCCATGTCTACTTCAATTACTTGTCCAAGGGTTGAGCCCTTCACAGATCCCCTGATAGTTCTATAGAGTTTTTGGAACTCTCTTGGCCCTTACCCACATTGTATCAAGTTTACTAGCTGCCAAGTTTTCATCTGACCACTGTTTCACATTTATTTTGATGTGTGCACGTCTTAAAGTGACCCAATCATAGATTGGCACCTCATTTATCCTTGCAGCAGATGGTAAGTTTACCAAGAATCTTCCAGTTGAAACTTCTTTTGCTTGCTAGGTCCACTTCCATGGGTAGGTTCTTCCCAGACACATTACCAACAACTCTTCATCCACTTGGAAGTCCACTTCTTTTACTTTAACTATTGCTACAACTTTTCCTTTCTCCTCAGCTCCAGCATTCTCTTTTGCATGTTCATCCAGAAAGCAGCATAAACCAGGCCCTCCAAATCCAACAAGGTTTGCAGTTGGTTTCTTTTGTTTCAACCAGGCACACCTCATGGACTGATGCCCTTTGCCATAGTTGACGCATTCAATTTCTTCAGTGCAGACCTTAGAAATGTGTCCCTTTTTCCACACTTGTTGCAAAGGAGATTATCATCCAGTGTTGATTTCCATCCCCTGCTAACTCTGTCTCAGAACTTGATCCTATCTGAACCTGTTGTGTTGTTCCTGAAGAAGCAGCTACTGTTGTTGCAGAGACAGTTGTTCTTTCATCAACCACCTTGTTCTGTCCAGTTGAAACTCCTCCTGAACTAGTAGCCACACTCTTCTGCACATAGGCTCTGCTCTGCTCTGAC
Source organism: Lolium perenne (assembly GCF_019359855.2). Classification (NCBI taxonomy): domain Eukaryota; kingdom Viridiplantae; phylum Streptophyta; class Magnoliopsida; order Poales; family Poaceae; genus Lolium; species Lolium perenne. The sequence goes on from NC_067245.2 coordinate 271,858,996, forward strand.
CCTGATACTGCTCTATATCACCAACTCTTCCTCCCTGGCTCTGATTGCTGCTGAACTATCCTGTGCCATGTCCGTATTGACCTTTGCCTTGGTTGATGATTTGGCCCTGCCCCCCCACCAAATCTCTGGGTGTTCTGGTATTGATTTCCCCCAAATTTCCCAGGGCGAGAGAAGGGTGGGCGTTGGAAGTTGTTACCTCTATATCCTCCAAATTGTTGCTGTCTGCTTGGTCCACCTCCTTCTCTTCCATAGTTTCCTCCTCCTCCCATATGATCATATCTCTCCCCCATCTCTCCCGAGTTGCCTGCCGCCGGTGTTGCCTTGGAAACCCTAGCTTCACGCTCGCACCAGCTCCCCAACAAGTTGTCCAAGTGCTCGTGGATAAAGACTCCTTCCGACAGAGAGGTCGTTGTCCTAGCTTTATCCAAGCACATGGTTTGCTTTTTTCCAGGTTCTGATGGGCTGGGCTTGGGCTCAACCAAACTTTCCACTAGCTCACGAGATGGCACAGTTTTAATAGAAAATTTTACTCCTATAAAACATTGCATGTCATCTCCCGGCTTCCGCCAAGGCCTTTTACAAGATTTAGCGACAGAGTCCCCTGCTGCTGGCCTTAGCAACACTCAGTAGGTCTCTCTATCCCTAAAGCTTGTTTGGCTTCTAAAAATGATATAAATTCTGTCTAACAGCTTTTCCTTTACAAATTTTAAACCAACCATGATCTAATCCCTCTAATAGAGCATCATCAACATGTCCAGCTGATCCATGTTGCAAAGAAGCATTGCTTCTATGTTCTAGGATAGCAGCACTTGTTCCTCTATTAGTGCGATTGTTTCTGCCTTTTTGACTAACAAACCCTCTGTGCCCTCTGATAATTTTTTTGTCATTTGAGCCTCTCTTGTCCATTGCAATGCAATGTAGTCACCAAAGCAAATGGGGAGAGTTACATGACAGTTTACATCACACAAATTTTCATCCATCTCCCTCTCCTCATCAGAGAAATCCTCAAGGTTATGAAAACGATTAGGATTGTTTCTGCGACACATAGCTTTCACAGGATCTTCTTGCACCCTTCCTTGAAGGGTTCCTCGAACAGTACCTTCTTCTTCCCTCCTAACAGGCGCCTTGTGATGCGCTTGAACCTTGCCATTATGGAGATGGCAGTCAGGTCCTCCTGCTTCATCGGTGGCAGCCTCCTCTCCGGGACGTACGAGCTGCTGATGTAAGTTGAGTCTTCTCTCGGAGGTCGAGACCACCCTGCTGGAGTTGGGGGTCTGACAGGGTTCGGACCCAACAACTCCGAGATCCTTCGGTTTGGCGGTGCAGGCAGTGCCATGATCCCCACCGGCGTCACTTCCTTAGTGCTGCCCCCAAATAAAGAACCAGTGCAAGCGCCAGACGACAATGGAGATGCTGAGAAAGTAGATACCTCAAAATCCTCCGTGAGCTTTTCAGACACTGAATCGATCTTACGAGCCCATTCATGGAGAATCTCCGCGATTCCCCCAGAGGCAGAGCTAGCACTGCTCAGCGGTGACCAGATTCCCCAACCTCGCTGTCTCACGTCATGTCCTCCAGCTCCTCGAGCCCCTGACGCGCCATCTCCCTCATCGGATCTTCTGGATCCTTCAGATCGAGCATCCCTTGCGCCGCCTTGATCTGCTCTTCGATTCCTTGCCCCGATAGCTACGGCCGCCACCCCTTGGCCATCTGCTCGACGGCCCACGGTGAGGCGAGGCAGATCTGGAGCATCAGCAGCTTCCTCTTCAACTTTATTTGTCGCCGCTCCTCCCCGCCCGCTCCTCCTCTCTCCTCTTGGCCCTGTCCTCGGCGAGCTTCCTCTCTTCCGCGGACGACATCATCCCTAGCGACCACTTCAACTCCGTCATCTCTGCCTGGATCAGATGTTCCCGCCGGCTAGATCAGAAGGTGGGATGTGGTGGTGGTGGCGGTGGATTTCGAAATCGCCAGGGGAGGGGTCAGGAGAGCGGTCATGAGAGAAGCCGTCTGCTTCCAAGTCCCATATTGACTCTACCTGAAAGGAAGCATTTCTGCTTCTTATTCTATCACTAAACCTTGCCCTAAAATAAGCACTAAGAGAATCACCATGTGGAAGTTCTGGCTCACTGGAATCACTTTACTTGTTCCTTGCTGTCACAGTATGAACATTACTATCCTTGTTGTTAGAAACCAACGAGATGTCGTAAATCTGATTGTTTAAATAATGCGAGTGTTTCATTTTGATGGCCTAGTGTGATCTAAAGTAGCTAAATGAATAAATGAAGTAATAGAGTTTGTGCACCGTGGATATATACATCCACACAACTAAATGCTCCGACGTGAAGTTTGCCTAATTGTATCGTCATAATAATTTTACAATTTCTCCCCACTTACATAGATCAACCTACATATTTTTAATTCAGTTGCCAAACCATTGGGTGTGTGTTTTAGTTTGACGTGTATTTTTCAGCCGATCTAGGACTATGTTGCTTTGCAGTAGAATGTGATGCGCATATATGATAAATCTTCGAGGCAATTTCTGTTCAGCAGCCTGACACAAAGATATATATGCGTGCAAACCAACATCACCAACAAAAGGTTAACAATCTAACAGAAGTTAGGTGAATAGTAATCCAAAGCCATGCTTGGTAATGACGTGCTAGGATGACACGAAACCTGAGCACACGCACGTAAACATACACACGCTTGCAGCCGCACATAAACCTCTGAAAAAGACCAAAACTAACCGGAGGGGAAAAGCTTTTGCCGTGTGCGCGCGCGTGTGTGAGATGGCGAGAGGTAAGCCCCACGCAGTCGGTGGACCCAACTCTCAGACGCTTCACGACACCGCTCGGCTGCGTGTGCTTGCCCCCCCGGCCGCTCCCCTCTCCCTCCCACCTTGCTCCGAGCTGTATATAAAAACCCATGTTTTATATATTTCCCTGGTGTGCATAGCCCTTTGGAAAGAGCACAGGCGAAAATTCAGAAATTAATTTATAGAGAGAGGGGCATATAAGAGGGTGGAAGGAAAGGAGCAGGGAAGAGATAGAGAGGGAGAGAAAGAAAAGTATGACAAGGAGATGAAAGAAATCAGACAACAACCTTCTTCTTAGCCTTCCTCATCCCCACTTCTATCTCTTCCTTCAGTTGCAGGGAGCAAGGAGGAAGAGCTAGCAGCAGCAGTTGGCAGAGAGAGTGAGGTATCTATCCCATGTTTCTCACCTTCTTCTTCTCCCTTGTTGTGTTCCTTTCCAATTTTATAAAAATATCTGTTTGTGTGTCATATGTGAGTTCTGTGGGTGTGGGTGTTTGGGAGCTTTTGTTCGTATGCTTTTCTTTTTTACTTTGTTTTGAGTGCAACTGTTTGTTTGGATTTCCCTGTCCGTCTTTGTTGTTTTGTTAATCTCGGAAGAGTCCTAAGCGGCCGAGGGGAGCGGCCTTGGAGTTTTTCTCGGCTTCTTGTCGATTTGTTTCTTGTTCCAGATCGATTCCAAGCGCATACATATGAGATAGGAATAGCCATCACTCGCTCAGGGAATTTTGGGGCCTTTCCATCTGCTCTCTCTTCCCTTCTCTCGGCAGCTACTCCTTTCGTCGTCTTCGGTCTCCTCCTTAATTTGCCAAGAATCTTTCAGATCTCCATCTCTCCCATGGTTGTTTGCTCTCTTGCATGTGCTGTGTAGTGCCACTATTTGCTTGCTGCTTCTCTTCTTAATTGCGGCGTCTAACATATGGGAAATATGTTGATCTTCTTTCAGCGAAGGGCAAAGAAGAAGAAGAAAGGAACACTGCCAATCCAAGGAAACCAAAGAGGAGAAGCTTTGTTCTTGTGCTTGGAGTTGGTGTAAGAGGGTATTAAGGCGATGGCATCGAACTCATCGGCAGCAGCGGCGGCGGCCTTCTTCGGGATGAGAGATGGGGACCAGCAAGACCAGATGAAGCCGCTGATAACACAGCACCAGCAGCTGGCAGCGGTGGCACTGCCCGGCGCCGCGCCTGCGGCGTCCAGCCAACACGGCGCACCGCCGGCGGCGGCGCCACCGGCCAAGAAGAAGAGGACTCTACCAGGTAATCAAATCATCGTGGACCCTTTCTTAATATTTCAGTCTTGCATGCTAACTGCGAAATCTTGTCTGTACTGATTGGAGTCTTATCATTTGGTTCCTGACAGTGCAAGCATCTTCCTTCTTCCCTCACATGCGCACTCTTGAGTTTTCTCTCTCCAGTTTTTTTTTTTAAAAATCTTTTTAGTATACTCAGTTACTTAGCTGCATGTTTTCTTCCGTTCTTGCTTCCCCACTGGAGAATTGCATGCTTTTGTAACGGACGTGTGCGTAATTAAGCGACAGCCTGGTCTTGCTAGGCAGTGCTGGATTTTATGAGACGGTTGTCTTTTTTCACCCACTGCTTAATTTCAGTATTTTCCCTGGTTCACTGGATCCGTTCCCCTATCCTTTGGCTCTACTTCAATTCAAAGGCAGAAGCTGTAGACTGTAGCCTGCCTTGAGGAAGAACTTTGGCCTTCAATTTGCTTCTTCTGCTAATCAATACTACTTCATTTAAAGCTGTGTACTCTCTCACCTGGAATTGGAAGGAAGACAATAAATTCAGGTGACGACTGACGAGTAGGAAGTACCTTTTCTCATGGTGCTAGAGTAGACTCCTTGTCGATCTCATGTTCCTCTACGACCTCATGTTTTCATTAGATCAGTCGGCTCCAGAATTCCTCACACCTTTTTCTTTGAGAATTTTCTCTTAGGATAGGATAACCTACTAGTTGGATAGTATATTTCGGATGGAAAATATTAGGTCCTTTTTTTCTGCCAAGATTCCATGTACATGAGCTGTCATCCTCTTCACTGGAGCACATTCAATTCTTTTCCCCAATTATGAGATGCAAGCAGGAGCCATAGGCACAATCCATGACAATTCCTTTGTTCTCTATACCAGTCCTGCAAACTTCTTCCTTGCCCAAAATCTCATGCAAATATTCTCTTCTCCATGGCCTAGTTTGTCTCCACTCTGTAGCTCACCCCCCCCCCCCCCACGCCGACAGAGATAATAAGCAACAATATCTTCTGAAATTAACCTGTGATTTCTACTAGCTCCAACAGCATCGGTTTTTGATCATGCACGCCTAGCGGATAAACAAAATTAATATTACAACAATACAGAAATTACCCTCTATATAATTAATTAAGACTCTTGTCACATGCAAATTTGTTCTCCATTCTCAGCAACATTAGCTCTACTACCATCCTTTGTCTACTACGATTCCTCCAAGCATGGATCACTAGCCACCACTGCTTAATTTTCAACCTTCTGATCTTCTTATATATTGTGCATAAGTTCATCATTGTATCTTGCTTTTATGAGAGTTGTGATGTAGATGCATGCATAATGGATTCCACATGCATATATAGACGCTGAGAGTGGAATGTAGTCATGCATGAACCACATGGGAGCTAGCTAAATTACTTAGAATGCATTGGTTGATCGATCTGTTGAATTTGCAGACCCAGACGCGGAGGTGATCGCGCTTTCTCCCAAGACGCTGATGGCGACTAACCGGTTCGTGTGCGAGGTGTGCCAGAAGGGTTTCCAGCGCGAGCAGAACCTGCAGCTGCACCGTCGCGGGCACAACCTCCCCTGGAAGCTGAAGCAGAAGAACCCGAACCAGGTGCAGCGGCGTCGCGTGTACCTGTGCCCGGAGGTGACGTGCGTCCACCACGACCCGTCGCGCGCCCTGGGAGACCTCACCGGGATCAAGAAGCACTTCTGCCGCAAGCACGGCGAGAAGAAGTGGAAGTGCGACAAGTGCTCCAAGCGCTACGCCGTGCAGTCCGACTGGAAGGCGCACTCCAAGATCTGCGGCACACGCGAGTACCGCTGCGACTGCGGCACCCTCTTCTCCAGGTAACCATTCGCTTATTACTCTCCATTTCTGTATCTATGTCTATATACAAGCTACATTTGTGTATCTATATATGTGCATCGATCAAGGTTGCATGCCTGCACTGCATGTCTGCATGCCTCCTCTCTGTGATGTCTGTGTTGTGTGTGGTCCCTTTTGCTTGTTGGCTTAGGGTTAGGGTTTTGTTTGGGGCTGTGTTGATCGACATTGTTAACTGTTGCTGGAGTTCTTCTCTAGCTCGCCTGAGAAGCAAGAGACGGCCGAGGGTGACGAAGGTGGAGGGTGAATCAGTGATACTGTTCGCACGTGAAACGCTTGGAATATTTTTTTACAAGTCCTTTGGCCATGCTTTCCTTTTCCTGACTAGTTACCTTGGGAAGATGGAACCACAAACAAGGCTCCCTCTAGCCAGACACACGCTACAGACTATGCACATATGTGTGTGTTGTTTCTGCATGCTGTCACACACTGTCCTGTAGACCCGCGTTTCTCCTGGTCCAACTCGTCACCAGCAAACATCGCAGGCTTTCTCTTTTACCCCCTCTCTCTCTACTGCATCGCCTGGCTGCCATGTCAACAGGCTAAACTTCTCATGTGACTTGGCTGCTGGCGGGCTAGGATGTGGCAGGGCCGTTCGTTGGCCGTGCCAGTGAGCCAGCAGCCCCACACCTTTTTCACGGATACGTCGCAAGTCGCCATGCCATGCACATCGCCTTGCTAGGTGTAGTAGCAAGCGTAACTTCAGCAACGGTTCATTTATTGGTGCAATTGGACATGCAAGCATTCATTCAAGTGGTCACTCCTATCTTTCATACTCTCGGCATAAAATTCCCCAATGGGGAGTTAGCAGCACAAACGGAAACACCAACAGGAGTTGCATTCATGAGCCATGGAGAGCTGAGTTTCTTTCACTGTTTATGCAAAGAGACCTTACCTGATCATAACAAAACGCATGCCGAACATTTAATTTCTTCTAAGCGTAGTAGTACAAGTTCACAAGATTTTTTTTTCTCAAAATGGGGAATGGAGCCCAGGCCTCCTCATCAACTGATGCACACGACCTGATTTATTCCGGAGTTTGTTAGTCATGTCATTACATCTTAAGGATCACACAAGGTCGATATAAATATCAACCATCTAAAGATAAACATCCATACATAAGCTAGACATCTCTCAATCTACTAATGTCATCAGCTAGCCTGAATGTAGATATCTCGACTGACCGTCAGTAGACGGTTGCATCCAACATTGATCCTCTCGGAGGAGAATAGACTAAAGTTAGATCCATTACGAAGCCATACGGATAACCTGGATTTTTTTTTTTGTAAACTCGAGTCTCAAAATAATACTACTATTATTTATACAGTTCATATCGACCAACATAAAGCACAAACACCTATAATAGAGAGAAGCAACATGTTCCATACCCTTGTTAAAAAAACATGTTCCATACCCAAGACTGTTTATACACATTCAACCGTGTGATTCTTTTTTTTTTTCGAAAAGGGGGAAACCGTGTGATTCTACTGCATATAATTGACACACTTGTTTTCAGTCCCTTGATTTTGGGGTTCACAGGCTGGGGGCTGTCTTGCCGTAGGCATTTTTAAATCTTCACTGGTGCAGGCTTTTGCTTTATCCTGTGTCATGGCGGCATCGGGAAGCGAGCTTACCAGCTCCACAAAGTTTTCTGCTCTGCTTGCTTACCTTGGTGTGTGTGTTCGTGTGCATGACAATGTCTCTATGCCTTTGTCTCGACGCCTTTCTCCTTTGAAGCTTCCTACTAGTGGGAACCTATGAGAGGCATAGCATGGCAAGCTAGTATGATCGTTCGATCGATCGATAAGATTTCCCCTTTCCGCGCGCCTCTCCTCTTTGATTGACATCGATTTCTGGGATCTTGAGCTAGCTTTTGCTTTGTGGTGCATGGGAGAGGGTGGTTGTGTGGCGTCTCTGCATGCATGGACACCTAACACCTTTGACCCAGAGTACAAGGAGTGTACGAGTACTACTTTTGGTAGTCATTTGACAGCAATGTATAGTCAAGTGATTGATAGGAGTCAAATCCTATCAAATTACACTGTGGAACAGAGTTACAGAGATAAAACTACACGCACTGCATTTGCTAACACATTTTACTGCCTGTCAAACTTAGCTGGGGCAACACGGGTGGCTGTAGCCTGTAGGTGTGGTGGCTGTAGCAAGAGGGGGACTGGAAATCGCTATTCAGATGTGCATGGGATACTAGCTACAAACACAACATTCAGTGGCACAGTCCGTCTGTCTGACCCAGTTGATGCTGCGCAGCACTCACATGCCGATTCAGAAAACAATATCTTAGCCCGAGATGCCGCTAGCCACCTCTCCTCCTCGCCTCGGGGTGCGAGCCATCGCGTCCAGCGTGTCTCATGCGGTGGACCAGCCTTGCCATGCATCCGTCGTCGCCATGCAGGGTCCTGCTAGCTTTTCAGGCTTCTCAAGCTCTTCTCACATCAACTTTACTGTTCACTTTTACTGCACGTCAATGGCAGCCCATGCAGTACTGCATTGCATGGCATGGCATGGCACGGCATGCAGGCAGCGGCGTCGCGCCAGGTCTGACCTAGATTACAGATCCAGAAGAGAGCAGTGTGTTGTGAACTTGTGATGTGGTGTGAGAGCACATGCAGACTCGTGAGTCGTGGCTGCATGGTCTGTACTTGATGTATCGTGTCCGTAACTTTTCTTGCTGTGTCAATGTATGCAGGAGGGACAGCTTCATCACCCACAGGGCCTTCTGCGACGCACTGGCGCAGGAGAGCGCCAGGCTGCCGCCGACGAGCCTCAGCACCCTCACCAGCCACCTCTACGGCGCCACCAACGCCGGCAACATGGCGCTCAGCCTGTCCCAGGTGGGATCCCACCTCAACTCCACCATGCAGCACGACGGCGGCCACCACCACCACCCGTCCCCAGACCTCCTCCGCCTCGGTGGCGGCGGCGGCAGCAGCAGCATCGCCGCGCGGCTCGACCACCTCCTGTCTCCGACAGGCGCGTCCGCGTTCCGCGCGAATCAGCAGCAGCCCCAGCCGGCCTTCTTCCTCAATGCGGCTCCGGGGCAGGACTTCGGTGACGATCAGGGGGGCAACGGACCCCACTCCTTCATGCAGTCAAAGCCATTCCACGGCCTCATGCAGCTCCCGGACCTTCAGGGCAACGGCGCGGGCGGGCCGGCCCATGGGCTCTTCAACCTGGGCTTCTTTGCCAACAACGGCAATAGCTCCGGGTCAAGTCACGAGCATGCAAGCCAGGGCATGATGAGCAACGATCAGTTCAGCGGCGGAGCTGGTGGAGGCGGCAACGGCTCTGAGGTGTCGGCCGCGGGGATCTTTGGCGGCAACTTTGTTGGTGGGGATCACATGGCGCAGGCTGGGATGTACAACGACCAGGCGGCTATGCTGCCGCAGATGTCTGCCACCGCGCTGCTCCAGAAGGCCGCGCAGATGGGCGCGACCTCCAGCCCCAACGGCGCGGCGTCCATGTTCAGGGGCTTCGCCGGCTCCTCGCCGCAGCTGCGACAGGCGGCACCTCAGCACATGGACCAGAACGAGGCGAACCTCAACGAGCTGATGAACTCTCTGGCTGCTGGTGGCGGCGTCAATGCCGCCGGAATGTTCGGCGGCGCCAACGGTGGCCCCGGCGCGGGGATGTTTGATCCTAGGATGTGCGACATGGACCAGCACGAGGTGAAGTTCAGCCAGGGCGGAGGCGGTGTTGGTGCCAACCCTGCTGCTGGTGGTGGTGGTGGTGGTGGCGGCGGCGGCGGCGACATGACGCGGGACTTCCTCGGCGTGGGCGGAGGCGGCATCGTGCGCGGGATATCGACTCCAAGAGGTGACCACAACCAAAGCAGCAGCGACATGAGCTCCCTGGAGGCCGAGATGAAGTCGGCTTCGTCCTACAACGGGGGCCGGATGGCATGATCGAGAGCTTACACAAGCCGTAAGCTCCCATCATCACAGTGAGTCTAAGACTTGAAGCAACCTGGAATTAGCATGCATGCATATATGAGACTGAGATGAGTAAGGTTAATTAGCGAGTTAGCAACTAAGTTGATCGCATGAGTATGGTCGCATGCATGCATGGGATAAGGCTAGCTAGCTAGCTCTCCATGGGGCCATGAAGACTGGAGTACCGTGAAAGGGAGAGGCCTCCTCTGAGACTAATTAAGTAATTAGCTAGTGCGAGTGAACGCATGCATGTGATGGCCCTAGCTTGGTCGTCGAGGAGTTGGTGTCAGTGTCGGTCCTGTTGTTTATTTTCCTTCCTTGTAAGTGGATCTTTGCTGGGTTAAGTATAGTTCTGGAGATAGAACCAATAAGGCTATTTTAGTTTTGTAGCTAGCCGAAATGGGATGTTGGGGAGCTGAACTTGCCCCTGAAACTCCTTCTTCTGTTCCTTTTATTACCCTTGTAGCGAAAGAATGCTGCTCTTACAGTGCAATTGATCATGCTAGTTCATACCTATAATACGCATTGGGGTATGGGGTTTCTATAAATATAGAATGGATAGTGCATAAGGTGGACAGGTTCTGCTGGATTGCAATAGAGGTATTCTATTTATTTATTTTTACCTAAATTAAGGAGCAGTAACTCCCAAATTCAGAAACAAAATAGAACTACAGGTTCTAATATTCATGTAACAAAATTTTCATCCTTGTGGTCTCACTCATTCAAAACGAGGTCCCTTTTCTTTGCAATTTTAAGACATCGTTTTTTTTAGTTAGGTGAGAACCAAAATGTCGTTGGATGGTTAGGAGAGCAGTGACAACCCTATCTCACAAGGGATTAAACCCCAGATTTGACACTTTGTTGTCTCGTAGAGGTGGAATATTCTTTCATTGGAGGCAATGCTCCCATCGATAGCAATATGCATTTGGTGACTTCGTCAGTCTCAACACACTAGTTGAATTAGTCTCTTAGACTCATCTCATTCGTGCATGTATGGTGAGTGTATGTACATATCCGTGAGTGTCTGCATGTGTACAATGTTTCGTCAAAAAGAAAGTTTGTTGAGTTAGGTTATATAGGGATAGTCTCACATGATCAAAGGTTTCCTATATCTAGTTTCCAAATAAGTTGAAAGAATAAGTTGTCCCAGAATGTAGTATTCACACACGGGCAGACACAACGTTCCTGTTGCCCAGACACGCGACAGGTCTTCGCTTCTGGGCGTACGTGACTTGAGACAGACTACATCGTTGAAATAACTGTTAAGCTTCATGCACTAGCCACTTGAACCAAAAGTCCGAACTGATGGAAAGGGCTAGGCAATCTACTTGTACACTTCACAACACCCCCACTCGCGGGTGACGGGAGAAGAGAAAATCAACACGTGAAAGAAGAAGAGCACACCGAAACAGCGGTGACTAAAGAGGGGGGCAACAACAATTTTTAGGCTTAATTGCGAAAACCATGTGAAAGCCAGGATTTGAACTTGAGACCTGGGGCTCTGATACCATGTTAAGCTTCATGCACTAGCCACTTGAACCAAAAGTCCGAACTGATGGAAAGGGCTAGACAATCTACTTGTACACTTCACAACAATAACAACTTCTGGATGGGCATGTCCGGGCTTCCTTCCGCGTGTGCATTCACGGTTCAATTAGGCCTATCTCTTTGGTTTAAAGCAATTTTGTGCGGTTTCGGTCCATATGAGTTATTGTGCTCTTTTCTTGTATAATTTCATATGTCATGACATTCTATTTCTATGTTTTTCACATGATGCAATCTTTCAAACGATTATCGAAGCTATTCGGATGATTGGACTTCAGAATTATTTTGTACAAGTAATCATGCATAAGGTGAACGTAAATCATTTAGCACAGGGAGGTTGTGTGTCTGTCATTTACATCTAAATGAGCAATACCTCTCGGCAGAACAAAAATATATAGATTCTTGTTTTCCTATACCTGTTTTCTATGAAAATAGGCATCATTCTATCGCACGGTTCATAGGTGGTTTCACTCAAACAAATATGTTTTTTAAATATACGAGATCACGATTAAATCTGAATTACTAGGTTATATATATGTATGGCATCATCTAATCCAAGAACATAAGTTATCGATCAGCATGCGTTTCTGTGTAGTTTCCAAATATGCTGGCCCAAAACATAACACCAACAAGTTGATCGTTTTGTACAAACTAGTGAGAGTGACTACCTTCTTTGCATAGTGCAAGGCTGAAAGCACATTCTTACCCGTAAGCAGGTTTGGTGTTGTTGACAAGTGATTAAAGGGCTAATCATTTTGCAAGTATTACCAACAAGATTTAGCATCGAGAACTGTTGTTTTGATGAATGGGGAGCCATACACAAAAAGGGAAAATAAATCGGGATGGTGAAAGTTCTATATCATTTTCTTTCGTTGAGTCGTAGGGCAAACACATAATTAAGAGAGGCCATTTCTTTGGATCATGTCTGAATCATTATTTCTCTATCCGAGCTTGTTGACAACAATCTTCCAATCCCAAAAATTGTCAAAATCAATATTGCCAAAATCACCAAATTCTCCTGTCTGGTTGAGCTAGGGCTTGACCGAGAGATTTCACTCTCTAGACCCGTAGCCGGGCAGTAGCACAACCGGCCTAGGTAGCTCGTAGTGAAGGGGAAATTTGATCATTTTTGTCCAACCGTATAAATACCATGTTTATGTTGATGATATAAGGAACGACCACATGTCATATTGACTTACATCTGGACCCTTCATCCAGCCCACACGGGACAAGGAAATAAGGCCCCATAAGGAAACTTCACCCACCTGCAACAGGAATCTAACCCTCTGATTCCTTTGCAAACCTTTGTGTACGGCACCCTCTAAAGTGTTCGGCTCGGCGGAGGACATGGCAACAGTGGCTGCAAGTTTGTCATTCGTGGTGAACTTTCCCTTGTTATGGTTCGTTGCTGCCACTTCTTCAACAATGACCTTCTTTGAGGCACGGGCTAGAACTTCTTCTTCGGTGGCTTTCTCCTTGGCCTTCTCTGTGTTAACAATGATTTCCACCTCCTTCCTCACCACGTCCGGGGTGACGCTTGCTGGAATGCTAGAGTCCTCCTTGGTATGCTTCACAACTTTTATATCTCTTAAAGCTTCAATGGTGTTGCCATCAATCAGCCAAAAAAGGAGATTAAAAGGGCATGTTTGCCCTCCTCGTGGATTTTGGGTGATTGACAACAACACCTATTTTGGGACTAACTTTTCCATCTAGTCTTTTCAGGCACACGATCCCAACATGATTAGGTTGACCATTGGAATACCACTTAGCTTGGTTCGGTGTACCTTTCAGAAACACAATCCAGAAGGGATTCAAGGTTTATACGCCAATCTTTGTCAACATCAAGCGTTCTTGAGGAAAAACTATATGTGCCTAACCGTGGACGCATCACTACACACTACTAGGAAATACGCTACTGCTGGCAAACCAAAAGTCCTTACTGCCGGTGCACAACTCCGCGTCAGCGCTAACATGCCGGTGATAAGAGGATACGGCCGGCGCACCAGCAAGTTCGCCAGCGGTAGGTGGGTCTATTATCAGCGGTCAGCTAGGTGCACCGGCGATATATGGTTGTTTGGATTAAAAAAATGGCCGATCTGCCAGCCACATGTTAGCTACGTGAGGCCATGTGACCGTCAGATTCTTACAAGCATCTTACAAAAATAAAACTGCAGAAAACACCCTAAGAAGAAAAAAAGCAATCGGGTACTCGCGACTTCCTCCAGCGCGTCACCTCCGGACAATCAATGTCGCCGCCGACCGCGCCTTGCACGACCTTGCTGGGCGTGGTGGCGCGCGTGGGATCTGGTGGTTGGCGCGCGGGGGCAGTGGAGCACGGGGTCGTCATCAACGGTTGTGCAACACGGCCCACGCAGACGGTGGTACTGGAGAGCTCCACCGGTAGTGTGTTGGTGGGGGAGAGGGGTTGAGCCCTGGCTGGAAGCAGCGCGGTGGCCTGCAGGACGCCTTGCTCTGCTCCAGCCCGCGCCTTGCTCCGCTCCGACGAGCAACACGTGGTGGGCGACGACAGCGTTGTGAGTGGTGTGCGGTGGCGCGGTGGAGATCGATGGTTAGGGGCAGGGCGCGCCGGTGTGGAGGTAGAGTGTGGGGAGTGCGGGCACCGCCGGAGGGTGGGTAGTGGGGGCGTCATCGGGGTGGAGGTGGAGGAGAAGAGGGTGGGGAGTGGAGGCACTGCCGAAGGGTGGAGTTGGAGTGGAGGAGGAAGAGGGCAAAGGACTTAGCCTGTGTCGATTGAATCCCCAGCGTGGGACACAAAGAAAATAAAAGAAAGGGGAAAAAGAAGAGGAAAGAGAGAAGAATTTGCTTTTGTCTGCCCACGAACGTCTTTATTGGCCCGCCCAGTAGTAAAAAAAATCTCCGGACGCAGCTGCAGTTTGGTGCGCCAGCCATAATCGGTCAAAATCTTGGGTACCAACTCAGAGCAGAATCTCAAATATCAACGGCGCATGAAATTTGGGTTTTACCGGTGATATCAGAATACCACTTGCGCACTGATAAGCTGGTGCGCCAGCGGTAAATACCACTAGCGAACCTAAAATTTGGTGCGCCAGCGGTACATCTACCGGCTATAGGCTATTTCCTAGCAGTAACATGAACAACTCAAGGACTTATATCACTTTCCTTGATGAAAGAACCAACGGATCCCTGAGGTCTATTTGCTGCCAAGGTTGCCACTATAAGCAATCACGAGTTAATCACGTATGCAACCATCTGCTTGCTTCAAGCAACTAAAATGGCACTTGTGATTACCAATAGCTATGGTGATAACGTTTTTCAAGACAACAACAACCCATGATGAAATTAAGAGAACCTATCATCTTGAAGAACAAACAATTGACTAGGGTCCTTAAATTTGATGTAACATCGATAGGCTAACTGATACGTGCATTTTATATCATCATTATTGCTACATATAGAGTTAGTTTTTATTTTGTTATTTATCCATATTTAGATGATTTCTGAGTCTTTCCTACAAAGTCCCCTTCACTGGTATTTAATCCCTGGAAGCCAGAAAACCTCATTTTTCGTATTTTGTTTGTTTTAGGATTTTCTGGATTGCAAAAATTCCAGGAACAATTATCTAATCAGTTTTTCACCCGAAGGAAGGCTGTGAGCGAAAGAAACAAGCGAGATGGGCCACGAGGTGCAAACAACACCATGTGGTGCGGCCCAACTTCCTCGCCGCGCCACCTAGGTCCGTTCGTACATCGTACATCGTTTCGGCCCCCTTTTATCTCAGATGCTCTGTTTCGCCGAAAAACCAAATCCATAATTTTTCCGAGATTTATTGAGGCGGCGGCGGAGCCGAAAGTCCCCTCCTACTCCGGGAGAGGGCAGATCCTGCTGCACCGGTGCCTCGAGTGAAGGGGAAAGCGACGCCATCGACATCCTCACTCCTTATTGTCTTGGGAGGAGGCATCTCCATCAAAATCTCCACCAGCACCATCATCATCACCATCACCATCTACAAAATCGACGTCATCCCCCTCATAGTTTGTGTTGAAGTGAACCCCGAATATTGTTTTTAGTGTTGTTGAATGTTAGTGATTGGTACTTTGTCATTATTTGGTGGGGAGATTATATATTCAGATTGTGTTGGAACCATTATGCCTCTAGTCCATATTATGTTTGTCACTTGTGAGTAGTTCCACACGTTCCTGAGGGCATAGAATGATCTGGCTATGATTCTATATGATGTGCAATAAATACATGGGCTCATAGGGATGCACTTTGATGTAATGCATTAGTGTTGGACGGGTCGAAACGACAGAAGCCGTCTTCCAACACTATGAGTTGCATTAGAGCCTTAGAGGGGTTAATTTATGTCGGGGCCCTAAATCTTATTGCTATGGTGGGACATTTATGTGTTATTGATTCCTTTATGCACATGAAAATGGCTCTAGGACCGATCATAAGGGGTGTATTTGCACATGCTTATGGCTACACCTAATCAAGGCTCTGCCCCTAATTGAATAAAGGCTGACAAAATATTTACCATGTTGTTTAGAACTCAGATGTTAGTGAATCCATGCCGCTCTCGGGAACTTTTGTGTCATATAAGCACACACACACACACACACTTGAGCGTGTCCTCTTGCTGCATAGACGATTGGGATTTTCTCTCATTGAGAGCATTTGCTTATTTGCTA
The DNA here is from genome assembly GCF_019359855.2 of Lolium perenne. Taxonomy (NCBI): domain Eukaryota; kingdom Viridiplantae; phylum Streptophyta; class Magnoliopsida; order Poales; family Poaceae; genus Lolium; species Lolium perenne. Next base: position 271,875,114 of record NC_067245.2, read on the forward strand.
TTTACTTTTCTTACTTTATTTTTATTGCAAACTATATACACAAAACACAAAAACCGTTACTTTATTATTATTGCTTTCCTTTTATTTTGATAACCAATACATTTAGCTCCTCGTGGGTTAGACAAACTTTCTTTGTTGAAAACTACTACAATTGATCTCCGGCACTTGGAAGCCATCAAGACACTTTTCTGCCGCCATTGTCGGGGAGCGTAGCGCTATTGGTAAGTGAATGGTAAGAAAGGTTTTACTGTTTTTACTATTTGCTAAGGATACTAGTTGTGATGAGGTTGGTTTGATTTTATATGATTAGGCCTATATTCAAGCTCTGAGAGAAAATAAAGCGAAACCACCTGAGCTTAAGGTGGCGTTTCAAATTCATGTTGCTAACACCAAACAAGCTACGAAACTAACCTTCATAGGTGATAGAAGTAAAACTTCTATGGGACATCTTCATGCTATTGATGATCTTTTCTCTTTATTTAAATTGGTGGATGTTCCTCATGATCATGTGAAGAGCAAGTTGTTATATCTATCTCTTTCCGATAATTCTCGCATATGGTTTCGATCTTAGGATATTAAATGTCGTCTGATGTTTACGCACGCTTCTATTCTTGTAGACAGTGTTGGGCCTTCAAGTGCAGAGGTTTGTAGAACAGCAACAAGTTTCCCTTAAGTAGATCACCCAAGGTTTATCGAACTCGGGGAGGTAGAGGTCAAAGATATCCCTCTCAAGCAACCCTGCAATTATGATACAAGAAGTCTCTTGTATCCCCAACACACCCAATACACTTGTCAGGTGTATATGTGCACTAGTTCGGTGAAGAGATAGTGAAATAAAAGTAATATGGATGATAATGAGTAGTAATTGCAATCTGAAATAAAAATGGCAGAAAGCAAACATGTAGCAGAATTTGTTGTAAACGGTGTTTCAATGCTTGGAAATAAGACCTAGGGATCATACTTTCACTAGTGGACACTATCAGCAATGATACCATAATTGAATACATAGATATTATCACTTCACTATGCTACTCTGAACCACTCTCCGGTTTGATAATAAACACAAATTCACTGCATAGGTCTGCATAAGCATTCCTTAAAGTTTGTATTCCCAATCTATGGACACCCCACGCTGTCACTTTGAGCATACAAAGATGGTACTAACTAGTCACCATAATTTATAAGTATTTCTATAAATTAAGCTTAAGAAACAAACACGGTGTGCACACTGTCACCTTCACACTGTTGGACAAGGTATCCCCGAAGATCACATAATAAAACCACTTGAGTAGCACAATAGTTGAAGAATAACATCTACTTATTCAACTAGATTACAATGCTCATGATCAAATAAAGATCATACATGGAGAGATAGATAAACCACATGGCTACGGTAAAGCCGTCAACCTCAGGGGAGAACTACTCACTCCTCATCATGGGAGTCAGCAATGGCGATGCAGATGGCGGTGCAGTCGATGGAGATGGCTCCGGGGGCAATTCCCGTCCAGGCAGGGTGCCAGAACAGAGACTTATGTCCCCCGAATCTTATCTGCGATGGCGGCAGAGCTACGGAATTTTTCGTGGATGAAGGCTGATTCTTTTAGATTTTTTTTGCGTCGGGAGCTTTATATAGGCGGAAGGGCGAGGTCGGTGGAGGCCTGGTGGCCCCACACCATGCCTAGGCGCGGGCTAGGGCAGATCTACTTAAGGGAAACTTGTTGCTGTTCTACAAACCTCTGCACTTGAAGGTTTATCGAACTCGGGGAGGTAGAGGTCAAAGATATCCCTCTCAAGCAACCCTGCAATTATGATACAAGAAGTCTCTTGTATCCCCAACACACCCAATACACTTGTCAGGTGTATATGTGCACTAGTTCGGTGAAGAGATAGTGAAATAAAAGTAATATGGATGATAATGAGTAGTAATTGCAATCTGAAATAAAAATGGCAGAAAGCAAACATGTAGCAGAATTTGTTGTAAACGGTGTTTCAATGCTTGGAAATAAGACCTAGGGATCATACTTTCACTAGTGGACACTATCAGCAATGATACCATAATTGAATACATAGATATTATCACTTCACTATGCTACTCTGAACCACTCTCCGGTTTGATAATAAACACAAATTCACTGCATAGGTCTGCATAAGCATTCCTTAAAGTTTGTATTCCCAATCTATGGACACCCCACGCTGTCACTTTGAGCATACAAAGATGGTACTAACTAGTCACCATAATTTATAAGTATTTCTATAAATTAAGCTTAAGAAACAAACACGGTGTGCACACTGTCACCTTCACACTGTTGGACAAGGTATCCCCGAAGATCACATAATAAAACCACTTGAGTAGCACAATAGTTGAAGAATAACATCTACTTATTCAACTAGATTACAATGCTCATGATCAAATAAAGATCATACATGGAGAGATAGATAAACCACATGGCTACGGTAAAGCCGTCAACCTCAGGGGAGAACTACTCACTCCTCATCATGGGAGTCAGCAATGGCGATGCAGATGGCGGTGCAGTCGATGGAGATGGCTCCGGGGGCAATTCCCGTCCAGGCAGGGTGCCAGAACAGAGACTTATGTCCCCCGAATCTTATCTGCGATGGCGGCAGAGCTACGGAATTTTTCGTGGATGAAGGCTGATTCTTTTAGATTTTTTTTGCGTCGGGAGCTTTATATAGGCGGAAGGGCGAGGTCGGTGGAGGCCTGGTGGCCCCACACCACCCCTAGGCGCGGGCTAGGGCTAGGCCGCGCCTAGGCATGGTCTGGCCACCCTGTGGCCTCCTGATACGTCTCAAACGTATCTATAATTTCTTATGTTCCATGCTACTTTTATGATGATACTCACATGTTTTATACACACTTTATGTCATTATTATGCATTTTCCGGCACTAACCTATTAACAAGATGCCGAAGAGCCAGTTGCTGTTTTCTGCTATTTTTGGTTTCAGAAATCCTACAAAGGAAATATTCTCAGAATTGGATGAAATCAACGCGCAGGGTCTTATTTTTCCACGGAGCTTCCAGAAGACCGAAGAGCATACGAAGTGGGGCCACGAGGGCCCGTAACCATAGGGCGGCGCGACCTGCATGGGGCCCACGCCGGCCTATGGTGTGGGGCCCCTGCGCCTCCTCCGACTCTGCCCTTCCGCCTATTTATTCCCTCCGTCGCGAAAACCCTATTACCGAGAGCCACGATATGGAAAACCTTCTAGAGACGCCGCCGCCGCCAATCGCATCTCGGGGGATTCAGGAGATCGCCTCTGGCACCCTGCCGGAGAGGGGAATCATCTCCCGGAGGACTCTTCATCACCATGATCGCCTTCGGACTGATGTGTGAGTAGTTCATCCTTGGACTATGGGTCCATAGCAGTAGCTATATGGTTGTCTTCTCCTAATTGTGCCATCATGTTAGATCTTGTGAGCTGCCTATCATGATCAAGATCATCTATTTGTAATGCTACATGTTGTGTTTGTTGGGATCCGATGAATATGGAATACTATGTCAAGTTGATTATCAATCTATCATATATGTGTTGTTTATGATCTGGCATGCTCTCCGTTGCTAGTAGAGGCTCTGGCCAAGTTGATACTTGTAACTCCAAGAGGGAGTATTTATGCTCGATAGTGGGTTCATGCCTCCATTGAATCTGGGACAGTGACAGAAAGTTCTAAGGTTGTGGATGTGATGTTGCCACTAGGGATAAAACATCGATGTTTTGTCTAAGGATATTTGTGTTCATTACATTACGCACCATACTTAATGCAATTGTCTGTTGTTTGCAACTTAATACTGGAAGGGGTGCGGATGCTAACCCGAAGGTGGACTTTTTAGGCGTAGATGCATGCTGGATAGCGGTCTATGTACTTTGTCGTAATGCCCAATTAAATCTCATAGTAGTCATCATGATATGTATGTGCATTGTTATGCCCTCTCTATTTGTCAATTGCCCAACTGTAATTTGTTCACCCAACATGCTATTTATCTTATTGGAGAGACACCACTAGTGAACTGTGGACCCCGGTCCATTCTTTTACATCTGAATACAATCTACTGCAAACATTGTTCTCTACTGTTCTTCGCAAACAAACATCATTTTCCACACCATACGTTTAATCCTTTGTTTACAGCAAGCCGGTGAGATTGACAACCTCACTGTTAAGTTGGGGCAAAGTATTTTGATTGTGTTGTGCAGGTTCCACGTTGGCGCCGGAATCCCTGGTGTTGCGCCGCACTACACTCCTCCGCCAACAACCTTCACGTGTTCCTTGACTCCTACTGGTTCGATAACCTTGGTTTCTTACTGAGGGAAAACTTGCTGCTGTACGCATCACACCTTCCTCTTGGGGTTCCCAACGGACGTGTGCTTCACGCGTATCACCTCCCTTCGTCTCTCCTCCAGACTTCGTCTTCATTACGGAAAAATAAGATCTTCGGCTTTTGTTTCGTTCAATTCTGAAAATATTTCCTGTACGACTTTTCTGAAATACAAAACAACAGAAAACAGGGAACTGGCACTGTGGCATCTTGTTAATAGGTTAGTGCTGGAAAATGTATAAAAGTGCAACGAAGTATGAGCAAAACATATATAAATTGGTGTAAAACAAGCATGGAGCATCAAAAATTATAGATACGTTTGAGACGTATCAAGCATCGCCAAGCTTAACTCCTGCTCGTCCTCGAGTAGGTAAGTGATAACAAAATAATTTTTGAGTTGACATGAAGCCAACACAATCTTGATCAAGTTATTGTAAAAGCATCGTGAGCTGGGATCAAAGTACTCTAAACATAGGCATGATAGATACAATTCTAACAATAGAACTCAACAACTATGTTATAGCATGAAGAGTAACTCAAACAAAGGATCATGAATAATAGTGCATTGAAAGCAATTGTTTGTTTATGAGCATAGATAAAACATAGAAAAGTGGTACTCAGCATGTCCTTTATGAAGTAGCAAAACATAAATACTAGGGCACCTTCAAAGTTCAGAGGGTGGCTAGATACAAGTAATTGAAGAACAAGCAATAGTCATAATCATGTATCAATTAATAATAATTTTTGGAATATGCATATTGCACTAAGAATGACAATTATGCTCTCTTAATTTGTGCATAAAGTAGAAGATGAAGACTCAACATAAAAGTAAAAGAGAGACTCTTTGCAGAGTAAGTAAGATAAACAAGTTTTATAAACCTTCCAAAAAGTATGGTACTTATTAGTTTTGAGCTCTCATTGCCCCTATCACAAGCATATTGAATGGTTAAAGTTAATGTGATGGCAAATATGCGCTATATGCTTGACAAATCACAAGTTGAAAATCTCATGCCCCTTGAATACGAGTACCTAAACCTCATGCTACTCAACTTATATCCCAAATAAGTTCTTGTTATTGTAAGTATACATGTATCATCGAGAACCGCCAATGGGGTACCTCCTGTAGGAGCAATCCCATGCCAAAATGACAAGATAAACAGACAATGAGCATCTCAGCAATTTTTTATTTACTATGGGTATAGCTTTTTATTGAAAATTCTTCATAGAATGCTCACTATGGCTCGCTGTAAATTTACACCATGAATGATGCATGGCTTAGATTAGCGGCCTAGGCATTTCTCAAACTCATATACAAACTCCATGGACTTACAAGTTTCCATTTTATTTCGCACCGCTAGGCATCCATAGACAAAAAAACATGACATCAAATAAATATGAATAAGTGCAATGTTGAAAGCGTCCCCCATGAAAGCATGGTTGTGCTAACTCCCAACTTGCAATTAGCAAACATATAAACTTCATAAGATAGTCACAATGATCAAGTTTATTAAGTGCAAGAAAGTAAATGTGCCATCAAGTTTGTGAGAGCTTTACTGACTAATTTTCTCATGCCAAAATTTAATTTGGAAGATAAATAAAATCATGATGAATATACTTGGAATATCAATAATGCTAGTAGGTAGATATGGTGGACACAATTGGAAAACTTTGGTTATTTGTGGTTGGATGCACGAGTAGAGCTCACACTCAGTACAGGCGAAGGCTAGCAAAAAACTGGGAGCGACCAACTAAGAGAGCAATAATTGCCATAATCATGCATAGCGACAAAACATTATCAATCAAATCATAAAGTGATATTACAAGTAAAAACTAAATGATCATAAAGGCTTTATTTGACTGGTTATAGTCATAACATGGTATAAGCATGTGCCAAGTCAAATCAATAAAGCATCAAAGGAGAATACCACAATATTATGCTTTGTATGATGGAAACAACACATGATTCTTTCAATAGCACATTATGCACTCTCAGCTATTTGAGACAAGTCATGCTACAACAATAAATACTAAGCATATGACAAGAATAACATCCAACATGACATGTCAAAGTCTATGCCACAGTCTAGACAAGCTTCCTTTTGCATCGCTATAGGCATGAAACATTTTACTCGTCTTCAACACCAATCAAATTATTTGAAATAAATCTCAGAGATGAAAAACAATATGGACCAGAGAGTTAATCATACATAATAAAGAATACTAACGAGGTCTGAACAAAACTCAAGTGAAAGAACAAGAGCTAAACGCAGTACTAGAAAACTAGAACACTCGCATAACAACAAGAGCAAAAATTAGAGCATTCTATGCAATTAAAATGGAGCGGGTCTTTCTACAAAATAAATGTGCCGAGATCAAACATATGCTACAGATTAAAAAAAAATAAAGACACTCCAAGAACAACACATAGCGTATGAAGCAATAAAATTATAGCGCATAGAGAGATGACATGTTGCTTTGTTGATGAAGAGGGGATGCCTTGGGCATCCCCAAGCTTTGACGCTTGTACCTCTTTAATATTTCTTGGGGTGCAGGGGCATCCACAAGCTTGAGCTTTTGTTCATACTTCATTTCATCACATCATTCTTCTCTCCCTACACTTGAAAACTTCCTTCATACAAAACTTCACACAATTCTTTATTAGCAGCATTGGTACAATCAAAATAAACAAGTCCACTTGGGTTAAGTTCTTACATATATCAAACATCTATTAAAGAATTTGATACTGTAGCAACTCTTCAAAAAGCTCTTTGATCAAAAGAATTCAAAAAGAAAGAGATTAAGAGGCAAATGCAAATAGTGACAGAAATCTGTTAAAACAGAATAGCAGGTAAAGATCGATTCCAAAAATCTACTGTTGCTCATCTCGAAAATTGGTCAACTAAATAAAGTTAGATAATAACCTGGGGCATATGCATAAAATTGGCAGCTCAAAATTTTGTTATGGTGACAACACAGAATCTGTTTTCAGGACAGCAACTTCCCCAAATCTTACTTTCTTCCTATTAGAGGCTATTCTTGGCACAAAAATGAAATAAAAATGATAAGGAGAGGTTATTACAGAGGTAACTACTTCTAAGACTCAACATAAAAGAAAAATTACAGAAATAAAACAATGGGTTGTCTCCCATAAGCGCTTTCTTTAATGCCTTTCAGCTAGGCGCAGTAATTTGAGAAGATGCTCACATAAGAAATATGAATTGAAGCAAAAGAGAGCATCAAGAAGCAAATATAAAACAAATTTAATTCTAATCCACTTCCTATGAAAAATAATCTTGTAAATAAACAAGTCATGGAAGCACAAAACAACTAGCATAGGAAAGCAAAACAAGTGGAACTTCAAAATTTTCAACGTAGAGAGGTGAAACTTAATATTGTTGAGATACACAAAACCATGTTTCCCTCTCTCATAATAACTTCCAGTAGTATCATGAATAAAATTAGCAATATAACTATCACATAAAACATTCTTATCATGAGTCATATGCATAAAATAATTATTACTACCCACATAAGCATAGTCATTCTTATTAATTGTAATGGGAGAAAATTCAACAAAATAGCTATCATTATTATTCTCATCACCATAATCATCAAATATAGGAGGCATATTGTAATCATAATTAATTTCCTCCTCAATAGTAGGTGGACTGAAAATATCATATATATTCACCATTGTAATCATCATATATTGGAGGTATAGTATCATCATAAGCAATAGAATAGTTATCTTCCAAAGTGTGTTCATTTGTAAACATATCATCATTGGAAGAAACATGGATAGTACTAATAGTACAACAATTATTAACATCATCATTTTCAGAATTGGTACCAAAGAGATTTTCAATATCAAAAGTAGTGTGCTTTTCCCAATCATGATCACTACTATAGGTAACAGGCATAGACTCATCGTCGAGTTCAGACTCATCAACAAAAACTATAATAGGAGCAACATGTTTAGGGGAAAATACCATTTCCTCTCTCCTTTTACTCCTCCTTCTCTTCTTCTTCTTCTTCTTCTTCTTCTTCTTCTCCTTAGGAGGGAGAGTCTTGAAAGGGAGATTCTCCACATACCCTGGTTTATTGTCAGAAACAATAGAAGAAACTTTGGAGGATTCCTCCTTTTTATTAATAAGAGCAAAACACATATTAGTCCTGTCATATTTTTGGTAAAGTTTCATCTTTTACAATATTTTGTATGTAAGTATTTGCATGGAAATTATCAACACAATAATGATGACATCCTTGTAGGACGCTATTCATATCAAGAGTACTCATATCTACCAAAGAAGTTTTCCTTGATAACTCTTCACACCCCAAAAATAATGTAAATTCATCATTCTGATTAGGAGTGATCATGTCATCACAATAAAAACTTGCAGTACTCATTGGATTTGAAAGGCTATTATCATGGCTTGAGCATTGAAAATTGAAATTACCTACTTCATAGCAAAGTTCACAAACAAAAGGGTAGAGGGCACAAACTTATTTACCAAGATCATTTAAAGCCTTGTCCCACATTCTAGTTTTTTCATTCCTATGATGGATACAATATTATTCTTTGATTTGATTCTTTTCACAAGGTCTAAGTGCTCCACAAAAATTAACATGCTTATAAGAAATAGTACTTTCAGAAGTTTGAGCATGTGTATTGCAATCATTAGCAACAGTTTCATTTTTCATGCAAGTGTCTTTATAAGGTTCATGATACATGTCCCAATTTCATTTAGGAACATTAATATGAGAAGCAAAAGCTCTATAGCAATCAACAAAAATTTTAGGATCAAGACCATGTTTAGCACTAAGCTCTTAAAAATCAGTAGTTTCAGCGAAAGACTTAATGCAATCATACTCATAGTTTATACCTGATTCTTTACCTTTGTCGTTATCCCAATCTTCGGTATTACTTTGAATTTCTTCAAGAAGATCCCACTTAGCTTCAACCTCTTTACTTGTGAAAGATCCCTATAAACAAGCATCTAGATAGTCCTTGTACTGTCCTAAAAGCCTTGCATAAAAATTATTACTAAAAATATTAATGGGGAGCTCATGAGTGGGAAATTTGAGCATTAGTGACTTCAGTCTCCCCCACACTTGGGCAATACCTTCTCCATCATGAGGATGAAATTTATAAATATAATTCCTATCTATATGCACTTCATGAGGAGGATAAAATTTAAAGTAAAAGAGAGATTCAAACTCCTTCCACTCGAGATGATGAGGATCATCTAGTAGCCGATACCACTCCTTTGCTTTGTCCTTAACTGACAGTAGAAATAATTTCGTCATGGAATTTTCTCTTGATAAACCTGCAACTGTAAACAACTCACAAAGTTCTCTAAGTTTCAACAAGTGATCACTTGGATGGACTGTTCCATCCCTGCATAACGTTCATCCATGATCTTTTCAACAATTTTCATAGGTATTTTAAAAGGAATACTTTCAGTAGGTTGATTTAAAATATCACAAGAATAATTAGAATTACCACATATGGGAGATAAAATATCACCAGAGAAAATTTTCTCCTCTAAAGCTAGGGGACTAAAAATACCATAAAAACTAGCTTCCCCAAGCTTAGATTTTTCCATAGTATTAGCAATAATAGTGTTCAAAGCATTCATGCCAAAAAAATTACTATTAGCATGCAAGTAAATTTCCATAGTTTTTTAATTTTCTCTCCAAACACCTCATGTCCTAACTCAAGATAAATACTATAAAGCTCTCTATTTTTGTTGTTTTTTTTCATTAAGCCTAACTAGTGAAAATAAAAACAAGAAACAAAAAGATATAATTGCAGAATCTAAAGGAAATAACTTCGAGCACTCACCAGCAACTAGAAGACTTAGTAGCCAGAGGATGTGAGTACCTTTTACCTTACCTCCCCGGCAACGGCACTAGAAAAGAGCTTGATGTCTACACACGCTTCTATTCTTATAGACAGTGTTGGGTCTCCAAGTGCACAGGTTTGTAGAACAACAACAAGTTTCCCTTAAGTGGATCACCCAAGGTTTATCGAACTCAGGGAGGTAGAGGTCAAAGATATCCCTCTCAAGCAACCCTGCGAGTATGATACAAGAGGTCTCTTGTGTCCCCAACACACCCAATACACTTGTCAGGTGTATAGGTGCACTAGTTCGGTGAAGAGATAGTGAAATACAAGTAATATGGATGATTATGAGTATTAATTGCAATCTGAAATAAAAATGGCAGCAAGCAAACATGTAGCAGAACTGGTTGTAAATGGTGTTTCGATGCTTGGAACTAAGGCCTAGTGATCATACTTTCACTAGTGAACACTCTCAAACAATGATACCATAATTAAATACATAGATATTATCACTTCACTATGCTACTCTAAACCACTCTCCGGTTTGATAATAAACACAAATTCACTGCGTAGGTCCGCATAAGCATTCCTTAAAGTTCGCATTCCCAATTTATGGACACCCCACGCTGTCACTTTGAGCATACAAATATGGTACTAACTAGTCACCACAATTCATAAGTATTTCTATAAATTAAGCTTAAGAAACAAACACGGTGTGCACATTGTCACCTTCACACCGTTGGACAAGGTGTCCCCAAAGATCACATAATAAAACCACTTGAGTAGCACAATAGTTAAAGAATAACATCTACTTATTCAACTAGATTACAATGCTCACGATCAAATAAAGATCATACATTAAGAAATAGATAGACCACATAGCTACCGGTAAAGCCCCCAGCCTCTGGGGAAAACTACTCACTCCTCATCATGGGAGTCACCAATGGTGATGAAGATGGCGGTGGAGTCGATGGAGGTGGCTCCGGGGGCAATTCCCCGTCCCGGCAGGGTGCCGGAACAGAGACTTCTGTCCCCCGAATCTTGTCTGTGATGGCGGCGGAGCTACGGAACTTTTCGTGGATGGAAGCCGATTCTTTTAGGGTTTTGCGTCAGGAGCTTTATATAGGCGGAAGGGTGAGGTCGGTGGAGGCCTGGTGGCCCCAGACTACCCCTAGGCGCGGGCCAGGGCCAGGTCGTGCCTAGGCATGGTCTGGCCACGCTGTGGCCCCCCTTCGTCTCTCCTCTAGACTTCATCGTTGTTATGGAAAAATAAGATCTTCGGCTTTTTTGTCCAATTCCGAGAATATTTCCTGTACAACTTTTCTGAAATACAAAACAGTAGAAAACAGGGAACTGACACTGTGGTATCTTGTTAATAGGTTTGTGCTGGAAAATGTATAAACGTGCAACGAAGTATGAACAAAACATATATAAATTGGTGTAAAACAAGCATGGAGCATAAAAAATTATAGATACGTTTGAGATGTATCACCGTCTTGACTGGGAATCATTCATGAAGGCTTTCTACACGAGATTTTATACTCCTAAAGAAGCTTATGACGATTTTTGTCATATTTATAATTGTTGGCCTCATCTTGGAGAAAGCATTGCTAATCAACTCATCTGTAAGAATCCTTGTCATGGTATTCCTGATAGTCTGATATTGATAAACTTCTATATCAGGCTGCCCCCACATCATAGGGATTTTTTTGGATAATTCGTCTGAAGGGAGTTTTACTAATATAACTCAACAGGAAGCAAGGAATTTATTGGATACTATTGCTAATAACTCAGTTGCATGGGATCTTGATAAAGATAATGAGCCTCGTTTTGATTTTGAGTATGAATGTGTAGAGAATTTCTCTACTAATATATTGTTTGAAGAATTGAAGGATAGGTTTGGCCTTGATCCTCATATTTTAGTAGAAGTTACTAAATATTTTGCTAATCATTTGAATGTTCCTATGAAAGGATTTAAGGTATTTACTAAACCTATCAAGACTTCACCATATATTACTAAAGTTGAGAAACAGGTTCAGAAAACTTCATCGGTTATTATTGAAGAATATGTGGAATCTCCTCCATATACGAACAGGGTGAAAGAAAATTTACTCACCACTGTTGCAAACAAGAGCGCTAAAAGATGTCACGAGATTTATGAACAAATCTCTATGAAGCCTCAAATTTCGGTCATGGAGGAATTAAATGAAGAACCTCCTTGTGAGTTTTATTTATGCGAAGATTCCACTAAGGTCATTCAAGGTAAGACTACTAGAATTGGTAAAACCATTATATCATGTGCTATTGGAACTTATCATGGTCTTTGTGATATTGGAGCAAGTTTAAGTGTGATACCATATTCTCTCTATCTTGGAATAAAGCCCGATATTGATCCAATAGACATGGAGGAAACAGGTATAACTATTCAACTTGCTAATAGAGAATTTATTAGTCCTCTAGGTATGGTAAGAGATGTTGAAGTATTAGTCGAAAAGATTAAGTATCCCACTGATTTCATTGTGCTTGGTTGCTCCCAAGATGCATCTTGTCCTATTATATTTGGTAGACCTTTCTTACATACTGTTGGTGCTGAAATTGATTTGCCAAAAGAGAGAGTGTTTATTAAATGTGCTGGAGAAAGTTTTTTTTGAACATGTGTTGTATTAATCAAGTAATATTGTTTTGGTTACAATCACTCAACACTTGATCTAAAACACACTCAGGAACATACCCATACAAAAGGCCTTTACAACTAGTAGTTCTGCTAAATGCAACAAAGCGATGAGCGGCACTGTTAGGGGTTCTTGGGATGAACTCAATCTTCAGGTTCTGAAAAGATAGAGCAGCCTGTTTTGCCTCGTTGATCACGATGCCTGCTTGCGATCTCCAATTTTTGTTGTCATTCCAGGAGTCAATGATGGATTTGCAGTCAGTTTCCAAGTAACACGGGGTGTCCAACGCGGAAGCCAATCGAAGACCCTCCAAGACTGCAATTGCTTCGGCTTTTTCAGGGGTAGCGCACCTCAGAATGGGGCTCCAGGCCGAGGAGATCGTATTTCTTTGGTCGTCTCTGACGATGGATCCCCAGTGAGTCGTGCCATTTGCATGGATGAAGGAGGCGTCAGTGTTCACCTTGGCCCAACCCAATGGTGGCTTGGTCCATTTTTGACTATTGTTTACCTTGTCCTTCTTCTCACCAGAAGCAATCACAGGAAAGAACAATGATTTTTTCTTCCGGTATGGTATCTGCATACCTGCATTAAGCTGCATGGTGATGTTATAATAATTTCTATGAAACAGGCAGAATCAAGAATCTTGGCTTTATTGTCACCAAAAATGGAATTATTTCGAAGGTGCCATGCTCTCCATTAGAGAAACAAGATTTTTCATCTCATACTATCATCTTGGTTAGCCATAATATTCAGAGCCCACTCAGGCCTTGTTTCTCTAAGATCCTCTTCCTTGGGTAGGTTCCAGACTTTGGCCAAAATCAGCTGAAGGGCTCTAGCCTTGGGGCATACCATGGTCGCATGATATTTAGTTTCTGGTTCGATACCGCATATACTACAGGTAGGGACAGTACCTTTAACAATTTTGGATCTCTTTGTTTGGACGGCTAAACCCTTGGAGGCAAGCTTCCAACCGAAGTTTTTAATCTTAGGTGGTGCTTTAGATTCCCAAATGAGGTTCCAAATCCTCCTCTCTCCTACCAGTTGTGAGCTAGAGCTGGCAGATGGAGAATTTGATTTACTTTCCAGAGCCAAGTGGTAGGCACTCTTAACCGAGAAGACACCATATTTGTCGGGATGCCATGCCAAGGTGTCTTCCCAAGGATACTAGGAATTCTTATTTTTAAATCTCCTCAGCATCATGAGGATAAAAAATGGATCTAACAAGGTTAACATTCCAATCATTGGTTTCTTGATCAATGAGATTGGCTACCCATCCGAGTCTTGATTTTGTGGGATTTAGATTTTTAGCTGCCCTCTTCGAATCCAGTTATCTCTCGAAATCCTCGTCTTCTTTCCATTTATAATTCACCAGGCTACACCTTGTTTGAGGAGCTCGAGCCCATGAGTGATACCTTGCCAACAAGGCGAGGCATTCTTGATATCCGTGAGCTTGCCAAAGGGATAGTATTTAGCATTAAGTAACCTGGCACATAGGCCATAGTTTAATTTTTCTATGTTTACTGATAAGAATTTAGAAAAGAAAAGTTTCAAAAAAATATTGTGGAAACTCTTGTTTCTGTGGCAGTCGCTTCATCGAACGCGGTGGAACGATACATACTTAATCAAGAGGAATCATATAGTAATGAAGAAAGAGAAGCTTTAGAATAAATTTTATCTCAACAACCACCACATTTACAATTGCGTATTCCACCTGATACTCTTGGAGTGTTACCACCACCCAAGGAAGATCCTAGTTTTTAATTAAAACCCTTGTCTGATGATATGAAATATACATACCTGAATGAGAAAAATATATATCCTGTTATTATTAGTGCTAATCTTTCAGGAGAGGAAGAAACAAAATTATTGGAGCTATTGCGTGCCCATAGGCCGGCTATTGGGTATTCTCTTGATGATATTAAATGTATAAGCCCATCTCTATGCATGCATAAAATTAATTTGGAAGAAGATGCAAAGCCTGCTGTTGATTATCAACGACGTCTTCATCCAAAAATGAAGGAAGTGGTAAGAAAAGAGGTAATCAAACTTATAGAAGCTGGAATTATTTATCCTATAGTTGATAGTAAATGGGTGAGTCATGTTCTTTGTGTTCCTAAGAAAGGTGGAATCACTGTGGTTCCAAATGATAAAAATAAACCTGTTGCTCAACGTACTGTTACTGGTTATAAAACTAGCAAGGTGGCCCTCGCAAGTGCGAGGGCAACCTCTTAAAAGGCTATTTACTTCCAATTTTTCATTGTTTCTATAATGTTTTATACATTGTAACTTTATAGAAGTAATGTTGTATATTTATTAAAACTACCAAACCTAGTGTTTAATGAATTTTACCCATTTAAATTATTATTTTTGCTTCCGTATCTTTGCTCAGCGATCAATGGCCATACCATATATCCACTAATATTTGTGTTAGTTTGGCTTTGTGTTGGCATAATTGGCGCATATGTGTGACTTACATAAATCTAGAGAACACCGCTTATATAATATTACAAACTAAATTACTCATCAAATATTTCAGGATAAATAAAAATTTGAAGTATTACGCAAAAATAACAATAATTATATAATTACATTTGCACACCCTTGTACTATAGTTTTGTAATTGCATTGCTTGCCGAAGTTTCTATGTCCAACGAATTTTATTTTGAACCATCTATTTTTTGCGACTACAATCGTAGTCATGAACATACATCAGGTTAAAAGCGTGACAGTGTTCCTTGTTATTTTTATTTTACTGTTATGTGTCTCTCGCTCAATCATATGGCCAATATTCTCCCTGAGAGCTTGGGATCATCTACATGAGTTCCGGCTTGATGTTTTTTTTCATTTCTTGCTGTTTAAAAATATTTGAGATTAATATTTTCTTGCAAATTATGTTTCATCATGATCGAGCCCGATGGAATTCTGCGAACCGTATTATAATATTCTAGAATTTAGTAACATTATTTTAAAGCTAAACGTAGTGCCTTAGTCTGTTCCTATATTTTTTGCCATAATCTTTTTTTCCTCACGTACATATCCCATTTAGTTTGGATATTTGCTTTTGTTTAGGTAATTTGTTTTCTCAAGTCT
Organism: Lolium perenne; assembly: GCF_019359855.2. NCBI lineage: Eukaryota > Viridiplantae > Streptophyta > Magnoliopsida > Poales > Poaceae > Lolium > Lolium perenne. Next base: position 271,891,053 of record NC_067245.2, read on the forward strand.
ATTTAAAATTACATGCACACATGAAGAGAGTGGTCAAAATTTAGGCAACTTAATATGTCTCACTATTTTTGTAGTTGAATAAGTTATATAGTTAAACAATTTAATTTTGCTTATGTATATTTCATCTGTAGTTTACCATGTGCTTGCACTGATACACACACAAATGTCTAGTTTCTTTGGAAAATAATCTTTTTTTTTTCTAATCAGACATAGAGCTGCATGACTCCTTCGTTTACGTGCTTATCGTTTCATTTTATTTGACATGGAAGCAAATCGCTTCCTATTTTTACGTGAACCTTTTTTTATAGTTTCCTACTCCTACACTATGTTTATAACCATATAGAACGTGTTAGTCATTGTATATTTTTCCTTGGACCCTTTTTTTTTAGATATGGACACGTGTGGACCAAATAAAAATAATAATGTATGGATCCATATGATTTTTACGTGCCATAATTTTACTTTTGAACACATATATGGTTGTATCTAACACTTCTTATATTGTTAAATTAGTGTGTCATTCCGAAGTAAGGCTTATTGGCCATCTCTCTCAATAGTTTGACTATATAGTGGTTATTGGACAGTAAATCTTGCACCATTGTGGCATCCGGCATCTTAGGGCCCTATCTCTAAATTGAACGTGACATACTATTAGAAAAACTTGTTAGCTTAATTATTTTTGAAAATTATGTTTTATTTTCATATACACCTATATTGGTATTTTATATAAGTGCAAAGAAGTCTAGTTTAGAGCCTCCCATATATTTTCAAGCGACACTTCACAGCATGTCCAAGCGAGTAGTCTTATTTCCAGGCGAGTAATCTTATTTGCAGGCACACCTATTTCCAGGCGAGTAATCTTATTTGCAGGCACACCATACAGACACGCATAACCTAAACTCACATCACAGATCAGTTTTGAAGTTTCCATCTTTTGCCTAGAGTTAGCTTCACGTACATGTTCATGTTCGGCATGGATTTTGTAAACAAATATTGGGGGGGGTCGTTTAATTTAAGGAAAAGTGAATTACGTGTTCTGTTTGAACATACCTGTGTGTACATGTGACACGTGAACATCTCAACGTGTACATGGTACACATGTTTTTTTAGGCCCACTGTGTTATATATGTTACGTAGATCTTACGTGCAGATATTCATAATTTTTAAAGGTCCACCACATCAAGGGCTGTTATTTTCTGATGAACGTGGAATATTCTAGCTATTTCTCTTGTTTTTGGTTTACCCTATTTTACTTTTAATATATAATAGATAGATAGATAGATAGATGTGCATTGATTTCAGAAAATTAAATAAAGCCACTAGAAAGAATCATTATCCTTTACCTTTTATTGATCAAATGTTAGAAATGTTGTCTAAGCATTCACACTTTTGTTACCTTGATGGTTATTCGGGTTTTTCTCAAATACCTGTGCACAAAGATGATCAAGAAAAGACTACTTTTACTTATCTCTTTGGTACTTTTGCTTATAGAAGAATGTCATTTGGTTTATGTAATGCTCCTGCTACTTTTGAAAGATGCATAAATGTTATATTTGTTGATTATATTGAGAAGATTATGGAAGTTTGTATGGATGAATTTTTTGTGTCTATGATACCTCTTTCGATAATTGCCTATTCAATCTTAACAAAGTTCTGCAGCGGTGTGAGGATCAAGACCTAGTCCTTAATTGGGAGAAGTGCCATTTTAGGGTTACGGAAGGTGTAGTCCTTGGTCATCGAGTATCTGGAAGAGGCATTGAAGTGGACCGCGTGAAGATAGAAGCCACACAGAAACTACCATATATGCGGGATATTAAAGGTATAAGAAGTTTCCTTGGGCATGCTGGTTTTTATAAAAGATTCATTCACTGTGTGTGGATGCATAGAAATTTTGCATGGAATTGAATTGGACCAAAATTCCAAATTCAAGATAGAAATGAATTGGCTTCTAATTCAATTCTGTTGTTTGGATGTTTTTGGAAATTTCTATTGAAATTAAAGGGTAAAACCAATTCTGGATCTTGTTTGGATGAACAAAGTATGGAATTTTCAGTTTCTGAAATTCCTCCACAACACCTAGCCGACGGGATGAAGCTGGTATGTAGGGGCGCCCGCCATGGCTCGCGCCGACGGTGGCCGGAATCAGCAAAGATGGAGAGGGAATCTCGAGCCAACAAGTCCATGGACGGTGGAGTCTCCGGGACGAGCAGCTCAACCTCCTGGTCGCCTACACCCCCGCGGCTACGTGAAGCACCGCGCCGCGCTCCAGATTCACGCGCACTCGCACCGACAAGATCGACGGAGCCTCGCGCGCCGTCGAATCGAGCAGGCCAGTTGCGCCACCATGCTACTGCGTCGTCGATCTGATCTGGCTGAGGTGGTTGAGTGATGAGGGAAGGTGGGGAGAAGGGGCTCGCGGGGAGGAGGGGAGGAGGAGGTGGTGGTGGGGGGAGACGAGGCAGAGGCGTAGGGCACATGCCGGCGGTCGCCGGTCGCTCATCTCGGGAGGGATGATGGGGAAACTGCTCCACTCTGTTTCTCCCCAGCCCAGCGAGGAAACAGTTACGTGGGCGAAGCGTTTCCACGCGATTCCGAGGGGGCAAGATCAGAAATTTTAGCGGGTTGTTTACACAGACGAAGTGACACCTCAGAATTTAGTTTAGTTTCCAAGCTTTAATTCTAAGGCCAATCCAAACAGCGGAATTTGGCCCCAATTCCAGATTCCTTGATTCCATGCCCAATTCTATGCAACCAAACACAGTGGGATTTTTCTAATATATCAAAGCCTCTTACTAATCTTTTGCAAAAGGATGTTCTGTTTTCTTTTAATGATGATTGCGTTGAGTCTTTTAATGTTTTGAAGAATGCTTTAATAAGTGCTCCTATTATTCAACCGCTTGATTGGAATTTACCTTTTGAAATTATGTGTGATGCAAGTGATTATGCAGTAGGCATTGTTTTCGGGAAAAGAGATGATAAGAAATCAAATGTTATATATTATTCTATTAAGACTCTTGATGGTGCTCAAAGAAATTACGCTACTACTGAAAAGGAATTCTTAGCTGTTATATTTGCTTGTGATAAGTTTAGACCTTACATAGTAGTTTCTAAAGTTATTGTGCACTCTGATCATTCTGATATTAAATATCTTATGAATAAGAAATATGCTAAGCCTAGACTTATTAGATGAGTTTTATTATTGCAAGAGTTTGATTTACTTATTGTTGATAGAAAGGGTGAAGATGTTGTTGATCATTTGTCTAGAATGGAAAACATTCCGGATGATCCAACCCCTATTAATGATAGCTTTATTAATGAACAACTTGCAAATATTAATGTGTATAGTGCAAGAGTAGCTTCCCCATGGTTCGCTAATTATGCTAATTTTATTGTTGGGAAAGTTATGCCACCACATTTTATCTATCAACAAAGAAATAAATTATTTTATGATCTTCGACATTACTTTTAGGATGATCCTTTTCTTTATAAGAAGGGAGTTGATGGTATTATTAGACGTTGTGTGCCTAAGTTTGAACAACAGGGTATCATAAAAGACTGCCATGATAGTCCTTATGGAGGCCATGACGCGGGAGACCGCACAGCTGCAAAGGTATTGCAATCTGGTTTTTATTGACCTACTTTATTTAAAGATTGTGCTGCATATCTTAAAGCTCGTGATAAATGTCAATGCATTAGTAACATTGGTAAGAGAAATGAAATGCTTATGAATTATAATTTACCTCTTGAACCATTTGATGTCTGTGGATTTGACTTTATGGGGCCATTTCCGGCAACAAGTTGCAATATACTCACATTTTGGTTGCAGTAGATTATGTTACTAAGTGGGTGGACGTAATTCCAATGAAGAGTGTTGACCATGCTACTGCAATGAAAATTTTCAAGGACATCATTCTTCCCAGGTTTGGAGTACCTAGATTTTTAATTGCTGATGATGGTGGTTCTCACTTTATTCATCAAGTTTTTAGAAAGACTTTGGCTAAATATGGTGTTAATCATAGAGTAGCATCTCCATATCACCCACAAACTAGTTGCCAAATTGCATTGCATAATAGAGAATTGAAACTTATATTGGAAAAGACAGTTAATAAGTCTCGATCTGATTGGCCAACTAAAATTAATGAAGCTTTATGGGCTTATAGCACCACTTTTGAAAATCCTATGGGAATGTCTTCTTATAGAATGGTTTATGGAAAATATTGTCATTTACCTGTAGAATTAGAACACAAAGCTAGGTGGGCCATTAAGGAACTTAACTTTGATTTTAAAACTGCGGGGGAAAAGAGAATCTTAGACATAAATTTAGTAGATGAACGGAGAAATGAAGCTTATGAAAGTGCGAGGTTGTTTAAGGAGAAGGTTAAAATTTGGCATGATAGAAGGATAAAGAAAAAGGAATTCAAATTAGGAGACCAAGTGTTATTGTTCAACTCTCGTTTCAAGTTCTCTGTAGGTAAACTAGTATCAAGATGGCGAGGTCCATTGGTTGTGCAAGAGGTGTATCACTCCAGAGCCATCCGTCTCCATGGAGATTAGAAGGGTAAGCATCATGTAGTTAATTGGCAACGTCTTAAACATTATATTGCAGGAGAACACTTCATTGGAAACATGGAGGAAGTACACCTATGGACTCCGGAAGCCATCATCACCGAAAATTTCCTTCTTCCAGACACCAGAAACCAATAATAGTCCAAATCTGGTACGTCATGATCTCGGAACCTGTTCATATTTTATGATAGTTACTTTTTGCAAAATAAGGAAGATTCACGGAAGATTTGGGCGAAACGGAGCCACGAGGGGCGAAAGAGCATAGGTGGCGCGGCCTGATACGTCTCAAACGTATCTATAATTTCTTATGTTCCATGCTAGTTTTATGACAATACTCACATGTTTTATATACACTTTATATCATTTTGATGCATTTTCCGGTACTAACCTATTAACAAGATGCCGAAGCGCCAGTTCCTGTTTTCTGCTGTTTTTGGTTTCAGAAATCCTACACAGGAAATATTCTCGGAATTGGATGAAACAAAAGCCAAACCTTCTATTTTATCAAGACGGACCCAGAGAGCCAGAGAAGTGCCGGAGGGGGGCCAAGGGGGCCCCAAACCATACCTGGGCGCGGGCCCCTCCCTGGCCGCGCCACCAGGTGGGGAGGCCACCCCTGGCTCCTCCGACTCCGCCCTTTCGCCTATATATTCTGTCTGTCGCGAAAACCCTAACACGATCGACAATATTCCACGAAGAGTTCCGTAGCCGCCGCCATCGCGAAGACAAGTTTCGGGGGACAGAATCTCTGTTCCGGCACGCCGCCGGGACGGGGAATTGCCCCCGGAGTCATCTCCATCGACACCACCGCCATCTTCATTGCCATTGTTGTCTCCCATGATGAGGAGGGAGTAGTTCTCCCCCGAGGCTGAGGGCTCTACCAGTAGCTATGTGGTTCATCTCTCTCTCCCATGGTGTGATCTTTATGTGATCATGAGCTTTGTATCACTATTAATCTATGTGCTACTCTAGTGATGTTATTAAAGTAGTCTATTCCTCCTCCATGATGTAAAGTTGACACTGTGTGCATCATGTAGTACTTGGCGTATGTTATGATTGTAATATCTTGTAGATTATGAAGTTAACTATCACTATGATAGTATTGATGTGATCTATTCCCCTTTTCATAGCTATTGTTGACAGTGTGTATGCTATGTTAGTACTCGGTCTAAATTGCAACAGTCTATTATGCACTCTAGAGGTTACTTTAATATGAACTCCGGACGTTGTGGAGCTTGTTTACTCCGGCTTGAGGTGTGCTTTTGTAGCCCTACACAATGAATGGTGTTTGTTATCCAACAAGAGAGTGTTTGAGAGTAGCATTTATTTATTCAATTATGTGATCATTGTTGAGAGTGTCCACTAGTGAAAGTATGATCCCTAGGCCTTGTTTCTAAGTATTGAAACAAATAAGCTCTAACAAGTTCTGCTACATGTTCGCTTGCTGCCATTTTTATTTCAGATTGCAATTACTACTTATAATCATCCATATTACTTGTATTTCACTATCTCTTCGCCGAACTAGTGCACCTATACATCTGATAAGTGTATTAGGTGTGTTGGGGACACAAGAGACTTCTTGTATCTTAATTGCAGGGTTGCTTGAGAGGGATATCTTTGACCTCTACCTCCCTCAGTTCGATAAACCTTGGGTGATTCACTTAAGGGAAACTTGCTGCTGTTCTACAAACCTCTGCTCTTGGAGGCGCAACACTGTCTACAGGAAAAGAAGCGTGTGTAGACATCAAGCTATTTTCTGGCGCCGTTGCCGGGGAGGTAAGGTAAAAGGTATTCACATCCTCCGACTACTAAGCTATTTCCTAGCACTGTTGCCAGTGTGTGAGTGCTCGAATCTATTTCCTTTAGATCCTGCAATTGCATCTTTTTGTTTCTTGTTTTTATTTTTCACTAGTTAGGCTTAATGGAAAACAACAAAAAAATTAGAGATCTTTATGAAATTTATATTGAATTAGGACATGATACTTTTGAAGAGAAAATTAAAACACCTATGGAAGTTTGTCTGTATAATAGTGGTAGTAATGTTATTAGTATAAATTCTTTGGACACCATTATTTTTAATGCTATGGAAAAACCCAAGCTTGGGGAAGCTAGTTTATCTAAAAATCATTTTTGCTCCTCAGCTTTGGAAGAAGTATTTTACCTTGATAATGCTTTGTCTCCAATATGTGGTAATTCGAATGATGCTTGTGATATTCCAAATCCACCTGTTGAAAGTATTCCATATAAAATACCTATGAAAATTATTGAACGTGTTGTGGATAACCGCTATGAAGGGGATGGAACTGTCCATCCTAGAGATCAATTACTGTTTTTACATGAATTATGCGGGTTATTCAAGTGTGCAGGTATTTCTATGGATGAAGTTAGGAAGAAACTATTCTCTATGTCGCTGTCTGGTAAAGCGGCGCATTGGTATAAATTGCTGAAGAATAGGCATTCTCTTGATTGGAAGGATATTATGCCTCTATTTCATTCTAAATTCTATCCTCCAAGTGAAATTCACAAAGACCGAAACCGCATATATAATTTCTGGCCTCATGATGGAGAGAGTATTGCCCAAGCATGGGGAAGATTGAAGTCTTTAATGCTCAAATGCTCCATTCATAAGCTTCCTGGTAATATCATCATTGATAATTTCTATGCAAGACTTTCTTTTCAAGATAAAACCTTGCTGGATACTACTTGTTCTTGATCATTCACGCGCAACAAAGAAGAGTTTAAATGGGACCTTCTTGATCGGATTCAGGAGAATACTGAAGATTGGGAGAATGACAAAGGTAAAGAATCAGGTATAAACTATGAATATGAATGCATTAAGTCTTTCGCTCAAACCGCTGATTTTCAAGAGCTTAGTGCTAAATATGGTCTTGATCCTCAAATTATGGTCGATTGCTATAGAGCCTTTGCTTCTCATATTAATGTTCCTAAAGAAAATTGGTACATGTATCATGAACCTTTTAAAGACATCAGCATGAAGGATGAAACTGTTATTAATGATTGCAATGAACATGCTCAAACTTCTGAAAATGCTATTTCCTATAAGCATGTTAATTTTTGTGGAGTTCATTGACCTTGTGAAAAGAATAAAATTGAAGAAGAATATTGTATCCATCACAGGAATGAAAAAACTAGAAAGTGGTCTAGGGCTCTAGATGATCTTGGTGAAAAAGTTTGTGCCCTCTATCCTTTTATTTGTGAACTTTGCCATAGAGTGGGTCATTTTAATTTTCAAAGCTCCTCCAATGATAATTCGAACCTCATAAGTGCTGCAAATTTGTATTGTGATGATGAAATCACTCCTAATCAGCATGATGAACTTACATTATTTTTGGAGTGTGAAGAGTTATTGAGAAAAACTTCTTTGGTGGATATGAGTGCTCTTGATATTAATAGTGTCCTGCATGGGTGTCTTTCTTATTGCATTGATAATTACCATACAAATACTTACATACAAAATATTTTAGAAGATGACACTTTGCCAAAATATGATAGGACCGCTGTGTGTTTTGAACTTATTAATGAAAAGGAGGAATCCTCCCAAGTTTCTTCTATTGTTTCTGGAAATAAATCAGGTTATGTGGAGAAGCCTCCCTTCAAGCCTCTTCCTCCTAAAGAAGGGAACGGGGAGAAGGAAAAGAAGAAGAAGAAGAAGAAGAAGAAGAAGAAGGAAACGAAGAAGAAGAAGAAGAAGAAGAAGAAGAATAAGAGGGGGAATAAAAAGAAAGAGGTAACGGCATATCCCCGCGTGTATGAGATAACGATAGGTAACCGTAAGTATGTTGCTCCTAATGATTATTATGATAATGAATCTGAGTACAATGATCTTCCTATGCCCTTTACCTACATTAGTGATCATGATTTAGAAGAGCACACTACTTTTGATATTGAAAATCTCTGGGAAACTAATTCTGAAAATGATGATGTTAATAATTGCCATAGTATTAGTACTATCCATGCTTCTTCCCATAATGATATAGAAAGCTCTAAGCTTGGGGATGAGGTGTTTGAAAATCCTTTTGCTACAGACGATTATATGTTTGATACATTGTCAACACCCAGATTTTTAAGTCCAGATGCCTATTATCCCATACATCGCAATCCCAGGAAGATTGTTTTTGCGAGACATAACAGTTGAATATCATAGAGTCATCATTCATTACAATACCAACATAGTCATTACATAAATAGGATCACATGATCCGGTCTCATTACAACACTTGATCTAATGATCATTACACAAATACGTAGCGGAAGCGAAGTAGTAGTGGACTATCTATTCCACAGGCAACGCTTGACGTTAGAAGCTCCTAGTTGTCGTAGACGTCCTGCTGGCCGTCATCTTCATATTGCTGTTCAGCTTCATAGTCTGGCCATTTGAATAGCCAGGGACAAAGCCGTGAGTACTTTCAAGTACTGGCAAACTAATACTAATGTAAGTACTAATATTGCTATTGAGAGTGTTCTAAGCTCTAGGGTTGTTTGCATAAAGCCAATTTTAGTTCACAAACATTTTAGTAAAAGACTCCTCATGTGCTAACTAACTCAAGTGGGAACATTAGTGGCATTCCCACAACTCTGTTGTGATTCAAAACCAAAGTCACCTTTCAAGTTCAATTCACAAGTCCAAAAAGATATAAATTTCTGATGATGGAAACAGTATGGCCTTTCCAACTGTCCATAACCGCAGACGCGGCTATTTGAATAGGTTGACACTCTGCAGAGGTTGCACACTTGTGCCACAACATTTGATTACATCCGTCAGGGATAACCCCGAATCATCGTAACTCAGTACGCGGATCATCAACCATTAACCTTTCACTTACACACCCTAGTATAGGCACCTCTCCCCATGAGCTTGGCCTCCCGGTGATAGCCAACTGTTATCCCGGGAACTGCACAGGGCTTGGGTCGTACATTCACCTCATTTCACGTCATTTCACTTTCAACGGAGGCAGCCTCGGCATAACCTCTATGACGCTTGTTTAGAGGGAACCCATACTAAGACACATAAATTTCCAGCTAAGCCTTACCCATAATCAGGTATTGTGGGGGTACTCAAGAATTGGAATGGTATCGCATCCAACTCAATCATCAGTTTTTATCAAGTTCACCAAGTCAAATTCATGTCATATTCACCTTCAAAAATCTTTCAATGGAAATGACTCATCATTCCAAGGTTTTCACCATCATTTCACAAACACAAGTTCCCATCCAGAGTAGTCAATTTTAATTTAGCACTAGCCACTAAGTGTGAGGGGTGCTAAGTAGTTTGCTTTGCTTCTAGGCTAACTTCGATACTCTTGTACTAACCCAATACTAACCAAGTGAATCATAAATAAAAAAGTACTTTGATAAATCAAAAGCAATAAAGCTTGTAAAGTAAAAACTTGGAAAATAGGATTATTAAACATAGAGAAAAAGGGGGTGATACCTGGCTCTTGGTGAGCTTTGCACTTTGCAAGAGTATTATCTTGCCTTGGTTGGGGAATTGGTCAAAGTGGTCTTCTTCTCCTTGGAAGTAGACCTCCTCCTCCTCTTGATACTCCTCGGTACTAGCGTCTAAAATCGAATACGAGGTATACAATCATCATACCAAACTTAAGTACTAGACTAAGCACACACATGAGTCACACAAACTTAGGCTAGCATCACACATTACTATTAGTTTGGTGGACTTTGTTTTCTTCTTGAAGAAAAATAATTTCCTCTCATTATAAATACTACTTGAGGTGTTTCTTTTAATTCCTTAGAGAATTAATTTCCTCGCATTATCTTGTTAAGATTTAATTTCCTCCATGAATAATATATGACCAAGGTTGACCAAAGTCAACCTCTCCATATTCATCATTTCAGGAAATGATTTAAATGAGGTGAGGCACCTCATGCAATTTAATCCTAACATAGTAATGATTTAATATCATCAAACAATTCCATATGAGACCTAATAGACCATGGTCTCTATCTCATTTTGAGTTATTTGTGATAAGATTTAAATGAGAGCAAACCTCTCATATGATTTATAAATAGTTTTGGACAATATCATTTGACTAAAATAGCCATATAGTCCTCTAATTAAACTAGGCCATGATCACTCAAAGTAACCCTGCCATATTTTTGCAGAAACAATTAGTGTTTGAAGTCACAAAAGGCCCTGCCTTGTTTATTTTGTCACTTTAATTCTACACAACATCTAGGGTTGGGACAAGTGGTTGTGTAGATAATTTTCTCAGCTTTCCAACAGTATAAAATTTGTGAAATTTCGCCAAGTAGATTTGTCCCTATTTCATTTTGAAAAAGGCATCAGTTTGCAATTTGAATTAAATCAGCAGATTCAAATTTGAAATAAAAGGCCTGGCGGGAAACTAGATGGGCTGCGCAGCGGGAGAGGGAGTGGGCTGGCCCAGCAGTGCAGCAGGCCACCTGACAGTGGCCCCCGCTTGTCAGCGAGCGTTAAAACGCGAAGCGGTACGCAGTGAGGTGAGCCGCCGGATTAGAAGGAGGATCGACGGCTGTGGGTCGCCACCTTCCTCGACATGGCTCGCCGGAGAGCTAACCCTACCGGCGGCCAGACTAGGGGGTCAGGGAGCTACCTAGAGGCGGGCGAGTGTCGGCGAGGCGGGCGTTCGACGTTGGAGACGACGGCGATTCGATTGGTGGTGGTGAGAGGAGCTGAGGTGGCGCCAATCGACGGTGCCATCTTGCTACTGCCGCGGATGCTTGATGTCTACGCACGCTTCTTTTCCTGTAGACAGTGTTGGGCCTCCAAGAGCAGAGGTTTGTAGAACAGCAGCAAGTTTTCCCTTAAGTGGATCACCCAAGGTTTATCAAACTCAGGGAGGAAGAGGTCAAAGATATCCCTCTCATGCAACCCTGCAACCACAAAGCAAGAAGTCTCTTGTGTCCCCAACACACCTAATACACTTGTCAGATGTATAGGTGCACTAGTTCGGCGAAGAGATAGTGAAATACAGGTGGTATGAATATATGAGCAGCAGTAACGGCGCCAGAAAATACTTGATGCTACAACTGGCGTGTGGTTGATGGTGGTAATATTGCAGGCAGTACAGATGCAGTAGATCAGTAAACAAGCAGCGATAGCAGTATTTGGGAACAAGGCCTAGGGATCATACTTTCACTAGTGGACACTCTCAACATTGATCACATAACAGAATAAATAAATGATATACTCTACACTCTCTTGTTGGATGATGAACACCACTAATTGCATAGGATTACACGAACCCTCAATGCCGGAGTTAACAAGCTCCACAATATTCGATATTCATGTTTAAATAACCTTAGAGTGCATGACAGATCATTGCAATTACACCAAGTACTAACATAGCATGCACACTATCACCATCACACTATGAAGGAGGCATAGATCACATCAATACTATCATAGCAATAATTAACTTCATAATCTACAAGAGATCATAATCATAACCTACGCCAAGTACTACACGATGCACACACTGTCACCATTACACCGTGCAGGAGGAGTCGAGTACTTTAATAACATCACTAGAGTAGCACATAGATGAATAGTGATACAAACTCATATGAATCTCAATCATGTAAGGCAACTCATGAGATCATTGTATTGAAGTACATAGGAGAGAGATTAACCACATAGCTACCGGTACAGCCCTTAGCCTCGATGGAGAACTACTCCCTCCTCATGGGAGACAGCAGCGGTGATGAAGATGGCGGTGGTGTCGATGGAGATGCCTTCCGGGGGCACTTCCCCGTCCCGGCGGCGTGCCGGAACAGAGAGACTCTGTCCCCTGCATCTTGGCTTCGCGATGGCGGCGGCTCTGGATGGTTTCTCATACCGTGGCTTTTCCGTATCGAAGATTTAGGTCAGGGACCTTTAAATAGGCGAAGAGGCGGAGTCGGAAGGCTGACGAGGCGGTGACACAATAGGGGGGCGCGACCCCCTCTCTGGCCGCGCCGGGCACGCGTGTGGGGCCCACAGGGCCCTCCTCTGGTGGCTCTCGGGTGTTCTGGAAGCTTCGTGGAATTATAAGATGTTGGGCTTTGATTTCGTCCAATTCTGAGAATATTTCCTTACTAGGATTTCTGAAACCAAAAACAGCAGAAAACAGGAACTGGCACTTCGGCATCTCGTCAATAGGTTAGTTCCAGAAAACACATAAAATCATCATAAAGTGTGAACAAAACATGTAGGTATTGTCATAAAACAAGCATGGAACATCAGAAATTATAGATACGTTGGAGACGTATCAGCATCCCCAAGCTTAGTTCCTACTCGTCCCGAGTACGTAAACGATAACAAAGATAATTTCTGAAGTGACATGCCATCATAATCTTGATCATACTATTGTAAGCACATGTAATGAATGCAGCGATTCGAAGCAATGGTAAATGTAATGAGTAAACAATTGAATCATATAGCAAAGACTTTTCATGAATAGTACTTTCAAGACAAGCATCAATAAGTCTTGCATAAGAGTTAACTCATAAAGCAATAAATTAGAAGTAAAGGCATTGAAGCAACACAAAGGAAGATTAAGTTTCAGTGGTTGCTTTCAACTTGTAACATGTATATCTCATGGATAGTTGTCAACATAAAGTAATATAATAAGTGCAATATGCAAGTATGTAGGAATCAATGCACAGTTCACACAAGTGTTTGCTTCTTGAGATGGAGAGAAATAGGTGAACTGACTCAACCTAAAAGTAAAAGAAAGGCCCTTCGACGAGGGAAGCATCAATTGCTATATTTGTGCTAGAGCTTTGGTTTTGAAAACAAGAAACAATTTTGTCAACGGTAGTAATAAAGCATATGCATCATGTAAATTATATCCTACAAGTTGCAAGCCTCATGCATAGTATACTAATAGTGCCCGCACCTTGTCCTAATTAGCTCGGATTACCTGGATTATCATCGCAATACATATGTTTTAACCAAGTATCACAAAGGGGTACCTCTATGCCGCATGTACAAAGGTCTAAGGAGAAAGCTCGCATTGGATTTCTCGCTTTTGATTATTCTCAACTTAGACATCCATACCGGGACAACATAGACAACAGATAATGGACTCCTCTTTAATGCATAAGCATTTAACAACAAATAATATTCTCATAAGAGATTGAGGATTGTTGTCCAAAACTGAAACTTCCACCATGGATCATGGCTTTAGTTAGCGGCCCAATGTTCTTCTCTAACAGTATGCATGCTCAAACCATTCAACTCATGGTAAATCGCCCTTACTTCAGACAAGACGGACATGCATAGCAACTCACATGATATTCAACAAAGAGTAGTTGATGGCGTCCCCAGGAACATGGTTATCGCTCAACAATCAACTTATAAGAGATAAGATGCATAAGTACATATTCAATACCACAATAGTTTTTAGGCTATTTGTCCCATGAGCTATATATTGCAAAGGTAAAGGATGGAAATTGAAAGGTAGCACTCAAGCAATTTACTTTGGAATGGCGGAGAAATACCATGTAGTAGGTAGGTATGGTGGACACAAATGGCATAGTGTTTGGCTCAAGGATTTGGATGCATGAGAAGTAATCCCTCTCAATACAAGGCTTAGGCTAGCAAGGTTGTTTGAAACAAACACAAGTATATATGAACTAGTACAACAAAACTTACATAAGAACATATTGCAAGCATTATAAGACTCTACACCGTCTTCCTTGTTGTTCAAACACCTTTACCAGAAAATATCTAGACCTTAGAGAGACCAATCATGCAAACCAAATTTTAGCAAGCTCTATGTAGTTCTTCATTAATAGGTGCAAAGTATATGATGAAAGAGCTTAAACATGATCTATATGAGCACAACAATTGCCAAGTATCACATTATTCAAGACATCATACCAATTACTACATGTAGCATTTTCTGTTTCCAACCATATAACAATTAACGAAGCAGTTTCAACCTTCGCCATGAACATTAAAAGCTAAGAACACATGTGTTCATACAAACCAGCGGAGCGTGTATCTCTCCCACACAAGCATTTATTCAAACAAAAACAAAAACAAAAACATACAGACGCTCCAAGTAAAGTACATAAGATGCGGCCGAATAAAAATATAGTTTCAAGAGAAGGAACCTGATAATTTGTTGATGAAGAAGGGGATGCCTTGGGCATCCCCAAGCTTAGATGCTTGAGTCTTCTTGAAATATGCAGGGATGAACCACCGGGGCATCCCCAAGCTTAGACTTTTCACTCTTCTTGATCATAGTGTATCATCCTCCTCTCTTGACCCTTGAAAACTTCCTCCACACCAAACTCAAAACAAACTCATTAGAGGGTTAGTGCATAATCAAAAATTCACATGTTCAGAGGTGACACATTCATTCTTAACACTTCTGGACATTGCACAAAGCTACTGAAAGTTAATGGAATAGAAAAAACCATCAAGCATAGCAAAACAGGCAATGCGAAATAAAAGGCAGAATCTGTCAAAACAGAACAGTCCATAAAGACGAATTTTATAGAGGCACTAGACTTGCTCAGATGAAAATTCTCAAATTGAATGAAAGTTGCGTACATATCTGAGGATCACACACAAAAATTGGCAGATTTTTCTGAGTTACCTACAGAGAACCCTGCCCAAATTCGTGACAGACAGAAATCTGTTTCTGCGCAGTAATCCAAATCTAGTATGAACCTTACTATCAAAGACTTTACTTGGCACAACAATTCAACAAAACTAAGATAAGGAGAGGCTGCTACAGTAGTAACAACTTCCAAGACTCAAATATAAAACAAAAATACTGTAGTAAAATAAACACATGGGTTATCTCCCAAGAAGTTCTTTCTTTATAGCCATTAAGATGGGCTCAGCAGTTTTAATGATGCACTCGCAAGAAATAGTAGTTGAAGCAAAAGAGAGCATCAAGAGGCAAATTCAAAACAAATTTAAGTCTAACATGCTTCCTATGAAAAGGAATCTTGTAAATAAACAAGTTCATGAAGAGCAAAGTAACAAGCATAGGAAGATAAAACAAGTGTAGCTTCAAAAATTTCAGCACATAGAGAGGTGTTTTAGTAACATGAAAATTTCTACAACCATATTTTCCTCTCTCATAATAACTTTCAGTAGTATCATGAGCAAACTCAACAATATAACTATCAAATGAAACATTCTTATCATGAGCTATATGCATAAAATTATTACTCTCCACATAAGCATAATCAATTTTAGTAGTTGTAGTGGGAGCAAATTCAACAAAGTAGATATCATTATTATTCTCATCATCAAATATAGGAGGCATATTGTAATCATAATAAAATTGATCCTCCATAACAGGCGGCACCAAAAGACTACTATCATTATAATCATCATAAATAGGAGGCAAAGTATCATCAAAGAAAATTTTCTCCTCAATGCTTGGGGGACTAAAAAGATCATGCTCATCAAAGCCAGCTTCCCCAAGCTTAGAATTTTCCATATCATTAGCAACAATGGTGTTCAAAGTGTTCATACTAATATGTTCCATGGGTTTTTTAATTTTCGCATCAAACCATCCATGTCTTAACTCAGGAAAAAGATTAAAAAGCTCCATGTTGCCTTCCATTATGCCTTACTAGTGTAAAACAAGAAACAAAAAGATGCAATTGCAGGATCTAAAGGAAATAGCTTCGAGTACTTACAACGGCGCCGGAAAATAGCTTAGTAGCCGAGATCCGGAGAGTGATTACCTTTTACCTTTCCTCCCCAGCAACGGCGCCAGAAAATAGCTTGATGTTTACGCACGCTTCTTTTCCTGTAGACAGTGTTGGGCCTCCAAGAGCAGAGGTTTGTAGAACAGCAGCAAGTTTTCCCTTAAGTGGATCACCCAAGGTTTATCGAACTCAGGGAGGAAGAGGTCAAAGATATCCCTCTCATGCAACCCTGCAACCACAAAGCAAGAAGTCTCTTGTGTCCCCAACACACCTAATACACTTGTCAGATGTATAGGTGCACTAGTTCGGCGAAGAGATGGTGAAATACAGGTGGTATGAATATATGAGCAGCAGTAACGGCGCCAGAAAATACTTGATGCTACAACTGGCGTGTGGTTGATGGTGGTAATATTGCAGGCAGTACAGATGCAGTAGAACAGTAAACAAGCAGCGATAGCAGTATTTGGGAACAAGGCCTAGGGATCATACTTTCACTAGTGGGCACTCTCAACATTGATCACATAACAGAATAAATAAATGCTATACTCTACACTCTCTTGTTGGATGATGAACACCACTAATTGCGTAGGATTACACGAACCCACAATGCCGGAGTTAACAAGCTCCACAATATTCGATATTCATGTTTAAATAACCTTAGAGTGCATGACAGATCATTGCAATTACACCAAGTACTAACATAGCATGCACACTGTCACCATCACACTATGATGGAGGCATAGATCACATCAATACTATCATAGCAATAATTAACTTCATAATCTACAAGAGATCATAATCATAACCTACGCCAAGTACTACATGATGCACACACTGTCACCATTACACCGTGCAGGAGGAATAGAGTACTTTAATAACATCACTAGAGTAGCACATAGATGAATAGTGATACAAAACTCATATGAATCTCAATCATGTAAGGCAGCTCATGAGATCATTGTATTGAAGTACATAGGAGAGAGATTAACCACATAGCTACCGGTACAGCCCTTAGCCTCGATGGAGAACTACTCCCTCCTCATGGGAGACAGCAGCGGTGATGAAGATGGCGGTGGTGTCGATGGTGATGCCTTCCGGGGGCACTTCCCCGTCCCGGCGGCGTGCCGGAACAGAGACTCCTGTCCCCCAGATCTTGGCTTCGCGATGGCGGTGGCTCTGGATGGTTTCTCGTACCGTGGCTTTTCCGTATCGAAGATTTAGGCCAGGGACCTTTAAATAGGCGAAGAGGCGGAGTCGGAAGGCTGATGAGGCGGTGACAAAATAGGGGGGCGCGGCCCCCCCTCTGGCCGCGCCGGGCACGCGTGTGGGGCCCACAGGGCCCTCCTCTGGTGGCTCTCGGGTGTTCTGGAAGCTTCGTGGAATTATAAGATGCTGGGCGTTGATTTCGTCCAATTCCGAGAATATTTCCTTACTAGGATTTCTGAAACCAAAAACAGCAGAAAACAGGAACTGGCACTTCGGCATCTCGCCAATAGGTTACTTCCGGAAAACACATAAAATCATCATAAAGTGTGAAAAAAACATGTAGGTATTGTCATAAAACAAGCATGGAACATCAGAAATTATAGATACGTTGGAGACGTATCAATGCTCCGGCGAAATTGCGGCGACGGTGAGCTTAATCGAGGTGGAGAAAGGGTCTAGGAGATCGAGGAGAAGGAGGGGAGGCTATTGAGGTGCTGAACCCGTCCAGGGGGAGCCGGTATTTATAGGGGTGAGATGGACCATGGCGGAGCGGGCAGGTCGACGTCGACGGTGAGGCTACAATGTCGCAGTGACGTTGGCGAGGGTGTGGCTCGGTTCCTGGTGTCATGGTGATCACGACGCGCATCCAAGCGAGGTCAGGGGTGGACAGGAGCAGGCAGCAACGTCACCGTGTACTGGCGGACTGTGGCGGACGGTCGTCGTCCGTGACGACGGCGATAGTGCTCGGGCGAGCCAATGGCGATGTCTAGAGGCTAGCTGGGGTCCTGGTGAGCAAGTGGGTGAAAGGAGAAGGCACGAGGTGGTCTGATGCGACGAGGCGAGCAAGTGCACTGGCGCGCCCGTGTCCATGCTCGTGCGCGCGCTGGCGAGTCTGGTCCGGGGTGATCACGTCTTGGCCTGGCGTGTGTGGTCTTCTCCTGGGCCAGGGCGTGCGCCAGCAGATGCAGTGTGAGGTGGTGATCCTTCATGACATGGTTGGGCAGCGCTAAGGTGAAGGGAGAGAGAGGTGGCATGGTGGTGAGCATGAGGTCCGGCATGGTCATGCCTTGTGATTTCTTGTGCACTATTTTGGTCTCTGGGTCCATGGCTTGGTCAAGTGGGGTGAGTCCAGGTGAATTGACAAGGTGAGCAAGTGGAGAGGGGTCTAGAGCTTGCACAACTACTAATTGTCAAAGTGTATGTGACATATGACAAGATTTTGGGCATGGTGGGATGTGAGGTGACCATGCACACTAGGTGAGGTCATGATAGATAGTTTTGGGCACCAGGTATTGTGGATGAGCACAAGGGAGAGAGAGAAGTGAGGTGATGGAAGGTGGTTGAAATAGTGGTTGTACCTCTATGGCATTACTTTGATTATTTGCTAAGGTCTCAAGTGTGATGACTTTTGACCAATTTCTGTGATGGATGTGTTCTAAATGATGTTGGGCAGCAATGTGTGACATTGGTTTGAGATTTGGAAAGGATTTGTGAAAATTCTAAATTTTGAGGGAATCTAGAATCTAGTTCCACATAGCCTCTTGGCTTGACTAATTTGAGCAATGGTCAAAGATCTGGTCAAAGTGGTCAACATCAAAGTTTCTCATCTTGATGAGGTCTTGGATGAGGTGCAAAGAGTTGTTAGGGTTTGGTTTAAGAATCTCTAAATAAAAGGGCTCAAAGTGGGTATGTTGTTAAAAATGGCACAAGTGACCATTATCACATGCCACATGGTTTTTGATTTTTCTTTGATTTGATTTGATTTCTCTTGACCCAAATGATGTTGTTGATTGTTCAAATGGTATAGAGGAGTGGTCCAACCATTCACAACAAGTCTTAGGGTCAAGATTCTTAATTTCACAAATGCGGGACAGATGATGACCTGGGAGGACTTCAAGCTGAAATTCAGCAAATACCATGTGCCCCAAGGACTGATCAAGAAGATGAGAGACGAGTTCCGTGAACTCAAGCAAGGAAGGATGTCCGTGGTGGAATACCGCGACAGGTTTCTCACTCTGTCAAGGTACGCCCTGGATGAGACCGACACCAATGAGAAGAGAAAGGAAAGATTTCTGAACGGACTGCACGATGAGATGCAAACTGTGTTAGTGAACATTCCGTTCGCTGACCTAGAAGCCCTCGTGGACTCAGCCATACAGATGGAAGGAAAGCTGCATCAAGCCAATGAGAACCGCAAGCGCAGAATGATGAACTAGAATGGACCCCACCATACCCAGAAGTACCGCAACAACTCCTCTGGAGGATTCACCCCAAGACACAACAAGCCCCCTGCTCATAATTATCGCCCCAACTACAACAACAACAACGGAGGAACCCCGAAGACCGGAGGCAACAACAACAACAGCCACAACAACAACAACCACCCCAACAGCAACAACAACACTGGGAACAACAACCACACCAATACTGCCCCCGAGGACTGGAAGCAATGCTACCCCCATCATCCCAAAGGACAAGGCAACCATCACCTGCTATGAATGTGGCACTGTAGGCCACTACTCAAATGAATTCCCCAAGAAACTTGCCAAGACTGCTCCCAATACTGCTGCACCTGTCCAGCAACAGCGTCGCTTCGCAGGTAGAAGGAACCAGAACAACAACAACGGCCGCCTCTACCACATGAATGCCACTGAAGCTCAGGAAGCACCCCAGACCATGCCAAGTATGTGTTCCTGTTAATCAAAATGCTCAATCTCTCTTAGGAACCTAACTTTTCTGAAAATCTCGGGATGAGATTTGTTTAAGGGGGAAGGGTTTGTAACATCCCAAAAATTTCAAAACACAACAAATGAATTTCCCCTTTTTCCAAATTTTGGAACCAACAATTTTTTTATTAAATTAAGTTTGATACATAGTGATCTTGCTTAATTCTTGTGCTATTGCCATGATTGCTTGCTAAAGTATTTTGAAATGATCTTAAACCCTAAATCTCACCCCTCTTTACATCATACAAGTTAAAACAAAATAAAAAGAAATTAAATAAGAAAAGGCATATGTGCCTATGGCTATTTTTGTAAATCTTTACCCTAGGCCTTTCTACTTTGTTTAGAGGTTTGGAAAACCTTCATAAACCTTACCTAGTACTTATCAAATCAAACCCAAGTTGAAACCAAAGAAAATAAAAAGAGACTAAAAATGCCATAGAGGCATATGAGAGCAAATAGCAATTTTGTGAACTTGAGGATCTTGACCCTAAGACTTGTTGTGAATGGTTGGATCACTCTTCTATACCATTTCAGCATTCAACAACATAAATTGGGTCAAGCCAAGTCAAATTAAAAATCAAATGCAACATATGCATAGAGGCATATGTGACACATAGCCATTTCACCAAATCTTGTCCTATGCACTTATACCTTACCCAAATGGTATGAAACCATCTCTAAACCTAATCTAACCCTAAATTGACCCTCAACCTTGCCCAAGTAAAGCAAGGGAAACAAATTACAAGAATAAGGAAAATTGACATATCACCTCTTATGTCTTATGGCCATTTTTGCAAATCTTTGAGCTAGACCTTTTGGAATGGTTTCAATGGTTTGGAAATGTTCCTAAACTAATAAGAATCACTTTGGAGTCAAGAAAAATCAAATCAAATGGAGAGAAATCAAATGGTGAGGAAATTCCATTTTCCCTCACATACACTTTAGCCAATTTTGCAAATCTTCAACCAAGGCCACCATGGCTTGTGCCATTGTTTGTAAAACACTTATATATCAATAACACACCCTTTTGCATCAAAGAAACCCAAATAAAATCAAAGAAAAATGCAAATTCCAACTTACATATGATAATGGTCATGTGACCACTTTATAATATCTTCACCACTTTGCACCCCTGGTTTTGACTTTTCTTAAACCAACCTTGACCAACTCTGGCAACCTCATCCAAGACCATGTCAAGATGAACCACTTTGCTGTTGACCACCAGTGTTGACTTTGACCAGGTTGACCAGAAATGAATTGACAAGAGGAGACATTGAAATAAAGAGAAGATCAACCCCCATTTTGAAAACTTGCAAACCATCACCAAATTGACCACCACCACCACCATTCTACCTCTCTGAATATATGAATGAGATCCACCAAAAAGATTTTCAAATTTCAAACAAAATGTTCTTGCGGCCATTATCACAAACACCTTGCAGGCAACATTTGGAAAGTGCAATACATGCTTTTACACACTGGATTTTTGCCTAAACCCCTTTTGATCCTTGATCATTGTTGCTCCTGTACCTCCTCTGCATCAAACAAAGCCCTTTTGCACTGAGTAAAGTGGAGCCATGATCACCATTGTTACCATGCCGTGTACCATGCCCACACACAAGCACTCGAACTCCCTGGCCCTCTCCTATACCTCTCACCATGTCAGCAAGCACGCCCACGCTCTCCTACACACGCCAGTACCATCGCTGACTCGAAGCTTGCACGGCATTGGCCAGAACGCCGCACGCCCAGACACGCCAGAACGATGTCAGGCACGCGGTGAGCGCGCACGGACACCGTCCTGGACGCGCCAGAGCACGCGCGTGTGTCGTCGCCTCAGTCCACCCCTGCAGCCCTACCTCTGCATCGAGCTTGGCCACCATCTCCTCTACCCCGTAGACACGATCGCTAGCTCGCGGAGAACCCGTCGCCGTCGCCATGATCCACCCTCTGCCGCGCCCGTACTGCCAGGACGGCGATGATGCCAGCACGCTCCCGTGCTCCCTTAGCTGCCCCATCACGCGTGTCGTGACCGCCATGATGCCTGCAACACCACGCCCCCATCACCTTGCCCCTTCGCGCCCTGGAGCGCCATTGCCGTCGTCGACCCTGCCCCGCACCCTCGGACACACTCGCTCCTATAAATACCGGCTCCCCCTTGATGATTTCTTCACACCAACAAGCTCTCCTCATCTCTCTGATCCTCCTCAACATCTTCCCCTCCTCAATTAAGCCCCACACCGTTACAATTGCTCCGTCGATCGCTGGAGTCCGCCACGGTACAATCCTGCGATTCCGTCCACCCCAAGCTTCGCCGCCGGTACCAGTCAACTCCTCGTCGTCGACAACATCGTCTAGCATCCGCGCTGCCCCTCGCCGGAGCTCCAGCTTGCCGCCGACCCCCTACCTCCACCGCGGCAGCAAGCCCTTCTCCCCGACGAAGACGACGCATCTGCACCGCTCGATCCACTTCTAATCCAACGGCTCGCGTTGCAAGGTACCGCTTCGGCGAGTTACTCTCACTGACTGCTGGGACCCATTGTCAGCTGGCCCGAAACGTTACTGGGCTGGTTTCCTCTGTTTCAAACCATTTCGGCCCAATTCTTTTCCCGCCTAGCCCATTTGGTTGAATTCAAATAATATGATTCAGCAAATTTTCAATACTGGTCCCCTACTATAAATTGAATAGTTTAAAATCTACAAACCCAAATTGAGTGATTCAAAATGTTCTGGAAATCTTATGAATTTATCTAGCTAACCCCACTGGATTCAACCTCATATCTTGTGAAGAATTTGAATGGTAAAAATAACAATTCAGATACTTTTCAGTATTCAAATAAATCTAGAAAATCAACCAATTTGAATTTTGAAGTGAATCCAATTGCTATAATTCACATTTCACAAACTCTAGTTTAATATGTATAAATATGATATCGGTTCTGTACATGATCATGGGCTAGAAGCAAAATATTGGCTATGTAGTCAATACTAGTCCATTTAAACTATTTTCAAATTTTAGGAATTTAAATCTATGAGGTGAAGCACCTCATTTAAATCATTTTCTCAAGTGTTGTGAAGTAATGTGATGATCTCTATTGCTTAGGCTCATACTTGCTCACTTGGGAACTTAAATCAATATAGTATTTAAATGGTTGTGTAAATCACATGAGATGATGAATCTCATTTAAATCATTTTTCTCAAAGGATAAGTGTGAAGTGTTGACCTTGGTCAACATGTGATCATACATGGTTGTTTGAGAGGATTAAATTGTAAGAAGATTCAATGAGAGGAAATTATTCCTCCAAAGAACTAAATAGAAACCCTAATTCCAATTTCAATGAGAGGAAATTATTTTCCTAATACTAAGTAAGAAACCCTAGCATAATTTGTGAACAAATGTTAAGTAGTGATGCTAGATCATTTGTGTGAGCCATTAAGGCTAATTAAGACTACTTAAGTGTTGTTTGGTGATTGTATCCTCGTATTCGTTTATAGAGGCTAGTACCGAAGACTATCAAGAGGAAGAGGTCTTCTACCAAGAGGAAAAGGAAGAAAACTTTGATCACCTCACCAATCAAGGCAAGCTAGAATAATGCAAGCTATTTTGTTGCAAGCTATTACCAATGCAAGATAGATTAGTGCAAAGCTCTACAAGAGCAAGGCACCATTACATTTTACTTTATGGTCCTATCCCAAGTTCTTACTTTACAAGCTTTATTGAATTTTATTTATCAAAGTTACTGTTTGATTTATGATTCACTTGGTTGAGTATAGAGTAGTACAAGAGCATCACACTTAGCCTAGCAAGCTCCAGGATACTTAGCACCTCTCATAACTAGTTGCTAGTGCTAAACATTAAAAGTGACTACCCTAGTTGGGAACTTGTGAATTGAAGTGATTTTGAAAACCTTGGAATGATGAGTCATTCTATTGAGAGATGTTGAAGGTGAATATGATTGGTGAATGACTTGGTGAATTTTACCAAAACTGATGGTTGGGTTCGGATGCGATACCTTTCCAATTTTACAAGTACCCCCACAATACCTGAATCTGGGTAAGGCCTAGCTGGAAACTTATGTATTTTAGTATGGGTTCCCTCTGAACAAGCATCATAGGGGTTATGCCGAGGCTGCCTCCATTGAATGAGAAATGACATGAAATGAGGTGAATGTCCTACCCAAGCCTTGTGCAGTTCCCGGGTTGACGGTTTGTTTTCACCGGGAGGCCAAGCTCATGGGGAGAGGTGCCTATACTAGAGTATGTAAATGAAAGGTTAGGATTGATAGTTCGCGTACTGCGTACGATAAATCAGGGCCAGTTACCCCTGACGAACTATTGCAATTGTTGTGGCACAAGTGTACAACCTCTGCAGAGTTTAACCTATTCGAATAGCCGCGTCTGCGGTCATGGACAGTTGGAAAGGCCATACTGTTCCGTCATCAGAACTTTTCTAAAAATATGAATGGTGACTTGTGACTTGAATTGAAAGGTGACTTTGACTTTGAATCACAACTGAGTTGTGGGAATGACACTAATGTTCCCACTTGAGATAGGCAAATGAAGAGGCTTTGATTATTAAAGTGTTTAAGAAATAAAACTGGCTTTATGCAAATGAAACTAGAGCTTAGAACCCCCTTAATATAGTTGATAGTATTTACCTTAGTACTAGTTTGTGAGTACTTTAAAGTACTCATGGCTGTGTCCCTGGCTATTCAAATGGCCAGACTATGAAGAAGAGTACCAGAACCCGGAAGAAGGACAACAGGACATCTACGACAACTAGGATCACTCCTGACGTCAACAGTTGCCTGTGGAATAGATGGACTACTACTACGCTATTTCGCTTCCGCTATGTGTTATGTAATTGATCAATAGAACTTCTATTATTGTAATGAGACTGGATCATGTGATCCTTTATTTGTAAGACGATTATGGTATGTAATGAATGATGTGTTGTGATATCAATCTATTATGTCTCGCAAAAACAATATTCCTGGGATTGCGATGAATGGCATAATAGGCATCTGGACTTAAAAATCCGGGTGTTGACAGAGGGGCTCTTCGGTCTTGCTGAAATTAGGTGGGTTGGTGTTCTGAAAGTTCTTTAGCTTCGACCCAGGGTGGTCGTGGTTTCCATGGCCGTGATTGTTCTGAGCGATCTGTTGCAGTGCCGCTATGTTGGCTTGGCGTTCAGCTCTCTCGGCTTCGCGGTCCGCCATCATCATCTCTAGCATCTGCATCATGGCGTCTTGGTTGGCGCTGCGGGTTGGTGGGGCCATATGAATATCGAGGTAGATGATAAGATAAGAGGGAAATTTCTATGGTTGGTTTGGTTTAAAGTTCAAGAAGTTTTAAAAGTTCAAAACTTGAAAACGAGTAGTGTTGAGAGGGGGTAAAAACCAACAACACTTTTTCATTCATACCAAACATCACACATTACAAATCTAACACACCGTTGGTTTGAAGAACCATTCATTCGCTCTACGATACAAGGGGATCCTGATACAAACTCACACCTACTAAAGTGCTTTAGGGATGCTACTCTTCATGGTGGGTTCCTCATCTTCAGGGGTAATGTGCTTGGCGAAAGGCGAGGGCGTTGTCCAACTCCTTGCGGGTCTTGTACAGCATGAAGTCTAGGTGTGCTACATAGTGGTTCATCTCCGTGTGCGGTGGCATGGTCATCGGTCTTCCCATGGGGTCATGTCTTGGGTAGCAGATGAAGCGAGTTTTCTTGATCTTGTTCTCATTTTGTCCACACAAACGGGCAATTGCTTCTTGCATAGCTCTGACTAGTCCTTCCTTCCAAGTGTTTCCCGTTACAGAAAACCATATGGTTTCCCAGATTGGGGCTCCAAGCTTTCTTCGTAGATCTGCAGAAACTTCCCACCGAGGTGGTCCTCCCAACTAATTATTGAGGGGTGTTCCAAAGAACTCGGGATACGGGCGTCCTAGATATTCTACTAGTTGCTTCAAATCCTTTTCGAACATCAGGTCTCCTCCGTGACCAAGCTGATAGAACTCCCATTTGTACTCCATCTATGAACAAGGAGGAGGAGTAAGTTAGAGAAGTAGTCAAGTGTGCAAAATTTTATGTAGGGTGGCTAGGAAAAGTAGAGCATGAATTTCTCATTTTGAAAAAGATCTCAAGGATAAGAGTGAGAATAGGTTTTTCACAAATATTCACTTCTTTGGTTTTGAAACTAAGTTTTGTAGACGTCCATTCTAACTAGGGTCTCCTAAGGTCAAACAATGGCTCTGATACCAACTTGTCAACACCCGGATTTTTAAGTCCAGATGCCTATTATGCCATACATCGCAATCCCATGAAGATTGTTTTTGCGAGACATAACAGTTGAATATCATAGAGTCATCATTCATTACAATACCAACATAGTCATTACATATATAGGATCACATGATCCAGTCTCATTACAACACTTGATCTAATGATCATTACACAAATACGTAGCGGAAGCGAAGTAGTAGTGGACTATCTATTCCACAGGCAACGCTTGACGTTAGAAGCTCCTAGTTGTCGTAGACGTCCTGCTGGCCGTCATCTTCATATTGCTGTTCAGCTTCATAGTCTGGCCATTTGAATAGCCAGGGACAAAGCCGTGAGTACTTTCAAGTACTCGCAAACTAATACTAATGTAAGTACTAATATTGCTATTGAGAGTGTTCTAAGCTCTAGGGTTGTTTGCAAAAGGCCAATTTTAGTTCACAAACATTTTAGTAAAAGACTCCTCATGTGCTAACTAACTCAAGTGGGAACATTAGTGTCATTCCCACAACTCTGTTGTGATTCAAAACCAAAGTCACCTTTCAAGTTCAATTCACAAGTCCAAAAAGATATAAATTTTTGATGACAGAAACAGTATGGCCTTTCCAACTGTCCATAACCACGGACGCGGCTATTCGAATAGGTTGACACTCTGCAGAGGTTGCACACTTGTGCCACAACATTTGATTACATCCGTCAGGGATAACCCCGAATCATCGTAACTCAGTATGCGGATCATCAACCATTAACCTTTCACTTACACACCCTAGTATAGGCACCTCTCCCCATGAGCTTGGCCTCCCGGTGATAGCCAACTGTTATCCCGGGAACTGCACAGGGCTTGGGTCGTACATTCACCTCATTTCACGTCATTTCACTTTCAACGGAGGAAGCCTCGGCATAACCACTATGACGCTTGTTTAGAGGGAACCCATACTAAGACACATAAATTTCCAGCTAAGCCTTACCCATAATCAGGTATTGTGGGGGTACTCAAGAATTGGAATGGTATCGCATCCTACTCAATCATCAGTTTTTATCAAGTTCACCAAGTCAAATTCATGTCATATTCACCTTCAAAAATCTTTCAATGGAAATGACTCATCATTCCAAGGTTTTCACCATCATTTCACAAACACAAGTTCCCATCTAGAGTAGTCAATTTTAATTTAGCACTAGCCACTAAGTGTGAGGGGTGCTAAGTAGTTTGCTTTGCTTCTAGGCTAACTTTGATACTCTTGTACTAACCCAATACTAACCAAGTGAATCATAAATCAAAAAGTACTTTGATAAATCAAAAGCAATAAAGCTTGTAAAGTAAAAACTTGGAAAATAGGATTATTAAACATAAAGAAAAAGGGGGTGATGCCTGGCTCTTGGTGAGCTTTGCACTTTGCAAGGGTATTATCTTGCCTTTGTTGGGGAATTGGTCAAAGTGGTCTTCTTCTCCTTGGAAGTAGACCTCCTCCTCCTCTTGATACTCCTCGGTACTAGCATCTAAAATCAAATACGAGGTATACAATCATCATACCAAACTTAAGTACTAGACTAAGCACACACATGAGTCACACAAACTTAGGCTAGCATCACACATTACTATTAGTTTGGTGGAATTTGTTTTCTTCTTTAAGAAAAATAATTTCCTCTCATTATAAATACTACTTGAGGTGTTTCTTTTAATTCCTTAGAGAATTAATTTCCTCACAATGTCTTGTTAAGATTTAATTTCCTCCATGAATAATATATGACCTAGGTTGACCAAAGTCAACCTCTCCATATTCATCATTTCAGAAAATGATTTAAATGAGGTGAGGCACCTCATGCAATTTAATCCTAACATAGTAATGATTTAATATCATCAAACAATTCCATATGAGACCTAATAACCATGGTCTCTATCTCATTTTGAGTTGTTTGTGATAAGATTTAAATGAGAGCAAACCTCTCATATGATTTATAAATAGCTTTGGACAATATCATTTGACTAAAATAGCCATATAGTCCTCTAATTAAACTAGGCCATGATCACTCAAAGTAACCCTGCCATATTTTTGCAGAAACAATTAGTGTAAGTGAAATGTGAGCTATGAGAGTTGAAATCAACTTAATAGCACTTTTGGTTGATTTATAATAATTGTTTGAAGTCACAAAAGTCCCTGCCTTGTTTATTTTGTCACTTTAATTATACACAACATCTAGGGTTGGGACCAGTGTGGTTGTGTAGATAATTTGCTCAGCTTTCCAACAATACAAAATTTGTGAAATTTGGCCAAGTAGATTTGTCCCTATTTTGTTTTGAAAATGGCATCAGTTTGTAATTTGAATTAAATCAGCAGATTCAAATTTGAAATAAAAGGCCTGGCGGGAAACTAGATGGGTTGCGCAGCGGGAGAGGGACTGGGCCGGCCCAGCAGCGCAGCGGGCCGCCTGACAGTGGCCCCCGCTTGTCAGCGAGCGTTAAAACGTGAAGCGGTACGCAGTGAGGTGAGCCGTCGGATTAGAAGGAGGATCGACGGCTGTGGGTCGCCACCTTCCTCGACATGGCGGCCAGACTAGGGGGTCGAGAAGCTACCTGGAGGTGGGCGAGCGTCGGCGAGGCGGGCGTTCGACGTTGGAGACGACGGCGATTCGATTGGTGGTGGTGAGAGGAGCTGAGGTGGCGCCAATCGACGACGCCGTCTTGCTATCTTGCTAGGGGGTCAGGGAGCTACCTAGAGGCGGGCGAGTGTCGGCGAGGCGGGCGTTCGACGTTGGAGACGACGGCGATTCGATTGGTGGTGGTGAGAGGAGCTGAGGTGGCGTCAATCGACGGTGCCATCTTGCTACTGCCGCGGATGCTCCGGCGAAATTGCAGCGATGGTGAGCTTAATCGAGGTGGAGAAAGGGTCTAGGAGATCGAGGAGAAGGAGGGGAGGCTATTGAGGTGCTGAACCCGTCCAGGGGGAGCCGGTATTTATAGGGGCGAGATGGACCGTGGCGGAGCGGGCAGGTCGACGTCGATGGTGAGGCTACAGCGTCGCAGTGATGTTGGCGAGGGTGTGGCTCGGTTCCTGGTGTCATGGTGATCACGACGCGCATCCACGCGAGGTCAGGGGTGGACAGGAGCAGGCGGCAACGTCACCGTGTACTGGCGGACTGTGGCGGAAGGTCGTCGTCCGTGACGACACCAACAGTGCTCCGGCGAACCAATGGCGATGTCTAGAGGCTAGCTGGGGTCCTGGTGAGCAAGTGGGTGAAAGGAGAAGGCACGAGGTGGTGTGATGCGACGAGGCGAGCAAGTGCACTGGCGCGCCCGTGTCCATGCTCGTGCGCGCGCTGGCGAGTCTGGCCCGGGGTGATCAAATCATGGCCTGGCGTGTGTGGTCTTCTCCTGGGCCAGGGCGTGCGCCAGCAGATGCAGTGTGAGGTGGTGATCCTTCAGGACATGGTTGGGCAGAGCTGAGGTGAAGGGAGAGAGAGGTGGCATGGTGGTGAGCATGAGGGCCGGCATGGTCATGCCTTGTGATTTCTTGTGCACTATTTTGGTCTCTGGGTCCATGGCTTGGTCAAGTGGGGTGAGTCCAGGTGAATTGACAAGGTGAGCAAGTGGAGAGGGGTCTAGAGCTTGCACAACTACTAATTGTCAAAGTGTATGTGACATATGACAAGATTTTGGGCATGGTGGGATGTGAGGTGACCATGCACACTAGGTGAGGTCATGCTAGATAGTTTTGGGCACCAGGTATTGTGGATGAGCACAAGGGAGAGAGAAGTGAGGTGATGGAGGGTGGTTGAAATAGTGGTTGTACCTCTATGGCATTACTTTGATTATTTGCTAAGGTCTCAAGTGTGATGAATTTTGACCAATTTTTTGATGGATGTGTTCTAAATGATGTTGGGCAGCAATGTGTGGCATTGGTTTGAGATTTGGAAAGGATTTGTGAAAATTCTAAATTTTGAGGGAATCTAGAATCTAGTTCCACATAGCCTCTTGGCTTGACTAATTTGAGCAATGGTCAAAGATCTGGTCAAAGTGGTCAACATCAAAGTTTCTCATCTTGATGAGGTCTTGGATGAGGTGCAAAGAGTTGTTAGGGTTTGGTTTAAGAATCTCTAAATAAAAGGGCTAAAAGTGGGTATGTTGTTAAAAATGGCACAAGTGACCATTATCACATGCCACATGGTTTTTGATTTTTCTTTGATTTGATTTGATTTCTCTTGACCCAAATGATGTTGTTGATTGTTGAAATGGTATAGAGGAGTGGTCCAACCATTCACAACAAGTCTTAGGGTCAAGATTCTTAATTTCACAAATTGGCTCTTCACTCTCATATGCCTCTTTGACATTTTTATTTTCCTTTTAAAATTATTTTCTTTTCACCTTGAATTTGATTTGTTGAGCACGAGGTAGGGTTGATTTAATGTTTTCAAAACATCTACACAAGGTAGAAAGGTCTAGGTAAAAGTTTTACCAAAATAGCCATAGGCACATAGGCCCTTTTCTTATTTTATTTCTTTTTATTTTGTTTTAGCTTAGATGGTGAAAAGAGGGGTGAGGTTTAGGGTTTAGTGGGGTTTAGCAAAGGTTCCCCATCATTTAGAAAGGTAAAAGGGTATTAGTCAAAGTTTGCATATTAGGGCTATATGCCCACATAGGTCTTTTTGTTTTCTTTTTGTTTCTTCTTATTTGATCTTATTGGGTTTTGAGAAGGTTAGGGTTTAGGGTTTTAGGTCATTTAAAAATACTTCAACAAACAATTATGGCAAGATCACAACATATAAGCATGATCACTAGGTATCAAACTTAATTTAATAAAAGTTTTTGTTGGTTCCAAAATTTGGAAAAAGGGAAATTAAATTTATTATTTGTTTGAAAAATTGGGATGTTACATACATCTCCTTCTAGTAACAATGATGGTATGGTTACAGATGAACATACTGTGGAAGATAACTATTCTATTTCTTATGATGACACTATGCCTCCAATCTTTGACAATTATTATAAAGAATGCTATGACACAGGTTATAATTATCCTTATGAAACTTGTCATAATTATGATGGGATTTCCAAAAACCATTCCCTTAATTAGTATGCAACTTGTTTACCATGTTCAAATTCTTGATAATGATCCTGCTCCAATTACTATTAATGAGAAGAGTTTTTCTTATGCCAAAATTAATGATACTTTTATGCATATGAACCATGATAAGAATGTTTTAAGTGATGGTTATATTGTGGATTTCATCAATGATGCTACTGAAAGTTATTATAAGAGAGGAAAACATGGTTATATGCATCTTAATAATACTAAGTTTCCCCTATTTATGTTTAGAATCTTGAAGTTGCGCTTGTCTAGTTTTCCTATGCTTATTGCATTATGCTTACATGACTTGTTTATTTACAAGATTTTCTTTTCATAGGAAGTGGGTTAGACTTAAAAGTGTTTCTTATTTGCTTTTGATGCTCTCTTTTGCTTCAACTCTTATTTCTTGCGAGTGCATCATTAAAATTGCTGAGCCCATCTTAATGGCTATAAAGAAAGCACTTCTTGGGAGATAACCCATGTTTTTATTTTGCTACTGTTTTGTTGTGTCTTGGAAGTTGTTACTACTGTAGCAACCTCTCCTTATCTTTATTTTATTGCATTGTTGTGCCAAGTAAAGTCTTTGATAGTAAAGTAGGTACTAGATTTGGATTTCTGCGTAGAAACAGATTTTTGGCTGTCACGAATTTGAGTTGATCTCTCTGTAGGAGAGTCTAAAAAATCTGCAAAAATTCATGAGTAATCCTCAGATATGTACGCAACTTTTATTCAATTTAAGCTTCTTCATGAGCATGTTAAGTGCCTCGAAAAAATTCGTCTTTACGGACTGTTCTGTTTTGACAGATTCTGCCTTTTATTTCGCATTGCCTCTTTTACTGTGTTTGAGTGGATTTCTTTGCTCCATTAAATTTCAATAACCTTGGGTAATGTCCAGAAGTGTTGAGAATGATTGTGTCCTTGTTGAACATGTGAATTTTTGATTATGCACTAACCCTCTAATGAGATTGTTTTGAGTTTGGTGTGCAGGAAGTTTTCAAGGGTCAAGAGAGGAGGATGATATAATGTGATCAAGAAGAGTGAAAAGTCTAAGCTTGGGGATGACCCCGTGGTTCATCCCTGCATATTTCAAGAAGACTCAAGCATCTAAGCTTGGGGATGCCCAAGGCATCCCCTTCTTCATCGACAAATTATCAGGTTCCTCTAGTGAAACTATATTTTTATTCCATCACTCCTGATACATCTCAGACGTATCTATAATTTCTTATGTTCCATGCTACTTTTATGATGATACTCACATGTTTTATACACACTTTATGTCATTATTATGCATTTTCCGGCACTAACCTATTGACGAGATGCCGAAGAGCCAGTTGCTGTTTTCTGCTGTTTTTGGTTTCAGAAATCCTACAAATGAAATATTCTCGGAATTGGACGCAATCAACGCCCAGGGTCTTATTTTTCCACGGAGCTTCCAGAAGGCCAAAGAGCATACGAAGTGGGGCCACGAGGGGCCGTAACCATAGGGCGGCGCGGCCTGCATGGGGCCCGCGCCGGCCTATGGTGTGGAGCCCCTGCGCCGCCTCCAACTCTGCCCTTCCGCCTACTTATTCCGTCCGTCGCGAAAACCCTATTACCGAGAGCCACGATACAGAAAACCTTCTAGAGACGCCGCCGCCGCCAATCGCATCTCGGGGGATTCAGGAGATCGCCTCCGGCACCCTGCCGGAGAGGGGAATCATCTCCCGGAGGACTCTTCATCACCATGATCGCCTTCGGACTGATGTGTGAGTAGTTCATCCTTGGACTATGGGTCCATAGCAGTAGCTATATGGTTGTCTTCTCCTAATTGTGCCATCATGTTAGATCTTGTGAGCTGCCTATCATGATCAAGATCATCTATTTGTAATGCTACATGTTGTGTTTGTTGGGATCCGATGAATATGGAATACTATGTCAAGTTGATTATCAATCTATCATATATGTGTTGTTTATGATCTTGCATGCTCTCCGTTGCTAGTAGAGGCTCTGGCCAAGTTGATACTTGTAACTCCAAGAGGGAGTATTTATGCTCGATAGTGGGTTCATGCCTCCATTGAATCTGAGACAGTGACAGAAAGTTCTAAGGTTGTGGATGTGCTGTTGTCACTAGGGATAAAACATCGATGTTTTGTCTAAGGATATTTGTGTTGATTACATTACGCACCATACTTAATGCAATTGTCTGTTGTTTGCAACTTAATACTGGAAGGGGTGCGGATGCTAACCCGAAGGTGGACTTTTTAGGCATAGATGCATGCTGGATAGCGGTCTATGTACTTTGTCGTAATGCCCAATTAAATCTCATAGTAGTCATCATGATATGTATGTGCATTGTTATGCCCTCTCTATTTGTCAATTTCCCAACTGTAATTTGTTCACCCAACATGCTATTTATCTTATTGGAGAGACACCACTAGTGAACTGTGGACCCCGGTCCATTCTTTTACATCTGAATACAATCTACTGCAAACATTGTTCTCTACTGCTCTTCGCAAACAAACATCATTTTTCACACCATACGTTTAATCCTTTGTTTACAGCAAGCCGGTGAGATTGACAACCTCACTGTTACGTTGGGGCAAAGTATTTTGATTGTGTTGTGCAGGTTCCACGTTGGCGCCGGAATCCCTGGTGTTGCGCCGCACTACAGTCCGTCACCAACGACCTTCACGTGGCCCTTGACTCCTACTGGTTCGATAAACCTTGGTTTCTTACTGAGGGAAACTTGCTGTTGTACGCATCACACCTTCCACTTGGGGTTCCCAACGGGCGTGTGCTTTACACGTCATCAAGCTAAATTTCTGGCGCCGTTGCCGGGGAGATCAAGACACGCTGCAAGGGGAGTCTCCCACATCCAATCTCTTTACTTTGTTTTTGTCTTGCTTTACTTTATTTTATTTACTGCTTTGTTTGCCTCCTATATCAAAAATACAAAAAAATTAGTTACTTGCTTTGCTTTATTTACTATCTTGTTTGCGTTCTCAATATCAAAAACACAAAAAAAATTAGTTACTTGCATTTACCTTATTTACCTTTTGTTTATTTCATCATGTTTCCTCCTAAGTTCACTCTTAAAGATATACCGGTAGGACAAGGGTCTATCATTGGAAGAGATAATATAGAAGAATTTTCCACTCATGTTAGTATGGTTGAAGATTTTGAAGATAGACACTTGGTAAAAGTTGTCCCTACTTATGAAAGTGCTACTGCCTGCTTAGTACACATGTTGGAAACTAGATTTGTTAATCTCAATCCCATAATGCAACATATGTTTCTTAAACTCTCTGATATGGAAATGGGAGAAAAGAGAGATTTTTTTTAGAAGTCCTTAGAGAATTTGAAGATATAGCTAAAGAAGCTAGAAAAGTTTTTATTAAGCATAAGAGGCTTGGTATTTTCACCGATTTTGCAAAAACACTTGAAAAGATGGACATGGATAGAATAAAGTACACTAATAATTTCAATGATTGGGGGAGATTAAAGTACCGATACCTAGTAAGCTCCTAGGAATGCATGAAACTCTAGAAAATAACTATGCTTGGCTTGTTCCTAAAAATTTGTTTGATGAGAATAGTAAGCCTAAAAGCAACGAAAGAGGAGTTACTTACATAGACAAGATACAATGCATTTTTGAGAAAACTCCCAATGCCCCTGGTAATGATGTTAATGCTTCATCTCTTGATAATACTTGATTCACACTTTCTGCGCCTAGCTGAAAGGCGTTAAAGAAAAGCGCTTATGGGAGATAACCCATTATTTTACTTCTGCACTTTTGTTTTATATTTGAGTCTTGGAAGTTGTTACTACTGTAGCAACCTATCCTTATCTTTATTTTATTGCATTGTTGTGCCAAGTAAAGTCTTTGATAGTTGGGTTGATACTAGATTTGGATTACTGCGTAGAAACAGATTTCTTGCTGTCACGAAATTGAGTAGCCCCGTCTGTAGGTAACTCAGAAAAATCTGCCAATATACGTGCGTGATCCTCAGATATGTACGCAACTTTCATTCAATTTGAGCTTTTTCATCTGAGCAAGTTAAGTGCCCCAGAACAAATCGTCTTTACGGACTGTTCTATTTTGATAGATTCTGCCTTTTATTTCGCATTGCCTGTTTTGCTATGTTTGATGGATTTCTTTGTTCCATTAACTTTCAGTAGCCTTGTGCAATGTCCAGAAGTGTTAAGAATGATTATGTCACCTCTGAATATGTCAGTTTTTGATTATGCACTAACCCTCTAATGATTTTGTTTTGAGTTTGGTCTGGAGGAAGTTTTCAAGGATCAAGAGAGGAGGATGATACAATATGATCAAGAAGAGTGAAAAGTATAAGCTTGGGGATGCCCCCGTGGTTCATCCCAGCATATTTCAAGAAGACTCAAGCATCTAAGCTTGGGGATGCCCAGGGCATCCCTTCTTCATCGACAACTTATCAGGTCACCTCTAGTGAAACTATATTTTTATTCCATCACATCTTATGTGCTTTACTTGGAGCGTCTGTATGTTTTTGTTTGAATAAAATTGGATCCTAGCATTCTTTGTTTGGGAGAGAGACACGCTCCGCTGTTTCATATGAGCACTGGTGTTCTTAGCTTTACTTTTAATGTTCATGGCAAAGGTTGAAACTGGTTCGTTCATTGTTAAATGATTGGAAACAGAAAATGCTTCATGTGGTAATTGGTATAATGTCTTGAATAATTTGATACTTGGCAGTTGTTGTGCTCAAATAGATCATGTTTAAGCTCTTGCATCATGTACTTTGCACCTATTAATGAAGAACTACCATAGAGCTTGTTGACATTTGGTTTGCATGATTGGTCTCTCTAAAGTCTAGATATTTTATGGTGAGGTGTTTGAACAACAAGGAAGACAGTGGACAGTGTAGAGTCTTATAATGCTTGCAATATGTTCTTATGTAAGTTTTGTTGTACCGGTTCATACTTGTGTTTGCTTCAAATAACCTTGCTAGCCAAAGCCTTGTATTGAGAGGGAATACTTCTCGTGCATCCAAATCCTTGAGCCAAAACCTATGCCATTTGTGTCCACCATACCTACCTACTACATGGTATTTTTCTGCCATTCCAAGTAAATACTTCATGTGCTACCTTTAAACAATTCAAAAGTTATTACCACTTATTTGTGTCAATGTTTTATAGCTCATGAGGAAGTATGTGGTGTTTTATCTTTCAATCTTGTTGGGCAGACTTTCACCAATGGACTAGTGGCTTCATCCGCTTATCCAATAATTTTGCAAAAAGAGCTGGCAACGGGGTTCCCAGCCCCCAATTAATTAACTTTCATTAATAATTCTCTTCACATGTTTTGCCCTGATTCATCAGTAAGCAACTTAAATTTGCAAATAGACACTCCTCCATGGTATGTGAAATGTTGGAAGGCACCCGAGGATTCGGTTAGCCATGGCTTGAGAAAGAAAAAGGTTGGGAGGAGTGTCATCCATAAATAAAAAAATAAAAAAACTAAAGTACATGTGTAAACAAAAGAGAAGAGGGATGATCTACCTTGCTGGTAGAGATAACGTCCTTCATGGGAGCCGCTCTTTGAAAGTCTGTTTGATGAGGGGGTTAGAGTTCCCACTACCATTCGTTGACAACAACAAACACCTCTCAAAACTTTACTTTTATGCTCTCTATATGATTTCAAAAATTGAAAAGCTCTAGCACATGATTTTATCCCTGCTTCCCTCTGCGAAGGGCATTTCTTTTACTTTATGTTGAGTCAGTTTACCTACTTCTTTCTATCTTAGAAGCAAACACTTGTGTCAACTGTGTGCATTAATTCCTACATACTTGCTTATTTGCATTCATCATATTACTTTGTGTTGACAATTATCCATGAGATATACATGTTGAAGTTGAAAGCAACTGCTGAAACTTATATCTTCCTTTGTGTTGCTTCAAAACTTTCTACTAAGAATCTATTGCTTCATGAGTTAACTCATATGCAAGTCTTATTGATGCTTGTCTTGAAAGTACTATTCATGAAAAGTCTTTGCTATATGATTCAGTTGTTTAATCATTGTCTTTACCATTGCTTCGAATCACTTCATTCATCTCATATGCTTTACAATAGTATTGATCAAGATTATGATAGCATGTCACTTCAGAAATTATCCTTGTTATCGTTTACCTACTCGAGGGCGAGTAGGAACTAAGCTTGGGGATGCTTGATACGTCTCAAACGTATCTATAATTTCTTATGTTCCATGCTACTTTTATGATGATACTCACATGTTTTATATACACTTTATGTCATTATTATGCATTTTCCGGCACTAACCTATTGACGAGATGCCGAAGAGCCAGTTGCTGTTTTCTGCTGTTTTTGGTTTCAGAAATCCTACAAAGGAAATATTCTCGGAATTGGACGAAATCAACGCCCAGGGTCTTATTTTCCCACGGAGCTTCCAGAAGACCGAAGAGCATACGAAGTGGGGCCATGAGGGGCCGTAACCATAGGGCGGTGCCGCCTGCATGGGGCCCGCGTCGGCCTATGGTGTGGGCCCCCTGCGCCGCCTCCAACTCTGCCCTTCCGCCTACTTAAACTCTCCGTCGCGAAAACCCTATTACCGAGAGCCACGATACGGAAAACCTTCCAGAGACGCCGCCGCCAATCCCATCTCGGGGGATTCAGGAGATCGCCTCCGGCACCCTGCCGGAGAGGGGAATCATCTCCCGGAGGACTCTTCATCACCATGATCGCCTCCGGACTGATGTGTGAGTAGTTCATCCTTGGACTATGGGTCTATAGCAGTAGCTAGATGGTTGTCTTCTCCTCATTGTGCTATCATGTTAGATCTTGTGAGCTGCCTATCATGATCAAGATCATCTATATGTAATGCTACATGTTGTGTTTGTTGGGATCCGTTGAATATGGAATACTATGTCAAGTTGATTATCAATCTATCATATATGTGTTGTTTATGATCTTGCATGCTCTCCGTTGCTAGTAGAGTCTCTGGCCAAGTTGATACTTGTAACTCCAAGAGGGAGTATTTATGCTCGATAGTGGGTTCATGCCTCCATTGAATGCAGGGACAAAGGATGAAAGTTCTAAGGTTGTGGATGTGCTGTTGCCACTAGGGATAAAACATCGATGCTTTGTCTAAGGATATTTGTGTTGATTACATTACGCACCATACTTAATGCAATTGTCTGTTGTTTGCAACTTAATACTGGAAGGGGTGCGGATGCTAACCCGAAGGTGGACTTTTTAGGCATAGATGCATGCTGGATAGCGGTCTATGTACTTTGTCGTAATGCCCAATTAAATCTCGTAGTAGTCATCATGATATGTATGTGCATTGTTATGCCCTCTCTATTTGTCAATTGCCCAACTGTAATTTGTTCACCCAACATGCTATTTATCTTATTGGAGAGACACCACTAGTGAACTGTGGACCCTGGTCCATTCTTTTACATCTGTATACAATCTACTGCAAACATTGTTCTCTACTGCTCTTTGCAAACAAACATCATTTTCCACACCATAAGTTTAATCCTTTGTTTACAGCAAGCCGGTGAGATTAACAACCTCACTGTTACGTTGGGGCAAAGTATTTTGATTGTGTTGTGCAGGTTCCACGTTGGCGCCGGAATCCCTGGTGTTGCTCCGCACTACACTCCGTCACCAACGACCTTCACGTGGCCCTTGGCTCCTACTGGTTCGATAAACCTTGGTTTCTTACTGAAGGAAACTTGCTGCTGTACGCATCACACCTTCCACTTGGGGTTCCCAACGGGCGTGTGCTTTATGCGTCATCAGGATGCCCAAGGCATCCCTGACATAGGCATTCCCAATGGGCCTGCTGAAGATGGTACCCGGGGTTTACTGAAGTCCCACGACCCGAAGGATAAGAAGAATTCGGAAGCCCAACTTGCTAGTTAAGGAAAGCTAGAGTTGTATTAGGAGAGAACACTTGTAATATTACGGGAGGAGTTGGAAACCTTCCCGGACTCTGTAACTTGTACATCACGAATCCCTCGGCTCCACCTCCTATATAAGGGGGAGTCGATGGACAAAGAAAGCATCGATTCATTGTCTCACAAACCCTAGTTTTCATATCGTCGAGTACTTTTCGGCTGAAACCTTTGAGATCTACTTGCCCTCTACTTCTAACTAAAACCCTAGTCTACAACCCGTAGGCATTGACAAGTTAATCCCTTGTCAATTGGCGCTGTCTGTGGGAATTAGAGGCGTCAAGGATCTGATCTCGATGGCACGTTCAATATCGTCGACTTCGTCAACAGCAAGCAACGCGATGGATCGAGGTAAACAGATCGAAACTGGTCCTGTCAATTTTGTTCCTCACCCGCCCTCCCGTTTGGATGCATATGCGTATCTGGAGGAGCCTATGGAGATGACGTTCGGAAGGTTCCACTTTCGCGTCGAGAAAGAGGGAGCGTATCGTCTCGAAATTCTGATCTCGTCGGGATTATCGGCGGTCGATTCCGATTTTTCGAACTCAACATCGTCAATCGAGTCAGGCGAAGAGGAGACTTCATCGCCACGCTTCATCAACACCAGGGCAAGCGAAAAGCTCGCCAAGATCTTCAGCGACATGTCCTTCGAGTCGTCTGCGGACTCAGATATAAGCGATGACTCGAATAGCTTCGACAGCTTCAACTTCATCGACAGATCCACTACCGTTGGCAAGGTCTTCACCAATTTCTATGATGGTGTCACCAAACCCAACATGGTTCAGTATCCAAAATATCATCAGATCTATGCAATCGGAGATCCGAGTCGCCCACAAGAGGAGACATCAGAGAACTTCGACGAGGCAGGGAATCCATATGTCGATCCTGCAGATCTCACGAGAGGTCTAGGAACAAAATATATTGGACCAGGGACACGAGAGATGGTGCGATTTCCACAAGAAGTGTGGGATCGAGTCGCAAGAGCTATTAATGGTACAGAGCCAATGACTGTAGCGGCGACACCTGAGGAGTTACAAGCATATCAGTATAGGCTTGCACGTACCAGGCGGGAGCTCGAGAAGCAGAAAATTGAGTTGGATAGAAGGCAGGAAGCAGCCTCTGCATCAAGCAGGCGAAGGGCGGAGTTAAGTCGACATTCAGGAACTTCGGGAGA
The DNA here is from genome assembly GCF_019359855.2 of Lolium perenne. Taxonomy (NCBI): domain Eukaryota; kingdom Viridiplantae; phylum Streptophyta; class Magnoliopsida; order Poales; family Poaceae; genus Lolium; species Lolium perenne. Next base: position 271,931,689 of record NC_067245.2, read on the forward strand.
TAGCCACATGGAAGCTCGGAACAGAGCAAGATCTAGGCTGCAAAACATACCTGAGGCTGATAGGGAGAACCTGGTTCAAAACCTCGACATGTCCTTTATGTCGATAGACACGAGAGGGAATATTATCCCTAAAACACCGGAAGCTGGGTATATGGCGACACAAGCCTTTATCCTTGCATCCAGGCCACCTCCCGGAGATCCAAGAGAGGCATTGTACAATATGGCCATGGCAGGTGTTGGGGCCATGGGAACGGCGTTTGCAGCAACACCTCCCGAAGGAACAACAAGGCAAAATAGTCCACGACCTGCGGCAGCAGCACCAGTTCCCGAGAGAACAAGTGGAGCAAGAGACACAGCAGCGCAAGCAAGGGTGGACGGAGCGCGACAAAGTAGAAGGGAACATCGGCACTCCCCAGAGATAGAGGAAGAGGATATGTGTGGGCTGCCGTGCTTTACAAGGAGGGTCCGAAAAACTCGAGTTCCTTCGGGGTTCAAATTGCCCGATAACTTCAAAAAATTCGACGGCCTGCAAGATCCAGAAGATTGGCTAGTCGATTATCTCGAGACAGTGAAGCTAACAGGAGGAACCAGAGCAACAGCTATGCAGAGCATTCAGGTACATCTGAGTGGAGCTGCGCGATCTTGGATAAAGAAGCTTCCTCCAGGGTCTATCGACAGCTGGGATAGCTTCGAGGATGTGTTCGTCAAGAATTTCCGGTCCACTTGCAAAAAACCTGCATCACTAGAGGAACTGAGAGCGTGTCGACAAAAGCCAGACGAATCAATGAGAAAATACATCCAAAGGTGGAATATCATTAAAAACTCGGCAGAGAATATATCTGACGAGAGAGCGATAGATGCGTTCATCGCAGGAATCCGGCGGGGAGATTTTGTCGAGGATTTGGGGAGAACTAACCCAAAGACAGTATCCGCGTTAATGGAGATAGCAAACAGATGGGCAGATGGAGAAGATGTTGTTCACAACAAACGACATAGGTCACCAGAGGAGGACCGCGGTCATAATTATCAAAATAGGCAACGATATCCTCGGCAGTACTCGAGCTATGATGCTCCTGGACAAATTTCGGCTGGCTTTCGAGCAAGCGCTGGAGGAAACAATAGAGATGACTATCAAAGGAGCAACGAGCAGCGAGGCGACAATAGAGATGACTCCCGAAACAACAGGCAAAATAATGGGCCAAGGTACCAGAGACCTTTCGTGTCCCCTGAGGAGATGATGAACAGGCCGTGTCAGATGCATTTCTATCTCGACAACAACGGAAAGAGACAGTCAGGTCACTTGCAAAAGGATTGCCGAAATTTTCAGGCAATGTTAAGGTGGGCAGGGCACGCCAATGCCCATGCGACAAATAGAAACCCTCAAGGGCCCAGGAGTGAGATCCACTTGCCACCTCCTCCCGCAATTACGGACGAAAATCGACACCAGCTCAGAATAGCGGCAGCACCTGCACCACCACCTTACGTTGATCCCAATTCCAACGGAGCGGTCTCGATGATTCAGAAAGGCATGCCATCCAATAGAGCTCAGAAAGTAATCTCGCGACAGGTGTTCATGGCGGAGAAGATGCCTCCACCAACAGTTGAGTACCTCAATTGGTCAGGGCAAGACATTGGCTTCACAATAGCGGATCACCCGCAGCAAGTTCCTCGACCAGGGCAGTCAGCACTTATCTTACCAGCAGTAATCGCAGGATTCGACGTATCTCGAGTATTCATAGATGGAGGCAGCAGTTTAAACCTTATGTATGCGGATACACTAAGGAAGATGAACATATCTCTAGACCAACTGACACACGTTTCCATGGCATCACACCAGAGAAGCCAAGTTATCCGTTGGGGAAGATCAATCTCGACGTTCAGTTTGGGACCCGAGAAAACTACAGGATAGAGAGGTTGGAGTTTGAAGTCGTGGATTTCCCATCACAGTACCACGCTTTGTTGGGACGACCAGCATATGCCAGGTTTATGGCGGTACCACATTACACATACCTGTTGTGGAGGATGCCTGGACCTAAGGGACCAATCACAGTTAAAGGAAGCTTCGCGCTAGCCGATAAATGTGACAAGGATTTTCATCGACTGTCAGAAACCTTCGGGATGCAAGCGGAATACATGGCGTCAAGGCTCACGACTGATTATGATGTGCTGCCAGATGTAGGAAGGCCTAACAAAGAGTCAACCTTTAATACTGCGAAAAATTCTAAGGTGGTGCAAATTCACCCGACAGATCCAAAAAAGACGACGTCCATCGCAACAGACATGGACCTCGCATAGGAAAGCGCGCTCGTCGAGTTCCTCCGTGAGCACTGGAAAATCTTCGCATGGTGTCCAGCTGACATGCCAGGAGTACCCAGGGAACTTGCCGAGCACCACCTAAACTTGGATCCATTAGCGAGACCAATAAAACAACCTTTGCGGCGTTTTTCGGAGCCAAACCGCAAAGCTATGCTATCAGAGATTGATCGACTGAGAGAAGCTGGTTTCATCAAGGAGCTGCATACAGAGGCCACGTGGGTTGCAAACCCAGTGTTGGTTCCGAAGAAAAACACTAAAGTCCTTCGCATGTATGTCGACTTTACGTGTCTCAGCAAACATTGTCCAAAGGATCACTTTCCCCTCCCGAGGATCGATCAAATTATCGACTCCACGGCAGGATGTGAACGTCTTTCCTTCCTGGATGCATATTCTGGTTATAACCAGATCAGATTGAAAGAAGAAGACGAGGTCAAAACAGCGTTCATCACACCTTACAGCGTGTTTTGCTATAGAACAATGCCTTTTGGTCTGAAAAACGCGGGAGCAACATATCAGAGGATGATGCAGAAGTGCCTAGCAACACAGATTGGGAAAAACGTACAAGTGTACATTGACGATGTCGTCATAAAGTCAAAAAGGGGGCAACGCTAATCGAGGACTTGAAGGAAACTTTCGACAACCTCGACAAGTTTTGCCTCAAGCTGAACCCAACGAAGTGTTCTTTCGGTGTCCCTGCAGGAGAACTTCTCGGGTTCCTAGACTCAGCAAGAGGGATTGAAGCTAATCCCAAAAAAATCCAAGCTATCATAACAATGAGGAAGCCAACAAAGTTGAAAGAAATACAACAGCTAACTGGGCGAGTCGCAGCTTTAAGTAGATTCGTCGCCAGGCTAGGAGAAAAGGCGTTTCCGTTCTACGCGTTAATCAAGCAAGGCGAGAAATTTCAGTGGAACAAAGAGGCAGATAGAGCCTTCGAGGATCTTAAACGCACAATTTCGACACCACCAATCTTGGTGGCGCTGAAAGAGAAGGAACCCCTCTTGTTATACATTGCAGCCACACCTCAGGTGGTTAGCACGGCGCTAGTTGTCGAAAGAGAAGAAGAAGGAAAACTCCATGGAGTGCAAAGGCCGGTATATTTCATTAGTGAAGTTTTATCGTCGTCAAAACAGCGGTACCCGCAGTACCAGAAGCTAGCATATGGAGTGTTCACAACCGCAAGGAAACTGCGCCACTATTTTTCGGCACACCCGATAATAGTGGTCAATGAAGCACCTCTATCAAATATACTGAACAATCCAGAAGCTACAGGTCGTGTCTCCCTTTGGGGAATAGAACTTTCTCCTCGGGACATCACGTATGAAAAAAGAAAAGCAATAAAGTCGCAAATTCTACCAGATTTCATCGCAGAGTGGATGGAGCTGCAAAATACAGGAACCCCAGATTTATCGAGAACTTGGACTATGAACTTTGACGGGTCCAAGAGGGTAGAAGGAGCTGGTGCAGGCGTGATACTTATATCACCTGAAGGCGACAAACTGAAGTATGTCCTACGGATGACGTTCCCAAACGCATCTAACAATGAAGCAGAATATGAAGCTCTCATACACGGGATGAAGATGGCGAAAGCTTGTGGTGCAACCTGATTAAAAATCTTTGGCGACTCACAATTGGTGGCTCAACAAGTCATGAACCAATGTGATGCAGTCAATGACATCATGGTGGCATACAAGGAAGTGTACAACAAGCTCGAGAAGTTATTTGATGGATGCGAAGTAAATCACATCAGCAGGCTGAGCAATGATGAAGCCGATGTTCTCGCAAACATCGGGTCGCAGTGCCTCGCAATTCCACCAGGTGTGTTTTGGGAAGAGATAACCGAGAGATCCACAAAGCCAAAGAAGGCGCAGAAGAAGGAAAAGGAGGAGAAAACTTCGACGGCTCCCAAAGAAGCACTAGAAGAAGAAGAGGACCAGGAGCTGGTGATGATGGTGCAGGTCCCATGGATGCAAGCATACATATCATATATCTTAAGGAAAGAAATACCCGATGACCCGGTTGAAGCAAGGCGAGTTATTCGGCGATCTAAAGCCTTTACAGTGGTCAAAGGGGAGTTGTACAAGCGCAGTATTTCGGGCGTGTTACAAAGGTGTGTTACACCCGAAGAAGGAAGGATAATCTTGAAGGATGTACACGAGGGGATATGTGGTCACCACGCGAGCAGTCGAGCCATTGCGGCCAAGGTCTTTCGGGCTGGATTTTACTGGTTGACAGCAATCGAGGACGCAAAGGAAATAGTACGAACTTGCGACACGTGCCAAAGATTTGCCGCAAAACCCCACTCTCCGGCAGCAGAACTGATGCCAATACCGTTGTCTTAGACCTTTCCCCAATGGGGCCTCGATATGGTGGGAAAGTTACACAAGGCCTCGCCAGGAGGATACGAGTATATGCTCGTCGCTGTCGACAAATTCACCAAGTGGATAGAAGCGAAGCCGATAAATTCACCAGATGCAGCGTCAGCAATAAAATTCGTGAAGAGCATTGTTTTTCGGTTTGGAGTACCTCATAGCATCGTCACGGACAATGGCACTAACTTCACATCCAAGGAATTCAAGGCATACTGCGCAGAAGTAGGCATCAAATTGCACTTCGCGTCAGTTGGGCACCCGCAAACCAATGGTCAAGTCGAGAAAGCCAATGGTACCATCTGCAACGGTATCAAGAAGCGCATGCTAGGACCGCTGGAAAAGGCTTGACATACTTGGCCAGAAGAGTTGCCAAGTGTTTTATGGAGTATTCGAACAACGCCAAATACAGCGACATAGGAAACTCCGTTCTTTCTGGTCCATGGAGCTGAGGCGGTACTACCGATTGAAATAGAGCATGACTCCCCAAGAGTCACAGAATATGATGAAGAAACTTCTAGAAGAGCATTAGAGGACGATGTAGATGCACTCGATGAAGCTCGAGACGAAGTACTATCTTGGGTCACCAAGTACCAGCAAGACTTGAAAAATTACCACAGTCGACGACTGTGGCCAAGGTCTTTTCAGGTCGGAGACTTAGTCCTATGGCTCAATCAACAGAGTAGTGAAAAACTCGAGTCGCCATGGCTTGGCCCTTACATCGTCACAGAAGTAATCGAAGGAGGAGCATACAGGATCAAGGACAAGAAGACAGGGGTTTCCGAGAAAAACCCCTGGAACATGGCGCAACTCAGGCGGTTCTATGCTTAGAGTCGAAATATAGTCCTCCTTTGTAAAAATAAAATGTACTAAAACGCCCGCGAGTTTTCAGACGCACTCTTTTCCTTTTCAGGGCACCGAGTGGGGCTGGAAAGGTTTTTAATGAGGTGGGCTCGCGGTGCTGCAATATAGTAAAAGATATTGGTGATATACATCTTTTTCGTCGACAGGCTCGGGGGCTCATAACCCATGACAGCAAAATATATATACTCTCGCAAAATAGTAAATTCATCAAGACGAAAAAATAGTATAAGCTCCGGCCAAAGGCTCGGGGGCTTCGCAATATAGATTACACTTCACAATATAGACAACTTCATTATCACAAAGAATTCGACAAAAAAATACAGACATGATTTCTCGCAATATAGTACAATTCAGTTAATGCCTAATATACTATCTATGGATATACCTTTGTTATTTGCAACAGTTGTCGTATGTTCAGCATAGCTCCCTTTGACAAAGAATTCAGAGTCCATCCGAAGAAGTTCGTCCATCATTTTTTCGGCTACAGGAGTTACAATGTCATTGATTTTGTCGATGTTCCTTTTTTGCTTCGACTGCTTGGCCAGGCATTTGGAGACAATCGTCGTTAGGTCTAATTTTCGAAGGCAGATCTGTATCATGATCATGGCGAATCTTGCTCCAGCAGACAATTGAGCTCGTACAAAGTTATGGATACGAGGGGCATCCCAAAAAATTTCCATCAAACCAAGAAGAGTGTCAGGCGCCTCGTTCCGAGGAAACATCGTCTTGTAAACCAGGGACAGTGTTCTAGTGCAGAAATCAAGGAACTCGCGAACCTGACAGGCGCGATCTTGAAACCTGACAATCTGTCGGGTACGTTCTGGAGTGGCCCAGAACAGGGAACCATGGTCAAGAGAAAGGTTAACGAGAAGATTGGTCCTTGCGTTTACCCTTTCGTCTTCGGTAGTAGCGTCGAGAAAGGAACCTATTTGGCGACGGCACAAGAATTTCAGAAAAAGGATACAGCAGGAAGATAGAAGAAGTTTTGGTCTGAAAAAGCATACCTGACATATCCACACTGGCTTCATTCATCAATTCGAGCATAAAATTCTCTCGAGTGGTCGCCTTTTCAGCTTCAGAAACGGCGGCTTCCTTGGCAGCTATGGCTTCTTGAGCTTGCTGAAGTGCAACTTTCTCTTTTTCGGATACCTTGCGAGATTGCTCCATCATCACAAGTGTTTGCTTCTTCGCATACTGAAGTTGCTGACGAAGTTCTTCCAAGTCTTGCGCTAAACTCTTACTCGAGAAATCTTCACCAAGTTCACTATTAATAAGCGTTTTCTTCGAGCGAGAAGAAGTAGGAAAAACATCGAAAGGAGCAGGAGTTGGAGTATAGTTATCGAACGTCAACTGAAAGAAAATGTTCGACATCAATCATCAAGCAAAATAGAATTCCATTGACTTTCAGAATATTTACAAGATATTACAATGGAGGAAGCCCTAACAAACTAGTGGGATAAGTGTCGCCAAAGCTACTTTGGCGATAGCATCAAAAGAAAAAAGAAAAAATAAGAAAGAAAGGGTGGTCTACTTGACCTCCGGCTTGGATGCGCTTGGAGCAGGAGTTGGTTTAACACCAAGGAAGGCAAGGATTGGCTTTGAGGGAGGCTTGGCAGCTCTAATTAGAGATTGCCACTTCTTCGTCTCCATCTCCCCTATGTCGCCAACCTTGGTCCAGTCGACATTTTGCTGGCTATCAGCAATCAGCGCAATGGTGCCCTCAACGCCAATCTTCAGACCCTCTTGGCGAAGTTTGAGCCCAAGATCTTCCGGCACGTTGAAGCTTTTGGCAAGAGCAGTAAAAGTGTTGGGCTCCTCTTTCTTCGAGAAGAAGTAGGGGAAAAGCTTCGACAGACCTGCCTCAGCGTCAGCAAGGCCTTCACATGCTTCATCCCCATGGATTTCAAGAAGGGTAAGCGCGTCGAGAAGCTCGTCGCCTTCAGGACCATCCACTTCGTATTCTTGATGAGTTCTCCCTGAAAACAAGCAAAGGGTAGCTCGTCAATAAGAATGCTCGAAAAAACGTGAAGTAACCCGAAGAAATGCACAAGGATTCGAGCACTTACTAACAAAACGTCGACTCTGCGACTGCAAGCGACTGAGGATCTTTTCTTCTCGAGCAGTTTGCTCGGTCACTTTATCGCTTAAAGCAGTTTCTACGTCGTGAAGCCTCTTCCGAAGATCTTCAACACCAGCAGCATCTGCCTTGGCCTTTTCAGCATCTTCCTTGGCCTTCTTAGCATCTGCTTCAGCCTTCTTACGAGCCTTTTCAATTTGCTCCAATTTTTGAGCAAGTGCATCAGCACGCTTGTTGGCTTCTGCAAGATTTTCTGCCAAAATAGTCAAAATCAGTCAAAATCACCACAAGAAAGGAGCAAGAAAACATTTGCCGGAAGCAGCAAAATGTTACCTTCAGCTTTGTTAGCATGATCACGGTACCCGACGAATTGGGCACCGAAGCGGATGAATTCCTTAATCAAAGGCTGACGAAGAAAGATAGAGAAAAGAAAGCGTCAACATAGAAAAAGTTCGACAGCACAAAGCAAAAAAGAAGCAAACAACAAAAAAGTCGATAGCATCGGAAAGTACTTAGCACAAAAAAAAGAGAAAGGACTTACATCATCCAGAAGAGGAGTCGTGGAGCCACCCAATTGTAAGGTAGGCTCCGTGATTGATTCAACCCTTGACCTTTTTGGCGAAGGGACACGGGGGCTTGCAGGAGGAGTAGGTTGTTCGGTGTTTTGCTGAGGAGGCGAATATTCTTCTCCATCAGCTTGCACTTCAGAAACAACTAAAGTACGCGACGTACTCGTTCGAGCAGTCGCGTCAATAGCTTGCACTTCTTCCTCGTCACCACTATAGTAAAATGGCGACAGTATAAGAAGCAAGATAGACAAAAAAACGTCAAGAGCAAAACAGTAAGAAGCAAGGGGTAACTTACAAGCTGACGAGGGCATCATCGTATGGATTGAAAGCTGCCTTCCTATCTGAAGGACCAGCTTCTTCGGCTTTGGAGGTGCCGGAATCTTCGATTTCATCCATTTTCCTCTTGTTCCTTGGAGAAACAGCAGGAGGAAGGGAGTGTGTCGAGGCAGTGGCCTCAGACTCAGCATCTTTTTTAGAAGAAGCCGCGGATTTGTGAGAACCCGCGACTTCACTTTCAGGGCGCGAGGTACCTTGGTTGTCATCATCGACAACGGCACGGTCTTCAACTTCTCCACCCTCAGGAAGAGGAGGAAGAGAAGCGAGAACGGGGTGGTTCTGAGAAAAAGAAAGAGTGTCGATAAAAAAAGAAGTTATGCAAAAAAGCTAGCAAGACAATAGTCGACAAAATAGTAAAACTCGAGGAGACAATATAGCAACTAAGAGGAAAAATTACCTCAGGAAGGGGATTGGCGCCACTATATGGCGTAATGCGGCAAGAGGATGGAATTGGATCCTTCTTGTTGAGCGATGAGATTTTGCGGATAAACTTTTCAAAATCCTTCAAAGTAAGGTCTTTTGAGAGCCTGTCGACATCTTCTTCACCAGCATACTTCCAGAGGGGATTTTTGCGAGCCTGGAGAGGCTGCACTCTAATCCTAAGGAAATAGGCAGTAATCTCAATACCCGATAGTTCCTTGCCGCGGGTGTTCTGTAGCTCGTGGATGCGAGTCATCAGCGCTTCTGTCGCCAACTTCTCAGCTTCGGTAGCTTCAGCATCCCAGGAACGGCGGCGAAGGATTTTGGCTTCTCCGTCAAAAGGGGCGATGTTGTCCTCTACTGGATTGGAGCTTTCTTCGTGGATATACAGCCATTTCTTCTGCCAACCTTGGACAGAGTCGGGGAATTTGACGTCGAAATATTCGACGTCAGAACGAACACAGATGACAACGCCGCCAATGTTGTAGGCGACGTTGTGGGAGCCATTACGGCGGAGGCAGAAGATACGCTTCCACAGAGCCCAATTAGGTTGGCCCCGAGGAAGCACTCACACAATGTGATAAAAATCGACACGTGGAGGATAGAATTGGGCGTCAACTGATGTAGTTGAAGCCCATCGACAAACAGAAGACCCCGAAGAAACTCGTGGATTGGGGGAGAAAGACCTCGGATGAGGTGGTCAACGAAACTGACCCGATACTCGATTGGAGGCCTTGGATAGCTCTCCTCCTTGGGGAAGCGGAGCGAGTTCTCCTTCTTGCTGAACCCCATCTTCTTCAGCAAGTTGATGTCTTGGGCAGAGATCTTGGATCTTTCCCACTCGGCGCTCCCCAGATCCGTCGTCGCCATCTTCGATTCCGGAGTGATATGCCTAGTCAAACGGATGCGAGGCGGCATCAATGAGCTTGGCGGCGAAAGGTGTGAGTGTGGTTGAGCGCTTGAAGCAATGGGAGCAATGGAGGATTTTGCAGAGGAGAAGCAGAGGTGCGGCGCGAGCGAAAGGACTAGAGGAGGAAGACGAGGCCTTTATATAGAGGTGCGGTGAATCGACGCGCCGTTGGATTGAGAGATTGCGGGACAGATGGTGTACACATGGAGAAGGGGTAAAAAGTAATTTCATACAGACGAGAAAGAACAGGAGCTACAATACGTGCGCCAGAAAAAGCGGAGGACGTGTGTCCCCCACTTGCACGACGTGTCAATGCGATGAGTAATTTGGGCCCGCAAGGCAGCGAGAGAGAACTTCTCGCGTTTTCCAGGAACAGCGGTCGTGGCTATCGTCAGCAGTGATGTCACCTTAGCAAGAGAAAATTTCGACTCAGCAGCTTCATAAAAAAAGGCGACAGCAGAAGATTATGGATTATTTTGAGAGCCTTTGATCAAATACAAGTTTTTGATCAAATGCTCGGGGGCTACTTAGGAAAAATGAAAAAATTCGAGAAAGACAAAATAGAAATGGCGAGAGCCTATGATCAAATACAAGTACTTGCTCATAGCCTCGGGGGCTACTCCCATCAGGAGCACTGTTCGCGCACCCGAGAAATTTGAAAAACTATGCGACAGATGAAAAATATAGCGACATAAGGCGTGGAACCTACACCCAAGCACAAGTCCTTGGCTGTAGCCTCGGGGGCTACTCCCATCGGGAACGCTGTTCGCGTGCCCGATGAAATTATAAAAAAAAAAGAGAGAAAAAGAAGAAGAAAAAGTGAGCATATTTCGAGTTATGTAAATAATTCGACATATACACCCATCGGGAAAGCAATATAAATCATCCGTTGATTTAATAAAATGTGTTATTCCAACAGCCGAAAAAGCACTCGACAATATATTCTCAGAACGCCAAAGTTGCGAACAATTTCTGAATGCCGCAAAACTTTGCGAAGGTAAGACCCCAGATCCGTTCTGTGTGGCGTGGCGCCGTCTCTGACGTCGGTTTCCTACTTTTTTCCGTATCAACAGATACGAAGAAAAATCCTAACGGACGCGTAAGGTACCCGATAAATATGACTGGGACTCGACATAATGGTAAGACCTTAAGCGGCACCTGTCGAAGTTTACACCAGTATCCCGAGATCATGTCCAGGGACGTGATCTTGAAGTAGGTTTTGGCGGATTGCCACTAGAGCAGTTAACTAGTACCTGATCCGTCAGATGAACTAGCCCCAACTACCATTATCCCTGTACAATATAGAAATTCGTATGCAAAGATATGTGGTAAAGTTCAGAATTATCGAATAAATATAAAGGTCGAGATTTTCCCTGACTCTACGATTCAAGCAAAATCTCGGGGGCTACTGACATAGGCATTCCCAATGGTCCTGCTGAAGATGGTACCCGGGGTTTACTGAAGGCCCACGACCCGAAGGATAAGAAGAATTCGGAAGCCCAACTTGCTAGTTAAGGAAAGCTAGAGTTGTATTAGGAGAGAACACTTGTAATATTACGGGAGGAGTTGGAAACCTTCCCGGACTCTGTAACTTGTACATCACGAATCCCTCGGCTCCACCTCCTATATAAGGGGGAGTCGAGGGACAAAGAAAGCATCGATTCATTGTCTCACAAACCCTAGTTTTCATATCGTCGAGTACTTTTCGGCTGAAACCTTCGAGATCTACTTGCCCTCTACTTCTAACTAAAACCCTAGTCTACAACCCGTAGGCATTGACAAGTTAATCCCTTGTCAATCCCCTTCTTCATCAACAACTTATCAGGTCACCTCTAGTGAAACTATATTTTTATTCCGTCACATCTTATGTGATTTACTTGGAGCGTCTGTGTGCTTTTATTTTCGTTTTGTTATCTTAGTTCTCTGAATAAATCTGATCCTATCATGCTTGTGTGGGAGAGAGACACGTGATACGTCTCCGACGTATCGATAATTTCTTATGTTCCATGCCACATTATTGATGTTATCTACATGTTTTATGCACACTTTATGTCATATTCGTGCATTTTCTGGAACTAACCTATTAATGAGATGCCGAAAGGCCAGTTGATGTTTTCTGCTGTTTTTGGTTTCAGAAATCCTAGTAAGGAAATATTTTCGGAATTGGACGAAATCAACACCGAAAGTCTTAGAATTCCCGGAAGCTTCCGGAACACCGAAGGAGAGTCGGAGGCGGGCAACAGGGGGCCCACACCATAAGGCGGCGCGGGTGGCCCCCTGGCCGCGCCAGCCTATGGTGTGGGGGCCCCAGCCGCCTCCTTGCACCGCCTCTCCGCCTATATATTCGTCCCTGACCTAAAAACATCGCCCAAGTTCGACGAAACCCACAGAAACCTTCCAGAGCCGCCGCCATCGCGAAGCCAAGATCTGGGGGACAGGAGTCTCTGTTCCGGCACGCCGCCGGGACGGGGAAGTGCCCCCGGAAGGCTTCTCCATCGACACCGCTGCCATCTCCACCGCCATCTTCATCACCGCTGTTGTCTCCCATGAGGAGGGAGTAGTTCTCCATCGAGGCTCGGGGCTGTACCGGTAGCTATGTGGTTAATCTCTCTCCTATGTACTTCAATACAATGATCTCATGAGCTGCTTTACATGATTGAGATCCATATGATGAGCTTTGTATCGCTACTAGTTGTGTGCTACTCATGTGATGTTATTAAAGTAATCTATTCCTCCTGCATGGTGTAAAGGTGACTAGTGTGTGCACCATGTGGTTCTTGTCGTAGGCTATGATCATGATCTCTTGTAGATTGTGGAGTTAATTATCATTATGATAGTATTGATGTGATCTATTCCTCCTTCATAGTGTAATGTGGACAGTGTGTGCACTATGTTAGTTCTTGGTTTATTTTGCAATGATCTATTATGCTCTAAGGTTATTTAAATATGAACATTGAATTGTGGAGCTTGTTAACTCCGGCATTGAGGGTTCGTGTAATCCTACGCAATGTGTTCATCATCCAACAAAAGAGTGTATGTAGCACATATGAGAAAGAGTTATTTATTATGCGATCAATGTTGAGAGTGTCCACTAGTGAAAGTGTAATCCCTAGGCCTTGTTCCTAAATACTGCTATCGCTGCTTGTTTACTGTTTTACTGCGTTACTACTGCTACGTTACTACTGCTTGTTTACTGTCCTGGGCAAAGCACTTTTCTGGTGCCGTTGCTACTACTTATTTATACCACCTGTATTTCACTATCTCTTCGCCGAACTAGTGCACCTATTAGGTGTGTTGGGGACACAAGAGACTTCTTGCTTTGTGGTTGCAGGGTTGCATGAGAGGGATATCTTTGACCTCTTCCTCCCTGAGTTCGATAAACCTTGGGTGATCCACTTAAGGGAAAACTTGCTGCTGTCCTACAAACCTCTGCTCTTGGAGGCCCAACACTGTCTACAGGAAAAGGAGGGGGGCGTAGACATCAAGCTATTTTCTGGCGCCGTTGCCGGGGAGGAAAGGTAAAAGGTACTCACACTCCGGATCTCGGCTACTAAGCTATTTTCGCCGTTGTAAGTACTCAAAGCTATTTCCTTTAGATCCTGCAATTGCATCTTTTTGTTTCTTGTTTACACTAGTTTGGCATAATGGACAAGAATGAGCTTCTTATGCTATTTCCTGATTTAAAACATGGATTGTTTGATGCGAAAATTAAAAAACCTATGGAACCTTATTTGCATGCTGGTAGTAATATTAGTATGAACGCTTTGAACACCATTGTTGATAATAATATAGAAAGTTCTAAGCTTGGGGAAGCTGGTTTTCATGATCTTTTTAGTCCCCCAAGCATTGAGGAGAAAATTTTCTTTGATGATACTTCGCCTCCTATTTATGATGATTATAATGATAGTGGTCTTGTGCCACCTACTATGGAGAGTAAATTTTGTTGTGATTATACTATGCCTCCTACACTTGATGAGAATAATAATGATAGCTACTTTGTTGAATTTGCTCCCACTATTACTAATAAAATTGATTATGCCTATGTGGAGAGTAATAATTTTATGCATGAGACTCATGATAAGAATGTTTTATGTGATGGTTATATTGTTGAGTTTGCTCATGTTGCTACTGAAAGTTATTATGAGAGAGGAAAATATGGTTGTAGAAATTTTCATGTTACTAAAATACCTCTCTATGTGCTGAAATTTTTGAAGCTATGCTTGTTTTATCTTCCAATGCTTGTTACTTTGCTCTTCATGAACTTGTTTATTTACAAGATTCCTATGCATAGGAAGCATGTTAGACTTAAATGTGTTTTGAATTTGCCTCTTGATGCTCTCTTTTGCTCCAAATACTATTTCTTGCGAGTGCATCATCAAAACTGCTGAGCCCATCTTAATGGCTATAAAGAAAAGAACTTCTTGGGAGATAACCCATGTGTTATTTTGCTACAGTACTTTGTTTTATATTTGTGTCTTGGAAGTTGTTTACTACTGTAGCAACCTCTCCTTATCTTAGTTTTGTGTTTTGTTGTGCCAAGTGAAGCCTCTAATCGAAGGTTGATACTAGATTTGGATTTCTGCGCAGAAACAGATTTCTATCTGTCACGAATCTGGGCTGTTTTCTCTGTAGAAAAATCAGCAAAATATGCCAATTTACGTGCGTGTTCCTCAGATATGTACGCAACTTTCATTAGTTTTGAGTTTTCTGATCTGAGCAACGGAAGTATTTATTAAAAATTCGTCTTTACGGACTGTTCTGTTTTGACAGATTCTGCCTTTTATTTCGCATTGCTTCTTTCGCTGTGTTGGGTGGATTTCTTTGTTCCATTACCTTCCAGTAGTTTTGAGCAATGTCCAGAAGTGTTAAGAATGATTGTGTCACCTCTGAACATGTGAGTTTTTGATTATGTACTAACCCCTCTAATGAAGTTTATGAGAAGTTTGGTGTGAAGGAAGTTTTCAAGGGTCAAGAGAGGAGGATGATATACTATGATCAAGAAGAGTGAAAGCTCTAAGCTTGGGGATGCCCCGGTGGTTCACCCCTGCATATATCAAGAAGACTCAAGCGTCTAAGCTTGGGGATGCCCAAGGCATCCCCTTCTTCATCGACAAATTATCAGGTTCCTTCTCTTGAAACTATATTTTTATTCGGTCACATCTTATGTGCTTTACTTGGAGCGTCTGTATGCTTTTATTTTTGTTTGTGTTTGAATAAATTGGATTACATCATGCTTGTGTGGGAGAGAGACACGCTCCGCTGTAGCATATGGACAAGTATGTCCTTAGGCTCTACTCATAGTATTCATGGCGAAGTTTCTTCTTCGTTAAATTGTTATATGGTTGGAATTGGAAAATGATACATGTAGTAATTGCTATAAATGTCTTGGGTAATGTGATACTTGGCAATTGTTGTGCTCATGTTTAAGCTCTTGCATCATATACTTTGCACCCATTAATGAAGAAATACATAGAGCATGCTAAAATTTGGTTTGCATATTTGGTCTCTCTAAGGTCTAGATAATTTCTAGTATTGAGTTTGAACAACAAGGAAGACGGTGTAGAGTCTTATAATGTTTTCAATATGTCTTTTATGTGAGTTTTGCTGCACCGGTTCATCCTTGTGTTTGTTTCAAATAACCTTGCTAGCCTAAACCTTGTATCGAGAGGGATTACTTCTCATGCATCCAAAATACTTGAGCCAACCACTATGCCATTTGTGTCCACCATACCTACCTACTACATGGTATTTCTCCGCCATTCCGAAGTAAATTGCTTGAGTGCTACCTTTAAAATTCCATCATTCACCTTTGCAATATATAGCTCATGGGACAAATATCTTAAAAACTATTGTGGTATTGAATATGTACTTATGCACTTTATCTCTTATTAAGTTGCTTGTTGTGCGATAACCATGTTTCTGGGGACGCCATCAACTATTCTTTGTTGAATTTCATGTGAGTTGCTATGCATGTTCGTCTTGTCTGAAGTAAGAGAGATCTACCACCTTATGGTTAAGCATGCATATTGTTAGAGAAGAACATTGGGCCTCTAACTAAAGCCATGATTCATGGTGGAAGTTTCAGTTTTGGACAACATCCTCAATCTCTAATGAGAAAATTAATTGTTGTTACATGCTTATGCATAAAAGAGGAGTCCATTATCTGTTGTCTATGTTGTCCCGGTATGGATGTCTAAGTTGAGAATAATCAATAGCGAGAAATCCGATGCGAGCTTTCTCCTTAGACCTTTGTACAGGCGGCATAGAGGTACCCCTTTGTGACACTTGGTTAAAACATGTGCATTGCGATGATCCGGTAGTCCAAGCTAATTAGGACAAGGTGCGGGCACTATTAGTATACTATGCATGAGGCTTGCAACTTATAAGATATAATTTACATGATACATATGCTTTATTACTACCGTTGACAAAATTGTTTCATGTTTTCAAAATCAAAGCTCTAGCACAAATATAGCAATCGATGCTTTTCCTCTATGGAGGACCATTCTTTTACTTTCATTGTTGAGTCAGTTCACCTATTTCTCTCCACCTCAAGAAGCAAACACTTGTGTGAACTGTGCATTGATTCCTACATACTTGCATATTGCACTTATTATATTACTCTATGTTGACGATTATCCATGGGATATACATGTTATAAGTTGAAAGCAACCGCTGAAACTTAATCTTCCTTTGTGTTGCTTCAACACCTTTACTTTGATTTATTGCTTTATGAGTTAACTCTTATGCAAGACTTATTGATGCTTGTCTTGAAGTACTATTCATGAAAAGTCTTTGCTATATGATTCACTTGTTTACTCATGTCATTTACATTGTTTTGATCGCTGCATTCACTACATATGCTTTACAAATAGTATAATCAAGGTTATGATGGCATGTCACTCCAGAAATTATCTTTGTTTATCGTTTACCTGCTCGGGACGAGCAGGAACTAAGCTTGGGGATGCTGATACGTCTCCGACGTATCGATAATTTCTTATGTTCCATGCCACATTATTGATGTTATCTACATGTTTTATGCACACTTTATGTCATATTCGTGCATTTTCTGGAACTAACCTATTAATGAGATGCCGAAAGGCCAGTTGCTGTTTTCTGCTGTTTTTGGTTTCAGAAATCCTAGTAAGGAAATATTTTCGGAATTGGATGAAATCAACACCGAAAGTCTTAGAATTCCCGGAAGCTTCCGGAACACCGAAGGAGAGTCGGAGGCGGGCAGCAGGGGGCCCACACCATAAGGCGGCGCGGGTGGCCCCCTGGCCGCGCCAGCCTATGGTGTGGGGGCCCCAGCCGCCTCCTTGCGCCGCCTCTCCGCCTATATATTCGTCCCTGACCTAAAAACATCGCCCAAGTTCGACGAAACCCACAGAAACCTTCCAGAGCCGCCGCCATCGCGAAGCCAAGATCTGGGGGACAGGAGTCTCTGTTCCGGCACGCCGCCGGGACGGGGAAGTGCCCCCGGAAGGCTTCTCCATCGACACCGCTGCCATCTCCACCGCCATCTTCATCACCGCTGCTGTCTCCCATGAGGAGGGAGTAGTTCTCCATCGAGGCTCGGGGCTGTACCGGTAGCTATATGGTTAATCTCTCTCCTATGTACTTCAATACAATGATCTCATGAGCTGCTTTACATGATTGAGATCCATATGATGAGCTTTGTATCGCTACTAGTTGTGTGCTACTCATGTGATGTTATTAAAGTAATCTATTCCTCCTGCATGGTGTAAAGGTGACTAGTGTGTGCACCATGTGGTTCTTGTCGTAGGCTATGATCATGATCTCTTGTAGATTGTGGAGTTAATTATCATTATGATAGTATTGATGTGATCTATTCCTCCTTCATAGTGTAATGTGGACAGTGTGTGCACTATGTTAGTTCTTGGTTTATTTTGCAATGATCTATTATGCTCTAAGGTTATTTAAATATGAACATTGAATTGTGGAGCTTGTTAACTCCGGCATTGAGGGTTCGTGTAATCCTACGCAATGTGTTCATCATCCAACAAAAGAGTGTATGTAGCACATATGAGAAAGAGTTATTTATTATGCGATCAATGTTGAGAGTGTCCACTAGTGAAAGTGTAATCCCTAGGCCTTGTTCCTAAATACTGCTATCGCTGCTTGTTTACTGTTTTACTGCGTTACTACTGCTACGTTACTACTGCTTGTTTACTGTCCTGGGCAAAGCACTTTTCTGGTGCCGTTGCTACTACTTATTTATACCACCTGTATTTCACTATCTCTTTGCCGAACTAGTGCACCTATTAGGTGTGTTGGGGACACAAGAGACTTCTTGCTTTGTGGTTGCAGGGTTGCATGAGAGGGATATCTTTGACCTCTTCCTCCCTGAGTTCGATAAACCTTGGGTGATCCACTTAAGGGAAAACTTGCTGCTGTCATACAAACCTCTGCTCTTGGAGGCCCAACACTGTCTACAGGAAAAGGAGGGGGCGTAGACATCAACACGCTCCGCTTTTTCATTTGAACACTTGTGTTCTTCGTTTTACTTTTAATGTTCATGGTGAAAGTTGAAAGCCGCTTCATTTATTGCTATTTGGTTGGAAACATAAAATGCTTCATGTGGTAGTTGGTATATTGTCTTGAATAATTTGATACTTGGCAATTGTTTCGAGCTCTCAAGTAGATCATGTTTAAGCTCTTGCATCATGTAGTTTAAACCTACTAGTGGAGAACTACCGTAAAGCTTGTTGAAATTTGGTTTGCATGATTGGTCTCTCTAAAGTCTAGATATTTTCTGGTAAAAGTGTTTGAGCAACAAGGAAGACAGTGTAGAGTCTTATAATGCTTGCAATATGTTCTTATGTAAGTTTTGCTGTACCGGTTCATACTCGTGCATCCAAAACCTTGAGCCAAAACCTATGCCATTTGTGTCCACCATAACTACCTACTATGTGGTATTTTTCTGCCATTCCAAGTAAATACTTCATGTGCTACCTTTAAACAATTCAAAACTTTATTACTCCTTATTTGTGTCAATGTTTTATAGCTCATGAGGAAGTATGTGGTGTTTTATCTTTCAATCTTGTTGGGCAGACTTTCACCAATGGACTAGTGGCTTCATCCGCTTATCCAATAATTTTGAAAAAAGAGCTGGCAACGGGGTTCCCAGCCCCAATTAATTAACTTTCATTAATAATTCTCTTCACATGTTTTGCCCTGATTCATCAGTAAGCATCTTAATTTTGCAAATAGACACTCCTCCATGGTATATGAAATGTTGGAAGGCACCCGAGGATTCGGTTAGCCATGGCTTGTGAAAGCAAAAGGTTGGGAGGAGTGTCATCTATAAATAAAACTAAGGTACATGTGTAAACAAAAGAGAAGAAGGATGATCTACCTTTCTGGTAGAGATAACGTCCTTCATGGGAGCCGCTGTTTGAAAGTCTGTTTGACAAGGGGGTTAGAGTGCCCACTACCATTCGTTGACAACAACAAACACCTCTCAAAACTTTACTTTTATGTTCTCTATATGATTTCAAAACTTGAAAAGCTCTAGCACATGATTTAATCCCTGCTTCCCTCTACGAAGGGCCTTTCTTTTACTTTATGTTGAGTCAGTTTACCTACTTCTTTCTATCTTAGAAGCAAACACTTGTGTCAACTGTGTGCATTGATTCTTACATGCTTACTTATTGCACTCATCATATTACTTTGTGTTGACAATTATCCATGAGATATACATGTTGATAGTTGAAAGCAATTGCTGAAACTTAAATATTCATTTGTGTTGCTTCAAAACCTTCTATTAAGAATCTATTGCTTTATGAGTTAACTCTTATGCAGGACTTGTTGATACTTGTCTTGAAAGTACTATTCATGAAAAATCTTTGCTATATGATTCAGTTGTTTAGTCATTGTCTTTACCATTGCTTTGAATCACTTCATTCATCTCATATGCTTTACAATAGTATTGATCAAGATCATGTTGGTAGCATGTCACTTCATAAATTATCCTTGTTATCGTTTACCTACTCGAGGGCGAGTAGGACTAAGCTTGGGGATGCTTGATACGTCTCAAACATATCTATAATTTCTTATGTTCCATGCTAGTTTTATGACAATACTCACATGTTTTATATACACTTTATATCATTTTGATGCATTTTCCGGTACTAACCTATTAACAAGATGCTGAAGCGCCAGTTCCTGTTTTCTGCTGTTTTTTGTTTCAGAAATCCTACACAGGAAATATTCTCGGAATTGGACGAAACAAAAGCCAAACCTTCTATTTTATCAAGACGGACCAAGAGAGCCAGAGAAGTGCCGGAGGGGGGCCAAGGGGGCCCCACACCATACCTGGGCGCGGGCCCCTCCTTGGCCGCGCCACCAGGTGGGGAGGCCACCCCCTGGCTCCTCTGACTCCGCCCTTTCGCCTATATATTCTGTCCGTCGTGAAA
The DNA here is from genome assembly GCF_019359855.2 of Lolium perenne. NCBI lineage: Eukaryota > Viridiplantae > Streptophyta > Magnoliopsida > Poales > Poaceae > Lolium > Lolium perenne. The sequence goes on from NC_067245.2 coordinate 271,951,989, forward strand.
ACCCTAACACGATCGACGATATTCCACGAAGATTTCCGTAGCCGCCGCCATCGCGAAGACAAGTTTCGGGGGACAGAATCTCTGTTCCGGCACGCCGCCGGGACGGGGAATTGCCCCCGGAGTCATCTCCATCGACACCACTGCCATCTTCATCGCCATTGTTGTCTCCCATGATGAGGAGGGAGTAGTTATCCCCCTAGGCTGAGGGCTCTACCAGTAGCTATGTGGTTCATCTCTCTCTCCCATGGTGTGATCTTTATGTGATCATGAGCTTTGTATCACTATTAATCTATGTGCTACTCTAGTGATGTTATTAAAGTAGTCTATTCCTCCTCCATGATGTAAAGTTGACAGTTTGTGCATCATGTAGTACTTGGCATAGGTTATGATTGTAATCTCTTGTAGATTATGAAGTTAACTATTACTATGATAGTATTGATGTGATCTATTCCCCTTTTCATAGCTATTGTTGACAGTGTGTATGCTATGTTAGTACTCGGTCTAAATTGCAACAGTCTATTATGCACTCTAGAGGTTACTTTAATATGAACTCCGGACGTTGTGGAGCTTGTTTACTCCGGCTTGAGGTGTGCTTTTGTAGCCCTACACAATGAATGGTGTTTGTTATCCAACAAGAGAATGTTTGAGAGTAGCATTTATTTATTCAATTATGTGATCATTGTTGAGAGTGTCCACTAATGAAAGTATGATCCCTAGGCCTTGTTTCTAAGTATTGAAACACCGTTTCCAACAAGTTCTGCTACATGTTCGCTTGCTGCCATTTTTATTTCAGATTGCAATTACTACTTATAATCATCCATATTACTTGTATTTCACTATCTCTTCGCCGAACTAGTGCACCTATACATCTGATAAGTGTATTAGGTGTGTTGGGGACACAAGAGACTTTTTGTATCTTAATTGCAGGGTTGCTTGAGAGGGATATCTTTGACCTCTACCTCCCTGAGTTCGATAAACCTTGGGTGATTCACTTAAGGGAAACTTGCTGCTGTTCTACAAATCTCTACTCTTGGAGGCCCAACACTGTCTACAGGAAAAGAAGCGTGCGTAGACATCACGGCCCAACCTTCTGTCCGCGCCACCCATAGTCATTCGCGCCTCGGACTCCCTTTTTGACCCATTTTCGACTCGAACTCTTCGTTTTACCTAAAACCCGTCAATATATACCCCTCTCTGCCGATCTAATTTCACATCGAGTCTTTTTCGAGTGAGCATTGTTTTCTACTCTGTCTTCAGAATTGTCTCCACCAAAATCCCTAGCCATGTCTTCGGGAGACTCCTACCAATGCTCCTCCATGCAAGATGATGATGATGAGCTTGATGGGCTCAGTCCTACATCCATGTGGAGGAGGACGAGGAGGAGGGACCCCTTCGAAGATGACGATGAAGATGAAGAGGAGGAGCAAGAAGAAGAGGAATAAGATGATCAAGAAAATAAAGAAGAAGATGATGATGAATGTGATGAAGAAGAAGAAGGGGAGATCAAGCCCGTCATCAACGATGAAGAGAAGGGGAAGCTTCCGGTACCCATTATACCCATTGCTGCTGCGAGAGTTGTGCCTCCTCCCCAAAAGATGAAGTACACCGCTCGCATAAGGACTGGTGGGGGTCCCTAAACACTCTTTATCTTCCAAGAATCTTGTTATCAATCTTCACCGCAGGAAAGTTGCGAAGGTTCCGGCTAAGGATCTTCCAGGAGAGTGGGATCACCACATTCCCAAAAGGAAGAGGGGACCTACACCGGAGTGGAAGCCTAGCAGGGGGCTATCGGAGATAGACTTTGTGAGGATCTTGCGAGGAGCTCTGTACAACTTCATCAAGCCTTCAAACTCCTGATGGAGATAATTCGGGACCTTCAACACCAAAATGACCCGAAGCATCATGACAAGAAGCAAAAGAAATAAGAGCTTCATCAACACTCAACATTGGGGGAGTTTTATCAAGTCTTTATGCTTTTTAGTTTATCATATCATCTATAGTTTGTCATCTTAGTTCGGTTTTTTTGCTTTTGTCTAGTAGTATCAAGGCTCTTATAAGTTTAGAGAGCTCTTAGAGCATTATCATCTACCTTTGGTCAAGTGGTTTTTAATGAAATTGGAAGTATGGTGTCATCCATGATTCTTTGGTATGGAGATTTATGGGTAACAGTACTCATGCATATGTGTTCCTCATATTTAGAAATTTCAATCACATTTTATCTTGAACTTAATTAACTTGAACATGTTGGACAAGCATTGAATTTTTTAAAGTATGGCTTGCAACAAAGGAAAGATCCATGCAAGCAATACTAAACATTATAAGAAAAATGAAAATACCTTAGTTGTGTTGGAGATGTGGTCTTGGAGGACAAATATTTAGGAAGAGGAGATGGCAAGGAAGTATGATATATTCTTGTGCCACTTGGTAATCAACGGGTAAATTGATGTCATGGATATTTCAATACATATGCTCAAACAAGTTTGTAAATGAAAAGGTCGGCACCTGAGGATTTGGTTAGCCATGGAAAGTGAAAGACAAAGGTGGATGCAAAGCATATGACATGAATGAAAGATCCATGTATAAGGTTTATAATGGTTACTAAGGGGTAATACTACTAACTTATTATGAAAAAGGAAAAAGGTAAGTGTTTGATAAACATCAAACTTTCATGCCCTTCTTGTCATTTAGCAATTCCTATTCTTGTAACTAGTTGCTCTATGAGAGTTTATCTTCGGTACAAAGGCAGAGTAAATGAAGAACAAGCTGGTAAAAGGCCAAGCAAGGAAGTGATCTATATTCATAGACACACATGAAGCATTGTTAAATTGTCCAACATGCTATACTTATGAAGTTCATATTTGTATGATTGTTGGTTTAGAAATATTTCTTTACAATTGAATATGCATAAGTTGATGATACAATGCTCATATTTCTTTTATCAACCATAAGCTCATTGATGCATGATATGATCTATTCGCTTATTTGCTCGAGGAAAAGCAAAGGTTTAAGCTTGGGGGAGTTGATACGTGCATTTTCTATCATCATTATTGCTACATATAGAGTTAGTTTTCATTGTTATTTGCCTTCCTACATTGTTATTTATGCATTTTAGATGATTTCCGAGACTTTCCTACGAACTCCCCTTCATTGGTATTTAATTCCTGGGAGGCAGAAAACCTCATTTTTCGTATTTTATGTGTTTCGGGACTTTCTGGATCGCAAAAATTCGAGGAAAACTTACCTGGTCAGTTTTTCACCCGAAGGAAGGTCGTGAGCGAAAGAAACAAGCGAGAGGGGCCACGAGGTGCAAACGGCACCAGGTGGCGTGGTCCAACTTCCTAGCCGCGCCACCTGGGTCCGTTCGCACCTCGGACATTGTTTCAAGCACCCTTTTATGCTAGACGCTTCGTTTCATCGAAAAACCTAAGCCATATTTTTACCGAGATTTATTGAGGCGGCGGCAGAGACGAAAGTCCTCTCCTACTCTGAGAAAGGGAAGATCCTGCTGCACCGGTGCCTCCGGTGAAGGAGAAAGCAACACCATCGACATCCCCACTCCTCCTTGGCTTGGGAGGAGGCATCTCCAACAACATCTCTACCAGCACCATCATCATCACCATCACTATCTACAAGATCGACGTCACCCCCCTCATAGTTTGTGTTGAATTGAACCCCGGATATTTTTTTTAGTGTTGTTGCATGTTAGTGATTGGTACTTTGTCATTATTTGGTTGGGAGATTATATATTCAGATTGTGTTGGAACCATTATGCTTCTGGTCCATATTATGTTCCTGGGGGCATAGGATGATCTGTCTATGATTCTATATGATGTGCAGTCAGTATTTGGTCAAGTTTTGTATCTTTTATGTTGTTCTATGATGGTGTTATGCGAGCATCGATTGCATATTACTTCACCTATATGGGCTCATAGGGCTGCACTTTGATGTAATGCAGTAGTGTTGGAGGGGTCAGAATGACATAAATCGTCTTCCAACACTATGAGTTGCATTGGAGGGGTTTATATCGGGGACCCTAAATCTTATTGCTATGATGGGACATTTATGTCTTAATGATTCCTTTATTCACATGAAAATGGATCTAGGACCGTTCATAATGGGTGTATTTGCACATGCTTATGGCTGCACCTAATCAAGGCTCCGCCCCTAATTGAATAAAGGCTGACAAAATATTTACCATGTTGTTTAGAACTCAGATGCTAGTGAATCCATGCCGCTCTCTCGAGAACTTATGTCTCATATAAGCGCGCACACACACACACTTGAGCTTGTCCTCTTGCTGCATAGAGGATTGGGCTTTTCTCTCATTGAGAGCATTTACTTAATTATTTGCTATTTACTTTCCACACTTTAGTTTTATTGCAAACTATATACCCAAAACACAAAAACCGTTCCTTTATTATTACTGCTTTCTTGTTATTTTGCTAACCAATACCTTCAACTTCTCGTGAGTTCGAAAATCTTTCTTTATTGAAAAGTACTACAATTGATCTCCTGCACTTGAGAGCCATCACTAACATACAACAATCTATGAGAAACTCACGAGTGCAACTATATTCTCTCATAAAGCACTCAAATCGGCGCTTGTGAGGACCTCTAGATGTATGCCTCAATCAACATGTAAAGTTCCACTAGTATAGAACTCTGAAGCACACCTATACAAGCAATCAAACTAGCACTGGTGCTAATGAGAATATATGTAGTGGCCATCCCCAACATTGAAAAACGACCCACTTGAAGAATTCGGAAGCGCATGCATTAGCTTGAAGCAAAAGAACCTATATGGCGCTGAAGAATCCCATCTGTTGTTCCTCACGGACAGAACAAGACCGCAATCAACAAAGATCGCGAGACGCACAATCTGCTTGAAGAACAAGTAATTACCGTCTTGTAGTCTATCCGCTCTGAAGATGAAGAGGAAGACAACAATCAAAAAACTACTTAAGGTGTATTCATGAGTGCAAATTGCATAGTATTTTTCTTTAACTTTTTGCATAAGTAGTAACATGATTTTGGAATTTTATTGCGCCTTTCTACTTGTTTCATCAGGATCCCAGAAACTAAGAGTTTAATGAACAAATCAAGTAAAGAGGTCATTTGTGGGCACAAATATGATTATTGGAAGCAGTAAATACCTTATAAACATTTACTCACGCATTTGGGGGTCGAGCCAAAGGAAAAAAGCACAAAGAGACGATAACACAGACTTCAACAACATGTGGTACGGTCATCAAACCCTTTCATCATGTGCGATCAAATCACAGATCTGAGTTAGGTAGCCGCCACAAAACAAAGAAACCTTACCTCTAGAATGGATCTAGAGAGGGAACTCGTGGAGGGAATCTATCGCCGGCATATTGCTTGGATCTTGGAGGTCTCGGCATCACCTTCATCGTCACCACCATCACCATTGACATATGTTTTCATCTCGTTGTAATTCTAAACTCTAGTAAGGATTTTCACGTGTACTTGTTTGATCTCGTGTACTCCATTTCTATAATCATGGTGATGTTGGTTGCCTCCATGTATGAGTATTTTCATTTGTTCTTGGGGAGAGGAGAAACAATATCTATATATTATGAAGTGTAATAATGATTATGGTGTCTTCATTTGTAACATGTTGAAAGGATCGTATGGCACCTAGAGGGGAGGTGAATAGGTGCTTAATCAAATTTTAATTCTTTTTTCAATTTAGGCTTGACACAAAGGTAAATTCTCTAGATATGCAACTATGTGAATTTACCTATATGACAAGATGCAAGCAAGAAATACACGATACAAGATACATGTAGTAAAGTGCGGTAAAGGATAGAAGTAACCAAGGTGAAGCACATGGATAGATAAGGGTATGCTTCCTGTAGTTCCTTCCTTGTCAAGGGAAGTACGTCTACGTTGGAGGGGTGTGGTGCCACGAAGGCCTATCAACACCACAAAGGCCTCACCTATTCTCCGGTGAGCATCGCCACAAAGGCCTAGCTCACGCTCCACTAAGTGGTTGCCTTGAATGTCGCAACCAGCACATTTACACAAATCTTGTGTCACGCGTCGACAACCGAATTGGAGGCTCCCAAGATGCAACCACGAAGATGTACACAAAGATTAGCTTCGAGGTTACCTCACACTAGGGTTTCCAAGAAACACTAGCACAAGAGTCCCTCAAGTGAATGAGAGGGAAATGAATTTTTTTTGGTGAAGTAGTAGATCAGGGTCTTCTCCTTCGATTCGCTAAAGATCAAGAGCTTTGGGTGATTGAGGAAGGAGATCAAGTGACTCTTGTGGCTCAACTATGAGGAATGCTTCTTTTGTGGATGAGCAACCTTCTCCATTTGGGAATAAGGCTATTTATATGAGTAGCCACTCAAATCTTACAGTTGTGCACATTTTCTTGTAAAACCTGAAGTACCTCCTACTGCGGCTGGAAGTACCGACTAGATTGATGTACATCAACACACATAAAACTGATACTTGTGTTGACATCAACCACACAAAACCCACTTAGGGCGGGAAATGTTCTTTCACATGTGATGTGTTTTTATTCAACGATGTTGTGTGAAGTTGACTACACAATAATTTCCCCCTTGGGGGCGTTAGAGGAAATCATCGTTGTAAGTATTGATTGTTCGAAGGCGAAAGTGAGAGAGTTCCATCACATTGCATCGACTATTGCCAGATCCTAGAACTATATTTGTAACCATGGGGAGACCCTTAATCGCTTGTGAACTCCCGCGACATGCTAATATAGAAGGACCGACGGTGGTTACTGAAAACCCACAAGTGTGGGGGATCAATTGTAATACCTTTCAAATAGAAAAGGTGGTCAAACCCACGAGGATAAAAATGTATTGGTTAGCAAATTCAACAAAGTAAACAATGCAAGATGCAAGGATTCTATTTTCTGGTTGATAGTTTGTGGGAGAATAAATAAAACGTAAAGTAAAATGCTAGAGTAAATTCTTTTTTAGAAAAATCACAATCCTCTCTCAGCAAGAGGAAAATCTTAGACGTGTTCTTATATGAGACAAGCGTCCCCAAGGGCAATATAGACTTCATGGCATAAGTATTTCTACAACAGCATGGTAAGCATCCTATCAAGTTTTATTCTCATCGAACGGAGCCTCAAATAGATGAGCTGAAAGCGCGAGCAAACACACCCCTCATGATTGGTCCCTAAGCCATTTACATGTGCCAACTAGGAATGCTTCAAGACATAAATGTCCAAACATTGATTAAAGTTCTAAGGTCCTCGATCATATAAACCCCCTATTGCATCTCTAAAGATTTAGACAAAGTTTCTATCATCTGTTGCCATCCATACTCCTTTTAATTACACTGAGGTGTGGCCCTACGAGCCCATATAGCTGAAGTAAAACACATTCGATGTTCGTATATTAACATCATAGAACCACATAAAAGTACAACACTTCACCAAATACTCATGATATACTATATATAAATCATAGAGAATCCAACTTATGCCCTTAAAACATGAGTAACTACTCAGAACGGTGAAACGTGGTGATGATCAGTGGCATATGGTATACAGCACAATCTGAAAATTTAACTTCACCACCAAATAACAACAAGTTCCTGATCACAAGCATGCACACAACACTAGAAACTTATTCTGGGTTCCGATCTATCACAAACTATGTGGGGGATGAAGTGGATCTTCGAGATGGATGGAGTCGGTGCTGATGTTGGGGATGATGGAGATGCTAATGGAGAGACCCCCCCCCCCCCCCCCTCATGTATCCTAGGCACCTCCAGCCCATCGACAACCTCCATCAAGGCTAGATTGTTAGGCCCGAGGTACACTATGGGGATCAAGTCTGCAAGCTCCGTTGGAGGTTCGATGTAGTACATCATGCAGGAAATGTCGGTCCTTCAATGTGCCAATGAATGTAAATGGCATGGTACTGATGACCATGTCCATGTCAGTGCGACCACCATGCTTTCCTTGGCATGCTTGTCCATGAAAATGCAGAGATCACCACGCCATGGTGTGGCCACCACTACATTGACATTGACATGCTTGTAAACACAGTCACGCTGGTCACAATGACATGGTCATGGACATTGCAATTGTCATCATTACCGTGGCATGGACTTGAAAAACAATGCTAGCATGGTACTGACTGCGAGATGGCGTGGTGATCACCTCCTTGTCAGGCGGTGATCACCACACAATCGCGCGGTCACTATCGTGCTAGCTGACAGTCCCTAGATCATCCACTATGACGGGGACATCTATTAGCACTCGAATTACTACTACAGCAAGATCAATCTAATTCAAATCAAAATATTACTACGACTGCAAAGATTGAAGGATCTGCTTGAAGCGTAGCCACGTGGCGGGTGGGGAGTCGAAAGTCCCCATCGGTAGCCCGGAGGATTGAAACCTCGCAACCATCCTAGCCGCCCGAATGGGTACGTCCGATATAACATCGGCACCACGAGTGATTTAACACTAACATCATGAGTGATTTAATCGGCGTAGCTACGGCGCCGAGCCCGCCAACTTCTAACTCATGGATCATCCGCGTTATCCTTGCGGCGGCGGCGGCGGAGGCGCGAGGGTGCGACGCAGATATTGTCAGATTTGATGGGATATGAGAGAAATGGCAGTGAGACAGAGTGGAGGGGCGATGACACTCAACTCGATTGCGTGCAAGGGAGTTATTGAGGTGTCTCCCCGCTTCCCCATGTATGTAACCATTGCACGCGTCGCTGCAAGTCAGGCTCCACGAAAACTACTAACTTACAGTTTTTCTAGAGGCGCAGAACCGGAGGTGCCTACCGAACAGCCAATTTTCTCCATGGAGGATCTAGGTAGAGGTAGTGCGGTCTAACAAATATGCCCATAACGATCGAAGCTTGCCTTTAGAATTGACTTGGGATGGCAAATGCATTGCAGTGAAATCTCCTTGCGGTTAAGGACAAATAAGAGGTTTGGTGGTTGGTGCAATGCACCTCTCAGCAAAGGAATGTTTAGTTGAACTGCTAGATTCGCTGCTGCACCATCATTTCACTCCACACATGGCCGGCCGTACATAAAGAAAAGTTCCCGCCTTTCCCCCGTCATCGCCCTGGTCGTTACTGGCCGCTCAATCGCTTTAATGCTGAAGCCTCTCCGAGGGCATCTCGTCCGCTCTAACCGGAAATGCGTCTAGCACCGCTTACAGCGGGGTGACGTAAATTGATCGGGCCGTCCACGAAGACGCAAACTTGGCTCAAATATGCGTCTCGGATGCGTCTCTGCGGACGTCCGGAAACGTCCTCTCGCGTCTGGCGGACGTTGTCGGGCCCGTCTGGCAGCGACCCTGCGTCGATGCGTCTTCTCAAACGCGCCAGCGACTGCGCCGCTGCATCGCTTCGGCACTCTGCGCCACGTTAATGGCGACGATGCCTCGGCTGCCGAGCGGCCGCCCACCTCCGCCAACCACGTTAATGGCCACGCCACGCGTCCCGCGGCCACCGCATGCCGCCGGTCTATATAAAGGGGCGCGCCTTATTCTTCCTCATCCACTCCTCCAAAAGAAACCCTAGCCGCCACAAAGCTCGAGCGTAGCGCCGCCTAGGTGTTCCTGCGACGCAGCCAAGCTCGCGAGGAAGTCCATGGCCGGTCCTGGTGGCCGGCGAGGCGGTCGAGGCCGCGGCCCTGGGCGGCCCCGTGGCCGGGGCAGGGGCCGCCTTGGTGGAGCAGCTACGGCCCCACGCTCGCCGTCGCATGCGCCCTCCTCGTCCTCGCAGGAGGAGCGATGCTTCGAGTTCCTCCTCCGCATCGACGACGACCACTCACCATCAAGCGGCTACCGGACAAGTTCGCCGAGTTCGTCGACGGCGTCGAGCCGGCGCAGTTGCAGCTACGGGAGGCCAGCTGCAACTTCTGCCGCTGGACCGTTGAGGTCCTGTTCGATGGGCAGGGCAAGATGTACCTGCACACGGGGTGGGACAAGTTCGCCCGTGACCTCGACCTTGAGCCCGGCTGCCAGCTCACCTTCCTCTACGAGGGGGACGACGAGATGATCGTCAATGTGTTCGACGACACGGCCTGCCGCAGGCACTACCACACCGACGACTCCGGCTCCGACACCGATAGTTAGAACATCGAGTGCTCTTTCTTTGCAGCGAATCTGGCTACGGGCCAGACGAAGCCAGTAGTCGAGGTTTCTGGATGTTCGCCTCATCGGTAGAACCAACAAGGGCACCATATCCTCCCGCTGGATTTTCCAGTTTCGGTGATTGGGTGTGCCCTCGAATGTTCTTTCTTGGCAGCGAACATACGGAAATCAACACAACTGGCTTCTTTAAAAAAAATATTTGTGTCGACCATGGTTCAAACTATGTGTTAGTTTGTGTAAACCATGTTCCAAACTATGTGTTAGTTTGTGTAAAATCATGTTTCAAAATGTAATATTTGAAACTATGTTTAATTAACTATGTTTAATGGAGAAGAGGGAAAAAAGGAAAAAATAATAATGCGTCGCCCCGCTGGAGCAGACCCCAGACGCAAACGGACGCGCGGACAAAAACGGTCATTTTAACGTCCGCAACGCGACGCAAACGGACGGTGCCGAACATAAAAATGTGTCGCCCTCACTGGTAGAAAAAGAGGCTTCCGTCCAGCCCCATTAGTTGCGAAAGTATAGGAACCGCGACCAACGGAGTCTTTAGTCGCGGTTCGGGAGGCGAACCGCGACTAAAGGCCTGGGCCCAGAGCGCTCGCTGGCCAGCTGGTGGACGGGAGGAGCTTTAGTCGCGGTTGGCCTGGCCAACCGCGACTAAAGGTGCCCGAATGGCCAACCGCGACTAAAGCCCCACCCCTATATATACCGTTCAGCCCACAGCACTTAGCCATTTGGTGTCACTTCTCTTCACAAACTTCACAAGGGGGTGTAGGTTTGCTTTTGGCTCCTCTTATGCACACAAGGTGTTTGATGAAATGCCCCAAGAGCATGAAACACACATGATATGAAGTGTCGGAGCCACACTTGAGCTTCCTTATTTATTTTTTCCTCCTCGATCGCGGTTAGCAACTTGAACCTTTCATATGTGTCATTGATAAAATATGCATGTGTGTAGCTAGTTAGTTTAACAAATGCATGATGGTTAATTATATATTTTATATTATAATAATGCAGATGAATCGGCAATGGATGTACGGTAACCGACTCTCCGGCGAGTTCACTACGGGTTTGAAAGATTTCCTCGTAGTGGCTAATGCGAACAAGCAGGGGGGTTTTGTTATCTGTCCATGTGTTAACTGTAAGAATCAGAAGGGTTACTCTTCCTCAAGAGATGTTCACATGCACCTGCTTCGGCATGGTTTCATGCCAAGCTATAATTGTTGGACCAAGCATGGAGAAAGAGGGGTTATAATGGAAGAAGATGAAGAAGGGGATGATTTCATCGATGAAAGCTATCTTGCTCATTTCGGTGATACTTCATGGAGGATGCTGAAGGTGAAGGGGAAGGTGAAGGGGAAGGTGAAGAAAAGGCACGTGATGAGCCCATTGATGATCTTGGTCGGACCATTGCTGATGCACGGAGACGCTGCGAAACTGAAAAGGAGAGGGAGAATTTGGATCGCATGTTAGAGGATCACAGAAAGGCGCTGTACTCCGGATGCGATGATGGTCTGAAAAAGCTGGGCTGCACACTGGATTTGCTGAAATGGAAGGCACAGGCAGATGTAGCTAACTCGGCATTTGAAAACTTGCTGAAAATGTTGAAGAATATGTTTCCAAAGAATAACGAGTTGCCCGCCAGTACGTACGAAGCAAAGAAGGTTGTCTGCCCTCTAGGTTTAGAGGTTCTGAAGATACATGCATGCATCAACGACTGCATCCTCTACCGCGGTGAATACGAGAATTTGAATGAATGCCCGGTATGCACTGCATTGCGTTATAAGATCAGAGGCGATGACCCTGGTGACGATGTTGAGGGCCAGAAACCCAGGAAGAGGGTTCCCGCCAAGGTGATGTGGTATGCTCCTATAATACCACGGTTGAAACGTCTGTTCAGGAACAAAGAGCATGCCAAGTTGTTGCGATGGCACAAAGAGGACCGTAAGTCGGACGGGGAGTTGAGACACCCCGCAGATGGAACGCAATGGAGAAAGATCGACAGAGAGTTCAAAGATTTTGCAGCTGACGCAAGGAACATAAGATTTGGTCTAAGTACAGATGGCATGAATCCTTTTGGCGAGCAGAGCTCCAGCCATAGCACCTGGCCCGTGACTCTATGCATCTACAACCTTCCTCCTTGGTTGTGCATGAAGCGGAAGTTCATTATGATGCCAGTGCTCATCCAAGGTCCGAAGCAACCCGGCAACGACATCGATGTGTACCTAAGGTCATTAGATGATGAACTTTTACAGCTGTGGGGCAGACCTGGTGTCCGTGTGTGGGATGAGCACAAAGAAGAGGAATTTGACCTACGAGCGTTGCTTTTCGTAACCATCGACGATTGGCCTGCTCTTAGTAACCTTTCGGGACTGTCAAATAAGGGATACAATGCATGCACGCACTGCTTACATGAGACTGAAAGTGTACATTTGCCAAATTGTAAGAAGAACGTGTACCTTGGGCATCGTCGATTTCTTCCAAAAATTCATCCAGTAAGAAAGAAAGGCAAGCATTACAACGGCAAGGCAGATCACCGGCCGAAGCCTACGGAACACACTGGTGCTGAGGTATTTGATATGGTCAAGGATTTGAAAGTCATCTTTGAAAAGGGTCCTGGCGGACAATCAGTTCCGAAGGGAGCTGACGGGCACGCAGCCATGTGGAAGAAGAAATCTATATTCTGGGAGCTAGAATATTGGAAAGTCCTAGAAGTCCGCTCTGCAATCGACGTGATGCACGTTACGAAGAATATTTGCGTGAACCTCCTAAGCTTCTTGGGCGTGTATGGGAAGACAAATGATACAAAGGAAGCACGGCAGGACCAGCAACATTTGAAAGACCCTGATGACCGGCATCCGGAATGGTTTCAAGGTCGTGCCAGCTACGCTCTGACCAAAGAAGAGAAGGTCATCTTTTTTGAATGCCTGAGCAGTATGAAGGTCCCGTCTAGATTCTCGTCCAATATAAAGGGAATAATAAACATGGCGGAGAAAAAGTTCCAAAACCTGAAGTCTCACGACTACCACGTGATTATGACGCAATTGCTTCCGATTGCTTTGAGGGGGCTCCTGCCGGAAAATGTTCGAGTAGCCATTGTGAAGCTATGTGCATTCCTCAATGCAATCTCTCAGAAGGTAATCAATCCAGAAGTTCTACCACGGTTACAGAACGATGTGATCCAATGTCTTGTCAGTTTCGAGTTGGTGTTCCCGCCATCCTTCTTCAATATTATGACGCACCTCCTGGTTCACCTAGTCGAAGAGATTTCCATTCTCGGTCCTGTATTTCTACACAATATGTTCCCCTTCGAGAGGTTCATGGGAACATTAAAGAAATATGTTCGTAACCGTGCTAGGCCAGAAGGAAGCATCGCCAAGGGCTATGGAAATGAGGAGGTAATTGAGTTTTGTGTTGACTTTGTTCCTGACCTTAAGCCGATTGGTCTTCCTCGATCGCGGCACGAGGGGAGACTAAGTGGAAAAGGCACGATCGGAAGGAAATCAACGATATGTATGGACGGCCATTCTCTCGATCGAAGCACACCACACAGTTCTGACCAATTCCACCTTGGTGGCTCCGTACTTTGAGAAACACAAGAATATTTTACGCTCGGACAACCCTGGGAAGCCTGAATCCTGGATTAGGAAGGCCCACATGGAGACTTTCGGCAGTTGGTTGAGAAAACATTTAATGAATGACGATCATGTTGTAGATCAGCTGTACATGTTGGCCAAGACACCATCTTCGACTATAACGACTTTCCAAGGGTACGAGATAAATGGGAATACATTTTACACGATCGCCCAAGATAAAAAGAGCACCAACCAAAACAGTGGTGTCCGCTTTGATGCAGCAACCGAGAATGGGCAAAAGGTCACATATTATGGTTACATAGAGGAGATATGGGAACTTGACTATGGACCCTCCTTTACGGTCCCTTTGTTCTGGTGCAAATGGTTCAAGCTAACAGGAGGTGGGGTAAAGGTGGACCAGCAATACAGAATGACAATGGTGGATTTCAACAATCTTGGTTACCTTGACGAACCATTCGTCCTAGCGAAAGATGTCGCTCAGGTTTTCTATGTGAAGGACATGAGTAGCAAACCGAGGAAACGGAAAGATAAGAAAATGATCAGTACATCATGCGATGATCCAAAGCGCCACATTGTTCTTTCAGGGAAAAGAAACATCGTGGGAGTGGAGGACAAGACAGACATGTCAGAAGATTATAATATGTTTGCTGAAATTCCGCCCTTCAAAGTGAACACCGACCCAAGCATTAAGTTAAATGATGAGGATGCTCCATGGATACGGCACAATCGTAAGCAAGCAGGGACAAAAGGAAAGAAATGATGTGTAATAATTTATTGTACCAAACTTTGTTGAATGGATCATGTGAATTATATTACCCGTGATGTGTTTGGTGTCCATTTTCGAATGATTCAATTGACTCGAGATAGCACTGATGATACATGAAATTTGGAGTGATTCAGTCATACTCCTGCCTAGGCGTATAATATGCATACTCGTAGTCTTCATAGCCGCCGCCGTTGTACTGGTAGTCGTCGCCTTCTAAGTTGCCGCCGTCGTCGTCGCTGCTGTCGTCGCTGTCGTCGGGCGGCGCTCGTGGCTCGAACTGAGGGTAGCGCAGGCGGGGGATATCGTCGGCCGTGATGTAGTCCATGACGCTCTGCAGAGTCTGGCCGTACCACCATAGCCGACGGCCGGCCTCGTGGAAGTTCCCAGGAGGCAGACCGTCCTCCTCATACCTGGCGAGCGCCCTCTCACGCCGATTGATGAAGAAGGCATCCCAAGTATGCTGGTTATCGGGATGCCAGCGGGGATTCATCCGCTGCTCCGGCGTGAGGTCGAGGTAGTAGTGGTTCGTGATGGCCGCCCGGCGCGCTGCACTCGAGGGACGGGAGGGACCGGCACGCCGCCGGCGCTTAGGCTCCAGCCGGCGGGGACGCGGTAGCCCGGTGGGCAAGGGTAGTTTGAGGCGCAAAGCTCCTCCACCTGCTGGTAGGTTAGAGTGGGTGCGGGGGAAGCCATGAGAGAGTGATGAGAGATTCTAGAGATGTGATAATGCTGGCCAAGCCGGGCTACATATATGTAGTGATAAATGGCGGGAAAAATGGGAGCGGGAAGACAGGAGGCGGGAAGAAAGTGGCGGGAAGAAAGAGGCGGGAAGAAATTGGCGGGAAGAAATTGGCGGGAAGAAAGATGCGGGAAGACAGGGAAGAAATGGCGGGAAGACGAGGCGGGAAGAGGGGGTCGGCGGAAAGACAGAGGCGGGAAGAGGGGGCCAACGAGAAGACAGAGGCGGCCGGGAAGAAATTTTGAATTGAATTAGTTTTATTTTTATGAATTTTTTTATAATTTGTATTTTTAAAATTTTGAATTGAATTAGTTTTATTTTCTGAATTTTTTGATATATTATTTGTATTTTTAAGATTTTGAATTGAATTAGTTTTATTTTTCTGAATTTATTGATGTATTATTTGTATTTTTAAAATTTTGAATTGAATTAGTTTTATTTTTATGAATTTTTTGATATATTATTTGTATTTTTAAAATTTTGAATTGAATTAGTTTTATTTTTCTGAATTTTTTGATATATTATTTGTATTTTATGATTTATGAAATGAATTAGTTTTATTTTTCTGAATTTATTGATATATTATATGTATTTTAAACATTTTGAAATGAATTAGTTTTATTTTTCTGAGTTTTTCTGTATTTTTAACATTTTGAAAAACAAAAAGTAATTTGAAAAATACCTTTAGTCGCGGTTGGCCTCGCCAACCGCGACTAAAGGTCTGTGCGCGCGGGAACGAAAAACCGGGCGAAAAAAGCCTTTAGTCGCGGTTGGTCTGGCCAACCGCGACTAAATGGTACCCTTTAGTCGCGGGTCTCCTCCCCAACCGCGACCAAAGGGGGGGCTATAAATACCCGCGCGCCGCCTGAGCGGTTCATTCTCTTCTTCCTTGGTTCATTCGCTCCGACGCCCGCGCTCGATCAACGACGACGCAGAGGCACGCCGCCAACGACGACGCCAAGGACGCCGCCGCCCGCCGCCACGCCGCTGCCTCTCGCTCTCGCCAAAGACCGCGCGCGCCAAAGACCTCGCCCGCCGCGCGCGCCAAAGATCGACCTCGCCCTCGCCGCCGCCTCGCTAGCTCTCGCCAAAGACCTCGCCCTCGCCGCGCCGCCGCCTCGCTCTCGCCAAAGACCGCCGCCGCTAGAGAGGCCGGGCGCTGCCGGCCGCCGCACGCGCGGGGAGATCGGGTCGGCCGGGCGGCGCGCGCGCGCCAGTACAGGGGAGAGGAGAGAGGAAGGAGAGAGAGGGGAGGGGAAGGGCCCCGGCCGATTTTTTTTTTGTTTTTTGTGTTTTTTGTCTTTTTAATTTTAACTACTTAATTAACCAAAACTTTGGAATGTTATTAAGTAAAAATAAAAATATAGTACTTTGGTTTAACTAAATTTTAAAATATAAATTTGATTTAACTAAAATTTAAATTAAATCTCTATCTTATAACAACATTAACTGCACCGAGGCCCCACCGGCTGGTGCACCGACGATCGAAATTACTGCACCGGAGCCTCTGGTGGTCGAAATTACTGCACCGGAGCCTCCTCGCTACCCCGTGGACGATATAAAGGAGATGAAAGAATGTCATCTGTATTGTCCTATCGGGAACATGTCCATGAAGGTAGCCATCGGCAGTGCTTTACCATGTTTACCTGGAGCACTCCACCACAACAACCCCATTCAAGATGGCTATGCTCGTGTCACGGTGGAGGACATAGTCCAAGGGTTTGAGGACCTGAACATTGACATTGCTACACCTGAAGGGGCGAGAAGACTTGGAGATGTCAAGCGCCAGTTCATTCTATGGCAAAAGAAGTTTATCAAGTTTCCAGGCGAGGCGCCAACAAGTCCACCCCCCTACGGTGGTGGTGGTGGCGGTGGCGGTGGTGGTGGTGGTGCTTCACCTACACCTCCTTCACGTCAGCCGACGCCGCCCCCCAATTCACCTCCGGCGGGTAAGCAGCCGCCGCCCCCTAGTCCGCCCCGGCGGGTGCGCACGCCGCCCCAATCCACCTCCGGCGAAGAAGCAGAAGCAGCAGTCCTGGAGTATTAACCCGGACCCTTATATACCTAAGATAACAAAGGTACCGGAGCCATCACTGAAGCCTCTCCCCACGAGGCCTTGGGAACGTAGTGCCGAGGAAGTCGAGGCGGCCGCGACTGCTGAATATGAGAAATGGAAGGCGGGCTGCAAGAAGAAAAGAGAGCCCGAGCCCAAGCCAGTATTTTCTGATGAGCAAAAGAAGTGGGCTAAGTCATTTTTGAACACACCGTCCCAAGCCGCGAAGAATCTGCCTGACGACTATGCACGTGAACTTCGTAATCAGGCACGCATGTTCAAGGAGAAGAAAGAGGAGGCCGAGAAAGCGGAATTAGAAAGTAAAAAAAGCGGGAAACGAGTTGCCCAGCTCGGGGAACAAAGTAAACAATCGATTGCCCCGCTTATAGTGACAGCCGCCGGTCCGGATGCCCCCGATATCATAGAAGCTGCGGCAGCAAAGGGATTGACTGTAACGAATGCCAGAGAACAAGCGGCCAACTTAGGTATTACTCTTCGTGAACTGTTAGGCCTTGATGAGGTGCCAGTGAAGGAGGTAGTACTTACATATGTGAAGAATGGGCCTCTCGTCGAGCCTGCGCAGGAAGAGGATCTACCTCCACAAATGAAAGGTCTACTGAAATGGTACAAGGGTTACATAAAAAATAAAAACGCCAAAGAATATATTTATGCGGAAGTTGGATATGAGCATCACTTCAAACATTACTCTGTACAAATTCATCTGAGTGAATTGTTCCAGCTTTTCAATCTGCGCGAGCTCGACAAATCTATCATCAGTTGCTACGTTCTGTAAGTGATTTATTTCTACCCCATCTCGTTCATATTGCCTGCACAATATATATGTCCTAACTATATTGTTGTGTCCGCTATTATACATGCAGATTGAAGATTAAGGAATGCAGAGTAAGGAACATCGATGATGTTGGGTTCATTGACCCACACATCGTTAATAGATATACGTTACAGCATCACCCCGCCGACGTGGAGGCAGACCTGTGGCAGTTTCTTACAAAGCAGGAACTCAAAAGTGATATTCTATTTCCTTACCATTTTGGGTGAGTGTTTATGTCTTGAGCACATTCTCTTTTGTTTACTCCATGCATGGTATGTGGCCGGCTAATCGATGAGTTATGCATGACGTACTGTGCATGTATCGTGTCCGCAGGTTCCACTGGATTCTGCTAGTAATTAAAGTTGACAAATTAGAATGTCTCGTCCACGACTCTCTGAATATGGATCCGGCGCTTTGGGCCGACATGAGAAAAATGATTCAAAAGTAATTGTTTTCATTCATTTGCGCTCTATATCGATCGGCCTATTTCGTTCATTTCCTAATTAAGCTTCAAGTAATTAACTAATAACTCTCTTGTTCATTTAATTTTCTTTGCCTCGTAGGGTTTGGAGACGTTTCCCAGATACAAAGGTCGGTGAATTCAAAAAAGAGCTACATTTCATGCGGTCAAAGGCTAAGAATGGTGGCGATATTCAGCCACCGGGGACCAATCTATCTGGATACTATGTCTGTGAGATGATCCGGAGATACACCTCTGAGCGTGTTCCGAGTGATACCAATGCTAAGAGGAATAACCTCCGGATGATGCTTAGTCCAGAAGCTCGCTTCCGACCACTTCAAGAGGAACTAGCTGGATGGTTCAGGAGGGAAGTCCTCGATCCTAAAGGAGAACACCATTACGAGGACGTAGAACTATACATGCATTAAATTATGTATGGAAACTTGTTCAAACTTGTATATGGTCATCCGATGATATTGAATATATATTGTATATTCCTCGGCCATTCTTTTTGGTTCTAATTTCAAATTTGTTTGAAATTGTACATTCATATGCATGTATGTAGTACCGTAGAATATGTGAAACTCCTTCAAAATTACAATAAAGCACAAAAGAAATAAAACAATACAAATTAAACAGAAAACGGGTTTAGGGGGGGGGGGGGGGCTGGTTTAGGGGGGGCCTAAAACCCTAAACCTGTGGCGGCCTTTAGTCGCGGTTGGCCAGAAGAACCGCGACTAAAGGTCCTCCGCCCCGACGGTCGCCTAGCGCCCACGTGGACGGGCCTTTAGTCGCGGTTCGTAAGCAACCGCGACTAAAGGGGGGGGCTTTAGTCGCGCTAATTTGGTCGCGGTTGCGCAACCGCGACTAATGGCAGTTGCGAACCGCGACCAAAGGCCCTTTTTCCACCAGTGCCTGCTGAAGATGGCCTGAGGCCTCGTGTTGACGTCGGTGGCGACGGCGGCGACAAGGACAGGGACAGCCGCCCTGAAAAGTCAACATCGCCCACAATAGAAGGGCTATGATTTTTTTTCGATTATTCGTGGGAGGAAAGAGAGGCTCTGCAGACTGCAGTGCACGGGGAAGTCTGGGATAAGTCTAGGATACTAGGATAATAGAGTGTAGGTGTTGAGTAGGTTAACAAAAGCCTCTTTGATTTAGAAGATTTTTGAAGGACTTACATATTTCAGAATTAATTTGTTTATACGTTAGAAACGTATCATTTGTAAAGTTGCAAACTAATCCCTCTGTTTCTCAAAATAAGACATACTCCCTCCGTCCCAAAATGTAAGATGTCTATAAATTAGTTAAAAGTCAACGTTTTTAAAGTTTGACCAAGTTTATACACAAAAATATGAGCATTTACAATATTCAATCAATGGATTCACCAGAAAGTATATTTTCTTAATGTGTCCATTTGATATTGTAGATGTAAATATTTTTCCCTAAATATTTGGTCAAAGTTAGTAAAATTTTACTTTTGACTGATCCGTAGATGCCTTACATTTTGGGATGGAGAGATCGGAGTATAAATTTTGCTTAAAGTAAAATAGTGTATAGATTGACCAAGTTTGTGAGAAAAACTATAAGCATCTACATTGTCAAATTAATATTATTAAATAGTGAATACAATGTATTTTCATATTATGTCAATATTGTATCATAGTTGTCAATATTTTTTCTAGAATCTTGATGAAAGTTAACGCCGATTGACTTTCAGATAAAAACTTATGCCTTGTTTTATGAAATGGAAGGAGCATATGATTTTTTTCCCTTTCATCTACACTAGATTTCACACAAAACTGGAACTGTAACAATACAAGTCAAGAGAAGGTCGGTTATAACCTCTTGGTTTTGTTCGCTACCGTTGTATTTTCATCATGTAAATGAAGTGACAACTACTACTCAAATTGCGGTTTAATTAATTGCCACGGCTTTATCTAGTATCTGGACACGTTTCAACATGTATCTAGACAAAACTGTGATAATTAATAAGAGAGATGCGAAACGTTACGAGTTCCAAGACAGACGACATGCAATTGGATCTCGGCCTCCTGCTGGCGCCGCCGCTGATCGCCTCGTCTCTGTGGCCTTTGGTCCATGGAGGCGTGGTGGATCTCGGCCCTCGTCAATGGGAGGGCTCCGCCCCCTATTTTGAGGGCTTCGTTCTTCATTTTTAGGGTCAAGGTTTGTAGGGGTGGCGCTTAGGTGGTGGTGGCGGTGTCTCGCGTGCAATAAGGTCTCCCCGGCTTCAACCTCATCTCGGCAGCAGCGTCAAGAGGCTTGTGGGAGTGGTGTGGTCTTCGAGGATTTCATATACTTGTGGGGATCTTCGGATCGTCAAGGAGCTTCATCGGCAGTTCTTCCTTCTTCTTTGTCTCTTGGATGGATGTGGTCTTTTTGACCCGTTCGGCGACTTCCCGTCCGCAACAAACAATGTCAGGCCGACTCAGGGAGGAGCGGCAGCGGCGGCACGCCGTCGACACGGTCTGGAGGTTGAAGGTGAAGGGCTTCTCAAGGATCTCGTTGTAATTTTCGTTTTTCTTAGAGTGCTTTGTACTATTTGTTGTTTCTTTTAATGCAAATCTTATTAAAAATAAGCTGTGATAATTAATTTGGAACGAACTCTATCTTCATGTGGGAATAAATCCGCCAGACTACTACACTTGAGCACAAGGTATCCCCTCATTGGCGGAGCCGCTGCTAAACAAGGGTTATAACTTCTAGGACAGCGCAACAAGCAAAATCTATGTAATTTTGAACTTTGTACACCCATTCGACTGAATCTTGCTCCGCCAATGTTACCCATGCAGCGCAGGTTCGTTTGGATACCACATGTAACACTTTGGCCCACATTCAATATCATCATGCGCGCTCAAGGACCAGACCTGTGCACACTAGCTAGTAGACTTGTTTGGTTGATTATAATTAGTTATAAGAGTAGTGCGCAATATTTAGGGCATCTCTAGCGGCGCGACGTATTTCGGTGTCCGCTAGCGTCCGTTTGCATCGGTCGAAATGGTCGAAATTGACCGCGCGTCCGTTTGTATCGGGGGTGGCTCCAGCGGCACGACGCATTATTTGGCCGAATCATTTGTTTTAACATGAAAACATAATTTACATAGTTTAAACATGAAAAAAACCCTAACGCCTACTGTTGCTCGTCGTCGCTGTCGAGCACGATGAGCTCCGGTATCGCCCACGGCCAGTTGCCATCCAGGGGAGCATACACCGGGCGCGCCGGCGGTGCTGGAGGTGGAGGCGCCCAGGGCTGCGGCGCGGACGCGGAAGCGCTGACCGCCGTGCATGAGCCTCCCCAGCGTGACGGGGAGCGGCACCCTCTTGCTACCGCTGCCGGAGGCTTCGAAGTCGTTCTTCTTCCCCATGGCGCTGCGGCGGTGGTGGTGCGAGTGGAGGCGTGAGCGAAGGAGGAACGCGGCCGGTGGACTTTTAAAGGCGGCCGCGCGCGGGATACGATGTCATTGAAGGCGGCGCAGAAGCCCAGCCGCCGCCCGTCAGTGCGCGCGCAGAACAGGCAGCCGCGTCATTGATGGCGAAGGTTGCGGCGCAGACGCAGAAGCGCTGACCGCCGAAGCGATGCCCTCGATGCAGACTCGCTGCCAGGCGAGCCCGGTGAGACGCGAGCGGACGGCCCGGTCACTTTGCGTCGCGCCGCTGGAGATGGTGCCAGACGCATTTTCGGTAAAGGCGGACGCAAATGGTCGCGCCGCTGGAGATGCCCTTACAATGTGATGTCCTATTGGTCCTCCATTTCACAACACGTCCATCGTGCCGTCCCATGTTTCCTTCGAAATCATTATCGTGCAAACTCGTAGATCCTTCCCTGTCACATTTCATACCATTGGACGCTAGCGGGGTCAAATCCGGGTAGATATGCAAGTGGGGTCCCATCCCACAATGTAGTTCATTTTGTGATATCTAATTCAAATTTTGATGTCGGGTTCGAAATAAAAAAAATCACAAAATAAACTATAACTCGGGATTTGGCAAGATCCCGTTTGACACCTTAAATCAGGGTCATAATTGCCCCGATCAAACGTCCATCAAGCCGTTAGGGCATCTCCAGCGGCGCGACGCAAATGGTCGCTGAGCGACCGTTTTCGTCCGCCGTGACCGGAAATGCGTCTGGGCCCTGCTCCGTCTCCGCGGACGCTCGGCGGTCGCGCCGAGTGACCGCCGAAAAAGACGTAGGACCCGCGCGTCAGTGGCAGCGAGGCCGATATAATTCCCGCCACTGGCCATTCCCCGCGCGAAAAAGCAAACTAGACCGGCGCGAAACATTCCAGAAGCGATGGACGTCCTCGCCGCCGCAGCCACCGCCATGGATGCGGATCAAACCCTCGCCGCCGCACCCGCCGCCGCCCCACACTCCCCCGTAGCCACGACCGTAGCCACAATGGAGGGTCCGCCGGAAGCAAAGCGGGCCGGCACCGGCGGCGGCCGGGAGGCAAAGGCGAAGGCTGCAAAGAAGGTGCTCTCCCCGGAGGAGAAAGTGATCGAGGCCGCGAAACATCGCTGCCGGCGCAGGAACCAGAAGATGAAGATTTCCGCGGCCGCCAACCAGCAGGCGTGGCAGATGCAGATCAAAGCCGGCGTCGCGCAAGTAACCCTCCATCCGACCTTGGCGGAGGGCTACATGCTCGTCAAGAGAGAGGGGATCGCCGGCGTCGCTCCTCCATCCTCGTCGGTCAGCTCGGTAAGTTCCCAGCTGCGTCCTGGAACTCCCGCTCCCTTGCAGGGCCACCCGGCGTCGCGGTTCGCGTCCGGCCTGCCGCCGGTGGAGTTGACCGGGGCGACGGAGCAGTTCAACGGGGCGGCTGTTCCCGACCTCAACCGGACTCCTAGAAGCGGTGACTCCAGCTCGGGCGCGACACAGAAGACGCGCCAGGTGCCGGAGGAGAGCATGTCGCAGCCCCGCATCCTGTTCGACGAAATGGCGCCGGCTGCCCCGACGATGGACGACCCGGTACGTGAGCTCTCTCAATGTGTGCGTTCGCCGTGTTTCATGCGTCTGACGTCCGGTGATTCGTAGGAGTATTGGAAGGACCGCCGTGAGGCTGACATCCAGGAAATTATCTTCGGCGGCGGCTTCGTTCGCGGTGATCCGGCCGGGACCCCGCTGGATGACTGGGAGCCAACGGCAGATGAACGCGCGGAGGACATCGAAACCGCACTCCTGTTCGCCACCCAGCAGACGCATCCAACACCCGTGTCGGTGGACGACTTCGACGATGCGCCAACAAAGCCTGCGAAGAAGAAGGGGGAGAGCCACAGGACACAAGGCTTCGTCGACGAGGAGGACAAGTGCTTGTGCGAAGCATGGCTTGCATCGAGCAACGATTGCATTAATGGCGCGCAGCAAAAGGGTAAGGTCTATTGGGCCAAGGTCTCGCAGCAGTACAACGAGACCAGGCGGCACCCGCCCTACAATATCACAAGCCCTCGGACGTTAGAGTCCCTCCGAAAAAGATGGAACTACATCAAGCAAGAGACAGCCAAGTTTTGCTCGGCGGTCGAACATGCTGTTAACAACCCCGTAAGCGGCGCTGGCGTCATGACAGTGGTAAACACGATAGAACCATCAACATTCAACACTATGTGCATCATTCTATGTAAATCATTGGCGGCTATGAATGCATGTATCCCGCGCCTTGGAGAAGTTCAGGGCGACGCATAAGAAGGGCTTCCATATGGTCCATTGCTGGAACGTGCTCAAGGACGCCAACAAGTGGATGACAAGCAATGCGGCCTACAACGAAGCTGTGAGGAATGGGACAGCGATCAACCTCGACGGCGAGGACGACGATCAAGGCCGTCCAGCCCTTCCACCTCGTCCACGAGGCCACAAGGCTACGAAGGCCGATCTACAGCGGGAGGCGCAGGCCCTTGCGTTCACCATGAGCATGGAGAAGATGATGGCCGACAATCGTGCCGCCTAGGCTGCTAGGGACGACAAGAGGCGTCTGGAAAAAGAGGCCGCAGCTGCCATCTACCACAACCTCGCCAAAGAGGTAATTGAGGTCCAAAAGGCAGACGCCAAGGCCAAATTGCTTGATGCCGAGGCTAGGAGGATGGACGCCAAGGCCAAGATCCTTGCGGAGGACACTAGAATCATGCTAGCCGACTTGAGCAGCGTCGACGACGACACCAGGGCCTGATTCATGAAGAGGCGCGCCGAAATCCGCGCGCGAGACGCCTGATCGCCGGCGCCATGCGCCTAGCACCTTGGCCTCCTTTTGGACATTTTTATTGCTGCACAGGCCTTGTTGTGCCCCTTTTGGTCTCCACTTTGCGCAGTCCGATATGCAAAGTGGGGTGAACTTGTTTCAGCCCTCAAAATGCGGCTGTAAATTTGGTGCAAAAGTTTATGTGTGCTTCTATTTTTTGAATTCTGGCCTGCGCCCAAAATGCGTCGCCCCGCTGGAGCCAGCCCCAGACGCAAACGGACACGCGACCATTTCCGCGTCCGCCTCGCGACGCAAACGGACGCCCGCGGACATTTTGGGTGTCCAAAATGCGTCGCGCCGCTGGAGATGCCCTTAGGGTTAATATGGTGGTCTCCGCCTGTGGGGTGCCATGTGTGACCTTCCGACTCCGTCCGAGCCAAGGTCCTTCCCTTCGTAATCACGACCGCCACTCTCGTATACTTGAAACACTAGTTAAACCAGCCTACATCAAATCTCACTGATTCTGACTGTTCACTACTTCCTCTGCTCACTATTATTAGAGCATCTCCACGGGCGCGCCCCATAGCGGCCCCGATAGCGATTTGGGGGTCGGCATGGTTTTTGGGCTCGCACCGATACGTCCCAAATGGCGACGGCTAGTTTTCGAGCCCAATAGAATCGCTGGCATCCCAGTGTCAGCCCCTTCGCGTAGGGAGCGAATCGGGCGCGCCTGCGCCTCGCGGCACGTCAGAAAACGAGCGTGGGCTCCGCTTGGCAGCCAGACACACCGATTTCCCGCCTCCTACCCACGCCCGAGCCCACTCCCACCCCTCTAGATCGCCACCGTCGCCATCGCCGCCGCACCCCCTGCTTGCAATAGACACTGCCGCATGTCTAGGAACCTCCATCCATCGACACGGCCGCCACCCCCTCGACCGGTGACCGTTGTTTCGCCCGAAACAGAGCTCGCCGCCACCGCGGCACAACCGCCCCACCCGCAAGGTGTTCGTCCGATTGCCTCGATGGAGAGCGACGACGAGATGATGGTGCAGCTATTCACGGAGGAGCAGAACGCTGAGGCTGTCCGGTGGCAACAACAGCAGCTGATTCTGACGAGCATGTTGCGTGTTTGCCAGCCTTTCTTTGTCGTGCCTCAGCACGGTGGCTCAAATCCAGGCAAGAGGAGGAACATCAACTTACATCGTCAAGCCGGCGCAATGCTGGTTGACACCGACTACTTCAACAATGACGCGACTCATTCGTCGAAGGAATTTTGGCGCCGGTTTAGAATGAAGGAGTTGTTCTTGAAGATTGTCTACGGCGTCAGGGGAGTACGACAACTACTTCGTTGCCAAGCAAGATTGCACAGGTTTTGCGAGCCGTCATAGCGGTGTTGCTAAAGACTATTTGAGAGCACCAAGAGAAGATAATACAGCTCGGATTCTGCAAAAAATGCAGCAAGAGGGTTTTCTGGGATGCTCGGAGCATTGACTGTATGCATTGGGGGCTGGAAGAATTGCTCTTTTGCTTGGCAGGGGATCTACAAGGGGCATACTGGTGAGTGCAGTGTCATTCTTGAGGCGGTGGCAGACCATGACCTTTAGATTTGGCATGCATTTTTTGGCATGGCAGGAACAAACAATGATATCAACGTGATTGTATGTGCGATTGTATGAATTATTGATATTTGTGTGATTGTATGAATTTTTATATTTGTGTGATTGTATGATTTGTTTGGTTGTATGAATAATTTAAGTACTATTTGTTTGATTGATTGTATGAATAATTTAAGTACTATTTGTTTGATTGCATGAATAATTTAAGTATTATTTGTGTGATTGTATGAATTACTGAATATAGTATGAATAAAATGTGATTGATATGTTGTTTCAAAATATTGTAAAAAAACAAAGGTTTGGGGGCGCCGGTGGGGAACAACGTCTCCAAAATAGAGGATGCACTGCACATACAGCAGCGCCGATGACCCTGCCGGCGACTATATGAGGCACGTTGGTGGAGATGCTCTTAGTTTGCCAAAACTTGTTATACTAGTGAAGGCATGGAGTATTACTTTGGAAGTATAATTGAGCAAGGGTACAACACTACGGCTGAACGTGATCGTATGTGATATCTTAATTATCGCGTGGTACGGTAGACGTGATAAGCTACTTTCAAATAATAAAAAAGTACGTGATATCTTAATTAAGCTCGGAACTCTGAAGATCTAATTACCTCGGTTTCTTTTTGTTGGAGTGCTTCATTATTTTTGCTTACCGGTAGTTGTCCAACAAAGGTCAGAGAATCTTCACGAGCGGTGCTAGTCAATCGTGGGACGTACGGTGCTGCAGGAGCAGCTGTATGCCTGGTTGCAAAAACCAATCACCTTTACCTCCGTAACCTGGGAAATTCTGCCATCTTTCTCTCTCACCCTCTGATCTCTCTGATCAATTCCTCCTCCCGAGGACACGACAGTTACAGTTCACAATCTTTCTTACGACCGACACAGTGACTGCATCATCAGGCCCACTACTCCAAAATAAGGTTAATCTACGCTGCGACCTGCAAACCAAACGATTTGTTTAGGGCTTAAGATTGGTTGGGACGCGATGGGGTCTGTCGTTAGCGGCGTCGCGGCGTATTTGGCCCGTCCGCCGGAGAACCTTCCCCCATGCGACGCACGCATAGTATCGCCCACGGTCAGTCACGGGCAGGCATCACCGTCGACCGTTTCCGGGCGGGCCACGGAGGAAGAATCCGATGTGTGAAGTGTGACGCTGATGCGCGCGCGTCCTCTTGATGCGTGCGCTTGGAGGCTAGCAACAGCTTTCTAGTCACAATCATGGGTACCCTATATAGGGCGCGCGTGCCATGTGGCCGATGGGAACAGCAAGCTCGGTCCTGCTTCCGAGTTTTTACCATGAGGCGATGGGGTTAACCTGTATGCATAACAGATGCATTCAGCCATACATGTACAAGTTTTTGCACGTACGATTACAGTATTTGCATCTGCTTTGTTTGTGCACAAGTCACGGTAGCTAGTGATACAATCATCACTGGAGTGAAAGTAACACAGGACGCTTATTGCATGCTACAGCTAGACTGGGTACCTTGATTTGATCCAGTGTCTGAATGAAGTCTCTAGCGGCGTGATTAGTTGCTCACAAAGGTCTTTTTCGCTGGAGAAACGAAAATAGGCTGTTTGGTTATTCATGGGCTAAAGATTTTCTGCACCGAACTTTAAAGCAGCCAACAAGTTGGCCTTAAGAGCAACGCTCGCGTGCGAGCTAATCTGCATCATTTTAATTGTTCTCTATCTACAAAACGGTGAGTCGGTTTGAAATATGATGAACACGAAAAAGATACGTATCGATGTTATGAATAAATTTTAATGAACGGTTTTTTGTTTCGTGGAGTATTAGAATGGCAATTTTGTGTTCCGTTTGAAGCTTTTTTTGGCCGAATTTAGTAAAATTCGTTGCAACAATTCACACGTTTCAAAATTCCTTCGACGAGGCACTGTGGCATACGACTTTCATTTCAAAGTTTTCAGCTTCGACATTCATAAAAGATCTACTCGTTTACGACTGTCGAAACTAAAAACTTTGAACACGAAAGTAGTGTGAAATGATCAGGTGAAGCTACTACTCCTCGACTGAATTTTGAAATGGTCGACAGTGTGCGAAAAATTAACTAAGCTCGTTCACAAATGGCTCAAAATAGAACACGGGAACCTATTTTGAAACACTCGACGAAACAACGAACCGACGATGGGAATGAAATCACAATTCGAGGCGCATCTTTTCCATGTAGACCTTGTCACGATCGATCAATAATGGTTAGCCAGATTAGAGGTGATTATACAATCCTCCTCAACCTGTGGGCAACAAACAAAGTGCTTCTCGTTTCTCCACTCAAGTCCAAGTAAAATTTTCGGCATCCAAACAAAGTATCAAAGTTGGCCCAAGGCTTGTTTCCACTCATGCGGTAGCAGTTGGACCATTTGCATGTAATGGACCGAAACGCGAAATTTTCATGCGAGCAATAAATCACGCCCTAGATGAGTTAATTTGATCGCGCGGTCACAGCATTCGCGGAGAGCTCACTATGTTAATGTTGGCTATTAATTTACAACGCTGCACGCGGTCAGGTTTATGCCCACATGGGAAGCTCCCCACTAATAACACCTACTCTCCCGTCAACAACTAGTGTGGTGTCGGTGCTGGAACCTAAATACCTATCCACAGAAGAGAAGTGTTTGTCTTCCACAACTCATACTCTCCTTGGGGTAAATAGCTCTTGTGCGGCGGCATAGAGGCGAATTGTCTAAAAGCGTCATTTTTGGTTAAATAGCTCTCGTGCGACGATTCTCGTGGCACAAATCGCTTCTCTGTGACGATAGAGCTTAACTGCAGAAGACAGGTTAGCGGTTGGAATTATGTGAGCATGATGGTACCCATAACTTATCCGCATCAACACAGGACCCGCGGGAGCTCCACCGAGCGCGATACTCACCTCTTGCCCACCTCACAACGCGAGACCAACATCATAACCACCTTACGGTGTGGGATCTAGAAATCCCAGCTGGTACAAGACAGAGCCATCTAACCCCCACGCCAGAGCCATCCCCTGCGACCGTTCCGACCGTTGAATCCTCCCCTGCATCCTCCTATCCCTCTTCTTCTCCGGCGACAAAGCGCGGCAACGGCAGCGATAGATGTCGACAAGAGCTAAAAGAAGTGTTCTTTGGGTGCACGTTTGTTTTTAGCCCAAACATCTTTTATCATTGGGTCTGGCTAGGTATTACTTGGGCATGGCCTTTTCTTCTATTCGTTGTTCAATTTTTTCCTACTAAACTAAACATTGCACCCACATTTCACATTGTCATACGAACTGAAATAGATCAAACAAAGGGTGACTTGGTGTTTCATTGTTTCAAGTCTTAGCCAAATAAAAAATATCCATGTCAAGATAACTGCAACACTAATTACACTGTCTAATGACTAATGATCACATAGACAACTCCAATATGGAAAATCAACTGTTTCTCTATGGCACTGTCATGGTACTTAAGTTAATGCAAAAAAAAAAATTTGCAGCCAGTTGCTATGCAGAACATATGCCCAATATGAAAAATCAACTGTTGTGTAATCGCAACCGGAAAGACGTACCCTTGAAGGAGGCAGAACACGAGCTTCAACACGAGCTATTGGTAGAAGTAAGAATCATGACATAGTTTGCTCGTTCAATAGAAATAAATATTTCAAACGTCTTCTTCAAGATTTCGAAGACCATGGATCTTTCAAATGTAAATATTATTTAGTTTGTTATTGCATTACTCTAGTATTTCTCTTGCCCAATACTAATATTTTTTAAGTCTTACGTGTGTGATGGAGATTGTTAAGAGGCCAGAGCACTAATCATGCTTAAATTTTAAATTAAATGTACAAATTTAGCATAAATAAATATCTTTTAAAAAATTCTAGAGTAGGGGGTAATGGCCCCCTGCCCTACGATAACTTCACTATTGTGAATAAGGGGTCCTTGATATCGTTTTACCCTAGAGCCTTCGAAATCTATGGACCGGCCCTGGATATAGGCTCTGTTTCAAGTTGGACGTCTAAAGAAGAATGCATAAGCAGGGGCGGACCCACGTTGTGCCAGCAGGTAGCCAATGACACCGGGTAAATTTTCGTAATACCTTATATACTCGTATAGGATATACAAGGTGTGACACCCTCAATTTCTGTAGATGGACACCAGCACCCGGTAAAACTCGAGTGACCCAGCCTAGCAGCTAAGCGTGATACGGCCCAAAAGATTGCAGCGGCAAGCTAGCAGGCCTACCAAGCGAGGCGGGGAGTGTTGTACACCGACCTGGTCGGTGTGTACGGGCCACCGCACACCCCACCGACCAGGCCGGTTGGTTGGGCCGCGGCCCATTAGTAGTAGGTACATTTTTTTTCTTTTTTTGCTATTTCTTTTTTGTTATTTTTTTTTCAATATCTAACTTTAAAAAAAAATCGGAGAACAAAATTTCAAAATCCGTTCAGATTCGAAATTTTGGAAATAAAAAATGTTCAGATTTTGATTTAATTTTGTTCAAAATTCAAAATTATTCCTAAATTTAGAAATTCGTTCAAGATTAAAATTTGTTCAAATTTCAAAAACCGTTCGAATTTTTTTTTGTTCAAAATTCAAAATTCTTCTGCAATTTGAAAATTCGTTCAAGATTAAAAATTTGTTCAAATTCGAAATTTCAAATTTAAAAAATCGTTCAAAACTTAAAAATTGTTCAAATTTCAAAATTCGTTCAAGATTAAAAATTTGTTCAAATTTTGAAATTCGTTCAGAAAAAATTCAAAACTTGAACATTTTTCAAAATTTATAATTTTCGAAAATTAATTTTAAACATAAAATAAAACGTGAGAAAAAAAGAAACAGTGAAAAAGAAAACAGAAAATAAAAAAACAGAAAACAGAAAAGAAAAAGAAAAAAGAAAGAAAAAAAGGAAAAAATGCCTAACCGGGCCAGCCCACACCGCGCGCGGGGGTGTGCGGCGCGGTGCAGGTGCCGACCTGGTCGGCATATAGGAATTCCGAGCGAGGCAGCCATGCATACACATCATTGATCGATCTATGGACCGTGCCTCTTCCTCTGCTAGCCGAGAACAGCTAAGCGTCTAAAGTAGGAAGTCTTTACGCGAAAAGTCTCTTTGGCACACGAGCTCTAGTGATCCTAGTATTTGGAAAACATATTTTTATAATCTCATAAAATCTGAAATTAAATGGGTACATATTTATAAACATTTTGAAGGTATTTTGTAAATTTTGGATGAAAATATGTTGTATTTTGAGCCATACGAAAAAGACAAATTTCTGACAAAAATCTAAAGTTTCTATCCCTACAAATTTGTTATTTTTTCTGAGCTCAAAATACAAGAAAATTTCTACCAAAAATTTAAACGAGTATTCAGAACATGTATATGTATTTGTGGAATAAAATTTATGATTTTTTAAAACACATAAATACAATTTTTAAATATTACAAAAATCAGGAGCACTGGCATCTGGGTGCACCAAATCTACTCTCGTCTTTACGTGTCCTCTTTGTTATAGTGATAGAGAATATCTTGCATTTTTTGTTTCTTGAAAACACACCACTCTAGCTCCGGCCAATATGTTTATGCTTCGTGGAGCTTGACAGTAACGAGAACTCGTAAGACTAGTCACAATGCATAATGTCATATAGAAGTATCATGCGTATGATACTACTACATGTTACTATCTGCACAATGCATGGTATCATATACTAGTATCATAATCTTCATATATTAATTGTTTTGTAGAATCTCAATGCAAATATGTGTACAAGATTTACTTGACATTATTTTTTCTAGTAATATGTGCTATGATACAGTATCTACCTACGATACTAGTACACACTCTCTCATACTTAATTGCAGGGGCGGAGCTTAGTTGAAATAAAACCAGGCTATGGCCCGCCTAACTTTGAAGATTTTCGGCCTACAAATTGGTAAAAACGTAGCCAAATAATAGCTCATTTTAGTCTACTTAAGCCTGCCGGCCCACCCAATTTTTCATGGCAAGCTCCGCTACTGCTTAATTGCACTGCCACATCAGCATTTTGCATGCATGGAATGCATGATACTACCTATGATACTCTCATTGTGGATAGTCTAAGGCCTTGTTTGCTAATGTAGTTTTAGTAGGGATTGGTGGGAATAATCCTAAGATAATTGGGTGAAATTCCTACTTTCACACAATCTCCCTCCAATCTCCAATCCCAATGAACTGGATAGGACAGTGTATTTGGGATTTGAAAAAAACACACATAAAAATGGGGAATTAAACTAGCCAATACACTAGAACCAAACACACTTTTACTAATAGATGCGGATTTGGTATTTGGCAGGGATAATTCTCATAAATGTCGAGAACCAACCTGAGGTTGGGTGGTTAAGAGGGTGGTTGTACCCCTAGCCCACCAGAGTTCAAACCTCAGGTTTGACATCTGCGTGTCTCTTAAAGGCGGAATATTTATTCAGTGGGAGGCGACATTCTCGTCGACAGCGAGGGGTCTGTGGTGACTGCGTCAATTTCAAGATACAATTTGTCGGCTCAGTCTTTCGGAGGTGCTCATAGGGATAGGGTGTACGTATGTACGTTCATAGGGACGAGTGTATGCGCGTGTATGTGAGCATCTGCGATTGTACTGTGTTTCTCAAAAAAAAAATCTCATAAATAAGAGTCTCATAAATCTATGCAAACTACATAACGGCTGAGGCATCGACCGACCAAATCAGTTGGTGTCCTCGTCACCATCGCCATGTGTCACTGCATGAACCAAATGTTTTTGAGGAAATTCAATTCGCTTCACGAGTGCATATGTACTCGTTGTGTGCAAAACATTTTAAAAAGTTACACAATTTTTTTTAAAAAAAAACGCATGTACATCTGGACATTGTATGTTCGTACATATATTTTCTGGTAAAAAGAACATTTTTCGCTAGTCCCGTGGTAAACAAAATTTTTGATGCTGCAACGTGATTATTCATGTGACAATTTTTTATATTTTTTCACATGCCACATAAAAAGTTCTTTTTCACCAAAAGTTTTTGTGCAAACATAGAATGTGCAGATGTATAAGCAAAAAAAAATTGGAATTTTTTAACATTTCATTTTTATATGTATTTTCATAATTAGTTTATATGCACCTTTTTCGACAAAGAGCATGTATTAATACGGCAGAGATACCAATTACACTCAACCTCTGCAACAACACATTGCTCGAGCAACATTACAGATGCACACAAGTATAAAAGAACAATTACAAAAAAAGGTCTCGCTACCGAAGTTGCCAGAATCATGATTCTAAATCGGATCATAGCCTCTATGATAAAATCGTAAACCGTAGGATTTCAACTTTCAGAATCGTGAAATCTTAGATTCTACTTAGTAAAATCTTAGAATCGTTCCACTCATTTTGTCGTAAAGTTGGAGATCCCATAGTAGAATCATGATTCTCACAACTATGCCCGCTACATTGATCTATTCCTTGCCTCTAAGAAGGAAACAATGGACAAGCACCGTCATAGCCTGATCATAAATCTTAGGTTTTAATTCTGAAGAAAGTTCTCGCTCTCAAAATAATGTTTTCAACAAGGTCTTTGCCAGGCACAACCAATTAAGGTCAGATCTTGGATTTTTATCCTGAAAGGTAAGACTTTGAATTTGTCATGTGCACTCGTCCCCGCTTGCATGCCGCTGCTCCAAGTCACCAATCACCAAGCCAATTTCTCGTCACCACAAAGACTCTAACCACCATTGATAAGCTACCAATAGCTTTTTATTTTTAAATATTTCAACATTTTATTTCAAATTTTAAGAAATAAAAATCTAAAAACAAATTGTAGAGGTAGCAAATGATGTACACTACAAACCTGTAAAATCTCAGTATGGACAGTTAGTATTCTAGGCTACACAGAAATAAAAAAAAAGTTAATATCGTAAAATTTATCAGATTTTTCATTTTTGTGTAGTTTAGAATATAAAATGGTCTGTATTGAGATTTTACAGGTTTATACTAGTGTACTTCAGTTACTATTTTAGATTTTTTTAAGCGATGAAATACGAATTTCGAGTGCTTAAAAATGAAGAGATACTCGGCCTCTGTTTCAAGTCCTTTAGAAAAAAGCCCGGAATTCTCCTAGACTCGAAACAGGACAGGAACGGGACTATCTCAGCCGTGAAGCTGTAGGCCTG
This sequence comes from Lolium perenne, assembly GCF_019359855.2. Lineage (NCBI taxonomy): Eukaryota > Viridiplantae > Streptophyta > Magnoliopsida > Poales > Poaceae > Lolium > Lolium perenne. The sequence goes on from NC_067245.2 coordinate 271,986,547, forward strand.
AGTGTCCAGTGGACACCACGAAAAGGTAAGCATAGTGCTACTGCAGTTTTTAGACAGTCTTCATTTGTTACACTATACTGACGTGGCACAGCGTTACAGGGAGGCATATAAAGTTGTGTGAAGTCACTTCCGACGGCGAGAAGGTAAGTGCGCAAGGCTCCCGTGCGGCTGAGCCGGGCCGCACCGGAGCGCCCAGATCCGGCCAGCCGCAAGCTCCCCCGTCTCCCCTGCCCTCGCCGCCACCTGTGGCTGTCGTCGGGGAAAGCCCTGACGGCGCGGTGGCGGCGGGGCGCCCTCCTATGCGCGGGATCTGGACGGTCCGGCTTCGGCACCCTTTTTCGGCTGTTGCGGCTCGGGGGCTGGCCGGACGGCGGCGGCACGAGGCGGCGCGGCGCTGCTACCGCGTGTGGTGGCTCCTCCGGCGGTCTCCTCCGTAGAGGGTGGGGGGCTCTCGGGCGGCGGCCCGCGGTGGGTGTTGGCGGTGGCGGCCGGCGTAGCTGCATCGGGCGGCGCGTCGGGCGGGTCTGGAGGTGTTGTTGCCTTAGTGCAGTGCTCCTGCCAGCCTCCACCTGGTGTGGTGGTGCTAGTTCGGGTCGTCGAGCTCTCTATTTATGGTGGTCGGTGGAGTGGCTGCGTGAGTCGCCTCCTCCTTACCTTGCTATCAGCATGCAGAGGTTTGCCGTTGGGGCTGGCGGGTGCCGTGGTTATGCAGTGGCGTCCACGGTGGTGACGTGCTTCCCACCCGGGGGGCGCGTCGTGGCTGGGTGTAGAGCCCCTCTGTCTTGCCATCAGTGGCAGAGGACGTTGCTTCCGTCTGCTCTGGTGTGCCCCATGGTGATGCAGATGGCGGCCATGGGTGCGGTCTCCTCTCCGATGCGAGGTGAGCCGTGGTAGTGGTGGTGGTGGCGTCATCTTGCCGGTTGCTGGCTCTGGTGTCGGGTCCTTGGTGGGGATCTTCGGCTTGCGGCGGGTGCTCCATGCGAGAGTAATCTATGGGTGTCTCTGCCTTTTGATGCCCTTCGACTCCAGCCGGTGGCACACAGGCGTCGTGGCGTCGACTCGGCCGTGCGCAACCTTTCGGCCACACCCTCGACACAGGTGGTGTCGGTGCGTAGTGTGGTCTCGGATGCGCGCTGCCCTTCGATTACGTCGATGGTGCAGTGCCGGTGCTGGGTCTCGGCGGACCAAGGCCGTTCGACTACTCCGGCGAGTCCTCGAGCTGGGTTGTCCCTCCTTCGTGTCCTTGGGGCTCTTCCTCGTGATTGTTGTGCCTAGGTCGTGATGAGATTTCTCATCGGCCAACCGTCCCCTAGATCGAGGGGTGGCCACTTTGTTTTTTCTCTTCTTAGTCTTGTCTGTTGGTGGTGTGCGTTTTTTTTTTCTTTTCTTCTTCTCCTTCGTAACCTCTGTGTACTCTTGTTCATTTGAATCCATCTTGTAGAGGCTGAAAAGCTTCATAGGTAACTTTGCTGAATATTTGTTCAGGCTGGCTCACACCCGCCGTAGTTACAGTTAAAAAAAAAGTGCGCAAGGCGACATTGTCCTGGGCCGTGCAGGTAGTCAGAGTTCCAAATGCAGAGTTGGTATCACCGACGAACGGCCCACTATAACAGGATTACGTTGATCGCACAGTTTCTGCGATGCAAATGTTGAATGAAGAACTTGCTCAATTCTACGTAATGTTTTGTAACGACAACGACTCCCGAAACAGAAGCTCAATCTTAGGAGGGCTTGCCTCGATTCTGAAACAGAAGGTGAAGAGCATTAAGCAGCAAACCAGCAACCTCTCGCTCAGAACTTACCTGGGTCGCACCTTCGTTCATTGATTGATCCGCAACCAAAGTTTCACATTTCAGGGCAAAAACTGAAATGAAAAGAAAACAAGCATGAGTAGAAGATTTCAACGCACTGCAACACAAGAAGAGGGACAGATAGCACAAGATCTACGTGATCACAGGTTGCAAAGTAGACAGGAACTCTTCCACAATACCAGGTGATTTCACAACATAGGTTCCGCAACTGAAAGATTGTTTACAGTGTTCACACACGACACACCAAAAAAAGCCCATACCGGTGTTTTAACCACCACTAATGCGTACAAATACTTGAACACCCAACTCAGCATTTAGATTTGGATAACAGTGCGAAACAGCATCACTAATACAGTTCACATACTTACTACCCTTAGACAATTCCTCACTGGAACTACCACGACATTAACAGTAAAACATGACACGCTTCACGTTTTCTTTGAGAGCAGGCAGAGGCCTGACAGCAACATTCCCAAATGCTCTGGTACTGCGTCCACCCTGCTGAGGGCCACGGGCACCACTTGCCATAGAACCACTGTCAGAGGTATCTGGCTCCATGTAAAATCGAGCTCGGAAGGCCGCCAAATGTGCATAATATGCAGGAGGCACTGCAAGCAACCCAAACGGTCAGTATGTAATTTAACAAGTGTGACCCTCATTAAATATAGCATGACAAATAGGAAATGTTGTTCGCATTTGAGACTTACCAATTGATACAGAGCGGGTGCACCTAGCATACCTGAAGAAATCATGTTTGATTGGTCAGTTAAGTTAAGTTACACGGTACATTTTTAACAAAAAGGAACCTACGTAAACAGCAACTTACGTGTAGCACAAGTTATTTGTGAGCGTTTGCAACTCATCAGCGGTAAATTTGTTCTCGTCCCATAGTACATGATAATGAGCAGGGCGGCTTGTTCCCTGAAAAGAATCAAGACATAAATCAGCAATCCGCCCATTCAGCCAAATAAATAATCACAAATAAAGGAAAGCCAACCTGAATGCCAGCATGGCTACACAAGTAGAAATCGAACTCTGTCGGGTGGCAAATCTTTGAATCAACAACTGTGCCTACAAATTGATGTATCATAAAGGTCCGTTTCACAGTGGTCAGATTTAGAAGCAAGCTAAGCGCAAGAAAACTTGTATGCACAGACAACTAACCAGGCAGTATGTTCCCACTTCTATCAACAGTACGCTGATCATTGTGGTTATTAGCAAAAAGCCTTGTGTGGTGACGCTTCTGGACAACAACAAAAGTAACAGGAGGCTGATAATTTGGCTCCAAGGACGCACAGGCCTACGAAGGTAGTTCAGAAATGGCAGTTTGAGAATTTGCGGAATACTCAACAACTGTGGCTTGTCAGAGTTACTTTATAAGAAGTGTAGCCAAAGTAATAGTACCTTTCTGATTGCGTCAAGTTCATACAAAAGAACTTGATAGAATTGTCCCTCACTGACCCCATCCCTGAAAATATTAATTGTTTAATAACATGCAATCGTGGTTAACATACATGCCCAAGAAAGAATAAGAACCTGTAAAATATGATTCTCTGGGGTTTCTGTCCAGTTGCCCTCTTGAAAGAAATGAGAAGCTCCCTGCAAATTGAACAGAATTTACTCCTTTAGCTGCATCCAAATATAGGAGTTAATATTTCTCATCAGATTAGTAAGATTGTACTTGATCATGCCGCCAGTAACCGTTCCTCGGTTGGGATCTTGCCATACTTTGAAAAGATCCTGTATCAACTCTTGCCTATGTGCTTGGGCACTCACTAATCCCGCATACTTAGTGACCTCAGGCCAGTCTTGAGAAGCAACCACCTAAAGGAATGAATAGTCACACCATTAGCAAAAATGTAGAATTTCCATTAAACCTAGCAATACAGAGGGCACCATTTCATCTTAGTACTCCCTCCATACCTAAGAAGTTTTTAGATTACTGCAGCAGTGTGCTAAAACGTCTTATAATTCAGTAAAGAGGTAGTATCTTCATAGTGGTAAGTCACTTACAGCTGCAATAGAAGGACTGGAATCTTCTCCAGGATGAGGATGTGTAACATCAGCACCAAATATTATGGTTGGTCTGTCACTAACAAGGGGAATCCTCCTGGACAAGGCATCCACAAGTACAGTATTCCTTCCACCCACCTGAAAAGTAGGGAAACTTATAACAATCGAGATCTATAATAAAGATGCAATTGATGAAGCTCAGTGAAATACCTTAACATTTATTTTAAGGGCTACATTTGCAAGATACTGCTTGCTCATCTTAAAAACATGTTTCGTCAGGCAACACTGAGATACCAATCCAAGATCAGTCTCGCAAATCCTTTTGAGATCCCCTGGGATGGAAAGTAATGATAAGCAAAAGTATCCTCTTGGCAATCTTCAAATGTTCTTTGGAAGAGATCATACCATAAAGTGAACCATTATTGTCAGGCAGTATTACAATTAGCAGCTCAAGCTCTCTGCCCTGGGGTTTAAGTATGTTTGTGGCATCTTGATAACGAGCCTTTAGTGCTCTTTCTACATGTTCAGGTCTCGCAGTAAGTGAGGGCAGCACAGGTTCAGGTGCAAAGTCCTAAGACAAAGTGAGAATATGAAGACCAGAGTACAATATAACCAAAGTGATACAGATATATTATGAGAAACTAGTTGGATGACTGAACCATACCATTCCAGATACTTGGCACATTAAAGCAAGCTCATGACAGAAATTCCTGGCAGCATTATCTTGCACATTCCGAGAGAAGTTAATACATGCCCAGTGGTGGACTCTACCACCATTCACCATTTTCTACCCACCAAAATGAACACGCATGAGAACTACGTAAAATAGAACATCACAAAAGGTGGAACATAGAGCAAAACTAAGGGCCGCAAAAGTCAAAAAATATGCACTTCCAGCTTGAAGAAAGCTAACAGCAGAGGGACATCAACTCAAATAATATAGCTTTGGGGTAAATCACGCAGACTGTTAAAAATGCTCCCATATGAAACTAGACAGTCCTCTGGAAATGCAATAGAAGGAATGAGCGTAAGAATAGCGTGTTAATAGCAGCAACAAAATTTCCAAGGATGTATTTAACAAAGTTGCACGGTGCAAGGAAAAAGACAATCCTTCTATTGTATTGCTAATGCAATGAACAGAAAACAGCATAAATTATATTCACCTCTGGTGGTAACTGTTTCCTAGTTGACTGGTTAGTTTACCTTTTGATAGTTATACTAAAACAGTTTTTTATATGTATCATACTAGTATAATACAATTCTTCAGCTTCGTGTATGGAAACAGGCAACTGAAGGCCTTCACAGGAAGAATGGAAATATTTTGTATTCCCAGGACATTTTACCAAGGTGTACCTTATTCATCATATTCCATTGGCCAATCCTGGGCAAGACATCCTTCTCTCTGCCACTGTCATGGTACTTAAGCTAATGCAAAAAAAATTGCAGTCAGTTGCTATGCAGAACATATGCCCAATATGGAAAATCAACTGTTTCTCTATGCCACTGTCATGGTACTTAAGTCAATGCAAAAAAAAAATTTGTAGTCAGTTGCTATGCAGAACATATGCCCAATATGAAAAATCAACTGATTGTAATCGCAACCGGAAAGACGTACCCTTGGAGGAGGCAGAACACGAGCTTCAACCGATGCAAGTCGCTCATCAATTTTTATGCCAAACTCCTGTGCATAAGGATCTTCATAGTATGCATTGTGATGCACCGTCTGGTAAAATAGGAAAGCAGAAAACCTCATTAAGCAGCTAACATCTTAAAAAGTCATTACCATTTTACAGATGCTTTAATTGAAATAGGGCGAATTAAATACATCAAAGTGGAAGAACTTTGTCAACAGAGAAGACTAAAGAAAGCACAAAACAGGAACAAAATCACATGCAGGTGCAGTATGTCAGTAGGCAATTTCGCAACAACATGGCTATAATAACTTGCGCCAGAATTATATAATGAACATTCACCTGCAAGATGTCCTTCTCACGCTCTTGAGGGCGCTGGCAAGTCACTTTCAGTAGAGCAGTTATCTGTTTCTCATTCAGTCTTTTGGAGTAACGTTGACCTTCAACAATCTTACAAACCTGATATTTCAAAGTGATAAACTAATTGAACTCGTGACAAGATGCTGAAGTTGGATATAGCATCCAGGATACACATGAACCGATAAATATATAATGTTTAAAATAGATTTAAGGGAAAGATGATAACCTCCATAGGAAGATAATTCGGCCTTTGCTGATTGCCCACTTGCAAGCAAGGTAGAGTTGTGTGCTGAATATTAAAACCGTATGTCTCCAGGAAGTATTGCACCACAGTCTTTACAGTACCACGATCGTCAACAGGGAACCTATGACAGAAAACAAACAGGAAATCAATCACCCATAAATCTGCAAGAACATAAGAGACTTCCGTGTGTAAAAGCAAGGGAAAGAAGCACATACGATAGCTCCCGTGTAGTTTGTGAAGTAAGTCCAGATATACGGTATTTCCTACGCATGTTTCCTCGATGCGTAACTTCAACCTTTATACCTCGTAGGGCTTTTTTTATCTGCAGGAGGGTAAATAGTTATAGTAACTCAGCCTAAAACCAGTCTCTGTGAACAGCAGTAAGACCTGTAATGAATCAAACCTTAACGCGATCTGAATCAGATAGGGGTCTAACTGAGATGTCTCTGCACAGAAGCTGAGCAACAAACTCAATCACAGGGAGAGGCTCAATAAATGCAGTAGAAGACATATCTGCAAAAATAAACAGCGTATAAATCATTATGTCAGGCGAGACCAATGGACAATCCATGACCTCCACTAAGATGCTCTGTAAAAGTGTAAAGTGGAATATTATGTATTACTACAGAGCATTCAGGCCACCCACCACCCACATTAATCACAACTAACAAGACAACAAAATGAACGATGATACAAGATACATAAAGAAATAACACAAGAGGGGTCGCATCTAACCAATATTCAGTGAAAGCCCCATCTGCGTAGGTCTTATACTTTGGTAAAATCCTCGCCAACTTTCCAAACCATCACCTAGTCTCTGACGTCTCCCTAAGTTAGGAGAATAAAATGATCGGCCAACTGGAGAGTACCTAGAGAAGAAAAACACATAAATTATAACCCATGCCACAGGAAAAACAATAAAACAAGGCATGGTTAAGCTAGGAGGTCTAAGAGATACCTGGCAGTAGGCAGCTCACGTAGCACAATGTCAAGCACCTGAAGAGCTTCTTGAGGTGCATCTGGTTGCCGCCCGGCTAGAAACATAGCCAAATGGTGGAGATCAGCACGAGCAGCAAATTTGATCACCACCCTGAATTGTCTTTCACGCCTTGAAACAAAAGGTGGAGATCAGCACAGAAACTATTAACACATTAGGTAGAAATATAATAGTAGCAGTATATACCTTGGCGCAACTTGTCCACCACCAAGGCTTTCTTCTTCGTCTTGCAGAGTTATTTCAAATGTTCGTGAAGGAAAAGGCAATGGTCCAGCCGTATAAAGGCTCTTCCTTCCATCATAGGCAGGCAGACGTCCATCCAACTGAGAATACCTATACAGCTTGACAAGTTCTGCCATCACAGCACGATTGACACCACGCGATGTAACCTCTGGTGTTATGGACACCTGATGAAACAAGATCAACGATCAGAAATGACAAAATAGGAACTGCAGCGAGTAAACAAAACATCATGTCAAGGGCATACATCGTATTGGTGAAGGTCTTTATCAGGGAGCTCGGCAAAAAAATGGTTTGCCTTCACAACACACCTATCCCCATAGGTACCCTTTCCGGGGCGCAATGGGAATCTAACTGATTTGCTTGACGCCGGTGCCATTTGACTGGCTTGGCTGGTCGAACTCTGGTCAATGATGGCAAGTTTCTGGAATTGTTGCTGGACTTGTCCACTGCTCACCTCTGCCACAGGCTGAGAAGATGAGGCAGCTCCCGATGCGGATGATGAAACCATCGGGGCTTGATGTTGGACATATGGGGCTTGGTGCAGCTCGGGAACTGTTCTTGGTGGACCTGGAAGAACATTGTGTCCACTACTACCTCCCCTATGCCCACCATGGTATGGCGGTGGGGCTCCACCACCTCTGGGTCGTGGACCACCACGTCCCTGATGGTCACGCGGTTGATATTCAGGTGGACCACCACCTGGATGACCACGCCCTTGATAACCACGCGGTTGATATTCAGGTGGACCACCACCTGAATGTCCACGCCCCTGAAAGTCACGTTGTTGATATTCAGGTGGGCCACCACCTGGATGGTGTGGAGCTGGCCCTCCATGGCCCTGGTAATGTCCACCGCGGCCCTGGTGCTGCCCACCACCACGGCTACCCTGTTGAGGTGCCAAACCACGTCCTCCACCATGCTGTTGAGGCCCTCTCTCAGCTCCCTGTGAGGGTCCCTGCCCAGAAGCTCCCGAAGGCTCCCCAGGACTCTCTCCAGGGCTGCCAGGACCAGTTCTTTTCTTCCTAACCATGATGCTTGCTGCCAAGACAAGAATATACACTATCAAGACACATACGAATTATAACTTTCTTGCAGAAAAAGAGAATATCAGAATCAAGAATAAACATGACAAGAAAAAGAAATGGGTGTGTTTCTCAATACAGGATTCAAAAGGCAGTGCATAACTGCATATAGAGCATTGCATAATCTAAACATGGACAATATCTGCAAATTGCATATGTTTTAAATCTTATTAGATATACTTATACCTAATGCAAGAACAGCTTGTCAAACAAGACAATGCGCAAGAGGATGTGTATCGTATTACAACCATCCGCAAAGAGAACAGTAACAACTTTCTGAAAAAATGACAGCAATGCTTGCAGATGATAAGGAAAATTATCTGATATATGTAAGGGATAAAGAAGATAAGCTATTAAGAAATTGCAAAGTGTCAACTGATTAGATTATTCCAATGTAGGGTTAAGAAAGCACAAAATGCAAATACAGGCTATATCCACAAAAATAAGGAGTAAGTTGGCATAACATAGTAAAGAAACTACGCATCACTCCATCAGTGTAAAAGAATCAGGGCATGTTTGATTCGCAGGATTTCACAAACGGAGGATAGGAATGTATGTGTAATCCCATAGAACTTGGGTGGTTGATTCGCAGGAATAGGACAAACACAGGAATCCTTAAAACCAAAATTAAATCATGATTAAAATAAATGTAATGATAAGATTAGGCCATTATCATGCAACTTATGACCTTGGTCTCGTTCTTTGTGCATAGGAATGTAAAAAAAAGAGGTTTGAGTGGATTGTGGAATTCCTTTGATTTCCCTATGATACCTAAGCCAAAGGAAAAATTCCTACACTTTTCCTATACCCCATTCCTTTGAGTCAAATGGATGAATAGTGTCACCAAAGAAAAATTTCCTATTCCTATGGCTTTCCTCCAACATTCCTATTAATCAAACAGGCCCTCAAACAGTAAATTAGCAATCACAATATAAATGAGTTTAAAATGTGATCCGTTGCGGTGAGGGATAGGAATGGTATCCTTGCTGTAGCTGGCTAACATAGAAGCTATGCAGATGTGGTCGTTTTTTGCTATGATAATTATTTTGGAATTACAGACATGAGATGTATGTAGCGTGAAATTAAACTATAGCGTTGGCATTGTGATCATATACAGTAGTCATAAAACATGTCTTCAAAATAATATATATCAAATATCATTATAAATTCAGGAAAGAAATTTGTACCACAGTTAATATTATTGATATCAAAAATCCAAAATAACTGAACTTAAGTAAAATAGAATAAATCAAAATAGTACTCCCTCCGTTCCATACTAAGTGTCGCTGATTTAGTACAATGTGTACTAAATCAGCGACAACTAATATGGTAAATAAATATCAGATATAATTGTGAGGAAGCTCTACTCTTTTCCCTAAAAAATATAACTGACAGCATTGTGGAGTTTAGTGGTTGTAGCTATTATTGTGGGATTGTGTCCAGCCAGGCAACTCGACTCATTGGATGAGTCAAGCAACCCATTCAACTAGTCACGACTAACCTCAACTAGTCCAGTTTTTTAGTCGAGCGAGTCAAAAATGACCCCACATTTCATATTTTTTTTCAATTTGCCTCCCAGTTCTGGAAACTAAGATCAAGCTGCCCATTTCCTCACTGAAATCCAAAACAAATCCTGACACCCGCTGACCCAGTGCTCTCCCTTGGCTGCTGCCACCACCACGAGCCTGCCAGCCGGCACCTCCTCAAGTCTATGCACCATGACACCGCCATTGCTTGTGGGTCCTCCTCCGCTGACTGCTGCTGCTGCTGCTGCTGCTCTGAGGCTCCTCTCCTGGTTGCCGCGGCTGCTGGTCTGCTCCTCCACCGATTGCTGCTGCTGGTTTTGATCTTTTGTAGGTTGGTGGTTCATGAAGAGGAAGGCCTTGACCATTATATGTAATTGCCCAGGTTTCCCCCAATCCACTGTCCCCAGCCTTCTGTTGTGTTGCATATTTACATACTAGTATTAAAAAAAATAGTCACATAATAATGGAAGTCCTAGGACCATAAGCATAAGGCTTGGAAATCTTTTAGGATCATTTCACTAGTGTCATTGTATTTAGATCATATATGTGTTCAATCGTAGCTGTTTGGGCCTTTAGGATAGGGGTAGCATCAAATAAAATATTAGGAATAGTACAATAAACATCATAGTGTTCCCACTAGTAACTTATCAGAGCACCACCAACAACAGATTTGTCCAGATAAACCGTAGGAGATCATATATTTTCGCACTTCTAACGAAAGTACAACTTAACCTGAAATCTAAACCATAAAAGTATTCACTGAGGCAGCAATTTCATCCTAGTTGATGACACATTTAAAGGAGAGAGGGTACACAATTAGATATTGCTTAATAACAGAAAAACAGCAGCAATATCTATATTCAAAACCACGCTACCTACGAAGCTTCAGAGCAATAGACAGAGCAGGAAACATATTTGTGCCTGAAAATGGACTGGAATCGCCAGACAAGAATGTAGCGCCGCTAGCTAGCTGAGAGCAGAACAAACCAAGAGCATAGCAGTACACCAGAATACCATCTGACTAGCTGAGAAAATTCAGCAGACTCGATATCCTTTGAATATTAATACAGTAGCACCACAAAATTCAAAGGAACATCAGCGCGCGCAATGTATGAGAAACGTGTAGCGCTCGAATCTGTACACCGCCACTAGAACACATAATTAGCAATTGAAGTCCTAGGACCGTTTAGATCATACATGTGGCAAAGAACAGCTGATTGGTCCTTTGGGGTGGGGGTGGCATCAAATCAAATATTACGAAAGGTTCAGTAAACACCAGAGTTCCCACTAATAACTCACCAGAGCACCACCGACAACAGATTCGTCCAGATATACCGTGTTAGATTACATATTTTCGCACTTTGTAACGAAGGTACAGCCCTAGCCCATTCGGAAGCACCTGGCTCAACCCGAACTCCTGAAGCCTAGAGCAGATAATATATGAGGCCGCAATTTCGTCCGACTTGATGGCGACGGATTTAAAGAGGGCACGCGGTTAGATAGATATTGCTTAATGACGGGGAAACAAGAGCAAAACCGATATCCTAAACCCGATTAACCTGTAGCGCACGCAGCGAGCGGAACGGAAGATGGCACGGGAACTGCGCTCAGAAAGGGTTTCCGGGCAAATGCGTGCGGTCGAAACTTGAGAGCGGGGGGAGGGCTTCCGCATTGGAAACGCCGCGACGGAGCATAACCCAAAAAAAAAAATACGAGGAGGACGATCGCGCGAGAACACGAGGAAAGCGGAAAATATCGGCGCAGGAATCAGCCCGCAACGAAAATAGATCCGGCAGAATCCGGCGACAGACCCCGGCGAGCTACACTGGAATTCCGCGCGCGACGGCGCAGGCGCCCGCGCGATTTCCGCAAACGCCGCGGGGAAGCAGAGGCGCGTGGGACGGAGAGGAACGGATCTGGGGAGCGGGGCCGGTACCTTTGCGACGCCCGGCGAGCGGCGGCGGCGGAGGAGGAGGAGGCGGCGGCGAAACCCTAGGCCGTCGCCCGGCTGTGGCTCGGTAGTGCTGCTGCTGCTGCTGTCGCCTCCACCAGGAACAGACCCCTCTCGCACGGCTTTTTTGAGGAGGGGAGAGGAGAGGGAGGAGAAAGATGACGGCCGCTTGCGGTTAACTAGCGGCAGTGCGGGTGCGCGTGTCAGGTCCCGGGCGCGCGACGCGGACCCGGTAAGGGCTGACCGGACCCGTTTGCGGGCGAGTTAGTGGGCTTCGTGCGTACGGACGTGGGAGGGTTGGGATATCGAAGTAATGAATGACGGCGTGGGCCCGCGCGGGATTCGGGCCGGGCGCGCCTCGGGCGCGAGGATTAGTGGGGGCGCTAAACCGACATTATGAAGATAAGTTACAGTATAACAAAAAAAACCGGGCGGGGCCGAGGCGTCAGGGGTGGATAATTGCGCTGTGCTGCCCAGCAGGCAACAGGGCCCGTAGACGTTTCGGCACCTGATTGGCGGCGTGCGCTTCCTTCTGCCGCCGCGTGCGGAGCGGCGCGCCGCACCTTGCGCTGCATCATGGGAGCGCACTCTGCACCTGCACGCCCATCGCCCCGTCGCTCTCACCGCCGGTACAGTAAAGATGGATGCACTGACCTGAGCATCACGAGTGAGTACGGTCGCTCACTAGGCTCAGGCATTTCCATCGGCCTAAACGATTTCCGGTGTTTGTTTTCGTCAAAAATATAGGTAAAATCCAAGGCCAGCTGCTCGACACACAAATTGATCGGCTTATCCGTTTATTTTCGCTCTAAATTTGGGGCGCAAATACATCGGCGTGGATGGCCTGTCTCGCGGTGGGTGAGCGGCGTGCAACACTTGCACGAATGTGGAAGAAGCATCACCGCCCCACTATGCGTTATTGATGGCACGCTTCGACTTCAGCGGTCGCGGCAGGACTAGCTGGTGGTGAATAGACTTCTGCGCCGCTATCAAGGACACACGATTTGAGTCATGCATCGCAATTGAAGGCCACCACTGTCATGTGCCTCTTTAAGGTCACCGACAACCACCCTTCCTAGAGTCCAATACCTTGCCCCCATTGCCAAATCCAGCCTTGCATGTTACCTAGCACGGCGGCAGCTTCAAGGAGACACCATGGGCAAAAAGGCGTTTCCACGAACGAAGAAGAAGAGTCACGATGACAAGTCCGGGTCATCATCGGTGAAGACATCGCAACAGAGGATCCACTAGAGCCCGACAAGGAGCTCTTCTACGACGAGGAACCCCGGGATGACACCGACGACTACCTAGGCTACCTTGCCAACATGACTGAGAAGGCCAAGGTGGAAGCAACACTGGACTAGCTCCTCGCCTAGCCGAACAATCTCGACGAAGAGGAGGCGACGAGGCTCGCTGTCTTTATCTCCAAGCAGGCGGAGCCCTGATATGCCACTTTGCACATGCCGACATGCGTCTTCGAGGAGGAGGTAGGCAGGGCTTGCTAGCCTCAACCACATCGGCCCTATCCTCGCCGTGGGATGAGTCTGCCGCTCCTCCTACTCCTCATCCCTTTCCTCTCATAGTGATCCCCATGGACGTGGTAGCGCCCAGCTGGCCATGGTAGATGTCGGTGATCGCCGACTTGATCCAGCTTTATAACGATGACGAGTAGTGGCTAAGGTTTGGAGGCTCGTTTAAAAACTATATGTATTTTATGTTTTAGTTATATAATATAAATTATTATGTTTTATTAAAAAATTAGAAAAAATCATTTGGGTTGGGTAGCCTCACACAAAGAAAAAAACAAGTGCAACACTAAGAGTCATTTTAATATCCGCGACTCAACCTAAATAGACCAAAACAAATACTCCCTTGGTCTATAAATAAATTAATGTCTAAGGTTTATTTAAATTTAGACAAATCTTTGACGTTTATAGACTGAGGCATAGTACATTTCGTTGTCGCTCTCACCGCCGGTACCATGAAGATCCCACCCTGACGGCCTGAGCATCACGCTGGCCGGGTTCATATTACGACTTTTCTTCGCGTGACGGTCACACACATGAGTAGTACACAAACGTACACCCACGACACGACGATGACGTGGAGCAGTACAAGGCGCGTACTGTGGAGGTAGTACAGGCGGTACAAGTGAGTGATGGGTCAAATGGACGCGAGACCAGCGACAGCGTAACGGGGGCGTACGTACTGGGCGCGTCGCTGTCGCTGTCTGCCATGCCGTTTCGGCTCAAGAAAAGAAGGGAATGGGCGGGCCGATGGCTGGACCCTGCCTGCCACGGCGCCGCTCGACGTAGGCCAACAGTGGCGCGGCCGCTGTGGCAACAGCGGCGGTCTAGAGGTAGCCTGTAAGCCCTACCGGATCAATGGCTGGGTCTGGTTCCGGCGACGGGGCGCACGGGCCAGTGCGTCGCCCACGCAGCTCTGTCGCGCTCGACCCACCCACACTGCGGCTCGCCGGCTCAATGACACGCTGACCCAAGGTGCCGCTCCGTCCCGCCGCGCAGTGAGACGCCTCGCCGTCACTGTGCTGGCCGGAATTCTTCTTCTCGCCGGAGGCAGCCAGCCGTTGTTTCCATGCTGGGACCGAGGCCCGAGGCAAGAGAGGGACGGAGCCACGAGGGGCGCCAGGCCAGGCCAGTGGGCTACCTCCTCGGGCCTGGAGACTGCACAAACCAACGGCCTTCTCCTGGCCCTCTTTGCCTATTCCGGCACCTAGTGTGGTGCAGCGACTAGCGAGCTACCCGCCGGAGCCCGGGCGCGCGCCGTCGCTCTCGGCCATGTGCATGTGGACGGCAAAAGCATTGCAGAGCTGCAGAGACTTGCATGCGAAAGATACCAGCGTTTCGACCAAGTTCCTGTCCGGTTTCGGCGCTTCAAGGCTGCGCGGTAGAGCCCAGCTTCGCTGAAACGCTGGTAATGGCGTTGGACGGCGTCGTTCAGGCCTCTGGAGGACGGCCTACACGATGCGAAACACTGCCAAATTCTGCAACAAAAATTAACTGGCAGAAGTAGCACAGACCATCAGAGAAAACATTTCCTAGTGCAATGCTTTCGTGGACTGACACGGGAAAGAAGCTGATTGCACATGAGCACCGGTGCTCTCAATTTCTAAAATATTTAAAAAATTGTATATATGGGTTTCAAAAAATCATCACATTTATTCCATGATTACATATACATGTTCCAAATACTCGAGCGAAGTTTCGGTAGAAGTTGCATTGTATTTTGAACTACATGAAAAAAAAAAAACAAATTTGTGGCTATGTATAGAGGCGTACATTTGTCAGAAATTTGTCTTTTTTATGTATAGCTTAAAATATAACATATTTTTCTCTAAAATTCCTACCGTATCTTCGAAACATTTACATACATGTGGGTATTTAATTTCAATTTTTTTAAATCCAAATGATATGATTTTAAAATATCAGGAGCACTTGTGCTCATATGTCAATGGCACTAGAGGCCAGGTACTACTGCATTTCAGCATGAGTGAAGGACAAATCTATTGAAACAAATAATGACAATTTTGCCCGTGCGCATGGGTACCTACCCGCATGGCAAGGTATGAGCACACTTTATACACACGGGTAGTACAAAACTCTACTATTTAAGTCATAGATAGGACACGGGTATATAGTTTTGTACCCGCGGGTACACTCATATTCTACCATTTATTATCGTTTTTATGTGACACGACTACTCTTGTTAACTCGTGAGTTAGAAAATAGGATTGCGAGTGCGACATTTTGATAATTATTATGTACTCAACTGCCTGTTATTTAGTTGTGACAATTCATACGTTTAATCAAATTTGTTATCGATAGATGTAAATTTGTGAATAGCTTATGTATTATTTGATCTACCTGCCATGTAGGTAAAAATTATACCAACTAACTATATGGGTATATATTGATCTACCCTGCATATATCCTACCCATTGTCATCCTTAATTAGAACTATAGCTTTTGTTTTAGCAGAACGACAGAGCTTTATTCAATAATTGCAACGTTTACAGAAATTCCGAGATGACTGGGGGGGGGGGGGGGGCAAACCACACATGCCTACCGCTATCTAAAGTAGTCGATGATCGCGCCTGTCGATGTGCTTCCCCATTTGCTTCACGTCGCTCATGGCTAAATGTAGCAACAGAAAAACTATAGCTGGGCATGGGCAGTTCGGCCAAAAAATTCCAAGCCTAGACCTGAAATTTAGACCCCACAGTCGGACGGGGCCAAGCATGGGTAATGTAGATTCGTGATTTTACGAAGAGGCCACTCCATAATGTTTTTAGGCTTTTTAACCTGGCCAAGCTTAGGTCTGATTTTTCAGCATCGGCCTTTTCTTAGCCCGGCCCACAGGATGCCCACATATAACTGAAACTAGTGCAACAGTGTAATGGTCTAACTGGGTTATCAAACGCAATAACTGGAGAAAATGCACAACTGAGATACTATGTAATCTCAATTTTTGGGGCATTTTAACCACATGGATTTTAACCACATTTTGATAATTTGTCATTGCATGGTCCACCCGAAATAAAGGCATGATACAAGGGATGGGACGGAGATTTGGTGCACATGAGTACCACTGATCTCATTTATTAAACAAAAACAAAAATCATAATTATAAGTTTTAAAAAAGTCTGAAAAACAAATTCGCATATATTCAATGGTGTATCCTACAAACCTGCAAAATGTTAATTTTAAATACTCCCTCGGTTCCTAAAAAAGCTTCACAACTTTTTCTACATACGGATAAGTCTATAGGTAAAACATGTCTATATATACCTTCGTATCTATATAGAATTGAGAAGCTCTCTCTTATGAACAGAGGGAGTACTTAATGTTCTAAGCGACACACATTTGTTATTTTTGTATAGCACAAAATAAAAAGAATTCTGGGTTGAGATTTTCGAGGATTGTGAGATGTATGACCGTAAATCTCCCGAATTATTTTCATATTCTTTAGTAACTTGTAAAAAGAAATTAAATGGCGAGAGTACTAATGCTTGGGAGCCAAAAAACACATTTCAACATGCGATCCATAAAATAAGACTATTTGTTGGCACTGTACATGCGTCAGTGTGATTGTCTCCTCGCTGGTGCATTGACCATGGCGTGGCACGAAGTGACCGTGCACACACTACAGACGAACGAACAGTAGCGCCTTCCACTTCTGAGCTGTGGGCCCCTACACCCAGGCCTCTTGCAGGTCGCCAGGAGGCCGTCTCAAACGTGCCGGCCCGCCTCTATTTTCAAATGGGTCGGGCCGCTCGTAACACGAAACGTGTCCCGCTTAGCCGCGCGGGGCCACCTCCACGAGCACGACGGCGTCCACGTTCACGCACAGCAGCGATATTTGCTCCCTCGTCAGCCGCCGCCAGCTCCTCCCCGCGCAACTCCGGCCAGCGCGCGCCGGTAACCTGGGTGCGGGATGCACGGTGGCGTCTCCGATCTGCTGGCTCATGGAAAAAACAACGGGCATCGGGTCTGGAAAGGAAGAGAGCATTACGAATTGTCGATTTTTTGAGTTAGATTTGAGTTAGGAGCTCTAGTTTTTCCCCAAAAGTGGTACGGAGTACTAGTTTAATAGAATCGGTTGATGTTCTTGTTGTGAAGTGTACAAGTAGATTGCCTAGCCATTTTCATCAGTTCGGACTTTTGGTTCAAGTGGCTAGTGCATGAAGCTTAACATAGTATCAGAGCCCCAGGTCTCGTGTTCAAATCCTGACTTTCACATGGTTTTCGCAATTAAGCCTAAAAATTGTTGTTGCCCCCCTCTTACATGATTTTCGCAATTAAGCCTAAAAATTGTTGTTCCCCCCTCTGTGTGCTCTTCTTCTTTCACGTGTTGACTCTCTTCTCTCGTTCGGACTTTTGGTTCGAGTGGCTAGTGCATGAAGCTTAACAGTTCTTGCTAGTGGCCAAGCCACGAAAGCGAAAGGGGAAGCTAATATACTGTGAACTGTTTTAGAAACTCATACCATACTAGTCAAAGGCTTAGCTTAATAGCCGAATTAGCCGAGACTACCCTGAAAAATAAGTAAGGAGAAGAATGAATTACAATGTTTTCCGCGGAGAAAATTTTAACTTCTGGTCAAGGAAAAAAAAAACTAGCAGAGGACTAGTGCCGGCTAAGTTTGCGTATGTGTGAGCTACTAGTGCCTGTATAGTTAGCACTTACCATAGTTAGCACGTACTGTTGTTTATTTGGTGCATTGGCTCTTTGGCTCTCTGAGATTTTAGCATGACCACTTCCCGTGTGTTTAGTATAATAAGCTTTGCTGCGGTAAGTTTTGCTTTTTTAGTGGTGGATGTGCTAGGACGGTGGCACGTCATCGACTCGCGTTGGTGTTTCTAGTCGGCTAGGTGGTCTAAAGATCAATTTGTAATTTTTATTTTTCACACCTGTAGGCGTCACTGGTCCTCAACGCGAAGCAAGGATATCTTCTTGGCCCACCCGTCACCCCCATGAGGTCCATGTGAGCAGCGACAAACGAAGACAGATATGGCCACCGGTGCAACGAGAGGATTCTTGTCTCGTCAGAGGAGGGGAAGGGACTCCATGCCACCATCGACAGGATTAGGGCAGGAGGCCTCCGTCCGCCACCGCATGGCCCCACACCCGCCGGTCAATGGCCCGACACCATCTAACACCTACGAGCAACACCACATCGGCACCACCACAACCTGGACTTTCCTGACGGTGCCCAGCCGCTCGACACCGACTCCACTATGCAGGGTGTAAGGGTGGCAATTTTATGGATTCGGGTATCCATGGATATCCGGCCCAACGGGCACGACTATGGTGGGCTGATTATCCCTACGGATTTGATGGGGAAGATATCCAATAACTTATGGGGTGGGCATGGATAGAGATTTTGCTCCATGGAGATATCCGACTGACATGTGAGCAACACATGTCAGTGATACATACGATTTAACCTAG
Source organism: Lolium perenne (assembly GCF_019359855.2). Taxonomy (NCBI): domain Eukaryota; kingdom Viridiplantae; phylum Streptophyta; class Magnoliopsida; order Poales; family Poaceae; genus Lolium; species Lolium perenne. The sequence goes on from NC_067245.2 coordinate 272,005,374, forward strand.
GATAGGCTGCCCTTCTCTTGAAGCCAAAATCACCAAAGGCCCGCTAAATCACGTAATCCCTGATTACCACTTCTTTCATGGCCTCCCTCTCCGACTTCCTCGCACACTTCGAGGGATGGCTTGGTCAGCGACCCTCCCTTCCACCTCTCTAGTAGTCTGGCTGTGCTCCGCCTAGGAGACGCACAGGCCGGCAGTGGGCTTGCTCTTATCCCGTCTATCTTCCTCCTCGTCCTATTCATTGCCCACATAATTATTGTTGAAATGATAGGGAAATATTGACGAAATGCCAATAAAATGGTGTTGTTATGCTCTAATATGTTATGTTCATGTACATAGTACGTAAACGCATGGATATCCGGTGGATTTAGATTTAGAGTGACAACCATGCCCCTAGATAGTTTCGTGTGCGGGCCAGAGCGACGCTGGTGGATTTGAACATGGATCTGATTTTGTTATATCCATCCAAACCCGCTCCATTGCCATCCTTCACGCACCTAGATCCTTCGGCTTACAAAAGCCAATCAGCCCCTCCTAGGCCCAGCCAATGGCCTGCTACCGCGAGCGCAGCATGGGAGCACTCCCTGCACCTCCGCTGACACCGAGCACCACGCATCGCCGCCGCCCACTGATACACCCTCCGCATCGACCCGAGTATGCTGATCCGGTTTCCCTCCGACGGACCGCCAACGCACCCAGGACCCGGTGACCACCCAACGACATCCCCTGAAAAACGGGGAGTGGGGGGTCCTCGACACGGTGCAGTTTTCCTCCTCTGGCGCCGCTTGGGGGAGCGGCACGTTGTAACGCTATGATCATATGCGGTGTACCGTACGCACAGTCAGGACTGCAGGCGCGTTTCCACGATAAGGTATGCATGTGACTCTATGTCATGGCACGTGCATACGGTGAGTTCATCTTACAAACAGTGAACACTGATCGAACAGATGAGTGCCGCTACAGGTTTCGCCGTGTACGTAGCTATACTAGGCTACTAGTTCTTGTTTTTTTGCAGGGAATTTAAGAGAGGTTTATTAACTAAAAGCATTCGCTGGGTAGTCCGCAAGGAGTAGGAAGCTAGGAGTTTCAGTCATCCAATTGTCGGTCACACACAATGTGCTTGCACACTCCGCACAAAGATGAACCGGATAATTGGCTACTAGGATGGTCTATACCGCCGACGGGTTGGGTTAAATTGTCCATTGATGGTTCTTACAAACCGGACGATGGATCTGCTGGTTGTGGTATGGTTCTGAGGGACGAGAATGGACATGTTATCTTCTTGGCTTGTCGATATGTACCTCGCTGCGTTGAAGCTGTGGAAGCTGAACTTTGGGCATGCCATGAGGGTCTGTAGCTTACCCTGGAGCGTAGCCAGCTGCCGATCATCGTGGAATCATATTGCGCTCAAGCTATAGCTGCAGCGAAAGGAAGAACTATGGATCGCTCATAGTGTTCAAATATAGTTTCAGAGATCAAATTTTTAGCATATCCGGATAGGGTGTGTACCTTTGTAAAAGTGGACCGTTCGAAAGTTAGGGTTAGCCACTGCCTCCCAAACTTTGCGAGAGCAGAACATAGTACTGGTGTTTGGCTCACATGATGTTGTTCTTCAGGAGTTAGACCATGAGCTGCTTGTAGCCCTATCTTCTTAAAATTTGCTACAGAACACCGTTATTTTACATTGTTTGCTAAAACACACCGCTCGATTGTGTCTTTGTTAGGTACCATTACAATTGTGTGGCACATTTGGCAGAACACACCACCGTCCAAAAATGGAAACTTTTGCAATTTTTCTTCAAAATTAGTCATAGCATGGTCATCCCAGGCAAAAGTGCCAAAATTTCCCTTTTTGGACATGTGGTGTGTTCTGGCAAATGTGCCACAAAATTATAATGGTACTTGACAAAGACACAATCAAGCGGTGTGTTTTGTCAACGCCAAAAAATAATAGTGTCTTGTAGCAAATTTTCCCTCTTAATAAAGGTCCGTTTTACCGCAAAAAAAAGTTCTTGTGACCAGTGACACTATATAGCTAGACGTCTCCCACTCCAGTGTATATGTATTGGACATGGCTCTACAGTATTTTGGTTGGCCTGGCCAGTATTGCGAATGGTACCGATCACGCACAGCAAACTCGGGCGCTTAAAATAGAAAGATTCCGGGGACTGTTTCGTCGAGGGCCCGAAGCAGATCGCTGTTGCCATGCCATCTAAGCGCAAGCAGACGCCCATTCCGGCGATACATGACATCCGTCCATGAACGGTCGCGATCGCGAGCTCGATATCCGACACAGAAGAGATCAAGAGCAAGCCGACGCGCGTGCGTGCGTGCGTGTAATTGCACACAAACAGTCATGGAGCGACACAGCCGGACCCCGAAGCCCTATCCACGCTCGCGACCTCATGCCAACTGTACTATCTGATGATACGAATGCGACGAGACGCAGCAGAGGCGAGGAAAGGGGAGACGCGACGGGAGGGAGACGACGGAAAACGAAAGGCAAAGGTTGCCGAAAGCGGGGAGCTAGGGGGGCGCGTACAACGACGTACCTGGCTGGTGATGCGAGGGGTGGTAGCCGTTCTCCACGCGCAGTGCCATGTCGACTGTCGAGTCGAGATCAACCTCACCACCACGAACCGCTCATCCGCGCGGCGCGGCGCCGTGCAGAAGCTAGCCTCCCTCCGGTAAAGGAAGATGCGGCTACGCGAGGCGTCTTGACTGAACGAGGTGAGAGCATCTCCACCGGCGCCTCCAAATAAGCGTCGGCATGGGCACCGGCACCTTCATTTAGGGGGTGACAGCACAACATCCTTCATTTGGGGGAGCTGCTCACACATCGGCGCCCCCAAACAGGCGATCCCGATAGATAATTTGAATTTGAAATCTCAAACACAACCACAAAAATTCGAATAAGTCTACGAGTAAGAAGTTTGGGCCAACACACGGCCATCAGATCGCCGTTTCCGGCGCAAAAAAAGGGCCTCCAAGCCACATGATCACATGATCAAATGAAGGAGGTCATCGGCGGCGCAACCTCGACGACTTCCTCATCGGCGGCCGGCGGCAGCTCCGTCGCCGGGGAAGAGGTGGCGGGGAAGGCAGGTGCCATCCGTCACGTGGCCCTCGGTGCGGCGTAGATCCGGCGGATCGTTCAGGTCGGGGAAGCGGAAGGCGCCGCTGCCCTGAGCCGTTGATTCCGGTGAGAACGAGCCGTTGTTGTCGATGGTCATGTCCCTGTCGCCAAACTCGGGGGAGTAGCGAGCGCGACCGTCCATCTGCGACAGCCGCATCTGCGAGATCGACGGCGCGTCCGCGGTGTACCCCGCGTAGTAACCGGGCGACGACTGGGAGCTCGAGATGATGTTCAGGCCGCCGGCCAAGCTCAGGCACGCTTCCACAGAGGCCACCGCTTTCGCTGCTTCGAGGGCGGCGATGCGGTGCCTCCTGCGGTCGGCCGATGAAGGCGCGACGGTCCATCTCCGTCTCCCACTCCTCCCGCGAGATGGTCGCCGGCTCCACCTTCGGCGTGACGGTGCGTGTCTTCGGCGGCGCCTTCGTTGGTGGCTTCGCTGCCTTCACCGGAGCCTTTCTCTTCGGTGCCATGGCGCAGCGGCGAGAGTTTTTCGGGCTGGAGGCTGGATGGGAGATGGAGCGGCTGGCGGGAGAAATGAGCGGCGGAGGGGATGGGGTTTTGGGGGAGAAGATGTATATTTTGTTATTGTGTGGCTGACAGGCGGCTCACACGCCCAAAATTTTTAGCCCCGCGAGGCGCCGGCGCGTCCGATTCGCGCCCTTGACGAAGGGCCGGCACGGGGTTGCCGTCGCTTCTATTGGGCTCCTAAAATCGCCAGCCCCGTTCGCGGCGCGCCGGTGCGAGCCTATTTTCGCTCCCGGCCCCTAAATTGCTATAAGGGCCGCTATCAGGGATGGACCGGAAGTATTCTTTACTGGGTAGCTGAAACTAGTGCATCCTATAGCCAGGAAGAAGACTATATCGGTGGGTGGGACAGCTCGCGCGAGCGGAAGATATCGGTGATGCATGCTCCAAGATACGCCCAGTTATTTTGTGCTGGTGGTGGGATGCATCGGCCTAGAAGAAAATTCTAATTGTACGGTGATGTCTACAGCTTTGCTGTTCGTTCATTGGAGGATAGTGCTTCCCTGGGGGTTCCTCGGCTTCCGATGATTATCCACTCACTAGTGGTTGGGGCGCCCCTTGAGCGCCTCCTCACCGTACGGTGGCTGTCAAATCAAGGGATAAAACGTTTAATTTTCAGGTGAAGTTTTGATCATTGTGTTGTGTGATCGTCCAATTTTACCACGTGCTTCTGAACTAAAAAGCAACCTAAGTTTTTTTTTTCTTAATTCACTGATCATGTAGATGATCTTTTCTTTTAATTACAAGTGCATCCAGAAAGGGAGATCAATGCCGGAAAGAACCAAACTGTTGGCTATAGACATTGCAATTTAAAGTACTACCCTTGTTCATAAAAGGATTTCATAAATTTGTCTGAAGATATATCCGAAATTAGGAGTATCTGTTTAATTTTACAAAACAAAAGAGGCTTGTTTCAGGAAAATTGAATACAATGACTCATAGTTCTGTTCTAAACTGCAGATTATATATGGCTAGTACGGCTGGTCACCAGCTTATTTCATAGATGAAGAAAAAGAAGTGACAATGCAGAGGAGGAGCGAGCAGCGAACCACATATGTGTTAGAGTAATATGCTTGTTATATTAACAGGGGGCCAAAGGCCACAATATATAGTACATGTATAGGTGCACATATGCAGAAAGCCCCCTAACATATGGGGAAACTACAAAATACAGATATATACATCTAACACTCCCCCTCAAACTCATGGTGGATCCACAACACTGAGTTTGGAGAGTAAAAAATCATGCTGCGCTCGAGTCTGTGCCTTCGTAAAGAAATCCGCCAACTGCAAATCTGAAGGCACATAATGAACCGCAACAACACCATCCTGTACCTGTGCACGTGTGTAAAAAGCATCAACACCGATATGCTTGGTCAGCTCATGCTTGACCGGATCACGTGCAATACTGATAGCACCTGTACTGTCAGACAAAAGTGGAGTGGGTGTCATAACAAAGACCCCAAAATCTGCAAGCAACCACCGTAACCAAGTCACCTCAGCAATCAACAAAGCCATAGCCCGCAACTCAGCCTCAACACTCGAACGGGAAACTGCGACCTGTTTCTTCGTCTTCCAAGCAACAAGCGAACCACCAAGAAACACACAGTAAGCAGAAAGCGAACGACGATCCATAGGATCACTCGCCCACGTAGCATCCGAATAGCACTGGAGCTGGAGAGAGCTGGAACGGGGAAAGAAAAGGCGACGAGTGATCGTGCCACGAAGATAACGAAGAACACGGAGGAGATGACTATAGTGAACAGTGGTAGGAGAGGAGACAAACTGACTCAGAATATGAACAGGATAAGAAATATCAGGACGAGTGACAGCAAGATAAACAAGACTCCCAACAAGATGGCGATAACGGGTGGGATCAGGAAGAGGATCACCATCAGTAGGACGAAGCTTAACATTAAGCTCCATAGGAGTATCGAATGTGCGCTCATCCCCAAGAGCAGCACGAGCAAGAAGATCCTGAATGTACTTTTCCTGAGAGATAGAAAAGCCATCAGAAGTGGAGGAAACCTCAATGCCAAGAAAATAGCGAAGAGGACCAAGATCAGTCATAAAAAACTGATCACGAAGACGAGCCTTGACAAAAGCAATATACTCAGGATCATCACCAGTAATGATCATATCATCAACATAGAGAAGAAGAAGAGTACGTCCACGAGGAGAAGTGTGAACGAAAAGTGCTGGATCATGAAGACTAGGAGAGAAACCAGCAGCAGTCACGACAGAGGCGAAGCGTTCAAACCAGGCACGAGGGGCCTGTTTGAGACCATATAGAGAACGTCGAAGACGACAAACCATCCCATCGGGAACAGAATACCCAGAAGGAGGCTGCATGTAAACCTCTTCACTCAACTCATCATTAAGAAAAGCATTCTGAACATCAAGCTGGGAGACAGACCAGCGGCGAACAGAAGCAACAGCAAGAAGAGTACGCACAATAGTCATATGAGCCACAGGGGCAAAAGTCTCATCATAGTCACGGCCGTGCTCCTGCTGAAAACCACGAGCCACAAGACGCGTTTTATAGCGCTCAAGAGATCCATCAGAGCGAGTCTTAATTTTATAGACCCACTTACACGTGATGGGACGAACACCAGAAGTGGGAGAAACAAGATCCCAAGTGCCAGTGCGCTCAAGCGCAGCGATCTCCTCAGCCATGGCAAGCTGCCATTCAGGATGACGCTCGGCATCCCGATAAGAAGTCGGCTCGGAAACGACAGAGAGACCATACTGACTAGGAGAGTAACGAAGTGGAGCACGACGCTGACGAACAGGCCGGGAAGGGGGAAGCTCATCTGCGGAAGACAAGTCATCAGGAGAAAAGGAAGAAGGGACATCATCGGAAGGAGCCGAAGCCGGAGAACGAGGAGTACTAGGTGGACTAGACGAACGAGAGGAGGGCGCCGAAGGGGGCGCATCAGAAGTAGGAGGGAGGGGAGGAGGGACAGCAGGGGGTGCATCCGGAAAAAGAAGAAAAGAGATATCATCCACCGGGTAAGTACCCGAGGTGGGGCGAGGATAGAAGGAACGCGTCTCATCAAATGTGACGTCACGAGAGATACGCATCCGACGACCAACAGGGTCCCAACAGCGATAGCCCTTATGCTCATCACTGTATCCAAGAAAAATACACTCAACAGACTGAGCGGTCAGTTTGGTGCGTTTGCGAGGAGGCAGAAGGACATAGCAGACACAACCAAATGAACGGAGAGTCAAGTAGTCTGGAGAAACACCAGAGAGACGCTCGAGAGGAATGCCACCCTGTAGAGCAGCGGAAGGCTGAATGTTAATGAGGTGGGCCCACGTAGCGACAGCCTCAGCCCAGAAATGTGGCGGAAGAGAAGAGTCAATCATCATAGCATGGGTGGTCTCAAGAAGATGACGATGCTTACGCTCGGCGACGCCATTTTGAGCATGCGCGCCGGGACAAGAAAACTGAGCGAGGGTGCCCTCCTCAGCAAGGACACCACGAAGGTGCTGAGAGATATACTCACCAGCAGAATCAGCACGGAACACGCGAATGGGTGAGGAATACTGAGTGCGGACCATGGCCGCAAAACGCTGATAATAGAGAGCACCTCACTGCGAGAGTGCATGAAAAACACCCAGGTGTACCGTGAAAAATCATCAATGAATAAGATATAGTATCGATGGCCCCCTTTCGAAGCGAAGGGAGCCGGACCCCAAACATCTGAATGGACTAAATCGAACGGTCGCTGAGAGACAGACACACTAGTAGGATAGGGAAGATGAATCTGTTTGCCTAACTGATGTCTACGGGTGCTTCTATTCTTGTAGACAGTGTTGGGCCTCCAAGAGCAGAGGTTTGTAGAACAGCAGTAAGTTTCCCTTAAGTGGATCACCCAAAGTTTATCGAACTCAGGGAGGAAGAGGTCAAAGATATCCCTCTCAAGCAACCACAAAGCAAGAAGTCTCTTGTGTCCCCAACACACCTAATACACTTGTCAGATGTATAGGTGCACTAGTTCGGCGAAGAGATAGTGAAATACAGGTGGTATGAATGTATATGAGCAGTAGTAACGGCACGAGAAAATAGCTTGATGCTACAACTGGCGTGTGGTTGATGGTGGTAATATTGCAGGCAGTACGGATGCAGTAGAACAGTAAACAAGCGATGATTGCAGTATTTGGGAACAAGGCCTAGGGATTATACTTTCACTAGTGGACACTCTCAAGATTGATCACATAACAGAATAAATAGATAAATGCTATACTCTACACTCTCTTGTTGGATGATGAACACCACTAATTGTGTAGGATTACACGAACCCTCAATGCCGGAGTTAACAAGCTCCACAATATTTGATATTCATGTTTAAATAACCTTAGAGTGCACGATAGATCAACACAACTAAACCAAGTACTAACATAGCATGCACACTGTCACCATCACACTATGAAGGAGGCATAGATCACATCAATACTATCATAGCAATAGTTAACTTCATAATATACAAGAGATCACAATCATAACCTACGCCAAGTACTACACGATGCACACACTGTCACCATTACACCGTGCAGGAGGAATAGAGTACTTTAATAACATCACTAGAGTAGCACATAGATGAATAGTGATACAAAACACATTGCAATCATAAAGGGATATAAATAAGCACTTCAATATGCTATTCATAACAGTGAATAAGTATTCTGTGAAATATAGCCTAAGAGACCCACACGGTGCACACACTGTCACCTTTACACACGTGGGACAAGGAGTCTCCGGAGATCACATAAGTAAAATCCACTTGACTAGCATAATGACATCTAGATTACAAGCATCATCATATGAATCTCAATCATGTAAGGCAGCTCATGAGATTATTCTATTGAAGTACATAGGGAGAGAGATTAACCACATAGCTACCGGTACAGCCCTTAGCCTCGATGGAGAACTACTCCCTCCTCATGGGAGACAGCAGTGTTGATGAAGATGGTGGTGGAGATGGCAGCGGTGTCGATGGAGAAGCCTTCCGGGGGCACTTCCCCGTCCCGGCAGCGTGCCGGAACAGAGACTTCTGTCCCCCAGATCTTGGCTTCGCGACGGCGGCGGCTCTGGAAGGTTTCTCGTACCGTGGCTTTTTCGTATCGAAGATTTAGGTCAGGGACCTTTAAATAGGCGAAGAGGCGGAGTCGGAGGGCTGACGAGGCGACGACACAGTAGGGGGGCGCGGCCCACCCCTGGCCGCGCCAGCCTATCATCTGGGGCCCACAGGGCCCTCCTCTGGTGGCTCTCGGGTGTTCTGGAAGCTTCGTGTGATTCTAAGATGCTGGGCGTTGATTTCGTCCAATTCCGAGAATATTTCCTTACTAGGATTTCTGAAACCAAAAACAGCAGAAAACAAGAACTGACACTTCGGCATCTCGTCAATAGGTTAGTTCCGGAAAACGCATAAAATCATCATAAAGTGTGAACAAAACATGTAGATATTGTCATAAAACAAGCATGGAACATAAGAAATTATCGATACATCGGAGACGTATCAACATCCCCAAGCTTAGTTCCTACTCGTCCCGAGTAGGTAAACGATAACATAGATAATTTCTGAAGTGACATGCTATCATAATTTTTTTGTTATCGTTTACCTACTCGGGACGAGTAGGAACTAAGCTTGGGGATGCTGACACGTCTCCGACGTATCGATAATTTCTTATGTTCCATGCTTATTTTATGACAATACCTACATGCTTTATACATACTTTATGATGATTTTATGTGTTTTCCGGAACTAACCTATTGACGAGATGCCGAAGTGCCAGTTCCTGTTTTCTGCTGTTTTTGGTTTCAGAAATCCTAGTAAGGAAATATTCTCGGAATTGGACGAAATCAACGCCCAGAGTCTTAGAATTGGACGAAGCTTCCAGAACACCCGAGAGCCGCTAGAGGGGGGCCACAGGCCCACCACACACCAGGCTGGCGCGGCCAGGGTGTGGGCCGCGTCGCCCTAGTGTGACACCGCCTCGTCAGCCTTCCGACTCCGCCTCTTCGCCTATATAAAGGTCCCTGACCTAAATCTTCGAGACGAAAAAGCCACGAGACGAGAAACCTTCCAGAGCCGCCGCCATCGCGAAGCCAAGATCTGGGGGACAGGAGTCTCTGTTCCGGCACGCCGCCGGGACGGAGAAGTGCCCCCGGAAGGCTTCTCCATCGACACCGCTGCCATCTCCACCGCCATCTTCATCAACACTGCTGTCTCCCATGAGGAGGGAGTAGTTCTCCATCGAGGCTAAGGGCTGTACCGGTAGCTATGTGGTTCATCTCTCTCCTATGTACTTCAATACAATAATCTCATGAGCTGCCTTACATGATTGAGATTCATATGAGTTTTGTATCACTATTCATCTATGTGCTACTCTAGTGATGTTATTAAAGTACTCTATTCCTCCTGCACGGTGTAATGGTGACAGTGTGTGCATCGTGTAGTACATGGCGTAGGTTATGATTGTGATCTCTTGTAGATTATGAAGTTAACTATTGCTATGATAGTATTGATGTGATCTATTCCTCCTTTCATAGTGTGAAGGTGACAGTGTGCATGCTATGTTAGTACTTGGTTTAGTTGTGTTGATCTATCGTACACTCTAAGGTTATTTAAACATGAATATCGAATATTGTGGATCTTGTTAACTCCGGCATTGAGGGTTCGTGTAATCCTACGCAATTAGTGGTGTTCATCATCCAACAAGAGAGTGTAGAGTATAGCATTTATCTATTCTGTTATGTGATCAATGTTGAGAGTGTCCACTAGTGAAAGTATAATCCCTAGGCCTTGTTCCCAAATACTGTAATCATCAGTGCTTGTTTACTGTTCTACTGCATCTGTACTGCCTGCAAAATTACCACCATCAACCACACGCCAGTTGTAGCATCAAGCTATTTTCTGGTGCCGTTACTACTGCTCATATACATTCATACCACCTGTATTTCACTATCTCTTCGCCGAACTAGTGCACCTATACATCTGACAAGTGTATTAGGTGTGTTGGGGACACAAGAGACTTCTTGCTTTGTGGTTGCAGGGTTGCTTGAGAGGGATATCTTTGACCTCTTCCTCCCTGAGTTCGATAAACCTTGGGTGATCCACTTAAGGGAAACTTGCTGCTGTTCTACAAACCTCTGCTCTTGGAGGCCAAACACTGTCTACAAGAATAAAAGCACCCGTAGACATCAGCAGTGAAGCTGCGCTATCTCATGCGCAGAGAGAGGCGCGACTGGAGAGGTCGACGTACAATCAGGTGCCGACGAGGAGCTATCACCCACACGCACAGAGGCCACCAAAGGGGGCGACGGAGAGCAATATGCCGATGAAGACAAAGTCGGCAAAGCGCGGTCATAACCACGTGAAGAGGCCGCGAAAGTCGATGTAGAGCGGCAGGCCGGCGCAGACGGAGTCGACGAAGCGCGGCCATAACCGCGGGAAGAGGCCGCAAAAGTCGATGTAGAGCGACGGGCCGACGTAGATGAAGTCGGCGAAGCGCGGGGAGAGCCGCATGAAGAGGCCGCAAAAGTCGATGTAGAGCGGCAAGCCGACGTAGACGAAGTCGGCGAAGCGCGGGCAGAGCCGCATGAAGAGGCCGCAAAAGTCGATGTAGAGCGGCAAGCCGACGTAGACGGAGTCGGTGAAGAGCGGGCAGAGCTGCGTGAAGAGGCTGCAAACGGCGACGAAGAATGGCTAGCCATCAGACACGGAGGCAGCGGGCAAATACCAAGTACTGAAGGGAGGCCCAAAGATAAGGCGGGATCAGCGGAAGAAGACATCGGATAACAGCCGACGACAATTTTTTTTTTTTTTTTTTTGCAGATCAAAATCAACTAGACGAGAACAGAGCGGCATTACTGGAGGCGGCCGAGCGGGCCAAGGATGGGCCGAGCGGAGGCGGCCGAACGGAGACGCCCGAGCTGAGATCGGAGGCGGCCGAGCTGAGATCGGAGGCGACCGAGCGGAGATCCGGAGGCGGGCGAGAGAACGGGCCGGCGGCAAGGGAGCCTGGCGCTCGGGCCGGCGGCGCAAGAAGAGCAGAGCGAGAGAGGGCGCTGCAGCGGGAGCGGCCTGACAGCAGTGCCCGTGGGCGGGCCAGGAGGAATTGGCGAGCGGGAGCAGGGAATCGATCGGGGACAGAGGGAATCGATCGATCAGGGGAATCGATCGGGGCCAGGGGGATCGATCGGGGGAATAGATCGGGGCCAGGGAATCGGCCAGCAGAATCCGGCGGCGAGGGACCTGGCGTGCAGGCAGAGGACGGCAGCGGACGGGAGATTGGAGCAGGACGGGCGACGGACGACAGATTGGAACAAGCAACGTCGGCAGCCGGGGAACTAGGATCAATTTTGCTCTGATACCATGTTAGAGTAATATGCTTGTTATATTACCAGGGGGCCAAATGCCACAATATATAGTACATGTACAGGTGCGCATATGCAGAAAGCCCCCTAACATATTGGGAAACTACAAAATACAGATATATACATCTAACAATATGGATCCAAAATGATGGCACACCTACAAATACAACAGAAATGCCTTGATTAGCATAGTCCACCACACCAAAAGGCGGAAGACGAAGTCAAGAAGCAGAGAATAACCGTGTAAACCATCCTTCGATAGCCAACTGAAAGTCACTAAACAGAGCTGCACTTACCTTTCTTTCTGCTCTGAAGCTTTTCTGCTTGTCATAAAACCGACATAATCAAAATAACCAAATAATTCCTTGTGACAAAACAACCGAATAATTTCTTGAAAGAAATCAGGACATGTGGTTCACTTTTCTCTATAGAAAAAAGAGCACTATCTGAGCTTCGAAGCCCAACGCAAAAATAGCCACGTTTTCTTTTCTTTTCTGCTTGTCATAAATAAAATGAATAAACAGGAAATTGCTGCCCTGTTGCAGCTGCTATCTATCCTTGAAATAGGTCAGAAATAACAAGTATATTTATTGAATGGTCATGAACACAAGAACCAGTGAATTAAAACAAGAACCAGCAGAACTCATTATTTCAATGTGATAACTCAATCTCAGGAGCATCTGTACTACTATGTGATAGCTCAATCTCAGGAGCATGAGTTATGCTGGTTCTTGTTTTAGTACATCTGTACTACTTTCAATGCTATCGATGCCTCTTTCAGTGTGCAAACTTTATACTATGTGATAGCTCAATCTCAGGAGCAATTTTAGCTATATCTGTACTACTTTCAATGCTATCGATGCCTCTTTCAGTGTGCAAACTTTCTACTATGTGATAGCTCAATCTCAGGAGCATGAGTTCTGCTGGTTCTTGTTTTAGTACTGAAAGTAGTACAGATGAAGCTAAAGAACAGTATGTTTGGAGGTTACCTAGATCAAGAGGATAGGGAGGAATTCACAGGTGCAGGGTGTGGTGGAGATGATCGAAGTGGAGCCGAGGTACGTCCTTTGAACTGCAGTCGAGAAGCACAGTGCGGATCTGCTCGTCATCGGCAGCCATGGCTACAGCGCCATCAAGCGGTAACTGGTTATTTGCCTCTGTATCCTACGATTCTTACACAGGTTTCAGGTGAGGAACTGAAGCTATTTAACTGAACTGTTGGATGCTTCTTGGTTCTTGCAGGGCATTTCTCGGGAGGGTGAGCGATACTGCAGCCATCACACGCACTGCTCCGTCATGATAGTGATGCAACCCAATACCAAGAACTGGTCGCCTTTTTTGCCACCACAGTAAGTAGCTGCTGTAAAATTACCAAAATAAATAGGCATGTATAAACACAGTGAAGGCAACAGACATGCTGAACATTCTAGGTCTGAAAGTAGGGGAGTGTACCTAATTATCATTTCATATTTCATATTATAAAAAAGGTGTCTATTAGATATCTTAATCTTGGAGCCATGGATGAACTTCCGACACGGATGCTGCAATTAAAGTGAAGAGTCAGTAATAATACCCCAAATATATGCTTTGACTTGTTGAAACATCGTTCAACTTAAGTATGATATGCACTAAAATTAAAATGCATTACCAAACAGCAAGTTGTTAGAGCATCTCTAACAGAGCCCGTAAAAACGCGAACCGAAAAACCCGAGTTCAGTGCACCGAACTCGTGTTTACGGGCTGGAAAATGGTAGGCGCAGAACAGAGCCCGTAACGAAAACTGAAAAACTGTTTTTCAGTTTTCGTTACGGGCTCTGTTCTGCGCCTGCGGGTTCTGAACCCGTAAAAGCAGGGTTTTTCATATGCAACACATAGAACAATGTATCTTAATTAATCAAATAATCATCCAAATTATTACAACACATAAATAATTGTCTGAACCAAATTATTACAACAGTTCTAGGAAAATTGAACAAATGTAAAATATCTCAACCAAATTACAACAACTTCGGGAAAATTGGACAAATGCACAAATGTCTCAACAATGATACATGTGACAAGCAAATGAATGAAATGATAGGATCAAAGGCGACGGCCATGTCGCTGCCAGTGGTGCATCTTCAGATCATAGACGAGCTGGGCATGGGTAGTGGAATTCTCAATCTGCCGATGTGCCTCAAGGAAAGCTTCAATGCGATCCGGATTACGCTGGGGTTCCACTCGGGTGCCAACATTTTCATAGAAGCAGGGCAAGCTCAAGTCTCTTTCATCCTTAATGATCATGTTGTGAAGAATCACACAACATGTCATGATGTTGACAAGGGTTTTCTTGTCCCAAAATCTGGCTGGGCCACGAACAATGGCAAACCTTGCTTGCAAAATACCAAAATCTCTCTCAATGTCCTTGTGAGCTGCTTCTTGAGCCTTGGCAAATTCAGCTTCTATTCTATCTTGGGGATCCTTGACAGACTTAACAAAAGTTGCCCAATCCGGATAGATGCCTGATACGTCTCCAACGTATCGATAATTTCTTATGTTCCATGCTACTTTATTGATGATACCTACATGTTTTATACATACTTTATGTCATATTTATGCATTTTCCAGCACTAACCTATTAACAAGATGCCGAAGAGCGATTCTTGTTTTTATTGCTGTTTTTGGTTTCAGAAATCCTAGTAAGGAAATATTCTCGGAATTGGACGAAATCAACGCCCAGGGGCCTATTTTTCCACGAAGCTTCCAGAAGTCCGAAGAGGAAATGAAGTGGGGCCACGGGGCGCCGCCACAGTAGGGCGGTGCGGCCTACAGGGGGCCCGCGCGGCCCTGTTGTGTGGGCCCCCCGTGACGCCCCTTGACCTGCCCTTCCGCCTACTTAAAGCCTTCGTCGCGAAACCCCCAGTACCAAGAGCCACGATACGGAAAACCTTCCAGAGACGCCGCCGCAGCCAATCCCATCTCGGGGGATTCAGGACATCGCCTCCGGCACCCTGCCGGAGAGGGGAATCATCTCCCGGAGGACTCTACACCGCCATGGTCGCCTCCGGAGTGATGAGTGAGTAGTTCACCCCTGGACTATGGATCCATAGCAGTAGCTAGATGGTCATCTTCTCCTAATTGTGATATCATTGTTGGATCTTGTGAGCTGCCTAACATGATCAAGATCATCTATCTGTAATACTATATGTTGTGTTTGTTGGGATCCGATGAATAGTGAATGCTATGTTATGTTGATTATCAATCTATCATCTATGTGTTGTTTATGATCTTGCATGCTCTCCGTTGCTAGTAGAGGCTCTGGCCAAGTTTGTGCTTGTAACTCCAAGAGGGAGTATTTATGCTCGATAGTGGGTTCATGCCTCCATTAAATTTGGAACAGTGACAGAAAGTTCTAAGGTTGTGGATGTGCTGTTGCCACTAGGGATAAAACATCAATGCTATGTCTAAGGATATATTCGTTGATTACATCACGCACCATACTTAATGCAATTGTCTGTTGTTTGCAACTTAATACTGGAGGGGGTTCGGATGATAACCTGAAGGTGGACTTTTTGGGCATAGATGCATGCTGGATAGCGGTCTATGTACTTTGTCGTAATGCCCAATTAAATCTCACACTACTCATCATAACATGTATGTGCATGGTCATGCCCTCTCTATTTTTCAATTGCCCAACTGTAATTTGTTCACCCAACATGCTTATTCTTATGGGAGAGACACCTCTAGTGAACTGTGGACCCCGGTCCATTCTTTTACATCGAATACAATCTGCTGCAATACTCGTTCTACTGTTCTCTGCAAACATCATCATCCACATTATACATCTAATCCTTTGTTACAGCAAGCCGGGGAGATTGACAACCTCACTGTTACGTTGGGACAAAGTACTTTGGTTGTTTTGTGCAGGTTCCACGTTGGCGCCTGAATCGCTGGTGTTGCGCTGCACTACACTCCGCCGCCATCAACCTTCAACGTGCTTCTTGGCTCCTACTGGTTCGATAAACCTTGGTTTCTTACTGAGGGAAAACTTGCCGCTGTACGCATCACACCTTCCTCTTGGGGTTCCCAACGGGCACGTCGACTGCGTGCTAGCATCAAGACTTTTCTAGCGCCGTTGCCGGGGAGATCAAGACACGCTGCAAGGGGAGTCTCCACTTCCAATCTCTTTACTTTGTTTTTGTCTTGCTTTATTTTATTTACTATTTTGTTTGCTGCATTATATCAAAACACAAAAAAAATTAGTTGCTAGCTTTACTTTATTTACTGTCTTGTTTGCATTCTCCATATTAAAAACACAAAAAATTAGTTACTTGCATTTACTTTATCTAGTTTGCTTTATTTACTGTTGCTAAAATGGGTACTCCTGAAAATAATAAGTTGTGTGACTTCACAACCACAAATAATAATGATTTCTTATGCACACATATTGCTCCACCTGCTACTACAGCAGAATTCTTTGAAATTAAACCTGCTTTACTGAATCTTGTTATGAGAGAGCAATTTTCTGGTGTTAGTTCTGATGCTGCTGCTGCCCATCTCAATAATTTTGTTGAACTATGTGAAATGTAAAAGTATAAGGATGTACATGGTGACATTATAAAATTAAAATTGTTTCCTTTCTCATTAAGAGGAAGAGCTAAAGATTGGTTGCTATCTCTGCCTAAGAATATTACCGATTCATGGACTAAATGCAAGGATGCTTTTATTGGTAGATATTATCCTCCTGCTAAAATTATATCTTTGAGAAGTAGCATAATGAATTTTAAACAATTGGATAATGAGCATGTTGCCCAAGCTCGGGAAAGAATGAAATCTTTGGTTAAAAATTGCCCAACCCATGGACTGACTAATTGGATGATCATCCAAACCTTTTATGCAGGACTGAATTTTTCTTCGCGGAACTTATTGGATTCAGCTGCTGGAGGTACCTTTATGTCCATCACTCTAGGCGACGCAACAAAGCTTCTTGATAATATGATGATTAATTACTCTGAATGGCACACGGAAAGAGCTCCACAAGGTAAGAAGGTAAATTCTGTCGAAGAAACCTCTTCCTTGAGTGATAAGATTGATGCTATTATGTCTATGTTTGTGAATGGTAGGACAAATGTTGATCCTAATAATGTTCCTTTAGCTTCATTGGTTGCCCAAGAAGAACATGTTGATGTGAACTTCATTAAAAATAATAATTTCAACAACAATGCTTATCGGAACAATTCTAGTAACAACTATAGGCCATATCCTTATAATAATGGTAACGGTTATGGTAATTCTTATGGGAATTCTTACAACAATAATAGGAATACACCCCCTGGACTTGAAGCCATGCTTAAACAATTTATTAGTACACAAACTGCTTTTAACAAATCTGTTGAAGAAAAGCTTGGGAAAATTGATATACTTGCTTCTAAAGTCGATAGTCTTGCTGCTGATGTTGATCTTTTGAAATCGAAAGTTATGCCTAACGAAAATAAAGATATTAAGTCATTTGCTACATCAAACACCATCCAAGTTAGAATTAATGAGAATATAAGATTGATGGCCAAATTGCGTGCTAGGTGGGAGAAAGAAGAAGATGCTAAAGATAATGTAGTTAAAGTTTGGACTATTACCACCGCTAGCAATGCTAATACTTCACATGTTGCTGCACCTCCTACTATTAATGGTAAAAGAATTGGTGTTGGCAATGTTTCCACTTCTAATGCAAAGCGTGAAAAACTGCCTGAAACTGCTAAAACTGCTGAAACTGCCTGCGATAAAACTGCTGAATTTTTTTCTAATGTTGGGGATAATGATCCCATTGCTTTAGATCATAATGGTTTAGATTTTGATGATTGTCACATCTCTGAAGTTATAAAGTTATTACAAAAACTTGCTAAAAGTCCTAATGCTAGTGCTATAAATTTGGCCTTTACAAAACATATTACAAATGCTCTCATAAAAGCTAGAGAAGAGAAATTAAATCGTGAAGCTTCTATTCCTAGGAAGCTAGAGGATGGTTGGGAGCCCATCATTAACATGAAGGTCAATGACTTTGATTGTAATGCTTTATATGATCTTGGTGCAAGTATTTCTGTTATGCCTAAGAAATCTATAATATGCTTGACTTGCCACCATTGAAAAATTGTTATTTGGATGTTAATCTTGCTGATAATTCTACAAAGAAACCTTTGGGGAGAGTTGATAATGTTCGCATTACGGTTAACAATAACCTTGTCCCCGTTGATTTTGTTGTCTTGGATATTGAATGCAATGCATCTTGTCCCATTATATTGGGAAGACCTTTTCTTCAAACTGTTGGTGCTATTATTGATATGAAGGAAGGTAATATTAAATATCAATTTCCTCTCAAGAAAGGTATGAAACACTTCCCTAGAAAGAGAATGAAGTTACCTTTTGATTCTATCATTAGAACAAATTATGATGTTGATGCTTCATCTCTTGATAATACTTGATACACACTTTCTGCGCCTAGCTGAAAGGCGTTAAAGAAAAGCGCTTATGGGAGACAACCCATGATTTTACTACAGCACTTTTATTTTATATTTGAGTCTTGGAAGTTGTTACTACTGTAGCAACCTCTCCTTATCTTTATTTTGTTGCATTATTGTGCCAAGTAAAGTCTTTGATAGTAAGGTTCATACTAGATTTGGATTACTGCGCAGAAACAGATTTCTTGCTGTCACGAATCTGGGCTGAATTCTCTGTAGGTAACTCAGAAAATTCTGCCAATTTACGTGAGTGATCCTCAGATATGTATGCAACTTTCATTCAATTTGAGCATTTTCATTTGAGCAAGTCTGGTGCCTCGTAAAAATTCGTCTTTACGGACTGTTCTATTTTGACAGATTCTGCCTTTTATTTCGCATTGTCTGTTTTGCTATGCTTGATGGATTTATTTGTTCCATTAACTTTCAGTAGCTTTGTGCAATGTCCAGAAGTGTTAAGAATGATTATGTCACCTCTGAACATGTGAATTTTGATTGTGCACTAACCCTCTAATGAGTTGTTTTGAGTTTGGTGTGGAGGAAGTTTTCAAGGATCAAAAGAGGAGGATGATACAATATGATCAAAGAGAGTGAAAGCTCTAAGCTTGGGGATGCCCCGGTGGTTCATCCCTGCATATTTCAAGAAGACTCAAGCATCTAATCTTGGGGATGCCCAAGGCATCCCCTTCTTCATCGACAACATTATCAGGTTCCTCTAGTGAAACTATATTTTTATTCCATCACATCTTATGTACTTTGCTTGGAGCGTCTGTTTGTTTTTTGTTTTTGTTTTGTTTGAATAAAATGGATCCTAGCATTCATTGTGTGGGAGAGAGACACACTCCGCTGTTGCATATGGACAAATATGTCCTTGGCTTTACTCATAATGTTCATGGCGAAGGTTGAAACTGCTTCGTTAATTGTTATATGGTTGGAGACGGGAAATGCTACATGTGGTAATTGGTAGAATGTCTTGAATAATTTGATACTTGGCAATTGTTATAGATCATGTTTAAGCTCTTGCATCATATACTTTGCACCTATTAGTGAAGAAATACATAGAGCTTGTTGAAATTTGGTTTGCATGATTGGTCTCTCTAAAGTCCAGATATTTTCTAGTAAGGGTTTGAGCAACAAGGATGACAGTGTAGAGTCTTATAATGCTTGCAATATGTTTTTATGTGAGTTTTGCTGTACCGGTTCATGCTTGTGTTTGCTTCAAATAACCTTGCTAGCCTAAGCCTTGTATTGAGAGGGATTACTTCTCGTGCATCCAAATCCTTGAGCCAATAACTATGCCATTTGTGTCCACCATACCTACCTACTACATGGTATTTCTCCGCCATTCCAAAGTAAATTGCTTGAGTGCTACCTTTAAATTTCTATCCTTTGTCTTTGCAATATATAGCTCATGGGACAAATATCCTAAAAACTATTGTGGTATTGAATATGTACTTATGTATCTTATTTCTTATTAAGTTGCTTGTTGTGCGATAACCATGTTCCCTGGGGACGCCATCAACTACTCTTTGTTGAATATCATGTGAGTTGCTATGCATGTTCGTCTTGTCTGAAGTAAGGGCGATTTACCATGAGTTGAATGGTTTGAGCATGCATATTGTTAGAGAAGAACATTGGGCCGCTAACTAAAGCCATGATCCATGGTGGAAGTTTTAGTTTTGGACAACAATCCTCAATCTCTTATGAGAATATTATTTGTTGTTGAATGCTTAAGCATTAAAGAGGAGTCCATTATCTGTTGTCTATGTTGTCCCGGTATGGATGTCTAAGTTGAGAATAATCAAAAGCGAGAAATCCAATGCGAGCTTTCTCCTTAGACCTTTGTACAGGCGGCATAGAGGTACCCCTTTGTGATACTTGGTTAAAACATATGTATTGCGGTGATAATCCAGGTAATCCGAGCTAATTAGGACAAGGTGCGGGCACTATTGGTATACTATGCATGAGGCTTGCAACTTGTACGATATAATTTACATAACACATATGCTTTATTGACACGCGTACAGCACGCGACCGTTGGGAACCCCAAGTGGAAGGTGTGATGCGTACAATAGTAAGTTTCCCTCAGTTAGAAACCAAGGTTTATCGAACCAGTAGGAGTCAAGAAGCATGTTGAAGGTTGATGGCGGCGAGATGTAGTGCGGCGCAACACCAGGGATTCCGGCGCCAACTGTTGGCGTCCGAAACCCACCGGCGAGCAACGGCTGGCAACACGAAGAGCCGGGAACAACCTAGGGCTACGGCTGGCCCTGGTCCCTCCGAGCGACGGCCCGCAAAGCTCCTGGTACGCACGTCCCGATGCTGGTGCAAGGGCGTGCCACCTGATCTATACCTGATCAGGAAGGTGATGGATTTGCTTCGCTTAGTTTCCTGCATGGCATACACGTAAACATTAAATACGAGCCTCGATCGGCTCTCAGGTTGTCCCGTGAATCGGCTCAAGGAGCCGATCCACCCATGACTCGTATGGGGTTTACGATTGCATGGTGGTCCTGCTTGATCAAAACAAAGCTAAAACGACCTACGACGATCTAGGGTTTTCACCGCATAATCGGAACATCCTACTCGTGATTGAGCCTGGCAGCCACGCACGGTGATAATAAACCGACCCTAGACAAGGCCTAAAAACCAACATTAAGTTGATCCCCGGAACATCTTGTCTAGGGTTAGCAAACCACACCCTACGTGCTACTGGATCATTCAAACCGTTTGTAAGGCCTAACTATGCAGATATTAAACTAATCCTTGATGAATCAAGGAGCGATCATAACGGATCGGATCTACTAAACAATGATCAAGCAAGGTGCCACCCTTACACCTAAGCAAGGTGTAAGGACGGCTAGACGTCTAAGGGTTGCATGGACGAAAACATGTAGCACGGTAAAGCAATGCTAACCCTAACACATCTATGATAACTACGTTGCTCGCCATCAACAAGGCTTTAGCACGAGTAACGCATGGATAACGAATAAACGTATACTGCCTAGATCGCAAGATGCGATCTAGGCAGCATGATGCTTACCCGGAAGAAACCCTCGAAACAAGGGGTCGGCGATGCGCCAAGATTGGTTTGTGATGAACGTGATTGTTGTCTTTCTTGATAACCCTAGATACATATTTATAGTCCGTAGACTTTCTAACGTGGGAACAATCCCAACCGTGCACGAGCCAAACTCTAACTAACCGACACGTATCCTACTATATTTACAGATACAAGGGCAAACTAGCCCAAACTTCGTGTACAAGGCCGGTTCACGTATTTCTTCATGTATATTTCTTCAAGCCCACTCTTGATCGCGGCCCACCTCTGATCCGGTCAAATTCTGGTGATAACACATGCCCCCTGGTTTTGGAATTGATAATTCCAAAATCACTCTGCTTTTTCTTCGTCGGGTCATGTCGTGGCAGAGCAGAACCGTCGCAGTATTCTTCATCATGATGCCTTGCCTTCTCAACTCCTCTGCAAGATTTGATAGCCTTAGCATCACTTCCTCGGAAACCGTAATGGCATTAAATTTCCACTATGCTCCCCTTATTTAACTGTGCCGGACGATTCGCCTCTTCATCCCCTTGCTCTGTTCTAGCCATCGGCACCAAAAAACCCTCTTTCCCTGTAGCAATGTCTTCTTCCTCCGTCTCATCAGGCCTCTCTTTCCAATCTTCTTCCTCGAGTGAGCCAGAGTGGGACTTCGACTTCGTGCCAGATGGCCCACCCGAGGCCCTCGTTGGGTCAGATGGTGACTTGCCCCTGACTGATGGGGAAGACGACCTCCAGTTTCTCATCGAAGGGGAGCTGGAGAGCGAGAGCGAGGACGACCTCCACTCCTGGGCGAACCCCACCTCCTCCGACAAGGAGGAAGAAGAAGAAGAAGAGGAGGAAGAGGAGGAACAAGAGGAAGAAGAGGAGGATGATTCCTCCTCCTCCGCTGGATATCCGCCGGTGAAGCGCTTCCGCGCTTGGGCGGACAGCGAAGACGATGATGATGACGAGGAGGAGGAAGCTCCAGCCGAGGGCTGGGGCAGCAGCGACGAGGAACTCTCCGGAAGCAGCGCCGGCGGCAGCTACGATGCCGACGATGAGGCCAGCGAGGACTAGTAGTGTAGGATTAGTAGTTCCTGAGCAATCGGCTCTTCTTTTGTTCTTCCTTTCTTGAGCAATCGACTCTTCATTGTAAGAATCCCCTTTTATTAATGAAGAAGTATTCCCAATCAATTTTTTTTTTGCCGATAGTCAAAGTCAAACAATCCCCAAAAGAGCCGATGGCATCGCATCGGCCTCTACCATAAAACACGAGTAAGGCCACCCGGTTGCCCCTCCAAACGGTAACCTATGACCTCCGTCTGAGAAGGCAAACTCAGATCCCCAAATCGCCGCCCGAGCAGTTCCAACTCACGGCCGCCCGCATCTCAGATCTCGACCGCACCGCCCCAACTCCACAGCGCATCCAATGGCGGAATCATCCAATGCCAACGCCATGGTCTCCGGTCTGAAGGTAATCCTTAACCGCCTCTCGCCATTCGAATCAACGTTAGGATTAACAGCAAACACCTAAATTAATGTCCTATTCCGTTATTAATTTTAGGCTTCAGACATCCTGCTGCCACATCCTTCTCTCGCAAATTCTATGTGTCTTGGTCCCCGTTCTTCCGAGAGTCCCGCTCTCTTAATCTCATGCGAGGCTAACAGAATCCCCTTCGTGAACCAGAACTTAGATCTGTCCTCCTGGGCCGACTGCCTGCGAGCCTGGCCTAACCCTCCTGAGGGTTGGGTGGCATGGTACAATAGAGTGTCAAAAACCCATTATGCCACCTGGCAAACCATAGGGATAGCCGATGCCTTGTCATTATCATTGTCTCCCCTTGAAAAGAATGAAAATATTCTGAAAACCATCGGCTACTTCTGGTCTGATGCACTGAACTGCTTCATGTTTGGCCACGGTCCCATGACACCAACTCTGCTGGACGTGGCCATGATCACAGGCCTAGACATTGCATCCCCAAGCCCTTCTGCGTTTAAGCTGCCAAAAGTCCCTTTCACCCTTTCCTCCAAAAAATAGTGTACCAGCTGGGGTGCCTACCTCAATCGTTACATGAAAACCAAAGGCCCTGTGACAGAGAGAGAACACACAGCCTTCCTGAACTTTTGGTTGGAGCACTTCATATTCTGTGGCCCATCACTCGCCCCAACCAAGAATTACCTTTCCCTGGCCTATGAACTTGCCAAAGGTACTCAGCTTGGCCTTGGCAAACTGTTTCTTGGAGAGGTCTATCGATCTCTTCAACTAATGTCTGTCAAACTGTTCTCTCAAAAGACAGTTAAAACCGGAGGTCCCTGGTGGTTTATTCAGTTATGGGCTCAGCTGTACTTTCAGAACCAGATCCCAGACTTCCCACCCTTAGCCACCTGCACCTTCCCAGATGCTAATGGAAAGGAGATCCGATGCACCAGCTATGGCCAAGCTTTGTATGGTCTCCCAGGCAGCAGGCTGATCCCTAAGGAAGCAGCAGGGTGGTTCAAGATTTTCTTCCAAGGCTTGGACAACCCCCAGTTCTATCCTTATACTGAATCGGAGAACTTTGAGAACCCAGTCTCCTTTCGATTGGATAACTTTGCCGATGACGCTAGCACCCGGCACTTGTACTCTATCATGATTCGTCCTTGCTTTCTCCCAGTTGGCATGAGTACCTCAAACCGGATCATCAAGCCTGGTTATGAGTCTTACTAACCGGTAGTAGTAGCCCGGCAGCTTGGTCTTGGGCAGGTGCCCCCACACTTCTTTCTCCACCACCTGACAGCAAGTAGAGCTGAACTGCCTGACATCCTCACTGGCCAAAGGTGCTATACCTTCTTTGACGCTCTGGCCATTCCAATTCCCCACAACCTCCGTTTCACCACCACTACCGATGGTTTCGAGACTTGGTGGTCCATGTGGAAGACCCATGCTTTCAGAAGAGCTCTAGGACCGTTGCTGAGACAACTTGATGCCGAATATGACGTTCCTGCAGACCAGGTACCATTACTCATAAATTTCTTGCAATGGCTCATGATAATTGTTTGTAACCTGACTCTATCTCTCGGCAGCAACAAGATGGCCCGGAGCCTATGCAAGCCGATGGCTCCCCCTTCAAATTCCTTCCACCAGCCCCGGTGGTTCTCTTCTGCCAGAGCTCGCCACCCCTGAAGAAGGTCATAATGGAGAGCCAGCCGATGTCACCGAAATCGGCTCCCAAGAGTAAAGCATCCTCGGGGCCAGTTGCCCCCCGAGCCTCAATCCAGGCGAGGAAGGCAGTGAGGAAAGTAGCTGCCAGAAAGACCCTGAAACGCAAAGCTCCCGCCCAAGAAAGCTTGCACGTAAGCTGACTCGTGCCTTGGCTAAATTTATCTGTCCTCCCAGTCTTCTGCAACATGCTTGCACTTCTTTTTACAGACTTCCACCGAAGAAAACTCCAGCGGGGAGGCACAGTCCAGCCAAAGGGACTCGAGCCTGGGCAACTCCGGGAGATCCACTACGCAGAGCCAGACGGACTCGCCATCGCCGGCCTCCAAGAAAAGACTAACTCCCGAGCCTGCTGCCTTTCAAGCTCCGACCAGAACAGGGTCACGCGTGAAGCGTCGATGCGTCAAGAGGGCTCGCAAAGACCCACGAGCTTCTCCGTCAAGCCAGGAGGTTTCAAATGTAATTACCTCCCTAGTTTACATTTCATGCTAACCCATTGCCACTCGGATTGGCTGATCACTTCCTTTTGTAGACCAATGATACCTCTAGCGGAGACGTCGAAGAGGTACTGATGCCGCCCGCCACGCTAGACCTAGCCACCTCGACGAGCGTGGCTGACCAAGTGGCTAACCTAGCCAAGCCCACGGAAAAGCCGATTATTACAACATCGGCTGCTCCTCCTACCTTGGGAGAGGTACACTCCACTCCCTTGGCTCTACCCTTTTCTTTGTTGTATACTGATACCGCTCTTGTTCGTCTTGTCAGGGTTGTGATCTTTCAAGCTTGCTGACGTTCGATCCTGAATCCATCGAACCAGCTACTTCCAAGGCAGGTGAAGAGCCAAGTCCTAGCACGGTCCATGGTCCACTCCAGCGTCTCAAGGCTTTGCTCTCCTCCTCAGTTGAGACCCTGGTTGAAAACCCCGAGGAGGTCAAGGGTATCCTCGAAGACATCCAGCCTCATCTCCCGGTGACACTGCAGGTGAAGCTTTGGCCAGCTGTGACTCTGTCGGTTTTCAGGTCAAGGGTGCAATCGGCTCGTCAAAGAATTACCCTCCGTCATGCCCAGCTACCGTTGAGGGCTGATATTG
Organism: Lolium perenne; assembly: GCF_019359855.2. Lineage (NCBI taxonomy): Eukaryota > Viridiplantae > Streptophyta > Magnoliopsida > Poales > Poaceae > Lolium > Lolium perenne. The sequence continues at coordinate 272,031,235 of NC_067245.2, forward strand.
CAGACAAGTGTCAACGGCTCAACGAGAAAAAGGGTGCTTTAGACGCCAAAACTGACACTTCTGCCAGCAGTGCCGAACTCGAGACCCTGCATAAGGAACTGGAAAACCTTGAAGAGAGGGTTAGGGTGACCAAGCAGCTTATCCAAGACAAGGAAGCCCTTATTGCCCGCTGTCAAGAGGAAGCAAAGGGCCTCACAGCCGATCTGAAAACCGATCTGGCTGAAATTCGTGCCCTGAGCAGTCAGCTGGTGACGGGCAAGGACGAGGACGACGAGGCCGAGATCGCCGAGGTGGATCGCATCCGTGCTGACGCCCTTCACGCCCTTAACGTGTTTCTTCAGTACAGCCTATCTGTGTAAACTGACAAATGTTTTGTTGAACTTGTACCCCTAAAGTCGACGACTGTGCATCGGCTTTTTATTCTGAAGTCGATGTCTTTGCATCGGCTGCACTTGTATGCTGTTATCTTCGCATATTTCCTTAAGTAATTTTTTTTACTGGCCGATTTTTCTATCGGCCCTTCGTACTTCACTGCTCATGTATCGCACATGTTCCTCTGATTAGGTGTCCCCCGAGCCGAATCTGTCAGGTTACTGCAGATATCGGCTCTGCAGTTATCCAAAGAACTAAACCTGAACATCGGCTCTGCGGACATGGCCAATGCCGATTTCTTCGAGCTCACAAGCCGATGTAAACCCATACCCTAGCTTTCCATAGCCTGTTAGATCGACACTGAACACAGGGAAAACGTGTGGTAAGGATAATATGGGCCGATTGCTGGAATCGGCCCCCATCTTGATTGCATTGCTCAAAAGAGGTTTACATCTTGTTCGTGCTTCACTATGACTACGTGACATGCTTGAGACAAGATCATTACTTTTTATTTTTTGGGGCCGATCACAAGGATCGGCCTTCCCATGTACGTTCATAGACTTTGCTCTTGTTACACGGTCAGGCCAGTGGATAAGACCAGCCTCACCCCGTTTTTTGACACGTCAATGTACTCGCAGTCGTCCAAAGTGATGCCTGAGAGTGGCTCTTGGCCTTCCGTCTCCCAAACGTTCATGCCAGCCGTTGAAATCTCGGCTGTATCGTCTGCATGGACGACTTCTACTTCATCTCCATCCCACTGTATTAGGCATTGGTGCATCGTAGATGGAATGCAACAGTTGGCGTGGATCCAATCTCTCCCTAGCAGGACAGCGTAAGTGCTCTTGCTATCGACAATGAAGAATGTCGTAGGGATGGTTTTCCTCCCTACGGCCGATCCACGTTCGTAACACCTTGTGCATCGATGCTTGGCCGTTGAAATCGCTCGGTGTAACGTTGGTCTTGATCAGATCCGAGCTAGAGCGTCCCAACCGACGTAGCATGGAGTATGGCATGATGTTGATCGCCGCTCTCGTGTCCACCAGCATCCTATTGACAAAGCTGCCCATTGATATAACCTCGTAAGTACATGGCCTTCAGTGTGTTTGTAGCTTCTTTCACGTGGCTTCTCAAAGATAACCGGCCGTGGGCCGATCCGATTGTGCCACTGTGCGCCGTCTAATCCTGGAGCACAAAACTCCGCTGGAAGGATGAACACCATGTTTGTACTAGCCGATGTCTCATCATCGGCTTTCCTTTGCTTGGGGCGCCACTCCATCTTTTGTGGTCGACCCTCTTCATCCAGGGTTTGTTGAATTTTCGCGGCCAGATCGGGCCGCGCCTTCCTTAGCGTGTGCAGGTATAACCTTTCGGCTTCCTCCAAGCCACGCAGTCGCTGAACCCTACGCTTTTGGGAACGGCTGAGTCCATCAGGGCACCACCTTGGCCGGTGGTACTTGTCCTCTTCTTCTTCGTAGTCATCTCCTAACTCCTCGAGGTCTTCTTCCCGAGAGGACTCGGTTGCTTGTTCCTAGATGGGAGAGGCCCTAGACGTTTGAACACCGACACGTCTCGTTGCACCCTTCTTCTTCGTCTACATTCTCGGGCAGTTGCCGATTGTAGGCAATCGGCTCATTCCTGAATCCCAGCAGTGTTTGAAGAAAGGACAGTCCCAGTGCTTGTCCATGTCGTCTTGTTCTCTTGACCTTTCCTTGGCACGGCGCTCGTATCTCTCCTCATCACGATCATGCCGACGATGTCTCCTGGCGTCCCTGCTAGCTAGACGATCCCTTCCATCGTCGCTGTTGTACCGCCGGCGCTGGTCGTACTGACTTACATATTTATTGAGGAGATGATCAGAGAGAGGTCGTTGATATCGCACATTCTTCACTTCTCCCTCTGTGATGTAGCGTTTGCCATCGTGCCGGAGCCGATCGCGTGGAGCGGCTTCCTCTTTGTCCTTGCTACGAGAGCGGCTGCCCTCGCCTTTGTTCTTACGCAGTGGTGCCTGTGCTCGACCATGTTAATGCTTAACGAGAAACCTGGTTGGCACCCCTCGGGGTAAGCGTATTCCACCGTGTTAACGGCGGGGAAGGGGTGTGTGTCGACTTTCATGGCGTACTGGTTGAAAATTAGACGTCCTTGTTCTATCGCCATTTGGATCTGCTGACGCCACACCCTGCAGTCGTTGGTGGTATGGGTGAACGTGTTATGCCATTTGCAGTATGGCTTTCCGTTCAGCTCCTGTACCGCGGGGATTTTGAGGCCTTCGGGTAACTTCAGCTGCTTCTCCTTAAGTAAGAGGTCGAAAATTTGCTCAGCTTTAGTTACGTCAAAGTCAAACCCTCTGGGTGGACCTTGTGGCTTAACCCACTTGCAGGACACGGGGGTTGCCCCCCCGAGTCCATTCAGCCACTGCTACCTCTTGATCTCCCGTAGACCCTTCATCTTCCTCTGTCTCAACCAGGACTACTGCACGCTTGAATTTGTCCTGGTACAGCTCTGGGTGGCGTTGTTCATATAATGACAGTTTCTGAACCATATGCGCCAGTGATGGGTAGTCTGCTTGGGAAGCCATATCCTTGATCGGTGATGCGAGACCCACCACCGCCAACTCGACTGCTTCTTTTTCAGTCAAACGAGCCGAATAGCATCGGTTCCTAACGGTCCTGAAGCGCTGGATGTACTCTGACACTGTTTCTCCGCGCTTCTGACGTACTTGTGCTAGATTGGCAATGCCAGCCTCGGAAGCTTCTGAGTGATACTGCATGTGGAATTGTTCCTCCAACTGCTTCCAAGTCCGGATCGAATCTGGTGGCAGTGACGTGTACCACCCAAAAGCCGATCCTTTGAGGGACTGTGCGAAGAACCTCACGCGTAGTGCATCTGCAGCTGAGATCGTGCCCAGCTGCGCCAAATATCGGCTTACATGCTCGATAGAGCTAGAGCCATCTGACCCACTAAACTTGGAGAATTCAGGGAGCCGATATTTGGGTGGTAGTGGGATCAAATCGTAGTCGTTGGGGTACGGCTTGGAATAGCCGATTGCCCTTCTTTTCGGCACCATGCCGAACTGGTCTCTCAAGATCGTGTTGATCTAATCCGCAGTGCTAGCTGCAGGAGTGGAGCTCTGAAGATTCGCTGGCGTGGCATACTTAGCTAGCCACGCTTGCTTCTCAAGATCTGAGCTAGCCACAGGAGTTGAGCTCTGGAGGTTCGTCGGAGTGGCATACTTAGCTAGCCACGTCTGCTTGTCAAGATCTGATCCAGAAGCTCCTCCTGCTGTTCCGGAAGTCCCTGCTGTTGCAGCCTGGTTCGTGAGTGCCCAGTTACTGCTGTCTGGCACGTATGTGCACATGTATCCGTGAGGGATTTCCTTAGGCGCCTCATACAAGAACTGGTAATCGCTAGGATCGCCACCGATCTTGTAGACAACGAATGCTGGTGTAGTCGGCACCTCTGGTGCTGCCAGCGCGAATGGCAGCGGTGGTCGGCTCTGGAGTGGTAGCTCTCCTTGGTGAGTCCCTAGAGCAGGTCCTGACGGAGTGTACTGATGCCTCAAGATTTCATGGAGCACCCGAAGGGCGACACGCTCCAAAGTGTTCACCAAGCTCTCAGAGTGGCGGTGTAGCGAATGAGCTACCATGAAATTGATATCCTGACGCAAGGACCTGGTGCGTTCTTCTGAAGGGGTGGACAGGTCCACTCCATCGAGCGAGCCTTCAGGTGTGAACCCTCTCCACCTGATGCCGTGTGAGCGGGTCCTGTGGAAAGAGCCGATGAGGTCGGCTTCGAGGATAGCTTTGACGTCGTCATACTTCTTCTTGAGCTCCTCGGGCAGATCCTCGTACGTGACTGGAGTACCTTCCGCCATCTCAGATGTAGATGGCGATGCAGTTGATGTCGAAGACAGTCCCACCAGGCGTGCCAGAATGTGTTGGCGTCCGAAACCCACCGGCGAGCAACGGCTGGCAACACGAAGAGCCGGGAACAACCTAGGGCTGCGGCTGGCCCTGGTCCCTCCGAGCGACGGCCCGCAAAGCTCCTGGTACGCACGTCCCGATGTTGGTGCAAGGGCGTGCCACCTGATCTATACCTGATCAGGAAGGTGATGGATTTGCTTCGCTTAGTTTCCTGCATGGCATACACGTAAACATTAAATACGAGCCTCGATCGGCTCTCAGGTTGTCCCGTGAATCGGCTCAAGGAGCTGATCCACCCATGACTCGTATGGGGTTTACGATTGCATGGTGGTCCTGCTTGATCAAAACAAAGCTAAAACGACCTACGACGATCTAGGGTTTTCACCGCATAATCGGAACATCCTACTCGTGATTGAGCCTGACAGCCACGCACGGTGATAATAAACCGACCCTAGACAAGGCCTAAAAACCAACATTAAGTTGATCCCCGGAACATCTTGTCTAGGGTTAGCAAACCACACCCTACGTGCTACTGGATCATTCAACCCGTTTGTAAGGCCTAACTATGCAGATATTAAACTAATCCTTGATGAATCAAGGAGCGATCATAACAGATCGGATCTACTAAACAATGATCAAGCAAGGTGCCGCCCTTACACCTAAGAAAGGTGTAAGGAAGGCTAGACGTCTAAGGGTTGCATGGACGAAAACATGTAGCACGGTAAAGCAATGCTAACCCTAACACATCTATGATAACTACGTTGCTCGCCATCAACAAGGCTTCAGCACGAGCAACGCATGGATAACGAATAAACGTATACTGCCTAGATCGTAAGATGCGATCTAGGCAGCATGATGCTTACCCGGAAGAAACCCTCGAAACAAGGGGTCGGCGATGCGCCAAGATTGGTTTGTGATGAACGTGATTGTTGTCTTTCTTGATAACCCTAGATACATATTTATAGTCCGTAGACTTTCTAACATGGGAACAATCCCAACCGTGCACGAGCCAAACTCTAACTAACCGACATGTATCCTACTATATTTACAGATACAAGGGCAAACTAGCCCAAACTTCGTGTACAAGGCCGGTTCACGTATTTCTTCATGTATATTTCTTCAAGCCCACTCTTGATCGCGGCCCACCTCTGATCCGGTCAAATTCTGGTGATAACACCAACGTGGAACCTGCACAACACAACCAAAGTACTTTGCCCCAACGAAATAGTGAGGTTGTCAATCTCACCGGCTTACTGTAACAAAGGATTAGATGTATAGTGTGGATGATGATTGTTTGCAGAAAACAGTAGAACAAGTATTGCAGTAGATTGTATTCGATTAAAAGAATGGACCGGGGTCCACAGTTCACTAGTGGTGTCTCTCCCATAAGATAAATAGCATGTTGGGTGAACAAATTACAGTTGGGAAATTGACAAATAGAGAGGGCATGACAATGCACATACATGATATGATGAGTATTGTGAGATTTAATTGGGCATTACGACAAAGTACATAGACCGCTATCCAGCATGCATCTATGCCTAAAAAGTCCACCTTCAGGTTATCATCCGAACCCCTTCCAGTATTAAGTTGAAAACAACAGACAATTGCATTAAGTATGGTGCGTAATGTAATCAATAACTACATCCTCGGACATAGCATCGATGTTTTATCCCTAGTGGAAACAGCACATCCATAACCTTAGAACTTTCACATCGTCCTGCATTTAATGGAGGCATGAACCCACTATCGAGCATAAATACTCCCTCTCGGAGTTAAGAGTAAAAACTTGGCCAGAGCCTCTACTAATAACGTAGAGCATGCAAGATCATAAACAACACATAGATAATAGATTGATAATCAACATAACATAGTATTCTCTATCCATCGGATCCCAACAAACACAACATATAGTATTACAGATAGATGATCTTGATCATGTTAGGCAGCTCACAAGACCCGACAATGAAGCATAATGAGGAGAAGACAACCATCTAGCTACTGCTATGGACCCATAGTCCAGGGGTGAACTACTCACTCATCACTCCGGAGGCGACCATGGCGGTGAAGAGTCCTCCGGGAGATGAATCCCCTCTCCGGGAGGGTGCCGGAGGCGATCTCCTGAATCCACCGAGATGGGATTGGCGGCGGCGGCGTCTCTGGAAGGTTTTCCGTATCGTGGCTCTCGGTACTGGGGGTTTCGCGACGAAGACTATATGTAGGCGGAAGGGCAGGTCAGGAGGCGACGCGAGGGGCCCACACACTAGGCCGGCGCGGCCAGGGCTTGGGCCGCGCCGCCCTAGCGTCTGGCCACCTCGTGGCCCCACTTCGTATCATCTTCGGTCTTCTAGAAGCTTCGTGGCAAAATAGGCCCCTGGGCATTGATTTCGTCCAATTCCGAGAATATTTCCTTACTAGGATTTCTGAAACCAAAAACAGCAGAAAACAAAGAATCGGCTCTTCGGCATCTCGTTAATAGGTTAGTGCCGGAAAATGCATAAATATGACATAAAGTATGTATAAAACATGTAGATATCATCAATAATGTGGCATGGAACATAAGAAATTATCGATACGTCGGAGACGTATCAGCATCCCCAAGCTTTAGTTTTCTGTCGTCCCGAGCAGGTAAACGATAACAAAGATAATTTCTGGAGTGACATGCCATCATAACCTTGATCATACTATTGTAAGCATATGTAATGAATGCAGCGATCAAAACAATGTAAATGACATGAGTAAACAAATGAATCATAAAGCAAAAACTTTTCATGAATAGTGCTTCAAGACAAGCATCAATAAGTCTTGCATAAGAGTTAACTCATAAAGCAATAATTCATAGTAGAGGTATTGAAGCAACACAAAGGAAGATTAAGTTTCAGCGGTTGCTTTCAACTTGTGACATGTATATCTCATGGATAATTGTCAATGTAAAGTAATATAACAAGTGCAATATGCAAGTATGTAGGAATCAATGCACAGTTCACATAAGTGTTTGCTTCTTGAGGTGGAGAGAGATAGGTGAACTGACTCAACATAAAAGTAAAAGAAAGGTCCTTCAAAGAGGAAAGCATCGATTGCTATATTTGTGCTAGAGCTTTGGTTTTGAAAACAAGAAACAATTTTGTCAACGGTAGTAATAAAGCATATGTGTTATGTAAATTATATCTTACAAGTTGCAAGCCTCATGCATAGTATACTAATAGTGCCCGCACCTTGTCCTAATTAGCTCGGATTACCTGGATTATCATCGCAATGCATATGTTTTAACCAAGTGTCACAAAGGGGTACCTCTACGCCGCATGTACAAAGGTCTAAGGAGAAAGCTCGCATTGGATTTCTCGCTTTTGATTATTCTCAACTTAGACATCCATACCGGGACAACATAGACAACAGATAATGGACTCCTCTTTTATGCATAAGCATTCAACAATTAATAATTTTCTCATATGAGATTGAGGATATTTGTCCAAAACTGAAACTTCCACCATGGATCATGGCTTTAGTTAGCGGCCCAATGTTCTTCTCTAACATTATGCATGCTCTAACCATTTTAGTGGTAAATCTCCCTTACTTCAGACAAGACGAACATGCATAGCAACTCACATGATATTCAACAAAGAGTAGTTGATGACGTCCTGTGAACATGGTTATCGCACAACAAGCAACTTAATAAGAGATAAAGTGCATAAGTACATATTCAATACCACAATAGTTTTTAGGCTATTTGTCCCATGAGCTATATATTGTAAAGATGAAGAATGGAAATTTTAAAGGTAGCACTCAAGCAATTTACTTTGTAATTGCGGAGAAATACCATGTAGTAGGTAGGTATGGTGGACACAAATGGCATAGTGGTTGGCTCAAGGATTTTGGATGCATGAGAAGTATGTAGGAGAACGTTGCATAGAAAACAAAAATTTTCCTACCGCGAACACGCAATCCAAGCCAAGATGCAATCTAGAAGACGGTAGCAACGAGGGGGTATCGAGTCTCACCCTTGAAGAGATTCCAAAGCCTACAAGAGGAGGCTCTTGTTGCTGCGGTAGATGATCACTTGCCGCTTGCAAAAGCGCGTAGAAGATCTTGATCACGATCGGTTCCGGCGCCACGAACGGGCAGCACCTCCGTACTCGGTCACACGTTCGGTTGTTGATGAAGACGACGTCCACCTCCCCGTTCCAGCGGGCAGCGGAAGTAGTAGCTCCTCTTGAATCCGACAGCACGACGGCGTGGTGTCGGTGGCGGTGAAGAAGTCCGGTGGAGCTTCGCTAAGCTACGCGGGAGATATGGAGGAGAAGGGGGCGGCTAGGGTTTGGGAGGGGGTGGCCGGCCACTCAAGGGGGGCGGCCAGCTTCTGGTCTTGGGGTGGTCGGCCCCCTCCCTTGGCCCCTCATTATATAGGTGGATCCCCAAGTGTTGGTGTCCAAGTCTTCGAATAAGACCCGAACCAAAAACCTTCCATAAGAGGGGAAACCTAGCCCAACTAGGACTCCCACCAAAAGGTGGGATTTCCACCTCCCATGTGGGGGGTGGCCGGCCCCCTATGGAGGAGTCCACTTGGGACTCCTCCCCATCTAGGGCTGGCCGGCCATGGAGGTGGAGTCCCATGTGGACTCCACCTTCCTTGGTGGTTTCTTCCGGACTTTTCTAGAACCTTCTAGAACCTTCCATAGAACCTTCCGTGACATTTTATTTCACATAAAATGACATCCTATATATGAATCTTATTCTCCGGACCATTCCGGAACTCCTCGTGATGTCCGGGATCTCATCCGGGACTCCGAACAAATATTCGAACTCCATTCCATATTCAAGTACTACCATTTCAACATCCAACTTTAAGTGTGTCACCCTACGGTTCGAGAACTATGCGGACATGGTTGAGTACTCACTCCGACCAATAACCAATAGCGGGATCTGGAGATCCATAATGGCTCCCACATATTCAACGATGACTTTAGTGATCGAATGAACCATTCACATATATTACCAATTCCCTTTGTCACGCGATATTTTACTTGTCCGAGGTTTGATCTTCGGTATCACTCTATACCTTGTTCAACCTCGTCTCCTGACAAGTACTCTTTACTCGTACCGTGGTATGTGGTCTCTTATGAACTCATTCATATGCTTGCAAGACATTAGACGACATTCCACCGAGAGGGCCCAGAGTATATCTATCCGTCATCGGGATGGACAAATCCCACTGTTGATCCATATGCCTCAACTCATACTTTCCTGGATACTTAATCCCACCTTTATAGCCACCCATTTACGCAGTGGTGTTTGGTGTAATCAAAGTACCTTTCCGGTATAAGTGATTTACATGATCTCATGGTCATAAGGACTAGGTAACTATGTATCGAAAGCTTATAGCAAATAACTTAATGACGAGATCTTATGCTACGCTTAATTGGGTGTGTCCATTACATCATTCACACAATGACATAACCTTGTTATTAATAACATCCAATGTTCATGATTATGAAACTAATCATCCATTAATCAACAAGCTAGTTTAAGAGGCATACTAGGGACTTCTTGTTTGTCTACATATCACACATGTACTAATGTTTCGGTTAATACAATTCTAGCATGATATATAAACATTTATCATAAACATAAAGATATAAATAATAACCACTTTATTATTGCCTCTAGGGCATATCTCCTTCAGTCTCCCACTTGCACTAGAGTCAATAATCTAGTTTACATTTGTAAAGATATAACACCTTGGCCTTCTGGTGTTTTATCATGTTTCGCTCACGGGAGAGGTTTTAGTCAACGGATCTGACAAGCTCAGAACCGTATGTATTTTGTAATTCATTTGCGTCTCAACGCATCACTCATTTCCAAATGAGTCGGCATTAAATAAGTTTGGTCTTCTGGTGGAACCTTAATTCCGCGGTCTGAAATATGTCACTAATATTGTCACATACAATATAGCTTCAAAGTTCTGACTCTGTCGGAAATACACCAAGTTCTCAAAGAACCTCTTGACTTAACATCTTTTGTCATTGTCAAAACAATGACATACTCTGCCTTCTTTTGTAGATTCCGTCACAATATTTAGAACTCTTCTAAATCTAGCATAGACAACTTCTAGCTCATTGTGCTACTTTTAAAACAACACTTAGTCTAATTTGAGATTGAAATTATATTTTATATATGACAAAACCAATATCGGTGTAACACCTTACAGCGATTTGTTTGTCATTTCTTCATACAAAAAAATATATATATCCTTAGTTCTTCTAAAGTACTCAAGGATATTCTTACTGTCGTCCCATGATCATCTTATGAATCATTCCGGTATATGCTCATAACACATGATATCTGATTGTGTACATATTATTCGTGATCTATAATCACTCATGTGTTTTTACTCATTGAGTGTCAGATACACTCAAGTCTTGTTAAACCTTCACATGACAAGAACATTTTCTTAATATTTCTATATTGAACTATTTCAATATCCATTCTATGTACTTTGACTTAAACTTATTATGTGTTTCAATCTATCTTCATAGATCTTGACACTAAATATGTTTTAGTCCATATCCTTTCATTGAAGTTAATTTTCAATGAAACATTTTAATCAAGTATATAATTACATTATTTATAACCAACTATATGTCATCTACATAAAGTATTATAAATATGTCTCAGCGCTCCCACTTAATTTCTTGCAAATGCAAGCTTCTTCATCGTCTCTGATGAAATCGAAAAACTCTTTGACTATTTCATCTGGTGAAGATTCCTACTCCGCAATACTTACTTCATCCAATTGAAGTTCGTATACCTATCTAGTATTCCACAGACCAGCAAAACTCTTGGTTGTATCTTGTATACACCTTTAATACATACTTCTGATAAGTAATGTATTTTGCCATCCTACTAGCATATCTCCTAAAAGAAATATGTAGTGATTACTAGAATAATCCACATAGACTATAAGCATTGCTACGGAAGATCTAATCTTATCGTAGTCAACTCTTTGAACTTTGTTGTAAACTATTTTTCAACAAGTCGAGCTTTCTTCAAGGATATTTCATCCAAGTCTATAGATCCATTTACTTTCAAAAAGTATTCATCTATTATGGATTTCAAGGCGCATGGCCATTTTAACTGAGTCGTGGCCCATCATAACTTCTTTGTTTGTAGTTGGTTTATCATTGTTCAAAATCAATCCTTTGTCCACAAATCATTTATTTGATCACAAAGTAAACCATACCTACAGTAGGTTCAATATGTACTTCGATCTCCATGGCTAAAACACTTTGTAGTCATGGGAGCCATGATCGCCGTGGCCGCTTCAAACCAATTCCGATGCTGCGCTACTCTGATCATTATGCTCAGGTTTATAAACCTTATCAAATTATATTGTCCTCCCACTCAAATACTTCACTAGAAACAATTTCTTGGAAATAAGAACATTGACAAACACTTTTGTCTTTGTCTTGTGGGAAGAATTCCCAATTAAATCTCTCGGGATAACCAACGAAGACATTCATCCGATTTTGGTTGTAAACTCTTAGACCAAAATTTAAAGAAAAGACTATTAGGGTTATAACCATGGCATAACTTGTATGATGTCATTTCATCGGATCATGATGATGCTCTATTCAAAGGTAAAAGCGGTAGTCACTAAAGCATAATCCACAAAAATATAATGGCATCAATATTTTATCTCATCATTGATCCAACAAGTATTGGATACATCTCTTGGATACTTCTTCATCACTATGATACTCCAAGAAACGTGAGTTGTAGAACAATTTCATAACTCTCTTAGATGTTCGCTAAAACTCGTAATTCAAATATTTCCACCATGATCCAATCATAGATATTTGTCTTTTCTATTACGATGATTTCCACTTCATGCTGAAATTTATTTGAATCCATTCAAATGTTTCAAACTTTTCCTTATTGAATATATCCACATATATACTCAATTCATTGTTTGAAAGTTTTCATGAAGTAGAAGAATCTCCCGCACACAACTATGCTCAGTGAACCACATACATCATTATGTATTTTTTTTTTCACTAAGTTTGTTGCCCGTTCAACTCTTGGCCTATGAATGGTATTTTAATCATTCTCTTTAGAAAAGATTTTGCAAGCGCCAAATGATTCAAAAATCAAATGACTCCAAAAATCCATTTGCATGGAGTTCCTTCATGCTCCTTTCTAACATGACCTAAATGGCGGTTCCACTAATAAGTGGAATTCAAATCATTTGCCGTATGGCATTTTAGTCGTTGTTATGTATGTGTGTTTCACCATTAAGATTTATAATAACTTATCCATCATATATGGAGTAATGTCATAATTTGAACAACTCATTGTTTTCATTTGACCAGAGCAAAATAACAATTATTAAGTTCTTTATTATAAATTCTAAGGGCTAGATAGAATGCCAACGACGGACATAATAACACTTTATTTTGTTCCAGACGTGCATTTCTATCATATTCTTTGTCAGTCACTTAGGCCATTGTATTCTTGTATTGCGTTGTATTGTATGACACTTCATACCAACCAATATAGTACTAATACCCAAGAATTTCATAGTGTGACTTAACTAGGAATACAACCATAACATGTATATCATTTATATACACCTGAGCTAGACTTTCTAGTCTTTTCTTTTCTTTTTGCCAAAATATCTTTTGCAGTTTCTCTTTTAGCTTTCCTCATTATTCAGAAAAACACTTCAACATCATTAACTTCTAGGTTTGTTGGTCAAATACCAATAACCTTGAGGTTCTTACTTTGAAATTGATCATCATATGACAAGTGTTCCATATTTCACTTATTAGTAACTTTGTAATATGATGAACAATTTCACTCATAATTTTATCCATCATATCATGACGACTTTCCGAGACCATGTCTGTACATGCTAGGCTCGTAAAGTTTTAACCTTGGTATTTGCATGTGCAAATCTAGCTTGCACCCGTTGTATGCACACGTAGAATCTATCACACCCGATCATCACGTGATGCTTCGAAACGACGAGTCTTAGCAACGGTGCATATTAAGGATGGTCACTTCATGGATATGTGAATATCGTTAGTGCCCCAATAGTTGGAGGATTGTGACGCCTTGCGTCTTCAACCTTCGTACATTCCCATAAAACTTATGAGTTCATGTAGTCTCACCAAAATATATTCTATCATCTTGCAATAAGGTCTTAGATATCACTTATATCTCATACCTTGATTATTTCTGAAAACTAAATTTTCAGCTCCTTACTTTTCAAACAAATTTGAACTTCAAATTTCACGGAGACAAGATAACTTTAGGTACTAATTGAAACCATAGCTCTTTGAATCAACAATGTGAGGTTTACTAAAAGTTTGCAATAGGACTTAATCAATTCTTGATTCTCTAACAATACGGTACCAATCCGTAAAGTTTCTTGTCAGATTTTAACAGTATTTCTATCTCAATTACAAGACTAGCGCATGGTAGAAAACGGATGCCAATACTACAAAATTAATTCAAAATACTACTCAGACTATGTTTATGATAATTAGTTCATGTTTTAATCTAATTACTAATGAACTCCCACTTAATACAACATCCCTCATAGTTGTTAAGTGGTACACGATCCAAATTCACTACACCAAAAACCGATCATCACGTGAGATGATGTAGCTTCAATGGTGAACATCAATATGTTGATCATATCATCCATATGACTCGTGTTCAACCTTTCGGTTTCCGTTGTCCCGAGGCCATGTCTGTACATGCTAGGCTCGTCAAGCAAACCCAAATATTCCGCGTGTGCAACATGGCTTACACCCGTTGTATGTGAATCGTTGAATCTATCACATCCGATCATCACGAGATGCTTCAAACGCATTTAATCATATAACGGTGCATACGAGGGAAGAACACTTTATTATCTTGATATTAATGTGAGGGATCATCTTATAATGCTACCGTCGCGATCTAAGCAAAATAAGATGCATAAAAGGATTAACATCACATGCAGTTCATATGTGATATGATATGGCCCTTTTGTCTTTGCGCCTTCGATCTTCATCTCCAAAGCACGGACATGATCTCCATCATCAACGAGCATGATCTCCATCATCGTCGGCAGAAGCGCCAAGGTTCATGGCGCCGTCTTCATGGTTGTTCACCTCATGTATCAACTATTACAACTACTTTGAAATACTACTCAACATGAAAATTAAAGACAACCATAAGGCTCCTGCCGGTTGCCACAATACAATAATGATCATCTCATACATATTCATCATCATATCATGGCCATATCACATCACCAAACCCTGCAAAAACAAGTTAGACGTCTCTAATTTGGTTTGCATATTTTACGTGGTTTAGGGTTTTCAAGAGAGATCTAATCTACCTATGAACATGAACCACAACGTTGATACTAATATTTTCAATAGAAGAGTAAATTGAATCTTCACTATAGTAGGAGAGACAGACACCCGCAAAGCCTCTTATGCAATACAAGTTGCATGTCGAACGAGGAACAAGTCTCATGAACGCGGTCATGTAAAGTTAGTCCGAGCCGCTTCATCCCACTATGCCACAAAGATGCAAAGTACTCAAACTAAAGATAACAAGAGCATCAACGCCCACAAATCATTGTGTTCTACTCGTGCAACCATCTATGCATAGACACGGCTCTGATACCACTGTAGGATAACGTTGCATAGAAAACAAAAATTTTCCTACCGCGAACACGCAATCCAAGCCAAGATGCAATCTAGAAGACGGTAGCAACGAGGGGGTATCGAGTCTCACCCTTGAAGAGATTCCAAAGCCTACAAGAGGAGGCTCTTGTTGCTGCGGTAGATGATCACTTGCCGCTTGCAAAAGCGCGTAGAAGATCTTGATCACGATCGGTTCCGGCGCCACGAACGGGCAGCACCTCCGTACTCGGTCACACGTTCGGTTGTTGATGAAGACGACGTCCACCTCCCCGTTCCAGCGGGCAGCGGAAGTAGTAGCTCCTCTTGAATCCGACAGCACGACGGCGTGGTGTCGGTGGCGGTGAAGAAGTCCGGCGGAGCTTCGCTAAGCTACGCGGGAGATATGGAGGAGAAGGGGGCGGCTAGGGTTTGGGAGGGGGTGGCCGGCCACTCAAGGGGGGCGGCCAGCTTCTGGTCTTGGGGTGGTCGGCCCCCTCCCTTGGCCCCTCATTATATAGGTGGATCCCCAAGTGTTGGTGTCCAAGTCTTCGAATAAGACCCGAACCAAAAACCTTCCATAAGAGGGGACACCTAGCCCAACTAGGGACTCCCACCAAAAGGTGGGATTTCCACCTCCCATGTGGGGTGGCCGGCCCCTATGGAGGAGTCCACTTGGGACTCCTCCCCATCTAGGGCTGGCCGGCCATGGAGGTGGAGTCCCATGTGGACTCCACCTTCCTTGGTGGTTTCTTCCGGACTTTTCTAGAACCTTCTAGAACCTTCCATAGAACCTTCCGCGACATTTTATTTCACATAAAATGACATCCTATATATGAATCTTATTCTCCTGACCATTCCGGAACTCCTCGTGATGTCCGGGATCTCATCCGGGACTCCGAACAAATATTCGAACTCCATTCCATATTCAAGTACTCCCATTTCAACATCCAACTTTAAGTGTGTCACCCTACGGTTCGAGAACTATGCGGACATGGTTGAGTACTCACTCCGACCAATAACCAATAGCGGGATCTGGAGATCCATAATGGCTCCCACATATTCAACGATGACTTTAGTGATCGAATGAACCATTCACATATATTACCAATTCCCTTTGTCTCGCGATATTTTACTTGTCCGAGGTTTGATCTTCGGTATCACTCTATACCTTGTTCAACCTCGTCTCCTGACAAGTACTCTTTACTCGTACCGTGGTATGTGGTCTCTTATGAACTCATTCATATGCTTGCAAGACATTAGACGACATTCCACCGAGAGGGCCCAGAGTATATCTATCCGTCATCGGGATGGACAAATCCCACTGTTGATCCATATGCCTCAACTCATACTTTCCGGATACTTAATCCCACCTTTATAGCCACCCATTTACGCAGTGGTGTTTGGTGTAATCAAAGTACCTTTCCGGTATAAGTGATTTACATGATCTCATGGTCATAAGGACTAGGTAACTATGTATCGAAAGCTTATAGCAAATAACTTAATGACGAGATCTTATGCTATGCTTAATTGGGTGTGTCCATTACATCATTCACACAATGACATAACCTTGTTATTAATAACATCCAATGTTCATGATTATGAAACTAATCATCCATTAATCAACAAGCTAGTTTAAGAGGCATACTAGGGACTTCTTGTTTGTCTACATATCACACATGTACTAATGTTTCGGTTAATACAATTCTAGCATGATATATAAACATTTATCATAAACATAAAGATATAAATAATAACCACTTTATTATTGCCTCTAGGGCATATCTCCTTCAAAGTATTCCCTCTCGGTACAAGGTTTAGGCTAGCAAGGTTTATTTGAAACAAACACAAGGATGAATCGGTACAGCAAAACTCACATAAAAGACATATTGTAAACATTATAAGACTCTACACCGTCTTCCTTGTTATTCAAACTCAATACTAGAAATTATCTAGACCTTAATTATGCAAACCAAATTTTAGCAAGCTCTATGTATTTCTTCATTAATAGGTGCAAAGTATATGATGCAAGAGCTTAAACATGAGCACAACAATTGCCAAGTATCACATTATCCAAGACATTTTAGCAATTACTACATGTATCATTTTGCGTTTCCAACCATATAACAATTTAACGAAGAAGAAACTTTCGCCATGAATATTATGAGAAAAGCCTAAGGACATATTTGTCCATATGCAACAGCGGAGCGTGTCTATCTCCCACACAAAGAATGCTAGGATCCATTTTATTCAAACAAAACAAAAACAAAAACAAACCGACGCTCCAAGCAAAGTACATAAGATGTGATGGAATAAAAATATAGTTTCACTAGAGGAACCTGATAATGTTGTCGATGAAGAAGGGGATGCCCAAGGCATCCCCAAGCTTAGACGTTTGAGTCTTCTTGATATATGCAGGGGTGAACCACCGGGGCATCCCCAAGCTTAGAGCTTTCACTCTCCTTGATCATGTTGTATCATCTCCCTCTCTTGATCCTTGAAAACTTCCTCCACACCAAACTCAAAACAACTCATTAGAGGGTTAGTGCATAATCAAAATTTACATGTTCAGAGATGACACAATCATTCTTAACACTTCTGGACATTGCACAAAGCTACTGAAAGTTAATGGAATCGAAAAATCCATCAAGCATAGCAAAACAGGCAATGCGAAATAAAAGACAGAATCTGTCAAAACAGAACAGTTTGTAAAGACGAATTTTATTGAGTCACCAGACTTGCTCAAATGAAAATTCTCAAATTTAATGAAAGTTGCGTACATATCTGAGGATCACTCACGTAAATTGGCATAATTTTCTGAGCTACCTACAGAGAATTAGAACCATATTCGTGACAGCAAAGAAATCTGTTTCTGCGCAGTAATCCAAATCTAGTATGAACCTTACTATCAACGACTTTACTTGGCACAACAATGCACAAAACTAAGATAAGGAGAGGTTGCGCTACAGTAGTAACAACTTCCAAGACTCAAATATAAAATAAAAGTACTGTAGTAAAAACATGGGTTGTCTCCCATAAGCGCTTTTCTTTAACGCCTTTCAGCTAGGCGCAGAAAGTGTATATCAAGTGTTATCAAGAGATAGTGTATCAACATTACCTTGGGCCTTGCCATTACCTTTCTTGTTCTTTTTCTTACCCTTTGATTTAGGGAATACATGTCTTCCCCCCGGTGTAGAGGTGAATTTTAGGGTGCCTTCTCCCATATCTATGACTGCTCCCAATAGTTTCAGCAGGGATCTTCCGAGTGTGATTTGTCCTGTTCCTGCACATTCAATAACAAGATAATCAATGGATATTGTTCTTCCAAGAATGGTTGTATGCACACCTGCGGCTATTCCCTTAGGGATTATAACAGAGTTATCAATAAGAGTTATTCCTTCTCCCCCTTCGACGAATCCCCAAAGTTTCAAAAATTCATGAATACTCTTAGGCATAAGGCAAAATTCAGACATAATATCACAATTGGCATGAAGAGTTTGATCACCAATAACAATTTTAATAGTAGGATCTCATAATGAAGGTTCAGAGTTCACTAAAACTTGTTCAAGACGGTTACGAACATAGCGATAGTTGTCATTCAAGCGAGATGCACTTGTCTCAAGAGTGTTTAATCTATTATAAATGCTAATAAGGGCTGAATCAAAGTTGTTAGCTGAATCATGTGATGCAACCAACTTCTTTATGGCATTAAAAGCTTGATCCCCATTGCAATGAAGGAAATCTCCTCCCACTAAAGCATCCAAGGCATATCTATAGCGAATCATAAGACCAAAATAAAAGTTACTAAGGAGCAAATTTAGAGTCATTTGAGGTTCAGCTTTACGATAAGAAGTAAAAATTCTGGACCAAGCATCTTTAAAACTCTCCTCATCCCCTTGTTTAAAAGTGAAGACTAATTCTTCAGGTGAAGAAGTAACAAGTGAAGAACTAGACATGGTAACAAAAGTAAAATGCAAGTAACTAATTTTTTTGTGTTTTTAATATAGCAAACAAAATAACAGATAAAGTAAAACTAGCAACTAATTTTTTTGTGTTTTTGATATGGCAAACAAGATAGCAAGTAAAGTAAAACTAGCAACTAATTGTTTTTTGTGTTTTGATTTAGTGCAGCAAACAAAGTAGTAAATAAAATAAAGCAAGACAAAAACAAAGTAAAGAGATTGGGATGTGGAGACTCCCCTTGCAGCGTGTCTTGATCTCCCCGGCAACGGCGCCAGAAAAAGAGTTGCTGGCGCAAAGTTGACGTGGGAGTTAGAGATCCCTGTGGTGCAACTTCTCTTCATGTCCCCAGCAACAGCGCCAGAAAAAGAGCTTGACACGCGTACAACACGCGACCGTTGGGAACCCCAAGTGGAAGGTGTGATGCGTACAGCAGTAAGTTTCCCTCAGTTAGAAACCAAGGTTTATCGAACCAGTAGGAGTCAAGAAGCACGTTGAAGGTTGATGGCGGCGAGATGTAGTGCGGCGCAACACCAGGGATTCCGGCGCCAACGTGGAACCTGCACAACACAACCAAAGTACTTTGCCCCAACGAAACAGTGAGGTTGTCAATCTCACCGGCTTGCTGTAACAAAGGATTAGATGTATAGTGTGGATGATGATTGTTTGCAGAAAACAGTAGAACAAGTATTGCAGTAGATTGTATTCGATTAAAAGAATGGACCGGGGTCCACAGTTCACTAGTGGTGTCTCTCCCATAAGATAAATAGCATGTTGGGTGAACAAATTACAGTTGGGCAATTGACAAATAGAGAGGGCATGACAATGCACATACATGATATGATGAGTATTGTGAGATTTAATTGGGCATTACGACAAAGTACATAGACCGCTATCCAGCATGCATCTATGCCTAAAAAGTCCACCTTCAGGTTATCATCCGAACCCCTTCCAGTATTAAGTTGAAAACAACAGACAATTGCATTAAGTATGGTGCGTAATATAATCAATAACTACATCCTCGGACATAGCATCGATGTTTTATCCCTAGTGGAAACAGCACATCCACAACCTTAGAACTTTCATCACATCGTCCTGCATTTAATGGAGGCATGAACCCACTATCGAGCATAAATACTCCCTCTTGGAGTTAAGAGTAAAAACTTGGCCAGAGCCTCTACTAATAACGGAGAGCATGCAAGATCATAAACAACACATAGATAATAGATTGATAATCAACATAACATAGTATTCTCTATCCATCGGATCCCAACAAACACAACATATAGTATTACAGATAGATGATCTTGATCATGTTAGGCAGCTCACAAGACCCGACAATGAAGCATAATGAGGAGAAGACAACCATCTAGCTACTGCTATGGACCCATAGTCCAGGGGTGAACTACTCACTCATCACTCCGGAGGCGACCATGGCGGTGAAGAGTCCTCCGGGAGATGAATCCCCTCTCCGGCAGGGTGCCGGAGGCGATCTCCTGAATCCCCCGAGATGGGATTGGCGGCGGCGGCGTCTCTGGAAGGTTTTCCGTATCGTGGCTCTCGGTACTGGGGGTTTCGCGACGAAGACTATATGTAGGCGGAAGGGCAGGTCA
This sequence comes from Lolium perenne, assembly GCF_019359855.2. NCBI lineage: Eukaryota > Viridiplantae > Streptophyta > Magnoliopsida > Poales > Poaceae > Lolium > Lolium perenne. Next base: position 272,051,776 of record NC_067245.2, read on the forward strand.
GGAGGCGACGCGAGGGGCCCACACACTAGGCCGGCGCGGCCAGGGCTTGGGCCGCGCCGCCCTAGCGTCTGGCCACCTCGTGGCCCCACTTCGTATCATCTTCGGTCTTCTGGAAGCTTCGTGGCAAAATAGGCCCCTTGGCGTTGATTTCGTCCAATTCCGAGAATATTTCCTTACTAGGATTTCTGAAACCAAAAACAGCAGAAAACAAAGAATCGGCTCTTCGGCATCTCGTTAATAGGTTAGTGCCGGAAAATGCATAAATATGACATAAAGTATGCATAAAACATGTAGATATCATCAATAATGTGGCATGGAACATAAGAAATTATCGATACGTCGGAGACGTATCATTTATTACTACCGTTGACAAAATTGTTTCTTGTTTTCAAAATAAAAGCTCTAGCACAAATATAGCAATCGATGCTTCCCTCTTCGAAGGGCCTTTCTTCTACTTTTATGTTGAGTCAGTTTACCTATTTCCTCCCACCTCAAGAAGCAAACACTTGTGTTAACTGTGCATTGATTCTTACATACTTGCATATTTGCATTCATCATATTACTTTATGTTGACAACAATTCATGAGATATACATGTTACAAGTTGAAAGCAACTGCTGAAACTTAATCTTCCTTTGTGTTGCTTCAATACCTTTACTATGAATTTATTGCTTTATGAGTTAACTCTTATGCAAGACTTATTGATGCTTGTCTCGAAAGTACTATTCATGAAAAGTCTTTGCTATATGATTCAGTTGTTTACTCATTGTCTTTACCATTGCTTTGGATCGCTGCATTCATTACATATGCTTAAAATAGAATTGATCAAGATTATGATGGCATTTCACTTCAGAAATTATCTTTGTTATCGTTTACCTACTCGGGACGAGTAGGAACTAAGATTGGGGATGCTGATACGTCTCCAACGTATCGATAATTTCTTATGTTCCATGCTACTTTATTGATGATACCTACATGTTTTATACTTACTTTATGTCATATTTATGCATTTTCCGGCACTAACCTATTAACAAGATGCCGAAGAGCCGATTGCTTTTTCATTGCTTTTTTGGTTTCAGAAATCCTAGTAAGGAAATATTCTCGGAATTGGACGAAATCAACGCCCAGGGGCCTATTTTTCCACGAAGCTTCCAGAAGTCCGAAGATGAAACGAAGTGGGGCCACGGGGCGCCGCCACAGTAGGGCGGCGCGGCCTACAGGGGGCCCGCACGGCCCTGTTGTGTGAGGCCCCCATGACGCCCCTTGACCTGCCCTTCCGCCTACTTAAAGCCTTCGTCGCGAAACCACCAGTACCGAGAGCCACGATACGGAAAACCTTCCAGAGACGCCGCCGCCGCCAATCCCATCTCGGGGGATTCAGGAGATCGCCTCCGGCACCCTGCCGGAGAGGGGAATCATCTCCCGGAGGACTCTACACCACCATGGTCGCCTCCGGAGTGATGAGTGAGTAGTTCACCCCTGGACTATGGGTCCATAGCAGTAGCTAGATGGTCGTCTTCTCCTAATTGTGCTATCATTGTTGGATCTTGTGAGCTGCCTAACATGATCAAGATCATCTATCTGTAATACTATATGTTGTGTTTGTTGGGATCCGATGAATAGTAAATGCTATGTTATGTTGATTATCAATCTATCATCTATGTGTTGTTTATGATCTTGCATGCTCTCCGTTGCTAGTAGAGGCTCTGGCCAAGTTTGTGCTTGTAACTCCAAGAGGGAGTATTTATGCTCGATAGTGGGTTCATGCCTCCATTAAATCTGGGACAGTGACAGAAAGTTCTAAGGTTGTGGATGTGCTGTTGCCACTAGGGATAAAACATCAATGCTATGTCTAAGGATATATTCGTTGATTACATTACGCACCATACTTAATGCAATTGTCTGTTGTTTGCAACTTAATACTGGAGGGGGTTCGGATGATAACCTGAAGGTGGACTTTTTAGGCATAGATGCATGCTGGATAGCGGTCTATGTACTTTGTCGTAATGCCCAATTAAATCTCACACTACTCATCATAACATGTATGTGCATGGTCATGCCCTCTCTATTTGTCAATTGCCCAACTGTAATTTGTTCACCCAACATGCTTATTCTTATGGGAGAGACACCTCTAGTGAACTGTGGACCCCGGTCCATTCTTTTACATCGAATACAATCTGCTGCAATACTCGTTCTACTGTTCTCTGCAAACATCATCATCCACACTATACATCTAATCCTTTGTTACAGCAAGCCGGGGAGATTGACAACCTCACTGTTACGTTGGGACAAAGTACTTTGGTTGTGTTGTGCAGGTTCCACGTTGGCACCGGAATCCCTGGTGTTGCGCCGCACTACACTCCGCCGCCATCAACCTTCAACGTGCTTCTTGCACTACTAGAAAACAGGCAATCAGTGGCGCACCACTTTTTTCCATCAGTGACGCACTAGTGGTGCGCCACTACTATCACGCCACTGCTAACTATTAGCAATGACGCACCTCCTAATGCGCCACTACTAGCACAAATGGTAGTGCCGCACCTCCTAATGCGCCATTGCTAAGCAAAATGGTGCGCTACTATCAAATCCATGCGGTGCGCCACTGTCAAATACATGCGGTGCGCCACAGCCACTCACTAATGATTAAATTAAAGAAGGCCACGTTGGTCTGTTCGACTGGGGCAGTGTCTCTGCGCGGTGGATCTGAGCCAGGCATTAAAAGAAAACCCACTTTTATTATTCTATTACAAAACCCTGTAACATGGTGGCGCATGGCCAAATGGAAAAATACAATCATAGTTTCTAAACTTTGCATCTAGGACCCTAAAAAGAATAAAAAAAAGCAATCAAATCCTAGCGGCGCGGTGGAGCCGCCGCCGTTGCCTCCATGCGCTCTTCGACGACTTCGCCCTGAACGAGGGAGCTCGTCCGCGACGGCGGCGGCCGTGGCGAGCTCGACCGCTACGACGGCCGAGGGGAAGGAGACCAGACGCGGAGGCAGACACGAGGAGGCCGAGCCCGCGGTGGAGCACATGCTTCTACGACGGCGGCGGCCGTGGCGAGCTCGTCCGCGATGACGTCCGGGGCGGAGGAGACCAGACACGGAGGCGGACGCGAGGAGGCCGAGCCCACGGCGGAGCACTTGCTTCTTCGACGGGACGGAGGCGAGAACCTTGGAGCGGGCGAGGCGCAGTCACGTGTGGGCCTCGGCAAGCGGGAGGAGCGAGGCGGCGTGCGCCGGGCTGAGCGCCAGCTCCAGGCACGACGCCTCGGTGGAGAAGTCGCGCCAGCGCGAGGAGCCCGTCCTCCGCCGACATCGACGGCCTAGCCCTCGTCCTCGGGGACGGCCTTGATCTCGTTGAGGGCTTGCGCGCGCGTGTAGCGTCGTTTGCTTCACCGCCCGCGCAGAGCGCAGGGCCGCTAGCCCAACCCGTCGCTCAGGATCCGCCGGAGGAACATCCCGCCGCCGTCTTCTTGTGTGCTGGTGGCGTCTCTGTATGGTATGGTGCGGGTGCGATTGAGGTGCAGCTGAGCAGAGTGAGGATAAGATAGGGACGGTGGAGAGCAATTCTACAGATGGATTCGTGCGTGGTGGTGTGGAGAGAGAGAAGTGTGTGGGTGATAGGTGGGGATGTGGTCTGTGGGGGAGGGGGCCAACACAGTGGCGCAGCACGCGCAGTGCGCCACGGCGGGTGCGATTTTGGCCAGCACAGTGGCGCACAGTCTATACGTGCGCCATTGCTACCTTATATAGCAATAACGCATCTAGATGTGGTGCGCCATTGCTAACTTGAGATTTATCTGTAATTCAACTTAAAAATTAGTAGTGGCCTAGCACTATACTAGTGCGCCATTGGTAATAAGTTACTAGTGAAGCACCACTATATAGCAGTGGCGCACCTGTTTAGTGGTGCGCCACTGATAGCAATCTTACGTCTAGGCCTTTTCCTAGTAGTGTTGGCTCCTACTGGTTCGATAAACCTTGGTTTCTTACTGAGGGAAAACTTGCCGCTGTACGCATCACACCTTCCTCTTGGGTTTCCAACGGGCATGTCGACTGCGTGCTAGCATCAATGCCATCGGCTAGGTAATAGCCCATTGTGTACTCATTGTTCATGACCTTGTAGTTGCAAGTGGGTGCTTCCCCATTTGCTAATTTAGCAAACAAAGGAGACCTTTGCAGGACGTTGATGTCATTGAGTGTCCCCGGCAAACCAAAAAAACAGTGCCAAATCCACAAATCTTGTGATGCTACGGCCTCAAGGACAATGGTTGCATCTTTGCTCTTGCCACAGAATTGTCCATGCCATGCTTTTGGACAATTCTTCCATGTCCAATGCATACAATCGAGACTACCAAGCATTCCATGCCAACCTCTTTTCTCATTTATCTCCATCAACCGTTTGGTGTCATCCTCGTTGGGAGCTCGGAGATACGTAGGCCCGTACAACTTGATAATCATGCGAGCAAACCTGTGGACTGACTCCGTGGTAGTATCTTCGCCAATTCGAAGATACTCGTCGGTGTAATCCGCGGGGATGCCATACGCAATTACCCTCATGGCAGCAGCGATCTTTTGGAAAGCGCTGAAACCCATCACCCCGACGGCATTCCTACATTGCTTGAAGTAATTCGAATGCAATTCGCAGGCTTTGACGATTCGGACGAACAAGCTACGCCGCATGCGATACCTCCTACGGAACAGATGGGCAGGATAGGTAGGTATCTAGGAAGAATATGCTATTAACTCAACTTGATGTTAAAATTCCTGGATTAGAAGTGCTATGTGATTTGTATGCCATTGATCATGATTTTTCTAAACCATATCGCTTGTGTGCTATTGGTAAAGCATGGGAAAAATATCACATACATGATGGGTTCTTATTTAGAGCTAACAAACTATGTGTTCCAGAATCATCTATGCGTTTGCTCTTATTGCAGGAATCACATGCTGGAGGTTTGATGGGTCACTTTGGGCGTGAGAAGACGCTACTCATGCTAGCTGACCATTTTTATTGGCCAAAGATGAGGTGGGATGTGGACAGGTATGTGAAGAGGTGCATTACTTGCAACAAGTCCAAGTCCAAGCTTAATCCTCGCGGTTTGTATACTCCTTTACCGGCACCTACTACACCTTGAGAGGATATTAGTATGGATTTTGTGTTGGGTTTGCCGCGTACTAAATGAGGCCATGATTCTATATTTGTGGTAGTGGACAGATTTTCTAAAATGTCACATTTTATTGCCTGCCACAAAAGAGACGATGCGTCGCATATTGCTAACCTGTTTTTCAGGGACGTTGTACGACTAGATGGAGTCCCGAAGACTATTGTTTATGAGCTACTTCTGGAAGACGCCGTGGAGAAAGCTGGGGACGAAGCTAATTTTCAGTACTACTTGTCATCCCCAAACTGGTGGACAAACTGAAGTGGTGAATAGAACATTATCACAACTGTTGAGATCCATGATCAAGAAGAACCTGAAGGAGTGGGAAGAGTGTTTGCCGCATGTGGAGTTTGCTTACAACAGGGAGGTACATTCTACCACGGAGCTGTATCCTTTTGAGGTGGTGTATTGTTTTCAACTCATTACTCCACTTGACTAGTTGCCTTTGCCCATATATGAGAGAGTTAATATGGAATTTCACTCCACCCGAAGAACATGTCCATGTAACTGAATTTAAATAGGTACAATCATTTAGTATACCTCAGAATTAAGGCACTATACAACATACAAAATCTTTTTGAGCGATTTTAAATTGAAACATGATGAAATTACAAAATTTATTGATGTGAACCATTATACTGCACTTCCATCTACTAAACTGAATATCTTCTTAAGTTAAGACAGGTTAACAGTGAAGTAATAAACTAAGCAGGTAACATTAAACCTTAAAGACTATTACATGAGTTTCTTATGGGGCCAATCACCCTTCCGACACAAAGCTTTCTCAGTAAGGAATGTGGGTGGTCAAAAGCTTTATATACTCTAGTATAAAGTAACAATAAGGAAAAGGAAGAGTACAGCATGCTGCTAAATGCTAATGTGTGCCATTGTAACAGGAACATTGCACATTTGCACAAAATACCAACCAAACTTTAAGTCTTAAAACAACAACAAATAAATTCAGTAGGAGTACTCTAGTGCATGAATCATACACATGTGCAAGAAAATGCAAGTTTTAGTCTAGTGCAATCACGAAACAGGAGTACTTTTATTGCTATATACTCATACACTAACCGAATTACTCATGCACAAAAGAAGAAATGGCTGAACAAAATCTCCATGAAGAGCAAGATGCAGGAGGTGAGCATGTGACAATGAAAGTTTATCTACTGCAATTACTCATGCACTAACTGAACTACTTGCTCGGTTAAAAAAGAACAGTATTAAGATCAATGATATTTGCAGAAGAAGATATCTGCTTGTGGGTGCATCTGCGTGACTAGGAAGAGTTTAGCTAGTAGCGCAAAGCTGAACTACTCCGCTCTAAATCACTATATAAAAGTAGGCTGACAGCAATATGCGTTTTCCCTTGCGCTCAGAGAGAGATGGGACTGAGAGTAAAGGGGATTACCTGTCTCAGATTCTTGTCGAGGCATGGCGGGGCAGGCGACAGTCTTCCCGCTGCTCCATGCGAAGGCGCCATCTTCACATTGGAAGTAGCATATGATTATTTACCTTCAGCAATAGCCTGTTCAATTATATCAGATTCGGTTAAGTTTTACCATGGCAGCACTACAAGCACTAAAGCACACAAGATAGAAATTGAGCTACAATTCGGTTGTGGCTAAGCACATAAAGCAGACAAAGATGTTCACTATCCCACTTATTGCAGATCACTTTACTGAAATTTCTACTCCATTAAAAGATGAAGGTATCTCCTATGTCCAGCTTGTTGTGTTCTGGTATGGACCTTGTAGGATTTTCCAATGAAAAGCACATGTGTCAATTCCTTATGCAGACCATGGAAAAGAAACAGAATCATATGATTTCACAAATATGAACACTGCATAATCTGCATTAGAAAGCTGCTCATGGCATCACAAAACCTAGATTTTAATCAAACACAACGAATCAGTACTAGCCTTAACAAATCGAAGGTTAAAGTACACACCATTCACTTAATTCGAATCAACCTGAGGAGGCGGTGCAGGGCGGAGGTGCGGCGCCATCGGGGAGGCGCCTGGTGCCGACGGAGGGCTCCGCGGCGGCGGCGAGCGGGAAGGGGTGGTGGTCCCTGGGCGCAGCAGCTGCGCCTTGGCCGGCGGGGAAGGAGGGGGTTCTGAAGAAGTGGTCGAGGAAGTCGTCCTCCGCGCCAGGCGGCGGCTGCCCCGCCATGGAAACGGCCGACGGCGAGTCGGTGCCCCACCTGTCAGCCGACAGAAGCTTCGGGAGTGAGAGCAAGGAGTGGGATTTGCTCGGGGAGCGTTGGAGTTGGCCCGAAGTCGACGAAGACGAGGTCCCTGCCGAAGCTGCCTTCCCCGAGGGTCCGCCCCACCTTGTACGCGCCCAGCAGAGCCGCCCAGGCGCGGCAGCCCTCGTCACCAAATCCAGCGCCTCCTCGCCATGCAGGACATCGCTCGCCAGCGCACGCAGGTCCAGGGCCTCCTCGCCCAGAAGCACGTCGGTGGCGGATGAAGATCTAGCGCCTCCTCGCCCAGCGGCACAAAAGATGCAAGCTTTGACCTCGAGTCTCTGGCGCGGGTGGGGGGCGAGAGGAATCGGGGTGACGGGGATAAAGGAATTGGTGGACGGTGGCGGCGCCCACTACAAGAAATCTGCCATAAGTTGACAAAAAAAAGGTGTCACTGAAACGTCACTGATGGTTACTTGTGACATTACAGTGACGCTTTTCAAAACGTCGAAAGCTGGGAGTCAGCAGTGACTGCTTGCGACGTTCCACTTGAAAATGTAGTAGATCTTTGTGACGTTTGCAAACGTCACTAACGGCATGACGTTCCCAAAACGTCATGGGCACCTACCCCCGAGTCCAGCGTGGCAATCCGACGTGGCAAAATTGTGACGAATTAGAAACGTCATTATCTGAATTCAGCCCGGTCCATTCATCTCCTTATGTGGGATGAGCCCATTAGTACTGATTATTTTTTTCGGCTTTGTTGGGCCTTGGCCTTTTTAGTTTTTTTTAGCTTATTACCTCGGCCTTTTTAGCTTATTTTTTATTCAACGGCCTTTTTAGCTGCTGTACTTACTGGGCCTGGGCCAATTTTCATTGGGCCTGGCCTGTTTAAAGTCTTGGGCCGTGGCCTTTTTAGGACCCATTACAGTTTTGGGCCGTGGCCTTTTTAGGACCCATTACAGTTTTGGGTCGTGGCCTTTTTAGGACCCATTATAGTTTTGGGTCGTGGCCTTTTTAGGACCCTTTACAGTTTTGGGCCGTGGCCTTTTTAGGACCCATTACAGTTTTGGGCCGTGGCCTTTTTAGGACCCATTACAGTTTTGGGTTTTGGCCTTTTTAGTGTCCGTTACACTTTTGGGCCTTGGCCTTTTTAGGGTCCATTATGGTTTTGGGCCTTGGCCTTTTAGGGTCCATGAAGATTTTGGGCCTAGGCCTTTTTAGGGTCCACAAAGGTTTTGGGCCTCAGCCTTTTTAGGGTCAATTATTTGTTGGGCTGTAGCCTTTCAAGAGCCCATATATTTCTAGGCTACTTTGGGCCTTGGCCTTTTAAGAGCCCACAATAGCCCAACAGTGCATATATTAAATTAGGAAATTCAACAGCAAAATATAAAAGACAACATTTCGAATCTGCAAATTTCACAGCAGAGTCACATCAGCAAAATGACCAGGTTTATAGATTCACCAACATGTCAAGAAAGTTCACAGATTCACCAACATGTCAAGAAAGTTCACAGATTCACCAATAAGAAGTTCACAAATATGACCAAGTTATTGTCACGCTGCCAGGATGTGACCAAGTTCCATGGCGGGACACAAAAAAGGGATACGACCAGTAGCAGGAGCTAATTCGCAGAAGCTCCGAAGATGGACATCATGTGAGCAAGCCTCCTATCACTTTCCTCAGTCCGCTTGAGGAGCTCCATGTAGTCCTTGTCGCGCTGAGCTTGTGCCGCTTCATTTGCCGCTTGCTTCTCCTTATGGGCAGCTGCTTCTTCCATGATGGCAGCAAACTGCTGCTTCATCTGTTCAGCTTCCTCCTGGGACCTCTTCAGCTGTGCTTCCAGGTCATGAACATGCGCCGATACAGCAGCTGTGGTGGGCTTGTTGAGCTTGACAGTGGAACTGGGCTGAAGTCCAGCATTCTTCAGGAAAGTGTTGTGCTTGGCTTCCTTGCTAAGAACATGTGCAACAACAGCGACTGCAGACCTTGGCAGTGCACCTTCTGGCACAGGAATAGCCATCTCAGCTTCCATATCAGCCTGGAGATCCGTTTCCAAAAGAGTCATCAATTCAGGAAAAGCATAGGTCCAAGAATGGTTCACAAAAGTGAAATGAACAAGCACTTACTATTGCAGCTAGAGCTTCCTCAGAGAAACCATCCTTCTTGCTGTGATGGGTCGCCTTAAAGATGTCAACTGCATCTAGCTCTTCACCTCTGCGCTCCTCCCTCTGGAAATGATGTTCACCAAGAATCAGAACATAAAGCTTGTGGAGACAAGAGTAAGATGCAAAAGGAAATTCTGTAAGAGTGTTCTTACAGTTGCATACAGATGAGCAGCATAGCTACGAGAGCCAGTCTTTTGGCCAAATTTGACCGCAGCACGACTGTCCTTGTTCTTGGTACATGTGTTCTGCAGAAGGGCACAATCATGATATTCAGCAATGTGCACACTATAACGATGAGCATCATGTCTACCATGCAAGCACTAATGACTGCAACTGAAGCAAAAAACATACCCTGTGTCTTGGGGTTACCCACAGAGCAGTTAGAGCTTCCCATTCTTCATCTGAGACATCCTTAACAGGGGACTTGATGCTGACTTCATTTGCTGGTACTTTGTCGAAGTAGTCCCTTTTCAGGATGTAGCGCCTGTTCTTCGACACTTTCCGCAGTACGTCATAGCAAGTCTTCTGGATGTCTTCCGACTCTGTGTCCATGTTGAAATTTGCCTACAAAGCAAACAAGGGCAAGGACGAGGTTAGTTATCATGAACTATGAACTATCAAGCAAGCAGTCCTATCATCTAACTAATGAACTGGTGATGAAGAAGATTACCCCCATCTTTCCAACGAAGTCGGCCAACAAATTCTCATCCCTCTTGTACAACTTGAAATGCGGAAGGAGTGGCATCTGGCCTCTTGCAAGCATTCCACCCTCCGATGCAAACTTGGCAGCAGGCAAAGGCTTCTCAGGACGTTTCAGCCCTGGAGGAATCTCAATGGTAAGCTTGACTCCCATCCCCTTGCAAATCTACTCCAGCCCGGTGCCCTTCCTTTTACGGCCACCTGCAGCAGTGGTTCCACCTGAATAGCATACATACAAAGATCATGTCAGAAAGCAGCACCCACATCCAAAAGAGTTTATAAAGATAAACAAAAAAGGCAGTAGATAGTGAGGACAGCTGTCCAACAAAAACTTGCCTTCATCATCCTCGGGATCAAGAAAACCATCAGAATCAAAGTGCTGATGGTCCATGACATCAGATGCAGTAGGACCTATGTCCCTGCGAACAGTGCTTCCTTCATTGATCCTTTCATCAATCTGCGGTGAGCTACTGCGATTGTTGCGGGGCGGAGTATCTTCATTGTTGGTTGCAGACGCTTCACTTGATGTCCTCCTGGTGACTCTTTTGGAAGGAGCCTCAGCAACAGGTTCCAGATGCCTCTTTCTCCCTCCTGGAGCATCAGCAAACACTCTACCAGGAGGCATTGAACTTTGTTCCTTCTGCAACCTCTTACTCCTCCTCCCTGGGCTTGTCTTTCCAACAGATGCCTTTTTCTTTCTACTCTTGGGATCCTTCAATGCCTCGCAAAAATAGCAAAACAAAAATGGCATTACATCACAGGTTATAGCAAGACAAAAATAAGAAAACAGATACAAGTAATGCCAGCCCTCCAAAGATGATAACCAGAATGCACCTTCTCAATGTGTTCCCCTATACTCCCTTCAACCTCCCCATCCTCCTGGTCAACCAATTGGTCATTGCTCGGATGATAATCTGAGCTCTCGCCTTGTGTTATTGCAGATGACTCATCATTTGAAAGTGTGAAACCACCTCCACCTTGACCACCACGTGACTTCCTAAATATTGACACTACGGCGGGAATACCCAGGGACTGCAAGACACGGTTGTTCCGCATCATTGTCCTAGCCCTGTCCTTCTCTATCTCGGTGAGGGGCGCTTCTTTACATGTATGGGAGAAATATGTAACCATTAGATTGATGGTTGAAATGCATAGAAGCAAGCCAACTCGAACAACTAAGGTAAATTGTTTAATCATAGCAATTTTCAGCTTTTAGTTTCATTTAATCCTAGGGTACAGAAATATTCAGACAGAACCAAAAAACCCCAGCACCCGATTAAAAGCATCAATTAGACACGATGATGTTAGGATGAAGCCGCATACCAGCTAGCTGCTTCTTCCCAGTCTTTGCCATGCCTGATGTTGATGGGTTGGATATGTGCTGGCACGAAAAGAATAACAATTAGTGACAGCAGATACAACATATGGATGCAATTAAAGAACCAAGCAACATAGGTTCATGTTGATCAACAATCACCTGGTTCACCTTGCTCCTTGAAGTAGGTCAGACCTTGATAGTATTACCTAAGAAGATAACAGGTTATAATCATTAGACATATCCCTTCATACAACAATAGACATGTACACAGATAAAGCTGTAGGCATGTACAGGTAAACAGGGAAACCAAACTTTGTTTGGGAGAAGTTTCATCAACACAGGATAAAAGGGCAATATAAATGTTCATCGATGAAATATAAAAGGGCATGCCTTGGTAAAGATCTGTACCAAGCAAGATCCGCAGCAGGTAATCATATTATGTACTAGTTGCAGCAAGAAAGATCTGTAGCAGCAAATCATATATGGACTGCAGTAAACTAGATGTACAATCTACAGAGCCCAAGCCAAGTAAAATCCCCCAACAATCACGGACTGGTTGCAGCGAGACCCACGTCAGGCAAGATCCGCATCACTAATTAACTGGTTGCATACAGCAAGCAAGATCGGCAGTAGGTAATCATATAGGGACTGCAGTAAACCAGATCTAAATTCTACAGAGCCTGAGCAAAGCAAGATCCGCAGCAATCATCGACTGGTTGCAGCAAGACACATGCCAATCAAGATCTGAAGCAACCATGTGAAAGTGCATGGAGCCCCCATGTGTGGTTTTGGTAATTAATGACAATCCATATGGACTAATGTTTGCATTGAGTTATATTTGTAGGAGTTGTCCATAGGCAATTCTTGAACCATATGTTGGCTTCAAGGTTGCAATAAGAAGAATTTGATGAAGGATATCAAGTGTCAAGTATGTCTTGAAGATGAAGTGAGCCATCAAGTTACTTCAAGACATCAACATGTTTGTATTAGGTTGCAATAAGAAGAAATTGATGAAGGATATCAAGTGTCAAGTATGTCTTGAAGATGAAGATGAAGTGAGCCCTCAAGTTACTTCAAGACATCAACATGATGAAGAATGAAGAAATGAAGTGCAAGTTCAAGATGAGCCAACTCGAAGAGATCATAAGCTTGAAGCTTGCCATGGAGAAATGAAGTGCTAGTTCAAGATGAGCCATCTTGAAGAGATCCTTTGATTGAGTCTTGCCATCCATATGGTGATCATGGATATGTGAAGCTGCGCCGAAGAAGAAGCTCTCCCATGGTGGTTTATGGGGGAGCAATCTACAAGACTTCGTCAAGCAAGCACAAGCAAGAAAGGCGTTCCATCTTGTTGCGGTCAAGATCGTCATCATCGACCTCAAGTGGAATGCACCTCTAAAAATAATAGAAAATCACCCCCCTCTAGTTTGGCGATTTTCTCGGTTTCTCATGTTGAGGTGTTGAGGTGTTGCTTTTTTGTTGGGTAGCTCTTGTCGTCCTCTTTCCAACAAAATTGGTTTCACTTAAAACCGAGTTTCCTAACTCAACTTATTGCATTTTCGAGGTTGGAGGTTTTACCGGTTTGTCTTTTGCTCCTGGCGGAAGTTCCGGCCTCTTCTGGCAGAAGTTCCGCGCAGATGCTCCTCTCAGCAGATCCTCAGCGCCCGTCACGTTGAAGCTCGAAGTTCGCTGGCCGGAAGTTCCGGTGCTGTTGGCCGGAAGTTCCGGTCAGCGGAACTTCCGCCCAACTTCCGGGCAAGTTCCGGAAACATCGTTTTTACTCGCAGATAGTTCCAGTATGGTTTTCGCGCTTTTCCGGAAGTAGGCCGGAACTTGGCCGGAACTTCCGGTCACCGGAAGTTCCGCCCTAGTTCCGCCTACACTCAGTCCATCAGATGCTCAGGTGCGAAGGGATCCAGCCGGAACTTCCGGCCCCTGTGGCCGGAACTTCCGGTGTTATACATAAACGTGCATAACGGTCAGATTTGGAGCATCTTCTCATATAAATAGCTTTCTTCCCCATTGGAACAAAGTGCTTCTCTCACTCTCTCTCTCCTCCATTGTTGAACTAGAGAAGCTTGCTCTATCTCTCAATCCCTCCATGATTCTTGCCCCCATTTGAGGGAAAAGAGAGAGGAGATCTAGATCTACATTTCTACCAATCAAATCCATCTCTTTGTGAGTGGAACTCTCTAGATCTTGATCTTGGTGTTCTTTGTGAATTCCTTTGTTCTTCCTCTCTTATTCCCTCAATAGCTTTTGTAGCTTTGTTGGAATTTGAGAGAGAAGGACTTGAGCATCTTTGTGGTGTTCTTGCCATTGCATTTGGTGCATCGGTTTGAGATCTCCACGGTGATTCGTGGAGGTGAAAGCAAGAAAGTTGTTACTCTTGGGTTCTTGGAACCCTAGACGGTTTCCAGGCCTTTGTGGCATCTTTGTGGTGTCCTTGGGGACTCCAATTAAGTTGTGGAGAATCTTCAAGGGCAAGGCCTTTGTGGCATCTTAGTGGTGTTCTTGGGGACTCCAATTAAGTTGTGGAGATTCTTCAAGGGCAAGGCCTTTGTGGCAATTTGTTGGGAGCCTCCAATTAAGTTGTGGACATAGCCCCAAGCTTTGTGCGGGTTCGGTAACCTCCCTAAGGTTACATAGTGGATCGAGGACATCCCTCTTGGTGGGAATTCTCGAGGAGAATACGGTGGCCCTCATGCATTTGGAGTGACTTGTCCTCCACACCGCTCCAACGGAGAGTAGCACTCGCAAGAGTGTGAACTTCGGGCTACATCGTCGTCTCCCGTGTGCCTCGGTTATCTCTATACCCGAGCTCTTTACTTATGCACTTTACCTTGTGATAGCCATCGTGCTTGAAGTTATATATATCTTGCTATCACATACTTGCTTGTATTGCTTAGCATAAGTTGTTGGTGCACATAGGTGAACCATAGTATATAGGCTTTGGGCTTGACAAAGTAAACGCTGGTTTTATTCCGCATTTGTTAAGCCCATCTCGTAAAAGTTTTAAATCGCCTATTCACCCCCCCCTCTAGGCGACATCTGTGTCCTTTCAATTGGTATCAGAGCAAGGTCTCTCATTCTTAGGCTTCACCGCCTTGAGAGTAAAGATGTCGGTTAGGGGATTAGCGCACAATAACTTGTTTATATTTGATGGCACAAATTATGATCTATGGAAAATTTATGTGCTTAAAATCTTACGGGGTATGTCCCCGGACATGGAGCGATATCTTGGCATGGATTTTTCTTTTCCTAAGGATCCTCAAAATTTATCTCTTGAGGAGGAGAAAAACTCTTGCCTCGATGCTCTTGCTTCTCATGAGTTTTCCATTGTTGTGAGCAATGTAGTTACTTCGTCAATCATGCCTTTTGGGAGCTCTCATGAATTATGGACAAAGCTTCAAGACAAATATGATGTGTCCAATATTATTAAGGATGATTGTATTACTTCCACTTCCGGCCGTGATGAGTTCTCATCTTCATCCACTTCACCAAAGTGTGTCAAGACACAAGGTAATGATATGGTGAGTGGTGATGAAAATTGCAATGTTGATATTGAGCTTACTATAGATGATTCTTCATCTCTATCTCATTGCAATGCTTCATCTACGGACTCAAACACATCTAGCACTAGAAATGATTTACATGCTTGTGTTGATAGTCCTTGCATATCATGTGTAAGTTGCTTGAATAAATCTAATGATGATATGCTTGCATTGTCTTGTGGCCATGATAAAAATGCTTCTATTTCCTCTAGTTGTTGTGTGTCTAACAATGTAGAGGAAACCAAAGATTCTATTGGTAAAGACAAGATCTTGAAAGGAGCCTCAAGTAACTCCTCATCTTTATCTCACGGTCCTCATAAATGCCTTATGGCCAAGGGTTCCACGGTACCTCCTACCATGGAACCTGATATGTCTCGTGGTGATAAGGATGAGGATGAATATGAAGAAGAGGATTGGGTTGTCTCTCTACGCGATAAGGGTAAGAGCGTATTCAAGGTTATTTGCAAAGATAAAATTGCTAGCACTCACTTGTTTGAAATCTTGACTACCGCTATTGAGAGCCAAAAACTTATTTGGATGCATGAGAACACCATTGATAAAATGGGTGCTCTTGAACGAGAGTCTGCCAATGATGTGGCATCTCTAAAGGATGAACTTGAAGAAGAACAAACTGTAGGATAACGTTGCATAGAAAACAAAAATTTTCCTACCGCGAACACGCAATCCAAGCCAAGATGCAATCTAGAAGACGGTAGCAACGAGGGGGTATCGAGTCTCACCCTTGAAGAGATTCCAAAGCCTACAAGATGAGGCTCTTGTTGCTGCGGTAGACGATCACTTGCCGCTTGCAAAAGCGCGTAGAAGATCTTGATCACGATCGGTTCCGGCGCCACGAACGGGCAGCACCTCCGTACTCGGTCACACGTTCGGTTGTTGATGAAGACGACGTCCACCTCCCCGTTCCAGCGGGCAGCGGAAGTAGTAGCTCCTCTTGAATCCGACAGCACGACGGCGTGGTGTCGGTGGCGGTGTAGAAGTCCGGCGGAGCTTCGCTAAGCTACGCGGGAAATATGAAGTGGAGGAGCAAAGCTAGGGTTTGGGAGGGGGTGGCCGGCCACTCAAGGGGGGCGGCCAAGCTATGGTCTTGGGGTGGCCGGCCCCCTCCCTTGGCCCCTCATTATATAGGTGGATCCCAAGTGTTGGTGTCCAAGTCTTCGAATAAGACCCGAAACCAAAACCTTCCATAGGAGGGGGCAAACCTAGCCCAACTAGGACTCCCACCCAAAGGTGGGATTCCCACCTCCCATGTGGGGTTGGCCGGCCCCCTATGGTGGAGTCCACTTGGGACTCCACCCCCACTAGGGCTGGCCGGCCATGGAGGTGGAGTCCCTTGTGGACTCCACCTTCCTTGGTGGTTTCTTCCGGACTTTTCTAGAACCTTCTAGAACCTTCCATAGAACCTTCCGCGACATTTTATTTCACATAAAATGACATCCTATATATGAATCTTATTCTCCGGACCATTCCGGAACTCCTCGTGATGTCCGGGATCTCATCCGGGACTCCGAACAAATATTCGAACTCCATTCCATAATTCAAGAACTACCATTTCAACATCCAACTTTAAGTGTGTCACCCTACGGTTCGAGAACTATGCGGACATGGTTGAGTACTCACTCCGACCAATAACCAATAGCGGGATCTGGAGATCCATAATGGCTCCCACATATTCAACGATGACTTTAGTGATCGAATGAACCATACACATATATTACCAATTCCCTTTGTCTCGCGATATTTTACTTGTCCGAGGTTTGATCTTCGGTATCACTCTATACCTTGTTCAAGCTCGTCTCTGACAAGTACTCTTTACTCGCACCGTGGTATGTGGTCTCTTATGAACTCATTCATATGCTTGCAAGACATTAGACGACATTCCACCGAGAGGGCCCAGGAGTATATCTATCCGTCATCGGGATGGACAAATCCCACTTGTTGATCCATATGCCTCAACTCATACTTTAGGATACTTAATCCCACCTTTATAGCCACCCATTTACGCAGTGGTGTTTGATGTAATCAAAGTACCTTTCCGGTATAAGTGATTTACATGATCTCATGGTCATAAGGACTAGGTAACTATGTATCGAAAGCTTATAGCAAATAACTTAATGACGAGATCTTATGCTACGCTTAATTGGGTGTGTCCATTATATCATTCACACAATGACATAACCTTGTTATTAATAACATCCAATGTTCATGATTATGAAACTAATCATCCATTAATCAACAAGCTAGTTTAAGAGGCATACTAGGGACTTCTTGTTTGTCTACATATCACACATGTACTAATGTTTCGGTTAATACAATTCTAGCATGATATATAAACATTTATCATAAACATAAAGATATAAATAATAACCACTTTATTATTGCCTCTAGGGCATATCTCCTTCAGTCTCCCACTTGCACTAGAGTCAATAATCTAGATTACATTGTAATATACCTAACACCCATGGCATTCTGGTGTTGGTCATGCTTTGCCCTAGGGAGAGCTTTAGTCAACGGATCTGCTACATTCAGATCAGTGTGTACTTTGCAAATCTTTACTTCTCCATCTTCGATGTACTCGCGAATCGAGTGGTAACGCAGCTTGATATGCTTCAGCCTCTTGTGTGACCTTGGCTCTTGTGCATTGGCGATGGCACCCATGTTATCACAGTAAATGATTAATGGGTCCAATGCACTAGGAACCACACCGAGCTCTACAATGAACCTCTTCATCCATACCGCTTCGATGAAGCCTCTGAAGCCGCTATGTACTCTGATTCTGTTGAAGACTTCGCCACCGTGCCTGCTTCGAGCTTGCCCACCATCGCAAAGACCATTCAATATAAACACGTACCTGCATTGTGACTTAGAGTCATCAGGATCAGTGTTCCAACTTGCATCGGTGTAACCGTTTACAACGAGCTCTTGGTCACCTCCATAGCAAAGAAACATATCCTTAGTTCTTTTCAAGTACTTCAGGATATTCTTGACCGCTGTCCAGTGTTCCTGGATCACTTTGATATCTGCTAGTCAAACTAACAGCATGTGATATATCCGGTCTAGTACATAGCATGGCATACATGATAGATCCTACTGCCGAGGCATAGGGGATATTACTCATCCTTTCTCTTTCTTACGCCGTAGCCGGTCCTTGAGTTTTACTCAATACCTTGCACAGTAACATAGGTAAGAACCCTTTCTTACTTTCGTCCATTCTAAACTTCTTTAGAATCTTGTCCAGATATGTACTCTGTGATAGCCCTATTAGGTGTCTTGATCTATCTCTATAAATCTTGATGCCTAATATATACGATGCTTCACCAAGGTCTTTCATTGAAAAGCTATTATTCAAATAACCCTTAACACTGCTTAATAGTTCTATATCATTTCCGATCAATAATATGTCATCTACATATAATATCAGGAATGCTACAGAGCTCCCACTCACTTTCTTGTAAATACAGGCCTCTCCATGACACTGTATAAACCCGAAGTCTTTGATCACCTTATCAAAGCGTCGGTTCCAACTTCTTGATGCTTGCTTCAGTCCATAGATTGAACGCTGAAGTTTGCATACTTTGTCAGCATTTTTAGGATCGACAAAACCTTTGGGTTGTACCATATACAACTCTTCCTCAATGTCTCCATTAAGGAACGCCGTTTTGACATCCATCTGCCAAATCTCATAATCGAAAAATGCAGCTATTGCTAACAAAATCCTCACAGATTTTAGCTTCGCTACAGGTGAGAAAGTCTCATCGTAGTCAACTCCTTGAATTTGTCGGAAACCCTTTGCGACAAGTCGAGCTTTATAGACAGTAATATTACCATCAGCATCTGTTTTTCTCTTGAAGATCCATTTATTCTCGACAGCCTTTCGGCTATCAGGTAAGTCTACCAAAGTCCATACTTTGTTATCATACATGGATCCCATTTCGGATTTCATGGCTTCTTGCCATTTGTTGGAATCTAGGCTCATCATTGCTTCTTCATACGTCGCAGGGTCCTCATCATTGTTATCTACAATCATGACATTTAGACAAGGATCATACCAATCAGGAGTGGCACGTTCCCTTGTCGATCTGCGAGGTTCGGTAGTTTCCTCGTTCGAAGTTTCATGATCATTATCATTAGCTTCCTCTGTTGCCGGTGTAGGCGTGCAGTACAACTTCGATCGCGCTACTCGATCAACGAGTATAGATTCATCAATCTCATCGAGTTCTACTTTTCTTCCAGTCACTTCTTTAGTGAGAAATTCTTTCTCAAGAAAGGTTCCGTTCTTAGCAACAAAGATTTTGCCTTCGGATCTGTGATAGAAAGTGTACCCTATAGTTTCCTTAGGGTATCCTATGAAGACGCATTTCTCCGCTTTGGGTTCTAGCTTGTCCGGTTGTAACTTCTTTACATAGGCTTCGCAACCCCAAACTTTCAGAACGATGACTTAGGTTTCTTATTAAACCATAATTCATACGGTGTCGTTTCTACGGATTTTGATGGTGCTCTATTTAAAGTGAATGCGGCTGTCTCTAATGCATAACTCCAAAATGATAACGGCAAATCAGTAAGAGACATCATACTACGAACCATATCTAAGAGAGTTCGATTACGACGTTCGGACACACCGTTTCGTTGAGGTGTTCCCGGCGGTGTCAATTGTGAAAGTATTCCGCATTTCTTTAAATGCATGCCAAACTCATAACTCAGATATTCACCTCCACGATCAGATCGTAGAAATTTGATCTTCTTGTTACGTTGATTTTCTACTTCACTTTGAAATTCCTTAAACTTCTCGAAAGTTTCGGATTTATGTTTCATGAAATAGATATACCCATATCTACTCAGATCATCTGTGAAGGTTAGAACATAACGATAACCACCGCGCGATGCTACGCTCATTGGTCCACATACATCGGTATGTATGATTTCTAATAAGTCAGTAGCTCGCTCCATCATACCAGAAAATGGAGTCTTTGTCATTTTTCCCATTAGACATGCTTTGCATCTATCAAGTGACTCAAAGTCAAGTGATTCAAGTAATCCATCAGTATGGAGTTTCTTTATGCGTTTCACTCCAATATGACCAAGGCAGCGTGCCACATATAAGTAGAATTATCATTAAGTTTAATTCGCTTAGCATCAATGTTATGTATGTGCGTATCACTACTATCGAGATCTAACAGAAATAAGCCATTCTTTTGTGGTGCTCGACCATAAAAGATATTATTCATAAAAATAGAACAACCATTATTCTCAGATTTGAATGAATAACCGTCTTGCATTAAACAAGATCCAGATATAATGTTCATGCTCAACGCAGTACATAATAGCAATTATTTAGGCTTAAAACTAATCCCGAAGGTAGATGTAGAGGAAGTGTGCCGATTGCGATCACATTGACCTTGGATCCATTTCCAACGCGCATCGTCACTTCATCTTTCGGTAGTTGTCGTTTATTCTTTAGTTCTGTTTCGAGTTACAAATATGAGCAACCGAACCAAGATCAAATACCAGTACTAGAACGTGAACCAGTGAGATAAACATGTATAACATGTCTATGAGATATCGCTTCTGTCTTCTTCTTGACAAGGACGCTCTACGTATCTGCCATAAACTTGGATCACTTACTCTTACAGTGTCCCTTCTCCTTGCGGTAATAGCACTCGGCATCGGGCTTAGGGCCGTTCTTAGGTTTCATAGGAGGCGTGGCAGCTTTCTTGCCACCCTTCTTGAATTTTCCCTTATACTTGCCCTGTTTCTTGAAAACTGGTGGTCTTGTTGAACATCAACACTTGGTGCTCTTTCTTGATCTCAATCTCAGAAGCTTTTAGCATGCCAAAGAGTTCGAGGTAACTCCTTGTTCATGTTCTGCATATTGTAGTTCATCACAAAGTTCTTGTAACTTGGTGGCGGTGATTGAAGGACACGATTAATCCCCGATCTGTTAGGAATCACTATTCCCAAGTCATCGAGTTTCTTCGCATGCCCGGTCATGGCGAGCATGTGCTCACTAACGGAGCTGCCTTCTTCCATCATACAGTGAAGAAATGTTTCGATGCTTCATAGCATTCCATCGCCGCATGAGTCTCGAATATAGCTTTCAGCTCATTCATCAACTCATGAGGATCATGGTGCTCAAAACATTTTTGAAGATCGGATTCCGGACTGCACGGGATGGCACACTGAACTTGAGAGTACCGAGTTTTCCGAGTCGCGTAAACAGCTTTTACTTCATCGGATTCATCTTCTGCAGGAGGGTCACCTAGCGGTGCATCAAGCACAAATTGCAGATTTCCGCCAGAGAGGAAGATCCTCACATGACGGAACCAGTCGGTGAAGTTGCTACCGTTGCTCTTAAGTTTCTCTTTCTCTAGGAACTGATTAAAATTGATTGGGGACGCCATCTCTACAACATATATTTGCAATAGTTTAGACTAAGTTTATGACATATTGAGTTCAAATTTTAATTCAACATAATTAAAAACCTAAGTGAACTCCCACTCAAAACAATATCCCTCGCATTGTCTTAGTGATCACACGAACCAAATCCACCGCACCTAAACCCGATCATCACGAGAAAAGGTGTGATTTCAATGGCGAACACTCAAAGTGTTCATCATATCAACCATATGATTCATGCTCTACCTTTCGGTATCACGTGTTCGAGACCATGTACGTACATGCTAGGCTCGTCAAGGCCACCTTAGTATCCGCATGTGCAAAACTGTCTTGCACCCGTTGTATGTACTTATCGAATCTATCACATCCGATCATCACGAGATGCTTCGAAACGATAAGACATGATAACGGTGCTACTAAGGATGAACACTTTATTATCTTGAGATTTTAGTGAGAGATCATCTTATAATGCTACCGTCGCGATCTAAGCAAAATAAGATGCATAAAAGGATTAACATCACATGCAGTTCATATGTGATATGATATGGCCCTTTTGTCTTTGCGCCTTTGATCTTCATCTCCAAAGCACGGACATGATCTCCATCATCTTCGGGCATGATCTCCATCATCGTCGGCGAAGCACCAAGGTCAATGGCACCGTCTTCATGATTGTCCTCCATGTAGCAACTATTACAACTACTTTGAAATACTACTCAACATGAAATTTAAAGACAACCATAAGGCTCCTGCCGGTTGCCACAATACAATAATGATCATCTCATACATATTCATCATCACATTATGGCCATATCACATCACCAAACCCTGCAAAAACAAGTTAGACGCTCTCTAATTTGGTTTGCATATTTTACGTGGTTTAGGGTTTTCGTTATAGATCTAATCTACCTACGAACATGAACCACAACGTTGATACTAATGTTGTCAATAGAAGAGTAAATTGAATCTTTACTATAGTAGGAGAGACACCCGCAAAGCCTCTTATGCAATACAAGTTGCATGTCGAACGAGGAACAAGTCTCATGAACGCGGTCATGTAAAGTTAGTCCGAGCCGCTTCATCCCACTATGCCATAAAGATGCAAAGTACTCAAACTAAAGATAACAAGAGCATCAACGCCCACAAACCATTGTGTTCTACTCGTGCAACCATCTATGCATAGACACGGCTACGATACCACTTTGCAGGATAACGTTGCATAGAAAACAAAAATTTTCCTACCGCGAACACGCAATCCAAGCCAAGATGCAATCTAGAAGACGGTAGCAACGAGGGGGTATCGAGTCTCACCCTTGAAGAGATTCCAAAGCCTACAAGATGAGGCTCTTGTTGCTGCGGTAGACGATCACTTGCCGCTTGCAAAAGCGCGTAGAAGATCTTGATCACGATCGGTTCCGGCGCCACGAACGGGCAGCACCTCCGTACTCGGTCACACGTTCGGTTGTTGATGAAGACGACGTCCACCTCCCCGTTCCAGCGGGCAGCGGAAGTAGTAGCTCCTCTTGAATCCGACAGCACGACGGCGTGGTGTCGGTGGCGGTGTAGAAGTCCGGCGGAGCTTCGCTAAGCTACGCGGGAAATATGAAGTGGAGGAGCAAAGCTAGGGTTTGGGAGGGGGTGGCCGGCCACTCAAGGGGGGCGGCCAAGCTATGGTCTTGGGGTGGCCGGCCCCCTCCCTTGGCCCCTCATTATATAGGTGGATCCCAAGTGTTGGTGTCCAAGTCTTCGAATAAGACCCGAAACCAAAACCTTCCATAGGAGGGGGCAAACCTAGCCCAACTAGGACTCCCACCCAAAGGTGGGATTCCCACCTCCCATGTGGGGGTGGCCGGCCCCCTATGGTGGAGTCCACTTGGGACTCCACCCCCACTAGGAGCTGGCCGGCCATGGAGGTGGAGTCCCTTGTGGACTCCACCTTCCTTGGTGGTTTCTTCCGGACTTTTCTAGAACCTTCTAGAACCTTCCATAGAACCTTCCGCGACATTTTATTTCACATAAAATGACATCCTATATATGAATCTTATTCTCCGGACCATTCCGGAACTCCTCGTGATGTCCGGGATCTCATCCGGGACTCCGAACAAATATTCGAACTCCATTCCATAATTCAAGAACTACCATTTCAACATCCAACTTTAAGTGTGTCACCCTACGGTTCGAGAACTATGCGGACATGGTTGAGTACTCACTCCGACCAATAACCAATAGCGGGATCTGGAGATCCATAATGGCTCCCACATATTCAACGATGACTTTAGTGATCGAATGAACCATACACATATATTACCAATTCCCTTTGTCTCGCGATATTTTACTTGTCCGAGGTTTGATCTTCGGTATCACTCTATACCTTGTTCAAGCTCGTCTCCTGACAAGTACTCTTTACTCGTACCGTGGTATGTGGTCTCTTATGAACTCATTCATATGCTTGCAAGACATTAGACGACATTCCACCGAGAGGGCCCAGAGTATATCTATCCGTCATCGGGATGGACAAATCCCACTGTTGATCCATATGCCTCAACTCATACTTTCCGGATACTTAATCCCACCTTTATAGCCACCCATTTACGCAGTGGTGTTTGATGTAATCAAAGTACCTTTCCGGTATAAGTGATTTACATGATCTCATGGTCATAAGGACTAGGTAACTATGTATCGAAAGCTTATAGCAAATAACTTAATGACGAGATCTTATGCTACGCTTAATTGGGTGTGTCCATTATATCATTCACACAATGACATAACCTTGTTATTAATAACATCCAATGTTCATGATTATGAAACTAATCATCCATTAATCAACAAGCTAGTTTAAGAGGCATACTAGGGACTTCTTGTTTGTCTACATATCACACATGTACTAATGTTTCGGTTAATACAATTCTAGCATGATATATAAACATTTATCATAAACATAAAGATATAAATAATAACCACTTTATTATTGCCTCTAGGGCATATCTCCTTCACAAACCACCAAGGAAGCTCTTGAGGAAACCTTTGCTCTAGAACTGTCTAGAGAAAAGGAAAACCATGATAGAGCTCTTGAGGTGGCAAATGAACTAAAGCTAAAAAATGATAAGCTTGTGTTTGTTAATGCTAAACTCCTTGAGGATTTTGAGCAACTCAAAAAGGGCTCAAGGGTTATTGAGAGTGCGCTCACCAAACTCACCGAGTCGCATGAGCAACTTAAAGCTTCTTATCTAAAAGAGCATGACAACTTGCCTTCTCCCATTTCTATTAATAATGATGCTTGTGCTACTAACTCTACTTCTTGTGAAGCATCTATCTTGAAGGAGAATGTTGAGCTAAGGGCTCAACTTAAATTGCTAACTAGCAATTATGGGAAATTGGAAGAAAATCATGGAAAGCTTTCTAGCTCCTATGAGGATCTTCTAGCCTCTCATGATTGGCTAAAGTTAGCTCATGAGTCTATAATATCTAAGGCAACACCTTGTGAGCCTCATGTGGGTACTAGCACTACTACTCAAAATGGTATATTGCCATGTGCTAGTCCTAGTAATTCATCCACTCATAATATTGCTAAATCTTGTGATGAATTATCTTCCTTGCCTTGTTGCTCTAACAATGAAGGTTCTACTTCCTCTAGTACTTGTGTTGTTACTAACCATGTAGAGGAAATCAAAGAGCTCAAGGCCCAAGTCTCTTCTTTGAAGAACGACTTGGTAAAGGGTCATGAAGGGAAATGCAAACTTGATAAGATGTTAAGTGTGCAACAATCCCCCAATGACAAGAGTGGACTTGGATTCAACTCCAACAACAAGATCAAGTCCAAGAACAACAAGATTAAGAAGGGCCAATTACAAGTCAAAGACCCGGCCAAGATTGTTTGCTTCAAGTGCAAAATTGAAGGGCATCATGTTAGATCTTTCCCTTTGAAGAAGAAGCAAAAAGGGAAGCGGCCTCAAGCTCAACCTCATATTCAACCTCAAGTTGAAGAAATGTCACTTCCCAAGAAGAATCAAGCCAATGCTCCCATTGTGGAGAAATCTAGTGAGAAGAAGGAGAAGAAAAGAACATGCTATATATGCCGTGAGAAGGGACACATCTCCTCCTTTTGCACTATTGGTACCTCATCCAACTCTATCACCATTGATGATGTTTATTCTCTTCGTAAGGATGAGGGTGGCAATGTGTTTGCCAAATATGTTGTTGCTCAAAGTGGTGTCAAGAAAAGAACCATTTGGGTTGCCAAGCCTATTGTGACTAACCTCTTTGGACCCAACTTAGTTGGGGACCAACAATCCAAAACTTGATCAATAGGTGCTTGTTGGAGGGCATTGGAGACTTGGCTACATCATGAATAATTAAGGGATCTTCATCATTTATATAATCTCAAGCCAAGTCTTGGTTATCTTGCTTCTATCATATGATCAATGTTCCTCCTTGCGGTAACATGTGCTCAACTCATTTATATTGAAAGTTACTCGCCCCTTTGCATGTGTTAGTTTTTGTTCCTAACATGTGTTTGTATATGTTGTGCTTCCTAATAGTTTTGCTTGAGAAATCAAGTCTATGCATGTTGGGTTGCACACCATGTATTTGTGTTTGTGTTGGAGCCTCTTTGCATCTTGTTGTATCTTATATGGCTCTTATGAGCGATTAATGGACAATCCCATTTTGGGGGAGTGAAATTGCTTTCGGAATTTCATGTCCTAAACAATGTGTGTACATGAGGAATATCACTTAGAATTGATATTGCGAGATTATCTAGTTGCTATGTGGTATGTCATCTTCATGAGAAATTCAAATTCTAATGTCCATTAATATCTCTACTTGGATATTATTTGCCTCTTGTGAAAATATGTAGCGACCCGAACCTGGTAGGGTTCGAATCTCTGTGCTTACTGTGCTATCCCTGGATCATAGCTAGCACACACAGTAACAAATGAATATCAAGATATAACATATGTCATTTTATTACTCAAACGTTGAATCCAGAGTTGCATATACAACTTGCACAGCATAGTGGCTGGCTCACATTACAGCGGAAACATAAAGATACAACTTGGGCTTCATCAACGCCACATGGCTTGTTGAGTATAGGCCCGTGATCCTAGTCGTCCTCACTCGTCATCTGCAACAGGTAAAGTTACAGCCAAAAACATTTGGTCAATACTTTGAATGTATTGGCAAGTTACACAAGTTGCAAAGTGGTTTATATTTTTATACATGCAAAGGTATGTCAAAGGAAGGCTCAGGGTTTATTTTGCGTAAAGCCAATTTTGTTTTGTGAAAATCTTTTTAGAAACTTTCTTTGTCTTTATATAATTTTTTTAAACAAAATAATATAGGACTGGACAAACACAAGGAATCCACCAAGGTTCACCATCCTACATCCCAACCCCAAAACAAGCTAAACTAACTCCAGAGCCACTCACTGGATAGAGTTAGCATGCATTAAGATTTTAGGCAACACTACATTCAGAGTCACTCACTGGATGAAAGTAGTAATTGCAAAACAGTTTGGACAATCCTAAGTTCAGAGCCACTCACTGGATAAACTTAGCATGCCAAAACAATTTTTTTTGAAAAGGTTTTGAAAACATAGGAGATCCTTCATCCGCTTCAATCTTCAGTTGCTCAAATTGCTCATATCCGGGAGCACGGCTAATCGATTAGATCATACACTCTGCAGAGGTTGTACACTTTCCCCACATGTCACAATCCATCCTTTTTGTTGTATCCTTCATTTGGCTTAACCGGGCATGGATCATGACGAAGTTTTCCATAGAAGCCCCCTATACATAATCCCAGTCCGCCCGCAACTATGATCCGAAGACCCCTCTCCAATGGCGGTACCGATGCAAGGGTTTCCCTCTATGTACGACTAAGCCAGAGCCCATATAGCATGTGGTTGTACTGGAAGCTTCTTCAACTGAAACTTTGAAGGTCTCTTTGACCCTGGGCGGCGGTCCCCACCAAAACCTGAGTCTGCAGAGCCACTCACTGGATGCAGCTCTTGTAGACGCTCCCAACATACCACTCCGCCCAAAGGAAAACATTTTGATAAATTTTTATTTCAAAAATATTTTCACCATATCACCCCAGAATGGGCGCATGTCAATTTTCATAAATGATTTTGTTCTTTGAAAACCCATATCCCACGTCTACCAAGCAATTGGCTAAGCACTCATACAATATACGCATTTTAATAAAAGGGCTACAAGGAACATGGTAAGAAATCCTATGGCTCTCTACTAGGATAGCAAAGCATAATTTCCCTACACATGGATTTCTACGAAAATATTTGTAAAACATGCATATCAAAAATAGTAGGACAAAAGGTCATGTGTAACTTGCCTTTAATTGATGAAGAATAATTATCTTGTCAACATAATTATCAATATTACTTCCTTGATAAAAATTATCCCGTCACTCTTTGTGAAATCTATAGTAGCGAAAAGAAAAACAATACCATACATAAACATACACACGTTTCAAAAAGGAAATATCAAACAAAACCAAGTATTGAAATATAAATAAACTCCAAATAAAACATCGAGTCATTCCAACAACCAAAATGAAATAAGAACTAGATTATGAAATCCATAAAACATACGCATACATAAGCTATTTCTCAATTGGTTATTTCCAAATTTTAACCATAAGTTAACTAATTTAGTTGTTAATATTAGGAAAACAATTTTTGACATCAGTAACATATGGTTATAATCATTCCATACGTTTTATATAAAGAACCAAATGAAAAGTATCTGTCAAATTTAGACTATGGCCAGACTATTTCGAATTTTTACTTCAGATTTGACTTCAATGAAAATTTACCAAAAAGGAAACTGAGGGTTCCGTAATGTTGTACTCCTTCCAAGGTCTTCAGAAATATTTTATTTACGAAGTTTGGCCAGGTAGAACTAAAGTTACGAATTTCTGAAGTTCTATGTACGGACTGGTCTGGAAACGAAAATCTACTGTAACTATTAACTATCTACTAGCACATGTGCCCGTGCGTTGCAAC
The DNA here is from genome assembly GCF_019359855.2 of Lolium perenne. Lineage (NCBI taxonomy): Eukaryota > Viridiplantae > Streptophyta > Magnoliopsida > Poales > Poaceae > Lolium > Lolium perenne. The sequence continues at coordinate 272,080,301 of NC_067245.2, forward strand.
GGGAATAAAAATAAAGAGTTTGTTTTTGACATACGAGATTCTACCGCTTCATCCAAGGTGAACTCGTCTCCATCATCGGCCATGCCACCATCGTTAGCTATGAAGTGTAACTAAGATTTACTCGCCACCTTGTCGGGGTCATCCTAACGCTACCTCACAACAAAGAAGTGCTTCACTTGATAACCATTTATTGTGGCGTTGTACGCCTTGGAATCATGTGGTACTTGCCCTGGCCTCTTCGCAATCTCGGATGTGATGTTCGAGCTGAGCCTTCTAGATCTAGTCCAACTGCATCGCGACATGGTTCTTGTAACCGAGATTCCAGAATGGATTTAGCATGAAAGCCCGAGAGAATTTTTTAGTCTGTCTAGCTGAAATAACATGCAAATACATTATTTTAGCCAAAAATATGGATTTAATGGATAATTGGAGTTGAAAGAAACTTTTATCTAGTTTTAAAATAACAATGTAAACTATCTTATTTAAGTAAAATATGAATTTATATGATGGATGCTAATTTACAAATACAGTTAAAACATTATTCAGATTTTTCGGCACGTGAAGGCAAACTTCTTCGCCTCAATAATGCATAATAAATTTAACTATCATGATGGTCAATAAGCTTACGAAGTATATTCAATAAAACAAAAGTTACTTCTTGTATTCCGTACACGCTTGAAGCACGCAAGCAGCTAAGAGAAAACTGAATATGAAGCTCTGCGATTCCCTCGTTGGTCCTGGCTAGATCGGAACCTATATCGGGCATCATGGTCTCATGGCCTCGTTTTTTCCAAGATCACTGAATTCTTCCATTGAGATGCAGTAACCTTTCAACTAAACTATGATACAGTGACAACTTCTTCTGTCTATATTCGTTTCTGAAGTAGTCTTATATCTCTGTGCACCTGGTGGAGGTAGAAAGGCAGCAGGATGCGGAGGGCCATGAGCATGAGGAGTGAGGAACGCTACGCGAAGGTTCCATCACTGGTTGTCGGTTGTCCACCTCTGCAGGTTCTTACAATCAAGCTCGAAGCCGCCGCCAAGAACCGCCGTGACACACGCACACCCCCGCTGGGAGTCCATCTGACAGGGTCACGTACAGCTCCCCAGTCCCCACGCATCCCGCTCTCATATTCGGAGGAACTCGGGCCTCAGCAGCGGAGGACGAGCCGCATCCCGCTCTCATATTCGGAGGAACTCGCGCCTCAGCAGCGGTCGGCGAGCCAGCTACAGCACCCACACGCTGCTCAGCCAGCGAGGACTGTGTCACTCGTCGGCAAGTTCGTCTCCGTCGTAGGTCTCCTACATCCGCTCGCATTTAGTTTTTCTCTGGGCCAAGCCTGTCTCTAGCACTCGGCCGGCGTGAGTTCCTCGAAGTCCTCTGTAGGCCAAGCCGTGTGGATGAACGAAATAATTTGAGGAGCTTGTCGTGCTTCGCCCAATTCCCCTGTAGGCCAACCCGTGAGGACGAACGAAAAAATTGGGGAGCTCGCCGTCCGGGACTGGAACGTGGTCTCCGTGGATGAACCCCTCTCCGGGTTCCCGTATTACTCTTCCCCTCCTCTCTCTGACGCGTGATGGCTGTTGTACCAGACGAGGACGCCCTGCCTGGTCGAGGGACTTGACTCGTTTTTATATGTGTTTTGGCTTGCTCAAGGCAACAATGTTCAGGCTGAGTTCATGTCGAAGACCTCTAGGTTGGCGGCACAGTCGTGCTACTCTGGGATTCCCTCGCAACGGAGCAAAGCGAACGACCGCAAACGTTCGGTTTTTTTTTACGGACGAAACATCGGAAGGCACTGGGAGGCCCGGTTGCAGATCGGAAGGCATTGGAGTCTCGGTTTTTTTGACGGACGAAAATTTGTTCCGGTTTTTTTACCTACCAACACCACCGATTCGTAACTTATTAGTAGAGATACGTGAGCAGGTTGAGACTAAATTGCAGGTTCAGACTAGGTAAACTGAAACTACGTGACAGTCTTTAGATTAGCCTACTGTTTCAGAACGAGAAAGGAAAAAAAGTACTCAGGAACGGGAGCAGCTCACCGACGGAAATAGATAGATAGATTGTCGGAGAGGTTGTGCGCCGCTGCGAGAATAGTTTCTCTGCGTGTGCGTCTCCGGAGAATAACAACGCTTCAGACGATACCGTACTCGGACTCCTCAGGCGAAGCTCCTGGAGATTGGGCGGACAGCTACATCGATGGTGGCGTCGGGTGTTCGTCGTGGGTGAGCTCCGGCTACGAATTGGATCAAACGGAGGCATCAGTGTGATGCGTACGGGCTAAAGAGAAAGACAAGGAGAAGAATCAGGGCCTGAGTCCCTCTATATCCGAAGAATTCGACGAAACATCGCGACGGCCGTCGGAACTCCGGCGAAGAAATTTGCCCTCCACAGGGGCAGCCTGGGGGCGTGGATCAGTGGAGGAGTGTGGTATGATATTTGGAAGCTCCGGTCGAATTTATACAGAGGGGGAGGATGTGGAGCAACGGGAGTCAGCTTTAATGGCCGCGGCCGTTTTCTGTAACGCCATGGCCATTATAGCTCGAATAAAAGCGCAATAGCGCGGGGAGACGAAGGGGAAAGTGGTAGAGGAAGGTTCTAGATGGACCTGGGCTCCGAGCAGAGGAGAGGGTGCAGTAGGGCGCATCGGTGCGGCCAGTTTCTGCCGTTTCTGTTCATAGGGAGAGGTTGAAGACGACAGCCTTTCTTTTCTTATTCTCGTATTGTTTATTTTCTATTTTCTGGGGGAGACGACCTGGGCAGCTTGTGTTTGTTTTTTTTTTCTTCCTGGAAGGGAGATACGTCCTGGCCTCTTTTTTTTTTTCCTAAACTCTTTCTATTATATTTCTTTCAGATTTAGGACTAAGCTCAAACAAAATATAGAAAATTACGATAAAATAAAATAATTATATTAGACTTTAGGAAAGGTATTTCCAGTCCTTCTTATAAATAAATAATTTATTTTTGATAAATCAATTAACATGCATATGTGTTATATTTAAATCATTTCCAACTCTATATTTGGGGATGTCATGTTATCCCCGTCTCGTAATACTTTGTTTTATTTTGGAAATGAAATAAGATATATATAAAATGCAATAAATGTCAAATAACAACACAAATCGAATACTTCCCACACCATTTATATATTTTGGAAATGTCATGTTATTTCCTCTCTCTTGGGAAAGTCATATTATTCCCTTTCTAAATAATTCAACATGGTTTGGACATATATTTTAAATGACACTCAAATCAAATAATTGGAAACAAGACAAATACACACAAGTTGGATTTGTATAAAGTTTACTCAACCAAGATTTATACTTTTGGATAGTCATATTAATCCGCTCATGTATAATCTTTTGATCATGGTTGACAAAAGTTTAAACAAGTCCTCAAAAAGTTTTAATTTCTTCGGAAAATTCAACAAAGACAACAATTCAATCAACATATTTTATTTTTTTATTTAGCATTCCAAAATTTGGAAAATTTTGGGATGTTACAAAATAAATTTCTTATCACATTATGGGGGAGTAATAAGTTTTGTGCATATTACAAGACTAGAAAATGTGAACATTTGAGGTTGTTTCACATAGAATTGATACCGTAAATTATCTCTCTCCTATGTGGCATGTTTGCTCAAACAAGCTCCAATTTGCTTAAATGGCTTCATTGCTAATATCTTTGTGATTTTATTTGTGAAAGTTTTTCTTGGCATGGTTTTTCACAACGTGTCCCTCTATACAATTTTGGAAAACCATGTGCTTCAAGTCATACTATTAATTGCTTTGCATGTTGGTATGAATTCTATTAATTGCTTTGCATGTTGGTATGAATACTATTAATTGTCTTGCATGTTGGTATGACTAAATGAAGCTATCAAGAAACTATCTTTGCATGATGGTTAACTCTTATCTTTTACCATATGCTTTATTCGTTGTAAATATGATCTTATGTATACTTACAAACTACCACCGAGAAATATTTCCTAATACCTCTTGTTCTAGGACAATTGGTAATCATTATGAGGTAGATATTTATTGATCATATCTACATTGGCTCTTGTGTTTAAATTGCCTTATTTATTGCCATGAATTTGTTGTGCTTTGACTCCCATGTGTCTTCCTTGCATCTTATGGATCTAAGTTGTCTATTCAAACTTTCTTAGCATTTTTAGAAGATATAGGTAGCGTGATGATCCTAGTTTTGTGCATTTTGTATTCATATAAAAAATCCTAGATAATGCACCAATCTTGGGGGAGCTCTTCTATATTTATTAGAATGCTTAACATCTCTTGATCTTTATAAAAAATTTGGTTTTGGGAGACATAAATTTTCTTTTTGGTACTTTGTGCCATCATAAAAAGTTTGAGGGTTTGGTTTATTTGTTGGAACCTTGCTCTCTTGGGAGTTAGTTATATCATTCCTTTGTGTTTATGTTTAATTAGCTTCTTATAATGAGATAAGTATTTGGAGTCAATCTTGTATTGATTTGATTCTTTGATATAATTTGGGCAACCATTGTCTCTTGATTTATTTGGTGTTTTGTCCAAATTGTATCTTCTTTTGGTCCTTGAAAGTATTGTGCATGCATATTTAATATATGTATATCTTATGGCATGTGTCACTTTATTTGATCCAATATATAGGGTAAACTCCATCAAATCCTAATTTGGCTAAGATGTGCATGAAATTCAATTTCATATCTATATGCACATAGAATTGTGGAGTTTGTCCTATATGTTGTAGTGTGTCTAACTACTTCGGACCCAATTAGTTTGGGGACCATTTTGTACTTACCTTTGTGTTAGGTACAATGGATATGCATTGGATGCTTGTCTCACTCTTGGAAAGAAGTGGTGACTCAATGGTAACTTGAGGCAAGCTAGGATGGTCAACGAACACATATCTACTACATCCACACCAATGTTATCTCGGTAACAAGTATCTTCTCATGCATATTTTTCTAGCATCCAACCATGTGGTTGCATCTTGGCATGAATCTCTTGATTTGCAAATGTTGTGCTTCTTGCAAAAGTCTTAATGAAACCTCTTTATTGTGAATGTGAGTAATTTGAGATGAGTGCATTTGTTGGGAAGTATTTTAAATCATGCTCATGATTCATCCATCCCAACTATGCCTATCTAGCAATTTTATTGCATATCAATTCCTCAAGGCTCTCACGTGTGCAATATAGATGAAAGTGCAAATCTAGTTATTTCTTTTAGTATCCTCGTTTGTGATACTTGTTGCCTCTCTAAAATGCATCCCAACTATCTTCTATCCCTTATTGATATTTGTTATGTATTTTAGATGTTTGTGGTTGAAGTTCATGAATGTACAATAAGATAAAATTGAGCCTTTGGCCATGTTATTAAGCAAAAATTCTTATTGGTATATTGCATGACTTCATCTTGGATATCATGCTATATTTTTTGCATATCTATTTTGTGTGTGCATGTTTCTTTGTGGATAAATATCTTTGTGATATTGCCCACTTAGAGAAACTTATACACATAAGAGATGATACATCTCCTTTTGATATCTTATTTATTTATTGCGTGTTGATTGGTCATGCTAAGCAATATAATTCATTGAAGACTATGATGATGTTTTTTGCTCATCCTTGTAATAGTCTTATAATATGCTTTATCATGCCTTTCACATATCCTCTTGGTTGAGCCTTTTTATTATGGTGTCTCTTACTTGTTGCTCAACTATTTGTTTGTTGCAAGTGTTAAGCTTATTTTTCTATCTATGATCTATTGCAAATGTTTGTGTTTTAATTGGTAATGAGGGAGTGAGGATTCCATGTTATGCATATTGTATTCAAATGCAACATTTTAATTTATGCATGTACCTTGGGGAGCTTCCTCATTTGATTTAGAGCACCATCTTTTGGTGATCATTAGAGTTTGATTCACTTGGTATCTTTTGTTTTTTTAATGATATTATGTGAGTGATGATTCCATGTTTGTGCACTTTATACTCCAATGCAAGTTGTCTAGTTTTGTGCACAAACCTTGGGGAGCTTCCTCATATTGCTTAGAGTAATCTTCTTGATCTTATCATAATATCTATCTTTCTTTTGGTATCTTCTTTGTGGTTCATTTGGTTGCTTGCTTCATTTGTTGAAGCTTCTAGACTTTGTTATCTTTTTGCAATCTTTGATCCTATCTATAGTGTGATTCCTTCTGAATATTCGTCATTGGATACGTGCATTTGATTCCACTCAAATTATGAGAAATGCACACGCTATGGAGGAACTCTCACTATATTGACCTTCTAAATTTTTCACCCATTTCGGCAATTGGTGCCAATGGGGGAGAAGTTTGGAGGGTTTAAGGGAATTTGGTTATGTCTTTGCTTTGTGCTTAAGCATGTGCCTTTATTGCATTGCATCTTGTTGCTTTGCATAGTTGAATAGTTAGAGGAAACTCCACTAGGCTTTGAATGCCAATATATGCAATGAAAGTCAATATCATTCACACATGCATATATTATGAGGGAGTTTGCTCTATATATTCAACTTGTTTGTTACTTCAATTCCTTATATAAACCCTCTCAAAGAGATTGTCATCAATTACCAAAATGGGGGAGATTGAAAGTGCATGGAGCCCCCATGTGTGGTTTTGGTAATTAATGACAATCCCTATGGACTAATGTTTGCATTGAGTTATATTTGTAGGAGTTGTCCATAGGAAATTCTTGAACCATATGTTGGCTTCAAGGTTGCAATAAGAAGAATTTGATGAAGGATATCAAGTGTCAAGTATGTCTTGAAGATGAAGATGAAGATGAAGTGAGCCATCAAGTTACTTCAAGACATCAACATGTTTGTATTAGGTTGCAATAAGAAGAAATTGATGAAGGATATCAAGTGTCAAGTATGTCTTGAAGATGAAGATGAAGTGAGCCCTCAAGTTACTTCAAGACATCAACATGATGAAGAATGAAGAAATGAAGTGCAAGTTCAAGATGAGCCAACTCGAAGAGATCATAAGCTTAAAGCTTGCCATGGAGAAATGAAGTGCTAGTTCAAGATGAGCCATCTTGAAGAGATCCTTTGATTGAGTCTTGCCATCCATATGGTGATCACGGATATGTGAAGCTGCGCCGAAGAAGAAGCTCTCCCATGGTGGTTTATGGGGGAGCAATCTACAAGACTTCGTCAAGCAAGCACAAGCAAGAAAGGCGTTCCATCTTGTTGCGGTCAAGATCGTCATCATCGACCTCAAGTGGAATGCGCAAGTATAAGGTTTGCTCTTGATAGTGTTTCTTTCTCACCGGTCTCATAGTGTAGTTGGAGACCGGTTTATAGTTTAGTTGCCGTACTATCAAGAGGGCTCTCGAGTGAGTAACTCGATCGTATCGTTCGGAGAGAGCTCAAACCTTTGCATCCTTGCATCATCTTTCTTGGTTGTTATTTGGATCTTGTCCGTGTGATGTTTTAGAGCTTGTGCTTATTCTCATGACAAGCTCTAGTTCATCGAAAACGGATTTTTCTTAGATCACTTGTTGTGTTTTCGAGTTTGGCGATTTTCTCGGTTTCTCATGTTGAGGTGTTGCACCTCTAAAAATAATAGAAAATCACCCCCTCTAGTTTGGCGATTTTCTCGGTTTCTCGGTTTCTCATGTTGAGGTGTTGAGGTGTTGCGTTTTTGTTGGGTAGCTCTTGTCGTCCTCTTTCCAACAAAATTGGTTTCACTTAAATCCGAGTTTCCTAACTCAACTTATTGCATTTTCGAGGTTGGAGGTTTTACCGGTTTGTCTTTTGCTCCTGGCGGAAGTTCCGGCCTCTTCTGGCGGAAGTTCCGCGCAGATGCTCCTCTCAGCAGATCCTCAGCGCCCGTCACGTTGAAGCTCGAAGTTCTCTGGCCGAAAGTTCCGGTGCTGTTGGCCGGAAGTTCCAGTCAGCAGAACTTCCGCCCAACTTCCGGGCAAGTTCCGGAAACATCGTTTTTACTCGCAGATAGTTCCAGTATGGTTTTCGCGCTTTTCCGGAAGTAGGACGGAACTTGGCCGGAACTTCCGGTCACCGGAAGTTCCGCCCTAGTTCCGCCTACACTCAGTCCATCAGATGCTCAGGTGCGAAGGGATCCAGCCGGAACTTCTGGCCCCTGTGGCCGGAACTTCCGGTGTTATACATAAACGTGCATAACGGTCAAATCTGGAGCATCTTCTCATATAAATAGCTTTCTTCCCCATTGGAACAAAGTGCTTCTCTCACTCTCTCTCTCCTCCATTGTTGAACTAGAGAAGCTTGCTCTATCTCTCAATCCCTCCATGATTCTTGCCCCCATTTGAGGGAAAAGAGAGAGGAGATCTAGATCTACATTTCTACCAATCAAATCCATCTCTTTGTGAGTGGAACTCTCTAGATCTTGATCTTGGTGTTCTTTGTGAATTCCTTTGTTCTTCCTCTCTTATTCCCCCAATAGCTTTTGTAGCTTTGTTGGAATTTGAGAGAGAAGGACTTGAGCATCTTTGTGGTGTTCTTGCCATTGCATTTGGTGCATCGGTTTGAGTTCTCCACGGTGATTCGTGGAGGTGAAAGCAAGAAAGTTGTTACTCTTGGGTTCTTGGAACCCTAGACGGTTTCCAGGCCTTTGGGGCATCTTTGTGGTGTTCTTGGGGACTCCAATTAAGTTGTGGAGAATCTTCAAGGGCAAGGCCTTTGTGGCATCTTAGTGGTGTTCTTGGGGACTCCAATTAAGTTGTGGAGATTCTTCAAGGGCAAGGACTTTGTGGCAATTTGTTGGGAGCCTCCAATTAAGTTGTGGACATAGCCCCAAGCTTTGTGCGGGTTCGGTAACCTCCCTAAGGTTACTTAGTGGATCGAGGACATCCCTCTTGGTGGGAATTCTCGAGGAGAATACGGTGGCCCTCGTGCATTTGGAGTGACTTGTCCTCCACACCGCTCCAACGGAGAGTAGCACTCGCAAGAGTGTGAACTTCGGGCTACATCGTCGTCTCCCGTGTGCCTCGGTTATCTCTATACCCGAGCTCTTTACTTATGCACTTTACCTTGTGATAGCCATCGTGCTTGAAGTTATATATATCTTGCTATCACATACTTGCTTGTATTGCTTAGCATAAGTTGTTGGTGCACATAGGTGAACCATAGTATATAGGCTTTGGGCTTGACAAAGTAAACGCTAGTTTTATTCCGCATTTGTTAAGCCCATCTCGTAAAAGTTTTAAATCGCCTATTCACCCCCCCCCTCTAGGCGACATCTGTGTCCTTTCACCACGGGCTGGTTGCATATAGCAAGCAAGATCGGCAGCAGGTAATCATATAGGGACTGCAGAAAACCAAATATAAAATCCACAGAGCCTGAGCCAGGCAAGATCCGCAGCAATCATCGACTGGTTGCAGCAAGAACATGCCAAGCAAGATCCGAAGCAACCATGGACTGGTTGCAGCAAGAACCATGACAGGCCGAGCAACCCTGACCCTGGACAAGCCAAGGAAACAAGCCATGCCATGAAATCCCTAACCCTAACCATGCCATGCCAAGCAAACCGTAACCCTAGCCATGGCCGATGAAACCCTAAGCAGGCCAAGAAAAGGCCATAGAAGAGGGGGGTCGGGTTGAGGAGGGAACTCGCCTGTAGATCTTGTGGCGAGCGTCTACGCACGCGCGGCCGTCATCAGCGGGTAGATCTCCGCTCGTCCGCTCGTCGGTGGCCGTCGGCGGGTGGGGATGAGCGGAGTGGGAGGGGAATTGGGGTTCGTATCGCACCGGAGTGGGAAGGGAATTGGGGAATTGAGGGAGCTCGTACGGGATTTGACTGAAATGTCCCTGTGCGCGAGAGGAGGACGGTGGCGGCGGCGGCGGTGCGTGAGAGGAATACGTCGGCGGCGGGGCGCGAGAGGGGCAAGGGGAGGAGAGTGCGGAACGTGTCCGTGCGCGACACCACGGAGGAGCAAAACATTTCAGAACGGAGGGAGTAGTAGATAGAGATAGATATATTACTCTGTACAATATAACTAGTAAAAATGTCCGTGCGTTGTCACGGGAAAAAATTAACTTCTTTGGCGCTCATGTAAAGACATGCAAATTCACATGCATCGCGAGAGATGACCATATAATGCCCCACACAATGGTCTCTTAAGGTTTCTCATGTATACAAGTGATGACCCACAAGTATAGGGGGTGTATCGTAGTATTTTCGATAAGTAAGAATGTCGATCCCAACGAGGAGCAGAAGGTGTTGACAAGCAGTTTCGATGAAGGATTCCCTGTAAATGCTCACAGACAAGTATTCAGGGGGTTTTGATGTAACAGTTGAATAAACTACGAGTAAGTAAAGTGCGAGAGTAACAATTGCAGCGAGTGGCCCAATCCTTTTTAGCACAAAGGACAAGCCGGTTTGTTTACTTATAATGACCAAACGTTCTCGAGGACACACGGGATTTTAGTCTAGTGCTTTCGCTACATACGGCTAATTAATCTTCATTGTTATGATAAGTGTTGTGTGGGTGAACCTATGCTAATGCACCGCCCTTCCTAGGACTAATACATACTTGTGATTATACCCCTTGCAAGCATCCGCAACTACAAGAAAGTAATTAAGAATAAATCTAACCACAGCCTTAAACTCTGAGATCCTGCTATCCCTCCTGCATCGATATACCAACGGGGGTTTAGGTTTCTGTCACTCCGGCAACCCCGCAATTGGCAAACGAGTACAAGATGCATTCCCCTAGGCCCATAAAGGTGAAGTGTCATGTAGTCGACGTTCACATGACACCACTAGAAGAATAACACCACAACTTAAATATCATAACATTGAATATTACCCAACCATAGTTCACTACTAACAGTTAGACTTCACCCATGTCCTCAAGAACTAAACGAACTACTCACGAGACATCATATGGAACATGATCAGAGATGATATGATGATGAATAACAATCTGAACATAAACCTTGGTTCAATGGTTTCACTCAATAGCATCAACAACAAGTAGAAATCGATACCGGGAGAGTTTCCCCTATCAAACAATCAAGATCAAACCCAAATTGCTACGGCGGTGACGGTGTCCAGCGGTGGAGACGGCGGTGATGATGGTGGAGATGATGATGATGGTGATGGAGATGATGTCCAGCTCGATGACGATGACGATGGCGTCGATTTCCCCTTCCCGGAGGGAATTTCCCCGGCGGATCTCAGCCGCCGGAGAGCTCTTTTCTCTCTGGTGTTCTCCGCCCCGCAGAGGCGGCTGTAACTCTTCGTGAGGTACCCTCTGTGGCTTAGGTCTTCGGGACGAAGGATTTCGCGAAGAAAAGGAGGCGAAAGGGGCTGTGGGGCCCCCACACCACAAGGTGGCGCGGCCAGGCCATGGGCCGCGCCGGCCTGTGGTCTGGCCCCACCTTGGGCCTTCTCAGCTCCCCCTTCTGGCTTCCTTCGTCATCTGGAAAAATAGGATTTTTGGTATAATTTGCTTCCACAGTTGATCTTCCAAAATATTGCGTTCTGACGGTGCTTTTTCCAGCAGAATCCTGGCTCCGGTGCTCGATCCTCCAATAATGATGAAACATGCAAAATAGATGAAATAACATAAGTATTGTGTCCAAATATGAAATATATCAATGAATAACAGCAAATTATGATACAAAATAGTGATGCAAATTGGACGTATCAACTCCCCCCAAGCTTAGACTTCGCTTGTCCCCAAGCGAAACTGAACTCAGTAAACAGGACCACATGTTTATGGAGTGAAGAGTCGATAAATAAAATACGGACAAGAAGCATCATATTCATTCACACAAGACATTCTAGTAAACAACTTCCTCATATGACTCAACTTGAAACAAGTATGAGGTAATCACAAATAAAGGTGCATAAGAAATCATAGTTGGTGATGGCAAACTTCGTTCTTGGTCAGAGAACAATTAACAGATTATACTTATCTCATTGAGCAGCGCTCTCATGTTAAAGTTTATATGGCACAACTTGCATACTCAATCATAATGGTCTCCTCATGATCATTGATAACTTGCAAAGCTATATTCATTCAGATAAAACTTGTACTAAACAAGGAAGAATAAAAGACATGATGAAGCAAATCACAATATAATGGTTTGATCACAACTACTCAAATGCTTGCTTGAGATAGAGGGAAATAGGTTTACTGACTCAACATAAAGTAAAAGACAGGCCCTTCGCAGAGGGAAGCAGTGATTAAATCATGTGCTAGAGCTTTTTCAGTTTTGAAATCATATAAAGATAATAAAAGTAACATTTTGAGAGGTGTTTGTTGTTGTCAACGACTGGTAGCGGGTACTCTAACCCCCTTGCCAAACAACCTTCAAAGAGCGGCTCCCATTTTATTTTTATTTTGTGTGGCACTCCTTCCAACCTTTCTTTCACAAACCATGGCTAACCGAATCCTCGGGTGCCTGCCAACAATCTCATACCATGAAGGAGTGCCTTTTTATTTTGGTTTTATTATGATGACACTCCCCCCAACCTTTGCTTACACAAGCCATGGCTAACCGAATCCTTCGGGTGCCGTCCATCAATCACATACCATGGAGGAGTGTCTATTTAGTTTAATTAATTTGGGACTGGTAATCCCATTGCCAGCTCTTTTTGCAAAATTATTGGATAAGCGGATGAAGCCACTAGTCCATTGGTGAAAGTTGCCCAACAAGATTGAAAGATAAAACACCACATACTTCCTCATGAGCTATAAAACATTGACACAAATAAGAGATAATAAGTTTTGAATTGTTTAAAGGTAGCACACGAAGTATTTACTTGGGATGGCAGAAAATACCATGTAGTAGGTAGGTATGGTGGACACAAATGGCATAGGTTTGGGTTAAGGTTTGGATGCACGAGAAGTATTCCCTCTCGATCTGAGGTCTTTGGCTAGCAAGGTTAATTAGCAAGCATAAGAGTCGAGGGAAACAAACAAATATACATGTGATAGAAGTAATCATGCATCTTCCTTATAAGCACAAACAGTTTTAACTTCAGAATAGTAAGCTATGAGCTAACAAGAAAGAAAGACAATGAAACAACCACATGTATTTCTCTTTTCTACTTAAACCTCAAAGTGTTGTTGCTATTGACCAATGCTAAGTTTGCCAAAACCAAATAGATTTATTCAATGCTCCCAAAGTGATACCAATACTAATGACAAGATAAATCATATAATAGAGATTGCAAACTAAAATAAGATGTGCAATATGTAAATGATAAGACTTCTCATTAATATTCCATAACGATAACTCACACCAAGGGATACATAGACAACCAACTAAAGGAGAGATACTTCCAAACTGCAAACCATCTTATATGATAACTTCCCTACTCATGATATGACACTACTTGACAGTAAAAAGTAAAAGATAGTGATGATGTGATACCGCGGCACTCCCCCAAGCTTGGAACAAACCAAGGGGATGCCAATACCGATGATGAATTACTCTTGCGGTGATGGTGATGACAAACTCCCGTCATCAAACTTCCAAGGAAGAGGTTCTCCATCAAGAAACGACATCTTGGTCTCGGGGATCCTGAAACTAGCAGCACGGCTTATGTATTTAAACCTGTTTTCATACTCACAGTTCTGATTCTGAACGTCGTAGAGCTGTGCTTGGAGTTTGTTGGTGGTGTCGTGAAGTGAGAGGATGTCGCCCCATAGCTTTGCGGTTTCCTTCTCGTGTTCAGCAATGAGTTCAGACACAATCTTGTGGAAGATATCCACCTCACGCTCAGCCATCTTCTTGTATTTGAAGACCTCCTGTTCTAGCTTCTCCATCCTGTCTTCCAAGCTTCCTTCTCCTTTAGGACCCTGAACATCCTTGATCTGCAGTTCTCCCTCGACGAGCATCAACTCCTTTGGGTGCATCTTCAGCTCCTCCATGTACAAGTTGCCAACATCCTTGCGGGAGCTGTCCTTCGGAGTTTCCGACGAAGACATGATGGCTCTAGATCCGAAACAATTCCTGGCAGAAACAGCTCGAAACAAAACACGTCGAGAAAACGATATACGGACCTCCAGGGGTCCGGGGGATTATATAGCAAAAATTTCCACGACCAAAGGAAAGTACCAGATCGAACTAGAGTCAGAAAGGGGCGACGAGGCGGCCAGACCATAGGGCGGCGCGGGCCCAGGCCAGGCCGCGCCAGCCTATGGTGGCACGCCCTCGTGCATCTTTTCCACTCCGTTTCGATCTCGTAATTTTTCATATTTTCCAAAAATAGCAAAAATATTGTTCGGAAAGTAAATTGCGTACTTTTCATTACCGATCTTTATTACCTATTCAAAGTCGAGTTCGTGATTTGTCAACTTGTCCTTTAATGAAATCCTCCGGTGTTTCCACTCGAATAATATCAACATCAACATTATAGGAATCACCTGAGATATAATGCTTGAGTCTTTGTCCATTCACCACTTGCGTGGCATTGCCTTGGAGAGAGCTAATTTTGATTGCTCCTGAACGATACACCTCCTCGACAACATACGGTCCTTCCCATTTCGAGAGTAATTTCTGCAAAGAATGCGAGACGAGACCGATACAATAGGACTTTATCTCCAATATTAAATTCTCTTTTGATAATCCTTCTATCATGCCATTTTTTAACTTTCTCTTTAAAGAGTTTAGCATTTTCATAAGCTTCACTTCTCCATTCATCTAGAGAACTCAATTGCAACAACCTCTTATTACCGGCAAGTTTAGGATCTTTATTTAATTCTCTAACAGCCCAATAAGCTTTGTGCTCTAGTTCTAAAGGTAAATGACAAGCTTTCCCATAAACCATTTTATAAGGTGACATTCCCATGGGATTTTTATAAGCAGTTCTATAAGCCCAAAGTGCATCCTTCAATTTACTAGCCCAATTCTTTCTAGTTTTATTAATAATCTTTTGCAAGATAGATTTAATCTCTCTATTTGATAATTCTACTTGCCCACTAGTTTGAGGATGATAAGCGGAAGCAATTCTATGATTAATACCATATCTAGCAAGAGTTTTTCTAAAACCACCATGAATAAAATGAGAACCTCCATCAGTTATAATATATCTAGGAACTCCAAATCTAGGAAAAATAATATCTAAAAGCATTCTTAAAGAGGTCTCACCATCAGCACTTTTTGTAGGTATGGCTTCCACCCATTTAGTAACATAATCAACAGCAACAAGTATATGAGTGTTACCTTCTGAAGAGGGAAAAGGTCCCATGAAGTCAAATCCCCAACAATCAAACGGTTCAATAACAAGAGTATAATTCATCGGCATTTCATTGCGTCTAGAGATATTACCAACCCTTTGGCATTCATCACAAGATAAAATAAACTTCCTTGCATCTTTGAAGAGAGTGGGCCAATAAAAACCTGATTGTAGAACCTTTTGCGCGGTTCTTTCTCCGGCGTGATGTCCTCCATAAGCACTACCATGGCATTTACTCAATATCTCCTGTTGTTCATATTCGGGAACACATCTTCGCATAATACCATCCACTCCTTCTTTATATAAGTGTGGGTCATCCCAGAAATAATGCCTCAAGTCATAAAAGAATTTCCTCCTTTGCTGAGCTGAAAAGGTTGGAGGCAAGTACTTGGAAACAATAAAGTTAGCATAATCAGCATACCAAGGACTGTCTTGCGAACTCACCTTTATTGCAGCCAATTGTTCATTTGGAAAACTATCATTAACAGGAACAGGATCATAAGCAATATTTTCCAATCTAGACAAATTATCAGCAACAGGATTATCAGCACCTTTCCTATCTACAATATGTAAATCAAATTCTTGCAACAGAAGTACCCATCTAATAAGCCTAGGCTTAGCATCTTTCTTTTGCATAAGGTATCTGATTGCAGCATGATCAGTATGAATAGTAACTTTTGAATCAACAATATAAGATCTAAATTTATCACAAGCAAAGACTACAGCTAACAATTCTTTTTCAGTAGTAGCATAATTTCTTTGAGCAGCATCAAGAGTTTTACTAGCATAATGAATAACATTCAGTTTTTTATTTACCCGCTGTCCAAGAACAGCGCCTACAGCAAAATCACTAGCATCACACATAATTTCAAATGGTAAATTCCAATCAGGGGGTTCAACTATAGGAGCAGTTGTTAAGGCTTTCTTTAGAGTTTCAAAAGCTTCCTTACAATCGTCATCAAAAACAAAAGGTACGTCTTTTTGAAGAAGATTAGTAAGAGGCTTTGAAATCTTGGAGAAATCTTTAATAAACCTCCTATAAAACCCAGCATGACCAAGAACACTACGAATACCTTTAGCATCCCTAGGATAGGGCATCTTCTCAATTGCTTCAACTTTAGCTCTATCAACTTCAATACCTCTCTCGGAAATTTTATGTCCCGATACAATTCCTTCATTAACCATAAAGTGGCATTTCTCCCAATTAAGAACAAGGTTAGTTTCTTCACATCTCTGCAAAACTTTATCGAGATTCCGCAAGCAATTATCAAAAGAATTCCCATAGACAGAAAAATCATCCATGAATACCTCTACAATACTCTCGCAAAAACCATGAAAAATAGCAGACATGCATCTTTGAAAAGTAGCAGGAGCATTACACAAACCAAAAGGCATACGTCTATAAGCATAAGTTCCATAGGGACAAGTGAAAGTGGTTTTCTCTTGATCTTTAGTTTTAACAGAAATTTGTGAAAATCCAGAATAACCATCAAGAAAACAAAAATGAGTATTTTTAGATAACCTTTCTAACATTTGATCAATAAAAGGCAAAGGGTAATGATCTTTCTTAGTAACCTTATTAACTTTTCGATAATCAATGCACATTCTATACCCTACAACTACTCTTTGAGGTATGAGCTCATCATTATCATTAGGCACAACAGTCATTCCTCCTTTCTTAGGAACACAATGCACAGGACTAACCCATCTACTATCAGCAATAGGATATATAATACCAGCTTCAAGAAGTCGTAATACCTCATTTCTTACCACATCCTTCATTTTAGGAATTAGACGACGCTGAGGTTCAACAACAGGCTTCGCATCATCTTCCATATTGATGGCGTGTTGGCATATAGAGGGAGAAATCCCCTTCAAGTCATCAAGAGTGTAGCCAATAGCGCCTCGGTGTTTCTTCAATATTTCCAATAGCCTTTCTTCTTCAAACTCTGTAAGCTTAGAACTAATAATAACAGGATATATTTTCTTATCATCAATATGAGCATATTTAAGATTATCAGGCAAGGGTTTTAAATCAAAGACAGGATCTTCCTTTGGTGGCGGTGTTGTACCCAGATCTTCCACCGGTAAATCATGCTTAAGAATAGGTTGGCGAAGAAAAATTTCCTCAAGCTCATCTCTTTCTTTCCTAAAAACTTCACTCTCGCTATTCTCCAAATGTTGCTGCAAAGGATTATTAGGAACAAGAACAATAGATGCACACTGTTCCAATTTAAAATCATTACTAGGCAAATCAGCTTTATAAGGAGTTTTGGTAAATTTAGAGAAGTTAAACTCATAAGATTCACCAGCAAATTTAGTCAAAATTTTCTCTTTCTTGCAATCTATAATAGCTCCACAAGTATTTAGAAAAGGCCTACCGAAAATAATAGGACAATAATCACTAGCAGCAGAACCAAGTACCAAAAAGTCAGCAGGATATTTAATCTTACCACATAGAACTTCCACATCTCGAACAATACCAATTGGAGAAATAGTTTCTCTATTAGCCAGCTGAATAACCACATCAATATCTTCAAGTTCACAAGAACCAATTTCGTGCATAATCTCCGTATAAAGCTCATAAGGAATAGCACTAATACTTGCACCAATATCACATAAACCATAATAGCAATGATCACCAATTCTAACAGATAGCATAGGAACACTAGCTTGTTTGGGTTTATTAGGATGTGAAACAATATTAGAAGCATCTTCACAGAAAATAATATGACCTTCCTCCAAATTTTCAGTCACAAGATCTTTAACTATTGCAACAAAGAGGTTCAACTTTTATTTGTTCTTCAGGTTCTATAGGTTTCTTTTCACTTTTATGAACCGCACTATTTATAACAGAGTACTCCTTCATTTTAGCAGGGAAAGGAGTTTTTTCAATATAAGCTTCAGGAATAACATGATCAACAGTTTCAACTACAACGCATTTATTAATAGATGAATCAATTTTATCTTTATACGGTTCATGATACTTATCAAAATTCTTCTTAGGCAATTCATAATGAGAGGCAAAAGCTTTATAAAGATTTGCAGCAACTTGAGAATCAAGACCATAAGTAGCACTCATATTACGAAATTTATCAGTATCCATAAAAGCTTCAATGCATTTGTAATCATAATTTATACCTGATTCTCTATCTTTGTCGATTTCCCATCCTTCAGTATTTTCCTGGATCCGATTAAGAAGGTCCCTTTTAAACTCTTCCTTATTGCGCGTGAATGATCCAGAACAAGAAGTATCCAGCAAGGTCTTGTCTTCAAAAGAAAGTCTTGCATAGAAATTATCAATAATAACATTACCAGGAAGCTCATGAATGGGGCATTTGAGCATTAAAGACTTCAATCTCCCCCAAGCTTGGGCAATACTCTCTCCATCATGAGGCCAAAAATTATATATGCGATTCCGATCCTTGTGAATTTCACTTGGAGGATAGAACTTAGAATAAAACCGGGGCACAATATCATTCCATTCAAGAGAATCCCCATTATCCAGTAATTTATACCAATGCGCCGCCTTACCAGACAGGGATATAGAGAATAGTTTCTTCCTCACTTCATCCATAGCAATACCTGCACACTTGAATAAACCGCATAATTCATGTAAGAACAGTAAATGATCTCCAGGGTGGACAGTTCCATCCCCTGTATAACGGTTATCCACTACACGTTCAATAATTTTGATAGGTATTTTGTATGGTATCTCTTCTTTACCTGGCGCCTCATCCACTACCTTTGCAGTAGTAGCGGATTTCCCAAATAAACATTCGAGAGAAGATCTCTCCATAATGAATTATGGCAACAGGCAGAAATAAAATCAGCACAAACAGTAGATATTTCCCTTACCAATTCCACTTACCAATAGCGCTTCACTCCCCGGCAACGGCGCCAGAAGTATAGGGGGTGTATCGTAGTATTTTCGATAAGTAAGAATGTCGATCCCAACGAGGAGCAGAAGGTGTTGACAAGCAGTTTCGATGAAGGATTCCCTGTAAATGCTCACAGACAAGTATTCAGGGGGTTTTGATGTAACAGTTGAATAAAGTACGAGTAAGTAAAGTGAGAGAGTAACAATTGCAGCGAGTGGCCCAATCCTTTTTAGCACAAAGGACAAGCCGGTTTGTTTACTTATAATGACCAAACGTTCTCGAGGACACACGAGATTTTAGTCTAGTGCTTTCGCTACATACGGCTAATTAATCTTCATTGTTATGATAAGTGTTGTGTGGGTGAACCTATGCTAATGCACCGCCCTTCCTAGGACTAATACATACTTGTGATTATACCCCTTGCAAGCATCCGCAACTACAAGAAAGTAATTAAGAATAAATCTAACCACAGCCTTAAACTCTGAGATCCTGCTATCCCTCCTGCATCGATATACCAACGGGGGTTTAGGTTTCTGTCACTCCGGCAACCCCACAATTGGCAAACGAGTACAAGATGCATTCCCCTAGGCCCATAAAGGTGAAGTGTCATGTAGTCGACGTTCACATAACACCACTAGAAGAATAACACCGCAACTTAAATATCATAACATTGAATATTACCCAACCATAGTTCACTACTAACAGTTAGACTTCACCCATGTCCTCAAGAACTAAACGAACTACTCACGAGACATCATATGGAACATGATCAGAGATGATATGATGATGAATAACAATCTGAACATAAACCTTGGTTCAATGGTTTCACTCAATAGCATCAACAACAAGTAGAAATCGATACCGGGAGAGTTTTCCCTATCAAACAATCAAGATCAAACCCAAATTGCTACGGCGGTGACGGTGTCCAGCGGTGGAGATGGCGGTGATGATGGTGGAGATGATGATGATGGTGATGGAGATGATGTCCAGCTCGATGACGATGATGATGGCGTCGATTTCCCCTTCCCGGAGAGAATTTCCCCGGCGGATCTCAGCCGCCGGAGAGCTCTTTTCTCTCTGGTGTTCTCCGCCCCGCAGAGGCGGCTGTAACTCTTCGTGAGGTACCCTCTGTGGCTTAGGTCTTCGGGACGAAGGATTTCGCGAAGAAAAGGAGGCGAAAGGGGCTGTGGGGCCCCCACACCACAAGGTGGTGCGGCCAGGCCATGGGCCGCGCCGGCCTGTGGTCTGGCCCCACCTTGGGCCTTCTCAGCTCCCCCTTCTGGCTTCCTTCGTCATCTGGAAAAATAGGATTTTTGGTATAATTTCCTTCCACAGTTGATCTTCCAAAATATTGCGTTCTGACGGTGCTTTTTCCAGCAGAATCTCGGCTCCGGTGCTCGATCCTCCAATAATGATGAAACATGCAAAATAGATGAAATAACATAAGTATTGTGTCCAAATATGAAATATATCAATGAATAACAGCAAATTATGATACAAAATAGTGATGCAAATTGGACGTATCAACAAGACAACCATATAATTCAACATTCAATTAAAATGCATTTTGAAAAGTAATAAAATGCATTTAAGATATTGATTTATATCAAAAAGCCATAAATTCCGTTCCTGGCCAAACTTCCTTTTTAAGCATTAATTAACATGAAAACTCCCTTGAGTTCCACGACATTATGGAAAATAAAATAAACACCCAAATTGGAACACGGCCACCTATCACCAACCTTCCCATTCTCGACCTTCCAACTTTTTACCTACCACTATTTTTCTCTCGTCAAGCATCCATCCACAAAGCACCCAATCTACAGCTTCCCGCCGCTGGCCTCGACGAGCACCCTCTCCCCACCGCTTCCGCCATGACCTCACCCTAGCGGCAGACCACTGTTCTCTTCTCCTCCACCGCTCGTTGTCGATTTTGGCACTCAAGGGAGGAGGCACACGCCCGCAACCTAGCGCTCAGTGCCAACGGAAGAGGAGTGATAGACCTTGTCTCCACCGGATCCGCGGTACATGTAATAATCATCTGCATATGTTTAGCATAGGTTAATCGATGGCAACACAAAGGTCAAACCCTTGGAAGATGATAATTCAATAAGAAAAACTTATAATCATGTGCCTTGTAAATGAAAATGTAGGCAGGATGGCATAAACCAACAAACCTGATCCTCCTTTTACATGCACAGACCTGAAAATATTGAAGCATTGTTGGCAAGTGCACTACTTCTACTCTAGGATATATAGACATCAGTAGATGAACAGGAAACTACAATCTATTTCAATCTGATATGTTCCCATAGTTCAACTTTTTTAACAGCTCAACACACACAAGATTTTCCGTGGAAACTACAAAGGTACTGAACAGTTCACATGTGTATAAATGCACACCAAAGAGTGGTTTGCTCATCATAAAAGAGTTTCTACATAATAACCACTTAAGCATTAAAAACAGATAAATAGATGTAGTGTAAATTGTATTGCCAGCTTGCAGTGCCCAGAAGGAAAAAAGTAGATGATAGTGGAAACAAATCTCTATATCGATTCTCCACGAACATTATATTCACAAACTTTACGCCAGTAAATTGCATCTGCATCCACCTATACTGATGTATTACCTATAAACATGATAACTTGCAACTGCGCTGAAAGAGCATTGTATTGGGTAGAAGAGTGACCTCAGCAAACATGTCAGGTAGGAGTAGAAATTTCAATTAACTTACCTCATCAGACACGGCAACCGCATCAAACCAGTGATGGCATTTCAATGCATGTAGAAGTGATCCTTGATAGTTACCAAAATCGAAGAGAATGTCAGTTTAACACCAGCCTTCCTTGAAGCTTGAAATACATGTTCAACATCAGGATCACAGAGCTTCCAAGCCTCACAAGCATAAGCAGAATTTATTGTCGGGTCTATCAGGGAACACATACTTATTTGACATGGTATAGTTCCTCAATGTACTCTAAGCATGAATCAAATATTACTTTTCATTTGAAAGTTCATATGTAAAATAGGTTCATGTTTGTACGTACTAAATAAGAGATGAATCTACATGTGGATTACTGTCGGAGCACCGTGAATTTCTTGTCACGTATGTTTCTCCCCATGTAGGCCAAAATGATTGCTACGTAAATTGGACGCAACCCCATATGGAAAATAGCCCCCCGCCACTTCTTAATTGTCATCTCCTATGAAGTTTCACGTATTAGGAGAAGAAAATTAACATTGGTAAATAAATATTGCCTGCTTATCCCGGACAAATGTGCCCCCAACCACTCTCCCAAACACAGATCGGCCAAATCACGCTGGAGAAAAGGGAAAGACCGCGTGCACCTCAGGTCTGAGCAACATATCAAAGAAGTCATGACCAGGATATCAAACTACAGACAATTAAAAGTTCATTTAGTCTGCAAAAATGTTAGAAAAATTCTTGCCAGAATGATTGAAGTTAAAAACACGAATGATACTGAAGTAAAAAATTTATTGTGATTTTTGTATACAAGAAAACTCTATACATTTTGGTAACTACAAATATATATTAGATAATTCAATGCAGTTTACTCTCATTCAGTTAGCTGTGTTAGTCTGAATAAAAATTCAGTCTGCGTGTGTCTGTACATGCATGCCTGAACGTAGATAGGTTCAGATTTAGTTACCATTTTGTTTCATAATTAGTCGACGCATAGGATACTCGTGGGGATGGACACAATGCTGATCATGCAGCGAGGTTTTAGGGGTGATGGAACGGGCGGTGGTGGGAAGGCACCACCCAGTAAGCTCGGTCGCTGATCCTAGTTTTAAGCAATTCAGTTGTAACCAATAAAAGGAATGAGAAATAACAGAAAAGTCGCAAGTTGTGCGCAAAAACCTCTCTCTCGCTCATCCTCTATCTGATCGTGTGAGTTCATCGTGTGAGCTCGACGTTAGTAGAAGATCCAAATACACCAAAATGAGCCACTTTTCAGTTTCTGTGTGGTTTAATATACCTCAAATAGGCCTCATCTGTGTGGAAAGAACGCGTGCACCTCATGTCTTGGCAAGATATCAAAGAAGCCATGCGCAGGATGGGATGTGCAGGCAACTAACCTGAACCCACGATGCAGGCAAAAGTCAATCTTTGATCCAGACACGTAGAAACAGATGCGTCGGATTGCTCTGGATTCCTCGAGCTCACAGTCACCATCTTCGATCCACCCCCTGATCCAAACTTTATGTAGTTTTGTTTCAGCAAGGATAAGCAAACACATCAAAGCTTTTAACACTAAGAAAAATTCTCACTTGTATGTAGTGATCTTCAGCATGGACTATTTGTCAATAGTAAGGTCTATCAAATTCAAAAATCTCATATATTTAGAGGTCACTATGTTTCTAAAAACACAGAGAAAGTTGAACCAAATTTTTTGGTTAATTCAACATTCAGCTTTTGCTACAATTATCAGCCAAAAAAATGCAGATCCATTTGTCTTTTGTGCAAGTACCTCAATGGTAATTAAAAGTGAGTTAGAAACAACATGTTGCCCCAAAAGAGTATGATTGATATGATATAATGTATAGGTTGAAATTGATATTGCAACTGTTGCCCCAAAACAAACTTACCAGGTTGTAATTTATGAATTCATAACGTATAGGTAACCAATTGCCTAGCTTCATACTGCGTGGTGCGAACTATAAATCTGAAAGCGCCGAGCTGAGCTCTCATACTCATCAACGAAGGACCTCTCAGTTAAATCATGGTGTATCTAATTTCATAAGAAACTACAGACAATTAAAATTTCATTTAGTCCGCAAAAATGTCAGGACAATTCTTGCCAGAATGATTTAAGTTGAAAACATGAATGCTGCTGAAGTAACAAATTATTGTGATTACTGTGATTTTCTTATACAAGAAAACTATATGCATTTTATTAACTACGTACAGATACTTAAAAGATGCACTGGCAGAAGATCCAAATACATCAAAAGGAGCCACTTTCCAGTTTCTGTGTGGTTTAGTCTACCTCAAGTAGGTCTCGTCTTTGTCAATCCTGCAATGAGTGTCCTACAATACATACCAATGTATATTCACATCCAAAACCTGAAATGTTCACACGAAACTACACAGCCGCCACCCACCTATATCATAGCAAAAGATTGAAGTAAACAATCACCTTAGAAAAAACAGCGTAAATTTCAAAAAGGCAATAATAAATGACCAGGGAAGTCAGCAATGGCTATAATGTGTAAGATATACTGGTCTAATTAACAATAGCATGTCCCTCTTTGATTCAGTTTGTTGCATTGAAGGGCAGAAACAATTATTTGAGGAAAATCTGCAGATGGCGAAATTCAGACACATACAAAATATTCAGATCTGTGGATGGCAAAATCCAGGACGAATTTCACTTCCCTCTGCTCCTTATTCTAGATAGTATCTCATATGAGTTGCTCGTAGTCCCTCCGACAACCTATGGCCACAACAAAAATATTGAACAAACTATCAGCCTTTAAAAAATAATGCAATACCTGCAGTTTGTACGTTAGAAAATAGGATATAGGCAGAGAACAAAATTTACTAAAGGTAGAATCGGATCGTGCACAACCAACCTAAAATCGATATGAATTTGCTGATTCAGATGAACAAAAAAATTATGGTTATAGTTTCAGCTTATAGCTAGTAAGATGTCACCTAGGTTCTACTACATTAACATGGTTTCAGAAACAACCCCGTAACAAATCAACTACTGTCGCCAATGGCTAACAGATTTTATACATCGCAACTTCTTGAAACAAAGGCGACGAAGTACACAAACCTAGCGAGGAAGACGATCGAGAGGGTTGCCAGTGGAGAGAGATCGAGAGGCGTGGGGCGCGTCGGTGGATCCGACGGAGGGAGTTCGAGCGACAGGCGCCGCCCTAGAGTCCGGAGTCCTGGTGATGGCGGCCTCGTCGTTTCCCCTGACCCGACACCCATCCTCGCGGCCGATCTGCACACGGGCTCAATGCCACCGGCGGAGGCCATCTGCGTGTTGCTGCCATTGCCGGCCGTCTTCATACTCGAGCCGACGGACCATGGACGATGCCAGCCTAGAGGTTGCGGTGACGCCCGGCCAGGAGGTCAGCCGCCGTGGCAAGAGTGTGTTGTCTTCCGGAGGAGCCGTCGGCGAGGAAGCCATCGAACTATGTTGCATACTCGCATCCTGAGTTCTGAGTCCTGACCCGATCTAGCGAAGTTTACGGGACACAATATGGAGAAAACCGAACGTGGGGGGATTGAGCTTAAGTGAGTTTGCCAGCCCACAAAGTCACTGACTTTGAGACACTTAAGTGTGGGGCCATGTGAAGCCCACATAAGAAAGGGTTCTACTTGGACCCACTTGTAAGTGACTCAAAGTCAGTGACTTTATGGGCTGGCAAAGTCACCGAATCATGGTCCGACGTGGGGTAGTGGGGTCAAGCAAGGGTGCGGGTCTGCGGGAGGGGCGACAAAGCGGTGACGAAAGATGAGACAGACGGGGAGAATAGGGGTCAATGCGATGGGCTGCGGTCGGCCCATGTTAACGCCTGTCCCAGGCGGGTGGGCAACCAAGGACGGCGACGACAAGAACGAACAAACGTATTGGCAGAATATAAGGAACCATTTTAGTCTTTTTATACAATATAATACCCGTCCTATGTACAAAGGGAAATGGATCGTGACCGAAAAAACGCTCCTCTGTCGTCTCCTCCAGGCGACCGGGGAGCGAAACCCTAGCTCCCCGCCGCCACCTTCCCCGCCCCCTGCCCGCCTCCTCGTTGCCTCCCGAGGCCGCCGCCGGCGAAGCTGTGCGCCGCCAAGGACGGGGGCGGCGAGGATCTATGCCTCTCGGGCCCCCGCATGGCCGGCTAGGAGGGAGGCCACCATGCCGGTCCCGGAGGTCGCTGCCGCCCGCGCTGGACTCCTGCGCGTCGCCCGCCGTCGTCCTACTCATCGTCGCTTCCCCGCCACCCCCCGTCGCGGCCGCGTCGTCCTCGCCGTGGTGCCGCTGCGCCGGCCCTGGCGGCAGGCTTGCGGGCCGGACCCGGCCTTCGCTGCTCTCTGCGGCTCGCCGTCCGATCTACGGCTCGCCCCGTCCGGCCATGGCGGCGGCGGGGTCTCCCTTCCCCGCTCCAGAGGCAGGCTGCGCGGGGCTGTCTCGTCGGCCGAGGCGCGGGCCGGCGCCGGACTTGGGCGCTGCTTGGCGCGCTTGTCGGCGCGGCGGAGCCGTGGTGTTGCCGTGCGATGTGGTGGCGAGCTTGGCTGAGGCACGGGGATGCAGCGGTCGGGCCCGATCTGGGCTTCGGCGGGCCTGTGTCTAGGGCGACGTCTTGCGGCCTGGCCTTGGCGGTGGGCGGCCGACCTGCTGCCTCCTGCAGCGGTCTAGACGGGACACGCTGATACGTCTCAAACGTATCTATAATTTCTTATGTTCCATGCTAGTTTTATGACAATACTCACATGTTTTATATACACTTTATATCATTTTGATGCATTTTCCGGCACTAACCTATTAACAAGATGCCGAAGCGCCAGTTCCTGTTTTCTGCTGTTTTTGGTTTCAGAAATCATGCACATGAAATATTCTCGGAATTGGATGAAACAAAAGCCCACGGTCTTATTTTCCACGGAGCCTTCCAGAAGTCCGAAGAGGAGACGAAGAGGGGCGACGAGGCGGCCACACCATAGGGGGGCGCGGCCCCACCCCTGGCCGCGCCGCCTTATGGGGTGGGCCCCTCGAGCGTCCCCCGACTCTGCCCCTTCGCCTATATAATCTCTCTGTCGCGAAAACCTAGTACCGAGAGCCACGATACGAGAAAAGTTCCAGAGACGCCGCCGTCGTCAATTCCATCTCGGGGGATTCTGAAGATCACCTCCGGCACCCTGCCGGAGAGGGGAATCATCACTGGAGGGCTCTACATCACCATGCTCGCCTCCGAACTGATGCATGAGTAGTTCATCCTTGGACTATGGGTCTATAGCAGTAGCTAGATGGTTGTCTTCTCCTCTTGTGCTATCATCTTTAGATCTTGTGAGCTGCCTATCATGATCAAGATCATCTGTTTGTAATGCTACATGTTGTGTTTGTTGGGATCCGATGAATATGGAATACTATGTCAAGTTGATTATTGATCTATCATATATGTGTTGTTTATGATCTTGCATGCTCTCCGTTGCTAGTAGAGGCTCTGGCCAAGTTGATGCTTTTAACTCCAAGAGGGAGTATTTATGCTCGATAGTGGGTTCATGCCTCCATTGAATCTGGGACAGTGACAGAAAGTTCCGAGGTTATGGATGTGCTGTTGCCACTAGGGATAAAACATCAATACTTTGTCTAAGGATATTTGTATTGTTTACATTACGCACAGTACTTAATGCAATTGTCTGTTGTTTGCAACTTAATACTGGAAGGGGTGCGGATGCTAACCCGAAGGTGGACTTTTTAGGCATAGATGCATGCTGGATAGCGGTCTATGTTCTTTGTCGTAATGCCCTAAGTAAATCTCATATTAGTCATCATGATATGTATGTGCATTGCTATGCCCTCTCTATTTGTCAATTGCCCAACTGTAATTTGTTCACCCAATATGCTATTTATCTTATTGGAGAGACACCACTAGTGAACTGTGGACCCCTGTCCATTCTTTTACATCTGAAATACAATCTACTGCAATCATTGTTCTCTGATGTTCTTTGCAAACAAACATCATTCTCCACACCATATGTTTAATCCTTTGTTTACAGCAAGCCGGCGAGATTGACAACCTCACTGTTAAGTTGGGGCAAAGTATTTTGATTGTGTTGTGCAGGTTCCACGTTGGCGCCGGAATCCCTGGTGTTGCGTCGCACTACACTCCTCCACCAACAACTTTCACGTGGCCTTCATCTCCTACTGGTTCGATAACCTTGGTTTCTTACTGAGGGAAAACTTGCTGATGTACGCATCACACCTTCCTCTTGGGGTTCCCAACGGACGTGTGCTTTACCGTCACAAGCAACTCTTTTTCTGGCGCCGTTGCCGGGGAGATCAAGACACGCTGCAAGGGGAGTCTCTCACATCCAATCTCTTTACTTTGTTTATTGTCATGCTTTATTTATTTTCTGTCTTGTTTGCTTTCTTTATATCAAAAATACAAAAAAAAATAGTTACTTGTTTTACTTTATTTAATTCAGTTTTGCTTTACTTATTTTTATTATTGTTAAAATGAATACTCCTGAGAACACTAAGTTGTGTGATTTCACTAGTCAGGCTTAATGGAAAACAACAACAAAAATTAGAGATTTTTATAGTATTTATCTTGAGTTAGGACATGAGGTGTTTGAAGAGAAAATTAAAAAACCTATGGAACTTTATATGCATGCTAATGGCAATGTTATTAGTATGAATGCTTTGAACACCATTGTTGCTAATGCTATGGAAAATTCTAAGCTTGGGGAAGCTGGTTTTGATGAGCATGATATTTTTAGTCCCCCAAGCATGGAGGAGGAAATTTACTTTGATGATAATTTGCCTCCCATTTATGACGATTATAATGATAGTGGTATTTTGGTGCCACCTACTATGGAGGATAAAGGTTATTATGATTATACCATGCCTGCAATTTATGATGATTACAATGATGGTTGTGGTAGTTTTACTCCCACTATTACTAATAAAATTGATTATGCTTATGTGGAGAGTAATGATACTTTTATGCATGTGAATAAGAATGCTTTATGTGATAGTTATATTGTTGAGTTTGTTCATAATGCTATTGGAAGTTATTATGAGAGAGTTAAATATGGTTGTAGAAATTTTCATGTTACTAAAACACCTCTCTTTTTGTTGAAAATCTTGAAGTTGCACTTGTCTTGTTTTCCTATGCTTATTGTATTATGCTTACATGACTTATTTATTTACAAGATTCCTTTTCATAGGAAGTGGGTTAGACTTAAAAGTGTTTCTTATTTTCTTTTGATGCTCTCTTTTGCTTCAACTCTTATTTCTTGCGAGAGCATCATTAAAATTACTGAGCCCATCTTAATGGCTATAAAGAAAGCACTTCTTGGGAGATAACTCATGTTTTTATTTTGCTACTGTTTTGTTGTGTCTTGGAAGTTGTTACTACTGTAGCAACCTCTCCTTATCTTTATTTTATTGCATTATTGTGCCAAGTAAAGTCTTTGGTGGTAAAGTTGATACTAGATTTGGATTTCTGCGCAGAAACAAATTTCTAGCTGTCACGAATTTGAGTAGATCTCTCTGTAGGAAACTCTAAAAAAATCTGCGAAAATTCATGAGTAATCCTCAGATATGTACGCAACTTTCATTCAATTTGAGCTTCTTCATCTGAGCATGTTAAGTGCCTCGTAAAAATCATCTTTATGGACTGTTCTGTTTTGACAGATTCTGCCTTTTATTTCACATTGCCTCTTTTACTGTGTTTGAGTGAATTTCTTTGCTCCATTAAATTTCAGTAGCCTTGGGTAATGTCCAGAAGTGTTAGGAATGATTGTGTCCTCTCTGAACATGTGAATTTTTGATTATGCACTAACCCTCTAATGAGATTGTTTTGAGTTTGGTGTGGAGGAAGTTTTCAAGGATCAAGAGAGGAGGATGATATAATATGATCAAGAAGAGTGAAAAGTCAAAGCTTGGGGATGCCCCCGTGGTTCATCCCTGCATATTTCAAGAAGACTCAAGCATCTAAGCTTGGGGATGCTCAAGGCATCCCCTTCTTCATCGACAACTTATCAGGTCACCTCTAGTGAAACTATATTTTTATTCCGTCACATCTTATGTGCTTTACTTCGAGCGTCTGTATGTTTTTATTTTTGTTTGTGTTTGAATAAAATCGGATCCTAGCATTCCTTGTGTGGGAGAAAGACACGCTCCGCTGTTTCATATGAACACTGGTGTTCTTAGCTTTCCTTTTAATGTTCATGGCGAAGGTTGAAAGCCGCTTCATTCATTGCTATTTGGTTGGAAACAGAAAATGCTTCATGTGGTAATTGGTATATGGTCTTGAATAATTTGATACTTGGCAATAGTTTTGAGCTCTCAAGAAGATCATGTTTATGCTCTTCCATCATGGAGTTTAAACCTATTAGTGGATAACTACCGTAGAGCTTGTTGAAATTTGGTTTGGATGATTGGTCTCTCTAAAGTCTAGATATTTTCTGGTAAAAGTGTTTGAACAACAAGGAAGATAGTGTAGAGTCTTATAATGCTTGCAATATGTTCTTATGTAAGTTTCGTTGTACCGGTTCATACTTGTGTTTGATTCAAACAACCTTGCTAACCAAAGCCTTGCACTGAGAGGGAATACTTCTCGTGCATCCAAAACCTTGAGTCAAAACTTATGCCATTTGTGTCCACCATAACTACCTACTATGTGGTATTTTTCTGCCATTCCAAGTAAATTGCTTGCGTGCTACCTTTAAAAACTTCATGCCTTGTCTTTGCAATACATAGCTCATGGGAAAGTAGCCTAAAAACTATTGTGGTAAAGAATATGTCGCTTATGTATCTTATTTCTTATAAGTTGCTTGTTGAGCGGTAACCATGTTTCTGGGGACGCCATCAACTGTTACACCTTTGTTGAATATCATGTGAGTTGCTATGCATGTTCGCCTTGTCTGAAGTAAGGGAGATTTGCCATGAGTTGAATGGTTTGAGTATGCATATTGTTAGAGAAGAACATTGGGCCGCTAACCAAAGCCATGTATCATGGTGGGAGTTTCAGCTTGGACATTAATCCTCAAATCTCTTATGGGAATATTATCTGTTGTTGAATGCTTAAGCATTAAAGAGGACTCCATTATCTGTTTTCTATGTTGTCCCGGTATGGATGTCCTCAAGTTGAGATCTATCAAAATCGAGAAATCAAATGCGATTTATCTCCTTGGACCTTTGTACAGGTGGCATAGAGGTACCCCTTTGTGACACTTGGTTGAAACATATGTAATGCAATGATAATCCATGGAAATCCGAGCTAATTAGGACAAGGTGCGAGCACTATTGGTATTCGATGCATGAGGCTTGCAACTTATAGGATGTTTTATGCATAACACATATGAATTATTACTACCGTTGACAAAATTGTTTCCATGTTTTCAAAATAAAAGCTCTAGCACATGAGTAATCCCTGCTTCCCTCTGCGAAGGGCCTTTCTTTTACTTTATGTTGAGTCAGTTTACCTACTTCTTTCTATCTTAGAAGCAAACACTTGTGTCAACTGTGTGCACTGATTCTTACATATTTGCTTATTTGCATTCATCATATTACTTTGTGTTGACAATTATTCATGAGATATACATGTTGAAAGTTGAAAGCAACTTCTGAAACTTATATCTTCCTTTGAGTTGCTTCAAAACCTTTGATACACGTACAGCACGCGTCCGTTGGGAACCCCCAGAGGAAGGTGTGATGCGTACAGCGGCAAGTTTTCCCTCAGTATGAAACCAAGGTTTATCGAACCAGTAGGAGCCAAGAAGCACGTTGAAGGTTGATGGCGGCGAGATGTAGTGCGGCGCAACACCAGGGATTCCGGCGCCAACGTGGAACCTGCACAACACAAACCAAGTACTTTGCCCCAACGAAACAGCGAGGTTGTCAATCTCACCGGCTTACTGTAACAAAGGATTAGATGTATAGTGTGGATGATGATTGTTTGCAGAAAACAGTAGAACAGTATTGCAGTAGATTGTATTTCAGTATAGAGAATTGGACCGGGGTCCACAGTTCACTAGAGGTGTCTCTCCCATAAGATAAACAGCATGTTGGGTGAACAAGTTACAGTTGGGCAATTGACAAATAAAGAGGGCATGACCATGCACATACATATTATGATGAGCATAGTGAGATTTAATTGGGCATTACGACAAAGTACATAGACCGCTATCCAGCATGCATCTATGCCTAAAAAGTCCACCTTCAGGTTATCATCCGAACCCCTTCCAGTATTAAGTTGCTAACAACAGACAATTGCATTAAGTATTGCGCGTAATGTAATCAGTAACTACATCCTCGAACATAGCACCAATGTTTTATCCCTAGTGGCAACAGCACATCCATAATCTTAGAGATTTCTGTCACTTCCCCAGATTCACGGAGACATGAACCCACTATCGAGCATAAATACTCCCTCTTGGAGTTACAAGCATCCACTTGGCCAGAGCATCTACTAGTAACGGAGAGCATGCAAGATCATAAACAACACATAGACATAAATTGATAATCAACATAACAAGTATTCTCTATTCATCGGATTCCAACAAACACAACATATAGAATTACAGATAGATGATCTTGATCACGTTCGGCAGCTCACAAGACCCAACAATTAAGCACAATGGGGAGAAGACAACCATCTAGCTACTGCTATGGACCCATAGTCCAGGGGTAGACTACTCACACATCACTCCGGAGGCGACCATGGCGGCGTAGAGTCCTCTGGGAGATGATTCCCCTCTCCGGCAGGGTGCCGGAGGCGATCTCCTGAATCCCCCGAGATGGGATTGGCGGCGGCGGCGTCTGCGGAAGGTTTTCCGTATCGTGGCTCTCGGTACTGGGGGTTTCGCGACGAAGGCTATTTGTAGGCGGAAGGGCAGGTCAAGGGGCGTCACGAGGGGCCCACACTACAGGTCGGCGCGGCCAGGGCTTGGGCCGCGCCGCCCTATGGTGTGGCCACCTCGTGGCCCCACTTCGTCTCCTCTTCGGTCTTCTGGAAGCTTCGTGGCAAAATAGGACCCTGGGCGTTGATTTCGTCCAATTCCGAGAATATTTCCTTACTAGGATTTCTGAAACCAAAAACAGCAGAAAACAAAGAATCGGCACTTCGGCATCTTGTTAATAGGTTAGTTCCAGAAAATGCACGAATATGACATAAAGTGTGCACAAAACATGTAGATATCATCAATAATGTGGCATGGAACATAAGAAATTATCGATACGTCGGACACGTATCAGCATCCCCAAGCTTAGTTCCTGCTCGTCCCGAGCAGGTAAACGATAAACAAAGATAATTTCTGGAGTGACATGCCATCATAACCTTGATCATACTATTTGTAAAGCATATGTAGTGAATGCAGCGATCAAAACAATGTATATGACATGAGTAAACAAGTGAATCATATAGCAAAGACTTTTCATGAATAGTACTTCAAGACAAGCATCAATAAGTCTTGCATAAGAGTTAACTCATAAAGCAATAATTCAAAGTAGAAGCATTGAAGCAAAACAAAGGAAGATTAAGTTTCAGCGGTTGCTTTCAACTTGTAACATATATATCTCATGGATAATTGTCAACATAGAGTAATATAACAAGTGCAATATGCAAATATGTAGGAATCAATGCACAGTTCACACAAGTGTTTGCTTCTTGAGGTGGAGAGAAATAGGTGAACTGACTCAACAATAAAAGTAAAAGAAAGGTCCTTCAAAGAGGAAAGCATCGATTGCTATATTTGTGCTAGAGCTTTAATTTTGAAAACAAGAAACAATTTTGTCAACGGTAGTAATAAACATATGTATCATGTAAATTATATCTTACAAGTTGCAAGCCTCATGCATAGTATACTAATAGTGCCCGCACCTTGTCCTAATTAGCTTGGACTACCGGGATCATCGCAATGCACATGTTTTAACCAAGTGTCACAAAGGGGTACCTCTATGCCGCATGTACAAAGGTCTAAGGAGAAAGCTCGCATCGGATTTCTCGCTATTGATTATTCTCAACTTAGACATCCATACCGGGACAACATAGACAACAGATAATGGACTCCTCTTTTATGCATAAGCATGTAGCAACAATTATTTTTCTCATATGAGATTGAGGATATATGTCCAAAACTGAAACTTCCACCATGGATCATGGCTTTAGTTAGCGGCCCAATGTTCTTCTCTAACAATATGCACGCTCTAACCATAAGGTGGTAGATCGCCCTTACTTTAGACAAGACGAACATGCATAGCAACTCACATGAAATTCAACAAAGAGTAGTTGATGGCGTCCCCAGTGAACATGGTTATCGCACAGCAAGCAACTTAATAAGAGATAAAGTGCATAAGTACATATTCAATACCACAATAGTTTTTAAGCTATTTGTCCCATGAGCTATATATTGTAAAGGTGAAGAATGGAAATTTAAAGGTAGCACTCAAGCAATTTACTTTGGAATGGCGGAGAAATACCATGTAGTAGGTAGGTATGGTGGACACAAATGGCATAGTGGTTGGCTCAAGTATTTTGGATGCATGAGAAGTATTCCCTCTCGATACAAAGTTTAGGCTAGCAAGGCTTATTTGAAACAAACACAAGGATGAAGCGGTGCAGCAAAACTTACATAAAAGACATATTGAAAACATTATAAGACTCTACACTGTCTTCCTTGTTGTTCAAACTCAATACTAGAAATTATCTAGAAATTATCTAGACTTTAGAGAGACCAAATATGCAAACCAAATTTTAGCATGCTCTATGTATTTCTTCATTAATGGGTGCAAAGTATATGATGCAAGAGCTTAAACATGAGCACAACAATTGCCAAGTATCACATTATCCAAGACATTTTAGCAATTACTACATGTATCATTTTCCAATTCCAACCATATAACAATTTAACGAAGAAGAAACTTTGCCATGAATACTATGAGTAGAGCCTAAGGACATATTTGTCCATATGCAACAGCGGAGCGTGTCTCTCTCCCACACAAAGAATGCTAGGATCCATTTTATTCAAACAAAACAAAAACAAAAACAAACCGACGCTCCAAGCAAAGCACATAAGATGTGATGGAATAAAAATATAGTTTCAGGGGAGGAACCTGATAATGTTGTCGATGAAGAAGGGGATGCCTTGGGCATCCCCAAGCTTAGACGCTTGAGTCTTCTTGATATATGTAGGGGTGAACCACCGGGGCATCCCCAAGCTTAGAGCTTTCACTCTCCTTGATCATGTTGTATCATCTCCCTCTCTTGATCTTTGAAAACTTCCTCCACACCAAACTTAGAACAACTTATTAGAGGGTTAGTGCACAATCAAAATATACATGTTCAGAGGTGACATAATCATTCTTAACACTTCTGGATATTGCACAAAGCTACTGAAAGTCAATGGAATCGAAATATCCATCGAACATAACAAAACAGGCAATGCGAAATAAAAGGCAGAATCTGTCAAAACAGAACAGTTCGTATTGACGAATTTTATTGAGGCACCATACCTGCTCAAATGAAAATGCTCAAATTGAATGAAAGTTGCGTACATATCTGAGGATCACTCACGTAAATTGGCATAATTTTCTGAGTTACCTACAGAGAATTTTGCCCAGATTCGTGACAGCAAAGAAATCTGTTTCTGCGCAGTAATCCAAATCTAGTATGAACTTTACTATCAACGACTTTACTTGGCACAACAAAACACTAAACTAAGATAAGGAGAGGTTGCTACAGTAGTAAACAACTTCCAAGACTCAAAATAAAAACAAAGTACTGTAGTAAAATAACACATGGGTTATCTCCCAAGAAGTTCTTTCTTTATAGCCATTAAGATGGGCTCAGCAGTTTTGATGATGCACTCGCAAGAAATAGTATTTGAAGCAAAAGAGAGCTTCAAGAGGCAAATTCAAAACACATTTAAGTCTAACATGCTTCCTATGAAGAGGAATCTTGTAAATAAACAAGTTCAAGAAGCATAATGCAACAAGCGTAGAAAGATAAAACAAGTGTAGCTTCAAAAATTTCAGCACATAGAGAGGTGTTTTAGTAACATGAAAATTTCTACAACCATATTTTCCTCTCTCATAATAACTTTCAGTAGCATCATGAGCAAACTCAATAATATAACTATCACATAAAGCATTCTTATCATGAGTCTCATGCATAAAATTATTACTCTCCACATAAGCATAATCAATTTTATTAGTTGTAGTGGGAGCAAATTCAACAAAGTGGCTATCATCATATATAGGAGGCATATTGTAATCATAAAAGAAAATTTTCTCCTCAATGCTTGGGGGACTAAAAAGATCATGCTCATCAAAGCCAGCTTCCCCAAGCTTAGAATTTTCCATAGCATTAGCAACAATGGTGTTCAAAGCATTCATAGTAATAGCATTCCCATTAGCATGCATATAAAGTTCCATGAGTTTTTTAATTCTCTCTTCAAACACATCATGTCCTAATTCAAGATAAAGTTCATAAAGATCTCTCATATTTTTGTTGTTTTCCATTATGCTTAACTAGTGAAATAAAAACATGCATGATATTAAGTAAAGTAAAACAAGTAACTAATTTTTTTGTGTTTTTGATATAGCAAACAAGATAGCAAATAAAGTAAAACTAGCAACTAATTTTTTTGTATTTTGATTTAGTGCAGCAAACAAAGTAGTAAATAAAATAAAGCAAGACAAAAACAAAGTAAAGAGATTGGGATGTGGAGACTCCCCTTGCAGCGTGTCTTGATCTCCCCGGCAACGGCGCCAGAAAAAGTGCTTGATACGCGTACAGCACGCGTCCGTTGGGAACCCCAAGAGGAACGTGTGATGCGTACAGCGGCAAGTTTTCCCTCAGTATGAAACCAAGGTTTATCGAACCAGTAGGAGCCAAGAAGCACGTTGAAGGTTGATGGCGGCGAGATGTAGTGCGGTGCAACACCAGGGATTCCGGCGCCAACGTGGAACCTGCACAACACAAACCAAGTACTTTGCCCCAACGAAACAGCGAGGTTGTCAATCTCACCGGCTTGCTGTAACAAAGGATTAGATGTATAGTGTGGATGATGATTGTTTGCAGAAAACAGTAGAACAGTATTGCAGTAGATTGTATTTCAGTATAGAGAATTGGACCGGGGTCCACAGTTCACTAGAGGTGTCTCTCCCATAAGATAAATAGCATGTTGGGTGAACAAATTACAGTTGGGCAATTGACAAATAAAGAGGGCATGACCATGCACATACATATTATGATGAGTATAGTGAGATTTAATTGGGCATTACGACAAAGTACATAGACCGCTATCCAGCATGCATCTATGCCTAAAAAGTCCACCTTCAAAGTTATCATCCGAACCCCTTCCAGTATTAAGTTGCTAACAACAGACAATTGCATTAAGTATTGCGCGTAATGTAATCAGTAACTACATCCTCGAACATAGCACCAATGTTTTATCCCT
Source organism: Lolium perenne (assembly GCF_019359855.2). Taxonomy (NCBI): domain Eukaryota; kingdom Viridiplantae; phylum Streptophyta; class Magnoliopsida; order Poales; family Poaceae; genus Lolium; species Lolium perenne. The sequence continues at coordinate 272,117,543 of NC_067245.2, forward strand.
AGTGGCAACAGCACATCCATAATCTTAGAGATTTCTGTCACTTCCCCAGATTCACGGAGACATGAACCCACTATCGAGCATAAATACTCCCTCTTGGAGTTACAAGCATCTACTTGGCCAGAGCATCTACTAGTAACGGAGAGCATGCAAGATCATAAACAACACATAGACATAAATTGATAATCAACATAACAAGTATTCTCTATTAATCGGATCCCAACAAACACAACATATAGAATTACAGATAGATGATCTTGATCATGTTCGGCAGCTCACAAGACCCGACAATTAAGCACAATGGGGAGAAGACAACCATCTAGCTACTGCTATGGACCCATAGTCCAGGGGTAGACTACTCACACATCACTCCGGAGGCGACCATGGCGGCGTAGAGTCCTCCGGGAGATGATTCCCCTCTCCGGCAGGGTGCCGGAGGCGATCTCCTGAATCCCCCGAGATGGGATTGGCGGCGGCGGCGTCTCTGGAAGGTTTTCCGTATCGTGACTCTCGGTACCGGGGGTTTCGCGACGAAGGCTATTTGTAGGTGGAAGGGCAGGTCAAGGGGCGTCACGAGGGGCCCACACTACAGGTCGGCGCGGCCAGGGCTTGGGCCGCGCCGCCCTATGGTGTGGCCACCTCGTGGCCCCACTTCGTCTCCTCTTCGGTCTTTTGGAAGCTTCGTGGCAAAATAGGATCCTGGGCGTTGATTTCGTCCAATTCCGAGAATATTTCCTTACTAGGATTTCTGAAACCAAAAACAGCAGAAAACAACAACTGGCACTTCGGCATCTTGTTAATAGGTTAGTTCCAGAAAATGCACGAATATGACATAACGTGTGCACAAAACATGTAGATATCATCAATAATGTGGCATGGAACATAAGAAATTATCGATACGTCGGAGACGTATCAACCTTCTATTAAGAATCTATTGCTTTATGAGTTAACTCTTATGCAAGTCTTATTGATGCTTGTCTTGAAAGTACTATTCATGAAAAGTCTTTGCTATATGATTCATTTGTTTAGTCATTATCTTTACCATTGCTTTGAATCACTTCATTCATCTCATATGCTTTACAATAGTATTGATCAAGATTATGATAGTAGCATGTCACTTCAGAAATTATCCTTATTATCGTTTACCTACTCGAGGGCGAGTAGGAACTAAGCTTGGGGATGTTTGATACGTCTCAAACGTATCTATAATTTCTTATGTTCCATGCTAGTTTTATGACAATACTCACATGTTTTATATACACTTTATATCATTTTGATGCATTTTCCGGCACTAACCTATTAACAAGATGCCAAAGCGCCAGTTCCTGTTTTCTGTTGTTTTTGGTTTCAGAAATCCTACACACGAAATATTCTCGGAATTGGACGAAACAAAAGCCCACGGTCTTATTTTCCACGGAGCCTTGGAGAAGTCCGAAGAGGAGACGAAGAGGGGCGACGAGGCGGCCACACCATAGGGGGGCGCGGCCCCACCCCTGGCCGCGCCGCCTTATGGGGTGGGCCCCTCGAGCGTCCCCCGACTCTGCCCCTTCGCCTATATAATCTCTCCGTCGCGAAAACCCTAGTACCGAGAGCCACGATACGAGAAAAGTTCCAGAGACGCCGCCGCCGTCAATCCCATCTCGGGGGATTCTGAAGATCACCTCCGACACCCTGCCGGAGAAGGGAATCATCACCAGAGGGTGATACGTCTCCAACGTATCTATAATTTCTGATGTTCCATGCTAGTTTTATGACAATACCTACATGTTTTGCTCACACTTTATAATGATTTTATGCATTTCCCAGAACTAACCTATTAACAAGATGCTGAAGTGCCAGTTCCTGTTTTCTGCTGTTTTTGGTTCCAGAAAGGCTGTTCGGGCAATATTCTCGGAATTCGACGAAACAAAAGCCAAACATCTTATTTCACCGAGACGGACCAGAACACCGAAGGGGAGCCGGAGAGGAGGCCCAGGGCCCCCACACCACACTGGGGCGCGGCCTAGGAGGGGGGCGCGCCGCCCTATGGGGTGGGCCCCCTAGGCACCCCCTCGCGCCGCCTCTTCGCCTATAAAGTCCCTCGCGACGTAAAAACCCTACACCAATTGACGAAACTCCAGAAAGACTCCAGGGACGCCGCCGCCATCGTGAAACTCCGTTTCGGGGGACAGAAGTCTCTGTTCCGGCACGCCGCCGGGACGGGGAAGTGCCCCCGGAGTCATTGACACGCGTACATCACGCGTCCGTTAGGAACCCCAAGAGGAAGGTGTGATGCGTACAGCGGCAAGTTTTCCCTCAGTATGAAACCAAGGTTTATCGAACCAGTAGGAGCCAAGAAGCACGTTGAAGGTTGATGGCGGCGAGATGTAGTGCGGCGCAACACCAGGGATTCCGGCGCCAACGTGGAACCTGCACAACACAAACAAAGTACTTTGCCCCAACGAAACAATGAGGTTGTCAATCTCACCGGCTTGCTGTAACAAAGGATTAGATGTATAGTGTGGATGATGATTGTTTGCAGAGAACAGTAAAACAAGTATTGCAGTAGATTGTATTTCAGATGTAAAGAATGGACCGGGGTCCACAGTTCACTAGTGGTGTCTCTCCCATAAGATAAATAGCATGTTGGGTGAACAAATTACAGTTGGGCAATTGACAAATAGAGAGGGCATGACCATGCACATACATGATATGATGAGTATAGTGAGATTTAATTGGGCATTACGACAAAGTACATAGACCGCTATCCAGCATGCATCTATGCCTAAAAAGTCCACCTTCAGGTTATCATCCGAACCCCTTCCAGTATTAAGTTGCAAACAATAGACAATTGCATTAAGTATGATGCGTAATGTAATCAATAACTACATCCTCGGACATAGCATCAATGTTTTATCCCTAGTGGCAACAGCACATCCATAACCTTAGAGGTTTCTGTCACTCCCCCAGATTCACGGAGGCATGAACCCACTATCGAGCATAAATACTCCCTCTTGGAGTTACTAGCAAAAACTTGGCCAGAGCCTCTACTAATAACGGAGAGCATGCAAGATCATAAACAACACATAGATATAAATTGATAATCAACATAACATAGTATTCTCTATTCATCGGATCCCAACAAACACAACATATAGCATTACAGATAGATGATCTTGATCATGTTAGGCAGCTCACAAGATCCGACAATGAAGCGTAATGAGGAGAAGACAACCATCTAGCTACTGCTATGGACCCATAGTCCAGGGGTAGACTACTCACTCATCACTCCGGAGGCGACCATGGCGGCGTAGAGTCCTCCGGGAGATGAATCCCCTCTCCGGCAGGGTGCCGGAGGCGATCTCCTGAATCCCCCGAGATGGGATTGGCGGCGGCGGCGTCTCTGGAAGGTTTTCCGTATCGTGGCTCTCGGTACTGGGGGTTTCGCAACGAAGGCTATTTGTAGGCGGAAGGGCAGGTCAAGGGGCGTCACGAGGGGCCCACACACTAGGTCGGCGCGGCCAGGGCTTGGGCCGCGTCGCCCTAGCATGGCGCCGCCTCGTGGCCCCACTTCGTCAGCTCTCCGGTCTTCTGGAAGCTTCGTGTGAAAATAGGCCCCTGGGCGTTGATTTCGTCCAATTCCGAGAATATTTCCTTACTAGGATTTCTGAAACCAAAAACAGCAGAAAACAAAGAATCGGCTCTTCGGCATCTCGTTAATAGGTTTGTGCCGGAAAATGCATAAATATGACATAAAGTATGCATAAAATATGTAGATATCATCAATAATGTGGCATGGAACATAAGAAATTATCGATACGTCGGAGACGTATCAGCATCCCCAAGCTTAGTTTCTGCTCGTCCCGAGCAGGTGAACGATAACAAAGATAATTTCTGGAGTGACATGCCATCATAACCTTGATCATACTATTGTAAGCATATGTAATGAATGCAGCGATCAAAACAATGTAAATGACATGAGTAAACAAATGAATCATATAGCAAAGACTTTTCATGAATAGTACTTCAAGACAAGCATCAATAAGTCTTGCATAAGAGTTAACTCATAAAGTAATAATTCAAAGTAAAGGAATTGAAGCAACACAAAGGAAGATGAAGTTTCAGCGGTTGCTTTCAACTTATAACATGTATATCTCATGGATATTGTCAATGTAAAGTAATATAACAAGTGCAATATGCAAGTATGTAGGAATCAATGCACAGTTCACACAAGTGTTTGCTTCTTGAGGTGGAGAGAGATAGGTGAACTGACTCAACAATAAAAGTAAAAGAAAGGTCCTTCAAAGAGGAAAGCATCGATTGCTATATTTGTGCTAGAGCTTTGATTTTGAAAACAAGAAACAATTTTGTCAACGGTAGTAATAAAGCATATGTGTTATGTAAATTATATCTTACAAGTTGCAAGCCTCATGCATAGTATACTAATAGTGCCCGCACCTTGTCCTAATTAGCTTGGATTACCGGGATTATCGCAATGCACATGTTTTAACCAAGTGTCACAAAGGGGTACCTCTATGCTTTGTACAAAGGTCTAAGGAGAAAGCTCGCATTGGATTTCTCGCTATTGATTATTCTCAACTTAGACATCCATACCGGGACAACATAGACAACAGATAATGGACTCCTCTTATATGCATAAGCATGTAGCAACAATTAATTTTCTCGTATGAGATTGAGGATATATGTCCAAAACTGAAACTTCCACCATGATTCATGGCTTTAGTTAGCGGCCCAATGTTCTTCTCTAACATTATGCATGCTCTAACCATTTTAGTGGTAAATCTCCCTTACTTTAGACAAGACGAACATGCATAGCAACTCACATGATATTCAACAAAGAGTAGTTGATGGCGTCCCCAGGAACATGGTTATCGCACAACAAGCAACTTAATAAGAGATAAAGTGCATAAGTACATATTCAATACCACAATAGTTTTTAAGCTATTTGTCCCATGAGCTATATATTGCAAAGGTAGAGGATAGAAATTTTAAAGGTAGCACTCAAGCAATTTACTTTGGAATGGCGGAGAAATACCATGTAGTAGGTAGGTATGGTGGACACAAATGGCATAGTGGTTGGCTCAAGTATTTTGGATGCATGAGAAGTATTCCCTCTCGATACAAGGTTTAGGCTAGCAAGGCTATTTGAAACAAACACAAGGATGAAGTGGTGCATCAAAACTCACATAAAATACATATTGTAAACATTATAAGACTCTACACCGTCTTCCTTGTTGTTCAAACTCAATACTAGAAATTATCTAGACCTTAGAGAGATCAATTATGCAAACCAAATTTTAGCATGCTCTATGTATTTCTTCATTAATAGGTGCAAAGTATATAATGCAAGAGCTTAAAAATGAGCACAACAATTGCCAAGTATCACATTACCCAAGACATTTTAGCAATTACTACATGTATCATTTTCCAATTCCAACCATATAACAAATTAACGAAGAAGAAACTTCGCCATGAATACTATGAGTAAAGCCTAAGGACATACTTGTCCATATGCAACAGCGGAGCGTGTCTCTCTCCCACACAAAGAATGCTAGGATCCATTTTATTCAAACAAAACAAAAACAAAAACAAACAGACGCTCCAAGCAAAGCACATAATATGTGATGGAATAAAAATATAGTTTCAGGGGAGGAACCTGATAATGTTGTCGATAAAGAAGGGGATGCCTTGGGCATCCCCAAGCTTAGACGCTTGAGTCTTCTTGATATATGCAGGGGTGAACCACCGGGGCATCCCCAAGCTTAGAGCTTTCACTCTCCTTGATCATATTGTATCATCTCCCTCTCTTGATCCTTGAAAACTTCCTCCACACCAAACTCAAAACAACTCATTAGAGGGTTAGTGCACAATCAAAATATACATGTTCAGAGGTGACATAATCATTCTTAACACTTCTGGACATTGCACAAAGCTACTGAAAGTTAATGGAATCGAAAAATCCATCGAGCATAGCAAAATAGGCAATGCGAAATAAAAGGCAGAATCTGTCAAAACAGAACAGTTCGTAAAGACGAATTATATTGAGGCACCATACTTGCTCAAATGAAAATGCTCAAATTGAATGAAAGTTGCGTACATATCTGAGGATCACTCACGTAAATTGGCATAATTTTCTGAGTTACCTACAGAGAATTAGGCCCAGATTCGTGACAGCAAAGAAATCTGTTTCTGCGCAGTAATCCAAATCTAGTATGAACCTTACTATCAACGACTTTACTTGGCACAACAATGCACAAAACTAAGATAAGGAGAGGTTGCTACAGTAGTAAACAACTTCCAAGACTCAAATATAAAACAAAAATACTGTAGTAAAAACATGAGTTGTCTCCCATAAGCGCTTTTCTTTAACGCCTTTCAGCTAGGCGCAGAAAGTGTGTATCAAGTATTATCAAGAGACGAAGTGTCAACATCATAATTTGTTCTAATAATAGAATCAAAAGGTAACTTCTTTCTCTTTCTAGGGAAGTGTTCCATACCTTTCTTGAGAGGAAATTGATATTTAATATTACCTTCCTTCATATCAATGATAGCACCAACAGTTCGAAGAAAAGGTCTTCCCAATATAATGGGACAAGATGCATTGCATTCAATATCCAAGACAACAAAATCAACGGGGACAAGGTTATTGTTAACGGTAATGCGAACATTATCAACTTTCCCCAAAGGTTTCTTTGTAGAATGATCAGCAAGATTAACATCCAAATAACAATTTTTCAATGGTGGCAAGTCAAGCATATTATAAATCTTCTTAGGCATAACAGAAATACTTGCACCAAGATCACATAAAGCATTACAATCAAAGTCATTGACCTTCATCTTAATAATGGGCTCCCAACCATCCTCTAGCTTCCTAGGAATAGAAGCTTCGCGTTCTAGTTTCTCTTCTCTAGCTTTTATGAGAGCATTTGTAATATGTTTCGTGAAAGCCAAATTTATAGCACTAGCATTAGGACTCTTAGCAAGTTTTTGTAAGAACTTTATAACTTCAGAGATGTGGCAATCATCAAAATCTAAACCATTATAATCTAAAGCAATGGGATCATCATCCCCAATGTTGGAAAAAATTTCAGCAGTTTTATCACAGGCAGTTTCAGCAGTTTTAGCAGTTTTAGGCAGTTTTTCGCGCTTTGCATTTGAAGTGAAAACATTGCCAACACCAATTCTTTTACCATTATTAGTAGGAGGTGCAGCAACATGTGTAGCATTAGCATTACTAGTGGTGGTAATAGTCCAGACTTTAGCTATATTATCTTCTTTTTCATTTTCTTCTTTTTCCCACCTAGCACGCAATTCGGCCATCAATCTTATATTCTCATTAATTCTAACTTGGATGGCATTTTCTGTAGTAACAGTTTTATTATTATGATTTTCATGAGGCATAACTTTCGATTTTAAAAGATCAACATCAGCAGCAAGACTATCGACTTTAGAAGCAAGTATATCAATTTTCCCAAGCTTTTCTTCAACAGATTTGTTAAAAGCAGTTTGTGTACTAATAAATTCCTTAAGCATGGCTTCAAGTCCAGGGGGTGTGTTCCTATTATTGTTGTAAGAATTCCCATAAGAATTACCATAGCCGTTGCCATTATTATAAGGATATGGCCTATAGTTGTTACTAGAATTGTTCCGGTAAGCATTGTTGTTGAAATTATTATTTTTAATGTAGTTTACATCAACATGTTCTTCTTGGGCAACCAATGAAGCTAACGGAACATTATTAGGATCAACATTAGTCCTATCATTCACAAGCATAGACATAATAGCATCAATCTTATCACTCAAGGAAGAGGTTTCTTCGACAGAATTTACCTTCTTACCTTGTGGAGCTCTTTCCGTGTGCCACTCAGAGTAATTAATCATCATATTATCAAGAAGCTTTGTTGCCTCACCAAGAGTGATGGACATAAAGGTACCTCCAGCAGCTGAATCCAATAGGTTCCGCGAAGAAAAATTCAGTCCTGCATAAAAGGTTTGGATGATCATCCAAGTAGTCAGTCCATGGGTTGGGCAATTTTTAACCAAAGATTTCATTCTTTCCCATGCTTGTGCAACATGCTCATTATCCAATTGTTTAAAATTCATTATGCTACTCCTCAAAGATATAATTTTAGCAGGGGGATAATATCTACCAATAAAAGCATCCTTGCATTTAGTCCATGAATCAATACTATTCTTAGGCAGAGATAGCAACCAATCTTTAGCTCTTCCTCTTAATGAGAAAGGGAACAATTTTAATTTTATAATGTCACCATCTACATCTTTATACTTTTGCATTTCACACAATTCAACAAAATTATTGAGATGGGCAGCAGCATCATCAGAACTAACACCAGAAAATTGCTCTCGCATAACAAGATTCAGTAAAGCAGGTTTAATTTCAAAGAATTTTGCTGTAGTAGCAGGTGGAGCAATAGGTGTGCATAAGAAATCATTATTATTTGTGGTTGTGAAGTCACACAACTTAGTATTTTCAGGAGTACCCATTTTAGCAATAGTAAATAAAGCAAACTAGATAAAGTAAATGCAAGTAACTAATTTTTTGTGTGTTTTTGATATAGAGTGCAAACAAGATAGCAAGTAAAGTAAAACTAGCAACTAATTTTTTTGTGTTTTGTTTTAGTGCAGCAAACAAAGTAGTAAATAAAGCAAGACAAAAACAAAGTAGAGAGATTGCGATGTGGAGACTCCCCTTGCAGCGTGTCTTGATCTCCCCGGCAACGGCGCCAGAAAATCTGCTTGACACGCGTACAACACGCGTCCGTTGGGAACCCCAAGAGGAAGGTGTGATGCGTACAGCGGCAAGTTTTCCCTCAGTATGAAACCAAGGTTTATCGAACCAGTAGGAGCCAAGAAGCACGTTGAAGGTTGATGGCGGCGAGATGTAGTGCGGCGCAACACCAGGGATTCCGGCGCCAACGTGGAACCTGCACAACACAAACAAAGTACTTTGCCCCAACGAAACAGTGAGGTTGTCAATCTCACCGGCTTGCTGTAACAAAGGATTAGATGTATAGTGTGGATGATGATTGTTTGCAGAGAACAGTAAAACAAGTATTGCAGTAGATTGTATTTCAGATGTAAAGAATGGTGTCTCTCCCATAAGATAAATAGCATGTTGGGTGAACAAATTACAGTTGGGCAATTGACAAATAGAGAGGGCATGACCATGCACATACATGATATGATGAGTATAGTTAGATTTAATTGGGCATTACGACAAAGTACATAGACCGCTATCCAGCATGCATCTATGCCTAAAAAGTCCACCTTCAGGTTATCATCCGAACCCCTTCCAGTATTAAGTTGCAAACAACAGACAATTGCATTAAGTATGGTGCGTAATGTAATCAATAACTACATCCTCGGACATAGCATCAATGTTTTATCCCTAGTGGCAACAGCACATCCATAACCTTAGAGGTTTCTGTCACTCCCCCAGATTCACGGAGGCATGAACCCACTATCGAGCATAAATACTCCCTCTTGGAGTTACTAGCGAAAACTTGGCTAGAGCCTCTACTAATAACAGAGAGCATGCAAGATCATAAACAACACATAGATATAAATTGATAATCAACATAACATAGTATTCTCTATTCATCGGATCCCAACAAACACAACATATAGCATTACAGATAGATGATCTTGATCATGTTAGGCAGCTCACAAGATCCGACAATGAAGCGTAATGAGGAGAAGACAACCATCTAGCTACTGCTATGGACCCATAGTCCAGGGGTAGACTACTCACTCATCACTCCGGAGGCGACCATGGCGGCGTAGAGTCCTCCGGGAGATGAATCCCCTCTCCGGCAGGGTGCCGGAGGCGATCTCCTGAATCCCCCGAGATGGGATTGGCGGTGGCGGCGTCTCTGGAAGGTTTTCCGTATCGTGGCTCTCGGTACTGGGGGTTTCGCAACGAAGGCTATTTGTAGGCGGAAGGGCAGGTCAAGGGGCATCACGAGGGGCCCACACACTAGGTCGGCGCGGCCAGGGCTTGGGCCGCACCGCCCTAGCGTGGCGCCGCCTCGTGGCCCCACTTCGTCAGCTCTCCGGTCTTCTGGAGCTTCGTGTGAAAATAGGCCCCTGGGCATTGATTTCGTCCAATTCCGAGAATATTTCCTTACTAGGATTTCTGAAACCAAAAACAGCAGAAAACAGCAACTGGCTCTTCGGCATCTCGTTAATAGGTTAGTGCCGGAAAATGCATAAATATGACATAAAGTATGCATAAAACATGTAGATATCATCAATAATGTGGCATGGAACATAAGAAATTATCGATACGTCGGAGACGTATCAGTCATCTCCATCGACACCACTGCCATCTTCATCGCCGTTGCTGTCTCCCTTGATGAGGAGGGAGTAGTTCTCCCCCGAGGCTGAGGGCTCTACCGGTAGCTATGTGGTTCATCTCTCTCTCCCATGTGATCTTTATGTGATCATGAGCTTTGTATCACTATTAATCTATGAGCTACTCTAGTGATGTTATTAAAGTAGTCTATTCCTCCTCCATGATGTAATGTTGACAGTGTGTGCATCATGTAGTACTTGGCGTAGGTTATGATTGTAATCTCTTGTAGATTATGAAGTTAACTATTACTATGATAGTATTGATGCGATCTATTCCCCCTTTCATAGCTATTGTTGACAGTGTGTATGCTATGTTAGTACTCGGTCTAAATTGCAACGGTCTATTATGCACTCTAGAGGTTACTTAAATATGAACTCCGGATGTTGTGGAGCTTGTTTACTCCGGCTTGAGGTGTGCTTTTGTAGCCCTACACAATGAATGGTGTTTGTTATCCAACAAGAGAGTGTGAGAGAGTAGCATTTATTTATTCAGTTATGTGATCATTGTTGAGAGTGTCCACTAGTGAAAGTATGGCCCCTAGGCCTTATTTCTAAGCATTGAAACACCGTTTCCAACAAGTTCTGCTACATGTTTGCTTGCTGCCATCTTTATTTCAGATTGCAGTTACTACTTACAATCATCCATATTACTTGTATTTCACTATCTCTTCGCCGAACTAGTGCACCTATACATCTGACAAGTGTATTAGGTGTGTTGGGGACACAAGAGACTTCTTGTATCTTAATTGCAGGGTTGCTTGAGAGGGATATCTTTGACCTCTACCTCCCTGAGTTCGATAAACCTTGGGTGATTCACTTAAGAGAAACTTGCTGTTCTACAAACCTCTGCTCTTGGAGGCCCAACACTGTCTACAGGAATAGAAGCGTGCATAGACATCAGACGGCTCTACATCACCATGCCCGCCTTCGGACTGATGTGTGAGTAGTTCATCCTTGGACTATGGGTCCATAGCAGTAGCTAGATGGTTGTCTTCTCCTCTTGTGCTATCATGTTTAGATCTTGTGAGCTGCCTATCATGATCAAGATCATCTATTTGTAATACTACATGTTGTGTTTGTTGGGATCCGATGAATATGGAATAGTACATCAATTTCATTATTGATCTATCATATATGTGTTGTTTATGATCTTGCACGCTATCCGTTGCTAGTAAAGGCTCTGGCCAAGTTGATACTTGTAACTCCAAGAGGGAGTATTTATGCTCGATAGTGGGTTCATGCCTCCATTGAATCTGGGACAATGACAGAAAGTTCTAAGGTTATGGATGTGCTGTTGCCAATAGGGATAAAACATCAATGCTTTGTCTAAGGATATTTGTATTGTTTACATTACGCACAGTACTTAATGCAATTGTCTGTTGTTTGCAACTTAATACTGGAAGGGGTGCGGATGCTAACCTGAAGGTGGACTTTTTAGGCATAGATGCATGCTGGATAGCGGTCTATGTTCTTTGTCGTAATGCCCTAAGTAAATCTCATATTAGTCATCATGATATGTATGTGCATTGCTATGCCCTCTCTATTTGTCAATTGCCCAACTGTAATTTGTTCACCCAACATGCTATTTATCTTATTGGAGAGACACCACTAGTGAACTGTGGACCCCTGTCCATTCTTTTACATCTGAAATACAATCTACTGCAATCATTGTTCTCTGTTGTTATTTGCAAACAAACATCATTCTCCACACCATACGTTTAATCCTTTGTTTACAACAAGCCGGTGAGATTGACAACCTCACTGTTAAGTTGGGGCAAAGTATTTTGATTGTGTTGTGCAGCTTCCACGTTGGCGCCGGAATCCCTAGTGTTGCGCCACACTACACTCCTCCACCAACAACCTTCACGTGTCCTTCATCTCCTACTGGTTCGATAACCTTGGTTTCTTACTGAGGGAAAACTTGCTGCTGTACGCATCACACCTTCCTCTTGGGGTTCCCAACGGACGTGTGATACGTCTCCGACGTATCGATAATTTCTTATGTTCCATGCCACATTATTGATGTTATCTACATGTTTTATGCACACTTTATGTCATATTCGTGCATTTTCTGGAACTAACCTATTAACAAGATGCCGAAGTGCCAGTTGCTATTTTCTCCTGTTTTTGGTTTCAGAAATCCTAGTAAGGAAATATTCTCGGAATTGGACGAAATCAAAGCCCAGGGGCCTATTTTTCCACGAAGCTTCCAGAAGTCCGAAGGAGAGACGAAGAGGGGCCACGAGGGGGCCACACCCTAGGGCGGCGCGGCCCCCCCCTTGGCCGCGCGGCCCTATGGTGTGGGGCCCCCGTGCCGCCTCTTGACCTACCCTTCCGCCTACAAATAGCCTCCGTGACGAAACCCCCAGTACCGAGAGCCACGATACGGAAAACCTTCCAGAGACGCCGCCAACGCCGATCCCATCTCGGGGGATCCAGGAGATCGCCTCCGGCACCCTGCCGGAGAGGGGAATCATCTCCCGGAGGACTCTACGCCGCCATGGTCGCCTCCGGTGTGATGTGTGAGTAGTCTACCCCTGGACTATGGGTCCATAGCAGTAGCTAGATGGTTGTCTTCTCCCCATTGTGCTATCATTGTCGGATCTTGTGAGCTGCCTAACATGATCAAGATCATCTATCTGTAATTCTATATGTTGCGTTTGTTGGGATCCGATGAATAGAGAATACTTGTTATGTTGATTATCAAAGTTATATCTATGTGTTGTTTATGATCTTGCATGCTTTCCATTACTAGTAGATGCTCTGGCCAAGTAGATGCTTGTAACTCCAAGAGGGAGTATTTATGCTCGATAGTGGGTTCATGCCTGCATTGACACCAGGACAAAGGATGAAAGTTCTAAGGTTGTGTTGTGCTGTTGCGACTTGTGTTAAATGATTGATGCTATGTCTTAGGATGTAGTTGTTGATTAGATTACAAACCATACTTAATGCAATTGTCTGTTGATTTGCAACTTAATACCGGAGGGGTTCGGATGATAACCTGAAGGTGGACTTTTTAGGCATAGATGCAGTTGGATGGCGGTCTATGTACTTTGTCGTAATGCCCAATTAAATCTCACTATACTCATCATAATATGTATGTGCATGGTCATGCCCTCTTTATTTGTCAATTGCCCAACTGTAATTTGTTCACCCAACATGCTGTTTGTCTTATGGGAGAGACACCTCTAGTGAACTGTGGACCCCGGTCCAATTCTCTTTACTGAAATACAATCTCTTGCAATCGTTCTACTATTTTCTGCAAACAATCATCTTCCACACAATACGGTTAATCCTTTGTTACAGCAAGCCGGTGAGATTGACAACCTCACTGTTTCGTTGGGGCAAAGTACTTTGGTTGTGTTGTGCAGGTTCCACGTTGGCGCCGGAATCCCTGGTGTTGCGCCGCACTACATCCCGCCGCCATCAACCTTCAACGTGCTTCTTGGCTCCTCCTGGTTCGATAAACCTTGGTTTCTTTCTGAGGGAAAACTTGCTGCTGTGCGCATCATACCTTCCTCTTGGGGTTCCCAACGAACGTGTGAGTTACACGCCATCAAGCATATTTTCTGGCGCCGTTGCCGGGGAGATCAAGACACGCTGCAAGGGGAGTCTCCACTTCTCAATCTCTTTACTTTGTTTTTGTCTTGCTTAGTTTTATTTACTACTTTGTTTGCTGCACTAAATCAAAATACAAAAAAATTAGTTGCTAGTTTTACTTTATTTGCTATCTTGTTTGCTATATCAAAAACACAAAAAAAATTTAGTTTACTTGCATTTACTCTATCTATTTTGCTTTATTTACTACTGCTAAAATGAGTAATCCTGAAGTTGAAGTTCGTTCGTTTAAGCAACAAGGGGGAGAATGTTTAAGAGATGCTTGGTATAGAATTAGTAATGCCCATAATAGGTGCACTAAGAAACACTCCACCACTATTTTACTCAGGAATTTTTATGTTGGTATCTCTAGCTGGAATAGGCATGTTCTTGATTGTCTCGCAGGAGGTAACTTCTTAAGTACCCCTGCATTAGAAGCTAGCTGCATTATTGAGAGTCTATTTGGAATACCCCCTGTTGATAAAGTTAAAACTGAAACCTCTCTTGAAGATGTTATGAAAAAATTGGAAACCATAGAGAAAAATTTTCCAAGTATTGAAGCTAAATTGGAAGTGTTACTTGATAAAACTGATGAACTTGATAAATCCTTAGTAGGAATTGATGAAAGAATTAGTGTCCTAGGAACTTGTGTTGTCCATGATGATCAAATTAATAGGATTGATGAACTTGAAAAGGCTATGGGAACCTTGGGTTCAACATTTTCTTCTCTTAAATATAAGGAGAAAGCTTATGTGGGTAAGGAGCAAAAGTTTATGTATGTCTCTAAAGTGCCTAAACCAAAGAAGTATTATTATAGGCCTAAAATTGACAAAGCCCTTAGTACCACTGCGGATGGGGGAGCTCATAATAACGACACACCACCCTTCGATAATACTTGATACACACTTTCTGCGCCTAGCTGAAAGGCGTTAAAGAAAAGCGCTTATGGGAGACAACCCATGTCTTTACCTACAGTACTTTGTTTTTATTTTGTGTCTTGGAAGTTGTTTACTACTGTAGCAACCTCTCCTTATCTTAGTTTTGTGTTTTATTGTGCCAAGTTAAGCTGTTGATAGAAAAGTAAGTACTAGATTTGGATTACTGCGCAGTTCCAGATTTCTTTGCTGTCACGAATCTGGGTCTACCTCCCTGTAGGTAGCTCAGAAAATTAAGCCAATTTACGTGCATGATCCTCAGATATGTACGCAACTTTCATTCAATTTGGGCATTTTCATTTGAGCAAGTCTGGTGCCTCGATAAAATTCGTCAATACGAACTGTTCTGTTTTGACAGATTCTGCCTTTTATTTCGCATTGCCTCTTTTGCTATGTTGGATGAATTCCTTTGTTCCATTAATGTCCAGTAGCTTTATGCAATGTCCAGAAGTGCTAAGAATGATTGTGTCACCTCTGAATATGTTAATTTTTATTGTGCACTAACCCTCTAATGAGTTGTTCTAAGTTTGGTGTGGAGGAAGTTTTCAAGGATCAAGAGAGGAGTATGATGCAACATGATCAAGGAGAGTGAAAGCTCTAAGCTTGGGGATGCCCCGGTGGTTCACCCCTGCATATATCAAGAAGACTCAAGCGTCTAAGCTTGGGGATGCCCAAGGCATCCCCTTCTTCATCGACAACATTATCAGGTTCCTCCCCTGAAACTATATTTTTATTCCATCACATCTTATGTGCTTTTTCTTGGAGCGTCGGTTTGTTTTTGTTTTTGTTTTATTTGAATAAAATGGATCCTAGCATTCACTTTATGGGAGAGAGACACGCTCCGCTGTAGCATATGGACAAGTATGTCCTTGGTTTCTACTCATAGTATTCATGGCGAAGTTTCTCCTTCGTTAAATTGTTATATGGTTGGAATTGGAAAATGATACATGTAGTAATTGCTATTAATGTCTTGGGTAATGTGATATTTGGCAATTGTTGTGCTCATGTTTAAGCTCTTGCATCATATGCTTTGCACCCATTAATGAAGAAATACATAGAGCATGCTAAAATTTGGTTTGCATATTTGGTTTCTCTAAGGTCTAGATAATTTCTAGTATTGAGTTTGAACAACAAGGAAGACGGTGTAGAGTCTTATAATGTTTTCAATATGTCTTTTATGTGAGTTTTGCTGCACCGGTTCATCCTTGTGTTTGTTTCAAATAACCCTGCTAGCCTAAACCTTGTATCGAGAGGGAATACTTCTCATGCATCCAAAATACTTGAGCCAACCACTATGCCATTTGTGTCCACCATACCTACCTACTACATGGTATTTTCCGCCATTCCAAAGTAAATTGCTTGAGTGCTACCTTTAAAATTCCATCATTCACCTTTGCAATATATAGCTCATGGGACAAATAGCTTAAAAACTATTGTGGTATTGAATATGTAATTATGCACTTTATCTCTTATTAAGTTGCTTGTTGTGCGATAACCATGT
Source organism: Lolium perenne (assembly GCF_019359855.2). Lineage (NCBI taxonomy): Eukaryota > Viridiplantae > Streptophyta > Magnoliopsida > Poales > Poaceae > Lolium > Lolium perenne. The sequence continues at coordinate 272,133,947 of NC_067245.2, forward strand.
TCACTGGGGACGCCATCAACTATTCTTTGTTGAATTTCATGTGAGTTGCTATGCATGTCCGTCTTGTCTGAAGTAAGAGAGATCTACCACCTTATGGTTAAGCATGCATATGTTAGAGAAGAACATTGGGCCGCTAACTAAAGCCATGATTCATGGTGGAAGTTTCAGTTTTGGACATATATCCTCAATCTCAAATGAGAAAATTATTAATTGTTGTTACATGCTTATGCATAAAAGAGGAGTCCATTATCTGTTGTCTATGTTGTCCCGGTATGGATGTCTAAGTTGAAGAATAATCAATAGCGAGAAATCCAATGCGAGCTTTCTCCTTAGACCTTTGTACAGGCGGCATAGAGGTACCCCTTTGTGACACTTGGTTAAAACAGTGCATTGTGATGATCCGGTAGTCCAAGCTAATTAGGACAAGGTGCGGGCACTATTAGTACACTATGCATGAGGCTTATAACTTATAAGATATAATTTACATGATGCATATGCTTTATTACTACCGTTGACAAAATTGTTTCATATTTTCAAAATCAAAGCTCTAGCACAAATATAGCAATCGATGCTTTTCCTCTATGGAGGACCATTCTTTTACTTTCAATGTTGAGTCAGTTCACCTATTTCTCTCCACCTCAAGAAGCAAACACTTGTGTGAACTATGCATTGATTCCTACATACTTGCTTATTGCACTTATTATATTACTCTATGTTGACAATATCCATGAGATAGACATGTTACAAGTTGAAAGCAACCGCTGAAACTTAATCTTCTTTTGTGTTGCTTCAATGCCTTTACTTTGAATTATTGCTTTATGAGTTAACTCTTATGCAAGACTTAATTGATGCTTGTCTTGAAGTGCTATTCATGAAAAGTCTTTGCTTTATGATTCACTTGTTTACTCATGTCATATACATTGTTTTGATCGCTGCATTCACTACATATGCTTTACAAATAGTATGATCAAGATTATGATGGCATGTCACTCCAGAAATTATCTGTGTTATCGTTTTACCTGCTCGGGACGAGCAGAACTAAGCTTGGGGATGTTGATACGTCTCCGACGTATCGATAATTTCTTATGTTCCATGCCACATTATTGATGTTATCTACATGTTTTATGCACACTTTATGTCATATTCGTGCATTTTCTGGAACTAACCTATTAACAAGATGCCGAAGTGCCAGTTGTTGTTTTCTGCTGTTTTTGGTTTCAGAAATCCTAGTAAGGAAATATTCTCGGAATTGACGAAATCAAAGCCCAGGGGGCCTATTTTTCCACGAAGCTTCCGGAAGTCCGAAGGAGAGACGAAGAGGGGCCACGAGGGGCCACACCCTAGGGCGGCGCGGCCCCCCCCTTGGCCGCGCGGCCCTATGGTGTGGGGCCCCGTGCCGCCTCTTGACCTGCCCTTCCGCCTACAAATAGCCTCCGTGACGAAACCCCCGCACGAGAGCCACGATACGGAAAACCTTCCAGAGACGCCGCCAACGCCGATCCCATCTCGGGGGATCCAGGAGATCGCCTCCGGCACCCTGCCGGAGAGGGGAATCATCTCCTGGAGGACTCTACGCCGCCATGGTCGCCTCCGGTGTGATGTGTGAGTAGTCTACCCCTGGACTATGGGTCCATAGCAGTAGCTAGATGGTTGTCTTCTCCCCATTGTGCTATCATTGTCGGATCTTGTGAGCTACCTAACATGATCAAGATCATCTATCTGTAATTCTATATGTTGCGTTTGTTGGGATCCGATGAATAGAGAATACTTGTTATGTTGATTATCAAAGTTATATCTATGTGTTGTTTATGATCTTGCATGCTTTCCGTTACTAGTAGATGCTCTGGCCAAGTAGATGCTTGTAACTCCAAGAGGGAGTATTTATGCTCGATAGTGGGTTCATGCTCGCATTGACACCGGGACGATGTGAGAAAGTTCTAAGGTTGTGTTGTGCTGTTGCCACTAGGGATAAAACATTGATGCTATGTCTAAGGATGTAGTTGTTGATTACATTACGCACCATACTTAATGCAATTGTCTGTTGCTTTGCAACTTAATACTGGAGGGGGTTCGGATGATAACCTGAAGGTGGACTTTTTAGGCATAGATGCAGTTGGATGGCGGTCTATGTACTTTGTCGTAATGCCCAATTAAATCTCACTATACTCATCATAATATGTATGTGCATGGTCATGCCCTCTTTATTTGTCAATTGCCCAACTGTAATTTGTTCACCCAACATGCTGTTTGTCTTATGGGAGAGACACCTCTAGTGAACTGTGGACCCCGGTCCAATTCTCTTTACTGAAATACAATCTCTTGCAATCTTGTTCTACTGTTTTCTGCAAACAATCATCTTCCACACAATACGGTTAATCCTTTGTTATAGCAAGCCGGTGAGATTGACAACCTCACTGTTTCGTTGGGGCAAAGTACTTTGGTTGTGTTGTGCAGGTTCCAGGTTGGCGCCGGAATCCCTGGTGTTGCGCCGCACTACATCCCGCCGCCATCAACCTTCAACGTGCTTCTTGGCTCCTCCTGGTTCAATAAACCTTGGTTTCTTTCTGAGGGAAAACTTGCTGCTGTGCGCATCATACCTTCCTCTTGGGGTTCCCAACGAACGTGTGAGTTACACGCCATCAACGTGTGCTTTACCGTCACAAGCACACGCTTCTCAGGCAAGTATTGGGTGTTCGGTGGACGGCAACTAGGTCCCCTGCTCAGCTGGCCACGCCTACGGAGAGGGCCGATGTTGGGCGTGACGACATCGTTGACACTCCTGGCGAAAGCTTCACACCTTTGGTGCCGATGTTGGCGGTGCCCCTGGGTACCGTTTCCCCTGTTGAGGGCTTCATCGGGGAGCTTGGTCTCTTGCTGTCGCGAGTTGATGCGTTCTCCGGGTGAAAACCTCTGCTCCTCGGAGCGAGCGGCGGCGACACACTGTGCCGTTACCTTCTTGAAGGCGCCGCTTTTGGAGTCCGTGTTCCTCGTGGTGCGGTAGATGTGTGCTAGTTGTGCATGGTTGCCTTGTTGTCGGGGGTGGTGGATGCCGGGGCGGCGGCCCCGGACGCTTGACGTACGCCGAGGCGGTGTAACATCCCTAGATTTCAAAATACCATAAACCTGCATGCATTCATGGCATCTTTGCATTTGTCCATTTACACATAAAATGTTAAGCACAAAAATGACACAACCATAGCTACATACCTTAATGCAAAGATTTTATTTTCCTACCATGCTAGTTTGGGTCAAAACCTTGTTCTCTGTTGTCTAAAACAAAGCCCTAAGTTTTACAAAATTATAGAAATTGGTTTGGGTCTATTTGGATTCCTAAAACAAAATTTATGAGGAAACAGTAAAAAGAAAATGAAAAAGAAAAGAACAAAAAAAAACGGTTCGGACTGGCCGAGTTGGGCCAGCCCGACCGCATCGGCCCAACCGGCCTGCCAAACGCGGCCCGCGCCCGCGCCCGCACCGCCTTTCCCCTTTTCCATTTTTTTTCTTTTTTTCACTGATAGGTGGGACCCACTGATGTCTACGGGTGCTTCTATTCTTGTAGATAGTGTTGGGCCTCCAAGAGCAGAGGTTTGTAGAACAGCAGCAAGTTTCCCTTAAGTGGATCACCCAAGGTTTATCGATCTCAGGGAGGAAGAGGTCAAAGATATCCCTCTCATGCAACCCTGCAACCACAAAGCAAGAAGTCTCTTGTGTCCCCAACACACCTAATAGGTGCACTAGTTCGGCAAAGAGATAGTGAAATACAGGTGGTATGAATAAGTATGGCGCCAGAAAAGTGCTTGCTGGCGTGTAGTTGATGATGGTAATATTGCAGGCAGTACAAATACAGTAAAACAGTAAACAAGCAGCGATAGCAGTATTTAGGAAACAAGACCTAGGGATCATACTTTCACTAGTGGACACTCTCAACATTGATCACATAACAGAATAGATAAATGCATACTCTACACCCTCTTGTTGGATGATGAACACCACTAATTGCGTAGGATTACACGAACCCTCAATGCCGGAGTTAACAAGCTCCACAATATTCAATGTTCATATTTAAATAACCTTAGAGTGCATGACAGATCAACACAACTAAACCAAGTACTAACGTAGCATGCACACTGTCACCTTCACGCTACGAAAGGAGGCATAGATCACATCAATACAATCATAGCAATAGTTAACTTCATAATCTACAAGAGATCACAATCATAGCCTACGCCAAGTACTAACACGATGCACACACTGTCACCATTACACCGTGCAGGAGGAATAAACTACTTTAATAACATCACTAGAGTAGCACATAGATAAATTGTGATACAAAACACATTGCAATCATAAAGAGATATAAATAAGCACTTCACTATGCCATTCATAACAGTGAATAAGTATTCTGTGAAATATAGCCTAAGAGACCCACACGGTGCACACACTGTCACCTTTACACACGTGGGACATGGAGTCTCCGGAGATCACATAAGTAAAATCCACTTGACTAGCATAATGACATCTAGATTACAAGCATCATCATATGAATCTCAATCATGTAAGGCAGCTCATGAGATTATTGTATTGAAGTACATAGGAGAGAGATGAACCACATAGCTACCGGTACATCCCCGAGCCTCGATGGAGAACTACTCCCTCCTCATGGGAGACAGCAACGTTGATGGATATGGCGGTGGTGTCGATGAAGGAGCCTTCCGGGGGCACTTCCCCGTCCCGGCGGCGTGCCGGAACAGAGACTCCTGTCCCCCAGATCTTGGCTTCGCGATGGCGGCGGCTCTGGAAGGTTTCTCGTATTGTGGCTTTTTCGTATCGAGGTTTTAGGTCTGGAACCTTTATATAGGCGAAGGGGCGGCGTCAGAAGGTCAACGAGGCGACGACACCATAAGGCGGCGCGGCCAGGGCCTGGGCCGCGCCGGCCTATCATCTGGGGCCCCTGTGGCTCCCCTCTGGCGACTCTCGGGTGTTCTGGAAGCTTCGTGGAAAAATAGGATGCTGGGTGTTGATTTCGTCCGATTCCGAGAATATTTCCTTACTAGGATTTCTGAAACCAAAAACAGCAGAAAACAGGAACTGGCCCTTCGGCATCTCGTTAATAGGTTAGTTCCGGAAAACGCATAAATACGACATAAAGTATGTACAAAACATGTAGATATCATCAATAATGTGGCATGGATCATAAGAAATTATCGATACGTCGGAGACGTATCACCCACCTGCCAGCGGGGCCCGCTTGTCAGCGGCGTCTTCCACCTCGTGACCGACCCGGACTCCATCTCCGCCCCGCCGCCGCCCTAACCCTAACCAGCCCCACCTCGGTGTCCGTGCCGTGGAGCGCACACCTAGGACGCCTATAAATAGCCCCGGAACCCCGCGTCCTTTTCCCCTACACAGCCCCCGCCGCCGCGCCGCCAATTGCCGCCGATTCCTCGCCGGAGCGCTGATAACCCACAAGTATAGGGGATCGCAATAGTCTTCGCGGGAAGTGATACGTCTCCAACGTATCGATAATTTCTTATGTTCCATGCCTCATTATTGATGTTATCTACATGTTTTATGCACACTTTATGTCATATTCGTGCATTTTCTGGAACTAACCTATTAACAAGATGCCGAAGTGCCAGTTGCTGTTTTTTGCTGTTTTTGGTTTCAGAAATCCTAGTAAGGAAATATTCTCGGAATTGGACGAAATCAACGCCCAGGGGCCTATTTTTCCACGAAGCTTCCAGAAGTCCGAAGACGAAACGAAGTGGGGCCACAGGGTGCCCAAACCCTAGGACGGCGCGGCCCCCCCTTGGCCGCGCCGCCCTGTCATCTGGGGCCCCTGTGCCCCCTCCTGACTTGCCCTTCCGCCTACTTAAAGCCTCCGTGACGAAACCCCCAGTACCGAGGGCCACGATACGGAAAACCTTCCAGAGACGCCGCCAACGCCGATCCCATCTCGGGGATCCAGAGATCGCCTCCGCACCTCGCCGGAGAGGGGAATCATCTCCCGGAGGACTCTACGCCGCCATGGTCGCCTCCGGTGTGATGTGTGAGTAGTCTACCCCTGGACTATGGGTCCATAGCAGTAGTTAGATGGTTGTCTTCTCCCCATTGTGCTATCATTGTCGGATCTTGTGAGCTGCCTAACATGATCAAGATCATCTATCTGTAATTCTATATGTTGCGTTTGTTGGGATCCGATGAATAGAGAATACTTGTTATGTTGATTATCAAAGTTATATCTATGTGTTGTTTATGATCTTGCATGCTCTCCGTTATTAGTAGATGCTCTGGCCAAGTTGATGCTAGTAACTCCAAGAGGGAGTATTTATGCTCGATAGTGGGTTCATGTCTCCGTGAATCTGGAGGGGTGACAAGAACCTCTAAGGTTATGGATGTGCTGTTGCCACTAGGGATAAACCATTAGTGCTATGTTCAAGGATGTAGTCACTAGTTACATTACGCGCAATACTTAATGCAATTGTCTATTGTTAGCAACTTAATACTGGAGGGGGTTCGGATGATAACCTGAAGGTGGACTTTTTAGGCATAGATGCAGTTGGATGGCGGTCTATGTACTTTGTCGTAATGCCCAATTAAATCTCACTATACTCATCATGATATGTATGTGCATGGTCATGCTCTCTTTATTTGTCAATTGCCCAACTGTAATTTGTTCACCCAACATGCTGTTCGTCTTATGAGAGAGACACCTCTAGTGAACTGTGGACCCCGGTCCAATTCTCTTTACTGAAATACAATCTACTGCAATACTTGTTCTACTGTTTTCTGCAAACAATCATCTTCCACACAATACGGTTAATCCTTTGTTACAGCAAGCCTGTGAGATTGACAACCTCACTGTTTCGTTGGGGCAAAGTACTTTGGTTGTGTTGTGCAGGTTCCACGTTGGCGCCGGAATCCCTGGTGTTGCGCCGCACTACATCCCGCCGCCATCAACCTTCAACGTGCTTCTTGACTCCTACTGGTTCGATAAACCTTGGTTTCTTACTGAGGGAAACTTGCTGCTGTACGCATCACACCTTCCACTTGGGGTTCCCAACGAGCGTGTGCTTTACGCGTCATCAATCTAAATTTCTGGCGCCGTTGCCGGGGAGATCAAGACATGCTGCAAGGGGAGTCTCCACTTCTCAATCTCTTTACTTTGTTTTTGTCTTGCTTAGTTTTATTTACTACTTTGTTTGCTGCACTAAATCAAAATACAAAAAAATTAGTTACTTGTTTTACTTTATAATATCATGCATGTTTTTATTACACTAGTTTGGCATAATGGACAAGAATGATCTTCTTATTCTATTTCCTGATTTAAAACATGGATTGTTTGATGCGAAAATTAAAAAACCTGTGGAACCTTATTTGCATGCTGGTAGTAATATTAGTATGAACGCTTTGAACACCATTGTTGATAATAATATAGAAAGTTCTAAGCTTGGGGAAGCTGGTTTTCATGATCTTTTTATTCCCCCAAGCATTGAGGAGAAAATTTACTTTGATGATACTTTGCCTCCTATTTATGATAATAATATTGGTCTTTTAGTACCGCCTCTTATGGAGGATAAATTTGATTATGATTACAATATGCCTCCTATATTTGATAATGAGAATAATAATGATAGCTACTTTGTTGAATTTGCTCCCACTACAACTAATAAAATTGATTATGCTTATGTGGAGAGTAATGATACTTTTATGCATGTGAATAAGAATGCCTTATGTGATACTTATATTGTTGAGTTTGTTCATGATGCCTCTGAAAATTATTATGAGAGAGGAAAATATGGTTGTAGAAATTTTCATGTTACTAAAATGCCTCTCTATGTGCTGAAATTTTTGAAACTACACTTGTTTTATCTTCCTGATCTTGTCATTTTGCTCTTCATGAATTTATTTGTGTACAAGGTTCCTTTTCATAGGAAGCATGTTAGACTTAAATGTGTTTTGGATTTGCTTCTTGATGCTCTCTTTTGCTTCAAATACTATTTCTTGCGAGTGCATCATTAAAACTGCTGAGCTCATCTTAATGGCTATAAAGGAAGAACTTCTTGGGAGATAACCCATGTGTTATTTTACTACAGTACTTTGTTTTTATTTTGTATCTTGGAAGTTGTTTACTACTGTAGCAACCTCTCCTTATCTTAGTTTAGTGTTTTGTTGTGCCAAGTAAAGTCTTTGATAGTAAAGTAAGTACTAGATTTGGATTACTGCGCAGTTCCAGATTTCGTTGCTGTCACGAATCTGGGTCCACCTCCCTGTAGGTAGCTCATAAAATTAAGCCAATTTACGTGCATGATCCTCAGATATGTACGCAACTTTCATTCAATTTTAGCATTTTCATTTGAGCAAGTCTGGTGCCATTTTAAAATTCGTCAATACGAACTGTTCTGTTTTGACAGATTCTGCCTTTTATTTCGCATTGCCTCTTTTGCTATGTTGGATGAATTTCTTTGATCCACTAATGTCCAGTAGCATTATGCAATGTCCAGAAGTGTTAAGAATGATTGTGTCACCTCTGAATATGTTAATTTTTATTGTGCACTAACCCTCTAATGAGTTGTTCTAAGTTTGGTGTGGAGGAAGTTTTCAAGGATCAAGAGAGGAGTATGATGCAACATGATCAAGGAGAGTGAAAGCTCTAAGCTTGGGGATGCCCCGGTGGTTCACCCCTGCATATATTAAGAAGACTCAAGCGTCTAAGCTTGGGGATGCCCAAGGCATCCCCTTCTTCATCGACAACATTATCAGGTTCCTCCCCTGAAACTATATTTTTATTCCATCACATCTTATGTGCTTTTTCTTGGAGCGTCGGTTTGTTTTTGTTTTTGTTTTGTTTGAATAAAATGGATCCTAGCATTCACTTTATGGGAGAGAGACACGCTCCGCTGTAGCATATGGACAAGTATGTCCTTAGGCTCTACTCATAGTATTCATGGCGAAGTTTCTTCTTCGTTAAATTGTTATATGGTTGGAATTTGAAAATGATACATGTAGTAATTGCTATTAATGTCTTGGGTAATGTGATACTTGGCAATTGTTGTGCTCATGATTAAGCTCTTGCATCATATGCTTTGCACCCATTAATGAAGAAATACATAGAGCATGCTAAAATTTGGTTTGCATATTTGGTTTCTCTAAGGTCTAGATAATTTCTAGTATTGAGTTTGAACAACAAGGAAGACGGTGTAGAGTCTTATAATGTTTTCAATATGTCTTTTATGTGAGTTTTGCTGCACCGGTTCATCCTTGTGTTTGTTTCAAATAAGCCTTGCTAGCCTAAACCTTGTATCGAGAGGGAATACTTCTCATGCATCCAAAATACTTGAGCCAACCACTATGCCATTTGTGTCTACCATACCTACCTACTACATGGTATTTTCCGCCATTCCAAAGTAAATTGCTTGAGTGCTACCTTTAAAATTCCATCATTCACCTTTGCAATATATAGCTCATGGGACAAATAGCTTAAAAACTATTGTGGTATTGAATATGTAATTATGCACTTTATCTCTTATTAAGTTGCTTGTTGTGCGATAACCATGTTCACTGGGGACGCCATCAACTATTCATTGTTGAATTTCATGTGAGTTGCTATGTATGTCCGTCTTGTCTGAAGTAAGAGAGATCTACCACCTTATGATTAAGCATGCATATTGTTAGAGAAGAACATTGGGCCGCTAACTAAAGCCATGATCCATGGTGGAAGTTTCAGTTTTGGACATATATCCTCAAATCTCAAATGAGAAAATTATTGTTACATGCTTATGCATAAAAGAGGAGTCCATTATCTGTTGTCTATGTTGTCCCGGTATGGATGTCTAAGTTGAAGAATAATCAATAGCGAGAAATCCAATGCGAGCTTTCTCCTTAGACCTTTGTACAGGCGGCATAGAGGTACCCCTTTGTGACACTTGGTAAAAACATGTGCATTGTGATGATCCGGTAGTCCAAGCTAATTAGGACAAGGTGCGGGCACTATTAGTACACTATGCATGAGGCTTGCAACTTATAAGATATAATTTACATGATGCATATGCTTTATTACTACCGTTGACAAAATTGTTTCATGTTTTCAAAATCAAAGCTCTAGCACAAATATAGCAATCGATGCTTTTCCTCTATGGAGGACCATTCTTTTACTTTCAATGTTGAGTCAGTTCACCTATTTCTCTCCACCTCAAGAAGCAAACACTTGTGTGAACTGTGCATTGATTCCTACATACTTGCTTATTGCACTTATTATATTACTCTATGTTGACAATATCCATGAGATATATATGTTACAAGTTGAAAGCAACCGCTGAAACTTAATCTTCTTTTGTGTTGCTTCAATGCTTTTACTTTGAATTATTGCTTTATGAGTCAACTCTTATGCAAGACTTATTGATGCTTGTCTTGAAGTGCTATTCATGAAAAGTCTTTGCTTTATGATTCACTTGTTTACTCATGTCATATACATTGTTTTGATCGCTGCATTCACTACATATGCTTTACAAATAGTATGATCAAGATTATGATGGCATGTCACTCCAGAAATTATCTGTGTTATCGTTTTACCTGCTCGGGACGAGCAGAACTAAGCTTGGGGATACTGATACGTCTCCAACGTATCGATAATTTCTTATGTTCCATGCCACATTATTGATGTTATCTACATGTTTTATGCACACTTTATGTCATATTCGTGCATTTTCTGGAACTAACCTATTAACAAGATGCCGAAGTGCCGATTCTTTTTTTTTGCTGTTTTTGGTTTCAGAAATCCTAGTAAGGAAATATTCTCGGAATTGGACGAAATCAACGCCCAGGGGCCTATTTTTCCACGAAGCTTCCAGAAGTCCGAAGACGAAACGAAGTGGGGCCACAGGGTGCCCAAACCCTAGGGCGGCGCGGCCCCCCCCCCTTGGCCGCACCGCCCTGTCATCTGGGGCCCCTGTGCCCCCTCCTGACTTGCCCTTCCGCCTACTTAAAGCCTCCGTGACGAAACCCCCAGTACCGAGGGCCACGATACGGAAAACCTTCCAGAGACGCCGCCAACGCCGATCCCATCTCGGGGATCCAGGAGATCGCCTCCGGCACCCTGCCGGAGAGGGGAATCATCTCCCGGAGGACTCTACGCCGCCATGGTCGCCTCCGGTGTGATGTGTGAGTAGTCTACCCCTGGACTATGGGTCCATAGCAGTAGCTAGATGGTTGTCTTCTCCCCATTGTGCTATCATTGTCGGATCTTGTGAGCTGCCTAACATGATCAAGATCATCTATCTGTAATTCTATATGTTGCGTTTGTTGGGATCCGATGAATAGAGAATACTTGTTATGTTGATTATCAAAGTTATATCTATGTGTTGTTTATGATCTTGCATGCTCTCCGTTATTAGTAGATGCTCTGGCCAAGTTGATGCTAGTAACTCCAAGAGGGAGTATTTATGCTCGATAGTGGGTTCATGTCTCCGTGAATCTGGAGGGGTGACAAGAACCTCTAAGGTTATGGATGTGCTGTTGCCACTAGGGATAAAACATTAGTGCTATGTTCAAGGATGTAGTCACTAGTTACATTACGCGCAATACTTAATGCCAGTGTCTGTTGTTAGCAACTTAATACTGGAGGGGGTTCGGATGATAACCTGAAGGTGGACTTTTTAGGCATAGATGCAGTTGGATGGCGGTCTATGTACTTTGTCGTAATGCCCAATTAAATCTCACTATACTCATCATGATATGTATGTGCATGGTCATGCTCTCTTTATTTGTCAATTGCCCAACTGTAATTTGTTCACCCAACATGCTGTTCGTCTTATGGGAGAGACACCTCTAGTGAACTGTGGACCCCGGTCCAATTCTCTTTACTGAAATACAATCTACTGCAATACTTGTTCTACTGTTTTCTGCAAACAATCATCTTCCACACAATACGGTTAATCCTTTGTTACAGCAAGCCGGTGAGATTGACAACCTCACTGTTTCGTTGGGGCAAAGTACTTTGGTTGTGTTGTGCAGGTTCCACGTTGGCGCCGGAATCCCTGGTGTTGCGCCGCACTACATCCCGCCGCCATCAACCTTCAACGTGCTTCTTGACTCCTACTGGTTCGATAAACCTTGGTTTCTTACTGAGGGAAACTTGCTGCTGTACGCATCACACCTTCCACTTGGGGTTCCCAACGAGCGTGTGCTTTACGCGTCATCAGGAAGTAAAACCCAATTTATTGATTCGACACAAGGGGAGACAAATAATACTTGAAAGCCTTAACAACGGAGTTGTCAATTCAGCTGCACCTGGAAACAGACTTGCTCGCAAGAGTTTATCAGTAGTAACAGTTTTATAGCAGTAGCAGTGGTGAAATAACAGCAGCAGTGGAACAAAGACAGCAGTAGTGATTATAGTAAACAACAGGATTAAAATACTGTAGGCACATGGATGGATGACGGACGTTGCATGGATGAGAGAAACTCATGTAACAATCAAAGCAGGGCATTTGCAGATAATAATAAAACGGTGTCCAAGTACTAAGCAATCCATAGGCATGTGTTCCGTATATAGTCGTACGTGCTAGCAATGAGAAACTTGCACAACATCTTTTGTCCTACCAGCCGGGCCTCTAGGGAATCTACTGGATATTAAGGTACTCCTTTTAATAAAGTACCGGAGCAAAGCATTAACACTCCGTGAACACATGTGATCCTCACATCACTGCCTTCCCCTCCGGTTGTCCCAATTTCTGTCACTTTGGGGCCTCGGGTTCCGGACAGCGACATGTGTATACAACTTGCAGGTAAGATCATAAAACAATGCATATCATCATGAAACAATAACATGTTCAGATCTGAGATCATGGCACTCGGGCCCTAGTGACAAGCATTAAGCATAACAAGTTGCAACAATATCATCAAAGTACCAATTACGGACACTAGGCACTATGCCCTAACAATCTTATGCTATTACATGACCAATCTCATCCAATCCCTACCATCCCCTTCAGCCTACAGCGGGGGAATTACTCACACATGGACGGGGGAAACATTGCAGGTCGATGGAGAAGCGTCGGTGGTGGCGATGGCGATGATCTCCTCCAATTCCCCGTCCCGGCGGAGTGCCAGAACGGAGTTTCTGGTCCCGAGACGGAGTTTCGCGATGTGGCGGCGTTCTGGAGGGTTTCTGGCGACTTCAACTTCTCTCCCATGTTTTTTATGTCGAAACCCCTTAAGTAGTCCAGAGGAGGGCGTCGGAGGCCAGCCGAGGCGGCCACACAGTAGGGCGGAGCGCCCCCCTCCTGGGCCGCGCCGGCCTAGTGTGTGGGGGCCTCGGGCCTCCACCTGGCTTGCCCTTCTGGCTCCGTAATTCTTCTGGAAAAATAAGACCTTCGACATAAATTCCGAGGATATTCCTGAAAGTTGGATTTCTGCACAAAAACGAGACACCGGAGCAATTCTGCTGAAAACAGCGTTAGTCCGTGTTAGTTGTATCCAAAATACACAAATTAGAGGCAAAACAATAGCAAAAGTGTTCGGGAAAGTAGATACGTTTTGGACTTATCAACTCCCCCCAAGCTTAGCTTATTGCTTGTCCTCAAGCAATTCAGTTAACAACTGAGTGCCATAAAAGAACTTTCACGAACACATTTGCTCATATGATGTAAATATTCTCATGATATGGACAAGTACTTAGGTAATTCATAATAAGATACATGCAAATAAGATCATCTAATAGCTATGTCAATCATGGAAAGGTTCCAACAAATTAATAATAAGCATCATGAATCATGTCTATCAGCAGGATTGCAATGTTCATAAAAAGATATGATAAAGTGGTATCTCGCTTGCCCGTATATGTAAAGCAAAACATAAATGCGCGAGCACCTCTGAAGTTCATGGAAAGACTAGAAATAGAGATTGTCAAAGATAAAAGCATCAAAGTTATACCACAGTCAATCACATTTTGGGACAAGCATATTATACTAAGAATGACAGTTGTGCTCTCAAGAAAGTACTCAAAGAAAGGATGGTGACACAACATGAAACTAAAAGATTGACCCTTCGCAGAGGGAAGCAGGGATTAACATGCGCTAGAGCTTTTCATTTTTAAAACAGGAGTAAAATTATTTTGAGAGGTGTTTGTTGTTGTCAACGAATGGTAATGGGTACACCAACTACCTCGCCAACCAGACTTCCAAGAGCGGCTCCCATGAAGGATGTTATTTCTACCAGCAAGGTAGATCATCTCTCTTCTCTTTTGTTTACACACGTACTTTAGTTTTATTATGGGTGACACTCCCCCCAACCTTTGCTTACACAAGCCATGGCTAACCGAATCCTCGGGTGCCTTCCATCAATCTCATACCATGGAGGAGTGTCTATTTGCAAAATTAAGTTGCTTACTGATGAATCAGAGCAAAACGTGTGAAGAGAATTATTAATGAAGTTATTAATTGGGGCTGGGCACCCCGTTGCCAGCTCTTATTATGCAAGTCTGTCAAAAGTAAATGACAAGGTCGAAAGATAAACACCACATACTTCCTCATGAGCTATAAAACATTAACACAAATTGAGAAGCATTTTGAAGGTTTAAAGGTAGCGCATGAGAATTTACTTGGAATGGTTTGAAATGCCATGCATAGATATTTATGGTGGACACTTTGGAATAACTTGGTTTTTAGGGGTTTGGAAGCACGAGCAGCATTCCCGCCCAGTACAAGTGAAGGCTAGCAATAGACTGGGGAGCGACAATCAAGAGAGCAGTAACTGTCATAATCATGCTTGCGGCAAAATAAATTAACGGAGGCATAAAAGTGATACAAGAACTCTGAGGCAAAGTAAATCATCGAGGCTTAATTGAATTTTGTTCAGTCATATGCATGTGTGAGCATGTGCCAAGTCGATTCGAATGAATTATTCAGAGGAGGATACCACAATGTCATACCCATTTATGAATAAAACAATGCAAGCAAACATCCATGACATGCTACTCATATTAATAAGCTGGAGCTAATCATGAGAGATCATGAACTACTAGACTTTCTTAAATGACATATACCTCACATGAACCAACTAAACATGCTCACATAGATGAGTATATGTACAAAAATGAAAACAAATAGAGTTCATACCAGCCTCTCACCACAATCGAATTGTCGTAGATCGTCATTATTGCCTTTCACTTGTGTAGCTTGAATAATATGGAATGAAAACCATGCTCCAGCCACCGAAGACCATTGAACTCCAAAATGAACTTTACAAAACCAAAGAAGAACAGAAAATATTTTTGGTGTTTTCGAATTGGAATCAAGAACAAAAGGAAACAAGCAAACAAAGTAAAATCTTTTTGGATTTTCTTATAGCAAACCAACGATAGCAAATAAAGCAAAATAAATGCAAGAAACCAAAATAAACAAATAGTGAAGAGAAACAACATAAATATTTTTGGTCTTTTTGTGTTTTAGGAAAGAAACAAAGCAAAAACTAGAAAATGAAAACTAGAAGAGTCACATAAACACAAAGCAGCAGGAATTCGTCAAACTTGACAGCAGTACACTAATCGATTTTTAAGAAATTCTTCCGCTGCCCATATCAAAAAGTGTTCAACTAATGAAAGTCAGATAACAACCTGGGGAACATGCACAAATATTGGCTTTGCAAAATAACGTTCTGGCTATTTTTGAGATTTTTTTTGGTATCAGTCCAGAATCTGTTTTCAGGCAGCACTTCGCCAAATATCTCCCTCTTATTAGAAAACCACTTAAAGAAACTAAACAAGTATATACAAGTATCCAGCAACTATAATATGCAAAGAATGAGTGATGCCGGTATACTTCCCCCTAAGCTTAGGCTTTTGACTCTTCTTGATCACATTATATCACCCTTCTCTCTTGACCCTTGAAAACTTCTGGCACACCAAACTTCTCATAAATTTCATTAGAGGGGTTAGTACTCAAAAACTTTAATCCACTTTAGTCCTATAGTGACACATTGCAAGAACTCAATAAAACATTAGCTACAGATCTCCACGTCTAGAAAGCCTTACTTAAAGTCCACAAGAGACAATGCAAAAAAAAAAACAGAGACATAATTTGCCAAAACAGGACAGTCAGTAAAGCCGAATTTTTTTTGAGGTACTTCCGTTGCTCAAATCAGAAAACTCAAAACTAATGAAAGTTGCGTACATATCTGAGGATCACACGTGAATTTTTACAGAATTTTTAGATTCTCCTACAGAGATAAAAACTCAAATTCGTGACAGCTAAAAATCTGTTTCTGCGCAGAAATCCAAATCTGGCATCAACTTTCTATTAGAGACTTTACTTGGCACAATAATGCAATAAAGTAAAAATACAAAGGTATTGCTACAGAAAGTAAACAAGTGTGGAGTAAGAAAGAAATGTTGTTTACCTCCTCTATGCATATAAAAGGTATTTGTTAACAAGGTTGATCAAGTCTTGCCACCAAATAAATTTTACATAGCATAAGAAGAAATAAACCTCAAATCAATCATGTTACCTTTAATTGTATTGATATGGATCCAATCATAAGATTTTGATATCCTTCTTTAGGCTCATATATAGGACAATCAATAGCTCCAACTTTGATAGTTCTCACATTAGAAATGGTATTAACTCCACATACTTTATCAATCCTCTTGGGAAAATAAACGGTATGGTCCTTATCATCGACATTGAAAGTAACTTTTCCTTTATTGCAATCAATAACAGCCCCTGCGGTGTTAAGAAAAGTTCTCCCAAGAATAATAGACATATTATCATCTTCAGGCATTTCCAACACAACAAAATCAGTTAATATCAAGCAGTTATTAGTAACTTGAACAGGAACATCCTCACATATACCAACAGGAATAGCAGTAGATTTATCAGCCATTTGCAAGGATATATCAGTAGGTATCAACTTATCTAAATAAAGTCTCTTATAAAGAGAAAAAGGCATAACACTAACACCCGCTCCCAAATCACATAGAGCAGTTCTAACATAATTATTCTTAATAGAATAAGGAATAGTAGGTATACCTGGGTCGCCCAACTTCTTTGGAACTTTGCCATTGAAAGAGTAATTAGCAAGCATAGTGAAAATCTCCTCATTAGGAATTTTCCTTTTGTTAGAGACAATATCTTTCATATACTTTGAATAAGGAGGCAATTTAATAGCATCAGTCAAAGGGATTTGCAAGAATAGAGGTTTCATCTAATCACAAAATTTATTATAATGTTCTTCTTCCTTTGATTTTAGTTTCTTAGCAGGAAAAGGCATTTGCTTTTGTACCCATGGTTCTCTTTCATTACCATGTTTCTTAGCAATAAAATCTTATTTAGTATACTTTTTATTTTTAGCATGCTTTTCAGGTTCATCTTCAACTTCTTCTTTATCAGAAGCATCATTCTTATCATTATCTTTATCATGTTCATTACCACTTTCAGTTTCAGCATCAGAAATAGAAATACTATTAGGATCATTAACAGGTTCAGAGGATTCTACAACATTTTTATGTTTCTTCTTCTTTTTCTTAGAAGGAGCACTAGTTTCAATTCGTTGAGAATCTTGTTCAACTCTTTTGGGATGCCCTTCAGGATATAGAGGATCCTGGGTAGAAACGCTGCCTCTAGTTGCTACTTCATAAGCATGTTTTTCTTTAGAATTATTTTTTAACAAGTCATTTTGCACTTTAGTGAGTTGATCAATTTGAGTTTGAACCATTTGAAAATGTTTAACAAGCATCTTAACATCATTGGAGGTTCTCTCCACAATATCATGCAAACTGCTAATAGCTTGAGAATTTTCCATTAGATGATTCTCTACTCTCATATTAAAATTTTCTTGCTTAATAATATAATTGTCAAACTCATCTAAGCATTGAGCAGGAGGTTTTGAATACGGAATATCTTCCCTAGTAAAGCGTTGAAGAGAATTTACCTCAATCATGGATGAAGGGGGAATTATCTCGCATAAATCTTCTATGGGAGGTAAGTTCTTCACATCTTCAGATTTAATACCTTTCTCCTTAAGAGATTTCTTGGCTTCCCTCATATCTTCATCATTTAATTTTATTAAACCCCTCTTCTTCAATATCGGCGTCGGAGTTGGTTCAGGTGTAGCCCAATCATCGTGATTCCGGCCTATTTTAGCCAATAATTCTTCAACTTCGTCTGGAGTTCTTTTCCTGAAAACACAACCAGCACAACTATCCAAATATGCTCTAGACTCAACGGTTAGTCCACTATAAAATATATCAAGTAAATCATGCTTTTCCAAATCATGTCCAGGTCGAGCTCTGATACGTCTCCGACGTATCGATAATTTCTTATGTTCCATGCCACATTATTGATGATATCTACATGTTTTATGCATACTTTATGTCATATTTATGCATTTTCCGGCACTAACCTATTAACGAGATGCCGAAGAGCCAGTTGCTGTTTTCTGCTGTTTTTGGTTTCAGAAATCCTAGTAAGGAAATATTCTCGGAATTGGACGAAATCAACGCCCAGGGGCCTATTTTGCCACTAAGCTTCCAGAAGACCGAAGGGAAGACGAAGTGGGGCCACGGGGCGCCGCCACACTAGGGCGGCGCGGCCCAGGGGGGGCCCGCGCGGCCCTAGCGTGTGGGGCCCCCGTGTGGCCCCCTGACCTGCCCTTCCGCCTACATATAGTCTTCATCGCGAAACCCCCAGTACCGAGAGCCACGATACGGAAAACCTTCCAGAGACGCCGCCGCTGCCAATCCCATCTCGGGGGATTCAGGAGATCGCCTCCGGCACCCTGCCAGCGAGGGGAATCATCACCGGAGGACTCTTCACCGCCATGGTCGCCTCCGGAGTGATGAGTGAGTAGTTCACCCCTGGACTATGGGTCCATAGCAGTAGCTAGATGGTTGTCTTCTCCTCATTATGCTTCATTGTCGGGTCTTGTGAGCTGCCTAACATGATCAAGATCATCTATCTGTAATGCTATATGTTGTGTTTGTTGGGATCCGATGGATAGAGAATACTATATTATGTTGATTATCAATCTATTACCTATGTGTTGTTTATGATCTTGCATGCTCTCCGTTATTAGTAGAGGCTCTGGCCAAGTTTTTACTCTTAACTCCAAGAGGGAGTATTTATGCTCGATAGTGGGTTCATGCCTCCATTAAATCTGGGACAGTGACAGAAAGTTCTAAGGTTGTGGATGTGCTGTTGCCACTAGGGATAAAACATTGATGCTATGTCCGAGGATGTAGTTATTGATTACATTACGCACCATACTTAATGCAATTGTCTGTTATTTGCAACTTAATACTAGAAGGGGTTCGGATGATAACCTGAAGGTGGACTTTTTAGGCATAGATGCATGCTGGATAGCGGTCTATGTACTTTGTCGTAATGCCCAATTAAATCTCACAATACTCATCATATCATGTATGTGCATTGTCATGCCCTCTCTATTTGTCAATTGCCCAACTGTAATTTGTTCACCCAACATGCTATTTATCTTATGGGAGAGACACCACTAGTGAACTGTGGACCCCGGTCCATTCTTAACATCGATACAATCTACTGCAATACTTGTTCTACTGTTTTCTGCAAACAATCATCATCCACACTATACATCTAATCCTTTGTTACAGCAAGCCGGTGAGATTGACAACCTCACTGTTTCGTTGGGGCAAAGTACTTTGGTTGTGTTGTGCAGGTTCCACGTTGGCACCGGAATCCCTGGTGTTGCGCCGCACTACATCTCGCCGCCATCAACCTTCAACGTGCTTCTTGGCTCCTACTGGTTCGATAAACCTTGGTTTCTTACTGAGGGAAAACTTGCCGCTGTACGCATCACACCTTCCTCTTGGGCTTCCCAACGGTCGCGTGCTGTACACGTATCAAGACTGTTTTCTGGCGCCGTTGCCGGGGACCTGAAGAAAAGTTACACCACAGAGATCTCTAACTCCCACGTCAACTTTGCGCCAGCAACTGTTTTCTGGCGCCGTTGCCGGGGAGATCAAGACACGCCGCAAGGGGAGTCTCCACATCCCAATCTCTTTACTTTGTTTTTGTCTTGCTTTATTTTATTTACTACTTTGTTTGCTGCACTAAATCAAAACACAAAAAAATTAGTTGCTAGTTTTACTTTATTTGCTATCTTGCACTCTATATCAAAAACACAAAAAAAATTAGTTACTTGCATTTTACTTTTGTTACCATGTCTAGTTCTGCACTTGTTACTTCTTCACCTGAAGAATTAGTCTTCACTTTTATACAAGGGGATGAGGAGAGTTTTAAAGATGCTTGGTCCAGAATTTTTACTTCTTATCGT
Organism: Lolium perenne; assembly: GCF_019359855.2. Taxonomy (NCBI): domain Eukaryota; kingdom Viridiplantae; phylum Streptophyta; class Magnoliopsida; order Poales; family Poaceae; genus Lolium; species Lolium perenne. The sequence continues at coordinate 272,154,251 of NC_067245.2, forward strand.
AAAGCTGAACCTCAAATGACTCTAAGTTTGCTCCTTAGTAACTTTTATTTTGGTCTTATGATTCGCTATAGATATGCCTTGGATGCTTTAGTGGGAGGAGATTTCCTTCATTGCAATGGGGATCAATCTTTTAATGCCATAAAGAAGTTGGTTGCATCACATGATTCAGCTAACAACTTTGATTCAGCCCTTATTAGCATTTATAATAGATTAAACACTCTTGAGACAAGTGCATCTCGCTTGAATGACAACTATCGCTATGTTCGTAACCGTCTTGAACAAGTTTTAGTGAACTCTGAACCTTCATTATGGGATCCTACTATTAAAATTGTTATTGGTGATCAAACTCTTCATGCCAATTGTGATATTATGTCTGAATTTTGCCTTATGCCTAAGAGTATTCATGAATCTTTGAAACTTTGGGGATTCGTCGAACGGGGAGAAGGAGTAACTCTTATTGATAACTCTGTTATAATCTCTAAGGGAATAGCCACAGGTGTGCATACAACCATTCTTGGAAGAACAATATCCATTGATTATCTTGTTATTGAATGTGCAGGAACAGGACAAATCACACTCGGAAGATCCCTGCTGAAACTATTGGGAGCAGTCATAGATATGGGAGAAGGCACCCTAAAATTCACCTCTACACCGGGGGGAAGACATGTATTCCCTAAATCAAAGGGTAAGAAAAAGAACAAGAAAGGTAAGGGCAAGGCCCAAGGTAATGTTGATACACCATCTCTTGATAACACTTGATATACACTTTCCGCGCCTAGCTGAAAGGCGTTAAAGAAAAGCGCTTATGGGAGACAACCCATGTTTTTACTAAAGTACCTTTATTTTATTTTTGAGTCTTGGAAGTTGTTACTACTGTATCAACCTCTCTTTATCTTAGTTGTGTGCATTGTTGTGCCAAGTAAAGTCGTTGATAGTAAGGTTCATACTAGATTTAGATTACTGCGCAGAAATAGATTTCTTTGCTGTCACGAATCTGGGACTAATTCTCTGTAGGTAACTCAGAAAATTATGCCAATTTACGTGAGTGATCCTCATATACTTACGCAACTTTCATTCAATTTGAGCATTTTCATTTGAGCAAGTCTGGTGCCTCAATAAAATTCGTCTTTACGAACTGTTCTGTTTTGACAGATTCTGCCTTTTATTTCGCATTGCCTGTTTTCCTATGCTTGATGGATTTTTCGATTCCATTAACTTTCAGTAGCTTTGTGCAATGTCCAGAAGTGTTAAGAATGATTGTGTCACCTCTGAACATGTAAATTTTAATTGTGCACTAACCCTCTAATGAGTTGTTTTGAGTTTGGTGTGGAGGAAGTTTTCAAGGATCAAGAGAGGGAGATGATACAACATGATCAAGGAGAGTGAAAGCTCTAAGCTTGGGGATGCCCCGGTGGTTCACCCCTGCATATATCAATAAGACTCAAGCGTCTAAGCTTGGGGATGCCCAAGGCATCCCCTTCTTCATCGACAACATTATCAGGCTCCTCTAGTGAAACTATATTTTTATTCCATCACATCTTATGTACTTTGCTTGGAGCGTCTGTTTGTTTTTGTTTTTGTTTTGTTTGAATAAAATGGATCCTAGCATTCTTTGTGTGGGAGAGAGACACGCTCCGCTGTTGCATATGGACGAATATGTCCTTAGGCTTTACTCATAATATTCATGGCGAAAGTTTCTTCTTCGTTAAATTGTTATATGGTTGGAATCGGGAAATGATACATGTAGTAATTGCTAAAATGTCTTGGATAATGTGATACTTGGCAATTGTTGTGCTCATGTTTAATCTCTTGCATCATATACTTTGCACCCATTAATGAAGAAATACATAGAGTTTGCTAAAATTTGGTTTGCATAATTGGTCTCTCTAAGGTCTAGATAATTTCTAGTATTGAGTTTGAACAACAAGGAAGACGGTGTAGAGTCTTATAATGTTTACAATATGTCTTTTATGTGAGTTTTGCTGCACCGGTTCATCCTTGTGTTTGTTTCAAATAACCTTGCTAGCCTAAACCTTGTATCGAGAGGGAATACTTCTCATGCATCCAAAATCCTTGAGCCAACCACTATGCCATTTGTGTCCACCATACCTACCTACTACATGGTATTTCTCCGCCATTCCAAAGTAAATTGTTTGAGTGCTACCTTTCAAATTTCTATACTTCACTTTTACAATATATAGCTCATGGGACAAATAGCCTAAAAACTATTGTGGTATTGAATATGTACTTATGCACTTTATCTCTTATTAAGTTGCTTGTTGTGCGATAACCATGTTCCTGGGGACGCCATCAACTACTCTTTGTTGAATATCATGTGAGTTGCTATGCATGTTCGTCTTGTCTGAAGTAAGGGAGATTTACCACTAAAATGGTTAGAGCATGCATAATGTTAGAGAAGAACATTGGGCCGCTAACTAAAGCCATGAATCATGGTGGAAGTTTCAGTTTTGGACAAACATCCTCAATCTCATATGAGAAAATTAATTGTTGTTACATGCTTATGCATTAAAGAGGAGTCCATTATCTGTTGTCTATGTTGTCCCGGTATGGATGTCTAAGTTGAGAATAATCAATAGCGAGAAATCCAATGCGAGCTTTCTCCTTAGACCTTTGTACATGCGGCATAGAGGTACCCCTTTGAGACACTTGGTTAAAACATATGTATTGCGATGATAATCCAGGTAATCCGAGCTAATTAGGACAAGGTGCGGGCACTATTAGTATACTATGCATGAGGCTTGCAACTTGTAAGATATAATTTACATAACACATATGCTTTATTACTACCGTTGACAAAATTGTTTCTTGTTTTCAAAACCAAAGATCTAGCACAAATATAGCAATCAATGCTTCCCTCTGCGAAGGGCCTTTCTTCTACTTTTATTGTTGAGTCAGTTCACATATTTCTCTCCATCTCAAGAAGCAAACACTTGCGTGAACTGTGCATTGATTCCTACATACTTGCATATTGCACTTGTTATATTACTTTACATTGACAATATCCACGAGATATACATGTTACAAGTTGAAAGCAACCGCTGAAACTTAATCTTCCTTTGTGTTGCTTCAATACCTCTACTTTGAATTATTGCTTTATGAGTTAACTCTTATGCAAGACTTATTGATGCTTGTCTTGAAGTACTATTCATGAAAAGTCTTTGCTATATGATTCATTTGTTTACTCATGTCATTTACATTGTTTTGATCACTGCATTCATTACATGAGCTTGCAATAGTATGATCAAGGTTATGATGGCATGTCACTCCAGAAATTATCTTTGTTATCGTTTACCTGCTCGGGACGAGCAGAAACTAAGCTTGGGGATGCTGATACGTCTCCGATGTATCGATAATTTCTTATGTTCCATGCCACATTATTGATGATATCTACATGTTTTATGCATACTTTATGTCATATTTATGCATTTTCCGGCACTAACCTATTAACGAGATGCCGAAGAGCCAGTTGCTATTTTCTGCTGTTTTTGGTTTCAGAAATCCTAGTAAGGAAATATTCTCGGAATTGGAAGAAATCAACGCCCAGGGGCCTATTTTGCCACGAAGCTTCCAGAAGACCGAAGGGAAGACGAAGTGGGGCCACGGGGCGCCGCCACACTAGGGCGGCGTGGCCCAGGGGGGGACCGCGCGGCCCTAGCGTGTGGGGCCCCCGTGTGGCCCCCTGACCTGCCCTTCCGCCTACATATAGTCTTCGTCACGAAACCCCTAGTACCGAGAGCCACGAAACGGAAAACCTTCCAGAGACGCCGCCGCCGCCAATCCCATCTCGGGGGATTCAGGAGATCGCCTCCGGCACCCTGCCGGAGAGGGGAATCATCTCCCGGAGGACTCTTCACCGCCATGGTCGCCTCCGGAGTGATGAGTGAGTAGTTCACCCCTGGACTATGGGTCCATAGCAGTAGCTAGATGGTTGTCTTCTCCTCATTATGCTTCATTGTCAGGTCTTGTGAGCTGCCTAACATGATCAAGATCATCTATCTGTAATGCTATATGTTGTGTTTGTTGGGATCCGATGGATAGAGAATACTATGTTATGTTGATTATCAATCTATCACCTATGTGTTGTTTATGATCTTGCATGCTCTCCGTTATTAGTAGAGGCTCTGGCCAAGTTTTTACTCTTAACTCCAAGAGGGAGTATTTATGCTCGATAGTGGGTTCATGCCTACATTAAATCTGGGACAGTGACAGAAAGTTCTAAGGTTGTGGATGTGCTGTTGCCACTAGGGATAAAACATTGATGCTATGTCCGAGGATGTAGTTATTGATTACATTACGCACCATACTTAATGAATTGTCTTTTGTTTGCAACTTAATACTGGAAGGGGTTCGGATGATAACCTGAAGGTGGACTTTTTAGGCATAGATGCATGCTGGATAGCAGTCTATGTACTTTGTCGTAATGCCCAATTAAATCTCACAATACTCATCATATCATGTATGTGCATTGTCATGCCCTCTCTATTTGTCAATTGCCCAACTGTAATTTGTTCACCCAACATGCTATTTATCTTATGGGAGAGACACCACTAGTGAACTGTGGACCCCGGTCCATTCTTAACATCGATACAATCTACTGCAATGCTTGTTCTACTGTTTTCTGCAAACAATCATCATCCACACTATACATCTAATCCTTTGTTACAGCAAGCCGGTGAGATTGACAACCTCACTGTTTCGTTGGGGCAAAGTACTTTGGTTGTGTTGTGCAGGTTCCACGTTGGCGCCGGAATCCCTGGTGTTGCGCCGCACTACATCTCACCGCCATCAACCTTCAAGGTGCTTCTTGGCTCCTACTGGTTCGATAAACCTTGGTTTCTTATTGAGGGAAAACTTGCCGCTGTACGCATCACACCTTCCTCTTGGGCTTCCCAACGGTCGCGTGCTGTACGCGTATCAAGACTGTTTTCTGGCGCCGTTGCCGGGGACCTGAAGAAAAGTTACACCACAGAGATCTCTAACTCCCACGTCAACTTTGCGCCAGCAAGCTCTGATAAGAGAGCAAAATCTTGCCCAAGCTTCAGGCAATTTCTCTCCATCTTCCTGGTCGAAGCTATAAATTTTCTGTAAAGCAGCATGTTGAGCACTAGCAGGAAAGTATTTCCGAAAGAAAACATCAAGCAAATCACCTGGACTATTAATAGAACCAGGAGGCAAACTATTATACCAAGTTTTAGCATCGTCCTTTAATGAGAAAGGAAAAATTTTAGCAACAAAATAAGTGCGCAACTTGACATCATCAGAAAACAAGCTACTCATAGAAGAAAGTTTATTCATGTGTTCTACAGCACTTTTTTTTCAGTACCACAAAAGGGTGTTTTCTCAACAATAGCTATATGAGATAGATCAAGAGAAAAATCATAATCCTTATCCTTAATGTTTATAGGAGATGTGGCAAATTTAGGATCAGGAGACAGTTTATATCTAACAGTATGTTGTGCCAGAAACTTTTTAATTTTTCTTGCATCAGTAATAGCATTGCATTTATCAATAAAATCATCATCAAGCTCCACATAATCCTCATCAGGATCATCACTAGAGTATTCAAGCTCAGGTGAATTAACAGGTGTAGCAGCATTTTCATTAGGAGTTTCAGCATTTTCAATTTGTCTAGACCTAGCAATTGTAGCATCTAGAAAAGATCCCAATGAACCACTATCATCAAGCACAGCAGAAACATCATCAATATTATGAGAATTTTCAAATTCAGCAGAAGTACCAGCAAGTGAAGCTTGCGGTGGTGAAACAAGTTGACTTATCATAGATGGTGAATCAAGAGCAGCAGAGGTACTCAGAGTTGTACCTTTTCTTGTAGTGGATGGTAGTGTGGCGACTTTAGAATCGCGAGATTTACCCATGATGGAGAATTTGCAGCGAACAATATCAATCCAAGTGAACTTCCAAATAAAGCTATGCTCCCCGGCAACGGCGCCAGAAAATAGTCTTGATAACACACAAGTATAGGGGATCGCAACAGTCTTCGCGGGAAGTAAAACCCAATTTATTGATTCGACACAAGGGAGACAAAGAATACTTGAAAGCCTTAATGGCGGAGTTGTCAATTCAGCTGCACCTGGAAATAGACTTGCTCGCAAGAGTTTATCAGTAGTAACAGTTTTATAGCAGTAGCAGTGGTGAAATAACAACAGCAGTGGAACAAAGACAGCAGTAGTGATTATAGTAAACAACAGGATTAAAATACTGTAGGCACAGGGATGGATGATAGGCGTTGCATGGATGAGAGAAACTCATGTAACAATCAAAGCAGGGCATTTGCAGATAATAATAAAACGTTGTCCAAGTACTAAGCAATCCATAGGCATGTGTTCCGTATATAGTCGTACGTGCTCGCAATGAGAAACTTGCACAACATCTTTTGTCCTACCAGCCGGTGGCAGCCGGGCCTCTAGGGAATCTACTGGATATTAAGGTACTCCTTTTAATAAAGTACTGGAGCAAAGCATTAACACTCCGTGAACACATGTGATCCTCACATCACTGCCTTCCCCTCCGGTTGTCCCAATTTCTGTCACTTTGGGGCCTCGGGTTCCGGACAGCGACATGTGTATACAACTTGCAGGTAAGATCATAAAACAATGCATATCATAATGAAACAATAACATGTTCAGATCTGAGATCATGGCACTCGGGCCCTAGTGACAAGCATTAAGCATAACAAGTTACAACAATATCATCAAAGTACCAATTACGGACACTAGGCACTATGCCCTAACAATCTTATGCTATTACATGACCAATCTCATCCAATCCCTACCATCCCCTTCAGCCTACAGCGGGGGAATTACTCACACATGGACGGGGGAAACATTGCTGGTCGATGGAGAAGCGTCGGTGGTGGCGATGGCGATGATCTCCTCCAATTCCCCGTCCCGGCGGATTGCCAGAACGGAGTTTCTGGTCCCGAGACGGAGTTTCGTGATGTGGCGGCGTTCTGGAGGGTTTCTGGCGACTTCGACTTCTCTCCCGTGTTTTTTAGGTCGAAACCCCTTAAGTAGTCCAGATGAGGGCGTCGGAGGCCAGCCGAGGCGGCCACACAGTAGGGCGGCGCGCCCCCCTCCTGGGCCACGCCAGCCTAGTGTGTGGGGGCCTTGGGCCTCCACCTGGCTTGCCCTTCTGGCTCCGTAATTCTTCTGGAAAAATAAGACCTTCGACATAAATTCCGGGGAGTTTCCTGAAAGTTGGATTTCTGCACAAAAACGAGGCACCAGAGCAATTCTGCTGAAAACAACGTTAGTCCATGTTAGTTGTATCCAAAATACACAAATTAGAGGCAAAACAATAGCAAAAGTGTTCGGGAAAGTAGATACGTTTTGGACGTATCAAGCGCCCGCATCCGCCGCCGCCTCCAGCCACCCGCCGTGGCCACCCTAGGCCGCCGAACACCGCGCCGCCACCACCAATCGCACCACCGTGTTGCGCCTCCCCCCGTAGCCACCTCCGCCGCCTCCGGGAACCGCCGTAGCCGCTGCCGTCACCTACCGAGCCGCCCCGCCGCCCCGTCGACGCTGGCCAGGTAAGCCCAGGCTTTTTTCTTTTTATTTGTTTTCTTTTTTTGTTCATCCGTTAGATCTAGATCGTGCGGCCTAGAATAGGATCATTACCGAACCGATATCAGCGAATCAGATCGCGCCGCGTGGCGATCCAGTCAGCGCGCCGGTCAAATCTGGTCAAACAGTGTTTAAATTCGATTTTGAATCTCAGATTTGTAGTAGAACTTGTAAATTCAATATAAAATCAACCACTGAGCCAAATTTTACAAATTTTATATTTTCGGAAAGCTTACAATTTGTAGTACACGTTTATGCAATAATATGGTATAGGTACTGTGTTAGATTTCGCATTTAAATTCAAATAGAGAAATTGACTAGTTTACACTATAAAAATTGTATAAATTAATCTACTGGCCCAAATTTTATGATTTTGTATTTTCTGGAATCCTCAGAATATGTACTAAAACACGGAATAAAAATTGTACAACTTTGATACGTGCACAAACTTGCTTTAATAAAATCTATTCAAATCAGTAATTCGAGGATAATTCAAATTCTATAAATCGTTTTCAAATAATTCCAATTGCCCTATTCTTGTGTTACTGTAACCTATCCAGGGAAGTTAAATTCATATTTTTACTAAACATAATGCCTGCGGTAGCTAATTAATAAGGTTGTATATGATAAGTAGATACCAAATTAATGTTTTTCTAAATCGAATTAAATGTCCAGAAGACCTTATTAACATTGCACATATCAGAGAACACATAATGCAACACTTACACACTACCTCTCTTGTGAAGTTAAATTGTTGCATAGCATGCATGCATACATGTCTATGATTGTTCATATCGAATATTTGTTTATTTTTATTGTGCTTGTTTGAATAGATTGTGGAGATCAAGGTGGTTCTTGTGATTGCTGTGATTGTGCGGGTTGCTTTGATCAAGGCAAGCGATACTCAATTTCCTACCTATTTTGTTATGCATTAGTGTTTTTCAACTAGTATGCATGGCAGGATTTTGTTTACGAAAATTATGCTATGCTTATCAATCCTAGTAGTGTGTAGCCACCCTTGAACCATTGCTAGTATTCTTAGTATGCCTAGCAATAAAAAAATGCCACTCCTGATTTCGATTAATCTGGATTGTGAGTATTGAGAATTAAAATTAACAACTTTAATGGATCACCTGGGTGGATTGGTTGTGTGGTGGGCGGCTGCTCAGGGCTCCGCCCCTGGAGTAACCAGTGGCAGGTGAGTACCTGAGAGTGCGCATTTGAATAGTGGTTGCCCTAGACTGCACCTCTGGTTTTCACCAGGGGATCGTGCGAGGGTTTATTATCTTTAATGATTTTAAGCCTGTGGGTTTCACTTGTGGATGGCCACACAAGATTAAAGAGATTACTATGTCGTCCATATTTTAGATAGCTTCCAGTGCAGCCTTATGGTATTATGGGCTCAGCCGGGATTAAGTAAGTTGTGAGGTCCAACTTGTTTGATAGACATGAAGATGTGGATTGCAACCAAATGGGTACGAGTCTATGCTAGTATGGTTGAAACCTCCTTCTGAAAGATCTTGTCTCATTCTTATCCTGGGAAGGGTGGGTCGTAAGGAGAAAGTGCACAACCTCTCGAGAGTAAACCTAAGATCTTAGTCGTGTCCCCGGTTACGGATAATTTGAGCTTTCTAGGCAGGGAATGTACGGAAGAATCTCATCACCTTTTCTGAATAAGTTAAAATTTGAGTAGCAACTGTCGGATAGTACATGGGAGATGTAACCATGATACTATTTATGACATCATTATGAGTTTTGTAAAATGTTTTGTTTTAAATAAAATGTAGGATAAAATTGTCTTTATGCAAATTTGCCTAAACTCCACTTGCCAAATATCATGTAGATAGTCTTGCCCAAAATAGCCACCATATAAGTGTCATTTGCCAGTACATCATTGTACTGACCTCTATTCGTGGGGCTGCATATTCAAACGTGCAGGTTCGTCTGAGGAGGATTACTAGGTAGGATCTCGAGTCTACATTCCAACATGTCTGCCTGTGGCGCATGAAGACAATGGAGGCTCATTGAAGTTATTTTTCCGTTGTGTTTGCTTTGAACATTTATATCTGAGCTAGTCTATTTGACTATGCAATTTGTAAGACATTATTTTATCTCCTGAGGACCTACGTTGTAGTAAATTTGATACTATTGCTATGATTACTACATTTGAAATGTGTGTGCTACCAGTGATCCCGAGAATAGCACTATACACAGGTATCTTGCCTTTATTTAAAAAGGTAGGGTGCTACAAAATGGTATCAGAGCATAGTGTTGCCTGTAGGATCGAGACCCTAGGATTTGGAAAACCATAGGATACAAACTTGTTTAAAATGATAATTGTGAAAATTTTAATTCTTCACTTATCTATTCATTTTGATCCTTTTCTGATCTGGTCTTCTCTTATAAATTTTAGATGGCCGACTACGACGAGACGCTTGCTGCTGGAGACGAGCCTTTCTTCCTCAGCAACATATTGTTTGATATGTCAGCAGCAGTTGGGATAGCACCTCCGATCATCCAGGGCAGGCAGCTGTACAAGGAGCGTGATACAGAGGCATGGTTGATCAAGACTTTATTCCGGGAAGTGATGATGACCCTGATGATCCGAGCATGACGTATTCTGAGGTCTACCCTGATTGGATGAATTCAGTGGAGATCGCCATCCAGGGCGCCATCGCCCGCATCCGCCACAAGTTCCATCGTATGATCCCTTCGACGTCGCCTTACTATCACTTCGGTGAGCGTTCAGAAGATGGTACCCCACTCCGCCGCACCGGTACTCGGAATAACTCGGTGTGTCACACTTATATGACCGAGATGGTAACTTCATTTAGCTCCGAGATGCTGCTGAAGAGGCAAACCGCCTTGGTGGGTGAAGCCAGGGAGGCGCTCCAATATGCCAACGTCATAAATATGCAGATGGAAGCAGCTCTGTTGGTCGTAGATGATAAGAGACTGGCGCTAGAAGAGCGCATCGCCCTTCTGGAGGATCCAATGAAGCTGGAAGAGAAGGTGATCATTAGCGACAACTGGGCGAGGACAATCCAGAAGACACTAACGCTGATGCTGGAGAACATGGCCGTTGAAACTAAGGAGAAGGATGAGATGAAGAAGGAGAATGACGCTATGAAGATGGAGAACAAGCTTCTGAAGGAAACGGTTGAAGAACTCTCGGCCGGGAAGGAGGAAGAAGATCCTCAAGAGAGGCTCATGCTTAACTCTGGTGGTGAATTAGAGCCAGTTGTGGAAGAGAAGAAGAAGAAGAACAAGAAGAATAGGAAGACTAGCCAGGAGTCTTACCCCTTAGCATGCTATGGAGCGATCAAGAGACGTTAGAAGATCCCTTTAGATTTCTAGGTTTTATTTTTCGTTACGTTTTTCTTTGTATTGTCCTACTATCTGATGTAAGGCAGTACTAGCTATCTTAGTCGTATTTTCGAATCTCGATAAGTTTTGAGTAAAAGTTTGAATTTATGGTTTTCAATGTTTCTGTTTGATTGTGTGACTTGCGTGTGCATGGGTAGGAAATTTTACTTCCTAGATCTGTCTATCTTGTTTCTTATCTATGCTAAAACTGTATCAGATGCCGCCAAAACGTGACCCAACTCAAGATGCACTGAATCAGATGATGACAACTCAGGCACAGCTCATGATGACCCAGTTCATCCAAACCACCCAGAACAACAACAATAATCCACCGCCACCACCACCACCACCTCCACCCCAGTGGATAGACTCGCCAGATTTCTGAGACTCCAACCAGCTAAGTTCTCCAGTGCCACTGAACCCATTGTAGCTGATGACTGGCTTCGTTCTGTCAGCAAGGACTTAGTCACCTGTGAGTGCACGGAGGCTGAGAAGATTAGGTTCACCGCTCACCTGCTGGAAGGACCTGCTGCGATGTGGTGGGAGACTTATCAACTCACCCATCCTATAGATGACTTAGACTGGGAAACCTTCAAGGAGGGATTCCGTACTGCCCATATCTCCTCGGGCATTATGAACCTCAAGAGGGATGAATTCCGAAGTCTGAGACAGGGAGGAAGGACTCTGAAGGAATACATGGATGACTTTTGTGCTTTGGCAAGGTATGCCCCAGAAGACATTGACACTGATGCTAAGAGAAAGGAGAAGGTCCTAAATGGACTTAAAGGTGAACTGAAGATTCCATTGACTGTAGCTTACGCACCCAGTTACCAGTCCCTACTTGATCAAGCCATCACCCTGGACAATAATATCAAGAAGGAAGAGAATAACAAGAGGAAGTTCAGCAATAAGACCCACAGTGAGCCATTCCCCAAGAAGCACCATTCTCATGAGGGAAGTGGAAGTCACGGCTCACACAAGCATAATGGTCATTTCAGCAAGGGGAATGGCAACAATCACAATGGACATAAGTTCAATGGAGGATTCAGGGGAAACCATTCCAATGGTAACCACAATGGAAACAATGGCCAGCACCGTCACAAATCATAAAACATGAGAGAGTTGTCCACTATCACATGCTTCAAGTGTAAGAAGACTGGACACTTTTCCTCTAACTGTCCGGAGAATAAGCCTGTTGAAGCCACTAAACCCAATCCATTCCAGAAGGGACAGGCGAACCACCTCAATGTGGAGGAAGTGATGAATGAACCTGACGCTGTGATGGGTATGTTTCCACTCAACTCATTTACAACATTAGTCTTATTCGATACTGGTGCATCACATTCATTCATAGCAAGAGCTTTTGTGAATAAAAATGGAATAACCACTGAATCTATAGGAAAGATAATCAAAGTAAGTTCCCCTGGTGGAGAGATGATAGTTAAATCGGGATGCCGAGATTTGGTTTTAGAGATTGGCCCCTATAAATTCCCCGCTCACTTAGTAATCCTAGAATCACAAGGTTTGGATGTTATTTTGGGGATGGACTGGATGACAACCCATAGAGGTGTCATAGATTGTGTGAGTAAATCAATCGCTCTCACAACCCCCGAGGGGAAAAGAATTAGGTACAAATCCCAATTGGACCTTGGAGACCTAAGGCTAAACAATCTTAAGGGGGTTAGCCTAGATCAGGTACCCATAATCAAGGAACACCCTGATGTTTTTCCTGAGGAGCTACCAGGAATGCCTCCTGATATAGATGTGGAATTCCTTATAGAACTGCTTCCAGGCACAGGCCCTATAGAAAAAATACCCTACCCCATGTCTACAGATGAGTTGAAGGAGCTCAAGAAATAGCTGAAGGAGCAGTTAGGAAAAGGTTTCATTAGGGAGAGTTCGTCTCCGTGGGGAGCGCCTGTTCTGTTTGTTGAGAAGAAGGACAAGAGCCAGCGTTTGGTTATGGATTACCGTTCGCTAAATGAAGTTACCATCAATAACAAATACCCCCTACCTAGAATCAATGATCTTTTCGATCAGTTGGTTGGAGCTAGTGTGTTTTCCAAGATCGACCTTCGGTCTGGATATTTTCAGCTCAAGATTAGAGAGCATGACATCCCCAAGACAGCCTTTGTCACTAGATATGGTTCGTATGAGTATACGGTGATGCCCTTCGGCTTAACCAATGCACCTTCATACTTCATGAATATGATGAACAAAGTGTTCATGGAATTCCTCGACAAGTTTGTCGTACTCTTCATTGACGACATACTTATCTATTCCAAGAGCAAAGAGGAACATGAGAAACACCTTCGCCTAATATTGGAGAAACTCCGAGAACATCAGCTATATGCCAAGTTTAGTAAATGCGAATTCTGGCTCAGTGAAGTAGGATTTCTTGGACACATTATATCCAAGGAAGGGATTGCGGTTGATCCGTCCAAGGTTGCAGCTGTGACGGAATGGGAACCACCCAAAAATGTCGGAGAAATTCATAACTTCTTGGGATTAGCAGGCTACTATAGGAGATTGATATGTCTCAAACGTATCTATAATTTCTTATGTTCCATGCTAGTTTTATGACAATACTCACATATTTTATATACACTTTATATCATTTATACGCATTTTCTGGCACTAACCTATTAACAAGATGCCGAAGCGCCAGTTCCTGTTTTTTTGCTGTCTTTGGTTTCAGAAATCTTACACAGGAAATATTCTTGGAATTGGACGAAACAAAATCCCAGGGTCTTATTTTCCACTGAGCTTTCCAGAAGACCGAAGGAGATACGAAGTGGGGCCACGAGGTGGCGACACCACAAGGCGGCGCGGCCAAGGAGGGGCCTGCGCCGCCCTATGGTGTGGGCCCCTCGTGAGTCCTCCGACTCTGCCCTTCCGCCTATTTATTCCCTCCGTCGCGAAAACCCTATTACCGAGAGCCACGGTACGAGAAAACATACTGAGACGCCGCCGCCGCCAATCCCATCTCGGGGGATTCAGGAGATCGCCTCCGGCACCCTGCCGGAGAGGGGAATCATCACCCGGAGGACTCTACATCACCATGATCGCCTCCGGACTGATGTGTGAGTAGTTCATCCTTGGACTATGGGTCCATAGCAGTAGCTAGATGGTTGTCTTCTCCTCATGTGCTATCATGTTAGATCTTGTGAGCTGCCTATCATGATCAAGATCATCTATTTATAATGCTACATGTTGTGTTTGTTGGGATCCGATGAATATGGAAGGACGCGTCTAGCCAGCAAATGCTGGCTCGTTAGTCGCTTCCAGCCCTCTGTCCAAAAATAGAAAGTACTCAAACCCACCGATCTGAAACAAGGAACCACTCGGGTGCTAGTTTGGCAGATAGAGAGATAGAGACTACGTGCATTTAATGTCAAGCGATTTTTTTTAAAAGTCATAACTTTCAAACCATTTGTCCAAATTGCGATCCGTTTTCATCATTGGACCTCTCGCGACGAGATCTTCAAAACTAGATCCCATTTGTATATATTTCGACAAATTTTTTTTTTCGAAAACTAATTCAGTTGTTCCAAAGAAGCAACTCTAGTATTATGGCGAAGCAATTTCGTACAAAGATTTAGTTACACTATTTTTTTGTATATTTTGTACCAACTTCATTTTTAAGATACTTAGTTAGCAACAACCCTCATCAACACTTGTATTGAGATATCAACTTTGCTCTACTAGCCGCTAGTCATACTGCGGCATATTCTAAGGGATGCAACTTATTGTATATGATCGGCTCAGCTTGATAGCATTAAGGAAGTTGGATAATGACAAAATGGCTTATTTAAGACAGATAATGGCTAACTGAAGGCATGGTTCATGGCATGGATAAATAAAAAAGGAACTTAAATAAGAACCACCAGCCAAACTTAATTACTCCTAGTGGACAACTTAATCATAATAACAAAGCAACTTCTTTAAGACAGATAATGGGCAACTCAAGGCATGGTTGATGGCATGGAAAAATCAGAAATCAACTTAAATAAGAACCACCAGCCAACTTAATTACTCCTAGTGGACAACTTAATCATAATGAAAGAACAACTTATTTAAAACATAGATAATGGCAACTCGTGGCATCGTTCATGGCATGGAAAATGAGAAAGCAACTTAAGTAACAACCACGAGCCAAATTAATTACTCCTAGTTGACAACTTAATTATAATGACACAACTTATTTAATACATGAATAATCGCCAACTCGTGGCATCTCATGGCATGGGAAAATCATAAAGCAACTTCAATAAGAATCACCAGCCAACTTAATTACTCCTAGTAGACAACTTAATCATAATAAGATAGCAGATTATTTAAAAAATGAAATAATGGCCAACTCATGGCATGATTCATGGGATGGAAAAAATCAAAAAGCAACTTAAATAAGAAACACCAGCCAACTTATTTACTCTCAGTAGTCAACATAATCATATTGATAAAACAACTATTTTAAAAGATGAATAATGGACAAGTTATGCATAATTCATGGAATGGAAAATCAAAAGGCAACTTAAACAAAACCACCAACCAACTTAACTAGTCCTAGTAATTAACTTAATCATAATGATAAAACAACTTAGTTGGAACATGAATAGTATGCAACTTATGCATAATTCATGGACAAAGCAACTTAGTTAAATCCAGTAGCCAACTTAACCATGTTGACAAAGCAACTTAATTAAATCAGTAAGCAACTTAATTATGTTGCTCAAAAAGCTATTGCAATTCTGAGTTTACATCCATCTAGTTTACATCATATGGAACACGTATCTAAACGCATCATGTATGACTGGTACAATTACGCAATGCCAGACTAGATCTTAACAACAAAAGACCAATGTTATTGAGATATAAAGTGGTTTTACACCCCAGCTGGCTGGAAAATGAGAATAAAATGACTACCTTGTCTATCTTGAGACCACACCGATGGGCTCATGTGTGTCGCCTAAATGTGGTGAAAGAATAAAACTCCATCAGGCACCTGGTACACTTGCTGATCGAGCTACATCCTTAGGTGCGAGAACAACGGCATCCTCGGAAATCTGCGCGACAGGAGGAGGACAAACAGAAATGAAAATCTACCCGGCACATCCAGCAGCAAATATCTATCACTAGAGCATAACATGCACAATCAAAGCTACCTACTTCAACGTTTTCCACGCTATCCTACTCATGCACGTGCCCACAAAAGCGAAATGATCACACACCAAGTTAACTTCAGCGTTGCTTCGGAGAAATGCAGAAATAGACCGATTTTCACATCTGAACAATCCCACTAATGAAAATTCTCACTAATTACAAGAAACTGCCTTTTGGCTTTAGCAAACCACAGCAACCTAAACCACATTCCCTTTGACGTACATACAAAAGCCATTGCTATTGCTTCATTCAATTACCGTGGTACTAGTGATTAAGCAAGGAACGTAATGTGATACAATCTTAACAAAAGAACTGTGATACCTCACTAGATCAGCAACTTAACAATCTTCAGCGGACAACTTAGCAACAACCTATACACAACTTTACATTAAATTTCAGGTATTTTCACGGCACGCCCTGCACCAACTCAATGATATGGGACATGTTAAAACCAACTTAATTCATTTCGCTAGCTAGCTTAGGAATGTCACAATAAAACACGTTAGTGAAACCAAACTTAATTCATTTAAGTACACAACTTAGGCATATTGACAATACAACTTAATTAAGCCAAATCTGGTGGTTAACACATCAGATGAGATAATTTTGGATCATATGGAACACAATGAAAATCCCCTATCTACATTCACCATATATATATATATATATATATATATATATATATATATATATATATATATATATATATAAAGCAAACATCAGGGAAAATAAGAATAAGTGAAGTCCATTTAGTTATGGAAACCCCTAAAAAACATAGAGAACTGCAAACACCAAGTATGTCCAATGTTCAACTCCATCACCAACTTCAGAACGAGTTTGCCCCAGTCATATCAAACGAGATCTGTGCACAAAAAGGGAGGAAGGAGCATGTACACCCAAAGGTATGGGCATCAGTCAACCAATTCCACTGCAAAGACAAATGGAACAGAGATCCAACGAACAGCATGCTGATTTACAAGACACCTACCTCCTACAAGATACCTACCTCCTACAGTTTTGAATTAGCATGAGCGGGGCCGAGCACACACACAGCCGAAAATTTGGAGCGCGAGATAAAATTCCTACATGCCTAAGCCTAAGTATGATTTGCCTTTTTTAACGGAACAAAATCGTCCTTGAGAGGTTTGAGAATAGCGGATTCCTAGGGGATTACCTCCGTAGATGATGTAGTCCAATCCACTTACAGATCCTCGTCGCTGAGCACCCCACCGTAGCGCGAGGGTAGATCTTAGCCGCAAAATCTCTGCCGTCGACGCACGTATCTCGGTCTCCGCCGCAGAGCTCGCTGCGCTTCCGCCGGTCTCCGCCGCAGATCTAGCCGCGCTTCCACGCGTCTAGCTCCCCACCGTAGACCACGCTGCACTTCCGCGCGACCCACCCTCCACCGACGAGCTCGCCACCCGCTCACCCATCCAGTCCGGCGGAAGGTGGAGCTCGCGTCGAGAATGGGGAACACGTCGGGGAGAGGGGAACGACACCGCGAGAGGAGGAGCACCACGTGCGCAGGTGATTTTTTGTCGGAGAGCAAGTTAGCCCCGCCAGTAATCGCTCGCGTCTGAGGAAGATCGGACGGCCAGAAATTGGAGGCTGGAACATGTCATCTGGCCTCCGTGCACTTTTTAGCGTTTGGGATATGGAATACTATGTCAAGTTGATTATAAATCTATCATATATGTGTTGTTTATGATCTTGCATGCTCTCCGTTGCTAGTAGAGGCTCTGGCCAAGTTGATACTTTTGACTCCAAGAGGGAGTATTTATGCTCGATAGTGGGTTCATGCCTCCATTGAATCTGGGACAGTGACAGAAAGTTCTAAGGTTGTGGATGTGTTGTTGCCACTAGGGATAAAACATCAATGCTTTGTCGAAGGATATTTGTGTTGATTACATTACGCACCATACTTAATGCAATTGTCTGTTGTTTGCAACTTAATACTGGAAGGGGTGCGGATGCTAACCCGAAGGTGGACTTTTTAGGCATAGATGCATGTTGGATAGCGGTCTATGTTCTTTGTCGTAATGCCCTAAGTAAATCTCATATTAGTCATCATGATATGTATGTGCATTGTTATGCCCTCTCTATTTGTCAATTGCCCAACTGTAATTTGTTCACCCAACATGCTATTTCTTATTGGAGAGACACCACTAGTGAACTGTGGACCCCGGTCCATTCTTTTACATCTGAAATACAATCTACTGCAATCATTGTTCTCTACTGTTCTTTGCAAACAAACATCATTTTCCACACCATACGTTTAATCCTTTGTTTACAGCAACCCGGTGAGATTGACAACCTCACTGTTAAGTTGGGTCAAAGTATTTTGATTGTGTTGTGCAGGTTCTACGTTGGCGCCGGAATCCCTGGTGTTGCGCCGCACTACACTCCTTCACCAACAACCTTCACGTGGCCTTCATCTCCTAGTGGTTCGATAACCTTGGTTTCTTTCTGAGGGAAACTTGCTGCTGTACGCATCACACCTTCCACTTAGGGTTCCCAACGAACGTGTGCTTCACGCGTCATCAAGCTAAATTTCTGGCGCCGTTGCCGGGGAGATCAAGACACGCTGCAAGGGGAGTCTCCCACATCCAATCTCTTTACTTTGTTATTGTCTTGCTTTACTTTGTTTTATTTTCTGTTTTGTTTGCTTTCTTTATATCAAAAATACAAAAAAATTAGTTACTTGCTTTACTTTATTTACTGCTTTGTTTGCGTTCTCTATATCAAAAACACAAAAAAAATTAGTTACTTGCTTTACTTTACTTAATTTAGTTTGCTTTATTTACTACTGCTAAAATGGGTACTCTTGAGAACACTAAGTTGTGTGACTTCACAAGCACAAATAATAATGATTTCCTATGCACGCCTATTGCTCCACTCCGTCGCTAAGAGAATTTTATGAAATTAAACCTGCTTTACTAAATCTTGTTATGAGAGAGCAATTTTCTGGTGTTAGTTCTGATGATGCTGCTGCCCATCTTAATAATTTTTTTGAAATTTGTGAAATGCAAAAGTATAAGGATATATATGGTGACATTATAAAACTGAAATTGTTTCCTTTCTCCTTAAGAGGAAGAGCTAAAAATTGGTTGCTATCTTTGCCTAAAAATAGTATTGATTCATGGACTAAATGTAAAGATGCTTTCATTGGTACATATTATCCTCCCGCTAAAATTATATCTTTGAGAAGTAGCATAATGAATTTTAAACAATTGGATAATGAACATGTTGCCCAAGCATGGGAAAGAATTAAATCTTTGGTAAAGAATTGCCCTACCCATGGACTGACTACTTGGATGATCATTCAAACCTTTTATGCAGGACTGAATTTTTCTTCGAGAAACCTATTGGATTCAGCTGCTGGAGGTACTTTTTTGTCCATCACTTTAGGCGCCGCGACAAAGCTTCTTGATAATATGATGATCAACTACTCTGAATGGCACACTGAAAGGACTCCACAAGGTAAGAAGGTAAATTCTGTTGAAGAAACCTCCTCCTTGAGTGATAAGATTGATGTTATTATGTCTATGCTTGTTAATGGTAGATCTAATGTTGATCCTAATAATGTTCCTTTAGCTTCATTGGTTGCCCAAGAAGAGCATGTTGATGTGAACTTCATTCAAAATAATAATTTCTACAACAATGCTTGTAGGAATAATTTTGGTAACAACTATAGGCCATATCCTTCTAATAATAGTAACGGTTATGGTAATTCTTATGGTAATTCGTACAACAATAATAGGAGTGTACCCTCTGGTCTTGAAGCCATGCTTAAAGAATTTATTAGTACACAAACTGCTTTTAACAAATCTGTTGAAGAAAAGCTTGGTAAAATTGATGTTCTTGCTTCTAAGGTTGATAGTCTTGCTGCCGATGTTGATCTTTTAAAATTGAAAGTTATGCCTAATGAAACTAAAGATATTAAGTCATTTTCTACAGCAAACGCTATCCAAGTTCGAATTAATGAAAATATTAGATTGATGGCTCAATTGCATGCTAGGTGGGAAAGAGAAGAAAAACTTGTTAACGAGAATAATGTAGCTAAAGTTTGAACTGTTACCACCACTAGTAATGTTGATGCTTCACATGTTGCTAAACCTCCTACTATCAATGGTAAAATAATTGGTGTTAGCAAAGTTTCTACTCCTAATGCAAAGCGTGCAAAACTGCCTGAAACTGCTAAAACTGCTGAAACTGTTTGTGATAAAATCGCTGAAATTTTTCAGAATATTGGGGACAATGATCCCATTGCTTTAGATCATAATGGTTTAGATTTTGATGATTTTCATATCTCTGAAGTTATTAAGTTCTTGCAAAAACTTGCTAGAAGTCCTAATGCTAGTGCTATAAATTTGGCCTTTACAAAACATATTACAAATGCTCTCATAAAAGCTAGAGAAGAGAAATTAAAACTTGAAAATTCTATTCCTAGGAAGTTGGAAGATGGTTGGGAGCCCATCATTAAGATGAAGGTCAATGATTTTGATTGTAATGCTTTATGTGATCTTGGGGCAAGTATTTCTGTTATTCCTAAGAAATTCTATGACATGCTTGACTTGCCACCATTGAAAAATTGTTTTTTTGGATGTTAATCTTGCTGATAGTTATATAAAGAAACCTTTGGGGAGGATTGATAATGTTCGCATTACGGTTAACAATAACCTTGTCCCCGTTGATTTTGTTGTCTTGGATATTGAATGCAATGCATCTTGTCCTATTATTTTGGGAAGACCTTTTCTTCGAACTGTTGGTGCTATTATTGATATGAAGGAAGGGAATATTAAGTATCAATTTCCTCTTAAGAAAGGTATGGAACACTTCCCTAGAAAGAGAATGAAGTTACCTTTTGATTCTATTATTAGAACAAATTATGATGTTGATGCTTCGTCTCTCGATGTTACTTGATTCACACTTTATACGCCTAGCTGAAAGTCGTTAAAGAAAAGCGCATATGGGAGACAACCCATTATTTTACTACAACAATTTTTGTTTTATATTTGTGTCTTGGAAGTTGTTACTACTGTAGCAACCTCTCCTTATCTTTATTTTATTGCATTGTTGTGTCAAGTAAAGTCTTTGATAGTAAGGTTGATACTAGATTTGGATTTCTGCGCAGAAACAGATTTCTTACTGTCACGAATTTGAGTAGATCTCTCTGTAGGTAACTCAGAAAAATCAGCGAAAAATCATGAGTAATCCTCAGATATGTACGCAACTTTCATTCAATTTGAGCTTCTTCATCTGAGCATGTTAAGTGCCTCTAAAAAATTCGTTTTTACGGACTGTTCTGTTTTGATAGATTCTGCCTTTTATTTTACATTGCCTCTTTTGCTATGTTGAATGGATTTCTTTGTTCCATTAACTTCCAGTAGCTTTGGGCAATGTCCAGAAGTGTTAAGAATGATTGTGTTACCTCTGAACATGTGAATTTTTGATTATGCACTAACCCTCTAATGAGTTTATTTTGAGTTTGTTGTGGAGGAAGTTTTCAACGGTCAAGAGAGGAGGATGATACAATATGATCAAGAAGAGTGAAAATTCTAAGCTTGGGGATGCCCCCGTGGTTCATCCCTGCATATTTCAAGAAGACTCATGCATCTAAGCTTGGGGCATCCCCTTCTTCATCGACAACTTATCAGGTCACCTCTAGTGAAACTATATTTTATTCCGTCACATCTTATGTGCTTTACTTGGAGCGTCTGTATGTTTTTATTTTTGTTTATGTTTGAATAAAATCGGATCCTAGCATTCATTGTGTGGGAGAAAGACACGCTCCGCTTGTTCATATGAACACTGGTGTTCTTAGCTTTACTTTTAATGTTCATGGTGAAGGTTGAAACTGCTTCGTTCATTGCTATTTGGTTGGAAACAGAAAATGCTTCATGTGGTAATTGGTATATGGTCTTGAATAATTTGATACTTGGCAATTGTTTTGCTCAAATAGATCATGTTTAAGCTCTTGCATCATGTAGACTGCACCTATTAGTGGAGAATTAATGTAGAGCTTGTTGAAATTTGGTTTGCATGATTGGTCTCTCTAAAGTCTAGATATTTTCTGGTGAAGTATTTGAACAACAAGGAAGACAGTGTAGAGTCTTATAATGCTTGCAATATGTTCTTATGTAAGTTTTGCTGTACCGGTTCATACTTGTGTTTGCTTCAAACAACCTTGCTAGCCAAATCCTTGTACTGAGAGGGAATACTTCTCGTGCATCCAAAACCTTGAGCCAAAAACTATGCCATTTGTGTCCACCATACCTACCTACTATGTGGTATTTCGCTGCCATTCCAAAGTAAATTGCTTGCGTGCTACCTTTAAAATTTCATTCCTTGTCTTTGAAATATATAGCTCATGGGAAAATAGCCATAAAAACTATTGTGGTAAAGAATATGTAGCTTATGTATCTTATTTCTTATAAGTTGCTTGTTGAGCGGTAACCATGTTTCTGGGGACGCCATCAACTATTACACCTTTGTTGAATATCATATGAGTTGCTATGCATGTTCGTCTTGTCTGAAGTAAGGGTAATTTATCATGATCAAATGGTTTGAGTATGCATATTGTTAGAGAACAACTTTGGGCCGCCAACCAAAGCCATGTATCATGGTGGAAGTTTCAGTTTGGACATTAATCCTCAATCTCTTATGAGAATATTATCTGTTGTTGAATGCTTATGCATTAAAGAGGAGTCCATTATCTGTTTTCTATGTTGTCCCGGTATGGATGTCCTTAAGTTGAGATCTATCAAAAACGAGAAATCAAATGCGATCTATCTCCTTGGACCTTTGTACAGGCGGCATAGAGGTACCCCTTTGTGACACTTGGTTGAAACATATGTAATGCAATGATAATCCATGGAAATCCAAGCTAATTAGGACAAGGTGCGAGCACTATTGGTATTCGATGCATGAGGCTTGCAACTTATAGGATGTCTTATGCATAACACATATGAATTATTACTACCGTTGACAAAATTGTTTCTATGTTTTCAAAATAAAAAGCTCTAGCACAAAAATAGTAATCCATGCTTCCCTCTGCGAAGGGCCTTTCTTTTACTTTATGTTGAGTCAGTTTACCTACTTCTTTCTATCTTAGAAGCAAACACTTGTGTCAACTGTGTGCATTGATTCCTACATACTTGCTTATTTGCATTCATCATATTACTTTGTGTTGACAATTATCCATGAGATATACATGTTGAAGTTGAAAGCAACTGCTGAAACTTATATCTTCCTTTGTGTTGCTTTAAAACCTTCTACTAAGAATTTATTGCTTTATGAGTTAACTCATATGCAAGTCTTATTGATGCTTGTCTTGAAAGTACTATTCATGAAAAGTCTTTGCTATATGATTCAGTTGTTTAGTCATTATATTTACCATAGCTTCGAATCACTTCATTCATCTCATATGCTTTACAATAGTATTGATCAAGATTATGATAGTAGCATGTCACTTCAGAAATTATCCTTGTTATCGTTTACCTACTTGAGGGCGAGTAGGAACTAAGCTTGGGGATGCTTGATACGTCTCAAACGTATCTATAATTTCTTATGTTCCATGCTAGTTTTATGATAATACTCACATGTTTTATATACACTTTATATCATTTATACACATTTTCCAGCACTAACCTATTAACAAGATGCCGAAGCGCTAGTTCCTGTTTTCTGCTGTTTTTGGTTTCATAAATCTTACACAGGAAATATTCTCGGAATTGGACGAAACAAAATCCCAGGGTCTTATTTTCCACGGAGCTTTCCAGAAGACCGAAGGAGATACGAAGTGGGGCCACGAGGTGGCGACACCACAAGGCGGCGCGGCCAAGGAGGGGCCCGCGCCGCCCTATGGTGTGGGCCCCTCGTGAGTCCTCCGACTCTGCCCTTCCGCCTATTTATTCCCTCCGTCGCGAAAACCCTATTACCGAGAGCCACGATACGAGAAAACATACTGAGACGCCGCCGCCGCCAATGCCATCTCGGGGGATTCAGGAGATCACCTCCGACACCCTGCTGGAGAGGGGAATCATCACCTCGAGGACTCTACATCACCATGATCGCCTCCGGACTGATGTGTGAGTAGTTCATCCTTGGACTATGGGTCCATATCAGTAGCTAGATGGTTGTCTTCTCCTCATGTGCTATCATGTTAGATCTTGTGAGCTGCCTATCATGATCAAGATCATCTATTTGTAATGCTACATGTTGTGTTTGTTGGGATCCGATGAATATGGAATACTATGTCAAGTTGATTATCAATCTATCATATATGTGTTGTTTATGATCTTGCATGCTCTCCGTTGCTAGTAGAGGCTCTGGCCAAGTTGATACTTGTGACTCCAAGAGGGAGTATTTATGCTCGATAGTGGGTTCATGCCTCCATTGAATCTGGGACAGTGACAGAAAGTTCTAAGGTTGTGGATGTGCTGTTGCCACTAGGGATAAAACATCAATGCTTTGTCTAAGGATATTTGTGTTGATTACATTACGCACCATACTTAATGCAATTGTCTGTTGTTTGCAACTTAATACTGGAAGGGGTGCGGATGCTAACCCAAAGGTGGACTTTTTAGGCATAGATGCATGCTGGATAGCGGTCTATGTTCTTTGTCGTAATGCCCTAAGTAAATATCATATTAGTCAACATGATATGTATGTGCATTGTTATGCCCTCTCTATTTGTCAATTTCCCAACTGTAATTTGTTCACCCAACATGCTATTTCTTATTGGAGAGACACCACTAGTGAACTGTGGACCCCGGTCCATTCTTTTACATCTGAAATACAATCTACTGCAATCATTGTTCTCTACTGTTCTTTGCAAACAAACATCATTTTCCGCACCATACGTTTAATCCTTTGTTTACAGCAAGCCGGTGAGATTGACAACCTCACTGTTAAGTTCGGGCAAAGTATTTTGATTGTGTTGTGCAGGTTCCACGTTGGCGCCGGAATCCCTGGTGTTGCGCCGCATTACACTCCTTCACCAACAACCTTCATGTGGCCTTCATCTCCTACTAGTTCTATAACCTTGGTTTCTTACTGAGGGAAACTTGCTGCTGTACGCATCACACCTTCCACTTGGGGTTCCCAATGAACGTGTGCTTCACGCATCATCAGAGATTCATTGATAATTTCTCCAAGATTGCAAAACCAATGACTGAACTGCTAAAGAAAGAGAAGAAGTTTGCTTGGACGGAAGCATGTGAAGTAAGTTTTCAGGAGTTGAAGAAGAGGCTAGTGTCAGCACCAATTCTGTGTTTACCAGATCTAGAGAAGGAGTTCCAAGTGTACTGTGACGCATCTCATCAAGGGCTTGGGAGTGTGTTGATGCAGGAAGGCAAGGTAGCAGCATATGCTTCTAGGCAACTCAAGAAACATGAAATCAATTACCCCACACATGATATAGAGTTAGCTTCAGTAGTCCATGCACTGAAGACCTGGAGACACTATTTGATGGGGAAACGATGTGAGGTATTCACCGACCACAAGAGTTTGAAGTACATTTTCACCCAGAAGGAATTGAACATGAGGCAAAGAAGATGGTTGGAACTCATCAAGGATTACGATTTGAGTTTGCAATACCAGCTTGGTAAAGCAAACGTAGTGGCAGATGCCTTAAGCCGTAAGTCTTATGTAAATTGTCTGTCGACATAAGAATTGCCTGAAGATCTGTGCAAGGGATTGAAGGACCTTAGTTTGGAAGTAGTACTGGAGGGATTTGTAGCATCCTTAATAGTACAACCTACGCTGATGGATAGGATAAAAGAAACCCAGAAGGGAGACGAAGATATAGAGAAGATAAAGGAAAACTTGAAGGAGGATAAAGCAAAAGGTTTTAGTGAAGATGAGCAGGGTACTGTTTGGTTTGGAAAGCGTATTTGCGTAGCTAATGACCCTGAACTTAGGAAGCTGATATTTCAGGAAGCTCATGAGACACCTTATTCCATTCACCCTGGCAATACCAAGATGTACATGGATCTGAAGGAGAAATTTTGGTGGAATAATATGAAACGAGACATCGCTGAATATATAGCCAAGTGTGATGTGTGTAGCAGAGTAAAGGCTGAACATCAGAACCCAGCTGGATTGTTGCAACCACTGAAGGTTCCAGAATGGAAGTGGGACCAAATCGGTATGGACTTTATTACTGGATTACCCCGAACAAAATCTGGTTATGATTCGATTTGGGTTATTGTAGATCGTTTGACAAAGGTAGCTCACTTCGTGCCCGTGAAGACCACTTACACTAGCGCTAAGTTAGCAGATATCTATATGAAGAGGATAGTATGTCTTCACGGAGTTCCTAAGAGTATTCTGTCTGATAGAGGTACCCAATTTACCTTGCATTTCTGGAAGCAGTTGCATGAGTCCTTAGGAACCAGATTGGAGTTTAGTACAACATTTCATCCTCAGACAGATGGACAGACTGAGAGAGTGAATCAGATCCTAGAGGATATGTTGAGAGCTTGTGTTATAGATTATGGAACTAGTTGGGATGACAGTTTATCGTATGCGGAGTTCTCCTACAACAATAGCTACCAAGCCAGCATAGAGATGTCCCCATTTGAAGCCCTGTATGGGAGGAAGTGTACCACGCCCCTGCTGTGGAGTGGAGTAGGAGAAAGGAGTTTCTTCGGGCCAGATATTATCCAAGAGGCCGAAGAAAAGGTTAGACTGATCAAGGATAGATTGAAGGTAGCACAGTCTAGACAGAAGAGCTATGCTGACAATAAGCGTAGAGATGTCTCATATGAAATAGGCGATAGAGTTTATCTCAGAGTATCACCTCTTCGAGGAGTCAAGAGATTTGGAATCAAGGGAAAGTTAGCCCCAAGATTCATTGGACCGCTCAAGATCTTATCTCGCAAAGGAGAAGTAGTTTATGAGATTGAATTGCCAGAGATTCTTTCAGCAGTTCATAATGTGTTCCATGTCAGTCAGTTGAAGAAGTGTCACCCTGAGATGTCAGAAACGCCATTGAAGGATACAGTACCGCTCGAGGAAGTTCAACTGGAAAGTGACTTGATGTATGAGGAGAAACCCATCAAGATCTTGGAGAGAGCTGAGAGGAATACTCGCACAAAGACTATCAAGTTTTGCAAGGTTCAATGGAGTCACCATACCGAGGAAGAGGCAACTTGGGAACGCGAAGACAATCTTCGAGAAGATTACCCACACCTATTTGCTAGGCTTTCTGAAGCCTGAGGACGTGCTTCATCTTAAGGGGGTTAGTCTGTAACATCCCTAGTTTTCAAAATACCAAAAACCTACATGCATTCATGGCATCTTTGCATTTGTCCATTTAGACATAAAATGTTAAGCACAAAAATGACACAGCCATAGCTACATACCTTAATGCAAAGATTTTATTTTCCTACCATGCTAGTTTGGGTCAAAACCTTGTTCTCTATTGTCTAAAACAAAGCCCTAAGTTTTACAAGATTATAGAAATTGGTTTGGGTCTATTTGGATTCCTAAAACAAAAGTTATGAGGAAAATAGTAAAAAGAAAGGGTTAATTATTGGTTTGCCACTACAGCCCGCGCAACACTCAGTTTTGCCACTAGAGCAGAATGGTTCTCAGTTTTGCCACTAGTATGTGTGCAACGACTCGTTCCGTGAGTCTGCCGTTTCATTCAAGTCAAACGCCAGGACTCGGCTGTTTCAGGTGGGACCAGGCGGAGACGCGTTTGAAAAGAGGACCGTTGCTGGCCGTTTCGCGTGGGACCCACAAGGTTTGGCTTTGGGCAGATGAGAAGGGTGTTTAAAAAAATGGTGAAAAATGAACAAACAAAAAAGGGTGCGGCTGGGACTCGAACCCAAGACCGCTTTGTTTGGTAGCGTGAAGGATTGCTTTGGTAACCTGTGGGGCGGATGGAAAGATATTGAAAAGCGAATGGAAGAAATCTAGCTATAGATAGTTCTAGTTCGTGACTTGGTTTATGGTGTAAGGACGCATATGTTTGTTCTTTGTGTTTATGCATGCTGCTTAACCAAAAAAAAAGGGTGCGTCTTTGTTATTTTAAGCATTACGTGTTTGTGGTTTAGGTTGGAAAAATAATCAAACAAAAAAGGGTGCATCTTTATATTTTTGCGAGGGAAAAATGGTGCATTTATCTGATTTCAAGCATTGCGTGTTTGTGATTTTTTGTTTCATATTATATGGGTACCCTACTTATATTACATCAAAGTTCATACTTGGATCCATGTTTGTGATTTCATGATTCATACACCCTTGATATATTACATCGAAATCATAGAAAACTAAGATATATGAGATGCAAATATTGGTAGCCAGATCATCACGCAAAATAACTTAGATAAATTCGATACATAAGATGCTTAGTTCCACCATTACACGGAAGTAACTTAGATAGATAGATGGGTACCCTAGATAGATAGATGGGTACCCTAGATAGATAAGTTGAGTGACACACGACTTGACACGACTCAACACGGAACCACATAGAAAATGAAAACGTAAAGCTAAAAAAACATGACGAGCTTGATGAGAACACATCTTGGCCGCACCACCTGCCGCAGCACCTGCGCCGCACCACCGTCTTCACCAGCGTCTTCACTTGTAGTACGGGAGGCAGTGCATAGGTTTCCCGGAGAAGAAGATGGCGTCGCAATCGGTGAAGACGTTGTAGGTGGTGAAGAAGATTGACTCGCAGCCGCACCAGAAGACCTCACCGAGGAGGGCGTACGCGTCAAATCGGTTGGCGAAGGTGACCGTGAGCAGCTTGAGGGCGACGCCTTCACGAGACTCGTTGACGTAGTACATGACGGGCGAGCCCGGTGGGAGGTGGGAGAAGCCCTCGTCGAGGAAGTCTCGAGTGAGCTCGACCTCGGTCCTCCACCTCGACTTTGCCCACACACGGAGCGTTTTCTCGACGAGGACGTCCGCCGGATAGAGTAGCTCCGTACTAGTGCGCGGACGGCGGAAGGTCGGTCCCGTGTACTGCATCTTCGGAGAGGCAGAGAGGCTCGCTTGGGTGCGTGGTGCTTTGGAGAGGGAGAGGAAGAGAGGCTCGCTCGTTTGGTGTGTGGGAGAGGAAGAGAGGCCCCTTATAAAGAGGTTGGCTCATAATTGGGTGGTTCCTAATGAATTAACGCGTGGCTAGCCGTCTTCCAAAAATAATTAAGCGTATTGACGATGGCAAAACTGATGCCGCTGCATCGCTGCGAGAGCTGAGACGATGGCAACGCTGAGACGCTGCGTTGATGCATTAAAAGGCGTCGGCGAGTGAGGTACGTGGAAAGGGCCGTTGGCGTGGCGCCTGCATGGCGCATGCATGGCGCATGCATCGCAGGCCTAGACACGCGGGACGGCCCAACGGACATTTCAGTGTTCTAATAGCCCACCGTACGCGTGGAGAAAGGAACCAATCATGTTGAAGAACGAGGGTGTCCACGGATCGGCCCCGAAACCTTCTAGAAGGCTAGATCGGACGGCTGGCGTTACTGCAGTGAACGGTCCACAATGCAAAACAGAGCAACCCACGGATCGGTCCGGTTTCCTTCTAGAAGAATAGGGTTAGCTGGTCAAAATTAGGCTTTGACCAAACTTGAAATGAGCATAAAAAATTCAAAAAAAAATCAAAAAAATGGAAAACCTTCTCACATAGACTTCTTATGTCATATACTACCGATTCTAGTTGATAAACATGGTCTACATGCTGTTCAACAAAAAAAACCATGTGTCTAATGTGATATCTCAAACACTGGGTTACAAGTTCGAGGGTGAAGACAAGAGGTTTAGGGTTTGGAACATGAAAAGTTTCAAAAACCTCACCAAAGCTTCATTTTGGAGTGAATAACAAGGATCCATGCTTAGTTTTTCAATTCCATGTTTAAAACTTGATAAAATGATGGTCAAAGTTAGGTTTGACTAAATTTGAGATGAGCATAAAAAATTCAAAAAAAATCAAAAAAATGGAAATCCTTCTCACATAATCTTCTTATGTCATATACTACCCATTATACTTGATAAACATGGTCTACATGCTGCTCAACAAAAAAACCATGTGTCTAATGTGATATCTCAAACACTAGGGTACAAGTTCGAAGGTGAAGACAAGAGGTTTAGGGTTTGGAACATGAAAAGTTTCAAAAACATCACCAAAGCTTCATTTTGGAGTGAATAACAAGGATCCATGCTTAGTTTTTCAATTCCATGTTTAAAACTTGATAAAATGATGGTCAAAGTTAGGTTTGACTAAATTTGAGATGAGCATAAAAAATTCAAAAAAAATCAAAAAAATGGAAATCCTTCTCACATAGTCTTCTTATGCCATATACTACCCATTATACTTGATAAACATGGTCTACATGCTGTTCAACAAAAAAACCATGTGTCTAATGTGATATCTCAAACACTGGGGTACAAGTTCGAAGGTGAAGACAAGAGGTTTAGGGTTTGGAACATGAAAAGTTTCAAAAACCTCACCAAAGCTTCATTTTGGAGTTAATAACAAGGATCCATGCTTAGTTTTTCAATTCCATGTTTAAAACTTGATAAAATGATGGTCAAAGTTAGGTTTGACTAAATTTGAGATGAGCATAAAAAATTCAAAAAAAATCAAAAAAATGGAAATCCTTCTCACATAGTCTTCTTATGTCATATACTACCCATTATACTTGATAAACATGGTCTACATGCTGTTCAACAAAAAAACCATGTGTCTAATGTGATATCTCAAACACTGGGGTACAAGTTCGAAGGTGAAGACAAGAGGTTTAGGGTTTGGAACATGAAAAGTTTCAAAAACCTCACCAAAGCTTCATTTTGGAGTGAATAACAAGGATCCATGCTTAGTTTTTCAATTCCATGTTTAAAACTTGATAAAATGATGGTCAAAGTTAGGTTTGACTAAATTTGAGATGAGCATAAAAAATTCAAAAAAAATCAAAAAAATGGAAATCCTTCTCACATAGTCTTATTATGTCATATACTACCCATTATACTTGATAAACATGGTCTACATGCTGTTCAACAAAAAAACCATGTGTCTAATGTGATATCTCAAACACCGGGTACAAGTTCGAAGGTGAAGACAAGAGGTTTAGGGTTTGGAACATGAAAAGTTTCAAAAACCTCACCAAAGCTTCATTTTGGAGTGAATAACAAGGATCCATGCTTAGTTTTTCAATTCCATGTTTAAAACTTGATAAAATGATGGTCAAAGTTAGGTTTGACTAAATTTGAGATGAGCATAAAAAAATCAAAAAAAATCAAAAAAATGGAAATCCTTCTCACAGAGTCTTCTTACATGGAATTGATGTGTTGTGAATTTATTTGGCCAATTTAGACAAGATCAAAAAAACTTGCTTAGAAATGAGGTCATTTACCCTAACTTTGGAGCTCTTTTTTAGCACATTTTGACATGAGTTCCTCAAAACATGTAATCTCATCATTCCAACATCATTCAAACATAGTTCAAACATGTACTCTAATCATTCCAACATCATTCAAACAGAAATACAACATGTATCTGTCTGTGATGCTCCTAGATTCTTTGCCCATTCTGTCATTTTATCTATTTTTTTTCCTTATCTTGGGGCAAATAGTACCAGGTCATGTATCTGCCACTTTTTGCTTTGCCACATTTCTATGCATGATTTTGCTGAAAATGGTTTCCAACATTGATAGTACAGGAAACTCTCTACCCTCAAGAATGTAGCTGTTAAATACTTCAGAATGATTATTCAGAAGCATGTCACATTTTAGGAAATCATTGAAGAAAGCTTTAATCCATGTATTTGGCTGCAATTCCTCCACCCATGCCCAAGCTTATGGTAAACATGTCTCACACAGTGCCTATGTTCTGAATCAGAGAAAACTTTCTTCACTGCATTGATGAGGCCCTGTAATATAGAGACAATGTTAATCAGAGAATATTCTTGGAATATGGCAGGTCGACTGAAAAGTTAATTATGCCCAATATAGAGAATATTCTTTTCCCTTTTCTGGCTAGACACTACAGATCAAACTCATGGACTTGTCTACATGTGTTCAGCTAGTGTGCCTTCTGTTCAGCTCGTGTGCTGATGCCATTGTGCTGCATCCTATAAATGGCATCCATCTACCGAACTAAATGCAAACAAAGATGGACAATGCCATGAGTTGGAGGAGGAGCACTGGCTCTACTGGTGCCTCTCGCTCCAGAGATGCCTCTCTGTCCAGAAGTGCTTCCATGGCTAGGGCAGACAAGCACTTGCTAGTTTATCGTAGGAGAACCTTGGAAGAGAGGGAAGCTGCTGCTGCAAGGCGCAGGGAGGAGGAAGAAGCTGCTGCTAGGCTGAGGGAAGAGCAACAAACAGCTGTTGCCCTGAAGCAGCTAGGTGAGTGCTTTAGGACAACACAGGTCATCCAACTTCCAACAGACAGACCAAAACCTACTCCCAAACCGATAAGGTACCATGTGTCACCAAATCTTGAAGAAAAGGTGAAGGCTGGAGTTATGTTGTGCTGGCTGAAGAAGGGCATGAAGAAGATGAAAGAGGCACTGAAGATTGGTAGAGGCAAGGACAAGGGCCAAGTTTATCATAGGAAAGGTTAAAGCATGGCATGTAGTTTGTTGCTGTTTAAGCATGGCATGTAGTTTGTTGCTGTTTCAGTCATGTAGTTTGTTTCAATAAGAATGTAAGGCCGTCGCCGCCACTAGCCATTTCATCGAGCAGGTGGAGGGCGCAGTGGCGGAACGAGCGACTACGTCGCAAGATGGTGGGGCAGAGAAGGTGCTCCTGGAGGCGGTGGCGGTGGAGAAGGTGTCCACGCGGGACGGCCGCACGGCAGCGCAGGTGGTGGCGTCGCAGGTGGTGGCGTAGCGGATGGTGGTGGGTGCAGTGGATCGGTGTGTGGCTGTGTGGCGGGAGCAGGGGTAGTTCGGTCTTCACCTATTTGTCATTGCGCGGTCCTACCTGTAAGATCCGGCCCAACTTTCAGTAACGGCAACAGACGGAAACGTTTGAAGCCTGGCCGTTTGGCCTCGATGGAGCAGCTGCGCCAGAAGCGGTGGCAAAACTGAGCACCATTATGTTCTAGTGGCAAAACTGAGTCATGCGCGGACAGTAGTGGCAAACCAATAATTAACCCAAAAAGAAAACGAAAAAGAAAAGAACAAAAAAAAAGAAGAAAACGGTTCGGACTGGCCGAGTTGGGCCAGCCCGACCGCATCGGCCCAACCGGCCTGCCAAACGCGACCCGCGCCCGCACCGCCTTTCCCCCTTTCCATTTTTTTTCTTTTTTTTCATCGACAGGTGGGACCCACCTACCAGCGGGGCCCGCTTGTCAGCGGCGTCTTCCACCTCGTGACCGACCCGGACTCCATCTCCGCCCCACCGCCGCCCTAACCCTAACCGGCCCCACCTCGGTGTCCGTGCCGTGGAGCGCACGCCCAAGCCGCCTATAAATAACCCCGGACCCCCGCGTCCTTTTCCCCCACGCAGCCCCCCCCGCCGCGCCGCCGATTCCTCGCCGGAGCGCCCGCATCCGCCGCCTCCAGCCACCCGCCGCGGCCACCCTAGGCCGCCGAACACCGCGCCGCCATCACCAATCGCACCGCCGCGTAGCGCCGCCCCCCGTAGCCACCTCCGCCGCCGCCGAGAACCGCCGTAGCCGCCGCCGCCGTCACCTACCGAGCCGCCCCGCCGCCCCGTCGACGCCGGCCAGGTAAGCCCAGGCTTTTTCTTTTTCTTTTTATTTGTTTTCTTTTTTTTGTTCATCCGTTAGATCTAGATCGTGCGGCCTAGAATAGGATCATTACCGAACCGGTATCAGCGAATCAGATCGCGCCGCATGGCGATCCAGTCAGCGCGCCGGTCAAATCTGGTCAAACAGTGTTTAAATTCGATTTTGAATCTCAGATTTGTAGTAGAACTTGTAAATTCAATATAAAATCAACCACTTGGCCAAATTTAACAAATTTTATATTTTCGGAAAGCTTACAATCTGTATTAGACGTTTATGCAATAATATGGTATATGTACTGTGTTATATTTCGAATTTAAATTCAAAAGGAGAAATTTACTAGTTTACACTATAAAAATTATATAAATTAATCTACTGATCCAAATTTTATGATTTTGTACTTTCTGGAATCCTCAGAATATGTACAACAACATGGAATAAAAATTGTACAACTTTGATACGTGCACAAACTTGCTTTAATAAAATCTATTCAAATCAGTAATTCGAGGATAATTCAAATTCTGTAAATCGTTTTCAAATAATTCCAATTGCCCTATTCTTGTGTTACTGTAACCTATCCAGGAAAGTCAAATTCATATTTTTACTAAACATAATGCTTGCGGTAGATAATTAATAAGGTTGTATATGATAAGTAGATACCAAATTAATGTTTTTCTAAATCGAATTAAATGTCCAGAAGACCTTATTAACATTGCACATATCAGAGAACACATAATGCAATACTTACACACTACCTCTCTTGTGAAGTTAAATTGTTGCATAGCATGCATGTATATATGTCTATGATTGTTCATATCGAATGTTTGTTTATTTTTGTTGTGCTTGTTTGAATAGATTGTGGAGATCAAGGTGGTTCTCGTGATTGCTGTGATTGTGCGGGTTGCTTTGATCAAGGCAAGTGACACTCAATTTCCTACCTATTTTGTTATGCATTAGTGTTTTTCAACTAGTATGCATGGTAGGATTTTGTTTACGAAAATTATGCTATGCTTATCAATCCTAGTAGTGTGTAGCCACCCTTGAACCATTGCTAGTATTCTTAGTATGCCTAGTAATAACAACTTTAATGGATCATCTGGGTGGATTGGTTGTGTGGTGGGCGGCTGCTCAGGGCTCCGACCCTGGAGTAACCAGTGGCAGGTGGGTACCTGAGAGTGCGCATTTGAATAGTGGTTGCCCTAGACTGCACCTCTGGTTTTCACCAGGGGATCGTGCGGGGGTTTATTATCTTTAATGGTTTTAAGCCTGTGGGTTTCACTTGTGGATGGCCACCCAGGATTAAAGAGATTACTATGTCGTCCCTGTTTTAGATAGCTTCTAGTGCAGCCTTATGGTATTATGGGCTCTGCCGGGATTAAGTAAGTTGTGAGATCCAACTTGTTTGATAGACATGAATATGTGGATTGCAACCAAATGGGTACGAGTCTATGCTAGTATGGTTGAAACCTCCTTCTGAAAGATCTTGTCTCATTCTTCTCCTGGGAAGGGTGGGTCGTAAGGAGAAAGTGCACAACCTCTCGAGAGTAAACCTAAGATCTTAGTCGTGTCCCCGGTTACGGACATTTTGAGCTTTCTAGGCAGGGAATGTACGGAAGAATCTCATCACCTTTTATGAATAAGTTAAAATTTGAGTAGCAACTGTAGGATAGTACATGGGAGATGTAACCATGATACTGTTTATGACATCATTATGAGTTTTGTAAAATGTTTTGTTTTAAATAAAATGTAGGATAAAATTGGCTTTATGCAAATTTTCCTAAACTCCACTTGCCAAATATCATGTAGATAGTCTTGCCCAAAACAGCCACCATATAAGTGTCATTTCCCAGTACATCATTGTACTGACCTCCATTCGTGGGGCTGCATATTCAAACGTGCATGTTCGTGTGAGGAGGATTACTAGGTAGGATCTCGAGTCTACATTCCAACATGTCTGCCTGTGGCGCATGAAGACAATGGAGGCTCATTGAAGTTATTTTTCCGTTGTGTTTGATTTGAACATTTATATTTGAGCTAGTCTATTTGACTATGCAATTTGTAAGACATTATTTTATCTCCTGAGGATCTACGTTGTAGTAAATTTGATACTATTGCTATGATTGCTACATTTGAAATGTGTGTGCTACCAGTGATCCCGAGAATAGCACTATACACGGGTATCTTGCCTTTATTTAAAAAGGTAGGTTGCTACAGGCGGCGGCCTCGGAAGGTCTTGCAACGATGACTCCATGGGGTGTGGTCATGGTCTACCAAGGCATGGGTGGCGTGTTGGTGCTACGTGGGTAGTGAGCTCGTCGGCCCGACCTACACGACGAGTTGGTCGGTGTGGCTGGCATGTCGGGGCGGCGGCCCCGGATCTTTTGGCGCGGCGTTCGTGGTCTACGGGTGGTCGCCTTGGTAGTTTGGGCTACAAGACGTCCATGCCGTGTGGCGTTGCGGCTCGCCTCCGAGCAGGGGATGTCGGAGCAGCGGCTCCAGGTTTTGTGGAGTGTGTTTGGTCGTCGGTAGTTTGGTTTCGTGTGGGCGATGAGGCTCCGATTTTGTGCGGTTTTTGGGCCGGTTTTCCTCATAAACTCGTCCGCTCTGTATGGTTTTTGGGCCCGGTTTCCCTATTAACTGAGCCAAATTTTCTTCTATTAATATATCGTGCAACTCACCTGCCGAATTCTCAAGAAAGCAATGGACACACACACACACTTCCTCCATAACTATAGTAGGACTATATTGCCCCCGCCGTCCTCCCCCTTCACTCACCCTGACCTGACCAGTTACCACGATTGACAGATCGCTAGAAGTCTTCATTCACCATGTCCGCCGCGTCGACGCATCCGCGGCAGCACGTCGCCATGCCACTGAAGAAACGAGCGCCCGCCACCATCTTGGCGTTGGCGGAGGCGCCGACGCCCGTCGAGGAAGCTGTCGGTCAGTGGCGGAGCTATGTACAAGTCAGGGGGGCCGGGGGGGCCACCGCCCCCCAACTTTTTGAGAATTACTGAAGGAATTTTTTACAAGGCTTAGAAGAGAATTTTTTTTACCACTTTGCCCCCCCAGTTATAGATATTTTATGTTTTGCCCCCCCATAATTCCTGGCAAGCTCCGCCACTGCTGCCGGTGCCGGTGGCGGGTCCGAAGTCGAATTCGTCGTCGTGGGATCAGGCCCGGCGCCGGCGATTTCGATTTCGATCGTGGATGAAGATTCTGCTGCCGGCTCTGAAGTCGAAGGCTTCCTCGTGGGAGAAGGGCCGTCGCCAATGGATAAAGCTGCTGCTGGACTGTCAGGGCTGGCGCCAGCGGATGAAGCTGATGCTGCACGGTCCGGAGTGGAAGTCGGCTTCGTGGGAGCTGGGCTGGCGCTGGCGGATGGAGCTCCTGCTGGGCCGGCACTGGCAGATGGAGCTCCTGCTGGGCCGGCGCTGGCAGATGGAGCTCCTGCTGGGCCGGCGCTGGCGGATGGAGCTCCTGGACGGTCCGAAGTCGAGGGAGCAGGGCCGGCGCTCCGGCGGCGGCGGCAGCACTGCCACCAGACGAGGACCCCGACGCCGAGGACCATCACGCCACCACCGCCGGCACCACCACCCACAGCAGTGCTGATGACTGATCAACATCGGCCTTCTTGGGCCTCTCGGTGGCCCCCGGGCCTCTGTACTCAAGGGCCGACCGCCAACGAGCACTGCCGAGAGGAGCAGCAGAAGGTAAACTGTTGCAGCTCTTTTCTTATCCATTGTGGTGGTGTGTTCATCCCCAGTTACAGGACGCCTCCTTATATAGACACACTACCTATCAAATTCCCCTATGCGGCGTTGAGGAACACAAATACACAAACATCACCTACATGACGAATTTAGCGGCATTTGGCAGATTAGGTTTACTTAGTGCTGAAGCCTACGATTATCAGTGGTGAAATTCACTTTTGTTGTGCTATTGCTTCTTTCAAGATAACAGTGTTCAATGGGAACAGCACGCTCATGTTGTATAGATGTACAAAGCTTTTCTCAAATGAGGCGGTCAGGAAATTTTTTTTTTGTTGGCACCTAGTAATATTGAGTAACTTCACAATTTGATTGGTACAACTACTATTGACAAAGCTACATTTACTACAGGTGTGACCTGCAAGCCATTTCAAAGCTCTAAGCACAAAAAAGCACAAATGAATTAAGGACTGATCGAGTATAAGGGCATGACTAAATAAAATGGTCAAACTCCAACATGATTAGAACACTAGGAATCTGACATTTCTACTTTTCTGGTTACTACATCTGAGTATAAGGGCATGACTAAGAATTATTAGACTACTTATAGTGGGAGTAACATAGCTAGTAACATCACACATCTCAAGACATTTAGGTGACATGGCATGCGAATAAATGAAGAAAGAGAGTGAGGTGGTAACTAGCTATGTTACCATAACATCACACACCCCAAGGCAAAATGAGTCTACAACATAATAAATGACACAATGCATGACACCACATATAAGTTACTACCCACTATGAAGGTAGTAACCTAGACTAGTAACATGACATATGTTACTAGTCTAAGGGCATCTCCAACCGCGCGACCCAAACCGCGCCCGCGCGTCGGGTCGAGCCGGACAAAAACGCGGCCCAACGCGGGGACGCACCGCAAAAGCGGACGGCCGCGGAGTCCGGAACGACGCAAACCCGGCCCAAATCTGGGCCGGGTTTGCGTGGCCGCGGATGGCACGCGGCGTCCTCGCGTGTCCGCCTCGTCCGCGTGACTGGCCCACCTGTCGGTGCCCCAGTCCTATTAAATGTGGACTGGGGAAGGGGACTGTCCCTATCTAGTCCCCACTCTCTCCACTCCGGCCGCACGCGCGAGCTCGAAGCTTCCGCGCCGCCATGGCCCCGAAGCGCGAGTTCCAGCCGTCCGCCAACGACCACGAGGCCGGCAGCAGCCGGCCGCCGCGCCGGCGCCGTTCGCCATGGGCCCGCCGGCGACGCCTGTGCGCGACCGGATCTACGTCACCGTAGCGGTGGCGTAGATGTTCTGGGACGCCGGCGTCCCAATGCCGTGGGGGGACGTGCACCTCCCCCACGGCTGGCACCTGAGCCCAGATCGGGGTCCGGTGCCGCCCCCCCCGATGTCCGGCCGCGCCCGCGTCGCGGAGATCCCGGAGGCGCCGCGCGCAGCTGCCGGCGGACCTCTAGCAGGACCCCGCTTACGGGCGACGCAAGTCCCAATCGGGACTTGTGGTTCGAGGTGGAGCACGATGCGCGTCGGCACACGTGCTTCACCTCCGCGACGGCGCGGCCTAGCGCGCAGCCACGCACACCGCTAGGCGGGCTGGCCGCCGCCCCGGCGGCCTCTACATCGGCGAGCAGCCCCAGGCCCCGCACCAGCCCCAGGCCCAGGCGGCGGAGGAGGACGACCCGGAGCTGCAGGCGGCGCTCGCGGCCTCCCCTCGAGCAGAGCGATCTCGACGAGCTGGCCAAATGGCCGCACCTCACCGAGACGCCGCGCGCCTCCACGCTCGGAGGAGGCGGCCGGAAGGCCCGGGGAGGACGCCTGTGCGGAGGCGTGGGCCTTCCTCGAGCCGGCGCGCCGTCGGGAGGAGGCAACGCGTCGTGCGGTGCTCCAGGAGGAGGAGGAGCGCCGGCCGCGTGCCTCGGCGGAGGAGGAGCGCTCGGTCACGCTACGGCCATGGCGGAGCTGCAGCCGCAGCGGAGGAGCAGCTCCGCGGTGAGTCCGCGCGGAGGGCACGGCTGCGCAGGCCGGCGAGCCCGCCGAACCCGGACTCGCCCGGGAAAGGGCGCAGTGGTCGCCACGGCCGGAGTCCCCGGTGCCCTCCGGCGTTTCGAGCCGGAA
Organism: Lolium perenne; assembly: GCF_019359855.2. Lineage (NCBI taxonomy): Eukaryota > Viridiplantae > Streptophyta > Magnoliopsida > Poales > Poaceae > Lolium > Lolium perenne. The sequence continues at coordinate 272,193,946 of NC_067245.2, forward strand.
CAGCGCGTCGCCGCCGGGGCGTCGTCGTCATCGACGCCGACGACGACGAGTACTACCGGGGTAGTATCGCGGCGGCCACCGCGTGCTCGCAAACCCTGGCTAGGGTTTTTATTTAGTTTAAAGCCATATATGGCTTTCTTTTGTGTAAAATTTGCCCAAAATAGGGCTAAGTTTAATGACCAACTAGTTTAAATTTATGTTTTGTTGTTTTCCTTTTTTATTTTCATTTTTGTTTTATTTTATTACAAATGCGCTGCGTCCGCGCGTTGGGCGCAGCGCGCGACCCAAACGGACACGCGGACGCGGGCGCTTTCCGGGTGTCCGCTTGGCCACCCAAACGGCCCAAAACGGACGGCCCAGCACGTCCGTTTGGGTCAGCCGGTTGGAGATGCCCTAAGTTACTCCCCACTATGAGCAACCTTATGTTTGTTACTAGTGCCATGTTAGTTACTGCAGTTTTAGTCAACAATTAAACCCATGTTACTAATGTCTCTTTTGTAATGTGTAGAAGGCCTTTCTGGAAACCACAGACACAAACTATATTACTCACCGTCATACTCTGTCCAACAAGTAAAAATGTCATACTAATCTATCTTTTGTAATGTGTGGCTAATGCTGTAGATATATTTTAGAAATAAAATTTATAAGTACAAGTTTTTTTATTTTTCTAACATTTTTTTCCATTTATAGTGAACTGGCTGGTTAGCTACTTGCCCTTGTGTGTTGCCATCAAGTAAATGATTTTTATTGTTCCTTTTGCTCTTTCTGCCCCTTTTGCTCGAGTGTGAGCAGTTCCGTTTTCTCGAGAATTGAGGTTTTTGTGCCATGGGATCAGGGCCGGAGGCAGAGGGGCGAGCAGGCACTAGTTAGGTTCCTTGGTAGGTCGAATACAAATTTGTATACTACCATAGAATTTTTCATTTTTGAGAGGAATATACTGAGTTGAAAGACAAAATATGTACTATATTATAGGGTAACCAATATCTTTTTTTCTTAAATTTTTGAATTTACTTTGAGATTAATGGTGAGTTGACACGTAAGTCTTATATGAGCTTTGCTTTTTTGGGGTAAACTGTTTTGGTGCTTCATAAAATATTGACTGAGGATGAAAGTCTTGTGGCATTGACACGTAATAAGTTATCGTGTTCTCTTGGTTCGTATTTTATCTGGTAATCTGTTTGTGTACGCAACTATGTAGATGTAGCTGCTAGGCTCAGGGTCTGAGACAGTCAAAGCGGCGCACAATATCCAAGATCCACACATGTGAATCACCATGGCTGCTGTGAGCTTTCATTTTGTTTGTCTCCCGACACGTATAATCTCTCTTGAATCTTCTCCTTTCCTTTCTCTTTCCACCCGTTTATTTCTCTGTTGATCTTCTCCATCTTCTCTTGAGATCAGGCTGACCTCTACCGATCTCCTTACTTGAGCTCCGCTTCTTGAGATCACATGCTCCTAATCGCCGGCCTTCTTTTCTCCCTTCAGGCCATCCTCTTGAAAACCACGGTGCCGCTTTGTCGTTCCCCACGTCCTCCTGATTTCTTCGCTACCCCAGTGCTTCTCTCCCGATTTGTCGTCGTTCTGAGCCAAGTTGCTCGCGGCGAACACCAGCTATTCTCCGTGCCGCGTGATGGTGTGCTTGCGCTCCTCTTTCTGCTGCAGTTCGGCAACCCGACCGCCAGGGACGACGGCCCCAAAGACGGCGACGCGTCGGATATTTCTGTGGCCTACGGGGTGTTCGTGTACATCATCTCTACCGGGAAGTGGCAACGCGAGAGCGCGCCGCCGCCGATGCCGATGTTACCGTAGTGCGCGGACGCGCGGACCCGCCTCGCGGTGATGGGCGGATGGGAATCCCAATTGCTAAGTTGTAATGACCAATCAATTATCCTAGAATATTTTCAGCCAGAAGTTATTTGAGCTTTCTTTGACATCTTTCCAACTCACTGAAAGAAACTTCTAATGAAAAGAAATGTCCAGATAGACCGTGCAGGCAGTAACACTTTCCTGCAAATATATTGTTTTATCCCTTTTTTAAAAAAATCATCTCATTGTTCTGTATTTGGATAATTTGGTACATCCATTACATGTGACATATAGATTTCCTTGATTTTTTTTATCTCCTATAAAATCATGAGCTTATCCATAATAAAAGGGTTATATTATATTACATGGAAAATAAATTCTCATGTTAAATCTACTTGACTTATTATATTACATCAATCATATGCACCTGCATATAAAGAGTGTGCATCTAAAGAGGTGTGCTCATATTTACATTTGCTACATTACAGTAAATCAAATAGTCTCAGTGCCAATATTTCTACTTCTTCATTCCCATGATTCATACATATAAACATATGCTGGTTGGCTATAGTTTCGACTCTTCGTTGGTTGTTTGGTAGGTTTCATTCAAATTAAGTTCGTATGGTTCTTTACTTTTGGAGGCATAGCTGCAACCTGCAGGTATGCACACTGTTAACCAGTAGCTCTTTGTCACCCTGCAATCTAATTGCCTGGTCTGACATTTCGATGCTCAATTGTTAGCTTTCATGTTTATACATAAACTACTTGGCTTTTTATATCAGATGGTTTTGGGTGTTATAATAATATTCTTTATTCTTATATTTATTTTATATTGGAAGTTTGTTTTCATAATGATACGGAAATAGAGTTATATGCTTCTCTAGATATAGAGCTTCTGCTGTTATTGTTTAGACTAATTCATATGAGTTGAACCATGTCTTTTTAAAGCTTCTTTTATGGCTTTGCAATATCCGTTGCTTTTTTCCTCATGGTGGTAAATGATTCCATCTCGGCATTAAGTATGTCTGTCAATCTTTTGCATCTGGTCGCGGTGCACGTTCTCAGGTGCCAACAGCGCCTCCTTCTTTTCCAGTGTCCGTTGCATCTTTTTCTTCTCGCGATGTGGTGTCTAAGTTGGAGTTTTATTCTTATTATTCTCATTATCGGCATAAGAACCAAATCCGTACACATGTTTAGTCAGCAAATTACTGTGAATGCTTATTCCTGTGTGGAGGCCAATAGGCTACCATATCATTTTTTTTAATCAGCAGTCTTTGCCGTCTGGGAATTACTGATGTTGTTGGGGAAGGTAGCTCTACTGGGAAAAATATGGGTGTTCAATATATATTTCATTCAAATTTCACTGGTGGTCCTCGGTATATGGTTCAAAATTACCATTATTGTATGGCCACTTGTCCTGCACATGGTGCTCCTGATCTTTTTTTAGTTTTACATGTAATCCCAAGTGGCAAGAGATTAGTGATGCTTTGGCTTTTGGAGCCAGGCCAGTCTGTGTCAGATCGCCCTGATATATTGTTACAAGGGTTTTCCATATGAAATATGATGAATTTCTTGCGGATGTAAAGAAGGGTGCTTTATTGATCCTGTCAAAGCGTGCAAGCATTTCGTTTCCGTGTGCTAGATTTCTTGGATCAGATTGTCTAATGTCTACCGTTCAGTTTCATCTTTTCTCTCTTGCATAATTTGGGTTTGTTGAAAAAAATTCAGGCCCATATTAATGTGGAGTGTTGTAACAGATTTTTTTTGTTGAAGTATTTGTTTAAGTATGTTACTAAAGGTCATGACGTGGCGCGTATACGTTTTCAAGCTGCCTTTAATTCTTCGTCGGTTGATGCTTCTGGATTGCCTCTTGGCAGAAATGAGATGGAGGAATACATTAAGTGCAGGTTCTTTTTTCACCCTTCTGTTTTTTCGTTCTTTGAATTTTTTCATGTTTTCCTGTTGGCGGGGTTAACTGATATTTTACTCATATGTAGTGGTGTTTTGTTTCTTTACAGGCACCTTTCAGCATGTGAGGCGTGTTGGCGCATGTTTGACTATGATTTTGTTGAGCGCCTTATTGTCCACCTACCTGGCATGAATAGAATTATTTCTCATGAGGATGATCGATCTCCTTGCTTCTTTGGTCCATAATTTGTCATTTTACATGACTATCTTAACAGAATGGTTTGTGGCCAACCGAGATCATACAGAGGCTAGGTCCTTGACTTACCTAGACTTTCCTAGCTACTCGCTGGGTTTGGGATGCTTCTAATAAGATTGGAAGAATATACCATGTTCACCTTGTTGCTGGTGATTTTTTTTCCCTTTGGATGCTGCTTTTGGTAGTGGCCAATGCTACCTATTTCGAAGACCTCTGGCTTTACAACCGTGTTCTGTATGGTAATTTAAAAAAAATGTGAGGCTCAGGGTTTGGTTAGTGATGATAATGAATGGTTCAGTCTGTTCGAAGAGGCAATTGTATGGGCCTCTCCTTTTCGGTTGAGGCATTTGTTGAGAAGTAGTTGAAATTTTTGTTGATGACTGTTCTGTTGTCGTGTGAGGTTATTAGGGGTAATGAATTGTTCTGTCAATATTGGTCTAGCATGTTTGAGGATATATCTTACAGCCTTACCACCTCACTTGGTAGCTATGTTCTGCCAACCCAGTAATAATCCTAATCCTTCTATAAATTTCATACGAAGCAAAAAATAAAAATCAAATATGATTTATTTTAAAATATTAGCCCTATTCAAAATAAACAAAAAGGAACTAACTCTTTAGCTCAACCTAGCGCGACGTGCCGCCGCGCAGGCTATTGCTAGTATGTAGTATTCCACAACACCAAGGACCTGGGACAACCACCTTCAGGCCTACTGCACCGGCCTCCCTCTTGCTGGGATCTGTATCAGGAAATAAAGGATGCTTGCAGGGGCAGCCAGGATAAACTTTTAGGGGGGGGGCAAAAATGTGATAAGTGGTGCAAATACTATTTTTAAGTGGGGGCAAACCAGTCTTTAGCTAACATATTACAAGGTGTCCAAAAATTGAGTGGGGCAGGTGCCCCCCCCCCCCCCCCCCCTGAGTATAAGCTGGATCCGCCCATGGATGCTTGCGAACTTTGATGGGTTTCTGCTATAACTGAAGAATGAGTGCCGCGAAATCTATAGTACCAGCACAATATTCCCTTTGTCATGTCTCCTTGATTAGATGATCAGGTTAATTACCTGAAATTCTAAACTAAATTTTTGCATGGCGGGATGGCAAGTACTCCCTCCATTTCACTTCATGAATGATGCCTGAGATTTATCAAAACTTAAATGTATCTAGATGCTATTCAGTGTTTAGATATATCTATATTTTAATAACTCTTAAATAATCTTCGTTGAAACATTATTAAGTTGTAAACAACTGCAGTCTCTGAAATTGTCTTCTTTACAATCAAGATAGGAAAGCTGGCCTGAAGTTCCCAATGAAACCAGCCAACATGCTGTGTGGTGCATATTTCGAGTGGGCGGTGTGATAACCCACAAGTATAGGGGATCGCAACAGTCTTCGAAGGAAGTAAAACCCAAATTTATTGATTCGACACAAGGGGAGGTAAAGAATACTTATAAGCCTTAACAACTGAGTTGTCAATTCAGCTGCACCTGGAAAAGCACTAGTAACAGGGGTGATGTGAAAGCAGCAGTAATATGAGAGCAATAGTAACAAGAATAATAAAGCCAGCAGTAGCAATAACACAGAGGCAATGGCACCAGAAAATAGTTGATACTACTTCCAATGACATATAGAACGAGTATATGATGATGAGAGATGGACCGGGGTTCCCAGCGATCTACACTAGTGGTAACTCTCCAATAACAAGTGGCAAGTGTTGGGTGAACAAATTACAGCTGCGCAATTGATAGGATTCAAAGCATTAAGATAGAACATCAAGATTATTAATTATATAGGCATGTGATCCTCACATCACCGCCATCCCCTCCGGTTGTCCCGATTTCTGTCACTTCGGAGCCTTTGGTTCCGGACAGTGACATGTGCATACAACTTGTAGATACAATCTAAGCAATAAGTATAGAGCTTAAATCTAAGATCATGCCACTCGGGCCCTAGTGACAAGCATTAAGCATAACAAGATTGCAGCAACAATAACTTCACAAACTTTATAGATAGACTAATCATAATGTATCATCCATCGGATCCCAACAAACACAACACCGATTACATCAGATGGATCTCAATCATGTAAAGCAGCTCATGAGATCATTGTATTGAAGTACATGGGAGAGAATACCAACTAGCTACTGCTAGAACCCGTAGTCCATGGGGGAACTACTTACGGAGCATGATGGAGGCGGTGGCGTTGATGGAGATGGCTTCCGGGGGCACTTCCCCGTCCCGGCAGGGTGCCGGAACAGAGACTTCTGTCCCCCGAATTGGAGTTTCGCGATGGCGGCGGCGCCCCTGGAGTCTTTCTGGAGTTTCGTCAAAGGTATCGAGGATTTAGGTCGCGAGGGGTTAAATAGGCGAAGAGGCGGCGCAAAAGGGTTTCTGGGGGGGCCCACACAGTAGGCCGGCGCGCCCCCCCTTGGCCGCGCCGCCCTGTGAGGTGGGGCCCCCCTGGCTCCCCTCCGACTCTCCTTCGGTGTTCTGGATGCTTCTGGGAAAAATAAGATGTTTGGCGTTGATTTCGTCCAATTCCGAGAATATTGCCCGAACAGCCTTTCTGGAACCAAAAACAGCAGAAAACAGGAACTGGCACTGTGGCATCTTGTTAATAGGTTAGTTCCGGAAAACGCATAAAAACATTATAAAGTGTGAGCAAAACATGTAAGTATTGTCATAAAACAAGCATGGAACATCAGAAAGTATGGATACGTTGGAGACGTATCAGCATCCCCAAGCTTAGTTCCTACTCGTCCTCGAGTAGGTAAACGATAAAAAGAATAATTTATGTAGTGACATGCTACTTACATAACCTTGATCATACTATTATAAAGCATATGAGATGAATGAAGTGACTCAAGTCAATAATCTATAGTTGCTAACAAATAGATAACATATAGCAAAACTTTTCATGAATAGTACTTTCAAGACAAGTATCAAAAGTCTTGCATAAGAGTTAACTCATAAAGCAATAGATTCAAAGTAAAGGCATTGAAGCAACACAAAGGAAGATATAAGTTTCAGCGATTGCTTTCAACTTTCAACATGCATATCTCATGGATAATTGTCAACATAAAGTAATATATGAATGCAAATAAGCAAGTATGTAAGAATCAATGCACAGTTGACACAAGTGTTTGCTTCTAGGATGGAAGGAAGTAGGTAAACTGACTCAACATAAAGTAAAAGAAAGGCCCTTCGCAGAGGGAAGCAGGGATTAAATCATGTGCTAGAGCTTTTCAAGTTTTGAAATCATATAGAGAGCATAAAAGTAAAATTTTGAGAGGTGTTTGTTGTTGTCAACGAATGGTAGTGGGCACTCTAACCCCCTTGCCAGACAGACCTTCAAAGAGCGGCTCCCATGATGTTTTCATTTTTGGGTGACACTCCTTCCAACCTTTACTTTCACAAACCATGGCTAACCGAATCCTCGGGTGCCTTCCAACAATCACATACCATGAAGGAGTGTCTATTTTATTTTAGTTTTATTTAGTGATGACACTCCTCCCCACCTTTGCTTTCTCAAGCCATGGCTAACCGAATCCTCGGGTGCCTACCAATCATTCACATACCATGGAGGAGTGTCTATTTGTGATTAATTGGGGCTGGGAACCCCATTGCCAGCTCTTTTTGCAAAATTATTGGATAAGCGGATGAAGCCACTAGTCCATTGGTGAAAGTTGCCCAACAAGATTGAAAGATAAAACACCACATACTTCCTCATGAGCTATAAAACATTGACACAAATTGAGAAGCATTTTGAATTGTTTAAAGGTAGCACATGAAGTATTTACTTGGAATGGCAGGAAATACCACATAGTAGGTAGGTATGGTCGACACACATGGCATAGGTTTTGGCTCAAGGTTTTTAATGCACGAGAAGCATTCCCTCTCAGTACAAGGCTTAGGCTAGCAAGGTTGTTTGAAGCAAACACAAGTATGAACCGGTACAGCAAAACTTACATAAAAACATATTGCAAGCATTATAATACTCTACTCTGTCTTCCTTGTTGCTCAAACACTTTTACCAGAAAATATCTAGACCTTAAGAGAGACCAATCATGCAAACCAATTTCAACAAGCTCTACGGTAGTTCTCCACTAATAGGTTCAAACTACATGATGCATGAAATTAAACATGGTCTACTTGAGAGCTCAAAACAATTGCCAAGTGTCAAATTATCCAAGTCAATATGAGGCATTTTCTGTTTTCAACCAAATAACCATAAGTGCTGTAGCTTCCAACTTTTATCATTGAACATTAAAAGTAAAACGAAGAACAAGTGTTCATATGAAAAAGCGGAGCGTGTCTCTCTCCCACACAAGGATTGCTAGGATCCGATCTTATTCAAACAAAAACAAAAATAAAAGCACACAGACGCTCCAAGTAAAGCACATATGATGTGACCGAATAAAAATATAGTTTCAATAGAAGAAACCTGATAAGTTGATGAAGAAGGGGATGCCTTGGGCATCCCCAAGCTTAGACGCTTGAGTCTTCTTGAAATATGCAGGGATGAACCACGGGGGCATCCCCAAGCTTTGACTTTTCACTCTTCTTGATCATATATCATCCTCCTCTCTTGACCCTTGAAAACTTCCTTCACATCAAACTTCTCATAAACTTTATTAGAGGGGTTAGTACTCAAAAAACTTGAATTCACCTTGGTCCTGTAGTGACACACATTGCAAGAACTCAATAAAACATTAGCTACAGCTCTCCACGTCTAGAAAGTCTTGCTTAAAGTCCACAAGAGACAATGCAAAAAACAGAGACAGAATCTGCCAAAACAGAACAGCCAGTAAAGATGAATTTTAAAGAGGCACTTCCGTTGCTCAAATCAGAAAACTCAAAACTAATGAAAATTGCGTACATATCTGAGGAACACGCACGTAAATTGGCAGATTTTTCTGAGTTACCTACAGAGAACACAGACCAGATTCGTGGCAGATAGAAATCTGTTTCTGCGCAGAAATCCAAATCTAGTATCAACCTTCGATTAGAGGCTTCACTTGGCACAACATTGCAATAAAATAAAGATAAGGAGAGGTTGCTACAGTAGTAACAACTTCCAAAACACAATAAAACAGTAGCAAAATAAACACATGGGTTATCTCCCAAGAAGTTCTTTCTTTATAGCCATTAAGATGGGCTCAGCAGTTTTGATGATGCACTCGCAAGAAATAAGAGTTGAAGCAAAAGAGAGCATCAAAAAGCAAATTCAAAACACATTTAAGTCTCACCCACTTCCTATGCATAGGAATCTTGTACACAAATAAATTCATGAAGAACAAAGTGACAAGCATAAGAAGATAAAACAAGAGTAACTTCAAAATTTTAAGCATATAGAGAGGTGTTTTAGTACCATGAAAATTTCTACAACCATATTTCCCTCTCTCATAATAATTTTCAGTAGCTTCATGAACAAACTCAACAATATAACTATCACATGCAGCACGTTTCTCATGATCCATAGACACATAATTTTTATCAAGCTCAAAAATAGTGGGATTAAAACTTTCGAACCCACTTTTATCAATAATATAACATGATGATTGATCGATCTCAAGAGATATGGGACTCCTAGATAAAGTAAAGACTTCTCCAATCCCATTTTCATTAGTAGTACAATTAATATTATCAAGTAACATAGGACCATCATCTAGAGATTTATCATAAACATTTGCTAAGCAAAATTCTTTAGTTCCATGCATTTCGACATCAGGCACAAACAAAGCATTATCATAAGATTTATCAAAGTAGCATGGATTATCATAAATAACAGTAGCATAATTATTCTTAAAAGTTTTACTCATAGGTACTATTTCAAGAGAATCCACAGGAACATAACATTCAACCTCCTTTGGTAAGCATGGAGGACAATCAAATAGTGTAAGAGATAAAGAGTTACTCTCATTAGAAGGTTGGCATGGGTAGCTAATCCATTCTTCCTCCTTTTGTTCATCACTCTCCTCTTCTTTTTCATCCAATGAGCTTTCAGGTTCATCAATTTCTTCTTCCACAGGTTCCTGCAAATTGTGAGTGCATTCTTGTGCATTAATGAGTCTCTCTTTATAATCAATGATATAAGGATTATCAGTGTAACTTTCATTGCAAAAATTAAGGATAGAAGAGACATAATCTTTAAGGTCCTTACAAACAACACAAGTTTCATAATTTTTAACCATGAAGGATTCGATCTTAGAAGCTCCCATAAATATGACAAATTGTTCTACCTCTTCGAACCCAAGATGAATATAGTTATTCCAATTATAGTTCTTAATTAAAACTTCCTCACTAAAGCCACATTGAAATTTTAGATGTTTAGTGTCCTCTTTAGAGCAACAATTTATATCATGGCGTTTAAGCAAGATTTTAGCAATTGTATTGAATTTTTCTATCATAGCACTCATTACTTTACCAGTTCTTGATTCTCTATAATTATTATAATATTCTATAAGCTCCAAGTAGGTTATGGGTTCTCCCATAACAGCAGTTTTTAATTTTTAGGTTTTTCAAATTTTTATGGATTTTTGGGTATATGAGAAAAATAAAACAAGACAAAAAGAAACTAAGCAAAAGTAAACTAAGCAAAATAATACTAGACAGAAATAAACTAAGAACAAATAAACTAGACAAAAGTAAACTAAGCAAAACAAAATAAAACAAAATAAAAACAGAGAGAGAGGTAGAGTGTACTCCCCAGGTGAACTTATGAGTAGAGCTATGCCTCCCCGGCAACGGCGCCAGAAAATAGTCTTGATAACCCACAAGTATAGGGGATCGCAACAGTCTTCGAGGGAAGTAAAACCCAAATTTATTAATTCGACACAAGGGGAGGTAAAGAATACTTATAAGCCTTAACAACTGAGTTGTCAATTCAGCTGCACCTAGAAAAGCACTAGTAACAGGGGTGATGTGAAAGCAGCAGTAATATGAGAGCAATAGTAACAAGAATATAAAGAAAGCAGTAGCAATAACACAGAGGCAATGGCACCAGAAAATAGTTGATACTACTTCCAATGACATATAGAATGAGTATATGATGATGAGAGATGGACCGGGGTTCCCAGCGATCTACACTAGTGGTAACTCTCCAATAACAAGTGGCAAGTGTTGGGTGAACAAATTACAGTTGGGCAATTGATAGGATTCAAAGCATTAAGATATAACATCAAGATTATTAATTATATAGGCATGTTTTCCATATATAGTCGTACGTGCTCGCAATGAGAAACTTGCACAACATCTTTTGTCCTACCAGCCGGTGGCAGCCGGGCCTCAAGGGAATCTACTGGATATTAAGGTACTCCTTTTAATAGAGTACCGGAGCAAAGCATTAACACTCCGTGAAAACATGTGATCCTCACATCACCGCCATCCCCTCCGGTTGTCCCGATTTCTGTCACTTCGGGGCCTTTGGTTCCGGACAGTGACATGTGCATACAACTTGTAGATACAATCTAAGCAATAAGTATAGAGCTTAAATCTAAGATCATGCCACTCGGGCCCTAGTGACAAGCATTAAGCATAACAAGATTGCAGCAACAATAACTTCACAAACTTTATAGATAGACTAATCATAATGTATCATCCATCGGATCCCAACAAACACAACACCGATTACATCAGATGGATCTCAATCATGTAAGGCAGCTCATGAGATCATTGTATTGAAGTACATGGGAGAGAATACCAACTAGCTACTGCTAGAACCCGTAGTCCATGGGGGAACTACTCACGGAGCATGATGGAGGCGGTGGCGTTGATGGAGATGGCTTCCGGGGGCACTTCCCCGTCCCGGCAGGGTGCCGGAACAGAGACTTCTGTCCCCCGAATTGGAGTTTCGCGATGGCGGCGGCGCCCCTGGAGTCTTTCTGGAGTTTCGTCAAAGGTATCGAGGATTTAGGTCGCGAGGGGTTAAATAGGCGAAGAGGCGGCGCAAAAGGGTTTCTGGGGGGCCCACACAGTAGGCCGGCGCGCCCCCCCTTGGCCGCGCCGCCCTGTGAGGTGGGGCCCCCTGGCTCCCCTCCGACTCTCCTTCGGTGTTCTGGATGCTTCCGGGAAAAATAAGATGTTTGGCGTTGATTTCGTCCAATTCCGAGAATATTGCCCGAACAGCCTTTCTGGAACCAAAAACAGCAGAAAACAGGAACTGGCACTGTGGCATCTTGTTAATAGGTTAGTTCCGGAAAACGCATAAAAACATTATAAAGTGGGAGCAAAACATGTAAGTATTGTCATAAAACAAGCATGGAACATCAGAAATTATGGATATGTTGGAGACGTATGACGGTGCTCGACTCTTACCTTCCTTTTCCCGATCAAGGTTAATGACGGTGCTTTATTAGGTGGAGAGATACGTACTAGCTAGGGTTGACGCGTTCTATTCATTCGCCTCGCTCGCCCGGAGGCAACAAAAGCACACGGCGAGGTCGATGGTTCGATGAAAAGGGGCATGGTCCGCGTCAATGCCCGTGGCACATTCTAGCAAAGAGAAAGTGGATTATCATTGAATCAGACAGTCATATCGATGGAGTTTTTTTTAACAAGGGGAGTTCGAAACTACAAAGATCTATGGATGGAGTTCATACTCTGTGCGTGAGCCTGACACACCGAGTAGGGGTGGAATCGAGCCGAGTCGGCTCGAGGCTCGGCTCACTTAGGATCGTGAATTTTTGAGCCAAGCCTGGGCTCGGCTTGCCACTAAAATGTTTCTAAATAGCAGGCTCGAGAAGCTCTCGGCTCGGCTCGAACGGCTTGCGAGCTGGCCGCCATAGCCCAGCCCCCAGACTGCATCCTCTTTCTCTCGCCTGCCACGATTCCGTACCAACTTGTCCTCCCCGAAAAAAATCTTATACGACCCAATCTAATACAACCCGACGAACGACCCAATCGCGAAGACAACACGTAGCGGTCTGTATCGTGATCTGGTACTGGAAAGAACAAGTTGAGGCAGATGTGCGGTGCCTGATGTGGTCTACCACCGGGGGTCGCATGTGTTCGGTCGTATAGGAATTCTCTCCCTCCCATGGCTGCCCCTACCCACTACAGCTCTGCTCCTCCGGACCCATTCACCTCTGCCACGTGCTCCTCCTGGTCCCCACGGCGCCGCGCACGCTGGCCGTTGGTCGCCTTCGGCCGCCGCTCGCCTGCTCTTGCTGTTGGGGGGATGACCCCCGGTATGCCAAAGGCATGCCAAACCGGATGGTTTGAGCCATCAAGATACCGGTTTAGTGTTTATTCTGGAGCCTCAAGTTAAGCTTTGGGCTAAGTAAGTCTATACCGGTATCCCAAAGAGGGGTATACCGGTATAAGCTAAGAAGACACCGGAAGCCCGGTAAGAAGTGCACTGTAGCACGTCGGCAAGACTGGTCAAAGATTCTCTCCAGAGCTATAGGACAAAGATGAGCTAAGCAAAGTAGCTTTAAACGAAGCCCTGGCGCCAAAGAGGAAGGTGACGCCAAAAGCAACCGGAGGACGTCAGCCTCCCTGATTAAAGAAGATACCGGCGTCACATATGATTAAAGTTACTTTGTAAAGTAGTTTGTCTAGTCAAAGATGCCATTAGGGTTTCCTAGGGTTTCTTCCCCTGTAAGCCACCCTCTCCCCTATATAAGGAGAGGGGGCATACCCCATCGCGGGCATGTTATGTTGTGTAACGAGCTACGTTGTATGCAGAAACCTGTAACCTCATGATATCAATGAACAGAAGGATCTAGAGCAGAGTTCTTCCTTGTGTCTTTCTTCTTCTACCTCTGGTTCTTGAGGAAAGCACCCGGAAGTTCATCCAATCTAATCCAAAACCCTCACCCGAATCCTCTAGCGTCCATCCGGCCCCAACTTAAGCCATCCCATGGCATCTGCTCGTTCACCACGACGACAGTTGGCGCCCACCGTGGGGCAAGAAGCGGCGCTTGACGGAGTTCACATTCGGGCGGGCATCCTCGACGTCGCCGGCCAGCGTACAGTGTCCGCGCTGGTGCAGCGCATCTACTCCATGGACTTCATCAAAGACAACGCGGGCTGCTTCGCCAACGGTGGCATCTTCCCCAAGAACGGCCGCGTCATCGAGTTCGGCAGCCACCGCATCTACTTCGGCACCGTCCCTGTGCGCCAGCGCCTTTCGCCGGTGCTGGTGGCGCTGGATCCGCCAAGGTGGCTATATGCTGGCCGCGCCGCCGGCAGCGTGGAGGTGATGATGGCTGGCGCGGTCGATGCTGGCAAAGAAGCTGTGGGAGAAGGAGCTGGGCGTACGACATCGACTCGTGCGGCCAAGCCACCGCTGGAGCGCGAGGCAGGCGCTGCGGGAACATCATCCGCACCACCGGAGACACCGCTTCAAGCGGCGATGAGCGTCCTCGCCACGCCCATCGCGCAGAACATCGACCCGGCAGCGGCTCAGGCGGAGCTGGAGGCACAACGCCAGAAGCTGCTCGAGAACGGCAAGGACATCGTCAGGGCGCAGCGCGAGCTGAACCTAACCCTACGTGAGTATAACGCTGCCCATGGCTTTGCTTCTGTTAGCGCTCAGGCTGCAAGGATACCGGAAAACCGGCTTAAGGCTCGCAACCTAGATCAGGATTTGCGTAAGGAAATTCTTACTGGAAAGAGCACTTCTGCATCGTTGAGCATGGTAGAGAAACCTAAGTACAGTAGTCCGGATAAAACCATAAAAGCTGCTAAGGCTGCGGTAGAGCTGTGTGAATCGCTTTCCGGGGACGCTTTGGCAAAACAGCAAGAGCGTGTCAGCGAGCTGCTTGATACCATCGAGCAGCAAAATGCTGAGCAGCTTGGTAAGCTGAACAAGGCAGCGGCCTCAAAATCCGCGCGTTCAACAAAGAATGCCGGTAGCAAGTCCCATGGGCAGGCATCGTCCCCCCATCCGGACAGAAGAAAAGAAAGAGAAATGAATGAGCAGCAGATGACTGTGTATGATCCGGTCCTTGCCGGAAAACAACAAGCCGGGCAACATGATGCCGGTAGAAAAACCCAAGGGGCAGATCGAGGCTACGCTAGAAGAGGGTACGCCAAAAACAATCATGCCGGTAGACACGAAACCGGGCAAAATTATCGGGCTGCAAGGGCAGCGTATGAAAAGGAGGAAATGCTTCCCCCAAGGTACCGGCAGGCAAGGGCCGCGGTACCAGATCCTTATGATGAAGCTGATTCGACAGTTGAAAGACTCACGACATACCGGAACCCGTTGGGACAACGCGTAGGAGAAAGACACCTGCCAGAACGGGATGCGAGGCACCGTCTGGATAGAGTGTATCTATCTGAAATGATCGAGGCAGAAGGTCCTCCGGGCCCAAAGTGTTTTGGTCCAAGGATCATGAAAGAGGAACCACCAGTTCGCAACTTCCAGTTGCCTCGTGACACAAAAATATATGATGGCACCACTAAGCCGGAAGACTGGCTTGCGGATTATGTAACCGCGGTATACGTCGCTGGTGGCGGAGGAACTGTAGCCGGTGGAGGAAACCGGCATTGGGCCGTGGGAATTGTACCATCATTCTTGGTGGGACCGGCACGAATCTGGCTGAACAACTTGCCGGCAGGAAGCATAAACGGTTGGTTGGACTTTGAGGAAGCCTTTGTGAGTAACTTCAGCAGCACGTACCGGAGGCCCAACAGGCCGCAACAGCTCGCCTTGTGCGTGCAGCGCCCAAATGAAACAGACTGGGATTACCTAACCCGGTGGAACTCCACGAGAAACTCCTGTGAAGGGGTGATAGAGGCGCAAGCCATTGCTTGGTTTAGCAATGGATGCAGAAGAGGTTCGCCGTTGTGGCAAAAGCTGCAGCGGAACATGCCGGCAACTCTGGCGGAAATGATACGTGTGGCAGATAGCTACGCATTGGGAGACCCAATGCAACCGGCAGTACAAGCGGATCCGGCATAAACAAGCCAACCGCGCCAAGATCAATACCGGGACAACCGGCACAACAAGAGAAGGGAAGATTTTCCGGATCGAAGGTATGGTCCACAACAAGTAGCTGCGGTACAGGATAACGCCGGCCCCAGCGGGATCCAAAGGCAAAAGACCGGATCGCAGCCGTGGGCGGGTCCTAAAAAACAATGGGTTAAAAAGGAACCCTGTGGCCAGAAAAAAGATTGGCAGGAACATATCAGATACACAATGGAAGCAGCGATGGAGCAACCATGCCGGTTCCACACTCCAAATCCGTCGAAGCCGGCGAACCATTTGACAAAAGATTGTTCTTGGATCAAGCACTTGATGCTGAGAGGTGCGGCAAAAGATGCGCAAGCACAAGGGTGCTCCACAATACTGCCACCCTCGCATGACATGTTGCATCAACACCCGTTACCACCACCACCACCGCTTACCGGAGCAAATGCTATACCGGTGCAGCCTCAGCAGCACCAGCAAGTTCATCAGGTGGCTGATGGCAATGGCCAACCGCCGCCACCGGCACCTGATAACCCACAAGTATAGGGGATGGCGGCAGTCTTCGAGGGAAGTAAAACCCAAATTTATTGATTCGACACAAGGGGAGGTAAAGAATACTTATAAGCCTTAACAACTGAGTTGTCAATTCAGCTGCACCTGGAAAAGCACTAGTAACAGGGGTGATGTGAAAGTAGCAGTAATATGAGAGCAATAGTAACGGTAACACAGCAGCAGTAGCACAGGAGCAATGGCACCAGAAAATAGTTGATACTACTTCCAATGACATATAGAACGAGTATATGATGATGAGAGATGGACCGGGGTTCCCAGCGATCTACACTAGTGGCAACTCTCCAATAACAAGTGACAAGTGTTGGGTGAACAAATTACAGTTGGGCAATTGATAGGATTGATAAAGCATTATGAAAGAACATCAATTCATTAATCATGCAGGCATGTTTTCCAATTATAGTCGTACGTGCTCGCAATGAGAAACTTGCACAACATCTTTTGTCCTACCAGCCGGTGGCAGCCGGGCCTCAAGGGAATCTACTGGATATTAAGGTACTCCTTTTAATAGAGTACCGGAGCAAAGCATTAACACTCCGTGAAAACATGTGTCCCTCACATCACCGCCATCCCCTCCGGTTGTCCCGATTTCTGTCACTTCGGGGCCTTTGGTTCCGGACAGTGACATGTGCATACAACTTGTAGATACAATCTAAGCAATAATATAGAGCTTAAATCTAAGATCATGCCACTCGGGCCCTAGTGACAAGCATTAAGCATAACAAGATTGCAGCAACAATAACTTCACAAACTTTATAGATAGACTAATCATAATGTATCATCCATCGGATCCCAACAAACACAACACCGATTACATCAGATGGATCTCAATCATGTAAGGCAGCTCATGAGATCATTGTATTGAAGTACATGGAGGAGAGAATACCAACTAGCTACTGCTAGAACCCGTAGTCCATGGGGGAACTACTCACGGAGCATGATGGAGGCGGTGGCGTCGATGGAGATGGCTTCCGGGGGCACTTCCCCGTCCCGGCAGGGTGCCGGAACAGAGAGTTCTGTCCCCCGAATTGGAGTTTCGCGATGGCGGCGGCGCCCCTGGAGTCTTTCTGGAGTTTCGTCAATTGGTACTGCGTTTTTAGGTCGAAAGGGGTTATATAGGCGAAGAGGCGGCGCAGGAGGGTCGACAGGGCGGCCTCCTCATAGGGGGGCGCGGCCTAGGTGTGGCCCGCGCGGCCCACCCTCCTGGTGGCCCCTGGCTCTCCTCCGACTCTTCTTCGGTGTTCTGGATGCTTCCGGGAAAAATAGGATGTTTGGCGTTGATTTCGTCCAATTCCGAGAATATTGCCCGAACAGCCTTTCTGGAACCAAAAACAGGAACTGGCACTGTGGCATCTTGTTAATAGGTTAGTTCCGGAAAACGCATAAAAACATTATAAAGTGCAAGCAAAACATGTAAGTATTGTCATAAAACAAGCATGGAACATCAGAAATTATGGATACGTTGGAGACGTATCAGCATCCCCAAGCTTAGTTCCTGCTCGTCCCGAGCAGGTAAACGATAAAAAGAATAATTTCTGTAGTGACATGCTACTTACATAACCTTGATCATACTATTACAAAGCATATGAAATGAATGAAGTGACTCAAGGCAATGATCTATAGTTGCTACCAAATAGATAACATATAGCAAAACTTTTCATGAAGAGTACTTTCAAGACAAGCATCAAAAGTCTTGCACAAGAGTTAACTCATAAAGCAATAAATTCAAAGTAAAGGCATCGAAGCAACACAAAGGAAGATTTAAGTTTCAGCGGTTGCTTTCAACTTTCAACATGTATATCTCATTGATATTGTCAACATAGAGTAATATGATGAATGCAAATATGCAAGTATGTAAGAATCAATGCACAGTTGACACAAGTGTTTGCTTCTAAGATGGAAGGAAGTAGGTAAACTGACTCAACATAAAGTAAAAGAAAGGCCCTTCGCAGAGGGAAGCATTGATTGCTATATTTGTGCTAGAGCTTTGGTTTTGAAAACATAAAGAGAGCATAAAAAGCAAAATTTTGAGAGGTGCTTGTTGTTGTCAACGAATGGTAGTGGGCACTCTAACCCCCTTGCCAGACAAACCTTCAAAGAGTGGCTCCCATTTTATTTTATTTTTGTGTGGCACTCCTTCCAACCTTTCTTTCACAAACCATGGCTAACCGAATCCTCGGGTGCCTGCCAACAATCTCATACCATGAAGGAGTGCCTTTTTATTTTAGTTTTATTATGATGACACTCCTCCCCACCTTTGCTTTCTCAAGCCATGGCTAACCAAATCCTTCGGGTGCCGTCCAACAATCACATACCATGGAGGAGTGTCTATTTTTGTTAATTAATTTGGGACTGGGAATCCCATTGCCAGCTCTTTTTGCAAAATTATTGGATAAGCGGATGAAGCCACTAGTCCATTGGTGAAAGTTGCCCAACAAGATTGAAAGATAAACACCACATACTTCCTCATGAGCTATAAAACATTGACACAAATTGAGAAGCATTTTGAATTATTTAAAGGTAGCACTCAAGCAATTTACTTTGGAATGGCAGAGAAATACCATGTAGTAGGTAGGTATGGTGGACACAAATGGCATAGTGGTTGGCTCAAGGATTTTGGATGCATGAGAAGTATTCCCTCTCAGTACAAGGTTTAGGGCTAGCAAGGCTATTTGAAGCAAACACAAGTATGAACCGGTACAGCAAAACTTACATAAAAACATATTGTAAGCATTATAATACTCTACACTGTCTTCCTTGTTGCTCAAACACTTTTACCAGAAAATATCTAGACCTTAAGAGAGACCAATCATGCAAACCAATTTTAACAAGCTCTACGGTAATTCTCCACTAATAGGTTTAAACTACATGAAAAAACTTAACCATGATCTACTTGAGAGCTCAAAACAATTGCCAAGTGTCAAATTATCCAAGACATTATGAGGCATTTTCTGTTTCCAGCCAAATAACCATAAGTATTGTAGCTTCCAACTTTTATCATTGAACATTAAAAGTAAAACGAAGAACAAGTGTTCATATGAAAAAGCGGAGCGTGTCTCTCTCCCAAACAAGGATTGCTAGGATCCAAATTTATTCAAACACAAACAAAATGAAAATAAACACACAGACGCTCCAAGTAAAGCACATATGATGTGACCGAATAAAAATATAGTTTCAATAGAAGAAACCTGATAAGTTGATGAAGAAGGGGATGCCTTGGGCATCCCCAAGCTTAGACGCTTGAGTCTTCTTGAAATATGCAGGGATGAACCACGGGGGCATCCCCAAGCTTAGACTTTTCACTCTTCTTGATCATATATCATCCTCCTCTCTTGACCCTTGAAAACTTCCTTCACACCAAACTTCTCATAAACTTCATTAGAGGGGTTAGTACTCAAAAAATTTGAATCCACCTTGGTCCTGTAGTGACACATTGCAAGAACTCAATAAAACATTAGCTACAGCTCTCCACGTCTAGAAAGCCTTGCTTAAAGTCCACAAGAGACAATGCAAAAAACAGAGACAGAATCTGCCAAAACAGAACAGCCAGTAAAGACGAATATTAAAGAAATACTTCCGTTGCTCAAATCAGAAAACTCAAAACTAAAATAAAGGTACGTACGTATCTGAGGAACACGCACGTAAATTGGCATATTTTTCTGAGTTACCTACAGAGAAAACAGCCCAGGTTCGTGACAGATAGAAATCTGTTTCTGCGCAGAAATCCAAATCTAGTATCAACCTTCGATTAGAGGCTTCACTTGGCACAAAAAAACACAAAACTAAGATAAGGAGAGGTTGCTACAGTAGTAAACAACTTCCAAGACACAAATATAAAACAAAGTACTATAGCAAAATAACACATGGGTTATCTCCCAAGAAGTTCTTTCTTTACAGCCATTAAGATGGGCTCAACAGTTTTAATGATGTTCGCGTAAGAAATAAGAATTGAGGCAAAAGAGAGCATCAAAAAGCAAATTCAAAACACATTTAAGTCTCACCCACTTCCTATGCATAGGAATCTTGTGCACAAATAAATTCATGAAGAACAAAGTGACAAGCATAAGAAGATAAAACAAGAGTAACTTCAAAATTTTAAGCACATAGAGAGGTGTTTTAGTACCAAGCAAATTTCTACAACCATATTTTCCTCTCTCAAAATAATTTTCAATAGCTTCATGAATAAACTCAACAATATAACTATCACATGCAGCATACTTTTCATGATTTCCAAACACATAATTTTTATCAAATTCAAGAATAGTGGAATTAAAACTTTCAAACTTACTTTTATTAATAATATGACAAGATGATTGATCAATCTCAAGAGATATGGGACTCATAGATAAAGTCAAGAACTCTCCAATCTCATTTTCGTTAGTAGTACAATTAATATTATCAAGTAACATAGGACCATCATCTAAAGATTTATCATAAACATTTGCTAAGCAAAATTCTTTAGTACCATGCATTTCGACATCAGGCACAAACAAAGCATTATCATAAGATTTATCAAAGTAGCATGGATTATCATAGATAACAGTAGCATAATTATTTTCACAAGTTTTACTCATAGGGACTATTTCAAGAGAATCCACAGGAACATAACATTCAACTTCTTTCGGTAAGCATGGAGGACAATCAAATAGTGTAAGAGATGAAGAGTTACTCTCATTAGAAGGTTGGCATGGGTAGCTAATCCATTCTTCCTCCTTTTGTTCGTCGCTCTCCTCTTCTTTTTCATCCAATGAGCTTTCAGGTTCATCAATTTCCTCCTCTTTTTCATCCAATGAGCTTTCAGGTTCATCAATTTCTTCTTCCACCGGTTCCTGCAAATTGTGAGTGCATTCTTGTGCATTAATGAGTCTCTCTTTATAATCAATGATATAAGGATTACCACTGTAGCATTCTATGCAAGAATTAAGGATACAAGAGACATAATCTTTAAGGTCCTTACAAGCAACACAAGTTTCATAATTCTTAACCATGAAGGATTCTATCTCAGAGGCTCCCATAAATAAGACAAATTGTTCTACCTCTTCGAACCCATAATGAATATAGCAATTCCGATTATAGTTCTTAATTAAAAATTCCTCACTAAAGCCACATTGAAATTTAAGATGTTTAGTATCCTGTTGAGAACAACAGTTTATATCATGGCGTTTAAGCAAGATTTTAGCCATTGTATTCAATTTTTCTATCATAGCACTCATCACTTTACCAGTTCTTGATTCTCTATAATTATTATAACATTCTATGAGCTCCAAATAGGTTGTTGGTTCTCCCATAACAGCAGTTTTTTAATTTTTAGGTTTTTCAAATTTTTATGGATTTTTGGATATATAAGAAAAATAAAACAAGACAAAAAGAAACCAAGCAAAGTAATACTAGACAGAAATAAACTAAGCACAAATAAACTAAACAAAAGTAAACTAAGCAAAACAAAATAAAATAAAATAAAAACAGAGAGAGAGGTAGAGTGTACTCCCCAGGTGAACTTATGAGTAGAGCTATGCCTCCCCGGCAACGGCGCCAGAAAACAGTCTTGATAACCCACAAGTATAGGGGATCGCGGCAGTCTTCGAGGGAAGTAAAACCCAAATTTATTGATTCGACACAAGGGGAGGTAAAGAATACTTATAAGCCTTAACAATTGAGTTGTCAATTCAGCTGCACCTGGAATAGCACTAGTAACAGGGGTGATGTGAAAGTAGCAGTAATATGAGAGCAATAGTAGTAACACAGCAGCAGTAGCACAGGAGCAATGGCACCAGAAAATAGTTGATACTACTTCCAATGACATATAGAACGAGTATATGATGATGAGAGATGGACCGGGGTTCCCAGCGATCTACACTAGTGGCAACTCTCCAATAACAAGTGACAAGTGTTGGGTGAACAAATTACAGTTGGGCAATTGATAGGATTGATAAAGCATTAAGAAAGAACATCAATTCATTAATCATGTAGGCATGTTTTTCAATTATAGTCGTACGTGCTCGCAATGAGAAACTTGCACAACATCTTTTGTCCTACCAGCCGGTGGCAGCCGGGCCTCAAGGGAATCTACTGGATATTAAGGTACTCCTTTTAATAGAGTACCGGAGCAAAGCATTAACACTCCGTGAAAACATGTGTCCCTCACATCACCGCCATCCCCTCCGGTTGTCCCGATTTCTGTCACTTCGGGGCCTTTGGTTCCGGACAGTGACATGTGCATACAACTTGTAGATACAATCTAAGCAATAATATAGAGCTTAAATCTAAGATCATGCCACTCGGGCCCTAGTGACAAGCATTAAGCATAACAAGATTGCAGCAACAATAACTTCACAAACTTTATAGATAGACTAATCATAATGTATCATCCATCGGATCCCAACAAACACAACACCGATTACATCAGATGGATCTCAATCATGTAAGGCAGCTCATGAGATCATTGTATTGAAGTACATGGAGGAGAGAATACCAACTAGCTACTGCTAGAACCCGTAGTCCATGGGGGAACTACTCACGGAGCATGATGGAGGCGGTGGCGTCGATGGAGATGGCTTCCGGGGGCACTTCCCCGTCCGGCAGGTGCCGGAACAGAGTTCTGTCCCCTGAATTGGAGTTTCGCGATGGCGGCGGCGCCCCTGGAGTCTTTCTGGAGTTTCGTCAATTGGTACTGCGTTTTTAGGTCGAAAGGGGTTATATAGGCGAAGAGGCGGCGCAGGAGGGTCGACAGGGCGGCCTCCTCATAGGGGGGCGCGGCCTAGGTGTGGCCCGTGCGGCCCACCCTCCTGGTGGCCCCCTGGCTCTCCTCCGACTCTTCTTCGGTGTTCTGGATGCTTCCGGGAAAAATAGGATGTTTGGCGTTGATTTCGTCCAATTCCGAGAATATTGCCCGAACAGCCTTTCTGGAACCAAAAACAGCAGAAAACAGGAACTGGCACTGTGGCATCTTGTTAATAGGTTAGTTCCGGAAAACGCATAAAAACATTATAAAGTGCAAGCAAAATATGTAAGTATTGTCATAAAACAAGCATGGAACATCAGAAATTATGGATACGTTGGAGACGTATCAGCACCTTTGGGCCGGAATGTATACCACGACCCGGACATGTGTTGTGTTGTGTTCGTCACTGAGCCAACCGACAAACAAAGCCTGCGCCGCCGTTCCATGGAAGTGAATGCGGTCATGCCGGTAGTACCGAAATACATGCAGTGGTCGGATCAGGAAATCTCCTGGTCGTTCAAGGATCACCCCAAGATAATGCCTAATCCGGGTGGTTATGCACTTGTGGTAGACCCAATCATGCATGGGCCATCGAATCGAGCCAAGTTCAGCAAAGTGCTGATAGACAATGGAAGCAGTATAAACATCATGTACCGGCACACCATGCATATGTTGGGCATAAAAGAAAGCATGCTGCAACCGACTCGCACAACGTTTCACGGAATCGTTCCGGGCTTGTCCTGTGCGCCAGTGGGAAAAGTCCGGGTGGATGTATCGTTTGGAGGACGTGATAATTGACGGGTTGAAAACCTTGAGTTTGAGGTGGTGGATCTAGATAGTCCCTACCATGCATTGCTGGGGAGACCGGCATTGGCAGCTTTCATGGCCTCAACTCACACGGCCTATCTCAAGATGAAGATGCCAGCACCTCGAGGACCCTTAACTGTGGTGGGAAACTACAAAGTCTCACTGGAAACCGCTTCAGCCGGATCAAACCTGGCAGAATCGCTGGTGATTGCAGAGGAAAAGAAGAGGATGCAAACTGCGGTTGCGTTGGCTCAGTCCTCACAACTGAGCTTAGCGGCAATGAGCGCAAACTTGGGCACACCGGCATTCAATCCGACAAAAGAAACAAAGGACATCGTGATGGACCCGGCTTACCCTGAGCGCACCGTTCGTATTGGTGCCGGCATGATTGAGGCATAGGAAAGCGCGCTCATCAGCTTCCTCCGTGAGAATCGGAATATCTTTGCCTGGTCTACTGATGACTTGGTAGGTGTTCCGAGGGAGCTGGCTGAGCACTCTTTAAATGTCCGGAAAGATGCTAAGCCGGTAAGGCAGCCGCTGCACCGGTTTGCTGAAGACAGGAGAAAGATCATTGGAGAAGAGGTGACAAAGTTGTTAGTTGCCAGTTTCATTGTGGAAGTGCTGCATACTGAGTGGCTAGCCAATCCGGTGCTGGTCGAAAAGAAGAAAGAGGAGAACCTAGAAGCAAAAGCTCCAAAGGTGTGGCGCATGTGCATCGACTACACCAACCTGAACAAGGCTTGCCCAAAAGATCCTTTCCCTTTACCCCGGATCGATCAAGTGATTGATTCCACCGCTGGATGTGAACTGTTGTCTTTCCTGGATGCTTATTCCGGTTTCCACCAAATTCCCTTGAAAAAGGAAGATCAAATAAAAGCTGCGTTCATAACCCCGCACGGGGCTTATTGCTATGTCACTATGCCTTTTGGTTTGCGCAACGCTGGTGCAACGTACCAGCGCTGTATGCAAAAATGCTTGTTTGATCAAATTGGAAAAAATGTGCAAGTTTATGTGGACCTTCGGTGTAAAAACTAAGGTAAAAGAAACCTTAATCGATGATCTCCGGCAAACATTTGATAACTTGAGAAGATTCCAGATGAAACTCAATCCGGCAAAATGCACCTTCGGTGTTCCCGCCGGCAAACTGCTTGGCTTTCTCGTATCAAACCGGGGCATTGAGGTTAATCTAGTAAAAATTCGGGCAATCGAAAGAATGACTATACCGCGAGATCTCAAGGACGTGCAAAAGTTTACCGGAAGCTTGGCATCGCTAAGCCGGTTCATAAGCAGGTTGGGAGAGAAGGCTCTACCGCTCTACGCTCCGATGAAAAAATCCGATACGTTCGTCTAGACCCCTCAGGCAGACGCAGCGTTCAAAGAGCTAAAAACAATGCTAGCTACAGCGCCTATACTTGCTTCGCCTCTAGAAAGAGAGCCTATGCTGTTGTACATAGCAGCAACAAACCGGGTTGTGAGTGTGGTGGTCGTAGTTGAAAGAGAAGAGGAAGGAAAAACCGTGCAGAGGCCGGTATACTACCTAAGCGAGGTGCTCACCCTCTCAAAGCAAAACTACCCACACTTCCAGAAAATGACCTATGGCATGTTCATGGCCGCCACAAAGCTTAAGCATTACTTTGAGGAGCACCCAATGAAAGTGGTGAGTGAAGCACCCATTTCCGATATCATGTGCAACAAAGATGCTAGCGGTAGGATTGCAAAATGGGCAATCCAGATATCACCATACGTACCGGTGTATGAAAGAAGGGATGCCATAAAATCGCAAGCTTTGGCTGATTTCCTAGTTGATTGGGCGGAAATGCAGTACAAGCCGCCAGACCAAAAAATAGAGTACTGGAAGATGCACTTTGACGGATCCAAACTCAAAGAGGGTCTAGGTGCCGGTGTGGTACTTACCTCACCTAAAGGAGATCACCTCCGGTATGTTTTGCAAGTGCATTTCAGGGCATCCAACAATGTCGCTGAATATGAGGCTTTGATCCATGGGCTCAAGGTCGCAAGAGAAATCGGTGCGCACCGGATCATTTGCTATGGTGATTCAGATCTTGTGGTGCAGCAGTGCTCCGGAGATTGGGACGCAAAAGATGCCAACATGGCTTCATACCGGTTTCACGTGCAAAAGATTGCCGGCTTCTTTGAGGGCTGTGAGTTTCACCATGTGCCACGAGCGGAAAATGAAGCCGCAGATGCTTTGTCCAAGCTGGGCTCATCTAGCCAAGAAATTCCTCCCGGAATAGCCTTGGCACACTTAAGAGTACCATCGATCAAACCGAGCCCGGAATCAGAATCAATTTTCGTACCGGAATCACATGTTGTACCAATGGATATCGATGAAGGAAACCCGGGGACTGTTCAGGCAAACTCGGGGACTGATCCGGTAAACTCGGGGACTGATGCGTCCATACCGGAGGAAGCGATGCTGGTGGATAACATGGAGATAGACGCACCGGTGTTTCTGGTTCGAGAGGCACCATCTTGGGTTAAACCTATTAAGGAATTTCTGATCAACGGCACCTTGCCGGTTGACGAAACTGAGTCCAGAAGAATCCAGAGAAGGTCCAAAGCATACACCATGATCAATGGCGAGGTGTACAAGAGAAGTGTTACCGGTGTCCTTCAAAGATGTGTGGAACCGGAAGAAGGAAAAGAGATGCTTGTGGAGATTCACCAAGGGGAATGCGGGCACCACACTTCCTCAAGGGCATTGGTAGCAAAAGTATTCCGGCATGGGTTCTATTGGCCCACTGCTTTGGAAAATGCTGAGGATCTGGTACGAAAATGCAATGGGTGCCAGAGGTACGCCAAGCAAAATCATACCCCAGCATCCGGTTTAAAAACCATACCGCTAAATTGGCCGTTTGCTGTTTGGTGCCTTGACATGGTTGGCCCATTCAAAACTGCAAGGAGCAGCATGACCCACATCTTGGTTATGGTGGACAAATTAACCAAATGGCTAGAAGTAAAACCTATTGCAAAATGCGATGGGCACACAGCGGTGAAATTTTTAAAGGATGTCATCCTGTGGTATGGATACCCACATAGTATCATAACTGACAATGGCTCAAAGTTTGCCCAGGGTGAGTGATACGCGTACAGCACGCGTCCGTTGGGAACCCCAAGAGGAAGGTGTGATGCGTACAGCGGCAAGTTTTCCCTCAGTATGAAACCAAGGTTTATCGAACCAGTAGGAGCCAAGAAGCACGTTGAAGGTTGATGGCGGCGAGATGTAGTGCGGCGCAACACCAGAGATTCCGGCGCCAACGTGGAACCTGCACAACACAAACCAAGTACTTTGCCCCAACGAAACAGCGAGGTTGTCAATCTCACCGGCTTGCTGTAACAAAGGATTAGATGTATAGTGTGGATGATGATTGTTTGCAGAAAACAGTAGAACAGTATTGCAGTAGATTGTATTTCAGTAAAGAGAATTGGACCGGGGTCCACAGTTCACTAGAGGTGTCTCTCCCATAAGATAAACAGCATGTTGGGTGAACAAATTACAGTTGGGCAATTGACAAATAAAGAGGGCATGACCATGCACATACATATTATGATGATTATAGTGAGATTTAATTGGGCATTACGACAAAGTACATAGACCGCTATCCAGCATGCATCTATGCCTAAAAAGTCCACCTTCAGGTTATCATCCGAACCCCTCCGGTATTAAGTTGCTAACATCAGACAATTGAATTAAGTATTTCGCGTAATGGAATCAGTAACTACATCCTCGAACATAGGACCAATGTTTTATCCCTAGTGGCAACAGAACATCCATAATCTTAGAGATTTCTGTCACTTCCTGCATTCACGGAGACATGAACCCACTATCGAGCATAAATACTCCCTCTTGGAGTTACAAGCATCTACTTGGCCAGAGCATCTACTAGTAACGGAGAGCATGCAAGATCATAAACAACACATAGATATAAATTGATAATCAACATAACATGGTATTCTCTATTCATCGGATCCCAACAAACACAACATATAGAATTACAGATAGATGATCTTGATCATGTTCGGCAGCTCACAAGACCCGACAATTAAGCACAATGGGGAGAATACAACCATCTAGCTACTGCTATGGACCCATAGTCCAGGGGTAGACTACTCACACATCACTCCGGAGGCGACCATGGCGGCGTAGAGTCCTCCGGGAGATGATTCCCCTCTCCGACAGGGTGCCGGAGGCGATCTCCTGAATCCCCCGAGATGGGATTGGCGGCGGCGGCGTCTCTGGAAGGTTTTCCGTATCGTGGCTCTCGGTACGGGGGTTTCGACGAAGGCTATTTGTAGGCGGAAGGGCAGGTCAAGGGCGTCACGAGGGGCCCACACTACAGGTCAGCGCGCGGCCAGGGCTTGGGCCGCGCCGCCCGTGGTTTGGCCACCTCGTGGCCCCACTTCGTCTCCTCTTCGGTCTTCCGAAGCTTCGTGGCAAAATAGGACCCCGGGCGTTGATTTCGTCCAATTCCGAGAATATTTCCTTACTAGGATTTCTGAAACCAAAAACAGCAGAACAAAGAATCGGCACTTCGGCATCTTGTTAATAGGTTAGTTCCAGAAAATGCACGAATATGACATAAAGTGTGCATAAAACATGTAGATATCATCAATAATGTGGCATGGAACATAAGAAATTATTGATACGTCGGAGACGTATCAGCATCCCCAAGCTTAGTTCCTGCTCGTCCCGAGCAGGTAAACGATAAACAAAGATAATTTCTGGAGTGACATGCCATCATAACCTTGATCATACTATTTGTAAGCATATGTAGTGAATGCAGCGATCAAAACAATATATATGACATGAGTAAACAAGTGAATCATATAGCAAAGAATTTTCTAGAATAGTACTTCAAGACAAGCATCAATAAGTCTTGCATAAGAGTTAACTCATAAAGCAATAATTCATAGTAGAAGCATTGAAGCAACACAAAGGAAGATGAAGTTTCAGCGGTTGCTTTCAACTTGTAACATGTATATCTCATGGATATTGTCAACATAGAGTAATATAACAAGTGCAATATGCAAGTATGTAGGAATCAATGCATAGTTCACACAAGTGTTTGCTTCTTGAGATGGAGAGAAATAGGTGAACTGACTCAACAATAAAAGTAAAAGAATGGTCCTTCAAAGAGGAAAGCATCGATTGCTATATTTGTGCTAGAGCTTTTATTTTGAAAACAAGAAACAATTTTGTCAACGGTAGTAATAAAGCATATGTATCATGTAAATTATATCTTACAAGTTGCAAGCCTCATGCATAGTATACTAATAGTGCCCGCACCTTGTCCTAATTAGCTTGGACTACCGGGATCATCGCAATGCACATGTTTTAACCAAGTGTCACAAAGGGGTACCTCTATGCCGCCTGTACAAAGGTCTAAGGAGAAAGCTCGCATCGGATTTCTCGCTATTGATTATTCTCAACTTAGACATCCATACCAGGACAACATAGACAACAGATAATGGACTCCTCTTTTATGCATAAGCATGTAACAACAATTAATTTTCTCATATGAGATTGAGGATATATGTCCAAAACTGAAACTTCCACCATGGATCATGGCTTTAGTTAGCGGCCCAATGTTCTTCTCTAACAATATGCACGCTCTAACCATAAGGTGGTAGATCGCTCTTACTTCAGACAAGACGAACATGCATAGCAACTCACATGATATTCAACAAAGAGTAGTTGATGGCGTCCCCAGTGAACATGGTTATCGCACAACGAGCAACTTAATAAGAGATAAAGTGCATAAGTACATATTCAATACTACAATAGTTTTTAAGCTATTTGTCCCACGAGCTATATATTGTAAAGGTGAAGAATGGAAATTTAAAGGTAGCACTCAAGCAATTTACTTTGGAATGGCGGAGAAATACCATGTAGTAGGTAGGTATGGTGGACACAAATGGCATAGTGGTTGGCTCAAGTATTTTGGATGCATGAGAGGTATTCCCTCTCGATACAAGGTTTAGGCTAGCAAGGCTATTTGAAACAAACACAAGGATGAACCGGTGCAGCAAAACTCACATAAAAGACACATTGTAAACATTATAAGACTCTACACCGTCTTCCTTGTTGTTCAAACTCAATACTAGAAATTATCTAGACCTTAGAGAGACCAAATATGCAAACCAAATTTTAGCATGCTCTATGTATTTCTTCATTAATGGGTGCAAAGTATATGATGCAAGAGCTTAAACATGAGCACAACAATTGCCAAGTATCACATTATCCAAGACATTATAGCAATTACTACATGTATCATTTTCCAATTCCAACCATATAACAATTTAACGAAGAAGAAACTTCGCCATGAATACTATGAGTAAAGCCTAAGGACATACTTGTCCATATGCTACAGCGGAGCGTGTCTCTCTCCCACAAAGTGAATGCTAGGATCCATTTTATTCAAACAAAACAAAAACAAAAACAAACCGACGCTCCAAGCAAAGCACATAAGCTGTGATGGAATAAAAATATAGTTTCAGGGGAGGAACCTGATAATGTTGTCGATGAAGAAGGGGATGCCTTGGGCATCCCCAAGCTTAGACGCTTGAGTCTTCTTGATATATGCAGGGGTGAACCACCGGGGCATCCCCAAGCTTAGAGCTTTCACTCTCCTTGATCATGTTGTATCATCTCCCTCTCTTGATCCTTGCAAACTTCCTCCACACCAAACTTAGAACAACTCATTAGAGGGTTAGTGCACAATCAAAATATACATGTTCAGAGGTGACATAATCATTCTTAACACTTCTGGATATTGCACAAAGCTACTGAAAGTCAATGGAATCAAAATATCCATCGAACATAACAAAACTGGCAATGCGAAATAAAAGGCAGAATCTGTCAAAACAGAACAGTTCGTATTGACGAATTTTATCGAGGCACCAGACTTGCTCAAATGAAAATGCTCAAATTTAATGAAAGTTGCGTACCTATCTGAGGATCACTCACGTAAATTGGCATAATTTTCTGAGTTACCTACAGAGAAAACAGCCCAGATTCGTGACAGCAAAGAAATCTGTTTCTGCGCAGTAATCCAAATCTAGTATGAACTTTACTATCAACGACTTTACTTGGCACAATAAAACACTAAACTAAGATAAGGAGAGGTTGCTACAGTAGTAAACAACTTCCAAGACACAAAATAAAAACAAAGTACTGTAGTAAAAACATGGGTTGTCTCCCATAAGCGCTTTTCTTTAACGCCTTTCAGCTAGGCGCAGAAAGTGTGTATCAAGTATTATCAAGAGACGAAGTGTCAACATCATAATTTGTTCTAATAATAGAATCAAAAGGTAACTTCATTCTCTTTCTAGGGAAGTGTTCCATACCTTTCTTGAGAGGAAATTGATATTTAATATTACCTTCCTTCATATCAATGATAGCACCAACAGTTCGAAGAAAAGGTCTTCCCAATATAATGGGACAAGATGCATTGCATTCAATATCCAAGACAACAAAATCAACGGGGACAAGGTTATTGTTAACGGTAATGCTAACATTATCAACTTTCCCCAAAGGTTTCTTTGTAGAATGATCAGCAAGATTAACATCCAAATAACAATTTTTCAGCGGTGGCGAGTCAAGCATATTATAGATTTTCTTAGGCATAACGGAAATACTTGCACCAAGATCACATAAAGCATTACAATCAAAATCTTTAACCTTCATCTTAATGATGGGCTCCCAACCATCCTCTAGCTTTCTAGGAATAGAGGCTTCGCGCTCTAGTTTCTCTTCTCTAGCTTTTATGAGAGCATTTGTAATATGTTGCGTGAAAGCCAAATTTATAGCACTAGCATTAGGACTTTTAGCAAGTTTTTGCAAGAACTTTATAACTTCAGAGATTTGGCAATCATCAAAATTCAAACCATTATAATCTAAAGCAATGGGATCATCATCCCCAATGTTGGAAAAAATTTCAGCAGTTTTTTCACGATTTCAATAGCTTTTAGCAGTTTCAGGCAGTTTCTCGCGCTTTGCATTAGAAGTGGAAACATTGCTAACACCAATTCTTTTATTATTAATGGTAGGAGGTGCAGCAACATGTGTAGCATTAGCATTACTAGTGGTGGTAATAGTCCAAACTTTAGCTATATTATCTTCTTTTTCATTTTCTTCTCTTTCCCACCTAGCACGCAATTCGGCCATCAATCTTATATTCTCATTAATTCTAACTTGGATGGCATTTGCTGTAGTAACAATTTTATTATGATGATTTTCATTAGGCATAACTTTCGATTTCAAAAGATCAACATCAGCAGCAAGACTATCGACTTTAGAAGCAAGTATATCAATTTTCCCAAGCTTTTCTTCAACAGATTTGTTAAAAGCAGTTTGTGTACTAATAAATTCTTTAAGCATGGCTTCAAGTCCAGGGGGTGTGTTCCTATTATTGTTGTAAGAATTCCCATAAGAATTACCATAACCGTTGCCATTATTATAAGGATAGGGCCTATAGTTGTTACTAGAATTGTTCCAGTAAGCATTGTTGTTGAAATTATTATTTTTAATGAAGTTTACATCAACATGTTCTTCTTGTGCAACCAATGAAGCTAACGGAACATTATTAGGATCAACATTTGTCCTATCATTCACAAGCATAGACATAATAGCATCAATCTTATCACTCAAGGAAGATGTTTCTTCTGAATTTACCTTCTTACCTTGTGGAGCTCTTTCCGTGTGCCATTCAGAGTAATTGATCATCATATTATCAAGAAGCTTTGTTGCTTCACCAAGAGTGATGGACATAAAGGTACCTCCAGCAGCTGAATCCAATAGGTTCCGCGAAGAAAAATTCAGTCCTGCATAAAAGGTTTGGATGATCACCCAAGTAGTCAGTCCATGGGTTGGGCAATTTTTAACCAGAGATTTCATTCTTTCCCATGCTTGTGCAACATGTTCAGTATCTAATTGTTTAAAATTCATTATGCTACTCCTCAAAGATATAATTTTAGCAGGGGGATAATATCTACCAATAAAAGCATCCTTGCATTTAGTCCATGAATCAATACTATTCTTAGGCAGAGATAGCAACCAATCTTTAGCTCTTCCTCTTAATGAGAAAGGGAACAATTTTAATTTTATAATGTCACCATCTACATCTTTATATTTTTGCATTTCACATAGTTCAACAAAATTATTGAGATGGGCAGCAGCATCATCAGAACTAACACCAGAAAATTGCTCTCGCATAACAAGATTCAGTAAAGCAGGTTTAATTTCAAAGAATTCTGCTGTAGTAGCGGGTGGAGCAATAGGTGTGCATAAGAAATCATTATTATTTGTGGTTGTGAAGTCACACAACTTAGTATTTTCAGGAGTACCCATTTTAACAACAGTAAACAAAGCAAACTAGATAAAGTAAATGCAAGTAACTAATTTTTTTGTGTTTTTGATATAGCAAACAAGATAGCAAATAAAGTAAAACTAGCAACTAATTTTTTTGTATTTTGATTTAGTGCAGCAAACAAAGTAGTAAATAAAACTAAGCAAGACAAAAACAAAGTAAAGAGATTGGGATGTAGAGACTCCCCTTGCAGCGTGTCTTGATCTCCCCGGCAACGGCGCCAGAAAAAGTGCTTGATACGCGTACAACACGCGTCCGTTGGGAACCCCAAGAGGAAGGTGTGATGTGTACAGCGGCAAGTTTTCCCTCAGTATGAAACCAAGGTTTATCGAACCAGTAGGAGCCAAGAAGCACGTTGAAGGTTGATGGCGGCGAGATGTAGTGCGGCGCAACACCAGGGATTCCGGCGCCAACATGGAACCTGCACAACACAAACCAAGTACTTTGCCCCAACGAAACAGCGAGGTTGTAAATCTCACCGGCTTGCTGTAACAAAGGATTAGATGTATAGTGTGGATGATGATTGTTTGCAGAAAACAGTAGAAACGATTGCAGATGGGTGTATTTCAAGAAAGAGAATTGGACCGGGGTCCACAGTTCACTAGAGGTGTCTCTCCCATAAGATAAACAGCATGTTGGGTGAACAAATTACAGTTGGGCAATTGACAAATAAAGAGGGCATGACCATGCACATACATATTATGATGAGTATAGTGAGATTTAATTGGGCATTACGACAAAGTACATAGACCGCTATCCAGCATGCATCTATGCCTAAAAAGTCCACCTTCAGGTTATCATCCGAACCCCCTCCAGTATTAAGTTGCTAACAACAGACAATTGCATTAAGTATTGCGCGTAATGTAATCAGTAACTACATCCTCGAACATAGCACCAATGTTTTATCCCTAGTGGAAACAGCACATCCATAATCTTAGAGATTTCTGTCACTTCCCCAGATTCACGGAGACATGAACCCACTATC
This sequence comes from Lolium perenne, assembly GCF_019359855.2. Classification (NCBI taxonomy): domain Eukaryota; kingdom Viridiplantae; phylum Streptophyta; class Magnoliopsida; order Poales; family Poaceae; genus Lolium; species Lolium perenne. Next base: position 272,228,307 of record NC_067245.2, read on the forward strand.
GAGCATAAATACTCCCTCTTGGAGTTACAAGCATCTACTTGGCCAGAGCATCTACTAGTAACGGAGAGCATGCAAGATCATAAACAACACATAGATATAAATTGATAATCAACATAACATGGTATTCTCTATTCATCGGATCCCAACAAACACAACATATAGAATTACAGATAGATGATCTTGATCATGTTCGGCAGCTCACAAGACCCAACAATTAAGCACAATGGGGAGAAGACAACCATCTAGCTACTGCTATGGACCCATAGTCCATGGGTAGACTACTCACACATCACTCCGGAGGCGACCATGGCGGCGTAGAGTCCTCCGGGAGATGATTCCCCTCTCCGGCAGGGTGCCGGAGGCGATCTCCTGAATCCCCCGAGATGGGATTGGCGGCGGCGGCGTCTCTGGAAGGTTTTCCGTATCGTGGCTCTCGGTACTGGGGGTTTCACGACGAAGGCTATTTGTAGGCGGAAGGGCAGGTAAAGGGGCGTCACGAGGGGCCCACACTACAGGTCGGCGCGGCTAGGGCTTGGGCCGCGCCGCCCTGTGGTTTGGCCACGTCGTGGCCCCACTTCGTCTCCTCTTCGGTCTTCTGGAAGCTTCGTGGCAAAATAGGACCCTGGGCGTTGATTTCGTCCAATTCCGAGAATATTTCCTTACTAGGATTTCTGAAACCAAAAACATCAGAAAACAAAGAATCGGCACTTCGGCATCTTGTTAATAGGTTAGTTCCAGAAAATGCACGAATATGACATAAAGTGTGCATAAAACATGTAGATATCATCAATAATGTGGCATGGAACATAAGAAATTATCGATACGTCGGAGACGTATCAGTGAGTTCAAGCGATTCTGTGAGGATAACAATATCCGGTTGGATTTGTGCTCAGTGGCACACCCGCAAGGTAATGGCCAAGTGGAAAGAACAAATGCGCTGGTGCTTTCCGGTATAAAGCCGAGGCTTATTGACTCAATCGAAAAGGCACCGGGGTGTTGGCTTGATGAGCTACCATCAGTGTTGTGGAGCATAAGAACGACTCCAAACCGGTCTACCGAATACACACCATTCTTCATGGTTTACGGAGCAGAAGCGGTCATACCAACCGACATTCTCCATGACTCACCAAGGGTGCAACTCTATACCGAACAAGAGGTAAAAGAGGCCCGAGAAAACGATGTGGACTTGCTAGAAGAAGCAAGAGAATTGGCATAGGCAAGAACATCCATTTACCAGCAAAATCTCAGACGCTATCACAGCCGGAAGGTTAACCCGAGAGTTTTCCGGGAAGGAGATCTGGTGTTGCGCCTAGTGCAGCGCACTGAAGGCCGGCATAAGCTTTCACCCCCATGGGAAGGACCTTTCATTGTGAGCAAAGCTCTCCACAATGATGCCTATTACCTGATCGATGCACAGGAATGGAAAGAAGGCAAGGCGGACAGATCCGGAGATGAGACCAAGCGTCTGTGGAACGTAGCTCTGTTGCGTCCTTTTTACTCATGAAGTTGTGGTGTAATAAGTTCCTTTTTGTACCTTATTTGCTATGAATAAAAGATGTCGGAACCTCAAATGAATCTCGGGGACTACCCCTACTGAAATTGCATGTAATATGTTTATTTTTTCAGTTCACCGGTTGCTTGCTGAACATTTTTTCTTTCCGGTTTAGTAACGTGCTAAAACCTACCGGAGTCTTCGACTCTGCTGCTGTCCGCAACCCGGCTTCATGGCAAGCAATATAAACCAGTAGGAACTAAGCACGTGAACTACGAAAAGAGATAGTGGGAACGAACAATCCGGAAAAATTTAACTAACCCCGGTTAAAACGGTTTTTTGTGAAAATTTCGAGTTGTTTCTAAGTTCAAGAAAGTGCTTGCTTGGCAAAAGAACTTTGTGCCTCATACGCCAAAACACCCAAAAGAGGTAGGCAGAGCCAAAGTAAAAGAGCCAAGTGTGCATCAGATTGGATGCGAAAACGATTCCGAAATCTTTGCGGTACAGGATCAAAGCAAACAATAAGCAAAGTGCTAAGCCGGTAAACAAACATAACTTAATAACCTACCGGTAAAACATACCGGCAGATAACATGGTAGCATAGCCAAAATAATGGCTAAGTGTTATATTACATCATAACCCCCGGCATACCGGGGTCAAATTTAATGAACATTGTTTTAAGTCACACAGGACACAGCAAACACATGATGAGCACATTCAAGCAGCGGGAGCTTCAGGAGGAACATTACCGGCATCAGGGCCTTCCGGAGGCGCATCTTCTCCGGCATCCTCATCCTCGTCTTCCTCTTCTTCATAGTCACTAAGATAATCAGTGACGCCGGGAGGAGGAGGAATGAAGGAGCGGACTGCCGCATACTCAGCTATCCGGTAGGCGCGGTCCTTCCGCTTGGCGGTGAGGGTTGGATCCATGTCAGTGGGGGCACCTTGGCGCACGGTGGCGAAGGCGTCCAGGTCCAAGTCCTCATACCAAGAACAGGCGGTGCGTAGCGCCTCGTCTGCTCCGGCACGAGCCGCTGACCATTGCCACTCGCGGATCCTCCGGCCGGCACCTTTCAGGCGGTCGGAGGTGAGTGTTAGGTTAACCGGCACCTCCTCCTCAGGCCAGAGCACCTTGAAGAGCTGGATCGCCACCTCGGGGATGTCGGCAAGGTTCCGGTCCACCGCGCGCATGTGTGAGACCCGGGCGGAAAGCGCGACCAGATGGTCATAAGGGTCCCAGGGCGCATCCGGATTCTTGAACGCTTGCTGGATCCGGTGCTCTGCTACCTTCTTCTGCGCATACGCCTGCGAATCCGAAAAGAGCCCTGCAAGACAAAGGAAAAAAGATAAGGACATGCTATCGGAAGACATAAGCTTATAAGCAGAGACCAGAAAAGAAAGAAGAAAAGCTTACTGAGGGCGAGCGCATCGGTTTGCATGACCAGTAGGTCATACTCCTTTTGCTCTGCCTCTAGGTGGGCGGCCCGGTCTTCGGCTGCTTGCCGCGCCTTGCGCCCCTCCTCCAGCTCTGCCTGCAGAACTGCGGTGGAATTGGTAGCATCCTCCAGGGCCTCGTTGAGCCTCGCCTCAGCTGCAGCCTTGGCATTCTTTAGCTCCTTATCATGCTGGAGCCCGAATTGGATGAGCTGATCCTTCAGCCCCCTGGAAACGAGCTCCTGGGCGTCCAGAGCCTTGTGGTGCTCCCGGATAAGCTGCTCCTTTTCATCTAGAATCCGGGAAAGAGAATGTTAACAAAAGTATAGTCGGTAAAACGAAGAAAGACGAGTTAACCGGAAAAGGAGCCATACTTTGGAGGGTGCTGAGCTGGGCCTTGAGGGCCTCAATGGAGGCTTCCGGGATAGCTGTTATGCAGAAAATTTGTAAGAAACGAGAAGGGAAAACCAACCGGTAAAAAGAAGACGGAGATAAAAAAAGCTTACCTTGGCAGTGGCTGTGGGCCTCGGAAAGGTCCCGGTGCTCCCACAGAAGCTCCTCAAAGAGGCGCTTCCGGGCGTTGATACGTCTCCGACGTATCGATAATTTCTTATGTTCCATGCCACATTATTGATGATATCTACATGTTTTATGCACACTTTATGTCATATTCATGCGTTTTCCGGAACTAACCTATTGACGAGATGCCGAAGGGCCAATTGCTGTTTTCTGCTGTTTTTGGTTTCAGAAATCCTAGTAAGGAAATATTCTCGGAATTGGACGAGATCAACGCCCAGGGTCCTATTTTGCCCGGAAGCATCCAGAACACCCGAGAGTCGCCAGAGGGGGGGCACAGGCCCACCAGACCATAGGCCGGCGCGGCCTGGGGGTGGCCCGCGCCCCCCTATGGTGTCGTCGCCTCGTTGACCTTCTGACGCCGCCTCTTCACCTATTTAAGCCCCCTCGACCTAAAACCTCGAGACGAAAAAGCCACGGTACGAGAAACCTTCCAGAGCCGCCGCCATCGCGAAGCCAAGATCTGGGGGACAGGACTCTCTGTTCCGGCACGCCGCCGGGACGGGGAAGTGCCCCCGGAAGGCTCCTCCATCGACACCACCGCCATCTCCATCACCGATGCTGTCTCCCATGAGGAGGGAGTAGTTCTCCATCGAGGCTCGGGGCTGTACCGGTAGCTATGTGGTTCATCTCTCTCCTATGTACTTCAATACAATAATCTCATGAGCTGCCTTACATGATTGAGATTCATATGATGATGCTTGTAATCTAGATGTCGTTATGCTAGTCAAGTGAATTTTACTTATGTGATCTCCGGAGACTCCTTGTCCCACGTGTGTAAAGGTGACAGTGTGTGCACCGTGTGGGTCTCTTAGGCTATATTTCACAGAATACTTATTCACTGTTATGAATGGCATAGTGAAGTGCTTATTTATATCTCTTTATGATTGCAATGTGTTTTGTATCACAATTTATCTATGTGCTACTCTAGTGATGTTATTAAAGTAGTTTATTCCTCCTGCACGGTGTAATGGTGACAGTGTGTGCATCCGTGTTAGTACTTGGCGTATGCTATGATCGTGATCTCTTGTAGATTATGAAGTTAACTATTGCTATGATGGTATTGATGTGATCTATTCCTCCTACATAGTGTGAAGGTGACAGTGTGCATGCTATGTTAGTACTTGGTTTAGTCGTGTTGATCTTTCATGCACTCTAAGGTTATTTAAATATGAACATTGAATTGTGGAGCTTGTTAACTCCGGCATTGAGGGTTCGTGTAATCCTACGCAATGGTGTTCATCATCCAACAAAAGAGTGTAGAGTATGCATTTATCTATTCTGTTATGTGATCAATGTTGAGAGTGTCCACTAGTGAAAGTCTAATCCCTAGGCCTTGTTCCTAAATACTGCTATCGCTGCTTGTTTACTGTTTTACTGCGTTACTACTGCTGCGTTACTACTGCTTGTTTACTGTCCTGGGCAAAGCACTTTTCTGGTGCCGTTGCTACTACTTATTTATACCACCTGTATTTCACTATCTCTTCGCCGAACTAGTGCACCTATTAGGTGTGTTGGGGACACAAGAGACTTGTGGTTGCAGGGTTGCATGAGAGGGATATCTTTGACCTCTTCCTCCCTGAGTTCGATAAACCTTGGGTGATCCACTTAAGGGAAAACTTGCTGCTGTTCTACAAACCTCTGCTCTTGGAGGCCCAACACTGTCTACAGGAAAAGGAGGCGTAGACATCAAGCTATTTTAAGGCGCCGTTGCCGGAGGAAAGGTAAAAGGCACTCATACTTCGGTTCAGGTACTTGATACTTTTACGGCGCCATTGTGTTTGTGCTCGAAGCTATTTCCTTTAGATCCTGCAATTGCATCTTTTTGTTTCTTGTTTACACTAGTTAGACATAATGGAAAACAACAAAAATATGAGAGATCTTTATGAACTTTATCTTGAATTAGGACATGATGTGTTTGAAGAGAGAATTAAAAAACCCATGGAACTTTATATGCACGCTAATGGGAATGTTATTAATATGAATGCTTTGAACACTATTGTTGCTAATGCCATGGAAAATTCTAAGCTTGGGGAAGCTGGTTTTGATGAGCATGATCTTTTTAGTCCCCCGGGCATGGAGGAGAAAATTTACTTTGATGATACTTTGCCTCCTATTTATGATAATTATAATGATAGTAGCCTTTTGGTGCCGCCTACTATGGAGAGTAAATTTGATTATGATTACAATATGCCTCCTATATTTGATAGCTACTTTGTTGAATTTGCTCCCACTACAACTAATAAAATTGATTATGCCTATGTGGAGAGTAATAATTTTATGCATGAGACTCATGATAAGAATGCTTTATGTGATAGTTATATTGTTGAGTTTGCTCATGTTGCTACTGAAATTTATTATGAGAGAGGAAAATATGGTTGTAGAAATTCTCATGTTACTAAAACACCTCTCTATGCGCTGAAATTTTTGAAGCTGCACTTGTTCTATCTTCCTATGCTTGTTACTTTGCTCTTCATGAACTTGTTTATTTACAAGATTCCTTTTCATAGGAAGCATGTTATACTTAAAAGTGTTTCTAATTTGCCTCTTGATGCTCTCTTTTGCTTCAAATACTATTTCTTGCGAGTGCATCATCAAAACTGCTGAGCCCATCTTAATGGCTATAAAGAAAGAACTCCTTGGGAGATAACCCATGTGTTATTTTACTACAGTACTTTGTTTTTATTTTGTGTCTTGGAAGTTGTTTACTACTGTAGCAACCTCTCCTTATCTTAGTTTTGTGTTTTGTTGTGCCAAGTAAAGTCGTTGATAGTAAAGTTCATACTATATTTGGATTACTGCGCAGAAACAGATTTCTTTGCTGTCACGAATCTGGGAAAAATTCTCTGTAGGTAACTCAGAAAATTATGCCAATTTACGTGAGTGATCCTCAGATATGTACGCAACTTTCATTCAATTTGAGCATTTTCATTTGAGAAAGTCTGGTGCCTCAATAAAATTCGTCTTTACGGACTGTTCTGTTTTGACAGATTCTGCCTTTTATTTCGCATTGCTTGTTTTGCTATGTGGGATGGATTTCTTTGTTCCATTAACTTTCAGAAGCTTTGGGCAATGTCCAGAAGTGTTAAGAATGATTGTGTCACCTCTGAACATGTGAATTTTTGATTATGCACTAACCCTCTAATGAGTTTGTTTCGAGTTTGGTGTGGAGGAAGTTTTCAAGGGTCAAGAGAGGAGGATGATATACTATGATCAAGAAGAGTGAAAGCTCTAAACTTGGGGATGCCCCGGTGGTTCACCCCTGCATATATCAAGAAGACTCAAGCGTCTAAGCTTGGGGATGCCCAAGGCATCCCCTTCTTCATCGACAATATTATCAGGTTCCTCCCCTGAAACTATATTTTTATTCCACCACATCTTATGTGCTTTGCTTGGAGCGTCGGTTTGTTTTTGTTTTTGTTTTGTTTGAATAAAATGGATCCTAGCATTCACTTTGTGGGAGAGAGACACGCTCCGCTGTAGCATATGGACAAGTATGTCCTTAGGCTCTACTCATAATATTCATGGCGAAGTTTCTTCTTCGTTAAATTGTTATATGGTTGGAATTGGAAAATGATATATGTAGTAATTTGCTATAATGTCTTGGATAATGTGATACTTGGCAATTGTTGTGCTCATGTTTAAGCTCTTGCATCATATGCTTTGCACCCATTAATGAAGAAATACATAGAGCATGCTAAAATTTGGTTTGCATATTTGGTTTCTCTAAGGTCTAGATAATTTCTAGTATTGAGTTTGAACAACAAGGAAGACGGTGTAGAGTCTTATAATGTTTACAATATGTCTTTTATGTGAGTTTTGCTGCACCGCTTCATCCTTGTGTTTGTTTCAAATAGCCTTGCTAGCCTAAACCTTGTATCGAGAGGGAATACTTCTCATGCATCCAAATACTTGAGCCAACCACTATGCCATTTGTGTCCACCATACCTACCTACTACATGGTATTTCTCCGCCATTCCAAAGTAAATTGCTTGAGTGCTACCTTTAAATTTCCATTCTTCACCTTTACAATATATAGCTCATGGGACAAATAGCTTAAAAACTATTGTGGTATTGAATATGTACTTATGCACTTTATCTCTTATTAAGTTGCTCGTTGTGCGATAACCATGTTCACTGGGGACGCCATCAACTACTCTTTGTTGAATTTCATGTGAGTTGCTATGCATGTTCGTCTTGTCTGAAGTAAGAGCGATCTACCACCTTATGGTTAGAGCATGCATATTGTTAGAGAAGAACATTGGGCCGCTAACTAAAGCCATGATCCATGGTGGAAGTTTCAGTTTTGGACATATATCCTCAATCTCATATGAGAAAATTAATTGTTGCTACATGCTTATGCATAAAAGAGGAGTCCATTATCTGTTGTCTATGTTGTCCCGGTATGGATGTCTAAGTTGAGAATAATCAATAGCGAGAAATCCGATGCGAGCTTTCTCCTTAGACCTTTGTACAGGCGGCATAGAGGTACCCCTTTGTGACACTTGGTTAAAACATGTGCATTGCGATAATCCCGGTAGTCCAAGCTAATTAGGACAAGGTGCGGGCACTATTAGTATACTATGCATGAGGCTTGCAACTTGTAAGATATAATTTACATGATACATATGCTTTATTACTACCGTTGAAAAAATTGTTTCTTGTTTTCAAAATCAAAGCTCTAGCACAAATATAGCAATCGATGCTTTCCTCTTTGAAGGACCATTCTTTTACTTTTATGTTGAGTCAGTTCACCTATTTCTCTCCACCTCAAGAAGCAAACACTTGTGTGAACTGTGCATTGATTCCTACATATTTGCATATTGCACTTGTTATATTACTCTATGTTGACAATATCCATGAGATATACATGTTACAAGTTGAAAGCAACCGCTGAAACTTAATCTTCCTTTGTGTTGCTTCAATACCTCTACTATGAATTATTGCTTTATGAGTTAACTCTTATGCAAGACTTATTGATGTTTGTCTTGAAGTACTATTCATGAAAAGTCTTTGCTTTATGATTCAATTGTTTACTCATGTCATTTACATTGTTTTGATCGCTGCATTCATTACATATGCTTACAATAGTATGATCAAGGTTATGATGGCATGTCACTCCAGAAATTATCTTTGTTATCGTTTACCGCTCGGACGACGAGAAACTAAGCTTGGGGATGCTGATACGTCTCCGACGTATCGATAATTTCTTATGTTCCATGCCACATTATTGATGATATCTACATGTTTTATGCACACTTTATGTCATATTCATGCGTTTTCCGGAACTAACCTATTGACGAGATGCCGAAGGGTCAGTTGCTGTTTTCTGCTGTTTTTGGTTTCAGAAATCCTAGTAAGGAAATATTCTCGGAATTGGACGAAATCAACGCCCAGGGTCCTATTTTGCCCGGAAGCATCCAGAACACCCGAGAGTCGCCAGAGGGGGGGGGGGGGGGCACAGGCCCACCAGACCATAGGCCGGCGCGGCCTGGGGGTGGCCCGCGCCCCCCTATGGTGTCGTCGCCTCGTTGACCTTCTGACGCCGCCTCTTCGCCTATTTAAGCCCCCTCGACCTGAAACCTCGAGACGAAAAAGCCACGGTACGAGAAACCTTCCAGAGCCGCCGCCATCGCGAAGCCAAGATCTGGGGGACAAGACTCTCTGTTCCGGCACGCCGCCGGGACGGGGAAGTGCCCCCGGAAGGCTCCTCCATTGACACCACCGACATCTCCATCACCGCTGCTGTCTCCCATGAGGAGGGAGTAGTTCTCCATCGAGGCTCGGGGCTGTACCGGTAGCTATGTGGTTCATCTCTCTCCTATGTACTTCAATACAATAATCTCATGAGCTGCCTTACATGATTGAGATTCATATGATGATGCTTGTAATCTAGATGTCGTTATGCTAGTCAAGTGAATTTTACTTATGTGATCTCCGGAGACTCCTTGTCCCACGTGTGTAAAGGTGACAGTGTGTGCACCGTGTGGGTCTCTTAGGCTATATTTCACGAGAATCACTTATTCTTGTTATGAATGGCATAGTGAAGTGCTTATTTATATCTCTTTATGATTGCAATGTGTTTTGTATCACAATTTATCTATGTGCTACTCTAGTGATGTTATTAAAGTAGTTTATTCCTCCTGCACGGTGTAATGGTGACAGTGTGTGCATCCGTGTTAGTACTTGGCGTATGCTATGATCGTGATCTCTTGTAGATTATGAAGTTAACTATTGCTATGATGGTATTGATGTGATCTATTCCTCCTACATAGTGTGAAGGTGACAGTGTGCATGCTATGTTAGTACTTGGTTTAGTCGTGTTGATCTTTCATGCACTCTAAGGTTATTTAAATATGAACATTGAATTGTGGAGCTTGTTAACTCCGGCATTGAGGGTTCGTGTAATCCTACGCAATGGTGTTCATCATCCAACAAAAGAGTGTAGAGTATGCATTTATCTATTCTGTTATGTGATCAATGTTGAGAGTGTCCACTAGTGAAAGTCTAATCCCTAGGCCTTGTTCCTAAATACTGCTATCGCTGCTTGTTTCTTGTTTCTTTGCGTTACTACGCTGCGTTACTACCGCTTGTTTATCGTCCCGGGCAAAGCACTTTTCTGGTGCCGTTGCTACTACTTATTTATACCACCTGTATTTCACTATCTCTTCGCCGAACTAGTGCACCTATTAGGTGTGTTGGGGACACAAGAGACTTCTTGCTTTGTGGTTGCAGGGTTGCATGAGAGGGATATCTTTGACCTCTTCCTCCCTGAGTTCGATAAACCTTGGGTGATCCACTTAAGGGAAAACTTGCTGTTGTTCTACAAACCTCTGCTCTTGGAGGCCCAACACTGTCTACAGGAAAAGGAGGGGGCGTAGACATCAGGCGTCCACCGTGCTCTGTCCAAATGAGAATGATTATGAGAAGAAGCCGGTTTCTTTATGTTCTTGGCTAAGTTTCGCGCTAAGAGCTACGCTCTCAACGCGAAACTCGGGGACTGAGGAGATATGCTTAATCCGGAAAAAGGGAAACTGGCTTGAGTTGAAAAGATTGCAAGGAGTTGATGAAACTTACCAACACGTTGTTGGTGGCATCGTGCCACGCGTTGTCGAGCTCCTTCACCGCACGCCGCAGCCGGATGAAGTGCTGCTCAGTGCACCGGGGGCCAGCGGGGTCAAGCACCGGAAGTCGGTCCTTCCCCAAGCCGCGCGTAGCCGCGGACACATCCGCTCGATTCCACTTTTCAGCGTACTCGAGCAGATGGCCCAGCTCGTGGCCTCCGCGCTTCAGCTCGGTGATCGGGCCAAGCAGACCGGTGGCCGTTTCCCCGGCTGCGACAGCGGCACGGCCGGCTTGCAGCGCTAGCTGCTGCGAGCCAGGTGCAACAGTGCCGGAAGCCGTGGCCTTCCCCTCGAAAGGTTCCGGCTTGAGGAGCTTGGTGCCTTCTGGCGGCGGCGTCGGCTTGGCCGCAGCGGGCCCTTGGCTTGATGTTGGTGCAGGCTCGTCCGCGGAAGGTCCTTGGCTTGGCGGCGGCGTCGGGGTGGCCTCGATTGGCTCAATGGTGGGAGCTTCTGGCGGAGGCGACGAGCGGGCGTCAGGAGCGTCTGGCCCGGAGTAGAGCTTGCTGGCGCGGAAGAATCTGGCACCGGCTTGGAGGGGGAAGAGTCCGTGGTCTTCTTCTTCTTTCTTTTTGGGACGGGAGGAACCTGAGGTTCCGCCCTCCCGGCAGCTTCAGAATCGGCGCCGATGTTGCTGGCGCCGGTGTCTTGTGTCTCAGGAGGGGAGACGTGCTCCTCCTCCGCGCGGTGGTCTGGAGGTGTAGGGGCCGCGTGCCCCGCACTTGGAGTGCCTCCCAGAGGGGAGGCAGAAGCGTTGCCGGCACCAGATGGTGCCAGGCCTGAGTGAAGAGGAGATGAGGTCCTGGCGGTTCCCTCAGAGCTCTCAGGTCTTGGGCCGCTGGCGCTCTTGGAAAGCTTGAGCGCAGGGCTGAGGAAGAAAAAGAGAAAGGGTTGGAAAAAGCAACCGGAAGAAAAAGTTTGTAAAACAAAAGCACGAAGAGAAACAAAGACTTACCCGGAAGCGACCGGCATATGTTTGCCTTGGTAGCGCTTCTTGCCTACCGCTTTCCCTCCGACAACTTCGGTCCGGGAGCGTTTGGCGGGAGGGCCTTGGCTTGAACCGGCTTCAGTTGCCGGAGCCTTGTGCTTCTTGCCCTGGGAGGTGAGCTTCTCCATGTACTCGCGGCCAACCTCGTCCTGCAGAGGGGCCACATGTTCATGAACCTGTGGTTGGGTGCTAGCTGAGGGAGCATCTACAGAAGGGAAAATAACAAAGAGGCATGAGAAACCGGAAGAGAAAACTACCTCGAGGATAACGACCTCATCATCGGAACCGGAAGCTTCGGGTGAGAAGTTACCGGGGCACGGGGTGTGGGTACGGCCGATCTTGAAGTCGGTCCAGTGGATGTAAGGATCGGGGTCGACCTCGTCAAGATCTCGCTTCTGCTTAGGGCCTCGCCTCTCTGCAGCGATGCGAGAGAAACACTACTTGGCCTGAAAAAGAATGGAAACACAGTTAGCCACAACGTAAAAGCTACCGGTACAACAACCCGGATTGCACAATCTCTTACTTCAGCAGTTGGAGGGTTGGTGGAGCTGAGAGGCCGGAAGCCCCACTCCCAGTCCAGCGGCATGTCGGTTTGGCAGATCTGCCTAGCCTTAAGCACTATATCCTCCTGGCTTAGAGGGAGGCCGGTGATCTTGGTGGGATCGCGAGGGCCATACATCTCACTTATCTTATGCGCCCGGCGCTGGAGGGGAAGCACCCGGTGTGAGATGAAGGTGCGGATGATGTCGTCAGAACTGATGTTCGTCTCCCTCTTCAGCTTATCCATGAAGCGGATAATCCGGTTGGTCTCGATATGGTTGGCCTTCGGATTAAAGCTCTAGTTGGCCTTCGTGGGCACCGCCGGGTTGAAGGCCGGAAGGTTGATGAGATCCTCATCGCCGGTATTCTTCACATAGAAAAAGGTCTCTTGCCATGCCCGGCATGACTCGAGACCGGAGAACTTAAAAAAGGGGCTCCCTTGGTGGGAGCCGATGATGCAAGACCCGCATTGAACGGGGGGTTTGGGCTTAGGAATATCTTTGCCTTGGACCGAGTTGATCCGAAGGCTAAAGAAACGAGCAAAAGTCTCCTTCGTGGGACGGAGGCCGATGTAGCCCTCCATGAAGGAGACATAGCAAGAAAGGTAAAAAATGGCGTTGCCGGGAAGGTGGTGAGGCCGGAGTCCATAGAAATCTAAGAACTCGCGAAAAAAGTCGGAGGCAGGAAGGCCGAAGCCACGCTCAAAGTGAGCAAGGAAAACGACGGACTCACCGGGTTCGAGCACCGGTTCGATCTCGCCGCGCGGAAGCCGGCAGGAAACTCCTGCCGGTATCCGCCTGGAACGGTACAGCCAGTCTATCTCGTGTTGCGTCACGTCAGAACCTTTCCAGGCTCCGCGGGTGATGCCGGAAAGATCCACCCCGGAATCCTGGCCGGAGCTGCCGGCTTCTTGACCTCTTCCGGTATCAGAATCCATCCGGGAGAGTTCAGCGAAAAGGCTGTCGGAGGTTGCGCTCTGGCGGCTGCTCGAAGAGGATTCATAAGAATACCCCTCGCTAGACATGAGGGCATAACGATGCCGGGTTCTACCGAAAAAACAGGTTTCCCAAGATCTACCCTTGTGCGAAGATCTACGAGTAAGAGGAAAAGCAACAAAAAAGGAAAATAAATACCCCTACCGGTCCAAGATCTAAAGAGCTACGAAAAAGGAGGCAAATGCACATTGAGCCTAACCTCAAGCGGCGGAGGTGCTGAGGGAGAGGTTCGCCGGAGCAGCGGCAAGCCCGTGACCGCCGACGGAGGCTGGCGACGGAGAAGGGCGGAACTCGCCGAAGAGAGCTCGAGGCAGCGGCACCGAAGAAGCACCGGTGGATCTCTCCGCGGCGAAGACCTTCAGCGCAGCGAGTGGAGCGGCGCAGGTTCGTCGGAGCGGAGCTCTGGCGGCGATCGGCAGCGATGAGGTTGCAAGGGGCGAAGAGCTCAAAGCGCAGAAGAGTGGGCAAGTGCGGGGAAAGAGAAGAAGTGGAACCGCAAGCCCTTTATATAGGAGAAGGACATAGTGGGCTGGCAACCGCTGGGCCACGGCGGTTCGGTTCGTGGGCCGCCACGTGGCGCGATGATACACGCGCGGAAAACAAAATGCCACAGGGAGGCCGCACGGATCCGGAACGGCCGCCAGGATCCGGTGTGCCGCATTAAATGCAGGCGCAGAAGCCGAAGGGAAGTGACCCCTGGCACTGGCGCGTCAGATACAGTGCGCATGTCTCTGACAGGCACTGTTCCCGAGAAATTCTTGACTTCACCGAGGAGGAGTTTAATGACATAGATACCGGAAGGGAAGATACCGGAAATACTTTGCAAAGAGAGCGGAAGATGTAAGTCCGGCAAAGATGCCGGGAGATCTAAACTGAACACCGGAAAGGATTAAACCGGTACCTTGAGATATAGGAACCTGGCATGGTCCGTCGGATAAAATCCACCGGACTATACCAGCTTCGGGGACTAATGTTGGGGGGATGACCCCCGGTATGCCAAAGGCATGCCAAACCGGATGGTTTGAGCCATCAAGATACCGGTTTAATGTTTATTCCGGAGCCTCAAGTTAAGCTTTGGGCTAAGTATGTCACATCCCGAAATTTTCTAAATTTTGGAATGTAAAATAAATTAAATATAATGCTTAATTGTTTGAACTTGATTGAAAATTCACAAAGAATTAATTTTTTTAAAGTTATTTACAAGTTAATTCCAAAATAGTGTTTTCAAAGAATTTTGGTTTTAAAGTATCTTCAAAATCAAACATATAAGCCAAATGTATATAATGTTTATTTTATTTTCACAAAGGGATATTAAAAAGGTTGTTGCAAAAATATAGTAGTTTTCATAAATCTTAGTTTCAAAAGATTTTCCAACAATGCTCTATTTTGTTCGGAGGTTTTGAAACTTATAAAAATATTTTATTCGAGAAAACATTAAACCCTAAAAAGGCAATATAGCCACATAAACATGTATGTCAAATTTTGATTTTGAAAAGTTTATATTTTTGTTCCAAATTTAGTTTCATATTGAAGTATTTTTCATAACGAACCCAAAGGTACCTCATTTGCATTTTTTCGATTAGTTTTGAGCCTCCAAATATGTATTTTCAATTTCTGGAAAAAAAGAGAGAAAGGACGCGCAGCTGGCCGGCCAGCACCGCCCGCGCGACAAGCTCGGCGTCGCCCGCTGCGGCTCAGCTCGCCCAAACCCAATACCGCGGCCCAGCTAGGCCCCCAGCCCACCCGGCCGCTCCGGCCCAAACCGCCCGCAGCCCAGCACTCCCGCACGCGCCTCCTCCGTCCTTTTCTAATTCTTTTAGTCCCACATCGCTCCGTCGGGAGCGCCTATTCCCCGCCTTAAGCGGAGCGGATGGTTGTCTCCGCTTAGGCCGGTGTGATAGAAAAACACGTATGGGCTTGGCCCGTTTAAGCCTTTCTTTTTTTTTCGTTCAATTCAGATTTCAAAATCTGAACAAAATTCAAAATCGAAAAAATTAAAAACTGAAAAGTTTAAAACAAAGAATTTTACATCAAACAAAAAAATAGTTGAAATTTTTTATTTTTGAACAAATTTTGAATTTGAACAAATTTCAAATTCTAACAAATTTCAAATTCGAACAAATTTCAAACATGAACATTTTTTTAAATCTGAACAAAAACGGAACAAAATTCAAAATCGAAAAAATTAAAAACCGAAAAGTTTAAAGCAAAGAATTTTACATCGAACAAAAAATATATTTGAACAAAATTTATTTTTGAACAAATTTTGAATTTGAACAAATTTCAAATTCTAACAAATTTCAAATTCTGAAAAATTTCAAATTCGAACAAATTTCAAACATGAACATTTTTTAAATCTGAACAAAAAAAATCTGAATTTTTTTTGGAATCAGTAAAACCAAAATAGCAAAAACCATAAAAAGAAATCATCCAAAACTCAAAAAACCTGAGAAACCCTGAAAAAAAAAGAAAAAACAAACGGAAAACCGTACGTCCTAAGCGCTAATGGGCCGGCCCACCCAATCCGTCGCTTGAGCGGGAGCGAATCGCTCCCGCAATAAGCGGCGAATAGGGATTGCGTCGCTCCGTGGAGCAAAATTCTTTCAACCTACAGCCTATAAATACCTCCAAAGGGGCAGCCCAAGAACGCAACCATCGGCCTCATCTTTCTCTTTCTCGCGCGACACACGCGCACAACTTTCTTTTCTGACGAAGCAGTTCGTGGCACATGGTGCAATTTAACGCCGCGATTCAACGAAAGAACTTTCGCTCGGTAATAATTCTTTTTCCGCCCTTTTACGTAGATTTTTTACTTAACCTCGTAATTTTATTTTCTTACATCTACACCTCCGTTTAGAAAAGTGGTTCTTCCATTAAGTTTATAATTAGATCCCCTACAATTTTAACGTAGGAAGTTTTTCCATCCGAGCAACTTATTTGGACAACTTTTCGTACACCATTAAATCTCTAGCCGCTTTGGTATAATTTTGTAAAATTCATATCTTGAGTTATACAAGTCGGATTTTGGCAAACTTTATACCGTTGTAACCAGCAAATCGCGTAGATCATGTTAGACATTTTGCATGTCAGTTTCGCACACTTTATTTTCGCGGTATCCCTTAGATCCGCAACATCGTCTGTAAAGTAAATCTTACAAACTTTTTCCGAGAGATTCTTTTGGCGATACGCTTGTAATGATATTCTCTACAAATTCCGTGTAGAAAAGTCTTCCATCCGGAGAACTTTTTCTAATAACTTTTCGCGAAAAGTGTAGTCCGATAACTGGTTTCAACACAGTTCCGTTAGCCAAAATGATCTTTATGATCATACTCATCTTTCATGATCACTTATAGTTCTTTATCATGTTCACAGATAATGCATAGCTTTCCCCTGGTTGTCTAGTTCATGTTATTCAAATAACAATTGAGTTATTTGAGTAAAGTGCCACATGTCCTAGTTTAGATTTTTACCTTGCTCTAGTAGGGGTGGCGATACTCTACCTCATATCACATATGTTGAACTCTTATTATCCATTAGGCTCCGCGAATCAAATTCCGATATCATTCATGTCATTCAACCCTTCCACTTAGTTCGAACTATTCGAATTTCAAATGAGTTATTTGAATAGTTCACCATATCATTAGTTCATATCCAATGCTATGTGTGACCTTGTGCTACTCTGATAAGTATTGTCACACTATGTCAATTGCATAAGCATTTCTTTACAGTACTTCATCCAATAGCACCACCATCCAAAATATTTGAATCACTTTGCAAATATTCAAATTCAAATATGAGAAATTGAGTATATATCTATTATCGATTTCTATAAGCTTTTCTCAACATGATTCCTTTTGAGAAGGTGGAACTTATGATCACATCCACACACAAATACCACTAGACACTCTACCTTGAATCAATATCGTGTCCATCCAAATTGTTTTTCATTCACTCATTTGACTAGTTTAAAACCATTCAACTTACAAATGAGTAATTTGAGAAATTCCAAATATCATTAGTCCATACCCAAACCTATGTGTAACACATACTATCTTAGTAAGTGTTGTCACACTTTACTAAATGATATTTTGAGTTGCGCCATTTTGAGACTCATGTGATTTATCCCATGGATCATTCCAATTTTCCCATTCTTGAGTATCAAACAACATTTGTTCATAGGTTCTTATCAATCATTTTCTTCTAAGTACTTAACTTAGATAATCATGTTCTTTCCAGGTATTTGACCCATCCGTTCAATATCTCCAATTCATATCTTGCAAGCCAAACCTCATGCCATATCTTCTTTAACCGATGACTAAAACACATTGATTAACTACATGTTGTTTGCTTGGTTTGATTTTATTATTGTTGAATGGTGTGTTTATGTTGTGCTATATTTTATATTATAGTTTGTACGAAGAGGCACGTATTTTGATTAAGAGAAGTGAACGCGCTTCAACTACCAAAAGGCAAGTGACACTCAAATCCTACTTATTTTAATTATGCATTAGTGTTTTGAAACTAGTATGCATGGTAGGATTTTGTTTTCAAAAGTAAATTATTATGCTATGCTTAGCAAACCTAGTAGTGTGTAGCTACTCCTGAACCCATTGCTAGGATGCTTTAATTTTTGCTTTGCAACATCAAATGCCAAGTGTTGTTTCGTTATTGGTTGTGAGTGTTTGAAAATTTAAAATTAACAACCCTAATGAAACACCTGGGTGGATTGGTTGATGGTGGGCGGCTGCTCAGGTCCACGCCCCTAGTAGGCTGAAGTGGTGAAGTCCACGCCCCTAGTTGGCTGAAGTGGTGAATCCCTGAGAGTTCGCATGTTGTAGAGTGGTCGCTTTTGACTGCACACCTGGTTTTCACCAGGGGATCGTGTGGGGGTTTACTACCTGTGAGGGGTTTTAAGCTTGTGAGTTTCACTTGTGGTTGGCCACCCAGGATTAAAGAGATTACTATGTCGTCCATGTTTTAAATAGCTTCCAGTGCAGCCTTATGGTATTATGGGCTCTGCCGGGATTAAGTAAGTTGTGAGGGTTCAACTTGTGGCTAGACAGTGGGTGGAGGCGACGGCCAAGGGAACGGGTCTAGTTTGTATGGTTGAATTCTCCTTCTGAAAGATCTTGTCTCATTCTTCTCTTGGGAAGGGTGGGTCGTAAGGTGAAAGTGCACAACCTCTCGAGAGTTAAATCTAAGATCTTAGTCGTGTCCCCGGTTATGGACAATTTGAGCTTCTAGGCAAGGAATGTACGGAAGAATCTCATCACCTTTTCTGAATGTTTTTAAAATTTGATCAACCTTGTAAAACTCATGGGAGATGTAACCATGTGATTATTCTAAAACCCATGGAGGATTTAACCATGGAGTGATTTCATAATGTCATTCAAAGATTTTCAAAATGTTTTGTTTTAAATAAAATGTAGGATAAAATTAGCTTTATGCAAATTTGACTAAACTCTACTTGCCAAATATCATGTAGATAAACATGCCTAAAAACTGCCACCATATAAGTGTCATTTGCCAGTACATCATTGTACTGACCTCCATTCGTGGGGCTGCATATTCAAACGTGCAGGATTTTCTGAGGAGAAGTACGTGGTAGGATCTCGAGTCTACATTCCAACATGACTGCCTGTGGCACATGAAGATAATGAAGGCTCATTGCTGATTTACTTTCCGCTGTGTTTATTCTGAGCTAGTCCATGTGACTATGCAATTTGTAAGGTTTTATTGTACCCTCTGGATCAACGATATAGTAATTTGATACTATTGCAATGATTACTATATTTTGTAATGTGTGTGCTATCAGTGATCCCGGGAATAGTACTATACACAGGTATCTTGCCTTTATTAAAAGGTAGGGTGCTACAGAATGGTATCAGAGCATAGTGTTGCCTGTAGGATCGAGACCCTAGGTTTGGATTAGAAATAGGAAGACCCTAGGATGAAAAATTTGTCTAATCCTATTTTAATCAAAAAGATGTTTGCTTTGTGAACTTCTGGTATTCTCATCTATTCCATCTTAAAAAAAAAAATTTCCTCTCACCTTAGATGACCACCTTATGAAAACTATCAACAAGCACCGATGATGACCTTGTGCCAGAAGTGAGGGACTAATGCTTCATGTGATATTCTTCAACTCCGCAAGAAGTGTTTCATGGAAGACAAATGAAGAACTTGAAGGAAGACTTCGATGCAAACTGCACAATACATGAAGATACACCGACGAAGGAGTAGAATAGAAACTTGATGCATCCAACACAGAAATATTCTAGACCACCATTAGTTCTCTTTTAGCAAACCAACGATAAGGTAACATAATATTGATCATACCAAATTGAGGTATGACCATACTAGTTTGTTTGTGTTTGAAACATGCTGCTTGATGCTTGTTAGACGTTGTTTGTAAGGTGTTTTGCCTTGATATGATGTATTTGGGTAGGAATCTTATTTAGAATCTTTCTCTCTATTCTCATCTATACCCGACCCAGAGAATGTTTTCTTGGCAACTCGCCATGAAGACAACATTAGTAAAACCAATCCTGATGTTCCCGATCAAGATGAAGAACCGGAGAGTGTGAGATATGCAAAATCCTAGGTAGGGATCGATAGAAATGTTTTCAAAACAATTCAATAATGGGGATTGAAACATTGATTCAATTTTCCATGGAGTTTTTGTCAAAATTGTGAGGTTGACCAAGAGTTAGAATACGTGATATACCAAACTGAAAACAAGGAAATGATTGGGTGCGACATGGATTGGCCCCCATGACGACTACTCATATTGTTCGCCCTTGTATGAGGAATTGTAAATCTAGAGAGACATACATACAAAAGAGATATCGGCGAATAAGCCTAAACCTTAGGATGGAGAAATATTGTACCTTTATAGTAGGCAAGTGTTGCCAAGCGTAGGACTACGTTTAGTTGAAGATCTAGCCACTAAATGAAGAGTGGTGGAAAGTTGTCGGATACACCAACCTACAAAGGATGAAGGATGTCATGAAGTTGATCATCTTGGTCTCCTGATAGACCCAAGGAGTGACACAATCAGTATCAAAAATTGTTCAACAACCAACAATTTGGATTAGAAAGCCCTACTACGAGGGAAACCTATTCGACTCACCTTGTAGATTTATGTTGTTCATTATATGTGAATAAACATTCTCCTGTTGGATTTTAACTCAGAAGCCCTAAGCCATAGATGTTTTCCAAATATGACCTATTGTCAAGTCATATCATCGGAAGTGCCAAGTCATATCCAAGAAGAGCTTAGCCTAAACCCAAGACCTAAGACTACCTAACAAAAGTTTCTTTTAAGGGTGGTAGAAGACATACCCTTGGATTATGGTTTTACACCAGATACTGCATGAGATAGTTTTTGGAGAAGGTATCATAAGGAGTTCCCCATGACCAAGTGTACTCAAGTACATTAATAACCATGGGATGAGTACCCTCATATGAATAGATACAGTTGATGGTATAACCGCAGATGGTTTAGTGTAACGTTTTGAAAGCCCAAGGTTAACTTCCGAAATCTCCCCGGAGACGTTCGAAAAAGAAGCAATAGTGGATATGAACCTACTAGAAGACCTGAACCAAAACATTTTCTTTCTAGCCCTTCTCAAATCTCGAGGACGAGATTTCTTTTAAGGGTGGTAGTCTGTCACATCCCGAAATTTTCTAAATTTTGGAATGTAAAATAAATTAAATATAATACTTAATTGTTTGAACTTGATTGAAAATTCACAAAGAATTAATTTTTTTAAAAGTTATTTACAAGTTAATTCCAAAATAGTGTTTTCAAAGACTTTTGGTTTTAAAGTATCTTCAAAATCAAACATATAAGCCAAATGTATATAATGTTTATTTTATTTTCACAAAGGGATATTAAAAAGGTTGTTGCAAAAATATAGTAGTTTTCATAAATCTTAGTTTCAAAAGATTTTCCAACAATGCTCTATTTTGTTCGGAGGTTTTGAAACTTATAAAAATATTTTATTAGAGAAAACATTAAACCCTAAAAAGGCAATATAGCCACATAGACATGTATGTCAAATTTTGATTTTGAAAAGTTTATATTTTTGTTCCAAATTTAGTTTCATATTGAAGTATTTTTCATAACGAACCCAAAGGTACCTCATTTGCATTTTTTCGATTAGTTTTGAGCCTCCAAATATGTATTTTCAATTTCTGGAAAAAAAAGAGAGAAAGGACGCGCAGCTGGCCGGCCAGCACCGCCCGCGCGCGGCAGCAAGCTCGGCGTCGCCCACCGCGGCTCAGCTCGCCCAAACCCAATACCGCGGCCCAGCTAGGCCCCCAGCCCACCCGGCCGCTCCGGCCCAAACCGCCCGCAGCCCAGCACTCCCGCACGCGCCTCCTCCGTCCTTTTCTAATTTTTTAGTCCCACATCGCTCCGTGGAGCAAAATTCTTTCAACCTACAGCCTATAAATACCTCCAAAGGGGCAGCCCAAGAACGCAACCATCGGCCTCATCTTTCTCTTTCTCGCGCGACACACGCGCACAACTTTCTTTTCTGACGAAGCAGTTCGTGGCACATGGTGCAATTTAACGCCGCGATTCAACGAAAGAACTTTCGCTCGGTAATAATTCTTTTTCCGCCCTTTTACGTAGATTTTTTACTTAACCTCGTAATTTTATTTTCTTACATCTACACCTCCGTTTAGAAAAGTGGTTCTTCCATTAAGTTTATAATTAGATCCCCTACAATTTTAACGTAGGAAGTTTTTCCATCCGACCAACTTATTTGGACAACTTTTCGTACACCATTAAATCTCTAGCCGCTTTGGTATAATTTTGTAAAATTCATATCTTGAGTTATACAAGTCGGATTTTGGCAAACTTTATACCGTTGTAACCAGCAAATCGCGTAGATCATGTTAGACATTTTGCATGTCAGTTTCGCACACTTTATTTTCGCGGTATCCCTTAGATCCGCAACATCGTCTGTAAAGTAAATCTTACAAACTTTTTCCGAGAGATTCTTTTGGCGATACGCTTGTAATGATATTCTCTACAAATTCCGTGTAGAAAAGTCTTCCATCCGGAGAACTTTTTCTAATAACTTTTCGCGAAAAGTGTAGTCCGATAACTGGTTTCAACACAGTTCCGTTAGCCAAAATGATCTTTATGATCATACTCATCTTTCATGATCACTTATAGTTCTTTATCATGTTCACAGATAATGCATAGCTTTCCCCTGGTTGTCTAGTTCATGTTATTCAAATAACAATTGAGTTATTTGAGTAAAGTGCCACATGTCCTAGTTTAGATTTTTACCTTGCTCTAGTAGGGGTGGCGATACTCTACCTCATATCACATATGTTGAACTCTTATTATCCATTAGGCTCCGCGAATCAAATTCCGATATCATTCATGTCATTCAACCCTTCCACTTAGTTCGAACTATTCGAATTTCAAATGAGTTATTTGAATAGTTCACCATATCATTAGTTCATATCCAATGCTATGTGTGACCTTAT
Organism: Lolium perenne; assembly: GCF_019359855.2. Lineage (NCBI taxonomy): Eukaryota > Viridiplantae > Streptophyta > Magnoliopsida > Poales > Poaceae > Lolium > Lolium perenne. Next base: position 272,250,963 of record NC_067245.2, read on the forward strand.
GCTACTCTAATTTTACAGTACTTCATCCAATAGCACCACCATCCAAAATATTTGAATCACTTTGCAAATATTCAAATTCAAATATGAGAAATTGAGTATATATCTATTATCGATTTCTATAAGCTTTTCTCAACATGATTCATTTTGAGAAGGTGGAACTTATGATCACATCCACACACAAATACCACTAGACACTCTACCTTGAATCAATATCGTGTCCATCCAAATTGTTTTTCATTCACTCATTTGACTAGTTTAAAACCATTCAACTTACAAATGAGTAATTTGAGTAATTCCAAATATCATTAGTCCATACCCAAACCTATGTGTAACCCATACTATCTTAGTAAGTGTTGTCACACTTTACTAAATGATATTTTGAGTTGCGCCATTTTGAGACTCATGTGATTTATCCCATGGATCATTCCAATTTTCCCATTCTTGAGTATCAAACAACATTTGTTCATAGGTTCTTATCAATCATTTTCTTCTAAGTACTTAACTTAGATAATCATGTTCTTTCCAGGAATTTGACCCATACGTTCAATATCTCCAATTCATATCTTGCAAGCCAAACCTCATGCCATATCTTCTTTAACCGATGACTAAAACACATTGATTAACTACATGTTGTTTGCTTGGTTTGATTTTATTGTTGTTGAATGGTGTGTTTATGTTGTGCTATATTTTATATTATAGTTTGTACGGAGAGGCACGTATTTTGATTAAGAGAAGTGAACGCGCTTCAACTACCAAAAGGCAAGTGACACTCAAATCCTACTTATTTTAATTATGCATTAGTGTTTTGAAACTAGTATGCATGGTAGGATTTTGTTTTCAAAAGTAAATTATTATGCTATGCTTAGCAAACCTAGTAGTGTGTAGCTACTCCTGAACCCATTGCTAGGATGCTTTAATTTTTGCTTTGCAACATCAAATGCCAAGTGTTGTTTCGTTATTGGTTGTGAGTGTTTGAAAATTTAAAATTAACAACCCTAATGAAACACCTGGGTGGATTGGTTGATGGTGGGCGGCTGCTCAGGTCCACGCCCCTAGTAGGCTGAAGTGGTGAAGTCCACGCCCCTAGTTGGCTGAAGTGGTGAATCCCTGAGAGTTCGCATGTTGTAGAGTGGTCGCTTTTGACTGCACACCTGGTTTTCACCAGGGGATCGTGTGGGGGTTTACTACCTGTGAGTTTCACTTGTGGTTGGCCACCCAGGATTAAAGAGATTACTATGTCGTCCATGTTTTAAATAGCTTCCAGTGCAGCCTTATGGTATTATGGGCTCTGCCGGGATTAAGTAAGTTGTGAGGGTTCAACTTGTGGCTAGACAGTGGGTGGAGGCGACGGCCAAGGGAACGGGTCTAGTTTGTATGGTTGAATTCTCCTTCTGAAAGATCTTGTCTCATTCTTCTCTTGGGAAGGGTGGGTCGTAAGGTGAAAGTGCACAACCTCTCGAGAGTTAAATCTAAGATCTTAGCCGTGTCCCCGGTTATGGATAATTTAGGCTTCTAGGCAAGGAATGTACGGAAGAATCTTATCACCTTTTCTGAATGTTTTTAAAATTTGATCAACCTTGTAAAACTCATGGGAGATGTAACCATGTGATTATTCTAAAACCCATGGAGGATTTAACCATGGAGTGATTTCATAATGTCATTCAAAGATTTTCAAAATGTTTTGTTTTAAATAAAATGTAGGATAAAATTAGCTTTATGCAAATTTTCCTAAACTCTACTTGCCAAATATCATGTAGATAGACATGCCTAAAAACTGCCACCATATAAGTGTCATTTGCCAGTACATCATTGTACTGACCTCCATTCGTGGGGCTGCATATTCAAACGTGCAGGATTTTCTGAGGAGAAGTACGTGGTAGGATCTCGAGTCTACATTCCAACATGACTGCCTGTGGCACATGAAGATAATGAAGGCTCATTGCTGATTTACTTTCCGCTGTGTTTATTCTGAGCTAGTCCATGTGACTATGCAATTTGTAAGGTTTTATTGTACCCTTTGGATCAACGATATAGTAATTTGATACTATTGCAATGATTACTATATTTTGTAATGTGTGTGCTATCAGTGATCCCGGGAATAACACTATACACATGTATCTTGCCTTTATCAAAAGGTAGGGTGCTACAAAGTAAGTCTATACCGGTATCCCAAAGAGGGGTATACCGGTATAAGCTAAGAAGACACCGGAAGCCTGGTAAGAAGTGCACTGTAGCACGTCGGCAAGACTGGTCAAAGATTCTCTCCAGAGCTAGAGGACAAAGATGAGCTAAGCAAAGTAGCTTTAAACGAAGCCCTGGCGCCAAAGAGGAAGGTGACGCCAAAAGCAACCGGAGGACGTCAGCCTCCCTGATTAAAGAAGATACCGGCGTCACCTATGATTAAAGTTACTTTGTAAAGTAGTTTGTCTAGTCAAAGATGCCATTAGGGTTTCGTAGGGTTTCTTCCCCTGTAAGCCACCCTCTCCCCTATATAAGGAGAGGGGGCATACCCCATCGCGGGCATGTTATGTTGTGTAACGAGCTACGTTGTATGCAGAAACCTGTAACCTCATGATATCAATGAACAGAAGGATCTAGAGCAGAGTTCTTCCTTGTGTCTTTCTTCTTCTACCTCTGGTTCTTGAGGAAAGCACCCGAAAGTTCATCCAATCTAATCCAAAACCCTCACCCGAATCCTCTAGCGTCCATCCGACCCCAACTTAAGCCATCCCATGGCATCTGCTCGTTCACCACGACGACACTTGCTCCTCTTAGAGCATGTCTAACAGGCCCCATATTCCGCCGCCCCGTATAACGCTCGCATTTCGCCCCGTATCGAAAAATTGCTAACGGAAGAGCCATTCCGTCTAGCAGACCCCGTATTTCGCCCCGTATTTTCAAAAATTAAAACCCCGGGAAGTTCATCTTCATTGATCATACTACGGATCATACATACATTGCGATCATACCTACATCTACCCTACATCTATTCGTCAAGGATGACGAAGGGGATGAACGCGATGGAGGCCGCCTCCTCCTGCGCCTCCCGCGCCTCGAACTCCTGGACGGCGGCGATGGCCGCCACCTCCTCCTCTGCCTCCGCCCGAGCCTTCTCGGCGGCATCCTTCTCGGATTCGGCCACCGCACGTCGGAAGGCCGCCTCCTCTTCCTCCTCGCCGCCTCCGCTTCCTCCGCCGCTGGTGCTGCCGATGGTCGCCGTCCATGCCGCCTTGGACGCGCGGTCGCGCTGCCACTCGGCGAGCCACTTCTCAAAGGCTCCGCCGCTCATCGGCTTGAGCGGCGGGTCTTGTCGGTACCACCACCCACCCGCGGCGAACTCTCGGAGCGAATCCGGCACGTACAGCGCGCCGGCGTACCGGCACGCCGCACGGCGGCTCCCGGCGGCGGATCTCTTGCACTTGAGCCGCCACGCCTCCTCAACGGTGTCCGGCGAGCGGGATCGCTTCGATCCGCTCGCCGGCGAGGCACTACTGCGGCGGCGGGCGTCCATGCCGGAGCGGGGGTGGAATGCGGTGCGGGGTAGTGAGGAATTGCTCGCCGGAGCTAACTAAGGAGGCGGCGGCGCACGGCGGAGCTAGGGTTGCGAGTGAGGGGTTAACCCCTCACTCGCACCTGCGCCCAGTATAAGTAGGGGGCGACGAGGCCGATTTCCTGGGCCCCGTATTCCGCCGAAATGGGCTGGCCCGAATACGAGGCCTGCTAGACGGCCCATATCGCGCCTGCCCCGTATCCCGCCGGAATTTTACGGGGTGGGCGGGTTATACGGGGCCTGTTAGATATGCTCTTAGGCGCTTCCGGCTGTTGCTTGATGGATATGCGAATTACTTGAGGCTTGATTCCAAATTTCGTTTTCCATATATTCTTGATGTAGTCAGAGATTTGAGTTTATTGATAGATGGATATTTGTACTGTCAGAAAAGGAACGCTTTAGCAACAAGATTAATAGCTCATGGCCAAGATGAGCAAGAGGAATCTGTCAAGGTTATTACAATCAGAAAATCTAAAGGTATAATAGATGTCACTCCATGGGGGTTTCACAACGATTAACGTTTCTGAACTGTCGGATATTTACAGTGGTTGTCAGATGTTAGATCTCGTCCGTCCATTGTGGACAGCACCGCGGCTTGGTGGTTGGTTGCAAACCATGTGCGGGTTTTTCCATCGGTCCCTGCTGCTAGAGAAAGCCATGAAATGGCCGTGTGTTACCCACATCTGGCTGCATGTGGATCCCATGGTTGGCCGGGTCCACGCGTCAGTCGCTGCAGGTGGCTTTTTGGTTAGTCTCGCTTCAAGCCGGCCGTGGAAAAGATCTTCTCCCCGCGCGGGGTAGATTGGGGCTTTCCTTCGACCGTCGGTGCGCTCGACTCGCTGGCGGCGCGCCATTAGCCCACGGGAGGAACTTTGCCTGTGCGAGGAGGCATAGAGCTGCGCGCCGTCGCCTTGCAGGAACGATCCACCTCTTCCCTCGCCTCTTCCGCTCCGGTTCGTTGTTCTCTCTTCCTCGCCTCGACCACCTGGTCGCTGCCCTGCAGATCCGCGGTCGTCCGCGTCTTCCCTCGCCTCTTCCGCGGCCGTCGGCGGTGGACGGTCTTAGCCCATGGCGGTGCTCTGTCCTGGATTGGGTTAACGTGAGGTCCTGCTTCATCGACGGGGATTCGTTGCCGGCATCATTTTGCCCAATTTTTTTCCCTCTTCCTTTTCCTGTTTCTGGGGTGAGGGTGCCGCCTCTTTTTGATTCTTCTCCGTGTCGTCAGTGGTGGGCTGATGGCCAGTGCTCGGCTTTGGTTGAGGTCAGCGCGCCTGTTTCTTTAGATTTTTTTCCGCTCGCAGACCCGCCAATGGCCACGCTCCTGCTTGGTTTCTTTTTGCCTAATTTTGTTTCTTTTTTGTACGTATTTCTGGAGGTTAGGGGTACTGCCTCTATTCGTTTCTTTTGTTTTTGCCTAATTTTATTTCTGGATTAGGGTGCAGGGCGCCATGAGCGGGCGGTTGAGCAGCTGCAAGATGCCATGTGTGTGGCGGCTGATGCAGGAAAAGGAGCAGGCGAGGGAGGATGAGGATTTGCCGGCCGGCCGGCCGGAGGCCACGGTGTACCGTACAGCGACGGAAGGGCAGCCATGGACCGATGGGCGGTCGGTTGGGCGGCGCGCGAGAATCTGCATGCAGCTCACACTTTCCCACTCTCGCTGGCACCTCTCTCTCTGATCTGGCCATACCATAGTGCTGCAATGTTTCTATAGAGAAGCATCAGGACCAGAAGTGAAAAAAATCCTTCAGCTGCACCGCATCAGCAAGGTGATTGCCCAACTCATCTCATCTCCAGCACATCCTTGTTCATGAATTTCCGTTTGGATCTCTATCTATTTGGTTCAGTTTTTGTGGCTTGGGTTCTCCTCTCTAGTGATTGACCTTATAATGAAAAGACGGTTGATGATTTGTCTGGATTGCTGCTGATTTTGCAGTTTGGAGACAGATCAAGGGTCAAGGTCTGAGTGTTGGGAAACGCCACAAGAAGGGGATTTGCAGGATGAAGGTGACCACGAGCATAGGATGATTCTGTTGCACACTACCTGTTTGATGAAATGCAGGTACATGGATTCCTTTTATTTTATTATTCTCCATGTCTCCGTTTGTAACCTATTTCATCATCGGTATTGTATGGATTTTGGAAAATCGGTATATGCAAGGGGTGTTGTCCGTTATTACCATCAGCCATAATTCGTATTTACTATTAATTTCCAGCAACGATGTTGACTGTTCCCTACATAAAATTAGGACACATACCAAGTACCACAGTGCGTGTAATCGTGGGCCTATATGAAGGCGCTCCTCGGGCTGCTTGAGTGCATCCTGTAGTGGTGAGGTCGATATCCTGGTCTGGGGTGAGTACCACGGCGACGTGCCACGTCCATGCAGGTCGGCTGGGCAGCAGCATTTTCCGCGGGTGATGGGTAAGAAATGAGAGCTTCGTCCTGACTAATTTTTGTCATACAGACATATAGTAGGTGTCAAATCCTACAAAATATTATAATATTCGGTTTAGTTCATGCAAATAAGAGCCCAGTACAAAGAAAAGAAATATGCATAGTATTGGTTTATGACTTGATTAAAACAAATTCCGTTGAGAAGTATTACCAAAATTGTATTGTACAAGCATAATAATAAGCCAAGTGATCAGCTGAAAAAAAATCAAATGAACTGAAAGCACAAACATAAAGGCCGGCACCTTTTTTAAAATCTCAAATAGAACATGTTTTTAATTAGCTAATTAGCACGGGTACTGGTGCAGGCATGGAACATGTAAGCAACGAGAGGAGGAATTCAAAAAATACCAAATTGGCCACATATTTGATTTGAGAAGGTTAGAGCCCAATTAGGTTAGACTTTATTCATTTCTAGCTGGACATTTCAAATCGTGTTAAACAAGTTTAGCCACTGTCAACGGTCCAGTCATTTGCACCAATATTCGTTAGGCTTTAGGTTCTGGATATTAATCTTTCATTGGTTTTAATTCCTTATGTCATGGATCAAATAAACTATTTATTTTGTTAGCAAGGGTGGCTTGGGGTCCATGTTCAGGGGCTCGGTTGATGAGAACACCATCATGCCCGGCACCGGTCACAACCATGGCCATCAAGAAGCTCAAATAGGAACAGGATGCTTGTATTTTTTACCACTACGAATCTTCTTAACAAAATCAATTTCTTATTGAATTTTCCAAATAATTTGCTATCAAATATGTTCTCTGTTTTTCTGAAGCAAATGTGCAACCTGAATGGAACTGGCTCAGATGATGAGACCACTGTTGAGCCACGACACCGGGATGGTAATCTTCATGAAGAAGTGAAAGATCGAGATGTCGCCTAGAGGGGGGTGAATAGGCAATTAAAAACTCTTGTGGATTTGTCTTGTAAGAATGCGGAATTAAACTATTGTTCAGTTACCCTAAATATGGTAAGCTCAACTAAGTGTAACAATATCAACTAGAGCTAAACAAGATAGGCACAAGATATATGTAGCACAAGTGATAGCAAGATATATGTACTTCAAGCACGATGGCTATCACAAGGAAAGAGAGCTCGGGTATAGAAATAACCGAGGCACGCGGAGACGAGGATGTATTCCCGTGTTTCCTTCCTTTGCAAGAAGGTACGTCACGTTTGGAGGAGTGGAGGTCCCACGAAGAATTCCCCGCGCCACGAAGGCTCATCCTATTCTCCGAACCACACCCACGAAGGATAATGGCCCTTTCCTTATGGTTAGATTTTCCTCCGCTCCGGAGATGGCAAGCTCCACAACCACTTCACAAGCTCCACGAAGGAGAAGCCCGGGCCTCTTCACAATCTTCTTGAAGAGATCACCGGAGCATCAACCGCCAAGCCAACTAGGAGGTCTCCCTCCAAGAATAACAAGCTCACGGTCTCTCACTCGAATTAATCGTGGTGGAGAGCTCAACACTATGCAGTGATGCAAAGCAAGAACACTAGAGGTGTTCAAATCCTTCACTCTCAAATCCCACCAAAGCAACGAATGCTAGGATGAGATTGGAGAGGAAGAACAATGGGGAAAGTCAACAAAAGACTATAAGATCTAGATCCCAAGAGTTTCCCTCACTTAGAGGAGAAATGGATTGGTGGAAGTGTAGATCTAGATCTCCTCTCTTAGATCCCTCAAGAATGAGAAAGAATCATGGAGGGTAACAAGAGAGAGAGCAAGTTCTTCAAATGCAACAATGGAGGAGAGAGAATGGGAAGAACTAACTCAACCCAAGGTGGAAGAAGGGCTATTTATAGCCCAAGAGAAAATATAACCGTTGGGGAAAAGTTGGGCTGAGTTAACCGTCGAGGAGGCCGGTCAACCGGTCCTGGGGCCGGGCCGTCCGGTCCAGGGCCCGGTCAGACCGGGCCACAAACCAGATCAGCCGGTCCAAACCGGGCGGCAGGCCGGACCCCCACCGGGGGTCACTTTGTGTCTTCCAGTAGGTCACCCGGTTGGCGCCCGGCCGACCGGTTGGCACGCCGGGCCGGCCGGTTGAGAGGCCGGCTGACCGGGCGGCAGGCCGGAGCCAGTCCGGCGCACGGGCCGATCCAACCGGGTCCCTGACCGGGTGAGCAGGAAAACATGTTATATAAAAACTGTGATAACTTTTGTGTCCGGACCCCGATTGACATGAAACCAATTTTGTTGGAAAGATAACGACGAATAGAACCCCAACAAAAACTGAAAATATGGAGACTCCTCACATAACATTTTAGATGATTTTAGAGAGGGAGTCTCTCACCATCAAGAAACGGTGAAGACGTCCAAACTCGAAAACGCAATAGAAGATGCATGCGGATTCCGTTTTCGATGAACTTGGGCTTGTTGTAAAGCTAGAAACAAGCTCAAGAACCTCACACAGAGAAACACCAAGAAGCAATAAGGATATGCGAAGTATGCAAAGGATTGAGCTCCCTAAGACGATGTGATCAAGTTACCCAACCGAAACCCCCTCTTGATAGTGCGACTATCTATCCTATAATCCGGTCTCCCAACAACCACCTTGAGACCGATAAAAGGAAAACCTAGCAAGGCCATACCTTTGCCTTGCGCATCCCGCTTGATCTTGATGATAGCTTTTCGCACTCCACTCAAGCCGGAAGACTGGTATTTTTAAAATTTACCATACTGCATAAAAAGAAGTTTACCTTCCTAAGAAGGTCCAAAATATCAGGGAAGTACATAGAATGCTGTCTGACTTCTGTATACATAAAGAAGCAATGTTCTGAGGTCCCCATAAACAACACCAAAGCTTGCGATTTCTGTACTGTTGCCTCCACTCAAAATGCATGGCAAAATAGTAAGATAATCATTCAGAGACACAACACTCCATGTCTCTATAGAAAGTATAGATTTATAAGAGTTATCCTTGATACTTCAAACTGGAAAACAAATCTCACATTTCCTATCATCTGAAACTGAAATGAATAAATACTTGCACACCTCACTTCAAAATTTATTGTGCATTTGATGGATAAAATGAATTAATAATGGGTATGGCCATTTATACAAGTTCATAAATGGATCATTAACTCAAAACAACGTGGTATACAATAAATGAATGATGAAGTGTTAGTAGCAGAAGAACCGGAGCTACCTAGCAGACCAAAATTACCGAATGGGGACGTGCACGCCCATGAACACATAAGAAACTACGTAGAGCTAACTGGGGATACTATGCCGGGAAAATTGGTTCAAACAAACTGAGTTATTTCCTCAAATGAAGTTCACTTTCAATCTTTCACAGAATAATTAATACCCATTCACGGAATAATTCCAAAGATGTTGGAAAAAATCCAACTTTTCACCCATGAAGTACTGAAAAGTTCACTTTCAACCTTGACTATTAAACCTGATGTTTTTAACCTTGAATGAACAATCCATATACTTTACCCCACTGGCCCAAACTCAAGCAGTTTTGAGATGGCTCGGACTACACGTAGAAGGCTGGTATATTGTCGCTTATACACTCGCAGCCTTGTCATGTCAGCAGATTAAGTAAAAATATTAGTAAAGTCATACCGTTCGAGAAAACCTTTAGCTTCTCAGGAAATTCGAAAAAGGAAACATGAAGTTTTTCCAAGATGTGAGTACAATTAAAAGATACTCCACTATAAGAACAAACCAATTGCTAGTTAAATATTCCATGTTGTGATGGTTTCTTCGAAAAATCTTATACCCCGCCACTAAGATCACACAAAGATTTGAATAGCGTGATTGCATTTGCCTGACCTTTAGCAAGTCAAGTCTGAGGTTTTGTCCACTGGGAGAATACTTTCCGTTGACATTTGAAATGCATACAGCTAATGTATCAATACCAGTTTCATGAATAAATTTATCAGCCTAAAAGTAGGTACCATAGAAGTTCCGAATTCATACACAAATATAACAATAGAAGGCCACATAGTTGAAATCCGTGGGGGAAGAGAAAAGTAACTGAGCAATTAAATCTTGCTTCATATTCTTCAGCAGTCAGGCCATCTTCATATCAGTTTCATGGTCCTCGAGTCAAAGGCTCCCTGCTGATTGGTGGAGGCTTCATTCACTTCCAACATTCTTTCTCCTATTAGAAACGAGTTTCAGATATCAGATATGGTGAAGGGAATTCAGATAGGTGCTAACATAGTAAGTTAATTAACTATGCGATGAAACAAAATAGACATATAGATACAACACATAGCCATGAAAGAGATCTTTTCCCATCAATTATGAAAAAAAGTTGGCAGGCTAACAATAAAATCATACTTCCATGTGCAAATAAATACAATTTATTGATTATTATGTTGCATACACTTGAGGAGCTGGAGAATGGAAAGTGAACCTTTAATGTATTGGAAAAAATAGAAGCTGATATCTAATGTATCCTATAAACGAACTTGGGGATTCAATTCCTAGAGAAAATCAAAAGTCATCCTAGAAATGAAGAAGTACATTAGTTAATAATCGTTTATCAGGGCAAATAGCTCAAGGAGTGGTATATGAAACATATACAATGAACAATGCACAAAGTCTAAAGAACCCATTTATTTCCTTCTAGCATTTCTATCGACAATGGAATTAACTTTGAACTGAAACTTTCAGCTTGTTCTCTCCTCACAGCAAGAATGATATGCTAATTGCCATAGGACAAGGCCCAAACCCGACCCCCGCGTCGCCCTCCTCTGGCGACACGGGGGAACCCTAGCCGCCGCCGCTCCTAGCGGTCCCCCACCGCCCTCCCCCGTGTCGCCGCCGCCGGAGGGGCCATCGGCAAAGCTGTGCGCGCCCCAGGGAAGGTGGCTGCGGGGCACTTTTTCTTCTCCCGGCGCACGGGAGTTCTCCGGGCTTCGGCGTTTCAGGCTGCGGGCGGGCACGTCCGCTGCTGGCCGCTGGCTGCGTCTTGATTAGGAGCTCGTCTGGCTGGGCTCGGCGGCGGGGTCGGCGTCTGGAGAGCGAGGCGGCTGCGGCTGCAGGTGAGCGACGATGCGGCTGGGCCAGATATGGGCCGCTAGGGCCTTCCCCGGGCTCGGTCAAGCCGGCGCAGGGAGATGTTCTTCCGTTCCTTCCCCTCCCGCGTCCATGGCGTGAGGGAGCTCCCTCGGGCGCGACTCTGGGTGGCGGGTGCAGCGGCATGCGGCGGGCGCGGTGACGTTCTGTGGGTGAGGCTAGCGCGGCAGCGCTTCTGGCCCCTGGCGGCTCAATGGTAGAGTGCCGTCGCCGGTGTGTGGAGGCCCGGGCGGGCGCGGCAAGTCCTGGGAGGAGGAGCTGGGTGAGGGACGCGACGGGACGGCGGCCCTGGAATCCTCGGCGGTGCGCCGGCCGCGTGGGTGGCGTGGCGGTCGGATCTGGGAGTTCTTGTCTGCGGGCTTCGGTGTTCGTCCTCGAGCACCGTGTTGGTGTTGGTCGGCGTCCCTTCTATGTGGCGTTCCGGAGGCGCCCACGGTGCTCTTCGGCGGTGCTCTGTTGGCTACAGGCGCGTTGTACGGGGGTTGCGTTTCGGCGGATGCAGGTGGTGGTGAAAGGACACGGATGTCGCCTAGAGGGGGGGTGAATAGGCGGTTTAAAACTTTTACGAGATGGGCTTAACAAATGCGGAATAAAACTAGAGTTTACTTTGTCAAGCCCAAAGCCTATATACTATGGTTCACCTATGTGCACCAACAACTTATTCTAAGCAAGAGTTCACCTATGTGCACCAACAACTTATGCTAAGCAATACAAGCAACTTATGTGATAGCAAGATATCTATAACTTCAAGCACGATGGCTATCACAAGGTAAAGTGCATAAGTAAAGAGCTCGGGTATAGAGATAACCAAGGCACGCGGGAGACGAACATTTATCCCGAAGTTCACACTCTTGCGAGTGCTAATCTCCGTTGGAGAGGTGCGGTGGCTTAGTGCTCCCGAACGCCACAAGAGGCTCACCTTGAGGTGTGGTTGCTCGATGCACACCAACGCCACAAAGGCCTCACCCCAAGATGTGGTACTCACACCACACACCGAACGCCACGAAGGCGCCTCACCTAAATCTTCGGTGACCCTCGCCACAAAGGCCTAGGTCACGGTTACACTAAGGGATTTCCTTCGAGGCGGAAACCGGGCCTTACACAAAGATTGGGGCACACATCCACAACTTAATTGGAGGCTCCCAACAAACCGCCACAAAGGCCTAGAATCCGTCTAGGGTTCCAAGAACCCAAGAGTAACAACCTTCTTGCTTTCACAACCACGAATCACCATGGAGAACTCAAACCTATGCACCAAATGCAATGGCAAGAACACCACAAAGATGCTCAATCCTTCTCTCTCAAATTCCAACAAAGCTACAAAAGCTATTGGAGGAATATGAGAGGAAGAACAAAGAGGAGAACACAAAATCCTCCAAGATCAAGATCTAGTGGGTTCCCCTCACAAAGAGAGGGATTTGATTGGTGAAGATGTAGATCTAGATCTCCTCTCTCTTTTCCCTCAAGAATATGCAAGAATCATGGGAGGAATCAACAACTAGGGCAAGCTTTGAAGGACAACAATGGAGGGGAGAGAGAGAGAGTGAACCAACCAGTCCAAGGAGGAAGAAGGGGGTCTTATATACCCCCTCCCAACGAAATATGACCGTTTGGGACCTCCCAGGCCGGAAAATCCGCCCCCGGGCCGGATTATCCGCCCCCCGAAAATCGCCCCTGGACTCGGGCCGGATATTTGGCTGGATATTTGCCCAGAATTGGCATTCGGGCCGGATTATCCGCCCCCCAGAAAACTGCAGAAACACCAAAACTAAAACGGGCATAACTTTAGCATCCGGACTCCGATTTTGATGATCTTGGGCTTGTTTTGAAGCTAGGAACAAGCTCTACAAGCTCATGCAGGAAACCATCATAGTCCAACAAGGGAGGATAGAAACAAATGATGAAAGGTTTGACCTATCTAAAAAAGACATACCGGTAAAACCTCCAATCTCGAAAATGCAACAAGTTGCTCATGCAAAAAACCATTCTCAATGAACTAGAGCTTGTCATGAGAATAAGCACAAGCTCTAAAACATCACATGGATAAGATCCAAATAAAACCAAGAAAGATGATGAACAAAACTCGAAAACGCAACAAGTGATCTATGCGAAATCCGTTTTCGATGAACTAGAGTTTGTCATGAGAATAAGCACAAGCTCTAAAACATCACATGGATAAGTTCCAAATAACAACCAAGAAAGATGATGCAAGGATGCAAAGGTTTGAGCTCTCTCCGAACGATACGATCGAGTTACTCACTCGAGAGCCCTCTTGATAGTACGGCAACTAAACTATAAACCGGTCTCCAACTACACTATGAGACCGGTGAGAAAGAAACCCTATCAAGAGCAAACCTTATACTTGCGCATTCCACTTGAGCTCGATGACGACAATCTTGACCTCAACAAGATGGAACGCCTTTCTTGATTGTGCTTGCTTGACGAAGTCTTGTGGATTGCCCCCCATAATCCACCATGAGAGAGCTTCTTCTTCGGCGCATCTTCACATATCCATGATGACCATAAGGATGGCAAGACTCAAGCAAAGGATCTCTTCGAGATGGCTCATCTTGAACTTGCACTTCATTTCGTTGATGTCTTGAAGTTAACCTTGAGAGCTCACTTCATCTTCATCTTCAAGACATACTTGAGACTTGATCTTCTTCATTTGGATGGCAAGACTCAAGCAAAGGATCTCTTCGAGATGGCTCATCTTGAACTTGCACTTCATTTCTTCATTCTTCATCATGTTGATGTCTTGAAGTAACTTGAGGGCTCACATCATCTTCATCTTCAAGACATACTTGACACTTGATATCCTTCATCAATTTCTTCTTCTTGCAACCTAATACTAACATGTTGATGTCTTGAAGTAACTTGAGGGCTCACTTCATCTTCATCTTCAAGACATACTTGACACTTGATATTCTTCATCAAATTCTTCTTATTGCAACCTTGAAGCCAACATATGGTTCAAGAATTGCCTATGGACAACTCCTACAAATATAACTCAATGCAAACATTAGTCCATAGGGATTGCCATTAATTACCAAAACCACACATGGGGGTTCCATGCACTTTCAATCTCTCCCATTTTGGTAATTGATGACAATCTCTTTGAGAGGGTTTCTATAAGGAATTGAAGTAACAAACAAGTTGAATATATAGAGCAAACTCCCCCATAATATATGCGTGTGTGAATGATCTTGACTTTCATTGCATATATTGGCATTCAAAGCCTAGTGGAGTTTCCTCTAACTATTCAACTATGCAAAGCAACAAGATGCAATGCAATAAAGGCACATGCTTAAGCACAAAGCAAAGACATAACCAAATTCCCTTAAACCCTCCAAACTTCTCCCCCATTGGAACCAATTGCCGAAATGGGTGAAAAATTTAGAAGGCCAATATAGTGAGAGTTCCTCCATAGCGTGTGCATTTCTCATAATTTGAGTGGAATCAAATGCACGTATCCAATGACGAATATTCGGAAGGAATCACACTATAGATAGGATCAAAGATTACAAAAAGATAACAAAGACTAGAAGCTTCAACAAATGAAGCAAGCAACCAAATGAACCGCAAAGAAGATACCAAAAGAAAGATAGATATTATGATAAGATCAAGAATATTGCTCTAAATAATATGAGGAAGCTCCCCAAGGTTTGTGCACAAAACTAGACAATTTGCATTGGAGTATAAAGTGCACAAACATGGAATCATCACTCCCATAATATCATTCAAAAAACAAAAGATACCAAGTGAATCAAACTCTAATGATCACCAAAAGATAGTGCTCTAAATCAAATGAGGACGCTCCCCAAGGTACATGCATAAAATAAAATGTTGCATTTGAATACAATATGCATAACATGGAATCCTCACTCCCTCATTACCATTTAAAACACAAACATTTGCAATAGATCATAGATAGAAAATTAAGCTTAACACTTGCAACAAACAAATGGTTGAGCAACAAGTAAGAGGCACCATAATAAAAGGCTTAACCAAGAGAATATGTGAAAGGCATGAAAAAGCATATTATAAGACTCTTATATGGATGAGTGATACGTCTCCGACGTATCGATAATTTCTTATGTTCCATGCCACATTATTGATGATATCTACATGTTTTATGCACACTTTATGTCATATTCGTGCATTTTCTGGAACTAACCTATTAACAAGATGCCGAAGTGCCAGTTGCTGTTTTATGCTGTTTTTGGTTTCAGAAATCCTAGTAAGGAAATATTCTCGGAATTGGACGAAATCAACGCCCAGGGTCCTATTTTGCCACGAAGCTTCCAGAAGACCGAAGAGGAGACGAAGTGGGGCCACGAGGTGGCCAAACCACAGGGCGGCGCGGCCCAAGCCCTGGTCGCGCCGACCTGTAGTGTGGGCCCCTCGTGACGCCCCTCGACCTGCCCTTCCGCCTACAAATAGCCTTCATCGTGAAACCCCCAGTACCGAGAGCCACGATACGGAAAACCTTCCAGAGACGCCGCCGCCGCCAATCCCATCTCGGGGGATTCAGGAGATCGCCTCCGGCACCCTGCCGGAGAGGGGAATCATCTCCCGGAGGACTCTACGCCGCCATGGTCGCCTCCGGAGTGATGTGTGAGTAGTCTACCCCTGGACTATGGGTCCATAGCAGTAGCTAGATGGTTGTCTTCTCCCCATTGTGCTTAATTGTCGGATCTTGTGAGCTGCCGAACATGATCAAGATCATCTATCTGTAATTCTATATGTTGTGTTTGTTGGGATCCGATGAATAGAGAATACTTGTTATGTTGATTATCAATTTATATCTATGTGTTGTTTATGATCTTGTATGCTCTCCGTTACTAGTAGATGCTCTGGCCAAGTAGATGCTTGTAACTCCAAGAGGGAGTATTTATGCTCGATAGTGGGTTCATGTCTCCGTGAATGCGGGGAGTGACAGAAACCTCTAAGATTATGGATGTGCTGTTGCCACTAGGGATAAAACATTGGTGCTATGTTCGAGGATGTAGTTACTGATTACATTACGCGCAATACTTAATGCAATTGTCTGTTGTTAGCAATATAATACTGGAGGGGGTTCGGATGATAACCTGAAGGTGGACTTTTTAGGCATAGATGCATGCTGGATAGCGGTCTATGTACTTTGTCGTAATGCCCAATTAAATCTCACTATACTCATCATAATATGTATGTGCATGGTCATGCCCTCTCTATTTTTCAATTGCCCAACTGTAATTTGTTCACCCAACATGCTGTTTATCTTATGGGAGAGACACCTCTAGTGAACTGTGGACCCCGGTCCAATTCTCTTTACTGAAATACAATCTACTGCAATACTGTTCTACTGTTCTCTGCAAACAATCATCATCCACACTATACATCTAATCCTTTGTTACAGCAAGCCGGTGAGATTGACAACCTCGCTGTTTCGTTGGGGCAAAGTACTTGGTTTGTGTTGTGCAGGTTCCACGTTGGCACCGGAATCCCTGGTGTTGCGCCGCACTACATCTCGCCGCCATCAACCTTCAACGTGCTTCTTGACTCCTACTGGTTCGATAAACCTTGGTTTCTAACTGAGGGAAACTTACTACTGTACGCCTCACACCTTCCACTTGGGGTTCCCAACGGTCGCGTGCTGTACGCGTGTCAAGCTAAATTTCTGGCGCCGTTGCCGGGGAGATCAAGACACGCTGCAAGGGGAGTCTCCACATCCCAATCTCTTTTACTTTGTTTTTGTCTTGCTTAGTTTTATTTACTACTTTGTTTGCTGCACTAAATCAAAATACAAAAAAATTAGTTGCTAGTTTTACTTTATTTGCTATCTTGTTTGCTATATCAAAAACACAAAAAAATTAGTTACTTGCATTTACTTTATCTAGTTTGCTTTATTTACTACTGCTAAAATGGGTACTCCTGAAAATACTAAGTTGTGTGACTTCACAACCACAAATAATAATGATTTCTTATGCACACCTATTGCTCCACCTGCTACTACAGCAGAATTCTTTGAAATTAAACCTGCTTTACTGAATCTTGTTATGCGAGAGCAATTTTCTGGTGTTAGTTCTGATGATGCTGCTGCCCATCTCAATAATTTTGTTGAACTATGTGAAATGCAAAAATATAAAGATGTAGATGGTGACATTATAAAATTAAAATTGTTCCCTTTCTCATTAAGAGGAAGAGCTAAAGATTGGTTGCTATCTCTGCCTAAGAATAGTATTGATTCATGGACTAAATGCAAGGATGCTTTTATTGGTAGATATTATCCCCCTGCTAAAATTATATCTTTGAGGAGTAGCATAATGAATTTTAAACAATTAGATACTGAACATGTTGCACAAGCATGGGAAAGAATGAAATCTCTGGTTAAAAATTGCCCAACCCATGGACTGACTACTTGGGTGATCATCCAAACCTTTTATGCAGGACTGAATTTTTCTTCGCGGAACCTATTGGATTCAGCTGCTGGAGGTACCTTTATGTCCATCACTCTTGGTGAAGCAACAAAGCTTCTTGATAATATGATGATCAATTACTCTGAATGGCACACGGAAAGAGCTCCACAAGGTAAGAAGGTAAATTCTGTCGAAGAAACCTCTTCCTTGAGTGATAAGATTGATGCTATTATGTCTATGCTTGTGAATGATAGGACTAATGTTGATCCTAATAATGTTCCGTTAGCTTCATTGGTAGCTCAAGAAGGACATGTTGATGTAAACTTCATTAAAAATAATAATTTCAACAACAATGCTTACCGGAACAATTCTAGTAACAACTATAGGCCATATCCTTATAATAATGGCAACGGCTATGGTAATTCTTATGGGAATTCTTACAACAATAATAGGAACACACCCCCTGGACTTGAAGCCATGCTTAAGGAATTTATTAGTACACAAACTGCTTTTAACAAATCTGTTGAAGAAAAGCTTGGGAAAATTGATATACTTGCTTCTAAAGTCGATAGTCTTGCTGCTGATGTTGATCTTTTGAAATCGAAAGTTATGCCTAATGAAAATCATCATAATAAAATTGTTACTACAGTAAATGCCATCCAAGTTAGAATTATTGAGAATATAAGATTGATGGCCGAATTGCGTGCTAGGTGGGAAAGAGAAGAAAATGAAAAAGAAGAGAATATAGCTAAAGTTTGGACTATTACCACCACTAGTAATGCTAATGCTACACAAGTTGCTGCACCTCCTACTAGTAATAATAAAAGAATTGGTGTTAGCAATGTTTCCACTTCAAATGCAAAGCGCGAGAAACTGCCCGAAACTGCTAAAACTGCTGAAACTGCCTGTGATAAAACTGCTGAAATTTTTTCCAATATTGGGGATGATGATCCCATTGCTTTAGATTATAATGGTTTGAATTTTGATGATTGCCACATCTCTGAAGTTATAAAGTTCTTACAAAAACTTGCTAAAAGTCCTAATGCTAGTTCTATAAATTTGGCTTTCATGCAACATATTACAAATGCTCTCATAAAAGCTAGAGAAGAGAAACTAGAGTGCGAAGCCTCTATTCCTAGAAAGCTAGAGGATGGTTGGGAACCCATCATTAAGATGAAGGTTAAAGATTTTGATTGTAATGCTTTATGTGATCTTGGTGCAAGTATTTCCGTTATGCCTAAGAAAATTTATAATATGCTTGACTTGCCACCATTGAAAAATTGTTATTTGGATGTTAATCTTGCTGATCATTCTACAAAGAAACCTTTGGCGAAAGTTGATAATGTTCGCATTACCGTTAGCAATAACCTTGTCCCCGTTGATTTTGTTGTCTTGGATATTGAATGCAATGCATCTTGTCCCATCATATTGGGAAGACCTTTTCTTCGAACTGTTGGTGCTATCATTGATATGAAGGAAGGTAATATTAAATATCAATTTCCTCTCAAGAAAGGTATGGAACACTTCCCTAGAAAGAGAATGAAGTTACCTTTTGATTCTATTATTAGAACAAATTATGATGTTGACACTTCGTCTCTTGATAATACTTGATACACACTTTTTGCGCCTAGCTGAAAGGCGTTAAAGAAAAGCGCTTATGGGAGACAACCCATGTTTTTTACTACAGTACTTGGTTTTTATTTTGTGTCTTGGAAGTTGTTTACTACTATAGCAACCTCTCCTTATCTTAGTTTAGTGTTTTGTTGTGCCAAGTAAAGTCGTTGATAGTAAAGTTCATACTAGATTTGGATTACTGCGCAGAAACGGATTTCTTTGCTGTCTCGAATCTGGGCTGTTTTCTCTGTAGGTAACTCAGAAAATTATGCCAATTTACGTGAGTGATACTCAGATATGTACGCAACTTTCATTCAATTTGAGCATTTTCATTTGAGCAAGTCTGGTGCCTCAATAAAATTCGTCAATACGAACTGTTCTGTTTTTGACAGATTCTGCCTTTTATTTCGCATTGCCTGTTTTGTTATGTTCGATGGATATTTCGATTCCATTGACTTTCAGTAGCTTTGTGCAATGTCCAAAAGTGTTAAGAATGATTATGTCACCTCTGAACATGTATATTTTGATTGTGCACTAACCCTCTAATGAGTTGTTCTAAGTTTGGTGTGGAGGAAGTTTTCAAGGATCAAGAGAGGGAGATGATACAACATGATCAAGGAGAGTAAAAGCTCTAAGCTTGGGGATGCCCCGGTGGTTCACCCCTGCATATATTAAGAAGACTCAAGCGTCTAAGCTTGGGGATGCCCAAGGCATCCCCTTCTTCATCGACAACATTATCAGGTTCCTCCCCTGAAACTATATTTTTATTCCATCACATCTTATGTGCTTTGCTTGGAGCGTCGGTTTGTTTTTGTTTTTGTTTTGTTTGAATAAAATGGATCCTAGCATTCATTGTGTGGGAGAGAGACACGCTCCGCTGTAGCATATGGACAAGTATGTCCTTAGGCTCTACTCATAGTATTCATGGCGAAGTTTCTTCTTCGTTAAATTGTTATATGGTTGGAATTGGAAAATGATACATGTAGTAAATTGCTAAAATGTCTTGGATAATGTGATACTTGGCAATTGTTGTGCTCATGTTTAAGCTCTTGCATCATATACTTTGCACCCATTAATGAAGAAATACATAGAGCATGCTAAAATTTGGTTTGCATATTTGGTTTCTCTAAAGTCTAGATAATTTCTAGTATTAAGTTTGAACAACAAGGAAGACGGTGTAGAGTCTTATAATGTTTTCAATATGTCTTTTATGTGAGTTTTGCTGCACCGGTTCATCCTTGTGTTTGTTTCAAATAGCCTTGCTAGCCTAAACCTTGTATTGAGAAGGAATACTTCTCATGCATCCAAAATACTTGAGCCAACCACTATGCCATTTGTGTCCACCATACCTACCTACTACATGGTATTTCTCTGCCATTCCAAAGTAAATTGCTTGAGTGCTACCTTTAAATTTCCATTCTTCACCTTTGCAATATATAGCTCATGGGACAAATAGCTTAAAAACTATTGTGGTATTGAATATGTACTTATGCACTTTATCTCTTATTAAGTTGCTCGTTGTGCGATAACCATGTTCACTGGGGACGCCATCAACTACTCTTTGTTGAATTTCATGTGAGTTGCTATGCATGTTCGTCTTGTCTGAAGTAAGAGCGATCTACCACCTTATGGTTAGAGCATGCATATTGTTAGAGAAGAACATTGGGCCGCTAACTAAAGCCATGACCCATGGTGGAAGTTTCAGTTTTGGACATATATCCTCAATCTCATATGAGAAAATTAATTGTTGTTACATGCTTATGCATAAAAGAGGAGTCCATTATCTGTTGTCTATGTTGTCCCGGTATGGATGTCTAAGTTGAGAATAATCAATAGCGAGAAATCCGATGCGAGCTTTCTCCTTAGACCTTTGTACAGACGGCATAGAGGTACCCCTTTGTGACACTTGGTTAAAACATGTGCATTGCGATGATCCCGGTAGTCCAAGCTAATTAGGACAAGGTGCGGGCACTATTAGTATACTATGCATGAGGCTTGCAACTTGTAAGATATAATTTACATGATACATATGCTTTATTACTACCGTTGACAAAATTGTTTCTTGTTTTCAAAATCAAAGCTCTAGCACAAATATAGCAATCGATGCTTTCCTCTTTGAAGGACCTTTCTTTTACTTTTATTGTTGAGTCAGTTCACCTATCTCTCTCCACCTCAAGAAGCAAACACTTGTGTGAACTGTGCATTGATTCCTACATACTTGCATATTGCACTTATTATATTACTCTATGTTGACAATATCCATGAGATATACATGTTATAAGTTGAAAGCAACCGCTGAAACTTAATCTTCCTTTGTGTTGCTTCAATGCCTTTACTTTGAATTATTGCTTTATGAGTTAGTCCTTATGCAAGACTTATTGATGCTTGTCTTTGCTATATGATTCACTTGTTTACTCATGTAATATACATTGTTTTGATCGCTGCATTCACTACATATGCTTACAAATAGTATGATCAAGGTTATGATGGCATGTCACTCCAGAAATTATCTTTGTTTATCGTTTACCTGCTCGGGACGAGCAGAAACTAAGCTTGGGGATGCTGATACGTCTCCGACGTATCGATAATTTCTTATGTTCCATGCCACATTATTGATGATATCTACATGTTTTATGCACACTTTATGTCATATTCGTGCATTTTCTGGAACTAACCTATTAACAAGATGCCGAAGTGCCGCTTGTCGTTTTTTGCTGTTTTTGGTTTCAGAAATCCTAGTAAGGAAATATTCTCGGAATTGGACGAAATCAACGCCCAGGGTCCTATTTTGCCACGAAGCTTCCAGAAGACCGAAGAGGAGACGAAGTGGGGCCACGAGGTGGCCAAACCACAGGGCGGCGCGGCCCAAGCCCTGGCCGCGCCGACCTGTAGTGTGGGCCCCTCGTGACGCCCCTCGACCTGCCCTTCCGCCTACAAATAGCCTTCGTCGTGAAACCCCCAGTACCGAGAGCCACGATACGGAAAACCTTCCAGAGACGCCGCCGCCGCCAATCCCATCTCGGGGGATTCAGGAGATCGCCTCCGGCACCCTGCCGGAGAGGGGAATCATCTCCCGGAGGACTCTACGCCGCCATGGTCGCCTCCGGAGTGATGTGTGAGTAGTCTACCCCTGGACTATGGGTCCATAGCAGTAGCTAGATGGTTGTCTTCTCCCCATTGTGCTTAATTGTCGGATCTTGTGAGCTGCCGAACATGATCAAGATCATCTATCTGTAATTCTATATGTTGTGTTTGTTGGGATCCGATGAATAGAGAATAGTTGTTATGCTGATTATCAATTTATATCTATGTGTTGTTTATGATCTTGCATGCTCTCCGTTACTAGTAGATGCTCTGGCCAAGTAGATGCTTGTAACTCCAAGAGGGAGTATTTATGCTCGATAGTGGGTTCATGTCTCCGTGAATCTGGGGGAGTGACAGAAACCTCTAAGATTATGGATGTGCTGTTGCCACTAGGGATAAAACATTGGTGCTATGTTCGAGGATGTAGTTACTGATTACATTACGCGCAATACTTAATGCAATTGTCTGTTGTTAGCAACTTAATACTGGAGGGGGTTCGGATGATAACCTGAAGGTGGACTTTTTAGGCATAGATGCATGCTGGATAGCGGTCTATGTACTTTATCGTAATGCCCAATTAAATCTCACTATACTCATCATAATATGTATGTGCATGGTCATGCCCTCTCTATTTGTCAATTGCCCAACTGTAATTTGTTCACCCAACATGCTGTTTATCTTATGGGAGAGACACCTCTAGTGAACTGTGGACCCCGGTCCAATTCTCTTTACTAAAATACAATCTACTGCAATACTGTTCTACTGTTCTCTGCAAACAATCATCATCCACACTATACATCTAATCCTTTGTTACAGCAAGCCGGTGAGATTGACAACCTCGCTGTTTCGTTGGGGCAAAGTACTTGGTTTGTGTTGTGCAGGTTCCACGTTGGCGCCGGAATCCCTGGTGTTGCGCCGCACTACATCTCGCCGCCATCAACCTTCAACGTGCTTCTTGACTCCTACTGGTTCGATAAACCTTGGTTTCTAACTGAGGGAAACTTACTGCTGTACGCATCACACCTTCCACTTGGGGTTCCCAACGGTCGCGTGCTGTACGCGTGTCAATGAGCAAAAAGCATCATCATAGTCTTCAATGAATTATATTGCTTAGCATGACCAATCAACATGCAACAAAAAAAATAAGATATCAAATGGAGATGTATCATCTCTTATGTGTATAAGTTTCTCTAAGTGGACAAAATCACTAAGATATTTATCCATAAAGAAACATGCACACACAAAATAGACACACAAGACATATAGCATGATATCCAAGACGAAGTCATGCAATATACCAATAAGAATTTTTGCTTAATAGCATGGCGAAAGGCTCAATTTTATCTTATTGTACATTCATGAATTTCAACCACAAACATCTAAAATACATCACAAATATCAACAAGGGATAGAAGATAGTTGGGATGCATTTTAGAAAGGCAACAAGTATCACAAACGAGGATACCAAAAGAAATAACTAAATTTGCACTTTCATCTATATTGCACACGTGAGAGCCTTGATGAATTGATATGCAACAAAATTGCTAGATAGGCATAGTTGGGATGGATGAATCATGAGCATGATTTAAAATACATCCCAACAAATGCACTCATCTCAAATTACTCACATTCACAATAAAGAGGTTTCATAAAAACTTTTTCAAGAAGCACAATATTTGCAAACCAAGAGATTCATGCCAAGATGCAACCATAAGGTTGGATACAAGAAAAGTATGCATGATAAGATACTTGTTACCAAGATAGCATTGGTGTGGATGTAGTACATATGTGTTCGTTGACCATCCTAGCTTGCCTCAAGTTACCATTGAGTCACCACTTCTTTTCAAGAGTGAGACAAGCATCCAATGCATATCCATTGTACCTAACACAAAGGTAAGTACAAAATGGTCCCCAAACTAATTGGGTCCGAAGTAGTTAGACACACTACAACATATAGGACAAACTCCACAATTCTATGTGCATATAGATATGAAATTGAATTTCATTCACATCTTAGCCAAATTAGGATTTGATGGAGTTTACCCTATATATTGGATCAAAGAAAGTAACTCATGCCATAAGATATACATATATTAAATATGCACGCACAATACTTTCAAGAACCAAAGGAAGATACAATTTGGACAAAACACCAAATAAATCAAGAGACAATGGTTGCCCAAATTATATCAAAGAATCAAATCAACACAAGATTTACTCCAAAGAATTATCTCATTATAAGAAGCTAATTAAACCTAAACACAAAGGAATGAGATAACTGATGCTAGCACGCAGTCGACGTGCCCGTTGGGAACCCCAAGCGGAAGGTATGATGCGTACAGCGGCAAGTTTCCCTCAGTAAGAAACCAAGGTTTATCGAACCAGTAGGAGCCAAGAAGCACGTTGAAGGTTGATGGCGGAGGAGTGTAGTGCGGCGCAACACCAGGGATTCCGGCGCCAACGTGGAACCTGCACAACACAACCAAAGTACTTTGCCCCAACGTAACAGTGAGGTTGTCAATCTCACCGGCTTGCTGTAACAAAGGATTAGATGTATAGTGTGGATGATGATGTTTGCAGAGAACAGTAGAACGAGTATTGCAGTAGATTGTATTCGATGTAAAAGAATGGACCGGGGTCCACAGTTCACTAGAGGTGTCTCTCCCATAAGAATTAGCATGTTGGGTGAACAAATTACAGTTGGGCAATTGACAAATAGAGAGGGCATGACAATGCACATACATGTTATGATGAGTATTGTGAGATTTAATTGGGCATTACGACAAAGTACATAGACCCCTATCCAGCATGCATCTATGCCTAAAAAGTCCACCTTCAGGTTATCATCCGAACCCCTTCCAGTATTAAGTTGCAAACAACAGACAATTGCATTAAGTATGGTGCGTAATGTAATCAACACAAATATCCTTAGACAAAGCATTGATGTTTTATCCCTAGTGGCAACAGCACATCCACAACCTTAGAACTTTCTCACATCGTCCCGATTTAATGGAGGCATGAACCCACTATCGAGCATAAATACTCCCTCTTGGAGTTACAAGCAAAAACTTGGCCAGAGCCTCTACTAGCAACGGAGAGCATGCAAGATCATAAACAACACATGATAGATTGATAATCAACATAACATAGCATTCACTATTCATCGGATCCCAACAAACACAACATATAGTATTACAGATAGATGATCTTGATCATGTTAGGCAGCTCACAAGATCCGACAATGATAGCACAATGAGGAGAAGACAACCATCTAGCTACTGCTATGGACCCATAGTCCAGGGGTGAACTACTCACACATCACTCCGGAGGCGACCATGGCGGTGTAGAGTCCTCCGGGAGATGATTCCCCTCTCCGGCAGGGTGCCGGAGGCGATCTCCTGAATCCCCCGAGATGGGATTGGCGGCGGCGGCGTCTCTGGAAGGTTTTCCGTGTCGTGGCTCTCGGTACTGGGGGTTTCGCGACGAAGGCTTTAAGTAGGCGGAAGGGTAGGTCAGGGGCGTCACGGGGGCCCCACACAACATGGCCGCGCGGGCCCCCTGTAGGCCGCGCCACCCTATTGTGGCGGCGCCCCGTGGCCCCACTTCGTCTCCTCTTCGGACTTCTGGAAGGTTCGTGGAAAAATAGGCCCCTGGGCGTTGATTTCGTCCAATTCCGAGAATATTTCCTTACTAGGATTTCTGAAACCAAAAACAGCAGAAAACAGCAACTGACTCTTCGGCATCTCGTTAATAGGTTAGTGCCGGAAAATGCATAAATATGACATAAAGTATGCATAAAACATGTAGGTATCATCAATAAAGTAGCATGGAACATGAGAAATTATCGATACGTTGGAGACGTATCAGCATCCCCAAGCTTAGTTCCTACTCGTCCCGAGTAGGTAAACGATAACAAAGATAATTTCTGAAGTGACATGCCATCATAATCTTGATCAATACTATTGTAAGCATATGTAATGAATGCAGCGATCCAAAGCAATGGTAAAGACAATGAGTAAACAACTGAATCATATATATAGCAAAGACTTTTCATGAATAGTACTTTCAAGACAAGCATCAATAAGTCTTGCATAAGAGTTAACTCATAAAGCAATAAATTCATTGTAAAGGTGTTGAAGCAACACAAAGGAAGATTAAGTTTCAGCGGTTGCTTTCAACTTGTAACATGTATATCTCATGGATAGTTGGCAACATGAAGTAATATGATGAATGCGAATATGCAAGCATGTAAGAATCAATGCACAGTTAACACAAGTGTTTGCTTCTTGAGGTGGGAGGAAATAGGTAAACTGACTCAACATAAAAGTAGAAGAAAGGCCCTTCAAAGAGGGAAGCATCGATTGCTATATTTGTGCTAGAGCTTTTATTTTGAAAACAAGAAACAATTTTGTCAACGGTAGTAATAAAGCATATGTGATATGTAAATTATATCCTACAAGTTGCAAGCCTCATGCATAGTATACCAATAGTGCCCGCACCTTGTCCTAATTAGCTCGGATTACCTGGATTATCACCGCAATACATATGTTTTAACCAAGTATCACAAAGGGGTACCTCTATGCCGCCTGTACAAAGATCTAAGGAGAAAGCTCGCATTGGATTTCTCGCTTTTGATTATTCTCAACTTAGACATCCATACCGGGACAACATAGACAACAGATAATGGACTCCTCTTTAATGCTTAAGCATTCAACAACAAATAATTTTCTCATTAGAGATTGAGGATTGTTGTCCAAAACTGAAACTTCCACCATGAATCATGGCTTTAGTTAGCGGCCCAATGTTCTTCTCTAACAATATGCATGCTCAAACCATTCAACTCATGGTAAATCGCCCTTACTTCAGACAAGACGAACATGCATAGCAACTCACATGATATTCAACAAAGAGTAGTTGATGGCGTCCCCAGGAACATGGTTATCGCACAACAAGCAACTTAATAAGAAATAAGATACATAAGTACATATTCAATACCACAATAGTTTTTAGGCTATTTGTCCCATGAGCTATATATTGCAAAGACTAAGGATAGAAATTTAAAGGTAGCACTCAAGCAATTTACTTTGGAATGGCGGAGAAATACCATGTAGTAGGTAGGTATGGTGGACACAAATGGCATAGTTATTGGCTCAAGGATTTGGATGCACGAGAAGTAATCCTTCTCAATACAAGGCTTAGGCTAGCAAGGTTATTTGAAGCAAACACAAGCATGAACCGGTACAACAAAACTCACATAAAAACATATTGCAATCATTATAAGACTCTACACTATCATCCTTGTTGCTCAAACCCTTACCAGAAAATATCTAGACTTTAGAGAGACCAATCATGCAAACCAAATTTCAACAAGCTCTATGTATTTCTTCACTAATAGGTGCAAAGTATATGATGCAAGAGCTTAAACATGATCTATAACAATTGCCAAGTATCAAATTATCCAAGACATTCTACCCATTACCACATGTAGCATTTTCCGTTTCCAACCATAGAACAATTAACGAAGCAGTTTATCCTTCGCCATGAACATTATGAGTAAAGCCAAAGGACATATTTGTCCATATGAAACAGCGGAGGGTGTCTCTCTCCCACACAATGAATGCTAGGATCCATTTTATTCAAACAAAACAAAAACAAAAAACAAACAGACGCTCCAAGCAAAGTACATAAGATGTGATGGAATAAAAATATAGTTTCACTAGAGGAACCTGATAATGTTGTCGATGAAGAAGGGGATGCCTCGGGCATCCCCAAGCTTAGATGCTTGAGTCTTCTTGAAATATGCAGGGATGAACCACCGGGGCATCCCCAAGCTTAGAGCTTTCACTCTCCTTGATCATATTGTATCATCCTCCTCTCTTGATCCTTGAAAACTTCCTCCACACAAAACTCAAAACAACTCATTAGAGGGTTAGTGCACAATCAAAATTCACATGTTCAGAGGTGACAAAATTATTCTTAACACTTCTGGACATTGCACAAAGCTACTGAAAGTTAATGGAACAAAGAAATCCATCAAGCATAGCAAAACAGGCAATGCGAAATAAAAGGCAGAATCTGTCAAAACAGAACAGTCCGTAAAGACGAATTTTTATGAGGCACCAGACTTGCTCAAATGAAAATGCTCAAACTGAGTGAAAGTTGCGTACATATCTGAGGATCACTCACGTAAATTGGCAGAATTTTCTGAGTTACCTACAGAGAATTAGGCCCAGATTCGTGACAGCAAGAAATCTGTTTCTGCGCAGTAATCCAAATCTAGTATGAACCTTACTATCAAAGACTTTACTTGGCACAACAATGCAACAAAGTTAAGATAAGGAGAGGTTGCTACAGTAGTAACAACTTCCAAGACTCAAATATAAAACAAAAGTGCAGAAGTAAAATCATGGGTTGTCTCCCATAAGCGCTTTTCTTTAACGCCTTTCAGCTAGGCGCAGAAAGTGTGAATCAAGTATTATCAAGAGATGAAGCATCAACATTACCTCGGGCTTTACGCCTACCCTTCTTATTCTTTTTCTTACTCTTTGATTTAGGGAATACATGTCTACCCCCCGGTGTAGAGGTGAATTTTAGGGTGCCTTCTCCCACATTTATGACTGCTCCCAATAGTTTCAGCAGGGATCTTCCGAGTGTGATTTGTCCTGTTCCTACACATTCAATAACAAGATAATCAGTGGATACTGTTCTCCCAAGAATGGTTGTATGCACACCCTCGGCTATTCCCTTAGGAATTATAACAGAGTTATCAATAAGAGTTATTCCTTCTCCCCCTTCAACGAGTCCCCAAAGTGTCAAAGATTCATAAATACTCTTAGGCATAAGGCAAAATTCAGACATAATATCACAATTGGCTTGAAAAGTTTCACCACCGATAACAACTTTAATAGTAGGGTCCCATATTGAAGGTTCAGAGTTCACTAAAACTTGACCAAGACAGTTACGAACATAACTATAATTTTCTTTCAAGCAAGATGCACTTGTCTCAAGAGTGTTTAATCTATTATAAATGCTAATAAGAGCTGAATCAAAGTTATTAGCTGCACTATGTGATGCAACCAATTTTTTTATGGCATTAAAAGCTTGATCCCCATTGCAATGAAGGAAATCTCCTCCCACTACAGCATCCAAGGCATATCTATAGCGAATCATAAGCCCAAAATAAAAGTTACTAAGGAGCAAACTTAGAGTCATTTGAGGTTCAGCTTTACGATAAGAATCAAAAATTCTGGACCAAGCATCTTTAAAACTCTCCTCATCCCCTTGTTTAAAAGTGAAGACTAATTCCTCAGGTGAAGAAGTAACAGGTGCAGAACTAGACAAGGTAACAAAAGTAAAATGCAAGTAACTAATTTTTTTGTGTTTTTTTAATATAGAGAATGCAAACAAGACAGTAAATAAAGTAAAGCTAGCGACTAATTTTTTTGTGTTTTGATATAATGCAGCAAACAAAGTACTAAATAAAATAAAGAAAGACAAAAAAAAGTAAAGAGATTGGAAGTGGAGACTCCCCTTGCAGCGTGTCTTGATCTCCCCGGCAACGGCGCCAGAAAAGAGCCTTGATGCTAGCACGCAGTCGACGTGCCCGTTGGGAACCCCAAGCGGAAGGTATGATGCGTACAACGGCAAGTTTCCCTCAGTAAGAAACCAAGGTTTATCGAACCAGTAGGAGCCAAGAAGCACGTTGAAGGTTGATGGCGGAGGAGTGTAGTGCGGCGCAACACCAGGGATTCCGGCGCCAACGTGGAACCTGCACAACACAACCAAAGTACTTTGCCCCAACGTAACAGTGAGGTTGTCAATCTCACCGGCTTGCTGTAACAAACGATTAGATGTATAGTGTGGATGATGATGTTTGTAGAGAACAGTAGAACGAGTATTGCAGTAGATTGTATTCAATGTAAAAGAATGGACCGGGGTCCACAGTTCACTAGAGGTGTCTCTCCCATAAGAATTAGCATGTTGGGTGAACAAATTACAGTTGGGCAATTGACAAATAGAGAGGGCATGACAATGCACATACATGTTATGATGAGTATTGTGAGATTTAATTGGGCATTACGACAAAGTACATAGACCGCTATCCAGCATGCATCTATGCCTAAAAAGTCCACCTTCAGGTTATCATCCGAACCCCTTCCAGTATTAAGTTGCAAACAACAGACAATTGCATTAAGTATGGTGCGTAATGTAATCAACACAAATATCCTTAGACAAAGCATTGATGTTTTATCCCTAGTGGCAACAGCACATCCACAACCTTAGAACTTTCTGTCATCGTCCTGCATTTAATGGAGGCATGAACCCACTATCGAGCATAAATACTCCCTCTTGGAGTTACAAGCAAAAACTTGGCCAGAGCCTCTACTAGCAACGGAGAGCATGCAAGATCATAAACAACACATGATAGATTGATAATCAACATAACATAGCATTCACTATTCATCGGATCCCAACAAACACAACATATAGTATTACAGATAGATGATCTTGATCATGTTAGGCAGCTCACAAGATCCGACAATGATAGCACAATGAGGAGAAGACAACCATCTAGCTACTGCTATGGACCCATAGTCCAGGGGTGAACTACTCACACATCACTCCGGAGGCGACCATGGCGGTGTAGAGTCCTCCGGGAGATGATTCCCCTCTCCGGCAGGGTGCCGGAGGCGATCTCCTGAATCCCCTGAGATGGGATTGGCGGCGGCGGCGTCTCTGGAAGGTTTTCCGTGTCGTGGCTCTCGGTACTGGGGGTTTCGCGACGAAGGCTTTAAGTAGGCGGAAGGGTAGGTCAGGGGGCGTCATGGGGGCCCCACACAACAGGGCCGCACGGGCCCCCTGTAGGCCGCGCCGCCCTATTGTGGCGGCGCCCCGTGGCCCCACTTCGTCTCCTCTTCGGACTTCTGGAAGCTTCGTGGAAAAATAGGCCCCTGGGCGTTGATTTCGTCCAATTCCGAGAATATTTCCTTACTAGGATTTCTGAAACCAAAAACAGCAGAAAACATCAACTGGCTCTTCGGCATCTCGTTAATAGGTTAGTGCCGGAAAATGCATAAATATGACATAAAGTATGCATAAAACATGTAGGTATCATCAATAAAGTAGCATGGAACATAAGAAATTATCGATACGTTGGAGACGTATCATTAACCAACTCCCAAGAGAGCAAGGTTCCAACGAATAAACCAAACCCTCGAAACTTTTTATGATGGCACAAAGTACCAAAAAGAAAATTATGTCTCCCAAAACCAAATTTTTGATAAAGATCAAGAGATGTTAAGCATTCTAACAAATATAGAAGAGCTCCCCCAAGATTAGTGCATTATCTAGGATTTTGCATATGAATACAAAATGCACAAAACTAGGATCATCACGCTACCTCTATCTACTTAAAATGCTAAGAAAGTTTGAATAGACAAATTAGATCCATAAGATGGAAGGAATACACATGGGAGTCAAAGCAAAACAAATTCATGGCAATAAATAAGGCAATTCGAACACAAGAGCCAATGTAAATATGATCAATAAAAATCTACCTCATAAAGATTACCAATTGTCCTAGGACAAGAGGTATTAGGAAATATTTCCCGGTGGTAGTTTGTAAGAATTCATGAGATCATATTTACAATGAATAAATCATATGGTAAAAGATAAGAGTTAACCATCATGCAAAGATAGTTTCTTGATAGCTTCATTTAGTCATACCAACATGCAAGGCAATTAATAGTATTCATACCAACATGCAAAGCAATTAATAGTATTCATACCAACATGCAAAGCAATTAATAGTATGACATGAAGCACATGGTTTTTCCAAAAATGTATTGAGGGACACGTTGTGAAAAAACCATGCCAAGAAAAACTTTCACAAAAAAGATCCACAAAGATATTAGCAATGAAGCTATCTAAGAAAATTGGAGTTTGTTTTAGCAAACATGGCACATAGGAGAGAGATAATTTACAATATCAATTCTATGTGACACAACCTCAAATGTTCACATTTTCTAGGCTTGTAATATGCACAAAGCTTATTACTCCCCCATAATGTGATAAGGAATTTATTTTCACAAGAGGCAAATAAGATCCAACTAGAGATATTAATGGACATTAGAATTTGAATTTCTCATGAGGATGACATACCACATAGGGACTAGATAATATTGCAATATCAATTCTAAGTGATACTCCTCATGTACACACATTGTTTAGGATCATGAAATTCCCAAAGGAATATCACTCCCCCAAAATGGGATAGTCCATTAATCGTTCATAAGAGCCATATATGATACAACAAGATGCAAAGTAGCTCCAACACAAACATAAATACATGGTGTGCAACCCAACATGCATAGACTTGATTTCTCAAGAAAAGCAAGTAGGAAGCACAACATATACAAACACATGTTAGGAACAAAAACTAACACATGCAAAGGGGCGAGTAACTTTCAATATAAACGAGTTGAGCACATGTTACCGCAAGGAGGAACATTGAATATATGATAGAAGCAAGATAACCAAGACTTGGCTTGAGATAATATAAATGATGAAGATCCCTTAATTCTTCATGATGTAGCCAAGTCTCCAATGCCCTCCAACAAGCACCTATTGATCAAGTTTTGGATTGTTGGTCCCCAACTAAGTTGGGTCCTAAGAGGTTAGTCACAATAGGCTTGGTAACTCAAATGGTTCTTTTCTTGACACCACTTTGAGCACCAACATATTTGGCAAACACATTGCCACCCTCATCCTTACGAAGAGAATAAACATAATCAATGGATATAGAGTTGGATGAGGTACCAATAGTGCAAAAGGAGGAGATGTGGCCCTTCTCACGGCATATGTAGCAAGTTCTTTTCTTCTCCTTCTTCTCACTAGATTTCTCCACAATGGGAGCATTGGCTTGATTCTTCTTGGGAAGTGGAATTTCTTCAACTTGAGGTTGAATATGAGTTTGAGCTTGAGGCCGCTTCCCTTTTTTGCTTCTTCTTCAAAGGGCAAGATCTAACATGGTGCCCTTCAATTTTGCACTTGAAGCAAACAATCTTGGCCGGGTCTTTGACTTGTACTTGGCCCTTCTTGTTGTTGTTGTTGTTGTTGTTTTTGTTCTTGGACTTGTTCTTGTTGTTGGATTTGAATCCAAGTCCACTCTTGTCATTGGGGGATTGTTGCACACTTAACATCGTGTCAAGTTTGCATTTCCCTTCATGACTCTTTACCAAGTCGGTCTTCAAAGAATTGACTTGGGACTTGAGCTCTTTGATTTCCTCTACATGGTTAGTAACAACACAAGTACTAGAGGAAGTAGAACCTTCATTGTTAGAGCAACAAGGCAAGGAAGATAATTCATCACAAGATTTAGCAATACTATGAGTGGATGAATTACTAGAACTAGCACATTGCAATATAGCATTTTGGGTAGTAGTGCTAGTATCCACATGAGGCTCACAAGGTGTTGCCATTGATATGATAGCCTCATGAGCTAACTTTAGCCTATCATGGGAGGCTAGAAGATCCTCATGGGAGCTAGAAAGCTTTCCATGATTTTCTTCCAATTTCCCTTAATTGCTAGTTAGCAATTCAAGTTGAGCCCTTAGCTCAACATTCTCCTTCAAGATAGATGCTTCACAAGAAGTACAGTTAGTAGCACAAGCATCATCACAAGACATATTAAAAAGAGAGGGTAACATAGCATGCTCTTTTAAATAGGAAGCTTGAAGTTGCTCATGGGACTTGGTGAGGATAGAGTGTTCGCTCTCCAAGACCTTGTGGGCCTTGTCTAGATCATCTAGATCCTTAACAAGTTTATCATGACCAACACCAACTTTGGGATTTTCCTTTTTAAGCATTTTTACTTGAGCTTTAGCATGGTCTCTTTCCTTAGTGAGTTTAGAAACTATTTCATTTTGATACATTTCAAGGGTTTC
Source organism: Lolium perenne (assembly GCF_019359855.2). Lineage (NCBI taxonomy): Eukaryota > Viridiplantae > Streptophyta > Magnoliopsida > Poales > Poaceae > Lolium > Lolium perenne. The sequence continues at coordinate 272,285,053 of NC_067245.2, forward strand.
AAGTTGCTCTTCAAGAGAGGCTATGGTCTCTTGTTCTTCTTCAAGATCATTCTTTAGGGATGCCACATCAGTGGCATACTCTCGTTCAAGAGCACCCTTTTTATCAATGGTGTTCTCATGCATCCAAATAAGTTTTTGGCTCTCAATAGCGGTAGTCAAGATTTCAAAGAAGTGAGTTCTAGCAATTTTATCTTTGCAAATAACCTTGAATACGCTCTTACCCTTATCGCGTAGAGAGACAACCCAATCCTCTTCTTCATATTCATCCTCATCCTTATCACCACGAGACATATTAGGTTCCATGGTAGGAGGTACCGTGGAACCTTTGGCCATAAAGCATATATGAGGACCGTGAGATAAAGATGAGGAGTTACTTGAGGCTCCTTTCAAGATCTTGTCTTGACCAATAGAATCTTTGGTTTCCTCTACATTGTTAGACACACAACAACTAGAGGAAATAGAAGCATTTTTATCATGGCCACAAGACAATGCAAGCATATCATCATTAGATTTATTCAAGCAACTTACACATGATATGCAAGGACTATCAACACAAGCATGTAAATCATTTCTAGTGCTAGATGTGTTTGAGTCCGTAGATGAAGCATTGCAATGAGATAGAGATGAAGAATCATCAATAGTAAGCTCAATACCAACATTGCAATTTCCATCACCACTCACCATATCATTACTTTGTGTCTTGCCACACATTGGTGAAGTGGATGAAGATGAGAACTCATCACGGCCGGAAGTGCAAGCAATACAATCATCCTTAATAATATTGGACACATCATATTTGTCTTGAAGCTTTGTCCATAATTCATGAGAGCTCCCAAAAGGCATGATTGACGAAGTAACTACATTGCTCACAACAATGGAAAACACATGAGAAGCAAGAGCATCGAGGCAAGAGTTTTTCTCCTCCTCAAGAGATAAATTTTGAGGATCCTTAGGAGAATAAAAACCCATGCCAAGATATCGCTCCATGTCCGGGGACATACCCCGTAAGATTTTAAGCACATAAATTTTCCATAGATCATAATTTGTGCCATCAAATATAAACAAGTTATTGTGCGCTAATCCCCTAACCGACATCTTTACTCTCAAGACGGTGAAGCCTAAGAATGAGAGACCTTGCTCTGATACCAATTGAAAGGACACGGATGTGAATAGGCGGTTTAAAACTTTTACGAGATGGGCTTAACAAATGCGGAATAAAACTAGCGTTTACTTTGTCAAGCCCAAAGCCTATATACTATGGTTCACCTATGTGCACCAACAACTTATTCTAAGCAAGAGTTCACCTATGTGCACCAACAACTTATGCTAAGCAATACAAGCAACTTATGTGATAGCAAGATATCTATAACTTCAAGCACGATGGCTATCACAAGGTAAAGTGCATAAGTAAAGAGCTCAGGTATAGAGATAACCGAGGCACGTGGGAGACGAAGATTTATCCCGAAGTTCACACTCTTGCGAGTGCGAATCTACGTTGGAGAGGTGCGGTGGCTTAGTGCACACCAACGCCACAAAGGCCTCACCCCAAGATGTGGTACTCACACCACACACCGAACGCCACGAAGGCGTCTCACCTAAATCTCCGGTGACCCTCGCCACAAAGGCCTTGGTCATGGTTCCACTAAGGGATTTCCTCCGAGGCGGAAACCGGGCCTTACACAAAAGATTGGGGCACACATCCACAACTTAATTGGAGGCTCCCAACAAACCGCCACAAAGGCCTAGAATCCGTCTAGGGTTCCAAGAACCCAAGAGTAACAACCTTCTTGCTTTCACCACCACGAATCACCGTGGAGAACTCAAACCTATGCACCAAATGAAATGGCAAGAACACGACAAAGATGCTCAAATCCTTCTCTCTCATATTCCAACAAAGCTACAAAAGCTATATGAGGAATAAGAGAGGAAGAACAAAGAGGAGAACACAAAATCCTCCAAGATCAAGATCTAGTGGGTTCCCCTCACAAAGAGAGGGATTTGATTGGTGAAGATGTAGATGTAGATCTCCTCTCTCTTTTCCCTCAAGAATATGCAAGAATCATGGGATGAATCAAGAACTAGGGCAAGCTTTGAAGGACAACAATGGAGGGGAGAGAGAGAGAGTGAACCAACCAGTCCAAGGAGGAAGAAGGGGGTCTTATATACCCCCTCCCAACGAAATATGACCGTTTGGGACCTCCCAGGCCGGAAAATCCGCCCCCGGGCCGGATTATCCGCCCCCCGAAAATCGCCCCTGGACTCGGGCCGGATATTTGGCCGGATATTTGCCCAGAATTGGCATTCGGGCCGGATTATCCGCCCCCCAAAAAACTGCAGAAACACCAAAACTAAAACGGGCATAACTTTAGCATCCGGACTCCGATTTTGATAATCTTGGGCTTGTTTTGAAGCTAGGAACAAGCTCTACAAGCTCATGCAGGAAACCATCATAGTCCAACAAGGGAGGATAGAATCAAATGATGAAAGGTTTGACCTATCTAAAAAAGACATACCGGTAAAACCTCCAATCTCGAAAATGCAACAAGTTGCCCATGCAAAAAACCATTCTCAATGAACTAGAGCTTGTCATGAGAATAAGCACAAGCTCTAAAACATCACATGGATAAGATCCAAACAAAACCAAGAAAGATGATGAACCAAACTCGAAAACGTAACAAGTGATCTATGCGAAATCCGTTTTCGATGAACTAGAGTTTGTCATGAGAATAAGCACAAGCTCTAAAACATCACATGGATAAGGTCCAAATAACAACCAAGAAAGATGATGCAAGGATGCAAAGGTTTGAGCTCTCTTCGAACGATACGTGTGACGCCCCCAAACCGGTATCCTGAGGATTCCAGCGATCCCGCCGAAATCCGCACGATATCGACTCAGAGACGCCCTCCGACACGACGTGCGCGACGAATCACACACGTGATGCCAGAGGAATTAACACGAGCGGTAACATTACAACAGGATTACAATAGAGCCCACAAGATACATATATTACAACAACGACTCCAACGAGTCAAGATACAAATATACAATACAAAGATCCAAGTCATACAGAAGATCGAATGCGTCCGAGTACGGACAAGATACAAATTGGACTAAGAGTCCTGAAGATAACCAGTGGCGTCCATAACCCTGCCCAGGCCAAGCCGGAAGGGTAACCTTGCTAACGTCGTCATCTTGTACCTGTCAAAGTCGGGCCATCGGTTGCCGACAAGAGGGAGGAAGCAAAAGAGAAAGGAGAAAAGGCGAGAGTAAGTACCAAGGAACGAACTCCGGCACGTACTTAGCGAGACTAGAAATGGCTATGCTCGCCGGGCGAGTATAATATATATATCGCCGGGGGCTATATGGTAGGTTTAGCGGCAGCAAAACTATAACCAATAGAGACACGCTACAACTTCCGTCTAATCAGATAAGATAAGAGAGCGCACAAGGTGACAGATAAAATACTACACAAACATAACCCAGCCGATTACACATATCCCCTCCAACAATTGCGAATAGGCAATGTAAAAGGCACTCAACGGTGGACAAATTTTATTGGGTATCGGTTGTAGTAATGCTATATTACTACGCAAGTTATTAGCAGAATATTAGCAACAAGATAACGGTGTAAGTTGTTCTATGATCAAGCTATACAATTCCAAGTCGTCCATAACCGCAGACACGGCTTATCGATAAGATGTACACCCTGCAGGGGTTGCCCAAATGTAACCATACGCATGCTCGACCCACTTACGACAGGTGGATGTCTCACAACAAGACCGTTCCCAGTTCAACAAGAAAGTCTAGGGGGGGCCACCCGACTAAGCTACCCGTAATGAAGTCCGGCCGTACTCCGAAGCGGATTCAGGGTTTGCGTTAACGGCTAGGCGTGCAAACCACACGCTTCGCTAAACGTTCCGCGGGGTACAGTACAGAATATAAACACCCGAAGGCAACAGGAAGTAAACACCCGAAGGCAACAGTAAGTAAAGCATGGCATACATGGCATAGGCAAATAAAACCAAGGTTGTGGCCCCCTTTTCAACTGACTTGAGAAAAGGTAATGGGTGAGGGGGGTCCCAATAATCGTCCCCACGCATGGGTAGAGCGCTCAATCTCGGAACAGATAACAAGAACTCGGGTCCTAGGGGACATTAGCAAGTCAAAGTTCCGATGCTTTCGCAAAGGGGCTCACAGATGCCTCTTCTTACAATTTTAGTTGTTAACAATAAATAAAGCATGTGTATCTCCAACAACTGGTATAGCATGTGATAACCTCCCAACAACCCAACATATCCCGATAACAGATCGAGATAAACAACAGAGCCTAAACACGCCTACGACTCGCAAGGCTCAAACATCAAGCAACGGCTATGGGTAAAGAATGATACATATAGGATTATTATGGTAAACAAGTGGAATAGGACACGTGACTCGATAAAGAAACGCAACATAAGGATAGCAGTGCGAGGGAGAACAAAATATAAAATAGGTGAAGAGGGAGAGCTCGCCTGTGAAAGGTTGCAGAAGAACTTGTCGGAGAACTCGTCGTATCTCACATCACCACTTCGTGATCCTATCCGGGAAGAAGCAAATGGTGGAACACACAACGTATGCAATCTTACTACTACGGAAGAAGAACCGGCATGATCAAGATGATATGCATAACATGGCAAACATGATGCGGCAATGCAACTTATCCATATTAATCGGAGTCGGAACCCCGGACAAACAAATTAAAGTTGGAGTTTCATTTTCTAACGTCAAAGTTAAGGGTTGATTAACATGGCATAACATGGTAAGGATGCGCTACTTCAATATTAATCGGAGCGGGGAAACCACATATTATATATTGCAATTCTCAAATGCTCCGCACTTATATATTAGGTGATATGCACAAACTAACACGATTCGACACGATGCAAGATGCAAACATGTATATGGATGACAATTTATTAATCTATGCATTTTCCTAATAAAGGTAGACATATTGTTTGCAGCAATTGGATTTGTAGAACAAATTATATAGGATAAACAAGTTTTGCAAAATAGATAAATGGTGGCAGGAAGGATGAATTTAATCCTCTGGTGCTGATATTTGATCCCAGATCTGGAGCTAGTACGCTGGCTTGAAAAGATACAGAAACAAAGACAGATATTTCTACAGGAATCGTTAACTGAATTTTAACCGAGGTGTTATCTGAAATTGCAGAGCAGCGACGGAAGAGAGGCATTTTGCTGTCCCTGGGATTTGGATCTGGTTCTGCTGGGAAGTTGGATCCAGCAGCTCGATACTAGAGCTGACGAAAGATTGTTATTGAACTGAGGTGTCACAGAAACTTGATTAGACAAAGATGTGTGATAGATAGCTAGCCAGGCAAGCAGGCAGGCAGCTGAATCAATTACGTGGTGCATAACTAGCTACGTAAGCAGCCAAGCTAGCAGGTGGAGCGATTGGTTATACTCGTGTGTATCTAGCTGAAAAAGGTGCAGAAGTGGTGCAGCTGGTTGTATGAAGACAGCGGGCAAACTACTCATGACCAAACAATTTACAGCAAGGGAACAAAACGAAACCACAGCACGGCTGAGCGCTGCTGGACAGTTAACTGACGAGAACAGATGCAACGAAAGGAAAAAAGAAAGGGTGTGTGTCTTCACTGGGATTTGATCCTGAAACTGTAGGAATTGAAACCAATAGCAGGGTCATCTGGGCTAGCATAGTCTGGTGATTTGAAACAAGATCGCGGCCAACAGAAACATCTCCAAACGCGAGGACGGAAAAGATACAGAACGAGCGCGGCTCGTGTTCCAGGTAGACATGACATCGGCCGCGAGCACGACGCCAACTGCTGGATGCAAACGAGCGGGATAGCAGGGGAAAAGGTTGTGGCGCTCACCTGGTGTTGGTCCAAGACGGAACGACACGGCAACGGCGGAGTCGATGAAGAGGAAGTAGAGGCGAGCGGTGACCATCGGTGTAGAAGAGGACGGCAACGGCGAGGTCCGTGGTGTCATCCAGGAGCAGCCTCTGCTCCTGACCTTCAGCGTAGAGAACAAGAACACCACGGTGGCTCCATCCACGTGCTCAGCGCGGCTAACGGCGGCTCTAGGCGACGACGAGCTTGAGGATTTCCCGGCGATGTTTAACTGAATTTTATCTGAATTTTGCTCTGTCTCTCTGCTTTCTGTGGAAGAGGAGAAGAACGGAGGGAGCTGTAGTGGCGGCGGAACAAGAGGAGGAAAGGGGGGTTAGGGTTCTTGGAGAGCCTCGATCTGGAAGGAAAAAGGTAAGGAAAGAGGAGGGGAGCAGGTGAGAATTTTCTTGAGGAGGGAGCAGGTGGGTGCGGTGGTGGAGGTCACACCTCCTGCCTGTTGAGAAAGTCGACTACCACAGCAGAGGTTGAACCGGGCCAGTGGAAGAAAAAAAAAGGATAGGAAGGAAGCCATTTGGCCTTTTTCTCTATTTGCTGTGATTTTGCAAAATCAGAGAAGAATAAACGGGAGAAAGATAGGAATCAAAGAAAGAAAGAAGAGATGGAGGAAAAGTTTGGTAAAAGATATTCAAAACTGGATTTTGATTAAAAACAATTTAAAGTTTGCACATACTTTGATTTTAGTTTTCTAAATGAAAAAAAATAATACAAGACCAGAGTTTTTATTTAGAACCATACGAGAGGAAAAAATCAAATAGTTATTGTTTGACCAAAATATGTATATGGCATGATGCATGATGATGATTTCGGAAATGATACGGAAAAACAAGCAACGAGAAAAACTAATGTTAGGGTTTTACCGGGTCGTTACAATACGATCGAGTTACTCACTCGAGAGCCCTCTTGATAGTATGGCAACTAAACTATAAACCGGTCTCCAACTACACTATGAGACCAGTGAGAAAGAAACCCTATCAAGAGCAAACCTTATACTTGCGCATTCCACTTGAGCTCGATGACGACGATCTTGACCTCAACAAGATGGAACGCCTTTCTTGGTTGTGCTTGCTTGACGAAGTCTTGTGGATTGCTCCCCCATAATCCACCATGGGAGAGCTTCTTCTTCGACGCATCTTCACATATCCATGATCACCATAAGGATGGCAAGACTCAAGCAAAGGATCTCTTCGAGATGCCTCATCTTGAACTTGCACTTCATTTCGTTGATGTCTTGAAGTTAACCTTGAGAGCTCACTTTATCTTCATCTTCAAGACATACTTGAGACTTGATCTTCTTCATTTGGATGGCAAGACTCAAGCCAAGGATCTCTTCGAGATGCCTCATCTTGAACTTGCACTTCATTTCTTCATTCTTCATCATGTTGATGTCTTGAAGTAACTTGAGGGCTCACTTCATCTTCATCTTCAAGACATACTTGACACTTGATATCCTTCATCAATTTCTTCTTCTTGCAACCTAATACTAACATGTTGATGTCTTGAAGTAACTTGAGGGCTCACTTCATCTTCATCTTCAAGACATACTTGACACTTGATATCCTTCATCAAATTCTTCTTATTGCAACCTTGAAGCCAACATATGGTTCAAGAATTGCCTATGGAAAACTCCTACAAATATAACTCAATGCAAACATTAGTCCATAGGGATTGTCATTAATTACCAAAACCACACATGGGGGTTCCATGCACTTTCAGGTGGTCTGTGCCGGTCCTTGTTGGCCGGGCGCGAGTTTTTGGGACTCTTCGTTGGGCGAAAGCTTTGTCTTGGCGGCCAGCCAGGACCGACGACGGTGACGCCCGTGGGCGCCGCATCCTTCTTGAAGGCGTCATCGAAGCGGGTGTCTCTTGATCTCTGCCCGGGCTCTCCGGGGGAAACCCTGGATCCCTCGCGGTATCGGGCATGGGCGGCGCTCTTGTGTTGCTTTGCCCCTTGGGGCCTCGCTTTGGACGTCCACTGGACATAGGGGTTTGTGGAGTGTTTTTGGTGGTTCGGCGGAGGCGGGTTCGCCTTCGGCCAGACGGAGCGCGACCTTGGGGTCGGCGTGGTAGTTGGAGCGGTGGCTCCGGTCTTTCGCCTCCGCCTGTTGCGTTGAGGTGTGGTGTCGACCTGGTTGGTCGTCGACCCGTGTGGAGCGCAGCCTCGGGACTGGAGTGTGGTGTCGTGTTGTAACGGTTTTCCGGCTAGTTTTCCTCATAAACGGGCCAATTCTTTTCTCCTATATCAATGAAAGGCAAAGATTTTGCCTCGTTTCAAAAAAAAGGACAAGGACTAAACTAACATCTATAACGTGCAACTTCATTAGTTTCGTGAAGTTGAGCAACAATCAGAAATTTACAATACTCTTCAGTTTCTGGATATAACAGTCATTAATAATGGAACTATAGGGATCTTGGATATCTTGATGATGCCAATAAGATCAACAGCTCCACCTCTATCACCAGCAGACATACTCTTAACTTCGATCATGATGAGTACATGCTACAGCTTAGGCTTCTTTGTGCTGTGACATTGTTCCACACTTTATTATAATAGAAATAAATTAAAAAGGGTAAAAAGCTCATGATATGTTCTATAGTACAGACTGGTTGCCACTATAATTCATAGTAGCATTGCTGATAATTCATAGGTACCAAGATCTCTGCCATTTGGCTCCCCCTGCAAGAACACACAGTCATTTATTTCAATCATTAGTATAACTTAACTTGAACAAATAATCCATCTAATGGATTACGAACTAAAAATGAGGGGCTGGTGGGGTTGAAGCGGAGGTGGTAGGGCATGGTGGCAGCTCTAGGTCACGTCCTTCGCCTCCACTTTGAAGTCTCCGTTTATCCGGTGTACTACTCCACAGACAGGAGGGATTATGAGAGAGGGAATGACCTGAACGTCCTGCTCCTCACCTCCTGGATGGCCAGCGGCGGCCGGATCCGGAGGTGGCTAGAACTGTGGGTGAGGAGGACGAGAGGAAGGGGAATAGGGAGGCGGCGCGGTACGCGTGGGTAGGGTTGGCCCCTTTTTCTCCTCGCGGGGACCTTTTTCTTCTCGCCAGGAGACAAATCGAGCAGCGAACCCACGCGCGTAACGCGCTATCGTGGATAGCCCCAGAGCACGTCCCCACCCATTCGCACTTGCTTGTTCTCAATGAGGGTGCACAAGGAGTGTTAGAAATAGCCCAAACCGGTTGTCAGTTGCTAATTATGCTACCGGTGTGTACATGCGCCTTCTTCCTAGCTATGTGGGTGACTTTCACAGTAGCCCCAGTTATCAGTTCTATAAGAGAATTTCCACCGGGACGCGCCCCATAGCGGGCTCGATAGCTTTTTGAGAGCCAGAGATCAAAATGGGCTCACACCGGCGCGTTCCTAAAGCAGGCACGATTTCGAGCTCAATAGAAACGCTGACAACCCCGTGCCGGCCTCTTCGCAAAGGGCGTGGATCGGGCACGCCGGCGCCTCGCGGCACGTCAGAAACCGCGTGTGGGCTCTGTCTGGCAGCCAAACGCACCGCTTTCCTCACCTCCCACCCACGCCCGAGCCGTCTCCCATCCCTCTAGATCGCCATCGCCACCGTCGCCGTCGAGCCGGTGTGAGCCATTTGTATGAATAATGTAATTTCTATTTGTGTTAAACTATATCAAAATATTGTATGAATAATTTATTTATATTAGTTGTAAACTATATCAAAATCTTTATTATTAAATTGCAATAGGTGGTGGTTGGTGTCACAAACGGGCTGAACGTTTCTTTGTGCCGGGCCCAATTCGGTATGTCCATCTTAGCTAACCATCTGACGCGAAAGAAACTCCACCTAAGAGAAAAAACGGGCCAAACGTTTCTTTGGGCCGGGCCTAATTCGGTATGTCCATCCTAGCTAAGCATCTGAGGCGAAGGAAACTCGGGAGCTGCTGTATGCCGAGCTGGTCGGCGCGGAAGCCGTCGCCGCACACCCCGCGCGCCCGGATTTTACTAACTGGGCCGCAGCCCAACATCAGGTAAGGCGGTTTTTCTTTTTCGTTTCTTTTTTTTCTGTTGTTTGTTTTCTTTTTTAAAGAATCTTTTTTAAAAATCTGAACATTTGTAAAATTTTAAAAAATTCAAATTAAAAATAAATCACTTTTTAAAAAATCTGAACATTTTCAGATTTGAACATTTTTTAATTTGAACAAAAATGTATTTTTTTCTATGAACAATTTCCGAATTTGAACATTTTTGAATTTGAACAAAATTTATATTTGAACAATTTTCGAATCTGAACGATTTTTATATTAGAACAGTTTTCAAATTTGAACAAATTTCAAATCTGAACAAATTTCAAATTTGAACAAATTTCGAGTATGAACGATTTTCATATTTGAATAATTTTTGAATTTATACAGTTTTCATATTTGAACAGTTTTCAAATTTTAGTAATTCTCAAATTTGACGTTTTTGAATTTAAACGTTTTTCGAATATAGACTTTTCGAATTTGAACAAAAGAAAAAATAAACAGAAAGAAAAGAAAATAAAAACAGAAAACGGAAAAAGAAAAAAAGAGAAAAGAGAAAAGGAAAACGAAAAACGTTAAATGGGCCAGGCCCAATACCCGACCAGGGTGTGCGGCAACCCTCATCGGCACCGACCTGGTCGGTGTATAGGACTGGCCAGGAAACTCCACCTGAGAGAAAAGGAGACTCGATGCCCAGGATCCCCGATGTGTGTTTCATCCTCGACAGTCGCGACTCGGCATGGACATGCACTGCTTTCACACAGACAGCCGCCGGTGGATCAAGACCGGAGTGGCGACCTAGCAGTGCAGCGTAGAGCGCACGGCTCTCGATGATGCAGTACCAGACTATCCGTGCGCAATCAGTTATCCACGCCGGTCGAGCGGTCCAGTCCCAACACTTCCTTGTGCGTCCGCGTACCAACTCCCATCAACAGCTGGCCCGTGACGTTGTAATTTCCTGAGGCTGTATTCAGGAGGATGCGCCATGTGCTAGAGCTTGAGAACAGCATGGGGAGGACACTCGAGGCTGTTTCCCGCGCAAAGCTCCAGCTCCTGCTGAACGGGCAGGCGGCTGATGCTACTAACAAAGCTAAGAGCATCTCCACTCGTGCCCCCGACGAGGCCCCCGAGCGACGTTTTTTCCATCCGGACGGCGAAATTCGGCCCAGTCGCGCCCCCGGTTCCTCGTTTTCGTCCGGATTTGGCCCTTCATCCATCCGGCGAGCCCACGCCACCCCCGGCCGCCCGGGGAGCGCTCGGGGACTCCGGACGAGTGAAAAGCGGGGAAGGGCCCGATCTGTCGGTGACTCGACGGACGAACCCCACCGCCACGTCGCTCAAAATCTCCCCCACCCCTCGTATCTCTCTCGCCGCCGGCACCACCCCGCCGGCTTGTTGCCCAGATTCCGCCGCCCCTCCTTCCCCACCTGCCTATATTCCGCCGTCTTTGGACGACCGCCTATCTGGCTGCTCTTCCGCCGGCCTGTTTTCCGGCCTGCTTGCTCCTCGTCGCTCGCGGCTCGGGTTGCCTCGACCACGCCCGTCAGGTGTTCGTCCATTTGCCTCGCCGGCCATGGACTCGGACGAAGAGGAGGAGCAGATGTTCGTCGAGCTTATGCAAGAAGAGATGGCAGCAGCCGCCCAAGACGACGAGCACATGATGATCCTCGGTTGCTTGGCAAGCATGTACGCCGGACTGGCAACTGGTCGACGTGGTGGGTCGGCACGAGGTCGCCGGAAGTGCAAGCCGAGACAGCGAATGGAGGGCTACTGCATGTTGTACGCCGACTACTTCGCCGACAATCCATTGCACGGTGAGAGTGTTTTCCGGCGTCGTTTCAGGATGAGCAGAAAGCTATTTCTGCAAATTGTGTATGCCATCCGCCACTTTGATCCCTACTTCAGATGCAAGGCGGATTGCACTGGTTTGGTTGGATTTTCGTCACTGCAGAAGTGCACAGTGGCTATGAGGATGCTGGCGTATGGAGCTTCCGGTGATACTGCAGATGACTATCTTCGGATGGCGGAGTCCACCGCTCTTGATTGTTTCTACCGGTTCTGCAGGGCCGTCATAGCAGTGTTCGGGGACTATTTCTTAAGATCACCCACTGTCGAAGACACTCAGAGGATCCTTGCAACAAATGAAGTCCTCTTGCACAGCCTAATCACCAGGTGCCTCCATCATGGGCCGCCTTCTTTGCTATGCGCCAGGAGATTCGAGACTCTACAATGCATCAGCTGCTGCAAGATGATCTGGTGGAGCACATATGGAGGCTCCGAGGCAACGCCAACGCCGACGCCAACTAGTCTGTCTTAATTTGTTTGAAAAATTGTGAAATTGTGTGCTTCATTTGTTTCAGCACTTGTTAAACATTGTACTGATTATCGCCGAATTTGTTTCAGCAATTTTCGTACTCTTGTTTGCCGAACTTGTTAAATTTTATGTTGAATTTGTTTGAAATATGTCAAATGGTCGAGGTTGGGGGTTTCCTGCCGGGGGGACGGCTGGAACTTCGGCGCTCCCCACGCCAAATCTTCCTCCAATCCGGACGAAAATTTCGCCGGATTTGGGCGTGGGGAGCGCGAACGAGTGGGGATGCTCTAAGTGGTGCTGCTACGCGAATTTGGTTCTTCGAACCAATTTTGTATTGCTGCTATGAATTGAAAGGGTAAGAAAAGATGGAGAGATGTCATGTGCTGATGAGAGGATAAGAAGAAGATAGCTGGTGCGAAAAGTTTCTGTTTTTGTTAATTCTAACAGGGTGTGCTATGTTAACGCAAATACAAATCAATTCGAAGCATGACACAACCATGAGATATTTTCTCCTCTAAATGACGTCTAAAATTAGATGTACAATAATGTTGAATCCAATTTTATATGTTTTCGCTACATATTCAATGTTTGTGTACTGATGAACCAAGATTAAAGAGAGAACCATGTAAGTGATTTCTTTCAAGGAACACAACTTGAGCTAATGATTCGTACATAAGAGTATATGCAAGCTTCGTTAGTAATAAGCCTTTGAATGTGGATTACATCAAATTGGAATGGTGTGTCTTAAATATACTACTTCATCTGTCCATAAAAAGATGTTGAAGATATGTCGCTAATGTATCTATACAATAAAGAGTGTCTGGATACACTTGTGGGATTTTGTAGATACACTTGTAGCATCTTTGTGTGGACAGAGGTAGTATTTAAGAGAGCTCATTGCCACTTTGTTGTCTTTTTTACCAACCGTGGGCACTGTATTATACATGTGAAGTTGTTATTATTAATCCATGGCAATACAAATTTAGTTGTGAGATACACATAGCGGCCAATCATAGAGATAGGATGGAATGAGGGTAAGGGCGAGGGGGGAGACTATATGAACTATAGGGAAATGTCACGATGTTTTCTGCAAGAAAAACGTATACTAGATCGGTTAAAAGACAGTAGAGAGACGGTCGGGGCTAGGCAACGAGAGAGAGGGCCGAAAAGATACCCTCCCAGTTCGCTCGCTCGCCCCCCCGACGGGCGACGGGCGAACCCTAGCCGCCGCCAACTCCCAGGCCTCCTCCCCTTCCTCTCCCCGGCCGTCGCCGCCGCCGTGGGCCGCCGGGCGTTGCCCGCGCGGTGCCGGCGGCGGCGGGGCTGACTCTACCGCGGCGCGGCGGGCGCGGGGGCTCCTTGGCGGCGCGGTGATGCTCGGGCGGCGGCGGTCCGGCGCGGCGGCGTGAGACCCGCGCGCCGGGTGGGAGGAGGGACGGCGGCGCTGCTGCTTGGCGGCGGAGTTGCGAAGGCGGGCGGCGCGGGCGGTTCCTACTCGGCCCAGATCTGGCCCAGGCGGGGCCCAGATGGGCTCGGCGGGCTGCCTGCGACTACGGCGCGCCGGCGGTGCTCCCTGGCGGCGGAGATGGTGTGGCGGCGGCGGATGGGTGGTGACGGCGCTGCGGCCGGCCTGCTGCAGCTTGGCAACAGGGCTTTACGGGCCAGTTTGGGCCCGGCCGGGCCAGTTCGGGCCTGGTGTGCCCTCGTTGCCATGTCCGGCCGGCGACCGCGAAAGCGGTGGAGGTAGTTCCCTCCCGCCTGGTTGCGGTACTGTTACCCCTGTCCCTGCTGCTTGTCATCTCTTCCTCGAGGCCCTGTCCCAGTGACCATAGTGCGACGGCGAGGGTGACTACAAGACCGTGGTGGCGTGTGCTGGTTGGTGGCTTGTTTGGTGGAGCACGTCGGGGCGTTCAGGGTGGTGGGTTTGGTGGTCAGGAGAAATCCGTGTCGGCATGCCCGACTCCGGCGCGGCGACGCCTGCGGGTGCCGCCTTCCTTCCTGAAGGGCGTCGGATGTATCCCTCCCCAATCCCTTCCGCATACCGGGGGAAACCCTAGGCCTAGTCCGGGCAGCAGCGGCGTCGTCGTCGTTCCCTTGTTGAAGGTGCTGCTTGGTATGCGGCGTCTCGGCGTGCTAGGAGTGTGGTGGTACTTCTCCGGAGGGCGCAGCGGTTGCGGAATCATCCCCGTTTTCGTCAATCTGCCGGTGTCGGCATTAGTTTCTTTTTTCTTTTCTTTTTCTTTTTTCGTTTGGGTTCGGTTGTGCTGCGGCCCCAGCTGTCTCGTTGTATCGTTCGGTTGCTATATTAATATAGCGGGGCGAAAGCCTATTTCGAGGAAAAGACAGTAGAGTTTGAGAGCTTATTTGAGAGTAGATTTCCGCAAGTAACAAATAAGTAATTGGTCCACACGTACAACATCTAGCAGCGCTATGCCGTCGAGCTCCTGACTCAAATGGTCATCATGCAGCCACACCCAGCTCTGGTGCGACCTTGTGTTGGTGCCATCTCATATTTTCCATCCCGGCCGGCAAGCCAAAGGGGAGGGTTGCATCTTTGCCATGGCCACTGCATGTTCCAAGTCATTTCGTCCCAATGGCACGCATGGCCGTGGCTTCAAGCTTGTCTACAACGATGGTGGAGAAGGACCCGATGGCATTGTACACTCCTTTTCTAGGGTATTTTCTGTAGAAGTAGTGGATTGAATTGTATTTTTTTTATTGTGAGGTGTTTTTTGTAAAAGTAGAGGACTGTGTTGTAATTTTTTTTGTTTGCGTTGTAAAAGTAGAGGACCCTTCACAAAAAAAGGTAGAGGACCCTTCACCCTTTAGGTCCTTCCTATTAAAAAAAGATTCTAACAAAGTATAATCCAATAAAAATGGGATCTAAAGTTTATGGAATATTATAAAGCTATTTTTTCACCCACGAATTTTAGCATTAACGTTTAAATTAGAAAAGCCGTGGCGAAGCACGGGCATCCAACTAGTATTGTATAAATAATTTATGTGATTGATATGTTGTTTCAAAATATTGTAAAAAGAAAATAAAAGTTTTTGGAGCCGTCGTATGGGGGACGCTGGTGTGGGAACAACATCTCCAAATGAAGGCTGCAGTGCTGTGTCCCCCATACGGCTGTGCCAGCGGCCCTACGGGCGCCTATTTGTGGGGATGCTCTTAGGGCATCTCCAACCGCGCGACCCAAACCGCGCCCGCGCGTCCGTTTGGGTCGAGCCGGACAAAAACGCGGCCCAACGCGGGGACGCACCGCAAAAGCGGACGGCCGCGGAGTCCGGAACGACGCAAACCCTGCTGGGCCGGGTTTGCGTGGCCGCGGATGGCACGCGGCGTCCTCGCGTGTCCGCCTCGTCCGCGTGGCTGGCCCACCTGTCGGTGCCCCAGTCCTATTAAATGTGGACTGGGGAAGGGGACTGTCCCTATCCAGTCCCCACTCTCTCCACTCCGGCCGCACGCGCGAGCTCGAAGCTTCCGCGCCGCCATGGCCCCGAAGCGCGAGTTCCAGCCGTCCGCCAACGACCACGAGGCCGGCAGCAGCCGGCCGGGCCGCGCCGCCGGCGTTCGCAATGGGGCCGCCGGCGACGCCCGTACGCGACCGGATCTACGTCACCGTAGCGGTGGCGCAGATGTTCTGGGATGCCGGCGTCCCAATGCGTGGGGACGTGCACCTCCCCACGGCCGGCACCTGAGCCCAGATCGGGTTCCGGTGCCGCCCATCCTGGCGTCCGGCCGCGCGCCCGCGTCGCGGAGATCCGGAGCGCCGCGCGCAGCTTGCCGGCGGACCTCCGCAGGACCCCGCTTACGGCGACGCAAGTCCCAACCGGGACTTGTGGTTCGAGGTGGAGCACGATGCGCGCCGGCACACGTGCTTCACCTCCGCGACGGCGCGGCCTCGCGCGCAGCCACGCACACCGCAAGGCGGGCTGGCCGCCGCCCGGCGGCCTCTACATCGGCGAGCAGCCCCGGGCCCCGCACCAGCCCCAGCCCGAGGCGGAGGAGTACGACCCGGAGCCGCGGGCGGCGCTCGCGGCGTCCCGCGAGCAGAGCGATCTCGACGAGCTGGCCAAATGGCCGCACCTCGCCGAGACGCTGCGCGCCTCCGCGCTGGAGGAGGCGGCCAGGAAGGCCCAGGAGGACGCCCAGGCGGAGGCGTGGGCCTTCCTCGAGCTAGCGCGCCGTCAGGAGGAGGCAACGCGTCAGGCGGCGCTCCGGGAGGAGGAGGAGCGCCGGGCCGCGCGCACGGCGGAGGAGGAGCGCACGGCCACGCTCCGGCTACGTGCGGAGCTGCAGGCCGCAGCGGAGGAGCAGCTCCGCGGTGAGTCCGCGCGGAGGGCACGGCTGCGCAGGCCGGCGAGCCCGCCGAACCCGGACTCCGCCTGGGAAAGGGCGCAGTGGTCGCCCTGGCCGGAGTCCCCGGTGCCCTCCGGCGTTTCGAACCGGAACAGCGCGTCGCCGCCGGGGGGCGTCGTCGTCATCGACGCCGACGACGATGAGTACTACTGGGGGTAGTACTGCCGGCGGCCACCGCGTGCTCGCAAACCCTGGCTAGGGTTTGCTTTTTATTTAGTTTAAAGCCCATATAGGGCTTTCTTTTGTGTAAAATTTGCCCAAAATAGGGCTAAGTTTAATGACCAACTAGTTTAAATTTATGTTTTGTTGTTTTCCTTTTTTATTTTCATTTTTGTTTTATTTTATTACAAATGCGCTGCGTCCGTGCGTTGGGCGCAGTGCGCGATCCAAACGGACACGCGGACGCGGGCCGCTGTCCGGATGTCCGCTTGGCCACCCAAACGGCCCAAAACGGACGGCCCAGCGCGTCCGTTTGGGTCAGCCGGTTGGAGATGCCCTTACTACCCAGTTGATCAATACAAAGAACACATTTTGATTCATTTACTTTGATTCTCAAAAAACATGCATTGCATGGACCTGAGCAGGCGCGGGTTTCTCTCCTACATTGCGGTTTGGCGAAGCATTTGTACTGCCGGTAGCATGGGTGTGTTGTCGCATAGTCATACTACCATTGAAATTCTGCTGGCCAGTGCCACACGTTTAGTCGTCTGGTTGACACAGTGGCATGCGGGGTGCAGCAGACAGGCAATTCATTTTGCAACTCTGCACAAGCTTCCTTGGCTACAAATGGAAGCCAGCTACGTGCTGCAAAATTCTCTCCTCTGGGCAGGCAGGCAGCAGGCATGCTCTCCAGGGAGGGAGCCATCTGCTAGATGCCGGTGCAGGCACCAGGCAGAGACCCGAGACGGCACAACTAGCTAGTACGCGAGAGAGATCACTGTGCTCCGTGGAGGAGGCAGGCAGCAAGCACACATCTACTGTACATGCCTCTCTCTCTACTGTCACCCTAGCACTGCCATTCCTACCACTCCAACAAGACAAGGAAGTTGCTAGCTGCTGCATGCGCTGCTATTCCGTCTAATCCTTTTACGCGCCTGTTGCAGTGTACAGGGGACGAGTAAAGGGCCGTGCCTGCGCATCCTATCTGAAATGACGTGGTATGCTGCTGCTGCAAATGCCTAGGCTACGCTGCATGGACGCGAGGCCAAGTTCCTTCTCCGCATGCCGGCCTGAGGCGACGTACGTGCAGACATCCTACGCAGGATCCTACTCCTCCTAGCTATGCGAGTTATGCATGTTACGGGGCTTGGGAGCATGCATCACGACTCACGAGTTTAAAGGATGATCATTACGAGGGCAGCAATGGCGGGGATACGATTGAACAAGAGGAGATGAGGAGCGGAGATACGCCGTCAGAGTTCTCTGCAGGCGATGTGGCTGCTGCCTTCCCTGCTGCCCAGCTGCATGGCGTCCGGAGAGAAAAGAACGCAGCCGTCTGCTTCTCTTTTCTTCTTCCACTTTCTGCCCAATGAATACACATTGTTTCTTGTGTGTAGTCGCTGGAGCTGGACTGCTCGACGTGTATGCAGTATGCAGGCAACCAGGCCCGCGGGGGGGTATTTAGATGCGATTTGATCGATATATCTCTGCAAGATTTGGCCCTAGAGTCACTATTTCTTAGTGTTCACTATTTCTACCTAGAGTCCTAGACTGCAAATTCACTATTTCTTCACGGCGCGTTGCATTCCCGTTTCACTTGTGATCCCAGATTCCCAGGGCTCATCTCATTAGACGATTCTCAAAACACCCGAATATAAAAACTTTATGGTTTCAAGTGGCTTCTTCAATTCAATGGGATTAGGAAACTAAAGGATTTCACATCAGACAATGTTTGACAGCACACAAGAAAAGGATTGTAAAAAGAAATTTGCTCATGATTTAGTGTGCAAGTAGTGGATATTGCACATACGAAACATTGTTCCACGAATATTATATCCAACAAAAACATTGCGCGACTAGCATACTACTATTCAACAGCTCGGGTCATCCTTCGCAAGGGCGGAGCTGGAGGAAATTTTCCATGATTTATTTTCAAGTTTGCAATTTTGTTAGTTAAATTTTTTCTTCCATGATGCACCTTTCTCAGCCTAACCTGATGCACTTGTTTTATTAAGCTCATAATTAGCACTAAACGCAAAAAAATCCTTGATGCATGTGCATCAGGGTTAGGCAATAGAGCTTCACCCCTACTCCTTCGTGCCTTCAATTTTTTTTTTTTTCAATTTGGGCATTTGATTACATTATCACACTATACGCTTTGATTACAATCTTGCTTAAGTGTCTCCACCACACAGGATAGAACACAACCCAACATCACACGCCCACTCGACTCACTAATTCCTAGCCTTGCTAGAGCATCAGCAACTTTGTTTCCCGACCTATTAACCTTCGAAATGTAGATATCCGACATTGGTGCCATAGTATTTTTTATGTCCTGTACAACACCAGGGGTTAGAGCATCTCCACTCGTTTGGCCTGCCCACGATGAAATCCGGACAAAACAACCGCCGGATTGGACGAAATAAAGTCATGGGGAGTACCGTATTTTCAGTCGTCCACCCGGAGTTCGGCGGACATAGTTTAAATTCAAACAAATCGTCGTCCCGCGCTACAAATACGACCAGTTGATCGGCAAAAGGACCAGCAAAAGGATCAGCCACAGATCGGCGATAGGAGGGAAATTACACGGAAACAGGCTCATCGGCAGTCCCGGCTGGCACGGCGGTGTCCGACGGACCAGTTTCCTCACACGCCGTGGTCGAAGCGGCTGCGGCAGTCGATGACGAAGCAGCGGCAGTCGACGTTGAAGCAGCGGCAGTCGACGACGTAGACGGTGAGGAAGACGAGGTGGGAGCCGACGGAGACGACGAAGAACTGGCCGGAGTGGCTCGGAGGATGTCGCTGCGGTGGCCCTGGTACCAATTCCTCGTCTCCTCGTCCATCAGATCCGTGTTCCCGCCCATCAGAAACGCCAAGTCAGTGTTCCTCTTCTTCGCCGCCGCCGTCGTCTTCAGCAGGGCGATCCGGACGCCTTGGTTGGCGAGCATCTCCCGTCACCTGCCGTCGAACTTGTCGTTCCTCCCGTCGGCGTGCGTCCTCAAGTCGGCCCAGCACTTGTCGATCGACGCCTGCATCCTATCGGCGGGATTGCCCGTCTTTTTGAGCTCTTTGAGCTTCTTCTGGCCGAGTTCCGGGCGCCCATCCGCCGAGCCAGCCGCCGGAGCGTCGGGGTTGTACTGCACGGTCTTGCTCTTCGAGAGGGTCTTGCGGGTTTCCGCCCACTTCTCACACTTCTCGATGCGGGCGTAGACGTTCAGGAACTTGAACTGCATGTCGGTGTCGTCCATGTACATGTCCAAAGCACGGCGCAGCTGGGGAAAAAGAGTACGGCGATACGGGTCAGCTCACGACGATGTACACGGTGCACAGCTAACCTCGGTGATGCAGGGTCGACGGAGCATACCTTTTGCTCCAAGTCGTGGCCGCTTATCGGCCGTTCATCGACCTCCTCCTGTATGCCGTGCCATTTGTTGCACGCCGTCTGTATGACCCCCCAATGGGTGGCCATTGCCTTGTCTCCCCGGTTCATGATCGTCTTGCTGAAGTAGGGATCGACGAGTTTGCGTTCGTCGAACGCCTGCTTCACTCGAAGCCAATATGTGTCGAACGACTGATTGGCCCCGGTTATGCCGTTCATGGACACGGTCATCCAAGCTTCGGCGAGGCACTCCTCTTCCTTCGGCGTCCATTTGATACGCGGTTCGGCAGGCGGCGAGTCCTTCTTCCTCTTCTTCTTTCCCTTCGACAGGTTGGCGGCGGCTTTAGTTGGCTTGGCTTCCGTCGGCCACATCCTCCACATACTCGTTGCGCGCCACGACAGCTGCCATCGCCCTCGCCTCCTCTTGCGTGAAGAACCCCGGGCTCGCAGCGGCGGCGGCCATGAAGAACCCCGGGCTCGCAGCGGCGGCCATGGAGCCGGAGGTGATCATCTCGTGGATCTCCTCGTCGTTCGGCGCCGCCATCGCACCGAACGGGAGCGGCCCTCGTCGCAGGGCCGGCGAGGTTCCCTCGTACTGGTTCCCGCTGCCGACGTCGAGCTCGGGCGGCGACGGCGTGAACCTGGACGGTTGGACGTAGGCGCCCTCTTGGAACATGGCAGGCGGCGACGACGAGTAGATCGAAGGGGAGAAAGTCGACGGGGAACTGCATGTACCTTGCGTCAGCCATTGGCCGGGGAACATGGCGCCGCCGCCGTGAGCATGGCCCATGCTTTTTCACCCTCTCCACCCTGCCGCTTGTTTCGACCTCGCGCCGGATCTCGTCCGCCTCCCACTCTGTGTTCGACATACCCGGCGGCCGCACCTTCTTCGCCCGCGGCTTCCTCTCCTTCGGCGGCATGGTGGTGGACGAGAAGACGAGGAGGAGAAGACGAGGACGGGAACTGGAACTGGAAGACGAGGAGGAGAATGGACAAATTCGGCGGGAGAGTTTGGGGATATGCAAGCAAATTGGAGGGAAATCGACAGGATTTGGCTTTCCTGTCGCCGACTACGAGGGTCCACACGACGTTTCGCGCCAAATTCTTTCGTCCGGAGTCCCCGAGCGCGCCCCGGGGGACCGGGGATGGCGTGGGCTCGCCGGATGGATGAAGGGCCAAATCCGGACGAAAACGAGGAACCGGGGGCACGACTGGGCCAAATTTCACCGTCCGGATGGGAAGAACGTCGCTCGGGGGCCTCATCGGGGAGACGGAGATGCTCTTAAAGACTTGCTACTTCCCTTCCTCTTCAGCTCATTCACTAGGAAGGTGTTGTCACTCTCAATTTGGAGGGGACCTGCATAACATGTCAGAATCTATTTTAAGCCATTTAGAGCATCTCTAGCACAGATCGTAAAAGAGTCGAAACCGAAAATTAACCGCCAGTTTACGGGTTGAGCCGAAAAAGAGCGCCGATCAAACCGAATTTTTTTTGAGCCGAGACCGATAACCCAAATCTACCTATATTTGCAGGGGCCGCTCGAGCGTACCGAACGGTGGATCCATATCTAGGGCGCGCTGAAATTTCACCATAGGCAACTGCTCGCTCTCTCCCTCGCCGTGCCGCCACCACACTCCGCCGCCGCACCGCCCGATTTGCTCGAGCCCGGCAACCCTGAGCTAGCGCATGTCGCCCCGCACCTCGCCCACGGTTCCTCGCCCAGCTCCGGGTGCCGCCGCCGCCGCGCCGTCCGAATCGAGGATGAGCTCGGGCGACGAGTTCGTCGATGTCGATCTGCCCGATTCGTCGAGCTCGAACGATTCCGACCTCGACGAGCTACTCCTGGACGACGAGGTGGAGGCCACCATCCTCCTTCTCTCCGTCAAGGAGCTGGAGGACTGCGCGAAGCTGCTGAATCGGAGGCGCGGGTCGGTGCTTGGCCGGAACCACATCCAACGGAATCGCCTCCTCGGCCACGAGCAACTGATGGATGACTACTTCACCGAGGTACCTACCTATCCGCCACATCTATTCTATAGGAGGTATCGCATGCGCCGTAGTTTGTTCGTCAAAATCGTCAAGGCTGCGAAGCCAATTCGAATTACTTCAAGCAAAGTAGAATGCTGCCGGCGTGATGGGTTTCAGCCCGTTTCTAAAAATCGCATGATTATCAAGTTGTTTTGGCCAACCTATCTCTGAGCTCCCAATGAGGATGACACAAAAAGATTGATGGAGATAAATGAGAAAAGAGGTTGGCCTGGCATGCTTTGTAGCTTGATTGTATGCATTGGATATGGAAGAATTGTCCCAAGGCATGGCATGGACAATACTGTGGC
This sequence comes from Lolium perenne, assembly GCF_019359855.2. Lineage (NCBI taxonomy): Eukaryota > Viridiplantae > Streptophyta > Magnoliopsida > Poales > Poaceae > Lolium > Lolium perenne. The sequence continues at coordinate 272,307,546 of NC_067245.2, forward strand.
AAGAGAAAACATGCTACCATTGTACTTGATGCCCAGATTTATGGATTTGGCATTGTTTTTTGGTTTGCCGGTGATGGTGGTTGACGCGTTTGATGGAGTGTCTTGATTACTCCCCGGCAACGGCGATAGAAAATAGCCTTGATGAGTGCAGTGCATACCATTGGGAAAACCCAAGAGGAAGGTACGATGAGCAGAGTGGCAAGTTTTCCCTCAGTAAAAACCAAAGTTGAATCGACCAGTAGGAGAAAACGAAGACTTCTGAAGGTGTTGCTAGCTGACTTTTGGCATGGCACACTACCGGCGTCAACAACAACGTGGAACCTGCACACAACACGACCAAAATACTTTGCCCCAACTTACAGTGAGATTGTCAATCTCACAGGTTTCGCTGAAAACAAAGGATAAACCGTATAGTGTGGAAAGAGATGTTTGTTTGTAGTGAAATTAAAGAGAACAGTGCTTGCAGTAAGTAAACAGAACATGTGTTTGCAGTAGATGATTTTATTATTGTAAAATAAAGGACCGGGGTTCATAATTTACTAGAGGTGTCTCTCCATAAAGATAAATAACATGCTATGTGAAAAAATTACAGCTGGGCAATTGACAGAATAAAGACCATACATGACAAGATGATTACTATGAGATTCATTTGGGCATTACAATATGATACATAGACCGTAATCCAACTGCGTCTATGACTAATAATCCACCTTCCGGTTAGCGTCCGCACCCCTTTCAGTATTAAGTTGCAAGCAACAGATTATTGCATTAAGCAAAGTGTGTAAAGTAAACAATAGAATTATTCATAGACAAAGCATTGCTTTTTTCTCCCTATTAGCAACAGCACATCTACAATCTTAGAAGTTATTGTCACTCTCCCAGATTACTAGAGGCATGAACCCACTATCGAGAATAAATACTCTCTCTTAGAGTCACACGCACATAATTGGCCAGAGCATCTACTAGCAACGGAGAGCATCCAAGATCACAAATAACATATGACAAGTATATAATCAATCTCAACCATAGTATTCAATATTCATCGGATCCCAGCAAACACAACATATAGCATTACATAAATATGATCTTGATCATAATAGGCAGCTCGCAAGATCTAAATATGAAGCATAAAGTGGAGGAGACAACCATCTAGCTACTGCTATGGAGCCGTAGTCCAGAGATGAACTACTTACGCATCACCTCGGAGGCGGGCATGGCGATGTAGAGGCCTCCGGTGATGATCTCCCTCTCCGGAAGGGTGCAGGGAAGAGCTTCAGAACCCTCCCAAGCTAGGATCGGCGATGGCGGTCGCGACGGAACTTTTCGTGGATGGAGGCTCGGGTATTTAGGTTTTTCCCAAATAGGTGAATAAATAGGCAGAAAGGCGAGATCGGTGGGTGCCTGAGGGGCCCACACCACCCCTAGGCGCAGCCAGGGGCTAGGCCGCGCCTAGGGCCTGTGTGGCCGCCTCGTGGCACTACCTCGTCTCTCCTCCGGACTCTCTCTTCATTACAGTAAAATAGGAACTTCGGCTTTTGTTTCGTCCAATTTCAAAAATATTTCCTGTACAACTTTTCTGAAATAGAAAACAACAGAAAACAGAGAATTGACATTGTGGCATCTTGTCAATAGGTTAGTTCCGGAAAATGTATAAAAGTGCAACAAAGTGTAAACAAAACATATAGAAATTAGTGTAAAGCAAGCATGGAGCATTAAAAACTATAGATACGTTTGCAACGTATCAGCCGGGAACACTCAATGACATCAACGTGCTGCAAAGATCCCCTTTATTTGAGAAATTAGCAAATGAGGAAGCACCCATTTGCAACTACAAGGTCATGAACAATGAATATACAATGTGATATTATCTAGCCGATGGCATCTATCCGAATTGGGAAACTTTTGTTAAGGATGTCCAAGACAGAATAAAAGCTGAATTTGCCAAACCTCAAGAAGTAGCTCGCAAGGACATTGAGAGAGCTTTCGGTGTTTTGCAAGCAAGGATTGCCATTGTTCGTTGCCCAGCCCGGTTTTGGGACAAAAAAAACCCTTGTGAACATCATGACATGTTGTGTGATTCTTCACAACATGATCATCAAGGATGAAAGAGAGTTAAGCTTGCCCTGCTTCAATGACAATGTTGGTACCCGAGTGGAACCCCAACGCAATCCGGATCACATTAAAGATTTCCTTGAAACACATCGGCAGATTGAGAATGCCAGTACCCATGCCTAGCTCGTTTGTGATATGAAAATGCACCACTAGCAGCGACATGGCCGTCGCCTTTGATCCTACCATTCCATTCATTTATGTGTGAGATGTATCATTGTTGAGACATTTGTTCATTTGTTTAATTTTCCCATAATTGTTGTAATTTGGTTGAGACATTTTTCATTTGTTCAATTTTCCCAAAATTGTTGTAATAATTTGGTTCAGACATTTGTTTATGTGTTGTAATAATTTGGATGATTATTTGATTAATTATGATCGATTGGTTTACGGGCTCTGTTCTGCGCCAACGATTTTCCGACCCGTAAACACGAGTTCGGTGAACTGAACTCCGAATTTTCAGTTCGCGTGTTTACGGGCTCTGCTAGATCAATATGCTCTTAGCATGGCGATCGCCTCCGCTGAGTCCGTGTTTGGGCAGTGAGGAATTTATCCCAAGGCCGACAACATTACTTCTCCTTCTTCATTTCTTAGGATAGCTCCCCATGAACGTGCACAATTATTTCCAGAATAACATGCATCAGAGTTTACCTTTGCCCATCCCGGATGAGGCTTGCTCCACACTCCCCTAGCCTCCTTTGTTTTATATTTCTGGATCAGCACTGGCATAGAGACTGCCTGTTTTCCTTTGGCATCCTCCAAAGTATAATCATCATTCCAGTTTTAGAAAGCAATAGTAGGATTGAAGAAAGATGTCTGATTGTTCTATCCCGACTTTGTTGTCTCCAAAAATGATATTATTTCTCAAATGCCAGGTTCTCCACCAAAGAAAGAGTAATTTTTCTCTCATTGATTCATTTAGTTGGCTAAGTAAAACCAAAACCCAATTATCTTGGGTGAACTTAAGTATCATGCTTCTTTTAATATTTGTCGTAGAGCTTTTGCCTTGGTACACTCCACCATTGCATGATGATTAGTTTCTTGGTCCATACCACAAATGGAGCACGTTGCAATCTGATCCATATTTCTGGCGCATCGCAGAGCTTGGACGCCAAGAGTATTAGAGGCAAGTTTCCATCCAAATATTCGGGCCTTCGGTGGGACTTTTGCTTTCCAAATTATATTTCACATATCTCTGTCACCTGCATGGTTATTTCTCATACCAATCATATTTCATTTATCTCTTACATCCAAAGCAAGTCCATAGGCACTCTTAACCATAATAATCCCGACTTTTTGTAATGCCAAGCTAGGTGATCTTCGCCATCAGACGCGGGCAATTTAATTTGCAACATCGTGTCTGCATTAGGGGGATAAAACACCTTTCTCACAAGATCCTCTCTCCAAGTTTTAGTTGAAGGATCTATTAGCTCTGACACCCATCTAATTCGCAATTTGCTAGCATTTCCCATGGATTTTAGGTTGCCTTTGGTAACCAGTTGTCTCTCCACACCGTTACTTTTGTCCGAATTAATTCGCCAAATCATACCATGCTTGAGGAGTTCCAAACCATGGGCGATGCCTTGCCAACACGGGATGTGTTCTGTGAAAAGATAGTGTCTACTAATACACCTGAAGGATAATATTTTTCCTTTAACAGCCTAGCACACAAGCTACCAGGGTACTCAAGCACTCTCCAAGCTTGTTTAGCTAACAGAGCTTGATTGAATGTCTCAAGTCTCTAAAGCTAATCCCCCTTGACTTTTTGGTCTTGTCATTTTATCCCAACCCATCCAACGAACTTTCCTTCTGTCAAATTCATCACCCCACCATAAGTCCCATATTATTTGAGATAGTTCATCACATAGCCCAGCCGAGAATTTAAACATACTCATGGCATATGTCGAGATAGATTGAGCCACACTCTTCACCAAGGTTTCTTTTGCAGCTCCCTACATGTACTTTTCTGACCAACCTGAGCATTTCTTTTTCTATTTTTCTTTCGATGGTTGAAACTTTTCATTTTTCATACGGCCCTCGGGAATTGAAAGACCGAGATACTTGTCATCAAAAGAAGTATTTTCAACGTTTAGAACCCGATCCACTGCTTTCCCATCCTCAATACTACATTTTTGGTCGAGCATTAACGAGCACTTTGCCGGGCTAAGGAGTTGTCCAGTACTCGCCACATAAGTAGGTAGCACCACATTTATCTTACTTGCTTGCTCCATGTTAGCTTTGAAGAATAATAAGCTACCATCTGCAAACAAAAGATGCGAGATCACATGGCTTCTTCTGCATATTTGCTTATACACTCTCATAGCGTCAAGAAAAGAACGATGTCTACTATGAAGAGCCTGTGCTCTTCATAGTGAGTGAATAGCATAAAACCACCACTTTGATGGTGAAATTTACCGAACACCACCATTTTACGTTTGTGGGACAAAAAACCACCACATTTTGCTCAGTTTTTTGCGGAATACGCTAAACCCGAATTGAGCGCGAATTGACAGGAAATCTGACAAATAGGGCCCGTTGTAAGTGATAACGTGGACAGAGGGGCCATTTGTCAGTCCAGTTTAAGAAATAAAAAAACCCCAAATATTATAAAATGGGGAGGCTCTCCCGTGACCTGCGCCGCCGCCCCCAGCCTCCGGTGCCGGCCATCCCGTGACCAGGCGCCGCCGCCCCCAGCCTCCGGCGCCGGCCACCCCGTGACCAGGCGCCGCCGCCCCCAGCCTCCGGCGCAAGCTCCGGCCACAGCACCCGCACCGCCGCCATGCCCAGCCCGTGCCGTCGCCCCTGCAGCGCCCGCGCCGCATCCCCAATCGCCGCCGCCGCGCGGACCGTGCTCGCCGACGGGGCTAGGGAGGGAGACGGGAAGGCCAGGGCTCGGCCGCAGCCGCGCGCCGCCGGTCCCTGCTCCGCGCCCCGCCGGCCCTTGCTCCGCTCGCGCGTCGCCGGAGCCTCGCTGGAGTTGGGCGGCAGGAGCCTTCCTTCTTTTAATTTCTTCTCACATTTGTTTTTTAGGATTTTAAGATTTTTAATTGAGCTGACATGTGGGACCCGGTAGTTACAGCAAACCCCACCGGTTATAATCCCTGTCAATTCGGGTTTAGCCATTCCGCAAAAAACTGAGCAAAATGTGGTGGTTTTTTGTTCCGCAAACGCAAAGTGGTCACCATCAAAGTGGTGGTTTTATGCTATTCACTCCTTCATAGTAGACATCGTTCTTTTCGTGACGTTATGAGAGTATAAGAAATTTATAAAATAGATAGGGATGAGTACATATACTCAACAAGTTCAGATACAATATGTTTGAATGTTCTAGCTACATTTGTGATTGTTGATCATAGCTATGCAAGATTTTGAAATCATTTACTCAAATGTCTAGATTCTTTAGAAAACTTTGCCCACCATTCTTTACGGGTTGCTAGTACCTCAGTCCTCAGATAGTTCCTTTCTTGCAGCGATTGCAATAACTTCATGGAACAAAGCGTGACTTGTTACTATTTTTTACACTATGTGGAGAGGTGATCAACTTTACCCAGCACAAGTGTCTTTCAGCCATTCCCCACAACACCGCATATCCGCCTACTTGCAATGCATACTCTTCCAACATTACCCCTCCAGTCAGCCATCTGGTAATCAAAGTATATTTGCATTTGCATAGTTAAGTTCCAACAATAAAATATCCTATAGTGAATGGAACATCGTAACATTAGCAAAGATTTTCTTTTCTCCATATTTATTTTCCTTGTTAGGTAAAGAAGAAGAAGATCAAGATCAATTTAGTTTAGCATTTCTATTTTTGCAATATTATTTTTATCCATGTAATATTTGGTGAAATATTGTAAATATTATATAATAATTAATAATGTCTCGTGTCATTTATTTATTATTTTGCACAATTCTGTACTATTTCTTGGTAGTTATTTTGTTTTATTTGTGAATTATTAAATATTATTTACTTGAAATTAGAATTTTAAATTTACTCAAAACAGTGACGTTTAAATTTTTTCAAATTTACTCAAAATAATGTGATTGGGCTTTAAGCACTGTTTGTCTTATTTTATATTCATATTTGAATTATGTTTAATATTTGAAAAACTCAGCAAAGGGCATGTAGAAATTTATAACACTGAAACCAACAAACTAACAATAATGCATTGAGTTAATTAAGCAAAACTTCGATCCTTTGACATCATTTACAAAAGGTTTTTAATTCTCCGAATTTCTGGATGCACGAATGCAATACACGAGTGTCAATCTATTGTGTTCTAGTCTCTAAACTACGGGCTCCAACAAGTGGATGAAATTTTTTCTTCAAAATAGTGCGAAGGAATTGGAAGGAAAAATTCTGAGGACTGTGAGCCTGTGAACCAAACAACCCCCCTCCGGTTTATATTAATTGATTCAACTTTTTCCAGATACAAACGTATCTATTTAACAAATACGTCTAGATACATTTGTATCACGCAAAGTTGAGTCAATTAATTTGAATCGGAGGGAAAAATTAAAAGTTGAGAAGGATCCAAAATCTCAACAAAAGAAAAACTAAATTTCTTTGAACCAAAGTAGCCCGTAGGTGTTGTTTTCTAAATCTCGTCTTATTGTTGTCACAAACTAAACCGCTGATCACTGCATAACAACTTAACAAGTATACAAGATTTCCTTTCAAAATCAATACTCCCTCCATATCACAAATACATGTCCTTCTAGACATGTCTTCAGTCAAATTTTTTTTTTTAAGCACCCGGTGGCAGTCCAAGCAGCCTCCCGCGGCACGGCGTGGCAGCCATCTTTTGCACACAACTTTTATGGCAACCTTGCTTCTACTAGTAGGCAAACCACGGGGTAGGGAGCTAGAGAGCAGGTAAGTAGAAGTGTAGGTTCTGGCCTCGGTCAGTTGCTCCAGCTGCATGCCTCTTTGAGCTCACACAGCTGCATTCCTCGAGAGAGCCTTCTGCAAGCCTTATTCAAAGTTAGGCATGCCTGCTGCCATCTTGGCTGCAACACCCGACCCCTTCAATGTGCTAGGAGGAATATTGCAGCGGTAGCAAGATCTTGGTGATCAGAGCTTTGTGAATCTTGTGGTGGCTATTATGTTCTTTGCTCCTTTTGAACTTCCTTTCGAGAGCATGGAAGGGGCAATTTTCGAAAGCGTCGTTGTTCTCTAGCCACTTGCCTATTTTACCGATATATGTCAAAAAAAAAATCTTTACATTCCTGGACGCAATGCATAAAGGACAGTAGGTTTTGTTGGCATGTGACAGGGCCGTTGCACGGAGAAAATTCCTTGCTCACTGGATGCAGCGCGCAACGAAGGCTCCAAAATCGCGACATAAATTCGTTTTGGTCTCTTGCGGTTCCTCCTTGACAAAACTGGGACACAAACATGGGCTCGCTCATTCCTGGCCATCTTACTATTTCACCCTGCTAGCACTATATATTCTTACTGGGAACAGACTACAGAGATTTATTCCAATTCTTTTCTTCAACGGTAAACTCCCTAGCAGGAGTAGCAGCACAGTAAATTGATTTGACGCGAGCATGTCCCATGCATCCAGTGATGCGTGTAGCTCGGTCTAATCTAGTAATGCTACTCCGTATTTGATTTGAGCAGTCCACAGTCCACACAGCTCCCAAGGATACAACTCTGAGCTAGGCTTGCTTCGGAGTGGCGAAGTGGTAGCGCTGCATGCAGTGGAGCTGGGGGAGGCCCTGCGTCACACGCGTTACGTGAGTGAGCTCATCACTGCTCACACGCATTAAAACATGCCCAGGCACACCACATTGCATACATAGTCAGACCAAGTCTACACACACGCCTAAACCAGCCGGGCACATTGAAAACGATCGTCCCTGTTGACGAACCGTGTAGTTAGGCTAGATTAGGTTGTAGGGTTTAGATAACAACCATTGTACTCTTTGCAATCTAAATACATCCACAGAATGTACTAACCTAAGAGCATCCCTAGCCGTCTCCCCGACGAGGCCCTCAGGACGCCTTTTTATCATCCGGATGGACGAAAACGGTCTAGTCGTACCCCCGGTTTCTCGTTTTCGTCCGGATTAGGCTTTTCATCCACCCGGGGAGCCCAGGCCATCCCCGCCCCCCTCCCCCCGGGAGCGCTCGGGGACTCCGGACGAAATAAAAGCGCGCGAAACGCCGAGAAAACTTCCCGCGCGGCTGGTGGCCCCAACTTGTCGGCGAGAGAGACCGATCGTCATCCTCATCGCATCGTCTTCCGCGTGCTGTAAAAGCCTGCTGCCGGTCATTCTTCGCTGGACACGTCGATTCCACGCGGCGAGTTAATGCCGTCGCCTCAGTTTCACGCGCGCCGACCTCTATTTATCGCCGAACTACTGCGTGTGGCCGCATTCACCTCGCTCCATGTTCAACCTTCCCCAATCTTCCCCAATCTCGAGCGAGCTAGCGGCGATCAAACAATGGCGAACGACGACGCGACCAACAATGGCTTCGGCCGCCGCTCTCTCCACCAATGGGAGGGGCGGCTCCTCCACATGGCGTGCTACCTCGTGCCGCCAGACTTCCACGCGTTGGGAGGATGGCGACTCAGCGTGGGTGGCGTCCCGATCCCGCCGCCGCCGGTGGGTCGCGCCGCCCTGGAAGCGGAGATCGACGCGGTGCTCGTCACTCTCAGTGACGAGCAGGGCGCGGAGCCGCGCTTCTTCCCCGACAACTACAAGGCGTGGACCGCCTTTTTCCGGCGCAGGTACGAGCGTGAACTCGTCGCTTACGACGGCCCCCCTCCTCCTCCCGCTAGGAACAACGCCGCCGGCCGCCGCCGGTGGTGGAGCGCGCCTGACCGCACCCTCGCGAATGTGCTCGCGCACATCGAGGGTGGGAACTCCCCCTCTGGGGATGCCGCCACCGGAGGCGGCTACCGTGTCGCGTCGACACGGTAGTTCCTGGACGCCGAGGAGGATGGCGCCGTCCTCCTCCTTGTCTGGGACGAGGTCCGCGTCCAGGTCCGGCGGATTGGCACCCCCAGTCTTCATCAAGAAGGAGACGGCGTCTCCGTCGACACCGGTCTTCGTCAAGAAGGAGCCGGCGTCCCCGCCGCCGACCAGAGGGCGCAGGAGCGGCGCCCTCGTCATCCGCGGCCAACCCTCCTCTCCACCGCGCGGGCGGAAGAGGAAGTCGTAGAAGAAGGAGACCGCCGCCAACGCCGCCTCCAACCAGCTCGCCGAGGAGGAGGCCAAGCGCGCAAAGGACGCCGCGATGGGGGAGGCGATCGCCAGATCGTTGAACGACCTGGTGCCCGCCGACAACACCCTCCCCATCGACGCCGTGCTGGAGTGGTCCAGGCGGGACTGGGAGCGCCAGGAGGCGGAGCAGCAGCGTCGGCTGCTAGACATGGCCGCCGCACGGCAACGCGCCGTCCGCGGCAACGAACGCCGTGCCCAGGCCCGTCGAGCTGATCAAGCTTGAGGAGAGCAGCGACAACGACATGTACCGGCCGACGCCGCCACGCGCCGGCGACCCTGGCCAGGGTTTGAGATGCTGGTACGAGGCGGCGCCGCCCCAGGACGTCGCGAGCTCGAGCGACGACGACGACGATGGCGCGGACTACACGGCCTTCTACCGCCATTTCGACATGTAGCTCCATTAGTTTAAGTTAATGTTTCCCTGTAGCCGAATTCAAATATATGTACGAATTCGGCCTATATATGTACAAACTCGCCTATATAAGTTAAATATCACTAAATTTTGCTTATGTTTGCACGAGTTTGGTCTACTTCTGTCTGAATTCGCCGTATTTTGTCAAAAACTTTCATCCATCCTGGGCTCGCCGCTGGGAAAATGTGCGGTGACCCAGCATACCACTGCATGTTGTAGTATACAAGTCGTTGATATGATCTATGTGAATGGACTTCTTCACAATTGCCATATCCCTCAGAGTGGTACAACAGAAACATTGCAGGTCATAACACTCCATATATTATTACAAACATTGTCTTAACAAGTTGTTATTCTCACAGGTCCTATGAGAACACCCTAAGATACTACTTAAGTACGATTACAACTCATAAACATATATAAAAAGGGCTCAACAACTTATTTAGGTAAGTTCTACGTTGCTCGGCTCTATGATGCTAGAGTATATCACTACTCCTCCACCTCCGTGTCATCGGGTCCGTAGACTATCCCATAGTCTACTCCTTCAACTCCGCCGGTAAGATCAGGTTCCTCGTAGACCAGCTCGTAGCTTCCTTCTGGTGCTCCATCGTTGATGGCCTCCACTTCCGGATCACAGTCTAGCAAGGGTGTCGAAAGAAAGTGAGTACAGAGGTACTCAGCAAGTTCTAAAAGAGTAAAAGGTGTTTGATGCACTAGCTACGACCATTGATCAGGAAATCGCAGGTCAATGCATGTTTTAAAATCATTTCTTCAAAAGGTTGCTTTTATTATGAAAACTATGCCCGTCAATCTTCACAGGTTGACCAGAACTTCGTGGAGTTCCTTTCCTGCCGCGTTCAGCTCCTTCCGGAACAAGGAGTGACAGCCACAATTTGATACACTCTGCAGAGGTGCGTTACTTTTCCCACAAGAGATCCCACCCTTTTTGCCATCCGCAGGGACTTGCCCCCGTTCACACTTCCTTTGGTGTGAGGCCAGGTATGAAAATCCAAGCCCACACCGCCTTCTCCGCGACCCTGCAAACCCACCTTTTTGTCCACCCGTACACCCCCAGTAGACTTCTCCCGATAATACGGCTTTACTCACGGTGTACTTTGGACAATCCATCATAGACCGTAGAGCTCAACATCACATATGGATGGGGATTTAAAAGGCTATCCCAACCTACGGCAGTGCCTCCAACACCCCACAGCTCTACCAGTCCGTTGGCGTGCAGGAGGGAAAAGATACGGCTGGCTTCCCTAGAGCCATTATAGATCTCATGGTTAACGCGGTTTGTACGGCGCTAGAATCACCGGAAGGCATTGGTAATTAATCCTAGGTTAATATAACCCATGCAATGGAACCTCCACCATATCAACACATACCATGGTTCCATTGCCAGCCACATAGTCATATTCATAGTTGGAAAGTAACATTTTATTTGCTATGCAGGCATGATAAGTATATAGCTTTGCATTAAAGTAATAGAAAATACTCGAGTTGGTATGAGCAAGGGTGAACTTGCCTGTGGACTGCGAGATAGTGCAGTTCAATGCAGTTGATGGAACCTGGACCTCGGGTTCTGTAAGAAGCATCATTGTCCGGTAAGGACAATGTTATAAAATCCAAATAATGCAGTCATGAATGTAGTATTTTATGTGGAATCCCTTTACCCCAATGAGTTATTACAATTTAGGGTTGAGTTAAGATTTATGCCTTTGGCAGTAACTTGCAATTGCTTTAATGTAAAACCACTTTAATTCTCATAAAGTAAAATGATTCAAAGTAAAACTACTTTACCTTGGTGATTCATTATTCATTCCAAAAATGATTTGAAATAATAGAGTTGCCTCTATTTTTTTGGAATAAAAAGGAATATAGTATTTTCCTTTGGAAAATACCTTTCTCAAAATAGAAATGACTTGGAATAATAGAATTTAATTTTGAAATGTTTGAAAATAAGTATTTGAACTTATTTGAGATTTTTCCTTGATTTTTAAATACAAGGAAATAATAGTTTGAAATTTCAAGTTTTTATTTTAAATTCACCAAATTCATAAATTTGAATTTGTTTCTTAAATTCTATTTCATATTTTATTCTTGTTAAGAATAATTTTTCATTCACAAATCCAATTTTTAATGGATTTTTAGAGTTGTATTTTATTTACTAAAAATTGGTGAAATTCTGGCTTTTTCCTAAATTGTGAAAAGACCAGAATACCCCCTGGCCCCTATTGGGCCAGCCCACTAACTAAAGCCCATGGGACAGCCCACTAAGGCGTGCCCCATAACGGGTCGGTGGCGCCAAAGCGGCCCACCTCGCTCGCTCACTCACTCGTCTTTCTCACGCGCTCGACCTAACCCTAACCTCTGGCGACACCCGTGGCGATGGCGTCGCCGCCATGGCCGCCGCCGTGCTCCGGCCGTCGCCGTGCTTCCCTGACCTCGCCACCTACCTGATCTGGACCGCCGCGAGACGATCTATCGATCTGTCCGCGTGGTTTCTCCGATTGCTTCCTCTCCTGGCGAATCGCCTCCTCGCTGGATCTACTGGTGAATCGCCTCGGGTGATTGGGTGATCTCCGACGAGCTCTCGTCCTCGCCATCAACGTGTGCGCCTCCGAGACCGACCTGGCGCGGGTGCTGCTCGCAGTACCTGTGCCGTCGTCTCCGGTGTTGTGCTACTGGTGGTGGTATTCGTGTTCGTCGACGTAACGCCGGCGACTTCCCTGGCTTTGCAGCTGCCATGGCCGCGCGAGCACTGCCTCGCCATGCCATAGCCTCTGCCACCAGGCGCGTGTAAGTTGCTCTGCTCCTTCTCCTTCTCCTCTCCATGCCTGTGCGCCTCCCAAGCTTCTGTGCTTCTTCTCCTCTTGCTCTACTGCTCTCTGATGATCATGTGATCATGCAGAGCCTTGCTACTGCTGCTTAAGCTACCTGTGCTTCCCTTCTCTGCCAGCTCTGGCCAATTCACCATTCTTTGGTACTGGCCATTGTTGCTTTGCTTGCTGTGCATGCCATGTGTTGCTTGCCTACTGCTCCTATCATGCTATGATCTTGCTATGCCATGCTGTACTTGCTTATGAGCTTGCTATGCCATGCTGTTCATGCTTATGAGCTTGCTATGCCATGATGTTCATGCTTATGAGCTTGCTATGCTTACTGGCAATTTATACTTGCTTGTCTAGGTGTACTGTTATGCATCTGTGACACTTGTGAATGCCGGTGATGCCTGTGAGGTGCTTCTGTGCCTCCTGTGTAAACCAATGATCCATTGGATCAACCATTTCTTGTTGGCTAGCCTATCTGTGTGGCTTGACTTGATTCAATTGATCCATTTGATCAATTAAATGTTAGTGCTTGGTTGCTGATTAATTCTGTGGCTAAGTGAATCATTTGCTTACTGATGCTGATGCTCAAGCATGCTATTGCTACTGTATGTATGTGTTGTTGCTCTTCCTAGCTCACTGGACTTGATCCAGTGGCTATGATGCGGTGACAAGTACTGGTGTGCCTTGATACGTCTCCAACGTATCGATAATTTCTTATGTTCCATGCTACTTTATTGATGATACCTACATGTTTTATGCATACTTTATGTTATATTTATGCATTTTCCGGCACTAACCTATTAACAAGATGCCGAAGAGCCAGTTGCTGTTTTCTGCTGTTTTTGGTTTCAGAAATCCTAGTAAGGAAATATTCTCGGAATTGGACGAAATCAACGCCCAGGATCTTATTTTTCCACGAAGCTTCCAGAACACCGGGGGAGATACGAAGTGGGGCGACGAGGCGGCCACACACCAGGGCGGCGTGGCCCAGGCCCTGCCCGCGCCGGCCTGTGGTGTGGGCCCCTCGCGTCGCCCCTAAACCTACCTCTTCCACCTACTTAAGCCTTCGTCGAGAATAACTCCAGTACCGAGAGCCACGATACGGAAAACCTTCCAGAGACGCCGCCGCCGCCAATCCCATCTCGGGGGATTCAGGAGATCGCCTCCGGCACCCTGCCGGAGAGGGGAATCATCTCCCGGAGGACTCTTCACCGCCATGGTCGCCTCCGGAGTGATGAGTGAGTAGTTCACCCCTGGACTATGGGTCCATAGCAGTAGCTAGATGGTCGTCTTCTCCTAATTGTGCTATCATTGTTGGATCTTGTGAGCTGTCTAACATGATCAAGATCATCTATCTGTAATGCTACATGTTGTGTTTGTTGGGATCCGATGAATAAATGAATGCTATGTTATGTTGATTATCAATATCATCTATGTGTTGTTTATGATCTTGCATGCTCTCCGTTACTAGTAGAGGCTCTGGCCAAGTTTTTGCTTGTAACTCCAAGAGGGAGTATTTATGCTCGACAGTGGGTTCATGTCTCCATTAAATCTGGGGGAGTGACAGAAACCTCTAAGGTTGTGGCTGTGCTGTTGCCACTAGGGATAAAACATCAATGCTATGTCTAAGGATGTATTTATTGATTACATTACGCACCATACTTAATGCAATTGTCTGTTGTTTGCAACTTAATACTGGAGGGGGTTCAGATGATAACCTGAAAGTGGAATTTTTAGGCATAGATGCATGCTGGATAGCGGTCTATGTACTTTGTCGTAATGCCCAATTAAATCTCACTATACTCATCATAACATGTATGTGCATGGTCATGCCCTCTTTATTTGTCAATTGCCCAACTGTAATTTGTTCACCCAACATGCTTATTCTTATCGGAGAGACACCTCTAGTGAACTGTGGACCCCGGTCCATTCTTTTACATCGAATACAATCTACTGCAATACTAGCTCTATTGTTCTCTGCAAACTTCATCATCCACACTATACATCTATTCATTTGTTACAGCAAGCCGGTGAGATTGACAACCTCACTGTTACGTTGGGACAAAGTACTTTGGTTGTGTTGTGCAGGTTCCACGTTGGCGCCGGAATCCCTGGTGTTGCGCCGCACTACACTCCGCCGCCATCAACCTTCAACATGCTTCTTGGCTCCTACTGGTTCGATAAACCTTGGTTTCTTACTGAGGGAAAACTTGCCGCTGTACGCATCACACCTTCCTCTTGGGGTTCCCAACGGACGCGTGCTGTACGCGTATCAAGACCGTTTTCTGGCGCCGTTGCCGGGGATCTGAAGAAAAGTTACACCACAGAGATCTCTAACTCCCACGCCAACTTTGCGCCAGCATGCCTCACAATGTGCTACTGTCAATATATAGCATGAATCTGTCATGTATTCTTGCTTGAATAAATTAATTTATGATGAACTGCTTATGCAGTGATGATTAAATCACTTGCTTGTTTATGAATTTGCTGTTCATGATTATTTGACAAGCAAATGAAATCTGAATCCATCTCTGGATAATGATGCTTTGTATTTGGTTTTGATTTGAATGGTGCTAAGTGTGATGTGACCTCAGTAGCCTTGCTACTGACTGGTTGCTCACATGGTTGGCTGGATTTTGTTGGCTACTCATCTTTGCTTGCATTTTTGGGGATCATACTAAATAGGAATGCCAATATGCTTGCCTGTGAAGAAATCTAGGGTTTACTGATGGTTATATGCTTAGGATTTTCTGTGTAGTCTTTATTAGCTGCTAATCCTTGCAATACATCTACTGGTGCTATCTGTGCATGAGATCTTGCTAGTGTGTGCATCTGTGCATGATTGCTAGCTTCTGTGCACAAGATCTGTATTTGGATGATTTCTGTTTTAGTGGCTTCTAGACTGGCAGTAATCCTTGGTGAAAACCAAGTGATGATTTACCCTTTTGAGCATCTGCTCAATCCCATGACTATGTCATGCATGATTTATGGATTAGATCCATGGGATCTTCTCCAGGAACTAGGTATACCTTGTTCCAGCTCCTAGAGTGAAATAGTTTGTTGATGCAGACTTGTGGTTTGTGTCACAGCCCTTCACCTCCAGGTCTTGGGTGATCTTCTTAGGTCACCATGATTTCTGGTGGTTGAGTGGTTGTGTGTGTTGGTTCTGTTCTTGAGCAAGAACTGGATGAACTGTGCTGCTCTACCTTCACCTTACCTTGTGAATCCTTATCTATCGACTGGTTACTGTTTCTAGGGTTTGTGCTCCTTTTATATGAGCCCTACTTCTGTTCTTGCCATGACACACAAGCCTGGCTTGCTTTGGTGACTAAGCTTGTGCATTGCCTTGCTGTGGCTTGCCCAGCACACATGAGTTGTGTGCTCTCATATGCTGAAACTTGAGCCCTCTGGTGGTGCTCAGGTTTGGTCTGCTTGCTCTTATCTTGTGTTGTCCAGGGCTTTGGACAAGCACAGGTGTGCAGGACAGTGTGCTTCTGTCCAAACTGAATTCTGTCAAACCTTCACTCTGTCCAAACTGAATTTCTGCCTAACACTTAACATTCTGGCTAGTACTTGCTATTCTGTTTTGCAGGTTTTGAAGATGAATATGACCATGAAGATATTCTTCAAGTCATTTAGTCTAGGTTTTAGTTTAGGACAATATTGTAATTTTCCTTTTTCATTTCTGTTTATTATTCATCAATTCTTCTATCAAGAATATTGTAAAGACAATGTAATCTGTGTTGGTTATCAATAAAGCTCAAGTTTTGCTTATGAGCTTTTGATTTATGTAATGTTTATATTCTTGATTAAATATTGTATTTAATATTCAATTTGAAATTCAAAGTCATTTGAATTCATAAGTTGTATTTGAATTGTGAATTCAATTTCCATAGTGCTTATTGCTTATTGTTCAATGTATTATAACTTGTCAAATGAAATCATTCCCCAAATCAACAAGATACAAAAGAGATCATGTCGAAATTTCCCTAACTCACATTGCCTAACCCTAAGTGCAAAATGAGAGAGAACCTCGATCCCTCTTAGGTTTAGTTGCAATAAGGCGCGAAAATTTCCCTCGTTTTGCGATGAAATGCACATCCCATTTCTAAATCTACCCTTCGTTGTTCCTATGTTCTGGGTTATTACAGCCTCTCCCCCTTAACAGAAACTTCATCCCGAAGTTAAGATTGGTACCTGAACATCTCGGGGTAAGACTTCTGAGTTCTTCTTCCGTCTCCCAAGTTGCTTCTCGCTCAGGATGATGTTGCCATTGAACTTTGCAGTATTTGATTGCTCTGTTCCTTAACTTCTTCCATTGTACTTCTAAGATCTTTTCAGGTCTTTCCACGTAAGTTAGATCAGATTGCAATTCTATTTCTTCATATGTGATGGGATCATCCGGTGCCTTCAAACACTTTCTGAGTTGTGATACATGAAATACATTGTGAACCAGACTCAATTGCTCCGGTAATTCCAACTCAAAAGTTGTTCCTCGATTTTGACTGAGTATCTTGAATGGTCCTATATATCGAGGACTTAACTTTCCTTTTACTCTGAACCTCTTAAGTCCTTTCATTGGGCTAACCTTTAAATATACCATGTCTCCTACTTTCGGTTCCCAAGCTCTTCTTCTTTGGTCGGCATAACTCTTTTGACGACTTTGAGCTATTTTGAGTCTATCCCGGATCACCTCGATGACTCCTTGTCTCTCCTTGATGTAGTCCGGTGTAAACTCCTTGTTCTCTCCGGTTTCAAACCAACAAATTGGTGATCTACACCTCCTTCCGTACAATGCTTCGTACGGTGCCATCTGGATGATACTCTGATAACTATTGTTATATGAGAATTCCACCAAAGGTAAATGGTCCTCCCATGAGCCTCCAAAGTTCAGAGCACAAGCTCTAAGCATGTCCTTAAGTATCTGATTGGTTCTTTCGGTTTGTCCTCCGGTTTGTGGATGATATGCTGTACTGAAATCCAACTTGGATCCCAAAGCTTCTTGGAGTTGTTTCCAAAATGCTGATGTGAAAATTGAACCTCTATCTGAGACTATCTTCTTTGGTACTCCATGCTTGCTAACTATCTCCTTAACATATATATCCACAAGCTTCTCTGCAGTATCCTTTGTATTTACTGCTATGAAATGAGCACTTTTGGTAAGTCTATCCACTATTACCCATATCATATCCTTCCTCTTACTAGTCATTGGTAGACCAGTAACAAAATCAATTCCGATTTCATCCCATTTCCACTCCGGTATCTCTAGTGGTTTGAGTAATCCAGCAGGACTTTGATGTTCTGCCTTCACTCGCTGACAGGTATGACATTCAGAGACATATTGTGCTATCTCTCTTTTCATGTTGTTCCACCAGAACATCTCCTTCAAATCCATATACATCTTAGTACTTCCCGGATGTATTGAATAAGGGGTTTCATGTGCTTCCTTTAATATGATTGACTTCACTTCTGGATCATCCGGTACACATATCCTTTTCTGGAAGTATAGTGAATCAAACTCCCCTAGATTGAATTCTGATGGTCTTCCTTCTCCAATCCTTTTGATTTCTTCTTGGATGAACAAATCATCCGCTTGTTTTCGGATAATCTCATACTTCAAGTCTAAATACATCTCATCCATAATCCTCATGGTTGCTACACTTCCCTTAACATCACCTTGAATAAACAAAATCTGAGCGTCCTCTAGCTCTTTCCGAAGTTCCTTTGGAATCTCCTATTCCGTAGGTTGATTTTCCGTACTCTTCCTGCTTAAGGCATCTGCTACTACATTAGCCTTGCCTGGTGTATAATTGATTGTAAGGTCATAATCCTTAATCAACTCTAACCATATCTTCGGTCTCATGTTTAATTCCTTCTGAGTGAAGAAGTATTTCAAACTCTTATGATCGGTGTATAACTCACACTTGGATCCATATAGAAATTGTCTCCAACTCTTCAAAGCATACACAACTGCCGCCAATTCTAAATCATGTACTGGGTAGTTGTGTTCATGTGGTTTCAACTGTCTTGATCCATAGGCTATTACTTTCCGATCTTGTATAAGAACACATCCAAGTCCATTCTTGGAAGCATCACAATACACTGTGTAATCCTTTCCAGGTTCAGGAACTGCTAACACCGGTGCTGTGGTTAACTTATCTTTGAGTGTTTGGAAGCTGGCTTCACACTCATCAGTCCACACAAATGGAGTATTTTTCTTGAGTAACTTGGTCATTGGTCCTGCAATCTTCGAAAATCCTTCAATGAATCTTCGATAATAGCCTGCCATACCAAGGAATCCTCGTATCTCCTTAGCATTTTTGGGTGACTTCCATTCCAATACGGATTGAACCTTGCTTAGATTCACCGCTATACCTTCTTTGGTTATGACATGTCCAAGAAATTCAACACTATCTAACCAAAATTTGCACTTGCTGAACTTTGCATATAGCTGATGTTCTCTCAAAATTTGCAGAACTATCTTCAAATGCTTGGCATGTTCTTCTTTATCTTTAGAATAGATTAGAATATCATCTATGAATACTATCACAAACTTGTCCAAGTACTTCATGAATATCTTATTCATCAAATTCATGAAAATTGTTGGTGCATTTGTTAGTCCAAATGATACAACCAAGTATTCATGGTGTCCATACCTTGATACAAACGTCGTTTTTGGCACATCCTCCTTCTTGATCTTGATTTGATGGTATCCTGACCGTAAATCTATCTTCGAGAAGACTCCAGCTCCTTGAACTTGATCAAAAAGGTCTTGTATCCTAGGTAAAGGGTACTTGTTCTTGATAGTTACATTGTTCAGATTCCTGTAATCTCCACACATTCTCTTTCCACCATCTCTTTTATCCACAAAAATAACTGGTGTACCCCATGGTGACACACTTTCTTGAATAAATCCCTTCTGTTCCAATTCATCTATCTGAGCTTTCAGTTCCACTAACTCCTTTGGTCCCATCTTATATGGTGGTTGAGCTATTGGTGTTGTGCCTGGAATCAGATCGATGGTGAACTCTATCTCTCTATCGGGTGGCATGCCCGGTAGTTCCTTAGGAAATACATCTGGAAACTCATTTACTACAGGGATATCTTCAATCCTCACCTTCTTCAAACTATTGAGCTCCAATCCTATCTCCAACTCACTGTATTTGTCTCCTTGGAAAACTATTCGGCCTCCAATAGAGTTGCGAAGTGATACTGTTTTGTCTCCACAGTTGATCACCGGTCCATTCTGTGTCAACCAGTCCATTCCTAGGATAACGGATATGTCCTTCATGGGAATGATGAATAGGTCCGCGAAATACACACAGTCACATATGGTTATGACATGTGCTTCTTTCACGTGGGTGACTAAGATCGTTCCCCCCGCGGATAGAACAGTTATAGGGGTTCCTAACTTAGAACATCTAAGCCCGAATTTTTCCACAAATTCCAGTGCAAGAAATGATGTGGTTGCTCCAGTATCAAATAAGACTTTTCCAGGATGAGTAAGAATGCTTAGCGTACCTAAGACTGTTTGATCCGACTCTTCCGCTTGCTCCAAAGATGTGCAATTCAGCTTTCCATAAGGCTTTCCCCTCTTGTTGTTGTTGTTGTTGTTGTTGTTGTTGTTGTTGTTGTTGTTGTTGCGGTTGTTGTTGTTGTTGTTGCGGTTGTTGTTGTTGTTGTTACTTCCACCTCGTCCTCTTGAGCTCTGTCCGCTCCAAGACGCCTTGTTTGGACACTCCGGTTTGATGTGTCCATCCTTCCCACAACCATAAGAGATGATTCTGGGTTTCTGACAATCCTTCTGCAAATGACCTCTCTGGCCACAATTGTTGCAAATGATCTGATTGATTGGGTTCTGACTCTAACCTCCCCGGTTGTATTGATTACCAGTAGTAGGTCGAAATCGGGGTTTAAAACTCCGATCAGGTGTTGGTTTGCTAATTGGGTACTTCCTTGGCTCGATACGAGCCCTCTTCCTCCTATCCTCTTGGACTTGCCTGTAGTCATCCTCGAAAGTGATTGCCGAGTCAATTAGTTCCTGGAATTCAGCAGTCCGTGCCAACCTCAGTTGCATCTTCATGTATGGATTCATGCCTTTCATGAACCGCTTCTTTCTCTTTTCCTCCGTGTCAACATCCTCAGGTGCATACCTTGACAACCTGTTGAAATCCCGAACATAGTGCATAATGGGTGCAGTGTTCTGACGTAGTTCATCAAACTCCCTCTTCTTCAGCTCCACCACGCTCTCCGGAACATGGGCATCCCGGAACTTCTTCTTGAACTCCTCCCAGGTGAACACCTTATCTGGAGGGTGTACTGCTACAAGATTCTCCCACCATGACGCTGCTGGTCCTGACAACAGATAAGTAGTATATCGAATCTTCTCCTCATCGTTGCATCCAACGGTCCTCAGCTTACGTTCTGTATCCATGAGCCAATCTTCAGCGTCCATTGGTTCTGGAGCTGATGTAAAAGGTAGTGGTCTTGCATTTTGGAAGTCTGATAGGGTTACTCCCTTGCCTTCATTACCCTTATCATTAATGACGTGGGTAAAGAAGTCTTGCATGTTCTTGCTTTGACTTTCCTGGTACCGCCTCCTATCTTCCTCCATTGCTCTCATATACTGTTGGAAATCTGGATGCATCATTGGGTGTGGTGGTGGTGGTGCATTCTCTGCTCTAGCTGTTGCATCTGCCTCCTCTTTTTCTCTCGCCTCCCGCTCTCTTCGAGCATCTTCGGTTTCTACTAACGCCATATTCCCCCTAGTCCTGTAACAAAGAGCGATTACTCATAATTACACCATGCAAATGTTTTCTGAGCTCAACTCATTGCCCAGAACTAGTCACACAATGAAATCAAGAACAAATACAAAACAAACATTTATTATGCATATACTTTGTATATTACATAACATACACACTTATATTACATGTGGTATATATAAACCACTTATTTGGCTTAAAGCCCAAGCCAACGGAATTTAAAAATACGTTCTATTACAATACCACCTAGATTACTTAGTTCTTCCTTGGAGCTCTACTCCTCGTCATCATAACTCGCCTCCGCGTACATCCCTGGGGTCCATCCGGTACAGCGATTCGTCTTCCGAACACCGTCCGGAATGAAGGTCCTTCCAGTAGGTATGTAACCTGAATCGGACGAAGTGCCGAGACAGAGATCTGTCATGCCAAAGTAGCTGGATAAAGACTCATATGTATCCCCAGTGGGATACAGCTCACCTTCTTCTGCCATCCATGGAGGATTCCTACTCACTTGACCTCTCATCATCTTCTTCTTTTTCTTAGTTCCAGAACTCTCACCTACAACGTACTGGGATGTTTTGGGTAATCCCATCTCCAAATCTAAAGAAATGGAGTTGGTGTCTTTCTCTTCCTGCCCAAAGCTTTGGTTAACGTCTTGGTTAAACGCGCCTCCTTTATCCTCTGTATCACAAGTGATGGGTTCTCCTTCATCCCCAAATGGTTCCCCGAAACGCCAACTAGTCGAATTCTCGATTGGTGACTCCGAGCAGTTTAGGTTCCTGGAATCATCTCCCCCATATCTAGACTCATACGATGCTGACACATGCGGATAGTGTGGGACAAAGTTGGGTGTGAGTGGATCTTTCTGGGACAACTGGTCACTCAAATCTACATAGCTGTCTAGGCTAAAGAAAGGTGTAGTGTGTTGTGCCCTCAGATCACACATCCGAGTTTGGACTTTATCAGGGTCCGTGAACTCAGTTAGCATGTGCTCAATCTCACCCCTCATCTTCATGTGTAAAAGGTACATTGTGGTCAATAAAGACTTACATCTATCCATGTGTTGTGCTGCAGCTTCAGGGCTTCTGTGTGCTAACACCAGATGATTCATAGTGGGATCCTCATCTTCCTCGGCATGAGGTATATGAGAATACTCTGAACATAGCAGCTCTACTGACTTGTGCTGCCTTATCTCAAGGATTGCCTTGAATAGGGCCATGTGATAGGCTGTGGTGATGGTTTTGGCTTCTCCGTATGGCATTATACGACTCATCATCAGTTGCATTTGTAGTTGGACCGATACTCTGCACTTGGCTAGGATTTCCCCATCATAATAGATATACTTGATAACAGGTATCCGTGGGTCACAATGGAGTTCCTTCAGCATCCCACGCAGGAGATCTGTGATTTGTCCATCATAATCACCGAGCCATCCCTCAACCTTCCTCAAAGTCCTCTTAGGAAACGTGTTCGCCATTATGGATGTATACAAAAGCAGAATATTAGTAGTGATGATGCATCATAATAGCTATAATAAAGAATTATCGCACTAAAATATATGGTTTTGCTATTCTCATGTGAATAATCACCATATTTCTAGAGAATCCTTTACTATTTCTAATTGACTCCTACAGGTTTCTTCCCAATACTAGGTTTTTCCAACCTAAGGTCGCAACATTTGCTCTGATACCAGCTGCGGTGACCCAGCATACCACTGCATGTTGTAGTATACAAGTCGTTGATATGATCTATGTGAAGGGACTTCTTCACAATTGCCATATCCCTCAGAGTGGTACAACAGAAACATTGCAGGTCATAACACTCCATATATTATTACAAACATTGTCTTAACAAGTTGGTATTCTCACAGGTCCTATGAGAACACCCTAAGATACTACTTAAGTACGATTACAACTCATAAACATATATAAAAGAGGGCTCAACAACTTATTTAGGTAAGTTCTACGTTGCTCGGCTCTATGATGCTAGAGTATATCACTACTCCTCCACCTCCGTGTCATCGGGTCCGTAGACTATCCCATAGTCTACTCCTTCAACTCCGCCGGTAAGATCAGGTTCCTCGTAGACCAGCTCGTAGCTTCCTTCTGGTGCTCCATCGTTGATGGCCTCCACTTTCGGATCACAGTCTAGCAAGGGTGTCGAAAGAAAGTGAGTACAGAGGTACTCAGCAAGTTCTAAAAGAGTAAAAGGTGTTTGATTCACTAGCTACGACCATTGATCAGGAAATCGCAGGTCAATGAATGTTTTGAAATCATTTCTTCAAAAGGTTGCTTTTATTATGAAAACTATGCCCGTCAGTCTTCACAGGTTGACCAGAACTACGTGGAGTTCCTTTCCTGCCGCGTTTGCAGTTCCCTTCCCGGAACAAGGAGTGACAACCACAATTTGATACACTTTGCAGAGGTGCGTTACTTTTCCCACAAGAGATCCCACCCTTGTTGCCATCCGCAGGGACTTGCCCCCGTTCACACTTCCTTTGGTGTGAGGCCAGGTATGAAAATCCAAGCCCACACCGCCTTCTCCGCGACCCTGCAAACCCACCCTTTTGTCCACCCGTACACCCCCAGTAGACTTCTCCCGATAATACGGCTTTACTCACGGTGTACTTTGGACGATCCATCATAGACCGTAGAGCTCAACATCACATATGGATGGGGATTTAAAAGGCTATCCCAACCTACGGCAGTGCCTCGAACACCCCGCAACTCTACCAGTCCGTTGGCGTGCAGGAGGGAAAAGATACGGCTGGCTTCCCTAGAGCCATTATAGATCTCATGGTTAACGCGGTTTGTACGGTGCTAGAATCACAGGACGGCATTGGTAATTAATCCTAGGTTAATATAACCCATGCAATGGAACCTCCACCATATCAACACATACCATGGTTCCATTGCCAGCCACATAGTCATATTCATAGTTGGAAAGTAACATTTTATTTGCGATGTAGGCATGATAAGTATATAGCTTTGCATTAAAGTAATAGAAAATACTCAAGTTGGTATGAGCAAGGGTGAACTTGCCTGTGGACTGCGAGATAGTGCAGTTCAATGCAGTTGATGGAACATGGACCTCGGGTTATGTAAGAAGCATCATTGTCCGGTAAGGACAATGTTATAAAATCCAAATAATGCAGTCATGAATGTATTATTTTATGTGGAATCCCTTTACCCCAATGAGTTATTACAATTTAGGGTTGAGTTAAGATTTATGCCTTTGACAGTAACTTGCAATTGCTTTAATGTAAAACCACTTTAGTTCTCATAAAGTAAAATGATTCAAAGTAAAACTACTTTACCTTGGTGATTCATTATTCATTCCAAAAATGATTTGAAATAATAGAGTTGCCTCTATTTTTTTGGAATAAAAAGGAATATAGTATTTTCCTTTGGAAAATACCTTTCTCAAAATAGAAATGACTTGGAATAATAGAATTTCATTTTGAAATGTTTGAAAATAAGTATTTGAACTTATTTGAGATTTTTCCTTGATTTTTAAATACAAGGAAATAATAGTTTGAAATTCCAAGTTTTTATTTTGAATTCATAAATTTGAATTTGTTTCTTAAATTCTATTTCATATTTTATTCTTGTTAACAATAATTTTTCATTCACAAATCCGATTTTTAATGGATTTTTAGAGTTGTATTTTATTTACTAAAAATTGGTGAAATTCTAGCTTTTTCCTAAATTGTGAAAAGACCAGAATACCCCCTGGCCCCTATTGGGCCAGCCCACTAACTAAAGCCCATGGGACAGCCCACTAAGGCGTGCCCCATAACGGGTCGGTGGCGCCGAAGCGGCCCACCTCGCTCGCTCACTCACTCGTCTCTCTCATGCGCTCGACCTAACCCTAACCTCTGGCGACACCCGTGGCGATGGCGTCGCCGCCATGGCCGCCGTTGTGCTCCGGCCGTCGCCGTGCTTCCCTGACCTCGCCACCTACCTGATCTGGACCGCCGCGAGATGATCTATCGATCTGTCCGTGTGGTTTCTCCGATTTCTTCCTCTCTTGGCGAATCGCCTCCTCTCTGGATCTACTGGTGAATCGCCTCGGGCGATTGGGTGATCTCCGACGAGCTCTCGTCCTCGCCGTCGACGTGTGCGCCTCCGAGACCGACCTAGTGCGGGTGCTGCTCGCAGTACCTGTGCCGTCGTCTCCGGTGCTGTGCTACTGGTGGTGGTGTTCGTGTTCGTCGGCGTAACGCCGGCGACTTCCCTGGCTTTGCAGCTGCTATGGCCGTGTGAGCACTGCCTCGCCATGCCATAGCCTCTGCCACCAGGCGCGTGTAAGTTGCTCTGCTCCTTCTCCTTCTCCTCTCCATGCCTGTGCGCCTCCCAAGCTTCTGTGCTTCTTCTCCTCTTGCTCTACTGCTCTCTGATGATCCTGTGATCATGCAGAGCCTTGCTACTGCTGCTTAAGCTACCTGTGCTTCCCTTCTCTGCCAGCTCTGGCCAATTCACCATTCTTTGGTACTGGCCAGTGTTGCTTTGCTTGCTGTACATGCCATGTGTTGCTTGCCTACTGCTCCTATCATGCTATGATCTTGCTATGCCATGCTGTACTTGCTTATGAGCTTGCTATGCCATGTTGTTCATGCTTATGAGCTTGCTATGCTTACTGGCAATTTATACTTGCTTGTCTAGGTGTACCGCTATGCATATGTGACACTTGTGAATGTCGGTGATGCCTGTGAGGTGCTTCTGTGCCTCCTGTGTAAACCAATGATCCATTGGATCAACCATTTCTTGTTGGCTAGCCTATCTGTGTGGCTTGACTTGATTCAATTGATCCATTTGATCAATTAAATGTCAGTGCTTGGTTGGTGATTAATTTTGTGGCTAAGTGAATCATTTGCTTACTGATGCTGATGCTCAAGCATGCTATTGCTACTGTATGTATGTGCTGTTGCTCTTCCTAGCTCATGGACTTGATCCAGTGGCTACGATGCAGTGACAAGTACTGGTGTGCCTCACAGTGTGCTACTGTCAATATATAGCATGAATTTGTCATGTATTCTTGCTTGAATAAATTAATTTATGATGAACTGCTTTTGCAGTGATGATTAAATCACTTGCTTGTGTATGAATTTGTTGTTCATGATTATTTGACAAGCAAATGAAATCTGAATCCATCTCTGGATAATGATGCTTTGTATTTGGTTTTGCTTTGAATGGTGCTAAGTGTGATGTGACCTCAGTAGCCTTGCTACTGACTGGTTGCTCACATGGTTGGCTGGATTTTGTTGGCTACTCATCTTTGCTTGCATTTTTGGGGATCATACTAAATATGAATGCCAATATGCTTGCCTGTGAAGAAATCTAGGGTTTACTGATGGTTATATGCTTAGGATTTTCTGTGTAGTCTTTATTAGCTGCTAATCCTTGCAATACATCTACTGGTGCTATCTGTGCATGAGATCTTGCTAGTGTGTGCATCTGTGCATGATTGCTAGCTTCTGTGCACAAGATCTGTATCTGGATGATTTCTGTTTTAGTGGCTTCTAGACTGGCAGTAATCCTTGGTGAAAACCAAGTGATGATTTACCCTTTTGAGCATCTGCTCAATCCCATGACTATGTCATGCATGATTTATGGATTAGATCCATGAGATCTTCTCCAGGAACTAGGTATACCTTGTTCCAGCTCCTAGAGTGAAATAGTTTGTTGATGCAGACTTGTAGTTTGTGTCACAGCCCTTCACCTCCAGGTCTTGAGTGATCTTCTTAGGTCACCATGATTTCTGGTGGTTGAGTGGTTGTGTGTGTTGGTTCTGTTCTTGAGCAAGAACTGGATGAACTGTGCTGATCTACCTTCACCTTACCTTGTGTATCCTTATCTGTCGACTGGTTACTGTTTCTAGGGTTTGTGCTCCTTTTATATGAGCCCTACTTCTGTTCTTGCCATGACACACAAGCCTGGCTTGCTTTGGTGACTAAGCTTGTGCATTGCCTTGCTGTGGCTTGCCCAGCACACATGAGCTGTGTGCTCTCATATGCTGAAACTTGAGCCCTCTGGTGGTGCTCAGGTTTGGTCTGCTTGCTCTTATCTTGTGCTGTCCAGGGCTTTGGACAAGCACAGGTGTGCAGGATAGTGTGCTTCTGTCCAAACTGAATTCTGTCAAACCTTCACTCTGTCCAAACTGAATTTCTGCCTAACACTTAACATTCTGGCTAGTACTTGCTATTCTGTTTTGCAGGTTTTGAAGATGAATATGACCATGAAGATATTCTTCAAGTCATTTAGTCTAGGTTTTAGTTTAGGACAATATTGTAATTTTCCTTTTTCATTTCTGTTTATTATTCATCAATTCTTGTATCAAGAATATTGTAAAGACAATGTAATCTGTGTTGGTTATCAATAAAGCTCAAGTTTTGCTTATGAGCTGTTGATTTATGTAATGTTTATATTCTTGATTAAATATTGTATTTAATATTCAATTTGAAATTCAAAGTCATTTGAATTCATAAGTTGTATTTGAATTGTGAATTCAATTTCCATAGTGCTTATTGATTATTGTTCCATGTATTATAACTTGTCAAATGAAATCATTCCCCAAATCAACAAGATACAAAAGAGATCATGTTGAAATTTCCCTAACTCACATTGCCTAACCCTAAGTGCAAAATGAGAGAGAACCTCGATCCCTCTTAGGTTTAGTTGCAATAAGGCGCGAAATTTCCCCCATTTTGCGATGAAATGCACATCCCATTTCTAAATCTACCATTCGTTGTTCCTATGTTCTGGGTTATTACAAAATGTGCCTCCCCAGACCAAACTTTCATCCGATCCAGCGCTAAATAGCGCCGGATTTCGTCCTGGGGAGCCCCAACGGTTGGAGATGCTCTAAGCACAAGTGTTATAAGAGAACTCTTAGGGCGCGTTTGGTTGCCTCGGCCTAATTCGTGGCTCACTGGCGCAGCCGTGCAAGCACACCTGCGTGTTTAGAACGAGCCACATGCCGAAATAGGCCGGTTGTTTGGTAGGTCGGGCTGCATCGGCTGGGCCAAAAAAGACTTTCTGTTTGTTTGCCTGTTGCCAAGCCTAAATATCGATGGAGATGATATTAGGCTTGTTTGGTACCATCCATGCATGTCTACGGTTACCTCTTCTCTACGACGGGTAGCCTTACCATGCTATCACCTCCCATCACACAGAAATCACAGTTCATGATAGTTACAATTAGTTCACGAAATCATCCCTAGCTATTAGGAATGGTAGTTCATAACACGATGCTCCCTAACTACTACGAATTGCAGTTTTTCATTACGCGGATCGAAAAGGGTTCGAGAAATAGGGGATCATAGGGGTTCTTCTTCTTCACTTCTTCTTCACTTCTTCTCAGATGGTGGTGTTGCCTCTGGCATCCCACATAGCGTCTGCCCACTCTTGCCTCTTCACTTTCCAGTCATCATTGTCGCATGCTTCCACGCCATGGCCGGTCTCTACTTCATCAAAAGTGACAACCTCTTTGAAGAACTCATCCTCGCCCCAACCTAGGATCCAGTTGTGAAGAATGCAACAAGCAAGGATCAGCTTTAACTGAGTGTCAAACGTGTGGAGCGGTTTCTGGTCAAGGACCTTGAACCTGTTCTTCAATGCAGCAAAGGCCATCTCAATGGTGACTCTAAGGCTTGAGTGTCTGAGATTGAACAACTCTCTCGCTTTCAGAGGTCGATGCTTCCCAGAGAACTCGTTGAGGTGGTACCTTGTTTTCCTGAAGGGAGGTAGAATTCCAGGTCGGCATGCATATCCAGCATCTCCTAGGTAGAACTTACCGTTAGGGATTTGCAACCCATCAGGCCTTGACAAGCTGTCGGCTAGGATGCTGGCATCATGAGCTGAACCCTCCCACCCAGCAAGCACGTAGGTGAACCTCATATCGAAATCCTCAGCTGCTAGCACGTTCTGGCTGGTGTAGTGCTTCCTCCCGCGGAATGCTGCAGACATTGATCTCGGTACCTTTGCAGTGACATGAGTACCATCAATAGCCCCAATGCAATCCTGTAAAAAGATTAGCACACAATCATGTTTCTGACAGTAGGACACATCTGATAGGTACAAGGAACATGATGTTGTACTTACCCTGAAATAGGGGAACCACATGTAGATGTTCTTGATCTTGGTTGGTGTGTTCATTGATGCTGGCTTGATCATTTCACCTTGCGTACAACACCTGCTGGAAGTACCGAGAGATAGTCTCTGTGGATCGCCTGCATGTGTTATGGATGACTCTGAACCTCTGGTTATGACCGGCGACATGAAGAAACATTGCGACTTGTTCTTCAACAGAGGTGGGGATGCTATCAGTCAGCAGTCCTCTTTCCCTGAACGTTTTCACAAGTGCATAGAAAGGGCTCTTCTCATCCGTAGCATCTGGATGGTCTCTACGTCGTTGCAGTTGTAGATGTTGTTTAGGTTGGCAATCCTCTCCTGATATCGTTGTAACATAGGTCCGTAAGTCACACGAGGATAAACAGCATGCCTAACTGCTCTCTTGTGCACCATCAGGATCCAGGCTTGTACGCAAATGATGAGTGTTGTGGCATGATGCACAAGATGGAGCTGGTCGGTCTACTCAAACAAGATCTATGCATTACGAACAGTCTTCTCAAACCCAACTAGTTCTACGAACATGAATCGAACACTACATTAGAGCAGAGGACTTTCCCCTTACCTCCGTCATGGCGGACGATGGACACGGCTGAAAGCCGCCGCAGATGTGCGCAGGCTCCACCGCGGCTGGAGAAGAGGACCCTGGTCCGGCGCCGGAGACCGAAGGGAGATGCGCACGCTGCCAGATCTGGTCGCCGTCGCCGTCGGTGCGAAATTTGGGGGAAATGAAAATTTGGGAGGGGGCTAATGGAGAGGGTAACCGAAGAGGGAGGTTACCTTACCTTTGCCGCGCAACACCGCTGGGATTTTGGCTTCTCCCGCCATGCCGAGGCGGAGCTCCCGCGCCAACGGCGTTGTAGATTTTCGTCTCGCCGGGACCTTACCCTGGAGAAACTGTCAAACCGGCCGTTCCTCCGGGGCCTATCCAAGGGGTGCTTTAAAACCCGTGATATGCAAGAACATGAGTGCACCCAAGAAACCAAACGGCCCAAAAAATATTGGGCCGATGCGAGCCAAGGGGAGCCCAGGATACCAAACGCGTCCTTACATGAGGAACCTCCCTTGTCCGCTTGCAGCAGTTCGCTACTGAAGCTTAAATAGATTTTCCATTCTTCCAGGTTGGTGTACAATGCTTTTAAGCTGAATGGAAAGCAGTTTTTTTTGTGTGAGCTTGGTCTACCCTAGCCACGAGAACTTGTTCTATGGTGCGCCAATCTAGGCTCGACATATGTGACTGTCAACCATGTGTTTCATGTGAGGACACAATATATGGAATTTAGATTTCCACTTTGTGCCTGAGAAGGTGGCACAATTTAGATTTCCACTTTGTGCCTGAGAAGGTGGCACTTTAGGTGCTCGAAGTTCGATTCATTGCATAAGCTGATCAAATAGCATATGGCTTTACCAAGCCCGCCACCAAGCAGGCACTCGAGCACTTACCGCTACAATCTTAACCTTTTTTTACACGAATACAGTAGAGAAAGGCTCCATACTGTGTCATTTTACATTTATATAAGATATTTACAAGGGATCATCGTGGTTATTACATGCTCATAAAGTGTATAACCATGATTGCATCTATTCCTTCAAGCAAGGCTTAGCTCCATGTATAGTCAATGAGAAGAAAATTATAAATCTGGCTAAACATCTAGCAACTGAATGGTATGTTTCTTTGAAGATGGCATCATTTCTTTTCTCCCATAGGCTTCATAATCCACTAATGAGGATTTTCACTAGGAAGCTGGTAGAATATCTTGCTTTGGCATCATTTATCACAGAGTGAATGTCCATATCCAAATACCATTCAAAACCAATAGCCCACAAGAAACTCGGTGCATATATCTATACCAATATACACCCCTCTCTCCCTGACCCAACCCCCATGCGGCGGTGCCACGCGCCGCACCGGGGCTCCTCCGTCCGCCGCTCAAGTCCCTCCCCTTCCTCCGCCGCCGCCGGAGGCACCACCGGGCAAAGGCGTCGTGGAGCGGTGGTGGCGAGGCCCTGCTAGATGCGGCTAGGCGTGGCGGCAATGACGCACATTGCTTCTCCATCAGCGGTGGTGGTGCTCGGCGACGACAACCGGAGGCGGGGCGATGGCGGGCGCGATAGGGAGTTTGGGCCGATATGGATCCAGTTGGTCCTAGAGGGCCTCAAACTCCTTCACCTTATTCCTGTCTGTGACATCAATCGCCTGCTGCTCTGCCCGCATCACTAGGGAGCCGACGCGGTGGCCCCAGGGATGGCGGCTGCAGCCTCCTTCCGCCGGAGGTGGCCAGCGAGACATGGTGGATCACGGGATCACATGCCTTGCACTTCACCAAATAAAGGTGAATTTCCTAGGGTTCTTCTTTTGCAAAGATTGTGACCTTCCCGAGGATAGTCCTTCATCTGACCGGAGTGATAAGTTCCGGAAGGCTCCGCCGACGAATGTAATAGTGGACCTTATACCTGGAGTTTGCTAGATCGGGTGGTATTCGATCGTGCGCACCAATGCTTTTATTCTGACCGTTTGGTTCTGGAGGGAGCGACGCGAAGCTCTTCTATGTGTTGCCATCAGATGACATTTTGGTCCATGGTGAAATGAGAGGCGGAGAATATCATGAAGGCTGGATTGAAGGACTAGCAATGGAGGTTCGACTCTATGTGATGTGATGGTACTCTGGTGATGGCGCCAGACAATCTTGGTGGCGGTTGTTGTGGAAGCTGTTGGGAAACCCCAAGAGGAAGGTGTGATGAGCACATCAACAAGTTTTCCCTCAATATGAAACCAAGGTTTAATCGTCCAATAGGAGAAAGGCGTGACTTCTGAAGGTGTTGCTAGCTGACTAGTGGCAGGGCGTTCTACCGGCATCAGCAACAACATGGAACCTGCACACAACACAA
Source organism: Lolium perenne (assembly GCF_019359855.2). Lineage (NCBI taxonomy): Eukaryota > Viridiplantae > Streptophyta > Magnoliopsida > Poales > Poaceae > Lolium > Lolium perenne. Next base: position 272,339,920 of record NC_067245.2, read on the forward strand.
CCAAAATACTTTGCCCCAACTTACAGTGAGGTTGTCAATCTCACCGGTTTGCTGAACAGAAAGGATTAGACGTATCGAGTGGAAGGAGATGTTTGCAGTAATTAAAGAGAACAGAGCTTTGAAGTAAGTAACAGAGCAGAATTGCAGTGGATGAATTTATCAGTGTAAAGGAAAGGACCGGGGTCCACGGTTCATTAGAGGTCTCTCTCCGTAAAGATAAATAACATGTTGGGTGAACAAATTATAGCTGAGAAATTGACAGAATATCGACCATACATGACAAGATGATTACTATGAGATTCGTTTGGGCATTACAACATAATACATAGACCGTAATCCAACTGCGTCTATGACTAATAATCCACCTTCCGGTTATCATCCGAACCCCTTTCAGTATTAAGTTAGCAATGTGTGTAAAGTAAACAATAGAATTACCCTCGGATAAAACATTGTTGTTTTCTCCCTAGTAGCAACAACACATCTACAATCTTACAGGTTATTATCACTCTCCCAGAAAACTAGAGGCGTGAACCTACTATCAAGCATAAACATCCCTTCTTGGAGTCACAAGCAATCTACTTGGCCAGAGTATCTACTAGCAACAGAGAGCATGCAAGATCACAAATAACATATGACTTGTGAATATATAATCAACCTCAATATAGTATACAATATTCATCGGATCCCAGCAAACACAACATGTAGCATTACATAATGATGATCTTGATCATGTAGGGCAGCTCACAAGATATAAACCTGAGGCACAAATTGGAGAAGACAACCATCTAGCTAGCTACTGCTATGGACCCATATTCCAGGGATGAAGTACTCACGCATTACTTCGGAGGCGGGCATGGCGATGTAGATGCCTCCAGCGATGATCTCCCCTTCCGGCAGGGTGCTGGGAAGAGCTTCAGAACCCTCCCGAGATGGGTTCTGCAATGGCGGCCACGATGAAACTTTTCATGGATGGAGACTCGGGTATTCAGGGTTTTCCCGAGATCGTGCTTAAATAGGCTGAGGGGCGATATCGGTGGAGTCCAGGATGGCCCACACCACCCCTAGGCGCGGGCCAGGTTCAGGCCGCGCCTAGGGCTAGTGTGGCCGCCCTGCTATCCCCCTTCGACCCCCTCTGGACTCAGTTTTCGTTACGGAAAAATATTGACTTCGGCTTTTGTTTCGTCCAACTCCAAGAATATTTCCTGTACAACTTTTCTGAAATACAAAAACAACATAAAAAGGGAACTGGTACTGTGGCATCTTGTTAATAGGTTAGTGCTGGAAAATGTATAAAAGTGCAACGAAGCACGAGCAAATCTTATATGAATTGGTGTAAAACAAGAATGGATCATCAAAAATTATAGAAACGTTTGAGACGTATCAAGCATCCCGAAGCTTAACTCCTACTCGTCCTCGAGTAGGTAAGTGATAACAAAATAATTTTTGAGGTAACATGAAGCCAACACAATCTTGATCAAGCATTGTAAAGCATTGTGAGCTGGGATCAAAGTACACTAAACATAGGCAGGCTAGATATAATTCGATAGAACTTAGTAACTATGTTATAACATAAAGAGTAACTCAAACAAAGGATCATTAATAATAGTGCATTGAAAGCAACTGTTTGTTTATGAGCATAGAGTAAGAAAAGTGGTACTCAACATGTCCTTTATGAAGTAGCAAAACATAAATGCTAGGACACATTTAAAGTTCAGAGGGTGACTAGATACAAGTAATTTAAGAACAAGCAATAGTCACAATCATGAATCAATTAATAATAATTTTAGGACTATGCACATTGCACTAAGAATGACAACTATGCTCTCTTAATTGGTGCATAAATAAGAAGATGTAGACTCAACATAAAAGTAAAAGAGATACTCTTTGAACAGTAAGCAAGATAAACAAGTTTTATAAACCTTCTAAAAGTATGGTACTTATTAGCTTTGAGCTCTCATTGCACCTATCGTAAGCATATTGAATGGTTAAAGTTAATGTGATGGCAAATATGAGCTACATGCTTGACAAATCACAAGTTGAAAATCTCATGCTCCTTGAATACGAGTACCTAAACATCATCCTACTCAACTTAGGTCCCAAATAATTTCTTGTCATTGTAAGTATACATGTATCATCAAGAATCGCCAATGGGGTACCTCTTGCCCGATGATATGGAAGTACTCTTGTAGGAGCAATCCCATGCTAAAATGACAAGACAAACAGACAACGAGCATCTCAACAATTTTTTTTATTTACTATGGGTATAGATTTTTATTGAAAATGCTTCATAGAATGCTCACTATGGTTCGCTGTAAATTTCCACCATGAATGATGCATGGCTTAGATTAGCAGCCCAGGCGTTTCTCTAACTCATATACAAACTCCATGGACTTACAAGTTTCCATTTTATTTCGCACCGCTAGACATCCATAAACAAAAGAACATGACATCAACTAAATAATAAGTGCAATGTTGAAAGTGTTCCCCATGAAAGCATGGTTATGCTAACTCCCAACTTGCAATTTGCAAACATATAAACTTCATAAGATAGTCACAATGATCAAGTTTATTCAGTACAAGAAGGTAAATGTGCCATCAAGTTCGTGAGAGCTTTACTAACTAATTTTCTCATGCCAAAATTTAATTTGAAAGATAAATAAAAACATGATGAATTTACTTGAAATAGCAATAATGCTAATAGGTAGATATGGTGGACACAATTGGCAAACTTTGGTTAATGGTGGTTGGATGCACGAGTAGAGCTCATACTCAGTACATGTGAAGGATTGCAAAAGACTGAGAGCGACCAAAAGAGAGCAATAATAGCCATAATCATGCGTAGCGACAAAAAATTATCAATCAAAGCATAAAGTGATATTAAAAATCAAAAACTAAATGATCATAGATGCTTTAATTGACTAGTTATAGTCATAATATGGTATAAGTATGTGCCAAGTCAACCTAATAAAGCATCAAAGGAGAATACCACAATATTATGCTTTTATGATGGAAACAACACACGATTCTTTCAATAACCATTATGCACCCTCAACCATTTGAAACAAGTCATGCTACAACAATAAATACTAAGCAGATGACAATAATAACATCCAATATGACATGCCAAAGTCTATGCCACAGTCTAGACAAGCTTCCTTTTGCATCACTATAGTCATGAAATATTTTACTCGTATCCAACACAAATCAACTTATTTGAAATAGCTCTCAGAGATGAAATGCATTATGGAACAGAGAGCTAATCATACATAAATAAATAATAATAACAAGCTCTGAACAAAATTCAAGTGAAAAAACAAGAGCTAAACGCAGTACTTGCAAACTAGAACACTGGTAGAACAATAACAACGAAAACTAGAGCTTTCTATGTTAAAACGGAGCGGGTCTTTCTCCAAAACAAATGTGCCGGGATCCAACATATGCTACAACAAACAAAACTAAACTAAAAATAAAAATAAATATGCTCCAAGAACAACACATATCGTATGAAGCAATAAAAATATAGCGCATAGAGAGATGACCTGTTGCTTTGTTGATGAAGAGGGGATGCCTTGGGCATCCCCTAGTTTTGACGCTTGTACCTCTTGAATATTTCTTGGGGTGCAGGGGCATCCCCAAGCTTGAGCTTTTGTCCATACTTCACCTCATCACATAACTCTTCTCTCCCTACACTTGAAAACTTTCTTCATACAAAACTTCACACAATTCTCTATTAGCACCATTAGTACAATCAAAATAACAAATCCACTTGGGTTCAGTTCTAACATATATAAAACACCTATTAAAGTATTAGCTACTGTTGCAACTTCTTCAAGAAGCTATTTCCTCAAAAGAACTAAAAAAAGAGATTAGAGACGAATGCACATAGTGGTAGAAATTTGTCAAAACAGAACAGCAAATAAAGTTCTATTTTCCAAAAAAATTATGTTGATCATCTTCAAAAGTGGTCAACTAACTAAAGTTATATAATAATCTGTAGCATATGTATAAAAAATGGCAGTTCAAAATTCTGCTCTGGCTGTTTATAGAATTTTTATGGTGACAATACAGAATCTGTTTCTAGACAACAACTTTCCCAAATCTTACTTTCTTCCCATTAGAGGCTATTCTTGGCACAAAAATGAAATAAAAATGATAAGGACAGATTATTACAGAGGCAGTAACTTCCAAGACTCAACAAAATAAAAATTACAGAAATTAAAATTGGGTTATCTCCTAAGATTGTTTTTCTTTAACGCCTTTCAGCTAGGCTCAGTAATTTGAGAAGATGCTCACATAAGAAATATGAATTGAAGCAAAGAGAGTATCAAGGAGCAAATATGAAACATATTTAAGTCTAACCCACTTCCTATGCATAGGAATCTTCTACACAAATCAATCCACAAAGAACAAAGTGACAAGCATAGGAAGATAGAACAAGAGTAACTTCAAAACTTTTAGCATATAGAGAGGTGTTCTAGTACCATAAAAACTTCTACAACCATATTTTCCTCTCTCATAATAACTTTCTGTAGCATCGTGAATAAACTCAATAATATAACTATCACATAAAACCTTCTCATCATGAGCCACATGAATAAAATAATTATTACTCTCCACATAAACATAGTCATTTTTATTAATTGTATTGGGAGAAAATTCAATAAAATAGTTATCATTATTATTCTCATCACCATAATCATCAGATATAGGAGACATATTGTAATCATAATTAGTTTTCTCCTCAATAGTAGGTGGACTGAAAATATCATATTCATCATTGTAATCATCATAGCAAATGTTCTCATCTAAAGCGGGGAAGTAAAAAAGATCATCTTCATGAAAACTAGCTTCTCCAAGCATAGACTTTTCCATAGCATTAGCAATAATGGTGTTCAAAGAATTCCTACTAATAACATTGCTATTAGCATGCAAATAAAGTTCCATAGATTTTTTTATTTTCTCTTTGAAAACTTTATGTCCTAACTCAAGATAAATACTATAAAGCTCTCTATTTTTGTTGTTGTTTTCCATTAAGCCTAACTAGTGAAAATAAAAACAAGAAACATCGACATGGAAAGTGAGCATGGAATAAACTAAGTAAAACAATAACAAAGTAAACAGATTGGAGATGAGAGACTACCCTTGCAAAATCCTCTTTCTCCCCAGCAACGGCGCCAGAAAATCTTGATGGTGCTCCGGTGATGGCGCCAGACAATCTTGGTGGTGATTGTTATGAAAGCGGTTGGAAAACCCCAAGAGAAAGATGTGATGAGCGCAGCAACAATGTTTCCCTCAGTAAGAAACCAAGGTTTAATCGACCAGTAGGAGAAAGGCGTGACTTCTGAAGGTGTTGTTAGCTGACTAGTGGAAGGGTGCACTACCGGCGTCAGCAACAACGTGGAACATGCACACAACACAACCAAAATACTTTTCCCCAACTTACAGTGAGGTTTTCAATCTCACCGGTTTGCTGAACACAAAGGATTAGACATATCGAGTGGAAGGAGATGTTTGCAGTAATTAAAGAGAATTGAGCTTTACAGTAAGTAACAGAGCGGGATTGCAGTGGATGAATTTATCAGTGTAAAGGAAAGGACCGGGGTCCACAGTTCACTAGAGGTGTCTCTCCATAAAGATAAATAACATGTTGGGTGAACAAATTACAGTTTGGCAATTGACAAAATATCGACCATATATGACAAGATGATTACTATGAGATTCGTTTGGGCATTACAATATAATACATAGACCGTAATCCAACTGCGCCTATGACTAATAATCCACCTTCCGGTTATTGTCCAAACCCCTTTCAGTATTAAGTTGCAAGCAACAGATTATCGCATTAAGCAATGTGTGTAAAGTAAACAATAGAATTACCCTCGGATAAAACATTGTTGTTTTCTCCCTAGTACCAACAACACATCTACAATCTTAGAAGTTATTGTCACTCTCCTAGAAAACTAGAGGCATGAATCTAATATCGAGCAAAAATACCCCCTCTTGGAGTCATAAGCATCTACTTGGCCAGATTATCTACTAGCAACGGAGAGCATGCAAGATCACAAATAACATATGACATGAATATATAATCGACCTCAACATAGTATACAATATTCATCGGATCCTAGCAAACACAACATGTATCATTACATAATGATGATCTTGATCATGTAGGGCAGCTCACAAGATCTAAACATGAGGCACAAATTGGAGAAGACAACCATCTAGCTACTGCTATGGACCCATAGTCCATGTATGAACTACTCACGCATCACTTCGGAGGCGGGCATGGCGATGTAGATGCCTCCGGCGATGATCTCCCCCTCCGGCAATGTTTGCAGTAGATTGTATTTAGATGTAAAAGAATGGACCGGGGTCCACAGTTCACTAGTGGTGTCTCTACAATAAGAAATAGCATGTTGGGTGAACAAATTACAGTTGGGCAATTGACAAATAAAGAGGGCATAACAATGCACATACATATCATGATGAGTAGTGTGAGATTTAATTGGGCATTACGACAAAGTACATAGACCGCTATCCAGCATGCATCTATGCCTAAAAAGTCCACCTTCAGGTTAGCATCCGCACCCCTTCCAGTATTAAGTTGCAAACAACAGACAATTGCATTAAGTATGGTGTGTAATGTAATCAACACAAATATCCTTAGACAAAGCATTGATGTTTTATCCCTAGTGGCAACAGCACATCCACAACCTTAGAACTTTCTGTCACTATCCCAGATTCAATGGAGGCATGAACCCACTATCGAGCATAAATACTCCCTCTTGGAGTTACAAGTATCAACTTGGCCAGAGCCTCTACTAGCAACGGAGAGCATGCAAGATCATAAACAACACATATATAATAGATTGATAATCAACATCACATAGTATTCCATATTCATCGGATCCCAACAATCACAACTTGTAGCATTACAAATAGATGATCTTGATCATGATAGGCAGCTCACAAGATCTAACAATGATAGCACATGAGGAGAAGACAACCATCTAGCTACTGCTATGGACCCATAGTCCAGGGGTGAACTACTCACACATCAATCCGGAGGCGATCATGGTGATGTAGAGTCCTCCGGGAGATGATTCCCCTCTCCGGCAGGGTACCGGAGGCGATCTCCTGAATCCCCCGAGATGGGATTGGCGGCGGCGGCGGCGTCTCTGGAAGGTTTTCCGTATCGTGGCTCTCGGTACAGGGGTTTTTGCGACGAAGGCTATAAGTAAGCGGAAGGGCAGGGTTGGAGGCGGCGCGAGGGGCCCACCCCATAGGGCGGCGCGGGCCCCACCCAGGCCGCGCGGCCCTATGGTGGCAGCGCCTCGTCGCCCCACTTCGTAATCCCTTCGGTCTTCTGGAAGCTTCGTGGAAAAATAAGACCCTAGGCGTTGATTTCGTCCAATTCCGAGAATATTTCCTTTGTCGGATTTCTGAAACCAAAAATAGCAGAAAACAACAACTGGCTCTTCGGCATCTCGTCAATACGTTAGTGCCGGAAAATGCATAATAATGACATAAAGTGTGTATAAAACATGTGAGTATCATTATAAAAGTAGCATGGAACATAAGAAATAGATACGTTTGAGACGTATCAGTTGCAAGCTTTCCCTATGTTTAGGATAGGTTCAGTTGTCACATGTTGGCCGATCAGTGAATCTCCTCGGGGCAATTTCCATTCATCATTATTAGCATTAATATTAAGGTCATGAATCTCCTCCTGGAGCACGTGCATTTCTTCGTGGGATATCTCAGAAAAAGGTAGGTGGAACATGTTGTAAATATTATCATTTTATTAGAAACACAGTACGCACATACACTCGCATACACTCATCCCTATGAACGCACACACGCATACCCTACCTCTATGAGCACCTCCGGAAGACTGAGCTGGCGGGTTGGATCTTAAAATTGACGAAGTCACCACAGGCGCCTCGTTGTCGACGGGTGACATAGGCATCCCCAATGGGCCTGCCGAAGATGGTACCCGGGGTTTATTGAAGGCCCACGACCCGAAGGATAAGGAGAATTCGGAAGCCCAACTTGCTAGTTAAGGAAAGCTAGAGTTGTATTAGGAGAGGATACTTGTAATATTACGGGAGGAGTTGGAAACCCTCCCGGACTCTGTAACTTGTACATCACGAATCCCTCGGCTCCACCTCCTATATAAGGAGGAGTCGAGGGACAAAGAAAGCATCGATTCATTGTCTCACAAACCCTAGTTTTCATATCGTCGAGTACTTTTCGGCTGAAACCTTCGAGATTTTCTTGCCCTCTACTTCTAACTAAACCCTAGTCTACAACCCGTAGGCATTAACAAGTTAATCCCTTGTCAATTGGCGCCGTCTGTGGGAATTAGAGGCGTCAAGGATCTGATCTCGATGGCACGTTCAAGATCGTCGACTTCGTCAACAACAAGCAACGCGATGGATCGAGGTAAACAGATTGCAACTGGTCCTGTCGATTTTGTTCCTCACCCGCCCTCCCGTTTGGATGCATATGCGTATCTGGAGGAGCCTATGGAGATGACGTTCGGAAGGTTCCACTTTCGCGTCGAGAAGGAGGGAGCGTATCGTCTCGAAATTCCGATCTCGTCGGGATTATCGGCGGTCGATTCCGATTTTTCAAACTCCACATCATCAATCGAGTCAGGCGAAGAGGAGACTTCATTGCCACGCTTCATCAGCACCAGGGCAAGCGAAAAGCTCGCCAAGATCTTCAGCGACATGTCCTTTGAGTCATCTGCGGACTCAGATATAAGTGATGACTCGGATAGCTTCGACAGCTTCAACTTCATCGACGGATCTATTACCATTGGCAAGGTCTTCACCAATCTCTATGATGGTGTCACCAAACCCAACATGGTTCAACATCCAAAATATCATCAGATTTACGCAATCGGAGAACCAAGTCGCCCACAAGAAGAGACGTCAGAGAATTTCGACGAAGCAGGAAATCCGTATGTCGATCCTGCAGATCTCACGAGAGGTCTAGGAACAAAATATATCGGACCAGGAACACGAGAGATGGTGCGATTTCCGCAGGAAGTATGGGATCGAGTCGCAAGAGCTATCAACGGTACAGAGCCAATGACTATAACGGCGACACCTGAGGAGTTACAAGCATATCAATATAGGCTTGCACGTACCAGGCGGGAGCTCGAGAAGCAGAAAATCGCGTTAGACAGAAGGCAGGAAGCAGCCTCTGCATCAAGCAGGCGAAGGGCGGCGTTAAGTCAACATTCAGGAACTTCGGGAGATAGCCACAGAGAAGCTCGGAACAGGGCAAGATCTAGGATGCAAAACATACCTGAAGCTGATAGAGAACACTTGGTGCAAAACCTCGACATGTCCTTTATGTCGATAGACACACGAGGGAACATTATCCCTAAAACACCGGAAGCTGGGTATATGGTGACACAAGCCTTTATCATCGCGTCTAGGCCACATCCTGGAGATCCAAGGGAGGCGTTATACAACATGGCCATGGCAGGTGTTGGGGCCATGGGAACAGCATTTGCATCAACACCTCCTGAAGGATTAGCAAGGCAAAATAGTCCACGACCTGCGGCAGCAGCAACGGTTCCCGAAAGAATAGGTGGAGCAAGAGACACAGCAGTGCAAGCAAGGGTGGACAGAGCACGACAAAATAGAAGGGAACATCGGCACTCCCCAGAGATAGATGACGAAGATATGTGCGGGCTGCCGTGCTTTACAAGGAGGGTCCGAAAAACTCGAGTTCCTGCGGGGTTCAAGCTACCCGATAACTTCAAAAAATTCGACGGCCTGCAAGATCCAGAGGATTGGCTAGTCGATTATCTCGAGACGGTAAAATTAACAGGAGGAACCAGAGCAACAGCCATGCAGAGCATCCAAGTACATCTGAGTGGAGCTGTGCGATCTTGGATAAAGAAGCTTCCTCCAGGTTCTATCGACAGCTGGGATAGTTTCGAGGATGTATTCGTCAAGAATTTCCGGTCTACTTGCAAAAAACCTGCATCACTAGAGGAGTTGAGAGCATGTCGACAAAAACCGGATGAATCAATGAGAAAGTACATCCAAAGGTGGAATATCATCAAAAACCCGGCAGAGAATATATCTGACGAGAGAGCGATAGATGCGTTTGTCGCAGGAATCCGACGAGGAGATTTTGTCGAGGACTTGGGGAGAACCAACCCAAAGACAGTATCTGCATTGATGGAGATAGCAAATAGATGGGCAGATGGAGAGGATGCCGTTCACAATAAACGGCATCGGTCGCCAGAGGAGGACCGTGGTCGAAATTATCAAAATAGACGTCGGTTTTCTCGGCAATACTCAAACTACGATGCACCTGGCCAAATATCGGCTGGATTTCGAGCAAGCACTGGAGGAAACAATAGAGATGATTATCAAAGGAGCAACGAGCAGCGAGGCGACAATAGAGATGACTCCCGGAATAACAGGCCAAATAATGGGCCTAGGTTCCAGAGACCTTTCGTGTCCCCTGAGGAGATGATGAATGGGCCATGCCAGATGCACTTTTATCTCGACAACAATGGAAAGAGACAGTCAGGACACCTGCAGAAGGATTGCCGAAATTTTCAGGCAATGCTAAGGTGGGTAGGGCACGCCAATGCCCAGGCGACAAATAGAAACCCGCAAGGGCCCAGGAGTGAGATTCACTTACCACCTCCTCCCGCAATTACGGATGAAAATCGACATCAGCTCAGAATAGCGGCAGCACCAGCGCCACCCCCTTACGTTGATCCCAACTCTAATGGAGCGGTCTCGATGATTCAGAAAGGCAGGCCATCCAATAGAGCTCAGAAAGTAATCTCGCGACAGGTGTTCATGGCAGAGAAGATGCCTCCACCAACAATTGAGTACCTCAATTGGTCAGGGCAAGACATTGGCTTCACAATAGCGGACCATCCGCAGCAAGTTCCTCGACCAGGGCAGTCAGCACTTATCTTACCAGCAGTAATCGCGGGATTCGACGTATCACGAGTATTCATAGATGGAGGCAGCAGCCTAAACCTTATGTATGCAGATACACTAAGGAAGATGAGCATATCTTTAGCAAATTTGAAGCCAACTGATACGCGTTTCCATGGAATCACGCCGGAGAAGCCAAGTTATCCGTTGGGGAAGATCAATCTCGACGTTCAGTTTGGGACCCGAGAAAACTACTGGATAGAGAGGCTGGAGTTTGAAGTCGTGGATTCCCCATCACAGTACCACACTTTGTTGGGGCGCCCAACGTATGCCAGGTTTATGGCGGTACCACATTACACATACTTGTTGTGGAGGATGCCTGGACCTAAGGGACCAATCACAGTTAAAGGAAGCTTCGCGCTAGCCGATAAATGTGACAAGGATTTTCATCGACTGTCAGAAACCTTCGGGATGCAAGCAGAATACATGGCGTCAAGGCTCACGACTGATTATGATGTGCTACCAGATGTAGGAAGGCCTAACAAAGAATCAATCTTTAATACTGCGAAAAATTCTAAGGAGGTGCAGATTCACCTGACAGACCCCAAGAAGACGACGTCCGTCACGACAGACATGGACCTCGCATAGGAAAGCGCGCTCGTCGAGTTCCTCCGTGAGCACTGGAAAATCTTCGCATGGTGCCCAGCTGACATGCCAGGAGTACCCAGGGAACTTGCCGAGCACCACCTAAACTTGGATCCACTAGCGAGACCAATCAAACAACCTTTGCGGCGCTTTTCGGAGCCAAACCGCAAAGCTATGCTGTCAGAAATTGATCGACTAAGATAAGCTGGTTTCATCAAAGAGCTGCATACATAGGCGACGTGGGTAGCAAACCCAGTGTTGGTACCGAAGAAAAACACTAAAGTCCTTCGCATGTGTGTCGACTTTACGTGTCTCAATAAACATTGTCCAAAGGATCACTTCCCCTCCCGAGGATCGATCAAATTATCGACTCCACGGCAGGATGTGAACGTCTTTCCTTCCTGGATGCTTACTCTGGTTATAACCAGATCAGATTGAAAGAAGAGGACGAGGTCAAAACAGCGTTCATCACACCTTATGGCGTGTTTTGCTATCGAACAATGCATTTTGGTCTGAAAAACGCGGGAGCAACATATCAGAGGATGATGCAGAAGTGCTTAGCAACACAGATTGGAAAAAACGCAAAAGTATACATTGATGATGTTGTAATAACATCAAAAAAGGGAGCAACGCTAATCGAGGACTTGAAGGAAACTTTCGACAACCTCGACAAATTCTGCCTCAAGCTGAATCCGACGAAGTGTTCTTTCGGCGTCCCTGCAGGAGAACTACTCAGGTTCCTAGTCTCAGCAAGAGGGATTGAAGCTAACCCCGAAAAAATCCAAGCTATCGTAACAATGCGGAAGCCAACAAAGTTGAAAGAGATACAACAGCTAACTGGGCGAGTCGCAGCTTTAAGCAGATTCGTCGCCAGGCTGGGAGAAAAGGCGTTGCCGTTCTACACCTTAATCAAGCAAGGGGAAAATTTCCAGTGGAACGAAGAGGCAGATAGAGCCTTCGAGGATCTTAAACGCACAATTTCGACACCACCAATCTTGGTGGCGCCGAAAGAGAAGGAACCCCTCTTGCTATACATTGCAGCCACACCTCAGGTGGTCAGCACGGTGCTAGTTGTCGAAAGAGAAGAAGAAGGAAAACTCCATGGAGTGCAAAGGCCGGTATATTTCATTAGTGAAGTTTTATCGCCTTCAAAACAGCGGTGCACCGCAGCATCGTAAGCTAGCATATGGAGTGTTCACAACCGCAAGGAAATTGCGCCACTATTTTTCGGCACACCCGATAGTAGTGGTCAATGAAGCACCTCTATCAAATATACTGAACAATCCAGAAGCTACAGGTCGTGTCTCCCTTTGGGGAATAGAACTCTCTCCTCGGGACATCACATATGAAAAAAGAAAAGCAATAAAGTCGCAAATTCTGCCAGATTTCATCGCAGAGTGGATGGAGTTGCAAAATACAGGACCCCCAGATTTATCGAGAACTTGGACTATGAACTTCGACGGGTCCAAGAGGGTAGGAGGAGCTGGTGCAGGCGTGATACTTATATCACCTGAAGGCGACAAACTGAAGTATGTCCTACGGATGACGTTTCCAAACGCATCTAACAATGAAGCAGAATATGAAGCTCTTATACACGGGATGAAGATGGCGGAAGCTTGTGGTGCAACCCGATTAAAAATCTTTGGCGACTCACAATTGGTGGCTCAGCAAGTCATGAACCAATGTGATGCAGTCAATGATAGCATGGTGGCATACAAGGAAGTGTACAACGAACTTGAGAAGTTATTTGATGGATGCGAAGTAAATCACATCAGCAGGCTAAGCAATGATGAAGCCGATGTTCTCGCAAACATCGGGTCGCAGTGCCTCGCAATTCCGCCAGGTGTGTTTTGGGAAGAGATAGCCGAAAGATCTACAAAGCCAAAGAAGGCACAGAAGAAGGAGAAGGAGGAGAAAACTTCAGCGCCTCCCAAAGAAGCACTAGAAGAAGAAGAGGACCAGGAGCTGGTAATGATGGTGCAGGTCCCATGGATGCAAGCGTACATATCATATATCTTAAGGAACGAGATACCCGACGACCCAGTTGAAGCAAGGCGAGTTATTCGACGATCCAAAGCCTTTACAGTGGTCAAAGGGGAGTTGTACAAGCGCAGTATTTCGGGCGTGCTGCAAAGGTGTGTTACACCCGAAGAAGGGCGGATAATCTTAAAGGATGTACACGAAGGAATATTTGGTCATCACGCGAGCAGTCGAGCTATCTCGGCAAAGGTTTTTCGAGCCGGATTTTACTTGTTGACAACAATCGAGGACGCAAAGGAGATAGTACGAACTTGTGACGCGTGTCAGAGATTTTCCGCAAAACCGCACTCTCCGGCAGCAGAGCTGATGCCAATACCATTGTCTTGGCCCTTTGCCCAATGGGGTCTCGATATGGTGGGAAAATTACACAAGGCCTTGCCAGGAGGATACGAGTATATGCTTGTTGCTGTCGACAAATTCACCAAGTGGATAGAAGCGAAGCCGATAAATTCACCAGATGCAGCGTCAACAATAAAATTCGTGAAGAGCATTGTTTTTCGATTTGGAGTACCTCATAGCATTGTCACAGACAATGGCAGTAACTTCACGTCCAAGGAATTCAAGGCATACTGCGCAGAAGTAGGCATCAAATTGCACTTCGCGTCAGTTGGGCACCCGCAAACCAATGGTCAAGTCGAGAAAGCCAATGGTATCATCTACAACGGTATTAAGAAGCGCTTGCTAGGACCGCTTGAAAAGGCTCGACATACTTGGCCAGAAGAGTTGCCAAGTGTTTTATGCAGTATTCGAACAACGCCAAATACAGCGACACAGGAAACTCCGTTCTTTCTGGTCCATGGAGCTGAGGCGGTATTACCAATCGAAATAGAGCATGATTCCCCAAGAGTCACAGAGTATGACGAGGAAACTTCCAGAAGAGCATTGGAGGACGATGTAGATGCACTTGATGAAGCTCGAGACGAAGTACTATCACGGGTCACCAAGTATCAGCAAGACCTGAAAAACTACCACAGTCGACGACTAAGGCCGAGGTCTTTTCAGGTCGGAGATTTAGTCCTACGGCTCAATCAACAAAGTACTGAAAAACTCGAGTCGCCATGGCTCGGCCCTTACATCGTCACATAAGTAATCGAAGGAGGAGCATACAGGATCAAGGACAAGAAGACAGGGGTTCCCGAGAAAAACCCCTGGAACGTGGCGCAACTCAGGCGGTTCTACGCTTAGAATCGAAATATAGTCTCCCTTTGTAAAAATACAATGTACTGAAACGCCCGCGAGTTTTCAGACGCACTCTTTTCCTTTTCAGGGCACCGAGTGGGGCTGGAAAGGTTTTTAATGAGGCGGGCTCGCGGTGCTGCAATATAGTAAAAGATATTGGTGACATACATCTTTTTCGTCGACAGGCTCGGGGGCTAATAACCCACGACAGCAAAATATATATATATATATATTCCCGCAAAATAGTAAGTTCATCGAGATGAAAAAATAGTATAAAGCTCCGGCCAAAGGCTCAGGGGCTTCGCAATATAGATTACACTTCACAATATAGACAACTCCATTAACAAAAAGAATTCGACAAACAATATAGACATGATTTTCTCACAATATAGTACAACTCAGTCAATGCCTAATATACTATCTATGGATAGACCTTTGTTATTTGCAGCAGTCGTCGTATGATCAGCATAGCTCCCTTTGACAAAGAATTCAGAGTCCATCCGAAGAAGTTCATCCATCATTTCTTCGGCTACAGGAGTTACAATGTCATTGATTTTGTCGATGTTACTTTTTCGCTTCGACTGCTTGGCCAGGCATTTGGAGACAATCGTCGTCAGGTCTAATTTTCGATGGCAGATCTGTATCATGATCATGGCGAATCTTGCCCCAACAGTTAATTGAGCTCGTACAAAGTTATGAATACGAGGGGCATCCCGAAATTTTTCCATCAAACCAAGAAGAGTGTCGGGCGCCTCGTCCCGAGGAAACATCGTCTTGTAAACAAGGGACAATGTTCTAGTGCAGAAATCAAGAAACTCGCGAACCTGACAGGCGCCGTCTTGAAACCTGACAATCTGTCGGGTCCGCTCTGGAGTGGCCCAGAATAGAGAACCGTGGTCAAGAGAAAGGTTAACGAGAAGATTTGTCCTTGTGTTTACCCTTTCATCTTCAGCAGCAGCGTCAAGAAAGGAACCTATTTGGCGATGACACGGGAAATTCAAAAAAAGGATACAGCGGAAAGATAGAAGAAGTTCTGGGTTGAAAAAGCATACCTGACATATCCACACTGGCTTCATTCATCAGTTCAAGCATAGAATTCTCTCGAGTGGTTGCCTTCTCAGCTTCAGAAACAGCGGCTTCCTTGGCAGCTATGGCTTCTCGAGCTTGTTGAAGTGCAATTTTCTCTTTTTCGGATGCCTTGCGAGATTGCTCCATCATCACAAGTGTTTGCTTCTTCGCATACTGAAGTTGTTGACAAAGTTCTCCCAAGTCTTGCGATAAACTTTTACTCGAGGAATCCTCATCAAGTTCACTATTCACAAGCGCTTTCTTCGAGCGAGAAGAGGTAGGCAAAACATCGGAAGGAGCAGGAGTTGGAGTAGAGTCATCGAACGTTAACTGAAAGAAAAGGCTCGACATCAATCATCAAGCAAGATAGAATTCCATTGATTTGTAGAATATTTACAAGACATTACAATGGAGAAAGCCCTAAACAAACTAGTGTGGTAGGCGTCGCCAAAGCTACTTTGGCGACGGCATCAAAAGAAAAAAGAACAGAAAGAAAGGGTGGTCTACTTGACCTCCGGCTTGGATGCGCTTGGAGCAGGAGTTGGTTTAACACCAAGGTAGGCAAGGATTGGCTTTGAGGAAGGTTTGGTAGCTTCAATTAGAGATTGCCACTTCTTAGTTTCCATCTGCCCTATGTCGCCAACCTTGGTCCAGTCGACGTTTTGCTGGCTATCGGCAATCAGTGCGATGGTGCCCTCCACGCCAACCTTTAGGCCCTCTTGGCGAAGTTTCATCCCAAGATCTTCCGGCATGTTGAAGCTTTTGGCAAGAGCAACAAAAGTGTTGGGATCCTCTTTCTTCGGGAAGAAGTAGGGGAAAAGCTTCGACAGACCTGCCTCAGCATCAGCAAGGCCTTCGCGTGCTTCATCCCCATGGATTTCAAGAAGGGTCAGCGCATCGAGAAGCTCATCACCTTCAGGACCATCCACTTTGTATTCTTGATGAGTTCTCCCTGAAAATAAGCAAAGGGTAGCTCGTAAATAAAGAATGCTCGGAAAATGTGAACTAACCCGAGGAAATGCACAAGGATTCGAATACTTACTAACAAAATGTCGACTCTGTGACTCCAAGAGACCGAGGATCTCTTCCTCTCGAGCAGCTTGTTCAGTTATTTTGTCGCTCAAAGCAGTTTCTGCGTCGTGAAGCCTCTTCCGAAGATCTTCAACACCAGCAGCATTTGCCTTGGCCTTTTCAGCATCTGCCTTGGCCTTTTTAGCGTCTGATTCAGCCTTCTTACGAGCCTTTTCACTTTGCTCCAATTTTTGAGCAAGTGCATCGGCACGCTTGTTGGCTTCCGCAAGTTTTTCTGCCAAAATAGTCAAAACCAGTCAAAATCACGACAAGAAAGGAGTGAGAAGTCATGGGCCAGGAGAAGCTGAAAAATATTACCTTCAGCTTTGCTAGCATATTCACGGTACCCGACGAATTGGGCACCGAAGCGGATGAATTCGTTAATTAAAGGCTGAGAAAGAAAGATAGAGAAAGAAAGCATCAATATAGTCAAAAGCTCGACATCGCAAAGCAAAAAAGAAGCAAACAATGAAAAAAAGTCGATAGCATCGGAAAGTACTTAGGGATTTACATCATCTAACAGAGGAGTCGTGGACCTACCCAATTGTAAGGCAGGCTCCGTGATTGATTCAACCTTTGCCCTTTTTGGCGAAGGGACATGGGGGCTTGCAGGAGGAGTAGGTTGTTCGGTGTTTTGTTGAGGAGGCGAAGATTCTTCTCCTTCAATTTGCACTTCAGAAACAACTAAAGTATGCGACGTACTCGTTCGAGCAGTCGCGTCAATAGCTTGCGCTTCTTCCTCGTCACCACTACAGTAAAACGGCGACAGTATAAGAAGCAAGATAGACACAAAACGTCAAGAGCAAAACAGTATGAAGCAAAGGGTAACTTACGAGCTGACGAGGGCATCAAGGTATGGATCGAAAGCTGCCTTCGTATCTGAAGGACCAGCTTCTTCGGCTTTGGAGGTGCCGGAATCTTCGACTTCGTCCCTTTTCCTCTTGTTCCTTGGAGAAACAGCAGGAGGAAGGGAGTGTGTCGAGGCAGTGGCCTCAGACCCAGCATCTTTTTCAAAAGAAGCCGCGGATTTGTGAGAGCCCGCGACTTCACTTCCAGGGCGCGAGGTTCCTTGGTTGTCATCATCGACAACGGCACAGTCTTCAACTTCTCCACCCTCAGGAAGAGGAGGAAGAGAAGCGAGAACGGGGTGGTTCTGGAAAAAAAAGAGTGTCGATAAAAAAGAAGTTATGCAAAAAACAAAGCTAGCAAGATAGTAGTCGATAAAATAGTAAAACTCGAGGAGACAATATAGCAGCCAAGAGGAAAAATTACCTCGGGGAGGGGGTTGGCGCCACTGTATGGCGTAATGCGGCAAGAGGATGGAATTGGATCCTTCTTGTTGAGCGATGAGATTTTGCGGATAAGCTTTTCAAAATCCTTCAAAGGAAGGTCTTTTGAGAGCCTGTCGACCTCTTCTTCACCAGCATACTTCCAGAGGGGATTTTTGCGAGCCTCGAGAGGCTGCACTCTAATCCTAAGGAAATAGGCAGTAATCTCAATACCCAAAATTTCCTTGCCGCGGGTGTTCTGAAGCTCATGGATGCGAGTCATCAGCGCTTCTGTCGCCAACTTCTCAGCTTCGGTAGCTTCAGCATCCCAGGAACGGCGGCGAAGGATTTTGGCTTCTCCGTCGAAAGGGGCGATGTTGTCCTCCACTGGATTGGAGCTTTCTTCGTGGATATACAACCATTTATTACGCCAACCTTGGACGGAGTCGGGGAATTTGACGTCGAAATATTCAACGTCAGAGCGAACACAGATAACAACGCCGCCAATGTTGTAGGCGACGTTGTGGGAGCCATTACGGCGGAGGCAAAAGATGCGCTTCCACAGAGCCCAATTAGGTTGGACCCCGAGGAAGCACTCACACAATGTGATAAAAATCGACACGTGGAGGATGGAATTAGGCGTCAACTGATGCAGTTGAAGCCCATAGACAAATAAAAGACCTCGAAGAAACTCATGGATTGGGGGAGAAAGACCTCGGATGAGGTGGTCAACGAAACTGACCCAATACTCGATTGGAGGCTTTGGATAGCTCTCCTCCTTGGGGAAGCAGAGTGAGTTCTCCTTCTTGTTGAACCCCATCTTCTTTAGCAGATTGATGTCTTGGGCAGAGATCTTGGATCTCTCCCACTCGGCGCTTCCCAGATCCGCCGTCGCCATCTTCGACTCTGGAGTGTTGTGCCTAGTCAAACGGATGCGATGCGGCATCAATGAGCTTGGCGGCAAAGGGTGTGAGTGTGGTTGAGCGCTTGAAGCAATGGGAGCAATGGAGGATTTTGCAGAGGAGAAGCAGGGGTGCGGTGCGAGCGAAAGGACTAGAGGAAGAAGACGTTGCCTTTATATAGAGGTGCGGTGAATCGACGCGCCGTTGGATTGAGAGATTGCGGGATAGATGGTGTACACGTGGACAAGGGGTAAAAAGTAATTTCATACAGGCGCGAAAGCACAGGAGCTACAGTACGTGCGCCGGGAAAAGCGGAGGACGTGTGTCCCCCACTTGCACGACGTGTCAATACGATGCGTAATTTGGGCCCACAGGGCAGCGGGAGAGAACTTCTCGCATTTTCCAGGAACAGTGGTCGTGGCTATCGTCAGCAGTGATGTCACCTTAGCAAGAGAAAATTTCGACTAAATAGCTTCATAAAAAAGGCGACAACAGAAGATTATGGATCATTTTGAGAGCTTTTGATCAAATACAAGTTTTTGATCAAATGCTCGGGGGCTACTTTGGAAAAATGAAAAATTCGAGAAAGACAAAATAGAAATGGCAAGAGCCTATGATCAAATACAAGTATTTGCTCATAGCCTCGGGGGCTACTCCCATCGGGAGCGCTGTTCGCGCACCCGAGAGATTTGAGAAATTATGCGACAGGTAAAAAATATAGCGACATAAGGCGTGGAGCCTACACCCAAGCACAAGTCCTTGGCTGTAGCCTCGGGGGCTACTCCCATCGGGAACGCTGTTCGCGTGCCCGATGAAATTATAAAAAAGAGAGAGAGAAAAAGAAGAAGAAAAAGTGAGCATATTTTGAGTTATATAAATAACTCTACATATACTCCCATCGGGAGAGCAATATAAGTCATCCGTTGACTCAATAAAATGTGCTATTCCAACAGCCGAAAAAGCACTCGACAATATATTCTCAGAATGCCAAAGTTGCGAACAATTTCTGAATGCCGCAAAACTTTGCGAAGGTAAGACCCCGGATCCGTTCTGTGTGGCGTGGCGCCGTCTCTGACGTCGGTTTGCTACTTTTTTTCCGTATCAACAGATACGAAGAAAAATCCTAACGGACGCGTTAGGTACCCGATAAATATGACTGGGAGTCGACAGAATGGTAAGACCTTAAGTGGCACCTGTCGAAGTTTACACCAGTATCCCGAGATCATGTCCAGTGATGTGATCTTGAAGTAGGTTTTTGCGGATTGCCACTAGAGCAGTTAACTAGTACCTGATCCGTCAGATGAACTAGCCCCAACTACCATTATCCCTGTACAATATAGAAATTTGTATGCAAAGATATGTGGTAAAGTTCAGAGTTATCGAATAAATATAAAGGTGGAGATTTTCCTTGATTCTACGATTCAAGCAAAATCTCGGGGGCTACTGACATAGGCATCCCCAATGGGCCTGCCGAAGATGGTACCCGGGGTTTATTGAAGGCCCACGACCCGAAGGATAAGGAGAATTCGGAAGCCCGACTTGCTAGTTAAGGAAAGCTAGAGTTGTATTAGGAGAGGATACTTGTGATATTACGGGAGGAGTTGGAAACCCTCCCGGACTCTGTAACTTGTACATCACGAATCCCTCGGCTCCACCTCCTATATAAGGGGGAGTCGAGGGACAAAGAAAGCATCGATTCATTGTCTCACAAACCCTAGTTTTCATATCATCGAGTACTTTTCGACTGAAACCTTCGAGATCTACTTGCCCTCTACTTCTAACTAAACCCTAGTCTACAACCCGTAGGCATTGACAAGTTAATCCCTTATCAACGGGAGCGTCGCCTCGTACTGAATGAATATCCCGCTTACACTACGGGAAAAATAGGCATCGCCTCTTTGCTGTGTGTCCCCGCACGACAAAGATTTCTTTGCCGTGCGCATAGATAAAAACGCACGGCAAAGACCTTGGCGACGGGAAAGATAGACACAAGCGCACGACAAAGATACGATTCACGGTAACGATGGAAGAGGCCGCACGACAAAGAAAGGTGCACGGCAATGACCCAACACACCGCACGGCAAAGACTTGGTGCACGGCAAAGGCGTTGGGCATTGCCGTGCCTCATCCTTTGCCGTGCGTGCAGCTGTGTTGCACGGCAAAGCAGCCTTTGCCTAGTGTTTTTGAAAAACGCACGGCAAAGAAGCCTTTGCCTAGTGTAAGCACACGGCAAAGATGTAAAACATGGATTTTTTCTCATCTCCAAAGGCGTGGCGTGGTATAGTTATCAACAAACGAACACTTAGCTCAGTGGCAAGGTTGCACGCTTTCCCTACTCTGTGTCGTATGTTCGATTCCCAGACCAGCCAGTTTGGGGCCTTTATTTAGATAAAACATGTTAGGCACACGGCAAGGAAGCGACCTTTGCCGTGCGGTGTCACACGGCAAAGCCTTTGCCGTGCAACATTGGCGAGTCGCACGGCAAAGAAGCCTTTGCCGTCAATAGCATTGCCGTGCGACCTTTGCCGTGCGGGCTCGCACGACAAAGCCTTTGTCGTGCAAATAGGGCTCTTTGCCGTGCAAATAGTTGCTCGGCAAAGCCTGTTTTTCCCGTAGTGTTATGAGACACATAGATGTCAAACCTGGGGTTTGAACTCTGGTGGGCTGGGGGTACAACCACCCTCCTAACTACCTAAATTCAGGTTGGTTCTCAAATATTAACATTGTTTAAGTTCCATGCTTTTGCAATATTGATATTCTGGTGCTTGGCAAATGAGAATAGATGAGGATATATGTCCTCCCTGACTTCATCATCCCATATATCTTTCCAAAGAAGAACAGATTTGCGATTATATATGAACATAAACATTTGTTAAGCCTCTATGGAGATCAACAAGAGTAAGGCAATCCTTAAACCAGAATGAGCCTTTGGGGCCACTATTAGCAAAAATCCTACCGTCGGCGCACCAATACCTAATTTCCAACGGTGACACACTGGTGGTAGCGGATTATCACTAGCGCACCAGCCCGGTGCTCCAGCGGTTATTGCCGGCGCACCAGACCTAGTGCCCTGACATCATTTTTTTTCCAGAATTAGAAAAAACCCGACCTAGATCTATATCTCGATCTAGGTCATGGCCATGGGAGATGTATCTCCATCGACGTGTTCATCACTGTGGTCGTGGTTGTCATCGTGGGCATCGCACATGAAGGAGGGAGAGGAGGTGGCCGCGGAGTAGCTCGCTGGTGGGAGGTTGGTCGGAGGATCCATCGTAGGAGGGAGGTCAAGGAGGTGGTCGCCGGTGAGTAGCTTGAGGAGGTTCTCACTGGAGGGAGGGAGATGAAGGAGGAGGGGTAATGTGGTGACCCTGCATACCACTGCATGTTGTAGTATGCCAGTCGTTGATATAACATTCATGAAGTACTAATCCGCAAATATTACATCCCTCGGAGTAGTACAACAGAACATAGCAGGTCCATAACTCATTCATTTATTATTACAAGCCATATATACATGTCATCTCGGAGTTCCTCTTGGGTCCTAAGAGGAATACTCCTGGGTTCGAGGTGAACCCGACTCATCTTACAATACAGAAGTCTTAACAAGTTATACGTTTATTCTCCTCGAGCAGTTAAGTACTAAGTGTTCATACTGCTCGGATACTACTACTATCAGATAGGTCTACGCTTGTTCTCCTCCGGAACCCTCCCCGGTTCCGTAGACGATGAGGTAGTCAACTACTTCTATACCTCCGGAGAGGTCTGGTTCTTCATAGCAGATGTCTGTTGCTCCTTCGGGGTTTTCGTTGTCCTCCTCAAGTCGATTCAGACAATCTAAGCAGGGGATTTAAGATTGGTATGAGTACGAGCGTACTCAACAAGTTCATTATAGAAAAGAGGTGTTTAATGCACTAGCTACGATATCAGACCAGAAAGTCTAATACCAATGCAGGTTTTGATAATCATTTCTTCAAGAGGTTGCTTTTATTCAGAAGAACTATGTCCGTCAGCCTTCACCGGTTTACTAGAACTTCATGGAGTTCCTTTCCGGCAGCGTTCACAGTTCCAAATCCCGGAACAGGGAGTGACAGGTCACGGTTCATTACACTCTGCAGAGGTGTGTTGCTTTACCCATAAGAGATCTTATTCTTGGTTCCAACCGGGCATCTTTCCCGTCCACACTTCCTTTGGTGTGAGGCCCGGTATAAGGTCTAGCCAATCATGTTCCTCCGCTACCTCGAACACCCACCCTTTGTTGCAATTCCGACCTTGGGTCCTCGCCGGCCAGCGTATCCAAAGGATACCATCCGACCACGACTAATATCAGGCATCACGGTCTGATACCTTCGTCGGTCGTTGCAACCCATCATAGACCGCATTACCGCGGGGACTTTAACGGGTTCCCCACCCTACCGCTCGTCCCTCAGGATTCAAGTGTCTACGGTAAGCGCATCCATTGATGAACGAGAGGTGGAAACACTTTTGACTACTCTGTCCCACTCCAGATCTTATGGTTAACACGGGTATTACGGCACAAGAATCACTGGACGACATTTGTTGTTTAATCCTAGCTGGATATAAACCCATTGCAATGGAACCTCCACCATTTCAACACAATCCATGCTTCCATTGCCAACCACATAGTCATATTCATAGTTATGAAAATAGTGGTTTTGCTTTTTTATGCACAAGTGATAAACATAGTACTTTGCAAGTAATTTGATAAAAATACTCAAATGACATGAGCAAGCGATGAACTTGCCTGAAGACTGCAAAGTGTTGCAGTTCGAAGGTGTGGACTGACCCTTGTCCTCTGTTGCTGAAAAATAGCATCATTGTCCGATAAGGGCAATGGTTAAAGAAGCAATTATGCATGATTCAGCTTTTAGGGTTTGTTCCCCCTTCCGGTGTCTTATCATTTCATGTGAGAGGTAATTACTAAGAATAATTTGGAGATACTCTATTTAGGGTAAAGTACTACCTTGAAATATTGTCAAGGTGTTTTTAAAGTCCAAAAGGATTTATGGACTTATTTTATCATTTAAAATAGAGTGGGTTATTTTTAATGAATTAAATATTCATCAAATTATGACTTATTCTTATTTGTCTCCAAAAATTGATTTTTTATATTTTATTCTGATAGAGAATTTTATGCTGAGTGGTTTTCATATTTTTAATTATTTTTTTAGAGTTCTTAATCATTTTCTATTCAATTTCAAAATTTCTAGTTTATTTGAAATTGTGAAATGACCAAATTGCCCCTTGGGCCCACTTGACAGTGGAGCCTAGCGGGTTGGGTCTAACCGAGCCGCACAGTCTGGCTCGGGCGGACTCATTCGCCCCCTTCCTCTCTTTCTCTCGCGAAACCCTAATCCCTTGCTCTCCCGCGACGCCCGCGTCGCCTGCTCCGTCGCTGATTTGTTTCGACCACCTCCGGCCATCAGCGGCGATGAGATGGTTGCTAGTCGATCTGCCGTTTGACGGCGCACCGTCTGGTCTGCGTCGATCTGACTTTCGCCTCCGTTCCTACTCATCCCCAACCTCGTTGTGCCTCGGTCGCACGAATCCGTGAAGATCCACCGCCCACCAGTGTTCCTGGTCCCGTGGCGCCGCCGTGGTGATACTGGCGTTGTGGCGAGGTGGTGGCCTAGCTCGGCTTGGCCTGGCGCCGCTGTTCGCCCGGCGTGTGCCGTCGTGCCGCCATGGCTGTGCTTCTCTCCGCTACGCCTGTAAGTGCTCCCCTCCTTCTTCTTTCTCTACTCCTCCTCCTAGCTGAGCTACGGTTGTCTCTCTTCATGGAGATGCCATGGGGTGCCGTGCTGATGTGGCTACGTGATGCATCCTAGTTACTGCGCCTGTCCTTGGGTGTGCTACTGCTGCGCTCTGCTTGCCATGGCCTCGCTCTAGTGTTGTGCTTGTACTGGTGCTCTCCTCTCTCTAGCTTGCCCCTGGCTTGATTACTGTGAGTAGTCCTTGCTTTTAGCAAGAGCCAGTGTTGTTTGTGTGATGATTATTGGGTTCTGGCTCATGGTAGGCTCTGCTTGGTTTAACTGTTGTATATATGCATCAATTCCTTGATGATGTGCTTCTGGATACAATCATAAAATTGTTTGTATGATTATCTGTGATACAATTGTTGCTTAACTGTGGCTATTTCATTTGTATGATCCATGGATTGGTGCTAGGCTTGGTTCTAGCATGTACTGGCATGCTCTAGCAAGCTCTGATGATCATATGATCATCAGTAGTTGGTGGTTGACTGCTGACCTATGGTTTGGTGCTTTATTAGTGCTTCTCCTGGTGTCTGTGTGGCACCAAAGCTTATGCTTATGCATGCTCATGCTTGTTTCAGCACCTGCTGATGCTTGCAGTGATCCATTGGATCATATGCAAGTTCCTGATGCATGCTTTAATTTTCTGTCTCATTTATTTGTATAGTCCTGGTTTATTAAATGGATAAATGAGGTGAACTGCTTGGCAGTGGTAATCCTATTAACTGAATGATTGTAGCTAGATGGATGCCAACCACTGGTTGGGAACCCTAGCTCACTTCTGAACCCTATTGGGTGATAGTGGCTTTGCTAGATGGTTTTGGTGTTTTGAGTGGCCCTGACAACATCCTGATGCTATCCAAGGGTAGCTCCCCCTCTCTGTGGCTTGCTGTGGTTGGGTGAATGCTTGCTGGTGATTCCATTGGATTACCAGAAGCTTTTGGTGTTGAAAATACTTGCAGAAAACATTCATCTCTGCATATCTGATGGTTTTCAAGGGCTAGAGTAGTCTGTGTGTATCTAGGTACAAGTCTGGGATAGTTTGGAAATATGCTACCACTTGTCTGGTTGGCATAACCATGGTCATAGGCTTTGATTGATCCCTGATTTTTTCCATTTATATCAGGTTACTCTTGGTCTATGACCAAGTGATGATCAATACTGGTGATTCCACCCTTTTGTGTATCTGTGCATACATGGTTGTGCATATGCTGAACAAAACCATCTGGTTTGTTCATGATTATGGTATACCTCACTCCAGCTCCTAGAAAGGTTGTTGGTGTAGAGGATTTTCTTCAGGATGGTTAGTTTGCTTGCCCTGCTCCTCCTGGCTAGCTTGTGATGCTTGGTTTGATTCTGGTGATTTCTGGAAGAGGTTGAACAGCTGTGGTTGTTCTTCCTGTTCTTGTGGTTCTTGCTGTTCTTACCCTTTGGAACCTGTCGATGGAATGGCAAGGGTTTGCTGGTGAAAAGCTTTTATACTGGCCCTCCTTGTGCTCCTTTGGTCAACAGCAGTGCATGTCCTGGGGTTCTTCTCCCCTGGCTGTGTGTGTGTGGAGGGCATGCAGCTCTCCTTGTGTGCTGCCTGTGTGTTTCACAGGTTGGGACTTGGTCCCTGGCTTGTCTCTCCGGCAGTGTTGAGATTATCATCTCAATTTTCACTTGTTTTGCTAACCTGCCAAGTGGCTTTGCCACTTGGCCTAACCTTTATTTCTCTTTGTTGTCTTTGATTGCAGGGGTCAAAGAAGATGATGAAGATGATCAGGAATTCATGAAGAAAACTAGTTCATAGTTTAGCCATGTGATCATCTTTGTAATTTTTCATTTTCTTTTTCATTTCTTTTTAATTTCTGTAAAGTGTTGTAATATTTATAATTCCATTTTTGGGATATTGTAATTTGACATTGTATCTTGTGTGATTATCAATAAAGCTCAAATTTCTCTAATGAGCTTTAATTATATGAGATATTCCTTTATATGTTTGCTTTTCTATTTAT
Organism: Lolium perenne; assembly: GCF_019359855.2. Lineage (NCBI taxonomy): Eukaryota > Viridiplantae > Streptophyta > Magnoliopsida > Poales > Poaceae > Lolium > Lolium perenne. The sequence goes on from NC_067245.2 coordinate 272,366,789, forward strand.
GTTAATGAATTTGAATTATTCTATAATCATTTAATGTTTGAATTTTGAAGTTCAAACATATCTTATTTGAATTCAATCATGCAACTTAAATTGAGACGCAAATTTCCCCTCTCTTCTCGAAAACCCTACTTTAGGTCATTTAGGTCCAAGTCTATCGCACTCTCAAAACCCTAACCCGGTAAGGTGTCGAGAGAGAAACTTGTCCCTCTTCGATGTAGTTTTCTTTTTTAAAAGCGCAAAATTTCCCCAGATTTTACGATGCAATGCACATCCCTTTCTAAAATCTACCCCTCGATCGTCGCTAAACCTAGGACATTACAGGTAAGAAGGTGGAGGAAGAAGGGAAGAAGAGGAGAAGAGAAGGTGGTCGTAAGGGAGAAGAAAGAGGAGGAGGAGAAGTGAAAGAGGAGAGAAGAGAGAAGGTGAGGCGGGAGAGGAAGAAGCAGCCAGGTGTTGTCAATATATATGCTATCTTATGAATGGCACTATTTCTTTTTTGATTTTGAGAAATCTAATAAAATCGGCAAATGGCCGTAGGCGGTTGAAATCGGATGTAAAATTTTCCATAGATACATTTTCATATATAATTTTTTTTCATCCGATGTCGTATGCAACCAGAAAAACCGTTGTACCGAAACGTGGCGACATTTTGCATAATGTATCAAAATTCATGTTCGTTAATTTTCCTAACAACTGAAGACTAGACACATGGTCATCTCGAAAGATTTTATTTTCTGAAATTTCTATCATTTTTTAATGCTGAAAGGTGGCGGGCTTGATTAACATGCATATGTCATTTGCATACTGAATAATTAGGTATCTCTATCATAATCTTATCAATATGTAGCTGAAGAATTCCTCTCTGGCATACATCATTTATCAAAAATTGAAGGAGGCCTGCAGTGTTGACGACTAGTAAAGCTGCCAACGGATCTACTTGCCTAAGGGCATCTCCAGCGGCGCGACGCATTTCGGACGTCCACGTCGGCCTAAATGGTCGAAATCGTCCGGGCATCCGTTTGTGTCGGGGGTGGCTCCAGCGGCACGATACATAATTTTTTTCCATTCATGAAGCCATAATTTACATTAATAAAAACATAAAAAAGCCCTTAAGGCGTGGTAAAAGTAGGTGCTGCTTACTGCTCGTCGTCGCTGACGAGGTCAATGAACTCCGGCGTCGGCCATGGAAGCTCGTACGCCGGCGGTGGAGGAGGTACCGCCGCATGCGCAGGAGGCTGTGGCCAGGGATCCCACGCCAGAGCAGCAGGCGGAGCGCGGTCTTTGGAACGCGTCGGCGTGGCCGGAGGAGTCGCCGGCCTCCCCTGCGCGAGCGTGGACTCGCGGAGCTGGATTGCGAGCCCATCCCACAAAGCGAGATCGTTGAGGTCGTCCTGCTCGCTGTTGGCCAGTGCCATGGCAATGGCCTCCTCCTCAAAAATCTCCGGCGGCTGGGTCTCCGGATCCCACGTCGGCCCGCCGTTGTCGTGGTCGTAGTCTGCCATGTCCACGTCCTCATCCGCGTCCTCGTCCTCGTCCTCGGCCGCGTCCTCCTGGTCGTTCTCTTCTTCTTCTGCGGCGATCTCGCGGTCGAAGTAGTCCACGTCGCCGAGGTAGCCAGCGTGGCGGCACGCGTCGAACTCCCATGTCCCGAATGAAATCCAGTTGTAGGAGTTCAGCGCGTACGCCTGATCATCCCGCAGATCCGGCGGCAAGATCGCTCAGCGGCGGCGCACCTCGTCCCGCCGCTCTCGACCCTCGCGCGGCACGGGGGGACCGGCACGCGCCTCGAGGTTAGGTACCAGCCCCCTCCCGGCAAGTTCGCGTCCGGCCATGGTACCCGCCGGTTTTCCTCCGATAGCTGCCGCGCGAGGTCAACGCGGACGTACCGACCGACCCGTGCCTTCTTGCCGGACCGCGAGCCGCTAGCCTCGTGGTCGTTCTTGGTCTTGCGGAACGGCCATCATTTCTTCCCCATGGCGTCGGTGGGGTGGATAGTGTGGGATCTGGCAATGGTTTGGTCGGGGAAATGGGCGCCGACAACGTCCCTTTAAGAGGCTCGGACGCCATCTCGCCTTCAATGGCCTGCCACTGCAACGCCGCCTAGCTGCGCACGCTCGCGAAAGCCGATGCGCGCCATTAACGCGGCCCTGCAAAGGCTGCAGTGCGCCGCCCGCAAGTAATGCCGCGGAAGACGAAGCAGTTGTGCCCCTGCCAGGCGGGCCCGTGCGAGGACCGAGTGGACACTTTGCGCGTCCGCGCAGCGTCCGCAGAGACGCAAACCTGGCGCATATTTGGGCCTGGTTTGCGTCTCCGCGGACGGCCCGGTCACTTTTTCATCGCGCCGCTTGAGGTGGTGACAGAAGAATTTTCGGTCACGGCGGACACAAATGGTCGCTTAGCGTCCGTTTGGGTCGCGCCCGCGGACGCGATGTAGCCCAGGGCGACCGTTTGCGTCTTGGGTACCTCCAGCGGTGCCGACGCATTTTTTTACCGGGGACAGCGTCAAGCTCGCTAATGGCGTTTTATGTCCTGTCGAGGACTGCCGCCGGCGATTAACTGTTCCCGCGCGACGACGATCGTTCCCGCGCTTGCCCAATACATTGGCAAGTTTCGCCGGTGTTTCACGCGCGCGGAAAACGCCCTACGCGCCAACGCCGTTTCCCGCCCCGCCGTGGCTATATATGGTAGACACCGGCGGGGGCGACGTGCACACCTCAAGCTACCATCCATCCATGGCCGACCACATGAATTGGGAGCACGTTGTTCACATGTGCCGCCAGCTCCACCCGGAGGAGGATGAGGAGAAGGTAGCCGCCGCTGGCGTTGAGGCCCAGCAGCTGGACCTGGAGGTGGCGGCGGCGGAGGCGGAGGTCGCGGAGGCGGAGGCGGCAGAGCGCGCGGAAGGGCGCCTCGCGGCGACCAGTGCGGAGATCGCCAACGCCATGGCCGAGCTCGCAGACGCCAGGGCCGAGCTCGCGGAGGCGCGGGTGGCCATCGCGGCCCCTCCGGCCGACGCCGTCATCCACGACATCGCGGACGATGACGTCCCCGTGCCAATGCGCTTCGAGTGCGCCGGCGACCAGCGGATTCTGCTCGCGTCCTTCGAGTCCCTGGCTGGGTATGCCCTGCGCCGCCAGGCTTGGGTGGTGGAGGAGGAAGCCCACAGCTATGCGATGGCCATGGCTCGGGGGTTAATGTGCTCCGACCTGGACTCGCTCCAGCGTAGGGGCCCTTCTCCCGCGCGAGTCGAGCAGGAGAACCGCGAGCTGGAGGCCGCCTTCGCCGCCAGGGACGAAGCGGTGGCTGCGGCGGCTAGGGACAGGGCCCGCTTCGTCACCGACATGGCGGCGATCCAGGCGGCTGTCCAGGCGAACGAGGACGCGGCGGCGGTCCAGGCGGCGGCGGAGGAGGAGGAGGCCCGGGCGGCGGCGGTTCAGGCGGCGGCGGAGGAGGAGGAGGCCCAGGCGACGGCGTTGGCGGAGGCTACCAAGGTGGCGTTCGCCCAGGCGGAGGCCCTGTGGGACAGCTCCCTGGCCGAGGCCCTCGAACGCCGTAGGCGGCAGGACGAGATGTCCAGTCGCCGGCGTGCGCGGCGCGCGGAGTGCGCGAAGCGCTCCCGCTTCGACGACGCCGCCAGCCCTTCCGGCGGCCAGTAGTAGGGCGCACGACTGCGAGTAACCGAGGCCGGTGTAGGCCGCGCGACGGCGAGTAGGTACGACCGTTGTAGTTTTAGGTTAACTCGACTAACCATCTCTGTAAAGATGCTCTTTTTGGCCAATCAATACTAATGAAAAAATCTTTTGCTTACCTAGTCACTGCGGACCGGGCCCGGATGTACCCAACGCAGACAGATTCCGCGACCGCCGAGCGTCCGCGGAGACCCAATCCTGGCGCATATTTGGGCCAGATTTGCGTCTCCACGGACGGCCCGGTCACTTTGCGTCGCCCCGCTGGAGCAGGCCCCAGACGCATTTCCGGTCACGGCGGACGAAAACGGTCGCGGTCGCTGAGTGTCCGGCTTACGTCGCGCCGCTGGAGATGCCCTAACTCCTGGTTTGCAAATGATCTTCTTGCGAGGAACACCGCTAGGTAGGACAAATGTAGAAGCCGATTTTTAAATGCTCCATTTAGATCCAAAACCCTTTTGTGGGAGTCAATGTTTAGGATGATAATAGGCTTCTTGGAGTACTTACAGTACCTTAATGGCGCTGCTCACGGAGCATTGAGCTGTAAAACCTGTACATCCATCTACATCAACCCGTTGCATCGGGTCGTCTACGTACAGGCCTAGCAGCTACCAGCTAGGGCGTGCGTGCGTGGCCAAACAAGGGAAGAAAAGGCGAGGCGGGGGCGAGTAAATCGGAGCAAGAACCAAGAACCAAGAAGGAGCGACGCGTGACATGATTTGGCAACAGAATCCTGCGCTCAGAGATACGACTACGGCGCAGCAGCAGGTATACATACGCTGGCACTGTCGCCTCTCGGGTCTCTCTCCCTGGACAGCCCAAGACGTCGATCGCTGTCTCCGGCGCCGGAGTCAAAAGGCTTTGGCCGGGCGTGCCATTATGGCCTGGAACGTACAGGGCGCGACCTGCTTTCTCTTGGGTTCAGGTGGTGATAAGCGAAGCGAAGCGAGGTATGGGGCTGGGATCTGAGCTGAGCTGAGCGACCAGTGCCTCCGGTTTGTCCCCTTCCATTTCGTGTTCGCAAGCATGGAGTGCACACTTGCAACAGCAGAGCCACTTCAGTGTAACTATTGTTGTTCCTTTGAACTGTTCTGCTTGCTGTTTGTGTGTAATTAATTGTGCATGAGAAAAGTTTACGCAGGAGGGATTGCTGGACATGCTGTAATAAAGTAATACCACGTCTGGCTTAAGAGCATCTCCAACGTCATTTTTTCCATTCGGACGGCGAAATTCGGCCCAGTCGCGCCTCCGGTTCCTCGATTTCGTCCTGATTTGGGCCTAAATTCATCCGGCGATCCCACGCCATCCCCGCCCCCCGGGGAGCGCTCGGGGACTCCGGACGAAACGAAAACGCGGGAAACGGCGAGGAAACTTCCCGCGCGTCTGGTGGCCCCAACTTGTCGGCGAGAGACACCGATCGTCGTCCTCATCGCATCGTCTTCCGCGCGCTGTAAAAGCCTGCCGCCGTTCAGCATTCGCCGGCCGCGTAGCTTCCACGCGCGAGTTAATGTCGTCGCATCGTCTTCCGCGCACGCATCGTCTTCCACGCGGCATTAATCGTCGGCGCCCGCCGCGCCTATATAAGCCGCTCCGCTCGCCGCGACGCCCCTGCTCCACTCTTCCTCCATTCTCCCTCCACTCACCCTCCACCTCCACCTCCAACGATGGCGTTCTACGACGATGGCGCATCCAACAACGGGTTCCCCCGCCGATCTCTCCACACGTGGGAGGGGCACCTCCTCCACCAGGCGGGGTACCCCTGCCCGCCGGACACGAGGCCCCCCGGCGACGGGTGGCGGCTAAGCGCTGGTGGCGTGTCAATCCCGCCGCCGCCCCAGGGCCACGCCCTCGACGTCGCCATCGAGGAGGCGCGGATGGCGATGACGGAGGAAGAACGCGGCGACCCGCGCCACCACCCCGAGAACTACACTCGGTGGAATTCGTTCTTCCTCCGGCGGTGGGAGCGCGAACTGGCGTCCTACGACGGCCCGCCACCTCCGCCTCCGCGCAACAACGCCGCGGGTCGCCGGCGTTGGTGGAGCGCGCTGGATAGGACGCTCCACAACGTCCTCGAGCACATCGAGGGCGGCAACTTGCCGAGGCTCACGATGCCCCCTCCATCGAGGGCATCGACCAGCCGCTAACAGGGAAACAGCTGGCAGCCACGGCGTATGGCTGCCAGTTCCTCGTCGTCCGGTTCGGCGGCGAGGTCGATCTCCAGGTCGGCGCCATCCTTGGCGCCGGTGAAAAAGGAGCCGGATTCCCCGCCGAGTCACCGCACGCGCGACGGCGGCATCGTCATCCGCGAGCCATCGACGGCACAAGGACGGCGCCGCCCCAACCGCGACCACGACACCTCCGGCGAGCGGAAGCGCAAACCGGCCAAGGTGAAGGTGGAGGAGGCCAACACCGCCAAGGACGCCGCCATCCTCGAAGCCGTCATCGCGAGGTCCCTCCAGGACCTCGTGCCCGCCGAGAACGCCATGCCGCTCGACCAGGCCTGCGCCTGGTCGAGGGAGCAGTGGGAGAAGGAGGAAGCGGAGCGGCAGGCGAGGCTCCTCCAGGACGCCGCTCGCTTCCGGCGGCCTGCGACTCCTCCATCCGGCGCCGTCGTCCCCGTCGTCGACCTCGAAGCCTCCGACGACGAGCTGTACAAGCCATCGCCGTCCCCGCCTCGCACCAGCGGCCGGTGGGGAGACGCCGGCCAAGGCATCAGCCAGGCGGCTTCGGCGCCGCCACAGTTCGACGACGACAGCTCCGACGACGATGGCGGTGACTACACGGTGTTCTACCGCCATTTCAGCATGTAGAGCGCCGTGTTTTTATATTTACAGTTGTATTCCCCTAGCCGAATTCGAAATATAGTCGAATTCGGTCTCTATGTACGAACTTCGCCCTCTATATAGTAAATATCATTAAATTTAGTCTAAATTCGACCGTTTTATGCCGTAGTTTGTCAAGTTTCCGTTTTTCAAATTTAGATCGCCGTCTTCGCCTGAGATCGCGGCTGGGAAACTACTCCTCCCCACGCCAAATTTACGTCCAATCCGGACGTAAATTTCCCCGGATTTCGGCGTGGGGAGGGCAAACGAGTGGAGATGCTCTAAGGACTTCATGTTAGAATTTTTTTCTCTCTCAAATCCATATTACTTGTCGCTGAAACGAGTGAATATACGCTAAAATATATGTAGATGCATGTAAATCAACGATAAGTAATATGGATCGGAGAAAACAATAATGCTAGACGTACGGGATTTTTGTTACGGGCAAATGTTACGGGATTAGGTGGAACGACCTGGTTGGTTTCCAATATCAACATGCCGTGATTTCAGGGCCATGACCCCCATGTCTTTCTTCCACGTAACCCCGTAAGCATGATTCCGTAGATGAAATCCCGTAGATGTAGCATTGTTGCGGAGAAAATCAGAAGGCGCCAATGGATAAGGTACGGTACCCTCCCGTGCAATTGTGTGCAGCCACACTTTTTGAAGAGGGACGGTTGTACATGCGGGTCTGGATTATTAAAGAATCCGTCTTGGAAAAATATTTTTTATCCGATTCAAATTAATCAATGCAGCCTACGAGTATACTTGTACTGGACATAATTTGAGCCTGAGGGTGTAGTATAGTTCTAGGCACTCGGAAGATAGATACAAAGATAGATATATGTTTTTTTGGGGGAAAACTCTTATTGCCAACAGGCTCATGCATCAGCCGGTTTGTCCGTCAACACGGGCGACGCGCCCAGACGCCGCGCATTGTTGTGGGAGCCCCCCCCCCCCCGCCTACGTGTCCCTTCCGGCCCACTAGTTCACGTCGCCACCATGCTCCCCCGCCTCCGCACTCCCACTATGAGCTCGCACCCACGCCACCACATCCCCACCGCGAGCTCCCGCCCTGGCTGCGACGAGCGGTCCGCTGCATGCACCAGCGGGCGTGACCGGCCGCCACTGCACGTCATGGGACAGAGCACCGGCATCCTCACCGCAAGCTTCTCCACTGCCGGTGGATTCATTGCCGGCGACTTCAAATCGGGCAAGGTGGTGTCTCCATGGATATTGCTACCGAGAGATTTGCACCAATGATATATATCTTATCATGTAATATTGGATACATTTGAACAAAATATTGGATGCATTGCAGAGGAATGTTGTATAACAATATCCCATTTATGAAAATGTTACATACACACAGGAAAATGTTAATATTTTTTGTGTGTCATTGGCAAAACAAATTGTACCATTATTTTGGAACTAAATGGAAAATGCTGGAGACTGATGTTACATACTATGAAGAAGATTATTATATGTGAACCATTTTTTTACCACGATCGAACCCGCGAAATTCGGTTACATAAGTCGATCCGATGACCTTTTTACCCGCTTGATTCCTAGCTCTGGCCATGTTTTTTTTTAATAAAAACTGAAGGATAGTATGTTGACCTGACGGATATAGTAGTGGATCCACATTGGGCTTGGATGTATAGATCGACCCGTAGTCTTTTATACCTTCCTAAAGAACTTTACATCCCAAAGCATGGCATGGTTATAGATCTCTCACTCTCTGCCTCTCTCTCTGTTTCTCTGGAGTAGTACTCTGAATTCATTTATTCCTGCTAATGATAGCTACGACCATTGCTCAGCTAATCCTAGACAGACGCAACAATAATTATCACGCAGCCCCCTGCCCCTGTAGTATCACACAGGCCATCTATCCAGAGAGCACAAGGCAACCGAGAAGCCAAGAGCTAGTAGAGCCGCGCCAAAGACCAAACAAGTCACTAGCGGTATAAAAACCCACGGCCTCTTGTCCTTCTCCTCCCGAAGATAGATAGAAGAACGAGGGCAGCTCTTCGCAACAAGTATTGCATCTTCAGTGACAGTGAGAGACAAGTCCACTCCAAGGAAGAGGGCAAGAAGGAGAAAGGAAGCACTGCGTGTGTTCAGTGCTCCGGCGATGGGCGGCGGCGGCGGCGAGAAGGGAGTCGTGAGGCGGTACGTCAGATCCAGGACTCCTAGGATGCATTGGACGGCCGAGCTCCACAGCAGCTTCCTGCAGGCCATTCGCTGCCTCGGTGGTGAACGCCGTGAGTTCTTCTCCTTCTTCCTCCTGAACCTGAAAGTAGTATTCTCTTCGAAAGATTGCTCTTCCTTGTGTTCTTTTTCTTCTTTCGGTTGTCTGCTGTTTTCGTTATATACTTGATGTTAAGTTCCACGCTTCTGCAACGACTCTCGGTTCATGGCTTGTTCTTCTCATAAGTATCTTTTTTTTTTTTTTTTGCGAAACCATAAGTATCTTTTTTGTTCTACTTCCTGCAAGGTTTTCAGGCGGCCTGACAGGGCTGTTCATCTTCTTCTTTTTTACTCCTTTATTACAAAATCCTAAGTATCCTGGGCGGTGTTCTTGTTAATTGCAGATGCTACACCTAAACTGGTTCTTCGGCTCATGGGTGTGAAGGGCCTTACCATTGCTCATGTCAAGAGCCATCTCCAGGTTCTTTTCTTCACTAATCTGCACCCTTCGGTCTTGTAATTACCTTTTTGTTTTCTTCCATCGGAAGAGCTCGCAAATAAACTTGTACAAGACTTTTAACTTCTCGTCGTTCTCTCTTTTGAACAGATGTACAGAGGACCGAGCCCTCGCAGGGTGAAGAAAGGTGAGAGATGGAGCTTTCCCAGTTTAGTTTTCATGCATCTTTCTGTACTTTCATCGCCCTCGAAAGTCATGGTGTTACCTCGTTTCATACGGATAAGAGATGGGATGAGGCCCTGTTCTTGCTAGGAAATAGTCCGTCAACATCCTTTTTATAACTCTTCTAGAAAAACACACACCTTAGAAATGCTAATGTTCATAATTTAAAAAAATAGCATCGCCTCAAACTCTGCGTGAGAGGTAACACACATTCGGTGTTCGCTGATAAGCTAGCTCCATCTGTCACATGCTTATCACACCCTATCGGCAGCTAACCACTCGACCCCTCATTGCATGCAAATGCTCTGTTCAAAAAGCTTAGGAAGCACCAGAAAGATGAATGCATGAGATCGATTTTCTTTCTGCCCACACTTTAAGCTGTTGCTAATGGAAAGCCAAACCCCTTTCTTTCATGGTACAATCAGATGCGCAACCACAGCTGCAAAGGAAGCACTCATGTGCTGCTGATGAGCAAGGAGGCCCCAAGGCGTTCATGTGCCCACCTCTGAAAAGGTTTGCGCTGCTACTTTCCCAACTTTGAACGGTGTTCAAGTTAAAAAGACGGAGCTTTTTGGGCCCTAATCTTGACAAGAGAGCACCTTTCCCTCTGGGGTCTTTGAATAAGCAGGGCCGTGATGGGGACAGAGGCCACACACAAAGGCATGCAAGGAAGCCATGGAATCAGTGAGATGAAGACTGCTGCTGGCCCTGGTAGTACCCAGCATTGCATTGATGATTACATGCAAGCCTTGGCCGTGGAGAGGAGAATAAAGGATGAGGGTCTCAGGTGGCAGAGGGATGCTGCTGCCACCGCTGCTTCCAACCTACAAACCGTGGGATGTTTGGAGCAAGGATCTGGCGACTTTAAGGTACATCAGCTAGAAAACTATAAGTTCAAATAAACACTGAAAAAGCTTAACATGTTTTACACAATCATTCCATTGTTCTTTCACCACACGCTTTTTCCCTTCCATTTATCCAAGCTCCCACGTCGCATTTTGCATTTGTCATTTGCAATACTGTATTTCCCTTGAGCGAATCTAATAATTTATAGTTTCTTCACTGGATTGCACGGTGGAATGTCATAACATACTTCCCACTCTCTATGTTCAATTGTGTAGCACTACTGTGCGAAGGGAGCTGAAATATCATGATCTTACATTGTTTGATTGATTGACTTATGCACAATCCTTATCATTCCATAGGACTGTTGTATCACCGTAGCATCTTCCTGTAGAAGATAGCACTTCATTTATAGATTTTCTGGTACATGTCCGTATCTTCTCAGCATCTGACTACATATGGACGACCCCAGATAGGCACATGAATACACATTTTTTTGAAAAGAACATGGTAGTAGCAGCAGTGCCAAAATTAAATTCTCTGTTCTTAAAACAAATGAGAAAACCATCAAAATGTCCACCCTTGCACTTAATTCTTAGTCGTAGATTTTTAGTTTGCACTGTCTACTCTTAAATCCTTGCACGGTTGCACAAAACGGCATTCATGGTGATAATAGTGCAGATAGAATTTCTTCACTAAAGCTTTTCTGGTTGTGTTTTTGCTCTGACTGAGAAAATTCAGATACCTGCGTATGTCATTTGGCTTCTGAAACACATAACACTGGAGTAAGAGTACTAGCGCAGATGTCCTAAGCCGTTGCACAGATTCTGCCGATCCTTGTTGTTTTACTGCGGCTAGAAAGTTAGGTTTCCAACAGGCTCATGCCAAGGAAATAAATTTGAGAGTTTCGTCAGGAGGAGTACTCTGTTATTAGGCCGTAGCTGCCAACTCTGAATGTAACCTTGCATTTGTTTCTGGCAGATCATGAAACCGGAAGCACGATACCCTGGTCCGGTCTTCCTCTTTGGCGATGCAGCAAGGGAAATTTCTCCGGAGCAACGCTCGCTGCCACTATCCCTTGCCCTGGACCCGAAAGTCATCGACGCCGGCTCCTCATCGCGGAGCGAAGGCAGCTGCATCATCTCTTCGCCGTCACCCAGGGGGAGGAGCTCCAGCGGCTGCTCCGGGCACTCCTTCAGCTTTGACGCCTCGGGAGTAAACCTGGAACTCTCATTGTCCATCTGTGGATCATAGATCACTGGCCGAAATTTTGTACATTGGTCAGTCACTCGTTTGGTGCAAGATGTTAGGAAGTTAGCTAGTGTTAGGTTATCTTGTACCTCGTACGTGCATCAGTGGCGAAGTTATCTAGTATCACGGTCGTACTGTTTGCTTTGAGGCTTCAGCACCAAAAAAGAAGGAAGCAAAAGGCCGAGATTCTTGCCTCAGCCATCTTTTCCTTTTGCCCATTGTTTGATCGTGTCAAAGGCAACTTTCCGGAGTAGAAATCGAGCTTGGCAAAGACAAGTATGCTGCTCCTACTTCCTACGCTGAACAAAGGAGATTCTCTTTTCCCAAAAATTGCTACTACTGCATTCTCCATAGAGAGCATCCAAAGAACATAGGTGTGATGGTTTTTGGAGAGGCTACAGCGCCTCTGCTTGCTGAACCAGCCGCATACAGTACAACAGAGCATGCTTCGTGCAAGCGCAGGGATGTCATGATCACTCCTCCTGTCCTACTACAACCAAACAGGGCAAGGGGACAGATGCAGGAATCATTAACACATTTTGACCAGGCTCCACACAACATCTCCGTGGTGCTCTCTCGGCCATCTGAATCTTTTTTTGTCTTTACTAAAGTCCAATAAAAAATAACAATCAAAATGCTACCAAGTAGCAGTAACATGATTAAATTATAACAGTTAAAACATGTGCGTCCCATAGTAGAGTAGACAGAGCAAGCGCGTGTGTGCACGGTTCGTAGACTGTACAAAGAGAAAGGTGTTCCAAACAAGGGCCTACCTTGTCACATGGTCCATCCATATTCTAGTCAAATAAGTATTGTAGTAATTTGGATGGGAGGGAGTACACAAAACTGACCTACAAGCATATAATGCAGAGGACTATATATTAGATGAACTAAGATCATCTCTAACCGATGCCCTAAAGCCTTTAGAGAACTTTCTTTTCTCTTCTATCCGTCGAAACCGCACCTAGCCGAAGCCGCAAACCGGTTAGAGGAGTTTATTTTTTAGGAATCGGCCTCGCGGCTCCCATATTTGCTAGCTCGTGGCCACGTCAGCTAAAATTATTCTCCCCCACCCGGGTATCCACTCACTTCGTATCCGCCGCGGCAACTAGTCGACCTGCTCGCCGACTAGCTCCGGCTACCCCCGATCCCGCGTAGGCATCTCCGCCTAGCCACCGACGTTGGATTCATCGTATTGGGCGCGCTAGCTCCAACGCCGCCGTCGGTGGATTCAACTGACCACGGCTGGGATTCGTCGAGGCACGGCCGGATCCGCGTGGCCCCCCACCTCTGGCATGTACTTGTCCTTCATGCATCGTTGCAGCTCGTCGACTTTCGGGTTGAAGGAGATCCCGGAGCTCGTAGCACTGGTGGCGCCCTCAACCGCATTGGCACCTGCTGCGGCTCTAGCACCAGCATCGGCCCCAGCTCCGGTAGCTTCGTGGGTACCCAACCCGGCACCTAGTGATTCCGGCGCCGGATGCAGGTGAATTTATTCCCATTTTTCGGTTGAGAGCTCACAGATTTTGGAGGCCGAAGATAAATTCGTAGCAGGTGAAGAGAATATCCAAATGGTCGGAGGATGAGGACAATACTTGTATTTCGCATGGCATCATCACACAAGTTGGAGCAAATCAACCCTCCAGCAATTTTAGGAAGAGCTCCATGACAATTACAATCAAAAAACTAGTGGAGAAGCTCGGTCGTTTGATGGCGATTATGAATAGGTGGAACCATGCTAGTGATGCACGCTCATGGGCGAGCCTACCTTAATCTAGAGCACTAATAATCTATCGAATTATGAATTTTATGTTATGTTATCATGTATTCGTGTGGTCAACTTTCCAAATTATGTTAAAAAATAAGTTTAGTCCTCTAAGCTATTGGGGATGGGATCTACGGCGCTAAATTTAGAGGACTATACTACCTCCGTCCCAGTTCATAGGACTTACGTGTATTTCTAGGTTGTCAATTTTGCCAACATAATATCATTTGTATAATATAAAAATTATATCATTAGAAAGTAGAACATCTAAACTTTCTAATGATATATATATTGTAATACATATTATGCATTATCATTATCAAATTTACGACCTAGGGACACGCGTAAGCCCTATGTACTGGGATGGAGGGAATTGAAAGGAAAGGGGGGAGTTATAGTGAGGGTCCTCTAAATTAAAGGGAATCGATTAAAGATGCTCTAAGAAAATATTGTTGCTTAATTCTAGAGTACTAACATACTAGTCAGTATTTGTAGTATCTGAACCTGGCATTTCTTTCATCAAAGATGAAAACCATTTCAACTTCCCAAGGGGTGCAAAGCTGACATGTTTTCAGCAAGTACAAATTATTACCATGAATCCATGATGAATCTGGTCTCTGTCCCCGGTACGTTGCATGGCAGGGGAGGGGAGGGAGAGGGAGAAGTGTACGGTGGGCGAAACAAAAGCCACCACAGGCTTCTGCTGACTCTCGAGCACCGGTGTCATGGATGCTTTGTGAACTGGCCATCGTAAGATAAAGCTCTTCGTACAGTAGCAAAGGCCATCATATCGGGCAAGCTTTTTCTAGGTTTTGACATTGAAGGGCACTGAAAAGGTGGCAAGGAGCTAAACTCCAAGAACTGCAAATTTTCTGTTTCACTGTCTTGTCTGTGGGCATAATGGTTGAGCAATCATAGCGGTTAGGATTATTTGTCTCTCAGGCAATTATATTTTGGTAATAGAAGTCTAAGTGCTGATCAAATTAGTGACCATATGCTCCATAGCGGAAATGGTAAAATATTTGTCTTAATTTATTGAATAGGAAGAGGTAGCACAAACAGCTTGCCCAAAGGCAATGAACAAAACCATAACGGAAGGAAAATGGAAAACAACAAACATGGAGTCAAAAGCCTACTCTACCGGCACAAGATGGCACAAACTACATATCACCGGCGAAGATCCACAAGGTCGCCTCCACCTTGATGCCGAGAACACCAGAAACGGCTGGGAGGAAGTGTTTATAAAGACTCGGGGTGTCTCGTTCATTCCAAAGTTCCCAAGAGACACGCATCACCGGGGAGGTCACGGAGTTTCTCCTTCTATAGGATGGGAGTGAACCAAAAAGCACCACCAAGATTAGACATCATGAAAGTCCCATTCATGAGGCTCGAAAGAATGTTCCCAAGCCAATCCTTGATCATAATCCAAACCCAAATAGCATAGCGGCATTTGAAGAGTATGTGGGAGGTCGTCTCCGGCTAGCGCCTGCAAAGGGGACAATCCCCCCAACTGAGCCATCCTGGCCGAGCATGGCAATCCACCATCCCAACTCTATTTTAGATGATAAGCCACGAAAAACTTTGCACTTTGGAGGGGGGGCCTAGTTCTTCCATATTGAAGAATTCATTTGAGCCTCAATGGAACTGGCGAATTGGGCCTTGTAAGCCGAGGTTGATGAGTAGGTCAGGGAGAGTCATTTTTCCTAACAATGGACTAATGGAGTCTTGAACATCGTCTGGAAGCTTTAGTCTAGAGTTGAAGTACCGAAGACATGTGAATACCTAAAGTAGGTGCACGAGGAGGCTATCACATAACTCAATTTGTTGCACCCATGCGTTATCTTGAAGAGCATTTCTGCAATAGTGTTGATGCTAATCCCCCAAGGGCATTCCAAAAACAAGCTTTATTTCCATCTGCTATGAGAACCTTGGTCAGGGCGTAAAAGAACTCCATATCCGCCTTGTCGCAAGGTAGTTCGGTGCACACTCAAGGTATCTCCGGGGCGGTCCATTCTAGTTGCAGGCTTACAGTCACCTTAGGCAAATGAATCTATAAAATCTTTGCATATTGAGGATTTCGAGCCCTTTAATAGTGTTACGCTTGCACACCAAGGTCCAATTAATCTTGCATTTACCACTAGAAGCTTTGGAGGTACCCACTCAAAGAAAAGCTCTAATATGTTTTTGTAGTGCCCGGAGAAGCTCAATATAATGGGGACGTCGAGGATGGTGAGGTGATGGTTAGCTTGAGAAGTAAGCAAGCGATTTGGCCAAAGCCATGTGTCCGGCGAATGGCGATGTTGAAAAAATTCCCCTCCCAAGGGACAACACGGTCGACCACCTTATCTGCAAAACTGCGCTATACTGAAACTAATTACTGCACTTTCTTGCACAAATTACTGCATAGCTGAAGCAAGGGACTCACCTCATAAACATACAGCTCTAATTGGGTTCCCTGCGACAACGGAGTTGAGGATTCCCTGCGTCTCAGTCGTATTAGACTGGTGGTAATCAATCTGCATCCTGGAAACTCTATTGAGCACATGAAACCAACCTGAACATGCCCGTTCGGAAAACCCGACCTGAACACCCAGAGGCATGTTCAAGAATCTGGCAGAACATGAATTTGTCGCTGGCTGTACGACGAAACTGCAGAACCCAACGAGCTCGCACGCGCGCGCGCGCTGATCGACTGATGGACGGGATGGGCAGATGACGACGAGGCGGGGAGGGAGAGAGCCGGCATGGCGTGGTTCCTCGCATCGCATCACGCCGGCGCGTGCTGCCCGACGATCCATGATCCATCATCATCTCCACGCCAAACGCCGAAAGGGCGGAAGCGGCGCGAGTGCGCCCCAAACCGAGAGCAGCGATTTTAAAGGAGCCGGTAGGTGTAGGTGTTACATCTACCATCCACTCTCTGCTTTGAGATTGGTGAGGCTTTTGACATTTGTCTAATATAAAACTAATAATTGAAACATAAGTGAAACTTTTATGAAACTAAAGTGATACATGAAAAATATTGTGAAATAGTCTGATAAAAAGTGAAACTGATGACATCATTGCTGACGTCACTACGGTTTGTTTCACAAAAATATTAGTGTTTCAGTTATATTTCAATTATGTTTCAAATTTGTTTCACAATTTTGTGACAAAATTGGTCAGCACATGGCTGACGTCATCACTGACGTCACTGCTGTAGGTACCGTTGCCTGTAAAAAGAGGTTTTCGGCCCCAAACCTACTTGCGACCGCGGCGTTTCGGATCGTTTTTTGGTTCGCTGGATCCACGTACGATGGCCAGTGGATAGAAAATAGACCGTGATCCGAATGCAGATGGCAGCGCTCCAGTGGCTGATAGATGAATGTTTTTTAAAAAATTCATAATTACCATTACCGGCCGTGAATATTGATCAAATAATTCGCTGAAAATATAGAAATTAAAGTTGCAACATAAGTAGTTCAGATTCAAATGGCCTACACACCAGAGTTTCATCGGTGCACATGGGGCCTTGCCATCAACGGTGTTTTTTCGATAAAGGATGCTTTATTACTTTAAGAAGCAATTACATCCAGCCTCTGCATAACCAGGATGCACACAGCTGTTTTGTTGTCTTAAGTCCAAAAGGACAAATAATAAAAACTAGGTCAGATACATATCGGAACGATGAATCATATAACGCCTAAGGTGTAGGTGGGACATCTATCCGTAGATTATGCTGCCACCCATGTAGGGAAAAAGTATCGCTCGCCGTAGCCTCCAACCGTGTACAGACCTCCGTAAATAGGTCTCGGTTCTCCACTCTCTGAAGAGGTAACCATGAACGGAGAATACATGTACATCTGTAGATGACCTGCAACAAAGAGCAATTTTTGTCATTAAAGATCTTGTCATTTCTACATAGCCAAAGCGCCCAGATAACTGCTAGCGCCCCCACCCTAAGAAGCATCTTAAGCCTTGAATCTATACCATGAAGCCAATTGCCAAAGACATTGGCGACACTAGTCGGAGGATACAGGGTAGACGCTACTTGGATGACTGACCATATAGATCTCGCGAACTGGCACTGGAAGAATAAGTGTTTGATTGTTTCGTCCTGATGACAAAAAACACACCATGTACTTCCATGCCAATTCCGCTTAACAAGATTGTCTTTGGTGAGAATAACCCCACGACGAAGATACCATCCAAATATTTTAATTTTTAATGGTAGCTTCATCTTCCAAATCTTCTTATTGCTATCAACTGGTAAATCAGAAAGAAGGATCGCATTGTAGAAAGATTTTACGGAAAAAGTATCATCTACATGAAGGTTCCATCTAAATTCGTCTGGTTCATCTCCGAGCTGTTGAATTAGGGTATTCCATGCCACAAGTCTTTGTCCAAGTAAAACCCGTCTGAACGTCACATTCGGAGGTGAGGTAGCCATTACAGTAGCAATGGTATCACCTTGTCGACGAGCAATCCTATACAGAGCAGAATACTGTTCACTAAAGGGTGCATTGTCTAGCCAAGCATCTTCCCAGAACCGTATTTGTGCTCCATTCCTGATTGAGAAAGTACCATGGCGAAAGAATACATTTTTTGTCGCCATAAGACCAGCCCAGAAGTGAGAATCCCCAGGTTTCCAAACCACTTGGGATAGTGTCTTCGAACCGATATACTTTCTCCGAAGAATAGTTTGCCAAGTCCCATCCTCAGTAAGTAGCTTAAACAGCCATTTACCCAGTAGAGCTGAATTCTTGACCTCCAGGTCATGAACTCCAAGCCCTCCTTGATCTTTGGGACTACAAACTATACTCCACTTAACCAGTCGATATTTCTTTCTCTCGCTGTCCCCTTGCCAAAAGAATCTGGATCGATAGTAATCGAGTTTATGCAGAATTCCTTTCGGTAGGATGAAGAATGATAACATATACAGTACCATATTTGTGAGTACCGAATTAATGAGTACCAATCTTCCTCCCAGGGACAGCAATTTACCTTTCCAACTACTAAGGCGTTTTTGTAATCTTTCTTCCACTAATTTCCATTCCGCGATTGTAAGTCTCCGATAATGAATCGGAATACCCAAATAACGAATAGGAAATTGGCCTTGCCCGCACCCAAACAACTCTGTATACAGAGCCGTATCGTTTTGGGCATCACCGAAACAGAACAATTCACTTTTATGGAAATTGATTTTCAATCCTGACAACTGCTCAAAAGCCGCCAAAATTAATTTCAGATTTTGAGCTTTTTGAAGATCATGATCCATAAACAGAATTGTATCGTCGGCATATTGAAGTATAGATAAACCACCATCAACCAGATGTGGAATCACTCCTTCAATCTGGCCATCAGCCTTGGCCCGCTCTATGAGTATAGCCAGCATATCCGCTATAATGTTAAACAACATCGGTGATAACGGATCCCCTTGGCGTAACCCTTTTCGTGTTTGAAAATAGTGGCCGGTGTCATCATTAACCCGGATTGCGACACTACCTCCATACACAAAATCATTTATTAGAGCGCGCCACTCTGGAGAAAAACCTTTCATCCTGAGTGTCTGCTGTAGGAAAGACCACTTGACTTTATCATACGCCTTTTTAAAATCTAGTTTTAAAATAACCCCATTTAATTTCTTAGAATGCATCTCATGTATCATCTCATGCAAGACCGCCACTCCATCAAGGATGTTCCTTCCTTGCATAAAGGCTGTCTGTGATGGCTGGACAACATGATCCGCAACCGTATTAAGTCTAATGGTGGCCACTTTCGTGAAAATCTTGAAACTTACATTTAAGAGGCAAATAGGTCTACATTGTTGAATCCTTTCTGCCTCATTAACTTTCGGTAACAAGATTACTTCACCAAAATTTAGACGAAATAATTCTAGTTGTCCAATATGTAGGTCACTGAACAAATCTAGAAGGTCCGATTTAATCGTATCCCAGAAAGTTTGATAAAACTCCGCTGGAAAACCATCAGGACCCGGTGCTTTGTTGCATTCCATTTGGAAAATTGCCTTCTGAACCTCTTCCTCAGTATATGGTGCGGTTAGTAGACCATTTTCTTCCATAGAAACTTGGGGTATATCGTCCGTTAAGTCCTCATTAAGAGAGAAGGTGCTTTCCCCCGGAGGACCAAACAGACCTTTATAATAATTAGTAATGTAAGATTTGAGTTGCTCATGGCCTTCAATCAACCCTTCATCTTGAATAAGAGAGTGAATACATTTTTTCCGATGTCTCCCATTGGCTAAGCCATGGAAATATCGCGTATTTGAATCTCCTTCCAATATGAATTGAGCTTTGGAACGTTGATACCATTTGAGTTCCTTCTCGCGAAGAAGACTCGCCATTTGCGCATTTGATTGATTTTTAAGTTCAATCTCTTGCGTAGACAATGGTCTAACCTCCCCAACAGCCTCAAGCTCATCAATTACATTTGATAAGCGAGCTTTCTCTTTTTTAAGGATACCAGCCGTATGGGCAGCCCAACGAGAGAGATGTTTGCGCATTGTCCACATCTTATTATTCCATCTCAAAATTGGAGTGCTGCCCCCGACCGGTCTCTACCAAACCTTCTTAACCATATCATGAAATCCCTCTCGATGTAGCCAGCCAAGTTCAAATTTGAACGGCCGTTTACAAACAGGACGGGGATTCCCAGTAGTTAGGAAGATGGGAGCATGGTCAGACAGTTTTTCAATACGTTCTAGTGCACGGACTAACACCATAGGGTATTTATTTTCCCATTCGGTGTCCATCAACACGCGATCTAGTTTCTCGTATGTGGGTTCAGGCAAGCTGTTGGCCCAAGTAAACTATCGACCGGACATAAACACCTCTCTTAAATCAAGGCTATTAATGACAGCGTTGAACAAGAAAGGCCAATGTCCATCGAAACGGCCTTTACTTTTTTCTCATGAGGAAATCTCAACAAATTAAAATCGCCTCCGATTAAAATCGGATAAGGATTATCTTTTGTAAGATTTACCAACTCACGTAAAAAGTCAGCTTAAAAGCATCCTGGCCGGCACCATATACAGCAACCAGACTCCACGTGAAACCGTCTGCTTTATTCTGAATGTCGAGCTTAATGTGATACTCTCCATCAGAACTAGCTAAGACAGTCATGGTGTCTATACGGACGCCAAGTAAAATGCCACTGGACCTACCACGAGGCGGGCGAGAAAACCACTGAAAGTTAATCCCTTTGTGAGTCGATCGAGAAAACTTTGTGTGAAATTTCGCCTACCCATCTCCGATATAGCAATGAAATCTAAATCATAATCTCTACAACCATCGGCTATGTGGGAATGCTTAGCCAAGTCACCAAGATCTCTGCTATTCCGAAACATGCCATTCATCGAGAAACTATTTTAGATTTAGTATTCTTGCTATATCTACGAGATTTCTTTCCAGTCGACGATCGAGAACCACGTTCAGAAGCTTGTAGATCAGAGCTAAGCTCCACGTGTTCTAAATCGACTTCTGAAATATTACCAATAATAGCCGAGAGAAGCTGACCATCTAGGATGTCATCCTCTTCCTCATCGTCTACTACTGCTGTTTCATGCCCAGTGGAGACATTCGGAACAACCATTAGACGGTCAAGCTCCGTCTGTCTCAACACATTGGCCGAAACTGAAATCTCATCAGACCGACTACCCATATTAACTCCTATGCTACTCAAATTTGAAGAAATACGAGTATCTGAAAAAGAAACAAACGACTTGGACGGTTGTTTAGTACCTGTCGTGTCGAGGTTCTTCTCAGCCTTACGCCGCATGGCTCTCTGCATGGCGTCCTCATCCGTCGCCCCCACCCCATCCGCCGCAAGAGCGTACCTCCCACTCCGCCTCACCGTCGGCTGAACAACGGGAGGAGGGACCGTGGGTGGCGGCTGCTGCAGGGTGGAGACAGGCGATGGAGAAGTCGAGGGCGGTGGAGACCTAGCCGGTGAAGGAGAAGAGGTCGTCGATACAGGGGTAGAAGGTGATGTAGCCCCCTGTATCACAGCAGCCCCATGCGAGTCCCCCATCGCGGGGGAAAAAAGGTGTCGAAGAAGAAGCGCCCTTCGTCCCATCAGCTTGCCCCTCCGCCCATGGAGGCGGTATCACAGGCTTAACGGGTCCGTTCACCCTGAAGGTCCGCTGCCCCGCATCCAGATGGTGCGGCAGCGAAGCGTGCTCCGAAGTCGGCAGCACCTCCTCCAGCACCACGACACTCCGGCGCCCGACCGCCCGTGATCGTATGCTGTTGTTGTGAGGGACGCAGCGAGGCGCCTTCTGCACAGCCATCACGGCCCGACCGAACCAGGCCCATCTACCTTGCGGCCCTCCAGAGGAGGCCTCCAGTGCCGCGTCCGCTGGTTTGAATCGCGGCTCGAGACCCGCCGCGATCACCCCGGGAGACGCAGGAGGCCGCGCAGCCCCGGCCATCTCCACGGACGAGGAGACCCCAACGACGACTTGCGCGAAGGATCGCCGCAGCCCCGCACTTTGGGATGGCGTAGATGCAGGTGACGACGATGGTTCGACGGTGGCGGCTTGAGGTCGAGCGGCGGCGGCGAAGATGTCTCTGGAACGATAGGAGAACTGGTCGATCGCTCGTGATCGTATGCTGTTGTCGTGAGGGACGCAGCGAGGCGCCTTCTGCACAGCCATCACGGCCCGACCGAACCAGGCCCATCTACCTTGCGGCCCACTAGAGGAGGCCTCCAGTGCCGCGTCCGCTGGCTTGAATCGCGGCTCGAGACCTGCCGCGATCAACGGCCGCACCGCCGGTACCTCGGCCGGCACCGAAGATGAAGCTGCCAGCGTCGCCTCCACCACCACGCGACTCGGCGTCGGAGACGCCCCAAGCACCACGGAGGTAGCAGACCCCGACGAAGGATCCAAAGGCGCGATCGCCGCCGGCCGACGTGCAGAAACTGCAGCGAGGAAGTCCCCAAAAATAGGCGCCGGCGTGACTCGACGACGCGGAAGCGGGCCTCTCCAGGGCTTCATCCGCGGCATCCGGGAAAGCCGCAGGCCTACGGGCGACGAGGACGCCGCCCTCATCGCAGACCTCTTGACCTTCTCCCCCGGCGGCGGCGACGCAGATCTTGCTCGCTCCGACGACCTGCACGACGAAAAACGTACCTCTGGCGATGCAGACCTTGACCATACCCTGGACTCAGACGTCGGATATCCGATCTTTGTCCAGAAGTCATCTCTCACCTCCTCTTTGGACAATTCCAGCGACCGCCCGATCTGCTGCACGATAGGATCTAGCCCTAGCACCGACCACGCCGCCTCCTCCGCTGTTTCCCGCGTCTCCTCGTCAGAATCCTCGTCCTCCGCTAGGCAGAAGAACCTGGACCCGACGGTTGGCTGCGCCGGCGAGGGAGGAGCCGATGCGCCGGCGGCACGCGCAGGATCCGACCGAGCCACCCCATCGCTAGACGCCATCGGAACCGGCCGGCCTGCAGTTGCCTCGTAGTGCCGCAGATCGCAAGCGTTCTGCGAGGTGAGGGGTACGGCAGTGTGCGTCGCGTCTCCCGTCTCGGCTCTTGGTCTCGATCTGGTTCTTCCAAGTGCAGCGGTCGGCGGCAGGGATGTGGCGGTGTGACGAGCTCCTTCCTTCTTACGGGGGTCCTCGGCAGGGGGCGCCGGCTTGGGGCAGAGCGCCTTCTGCGCGTCGGTCGGCGCGGGTTCCGCCAGCGGATCCTGGGGAGGCGACCCCGAGGCAGGAGCGGGAGCGGAAGCAGGAGCCGGCGGAGGCGCCTTTTGCGCTGGGTCAGCGCGGGCTCTGACGGCGCCTGGGGAGGTGACTCCGAGGCGGGAGCAGGAGGCGGTGGCGGGGGACTCGCCGGACGAGTTGACGTCATATGACGCATATAGGTCGTGCCACTTAGGGAAATCCTTGAGCGCCATCCAACAAAGGACCAAGTTGAAGCTTTTTTTCTCCTTGGCAATCTTGAATTGGCACAAAGATTAGGTCATCAAGTCGGCAACACCAAGGCCATTCACCTTACGCTTCTTCGTCTTGTCGTAGGTGGCGTTGAACTTGGTAATTTTCTCTTGGATCCACGCCCACCTTTTCGTGAGCGAGTCCTCACTCTGGTCGCTCACACAAAGTTTATCACCTAAATGTTTGTGCTCATGGAATTAGTTGTGGATCTTCTTCCAAAATGTGCCACCCCTTTGTTGGGCATCACAAATTGGATCTCGTTCAACTTACCTCCATGCCTCGCAAAGGCACACGTCCTCAAGCTCGGTGAAGTTCCCGGTCCGATGGGATGCTCCTTTCGTAACTTGAGGTTGATCCTCCTCAAAGAAGTGTACCTCGTCGATGGAGATAGGGCCGTCATGGGTGCCACCTTGGGTGGCATCATGTTTCCCTTGGGTGCCACCTTCTGTGCCACCACCACCATTGATCATGCCGGCCATGGTACCAACTCCATCGAAGTAGGACCTCCACATGCAAGGGTTCGCATCGGCATTGCTAACTCGATGAACGAAACAAAGCGGAAAGAAAAATTATAGTTTTATACCAGATCCAAAGGCAAACTGGGTCGCGTTGCCATTTCGTCGACCAGGTTGCAGGGGGTGTGGGGGAGGCCGTCCAGCAATAGCCTCCTCGGGGATTTCTTTGCCCGGGACCCGATGAGCCGCTCATTAGGGGACTCGCCGACCTCGGGGGACTTTTCCCTTGAAAGTCGGGACACCGTCGGTCCATTGTAAGTCGGCGGCTTGGACGCGGTTGAGCCTAGTGGCCAGCGCGTTGGCCAACACCTGGCCCACCAGAAGCGTCGACCGCCGTGTCCATCATGACAACGTCATGTGATAAGGGCTAAGCCCAAGGGTGTGCCCGATCTTCACGGATTTGGATGGGATTCGTGGGGGAGGTGGATGAACACGAAGAACGTGGGTGGATGGCGGGGTGGATCGAAGATACAAACGCAGCAGACACACACAACCGGTTGTTCTTCGTTGGCCCGATACACCAACCCAATGGAATTGCAAGAAAAAGACCCACAAGGAGTAGAATCCCTCACAAAAGATTGGCAATAGCAATCGATAGAGTTCCAAAGAGGAAAAGAGTGCAAATAGATAGAATTGCAAAAGCAAAAGATCCAAAACAATAGAATTCCTAGAATGGAAGAGATCAATCGCCTAGAAGAGTAGATAACTTCGTAGATTGGTAGATCTAGAAGGGTTTCCCGCGGGAAGGAGCATAGCTCATGTTTTCTCTTACATCAAGTCTAATCTCAGATCTGAGCCAACAAGGCTATTTATAGGTGGGGGGCGAAGGGATAAGTTACACGCTGAAAAGTGCTGTCGTGCTGAAGTTCGATGGGGCGGAAGTTCCGGTCATGGGCGGAAGTTCCGGTCTTGAGGGCCGGAAGTTCCGGCCGGGGCGGAAGTTTCGGCCTAGTTCCGGAAATTGCCCATTTCCTTGCAGTAGCATCCAGGGGCGTTTTGGCGCAATTTCGGAACTTGGGCGGAACTTGGGCGGAAGTTCCGGTGGGCAGAAGTTCCGGTCCTTCGGGGCGGAAGTTCCAGCCTGATCCATTTCTCTGGGCGCTGGAAGGCATCTGGGAGGCATCTGGCCGGAAGTTCAGGTCCTGGGGGGCGGAAGTTCCGGCCTGGGCGTTGTAGCTCCATCTTCATCATTTCTAGCTCTCTGTCCATTGGCTTGGTCTCCATGGATCGCGTCTTGGTCGATGTATCTGATTGAACATAGGGTATTTGCATGAAGTAGCACGCCATCCAAAGGGGTATCAAATGCGTACGTGGAAAGGAGCGAATTCACCTCTTGGTGTAGTGCTTGGGCTCGAGCTCGTGTCATTGGGCCACGAGGAGGGCTTGTCGGTCTTGATGTAGTGTCGACCTTGGGTGGGGCTACATCATCTCCCCCCCCCCCCTTGGGAAAGAGTCGTCCTCGACTCTATGGTCTCATCATCTTCATGATATGGTGAGAGGTCGGACACATTGAATGTGTTGCTCACCAAGTACTTGGATGTCGGTATGTCGATGACGTAGGCGTTGTCGTTGATGCGCTTGAGGACCTTGAATGGACCATTGCCTCGTGGCTTGAGCTTGGAGTTTCTTTCTTGAGGGAAACGGTCCTTGCGAAGATGTATCCAGACTAGGTCCCCTTCATTGAAGATCCGTGCCTTTTTCTTCATGTTGAGGCATGTTGCTTGAGGAAGAACTTGTTGCTCGATTGTTGCCCTTGTATCTTCATGTAGCTTCTTCATGTATTGTGCTCGCTTGTCGATGTTCATGTTTACTTGCTCATGTAGCGGAAGAGGAAGGAGGTCAATCGCCGTAGGTGGTTCAAACCCGTAGACAACCATGAATGGGCTTCTCATTGTTGTAGTGTGCTTGGCGGGGTTGTAGGCAAACTCCGCATGCGGGATGCAATCTTCCCATGACTTCAAATTCTTCTTGACAAGGACTCGTAGTAGAGTGGAGAGGCTTCGATTCACCACTTCGGTTTGCCCATCGGTTTGTGGGTGCGAGAATGACGAGAACAAAAGCTTGACGTTGAACTTGGCCATTAGTGTCTTCCAAAGGTAACTCATGAACTTGACATCTCGATCCGAAACCATGCTTCTTGGTACACCGTGGAGTCTCACAATTTCCCTAAAAAACAAGGAGGCAATGTGTGAAGCATCATCCGTTCGGGAGCATGGTATAAAATGAGCCATTTTGGAGAATCTATCAACCACTACAAAAATTGAATCATGACCATATTCAGTTCGAGGCAATCCTAGCACAAAGTCCATGATTATATCGGACCAAGGAGCATAAGGGATAGGCAACGGTGTGTAAAGACCATAAGAGTTGGATGTTGACTTAGCTTGTAAGCATGTCGTGCAACGGTTGCATAGGCGCTCCACATCTCGCTTCATTCTTGGCCAATAGTAATGGGTAGATAGCATGGAGAGCGTCTTGTCTCGCCCAAAGTGTCCCATAAGACCACCACCATGCGATTCTTGTAAGAGCAAAAGGCGAAGCGAAGACATGGGAATACAAAGTTTGTTGCCCTTGAACAAGAATCCTTGGTGTAAATAGAAATCATCGATGCCCTTATCACTAGAACACTTTGCAAAGATTGGGCCAAAGAAAGTATCGGAAGCATATAAGTCTTTGATTTCATCAAGACCCAAAACATGGATATCCAAACGAGTGAGTAAGAGGGTGAGCTTGCGGGAAAGAGCATCCGCAACAACATTGTCCTTGCCCTTCTTGTATTTGATTACATATGGAAAGGACTCAATGAACTCAACCCAATTTGCATGTCTTTTGTTCAAATTGTGTTGACTTTTCAAATACTTCAAAGACTCATGGTCGGAGTGGATAACAAACTCTTTTGGCCAAAGATAGTGTTGCCAAACTTCAAGAACACGAACCAAAGCATAAAGTTCCTTGTCATATATAGGATAGTTGAGGCGTGCGCCATCCAACTTCTCGCTATAGTATGCCACGGGTTCTCCATCTTGCATAAGAACTCCGCCAATACCGAGTCCACTCGCATCACATTCAATCTCAAAAGTTTTGGAAAAGTTCGGAAGAACAAGGAGTGGAGCCTCGGTGAGTCTCTTTTTCAACTCATCAAAAGCTTTTGTTGGGCTTTGCCCCACACAAACGGAACATTCTTCTTGGTAAGTTCATTCAAAGGGCAAGCAATGGTGCTAAAATCTTTCACAAAGCGGCGGTAGAAACCGGCAAGTCCATGAAAACTTCGAACTTGACCAACATTGGTAGGAGTGGGCCAATTGTGGATGGCCTCAACCTTGGAAGAATCAACTTCAATACCATTAGCGGAAACCACAAATCCAAGGAAAACCAACTTGTTTTGTGCAAAGGTGCACTTTGGAAGATTTGCATAAAGCTTCTCATGACGCAAGTGAAGGAGATATGCCCAAGAGGCAATAATAAAAGTGGTTATTATATATCTTTATGTTTATGATAAATGTTTATATGTCATGCTATAATTGTATTAACAGAAACATTAGTACATGTGTGATATGTAAACAACAAAGAGTCCCTAGTATGCCTCTTAACTAGCTTGTTAATTAATGGATGATTAGTTTCATAATCATAAACATTGGATGTTATTAATAACAAGGTTATATCATTGTATGAATGATGTAATGGACACACCCAATTAAGCGTAGCATAAGATCACGTCATTAAGTTATTTGCTATAAGCTTTCGATACATAGTTACCTAGTCCTTATGACCATGAGATCATGTAAATCACTTATACCGGAAAGGTACTTTGATTACATCAAACGCCACTGCGTAAATGGGTGGTTATGAAGATGGGATTAAGTATCCGGAAAGTATGAGTTGAAGCATATGGATCAACAGTGGGATTTGTCCATCCCGATGACGGATAGATATACTCTGGGCCCTCTCGGTGGAATGTCGTCTAATGTCTTGCAAGCATATGAATAAGTTCATAAGAGACCACATACCACGGTACGAGTAAAGAGTACTTGTCAGGAGACGAGGTTGAACAAGGTATAGAGTGATACCGATGATCAAACCTCGGACAAGTAAAATATCGCGTGACAAAGGGAATTGGTATCGTATGTGAATGGTTCATTTCGATCACTAAAGTCATCGTTGAATATGTGGGAGCCATTATGGATCTCCAGATCCCGCTATTGGTTATTGGTCGGAGTGAGTACTCAACCATGTCCGCATAGTTCGCGAACCGTAGGGTGACACACTTAAAGTTGGATGTTGAAATGGTAGAACTTGAATATGGAATGGAGTTCGAATATTTGTTCGGAGTCCCGGATGAGATCCCGGACATCACGAGGAGTTCCGGAATGGTCCGGAGAATAAGATTCATATATAGGAAGTCATTTTATGAGATTTAAAATGATCCGGAAGGTTCTATGGAAGGTTCTAGAAAAGTCCGGAAGAAACCACTATGGAAGGCGGAGTCCCAAAGGGACTCCACCTCCATGGCCGGCCAACCCTAGAGGGGGAGGAGTCCCAAGTGGACTCCCCCTATGGGGGCCGGCCACCCCCCCACATGGAAGGGGGGAATCCCACCCCAAGTGGGATTCCCACCTTGGGTAGGTTTCCCTATCACATAGAAGGTTTTGGGTTCGGGTCTTATTCGGAGACTTGTAGTCCAACACTTGGGGCTTCCACCTATATAATGAGGGACAAGGGGAGGGGGCCGGCCACCCCAATAACCACCAAGGTGGCCGCACCCCTTAGAGGTCGGCGCCCCCCTCTCCCCAAACCCTAGCCGCCCCGCTTCTCCACTTCCCGCACGCTTAGCGAAGCTCCGCCGGATTTCTCCACCACCACCGACACCACGCCGTCGTGCTGTCGGATTAAAGAGGAGCTACTACTTCCGCTGCCCGCTGGAACGGGGAGGTGGACATCGTCTTCATCAACAACCGAACGTGTGATCGAGTACGGAGGTGCTGCCCTTTCGTGGCGCCGTGATCAAGATCTTCTACGCGCTTTTGCAAGCGGCAAGTGAACGTCTACCGCAGCAACAAGAGCCTCATCTTGTAGGCTTTGGAATCTCTTCAAGGGTGAGACTCGATAATCCCCTCGTTGCTACCGTCTTCTAGATTGCATCTTGGCTTGGATTGCGTGTTCGGCGTAGGAAATTTTTTGTTTTCTATACAACGTTATCCTACAGTGGTATCAGAGCCGTGTCTATGCATAGATGGTTGCACGAGTAGAACACAATGGTTTTGTGGGCGTTGATGCTCTCGTTGTCTTTAGTTTGAGTACTTTGCATCTTTGTGGCATAGTGGGATGAAGCGGCTCGGACTAACTTTACATGACCGCGTTCATGAGACTTGTTCCTCGTTCGACATGCAACTTGTATTGCATAAGAGGCTTTGCGGGTGTCTGTCTCTCCTACTATAGTGAAGATTCAATTTACTCTTCTATTGACAACATTAGTATCAACGTTGTGGTACATGTTCGTAGGTAGATTAGATCTCTATCGAAAACCCTAAACCACGTAAAATATGCAAATCAAATTAGAGACGTCTAACTTGTTTTTGCAGGGTTTGGTGATGTGATATGGCCATAATGTGATGATGAATATGTATGAGATGATCATTATTGTATTGTGGCAACCGGCAGGAGCCTTATGGTTGTCTTTAAATTTCATGTTGAGTAGTATTTCAAAGTAGTTGTAATAGTTGCTACATGGAGGACAATCATGAAGACGGCGCCATTGACCTTGACGCTACGCTGACGATGATGGAGATCATGCCCGAAGATGATGGAGATCATGTCCGTGCTTTGGAGATGAAGATCAAAGGCGCAAAGACAAAAGGGCCATATCATATCACATATGAACTGCATGTGATGTTAATCCTTTTATGCATCTTATTTTGCTTAGATCGCGACGGTAGCATTATAAGATGATCCCTCACTAAAATCTCAAGATAATAAAGTGTTCATCCTTAGTAGCACCGTTGCCAAGACTTGTCGTTTCGAAGCATCTCGTGATGATCGGGTGTGATAGAATCAACAAGTGCATACAACGGGTGCAAGACAGTTTTGCACATGCGGATACTAAGGTGGCCTTGACGAGCCTAGCATGTACAGACATGGTCTCGGAACACGTGATACCGAAAGGTAGAGCATGAATCATATGGTTGATATGATGAACACTTTGAGTGTTCGCCATTGAAATCACACCTTGTCTCGTGATGATCGGACTTAGGTGTGGTGGATTTGGTTCGTGTGATCACTAAGACAATGCGAGGGATATTGTTTTGAGTGGGAGTTCACTTAGTTTTTTTAATTATGTTGAATTAAAATTTGAACTCAATTTGTCATAAACTTAGTCTAAATTTTTGCAAATATATGTTGTAGAGATGGCGTCCCCAATCAATTTTAACTAGTTCCTAGAGAAAGAAAAACTTAAGAGCAATGGTAGCAACTTCACCGACTGGTTCCGTCATGTGAGGATCTTCCTCTCTGGCGGAAATCTGCAATATGTGCTTGATGCACCGCTAGGTGACCCTCCTGCAGAAACTGAAACCGATGAAGTAAAAGCTGTTTACGAGACTCGGAAAACTCGGTACTCTCAAGTTCAGTGTGCCATCCTGTGCAGTCTGGAATCCGATCTTCAAAAATGTTTTGAGCACCACGATCCTCATGAATTGATGAAAGAGTTGAACGCTATTTTTGAGACTCATGCGGCCGTGGAATGCTACGAAGCATCGAAACATTTCTTCAGCTGTATGATGGAAGAAGGCAGCTCCGTTAGTGAGCACATGCTCGCCATGACCGGGCATGCGAAGAAACTCAGTGACTTGGGAATAGTGATTCCTAACAGACTGGGGATTAATCGTGTCCTTCAATCACTGCCACCAAGTTACAAGAACTTTGTGATGAACTACAATATGCAGAACATGATCAAGGAGTTACCTGAACTCTTTGGCATGCTAAAAGTTGCTGAGATTGAGATCAAGAAAGAGCACCAAGTGTTGATGGTCAACAAGACCACCAGTTTCAAGAAACAGGGCAAGTCTAAGGGAAAATTCAAGAAGGGTGGCAAGAAAGCTGCCACGCCTCCTATGAAACCTAAGAACGGCCCTAAGCCTGATGCTGAGTGCTATTACTGCAAGGAAAAGGGACACTAGAAGCGTAATTGCTCCAAGTATCTGGCTGATCTGAAGAGCGGCCTTGTCAAGAAGAAGAAAGAAGGTATATCTGATATACATGTTATAGATGTTTATCTCACTGGTTCTCGTTCTAGTACCTGGGTATTTGATACTGGTTCGGTTGCTCATATTTGTAACTCGAAACAGGAACTAAAGAATAAATGAAACTACTGAAAGATGAAGTGACGATGCGCGTTGGAAACGGATCCAAAGTCGATGTGATCGCTGTCGGCACACTTCCTCTACATCTACCTTCGGGATTAGTTTTAAGCCTAAATAATTGTTATTTTGTACCCGCGTTGAGCATGAACATTATATCTGGATCTTGTTTAATGCAAGACGGTTATTCATTCAA
Source organism: Lolium perenne (assembly GCF_019359855.2). Classification (NCBI taxonomy): domain Eukaryota; kingdom Viridiplantae; phylum Streptophyta; class Magnoliopsida; order Poales; family Poaceae; genus Lolium; species Lolium perenne. Next base: position 272,398,029 of record NC_067245.2, read on the forward strand.
GTCTGAGAATAATGGTTGTTCTATTTTTATGAATAATATCTTTTATGGTCGAGCACCTGAAAAGAATGGCTTATTTCTGTTAGATCTCGATAGTAGTGATACGCATATACATAACATTGATGCTAAGCGAATTAAATTGAATGATAATTCTACTTATATGTGGCACTGTCGTCTTGGTCATATTGGAGTGAAACGCATGAAGAAAATCCATACCGATGGATTACTTGAATCACTTGACTTTGAGTCACTTGATAGATGCGAAGCATGTCTAATGGGAAAAATGACTAAGACTCCATTTTCTGGTATGATGGAGCGAGCTACTGACTTATTGGAAATCATACATACCGATGTGTGCGGACCAATGAGCGTAGCATCGCGCGGTGGTTATCGTTATGTTCTAACCTTCACAGATGATCTGAGTAGATATGGGTATATCTATTTCATGAAACATAAATCCGAAACTTTCGAGAAGTTTAAGGAATTCCAAAGTGAAGTAGAAAATCAACGTAACAAGAAGATTAAATTTCTACGATCTGATCGTGGAGGTGAATATCTGAGTTATGAGTTTGGCATGCATTTAAAGAAATGCGGAATACTTTCACAATTGACACCGCCAGGAACACCACAATGAAACGGTGTGTCCGAACGTCGTAATCGAACTCTCTTAGATATGGTTCGTTCTATGATGTCTCTTACTGATTTGCCGTTATCTTTTTGGAGTTATGCATTAGAGACAGCCGCATTCACTTTAAATAGAGCACCATCAAAATCCGTAGAAACAACACCGTATGAATTATGGTTTAACAAGAAACCTAAGCTGTCGTTCCTGAAAGTTTGGGGTTGCGAAGCCTATGTAAAGAAGTTACAACCGGACAAGCTAGAACCCAAAGCGGAGAAATGCGTCTTCATAGGATACCCTAAGGAAACTATAGGGTACACTTTATATCACAAATCCGAAGGCAAAATCTTTGTTGCTAAGAACGGAACCTTTCTTGAGAAAGAATTTCTCACTAAAGAAGTGACTGGAAGAAAAGTAGAACTCGATGAGATTGATGAATCTATACTCGTTGATCGAGTAGCGCGATCGGAAGCTGTTCTGTATCACTGCACCGGCAACAGAGGAAGCTAATGATAATGATCATGAAACTTCGAACGAGGAAACTACTGAACCTCGCAGATCGACAAGGGAACGTGCCACTCCTGATTGGTATGATCCTTGTCTAAATGTCATGATTGTGGATAACAATGATGAGTACCCTGCGATGTATGAAGAAGTGATGATGAGCCCAGATTCCAACAAATGGCAAGAAGCCATGAAATCCGAAATGGGATCCATGTATGATAACAAAGTATGGACTTTGGTAGACTTACCTGATAGCCGAAAGGCTGTCGAGAATAAATGGATCTTCAAAAGAAAAACAGATGTTGATGGTAATATTACTGTCTATAAAGCTCGACTTGTCGCAAAGGGTTTCCGACAAATTCAAGGAGTTGACTACGATGAGACTTTCTCACCTGTAGCGAAGCTAAAATCTGTGAGGATTTTGTTAGCAATAGCTGCATTTTTCGATTATGAGATTTGGCAGATGGATGTCAAAACGGCGTTCCTTAATGGAGACATTGAGGAAGAGTTGTATATGGTACAACCCAAAGGTTTTGTCGATCCTAAAAATGCTGACAAAGTATGCAAACTTCAGCGTTCAATCTATGGACTGAAGCAAGCATCGAGAAGTTGGAACCGACATTTTGATAAGGTGATCAAAGACTTCGGGTTTATACAGTGTCATGAAGAGGCCTGTATTTACAAGAAAGTGAGTGGGAGCTCTGTAGCGTTCCTGATATTATATGTAGATGACATATTATTGATTGGGAATGATATAGAACTATTAAGCAGTGTAAAAGGTTATTTGAATAATAGTTTTTCAATGAAAGACCTTGGTGAAGCATCGTATATATTAGGCATCAAGATTTATAGAGATAGATCAAGACGCCTAATAGGGCTATCACAGAGTACATATCTGGACAAGATTCTAAAGAAGTTTAGAATGGATGAAAGAAAGAAAGGGTTCTTACTTATGTTACCAGGCAAGGTCTTGAGTAAGACTCAAGGACCGGCTACGGCAGAAGAAAGAGAAAGGATGAGTAATATCCCCTATGCCTCGGCAGTAGGATCTATCATGTATGCCATGCTATGTACTAGACCGGATATAGCGCATGCTGTTAGTTTGACTAGCAGATATCAAAGTGATCCAGGAATAGAACACTGGACAGCGGTCAAGAATATCCTGAAGTACTTGAAAAGAACTAAGGATATGTTTCTTTGTTATGGAGGTGACCAAGAGCTCGTTGTAAGCGGTTACACCGATGCAAGTTGGATCACTGATCCTGATGACTCTAAGTCACAGTCTGGGTACATGTTTATATTGAATGGTGCTGCAGTAAGCTGGGCAAGATCGAAGCAGTGCACGGTGGCGAAGTCTTCAACAGAATCAGAGTACATAGCGGCTTCAGAGGCTTCATCAGAAGCGGTATGGATGAAGAGGTTCATTGTAGAGCTCGGTGTGGTTCCTAAGTGCATTGGACCCATTAATCATTTACTGTGATAACATGGGTGCCATCGCCAATTCACAAGAACCAAGGTCACACAAGAGGCTGAAGCATATCAAGCTGCGTTACCACTCGATTAGCGAGTACATCAAAGATGGAGAAGTAAAGATTTGCAAAGTACATACTGATCTGAATGTAGCAGATCCGTTGACTAAAGCTCTCCCTAGGGCAAAGCATGACCAACACCAGAATGCCATGGGTGTTAGGTATATTACAATGTAATCTAGATTATTGACTCTAGTGCAAGTGGGAGACTGAAGGAGATATGCCCAAGAGGCAATAATAAAAGTGGTTATTATATATCTTTATGTTTATGATAAATGTTTATATGTCATGCTATAATTGTATTAACAGAAACATTAGTACATGTGTGATATGTAAACAACAAAGAGTCCCTAGTATGCCTCTTAACTAGCTTGTTAATTAATGGATGATTAGTTTCATAATCATGAACATTGGATGTTATTAATAACAAGGTTATATCATTGTATGAATGATGTAATGGACACACCCAATTAAGCGTAGCATAAGATCACGTTATTAAGTTATTTGCTATAAGCTTTCGATACATAGTTACCTAGTCCTTATGACCATGAGATCATGTAAATCACTTATACCGGAAAGGTACTTTGATTACATCAAACGCCACTGCGTAAATGGGTGGTTATGAAGATGGGATTAAGTATCCGGAAAGTATGAGTTGAAGCATATGGATCAACAGTGGGATTTGTCCATCCCGATGACGGATAGATATACTCTGGGCCCTCTCGGTGGAATGTCGTCTAATGTCTTGCAAGCATATGAATAAGTTCATAAGAGACCACATACCACGGTACGAGTAAAGAGTACTTGTCAGGAGACGAGGTTGAACAAGGTATAGAGTGATACCGATGATCAAACCTCGGACAAGTAAAATATCGCGTGACAAAGGGAATTGGTATCGTATGTGAATGGTTCATTTCGATCACTAAAGTCATCGTTGAATATGTGGGAGCCATTATGGATCTCCAGATCCCGCTATTGGTTATTGGTCGGAGTGAGTACTCAACCATGTCCGCATAGTTCGCGAACCGTAGGGTGACACACTTAAAGTTGGATGTTGAAATGGTAGAACTTGAATATGGAATGGAGTTCGAATATTTGTTCGGAGTCCCGGATGAGATCCCGGACATCACGAGGAGTTCCGGAATGGTCCGGAGAATAAGATTCATATATAGGAAGTCATTTTATGAGATTTAAAATGACCCGAAAGGTTCTATGGAAGGTTCTAGAAAAGTCCGGAAGAAACCACTATGGAAGGCGGAGTCCCAAAGGGACTCCACCTCCATGGCCGGCCAACCCTAGAGGGGGAGGAGTCCCAAGTGGACTCCCCCTATGGGGGCCGGCCACCCCCCCACATGGAAGGGGGGAATCCCACCCCAAGTGGGATTCCCACCTTGGGTAGGTTTCCCTATCACATGGAAGGTTTTGGGTTCGGGTCTTATTCGGAGACTTGTAGTCCAACACTTGGGGCTTCCACCTATATAATGAGGGACAAGGGGAGGGGCCCGGCCACCCCAATAACCACCAAGGTGGCCGCACCCCTTAGAGGCCGGCGCCCCCCTCTCCCCAAACCCTAGCCGCCCCGCTTCTCCACTTCCCGCACGCTTAGCGAAGCTCCGCCGGATTTCTCCACCACCACCGACACCACGCCGTCGTGCTGTCGGATTCAAGAGGAGCTACTACTTCTGCTGCCCGCTGGAACGGGGAGGTGGACGTCGTCTTCATCAACAACCGAACATGTGACCGAGTACGGAGGTGCTGCCCGTTCGTGGCGCCGTGATCAAGATCTTCTACGCGCTTTTGCAAGCGGCAAGTGAACGTCTACCGCAGCAACAAGAGCCTCATCTTGTAGGCTTTGGAATCTCTTCAAGGGTGAGACTCGATAATCCCCTCGTTGCTACCGTCTTCTAGATTGCATCTTGGCTTGGATTGCGTGTTCGCGGTAGGAAATTTTTTGTTTTCTATGCAACGTTATCCTACAACAAGATGCATAAGACTTCTCTCACATGTTGCACATGGTCCTCGAGATTTTTGCTATAAATGAGAATATCATCGAAATAGACAACCACACTCTTGCCAATGAGAGGTCGCAAGATGTGATTCATGAGTCGCATGAAAGTCGATGGAGCATTTGAAAGACCAAATGGCATGACAAGCCATTCATAGAGACCAAGTTTGGTCTTGAATGTCGTCTTCCATTCATCACCTATTGCCATGCGAATTTGGTGGTAGCCACTACGCAAATCAATCTTAGAGAAAATCGTGGCACCACTCAATTCGTCAAGCATGTCATCTAAACGCGGAATGGGATGGCGGTATCGAACGGTAATGGCATTGATGGGGCGGCAATCCATACACATTCGTTGCGTCTCATCCGGTTTAGGAACAAGAATCACGGGAACCGCACAAGGGCTTAAGCTTTCACGAACATACCCTTTGTCGAGGAGGTCTTGTATTTGGCGTTGGATCTCCTTTGTGTCTTCGGGGTTGGTGCGGTAGGCGGCGCGGTTTGGTAGAGGGGCGCCCGGTATGAGGTCGATGCGGTGCTCAATTCCTCTAAGCGGTGGGAGTCCATGAGGAAGCTCGTCGGGGAAGACATCTTGGAACTCCTTCAAAAGAGACAACAAAGACGAAGGAAGTGTTGTTAAGTTGTTAGTATCCGAGGATGGCCCCTTGCAAATGAGCACATAGTGCAATTTGGTGGATGGGTTGTGGTGCACTTCTCTCATCTCACTCTTGGTAGCTATGAGGACACTCTTCATCTCACTCATATATGGCTTGTGGCGCTCACTTTATTTTTGGTGGGTCACTCTCTCACCACTCATCTCACTATGGATGGTAGCTTCCTTAGCCCTCGCTAAAGCCTTTGCATTGTCCGCAATTACTTGGCTAGGAGTCATTGGGCGTAGGATGAATGTCTTGTCGCCGACCTTGAAGCTATAGGCATTTGTGTAGCCATCATGACTTGCTCTTTTGTCATATTGCCAAGGGCGACCAAGTAGCATGTGGCACACCGTCATGGGCACTACATCACAACCAACGGTGTCTTCATAGGCGCCAACCTTGAAGGATATGGAGACGGTGTGTTGTATCTTGACGTTTCCATTGTCACTTAACCATTGCAGATGGTAAGGGTGGGGGTGTTTCCGGAGTGTGAGGTTGAGCTTGGAGCATAGTTCGGTGCTTGCAAGATTGTGGCAACTCCCTCCATCGATGATAACCTTTATTGACTTGCCATTGATTCCGGCTCTTGTTTGGAAGATGTTGCACCTTTGATCTTCATTGGGAAGTGCATGGGTTGTCAACACTTTGGTCACCACAAGAGATGGGCTTGCATCATGCACACATACGACTTGCTCTTGGTCTTCCAAGTCATCATCTTCATGATTGGTTGCGGCTTGTACCAAGGCTTCATATTCACCTTCACTCAAGTACTCCACATCTCCATCATCTCGAGTTATCATAACTCTTGTGTTTTGCATTCAAAGGATTTATTCCCTTGAGCCCCACACTTGAAGCAAGTGATGTTACTAGATACCGTGGAAGCTTTGGAGGACATAGTTGATTGATCCGGCTTGAAGCTTGTTGTCTTGAAGGCACTCTTCGTTTGCTTGGGGGGATCCTTAGAGGCAATGGCACTTATGTTCTTGATGCTTGAGGAGGTGTTTGTTGCATTTCGCGCCGCGAAGAAGGACTTTGTCTTTGCACTTGCTATGTCTTCTCGCACTTGGCGCTCGGCTCTTGTAGCTTGATGAAGCAACTCAACCATGTTGGTGTAAGGCAAGAACTCCACTATCCTCTTGACGGGAATGTTCAATCCATTCAAGAATCTTGCCATTGTTTTCTCTTCTCGCTCATCCTCATTGGCACTCATCATGGTCATGTGCATCTCCTTGTAGTACTCCTCAACGGACTTGAAGCTTTGCTTGAGTTGAGTAAGCTTGTTGAAGAGGTCACGTTTGTGGTGGTTGGGCACAAAGTGTTTGTGCATGACTTCTTGCATCTCTTCCCATGTGTCAATGGGCTCTAGATCTTCCTTGTCACGCTTCTTGTTCACTTCTTCCCATCAAACATTTTCATATCCTTCAAACTCAAGTGATGCCATGGCCACTTTCTTTGCTTCGGAGAAGTTGTGTATGCGGAAGATTTTGTCAACCTTGAGGACCCAAGATAAGTATGCATCGGGGTCTTCCTCTCCGTGGAATTTGGGCATGGTGAACTTGAGCTTCCCAAAGATTTCCTCTTCATTGCGGTCATTGCGTCTAGGAGGTGGTCTTGCATCATCTTCATCCTCATTATGGTTGCGAGGTTGTTGAGGTTGATCCTCATTTCCATTGTGGTGGTTTGGAAGAGGAGGACGCCTTCCATGAGGTTCCCGGAGGTGTGGCATGACACTAGCTTCACTTGAGGCGTCTTCTTCATTTTGGTGCCTTGCTTCACCTTGATGAGCATGAAGTGCTTGACGAGCTCGATAATTGAGAGGGTTGTATCTTCTATTTTCCCTATTGTTTCTTCTTGCGCCATCATCTTGCGGAGCATCAATATTGATGATTTGGCGTTCTTTGTTCACTTCTTGTTCGCCTTCATGATGTGGGTTCCTTTGAGCATTGTCCACTTGAGATGGGCGCGGTTGCCCTTGTTGTTGACGTGCCTCTTGCTCGTGGCGAAGACGTTCTTTCTCACGTGCATGAAGGAGAGCTTGATCATGACGGAGTCGATGTTGTTCCTCTTTGAATTGAGCTTGACGATTTGCTTGTTGTAGTCTCTCTTGTTCAAGTTGAGCATGTGCTTGCTCCACATCTCGATCTTGTTGTTGAAGTACTTGAGCATCCACATTATGGTGGTGTGGGTCTTCATTAGAAGCATGGTAAGACGGGGATGAAGCTCGGTGTCTTGAACTATGAGAGCGCGAAGACCTTGAGTGTTGGCTTCGGTTGTTGGCGATGTTGGCAATAGCTTGTTCAAGGCGTGCCAACCTTTCTTCTTGCCTTCTCATGCTCGCCATGTTTTGTTGACCTTGAGTAGCAAGTGTGGCCCTCATATCATGGCCTTGAGCATCAAGCTTGTCATGGATGTCTTGCACTTGGACATTGAGGTCCCTTCTTTGCACTTGAGCTCGTTCTTCATAGCGTGCAACGGTCTCATCGATTCTTGCCGTGAGGTCATGGATACTCTTGTTGACGGCTTGAGTAGCTATCCAATGTTGGTGCCGTGTCATCGGTAGTTGGTTCCCCTCTCCACTAGACATGGTTACAACTAAAACAAGAACTATGTTGTGGGGGTTAGAGGAAAGCTCACAAGTAAGTCAAAGACTCACAACAAAATTGGAAAGGTGTATCAAGGTGAGGAACAACCGGTTACACACACAAAAACAAAACTCTATATGGTGTTAGGTACGGGTGTGGAAAGCCAAATGGAAGAACCAAAGGAAAAGTCTATTGTCAAAAGTGGGTAAGATCCAAAAGTCACAAGTCAAAAGCGGTGATCACAAAAGGCATACACAAGGAAGAACACACGCGTGGGACAAAAAGGGGTTAGCGCGACTTGGAAAAATGAGCAAGAACAAAATGGTCCTAACGAAGACTACTAGCTCGGTGTCACGCTAACGCAAGAGAGACCGTGGATTGGTTGCAAAATTGAGAAGCAACAAGATTTGCGCAAGACGCCTCTCTTCTCTTTTCTCTCTTTTGCTTAAAAGCTTTGGACTCTTTTGTGTATAGGTGTCACTCACACACTCTTTTCTTTTTCTTTTTGTATTTTTATTTTCTTTCTTTTTCTCACTATGTAAGGATACTACTATCTATGTAAGTATGTCACACTTCTTTTGCTTATCTTTTCACACGAGCTTGCTTCGTAGCTTTGCTCAACACACGCACACCCTCACGGTCGGGACGCTTGCGCAATGTTTCGCAACACTAGAAAGCCACTCTCGATAGGAAAGGTACGCAAAAGAGGCTAGGGCTACAAGTTAGGAGCAAGTTATACCACTTGATGATGGTGACTGACGATCTTGAACTTGCTATGGTGGAGGTGTCAAATGAACCGCTTGGATCCTCGGGGTGCCGTCGTCGTTGTCGATGTTGCGGAAGCTTTGTGGTAGCTGAAATGGCACTCAAACCGAAGTCCAAACACAAGGGGGTTAGTACCAAAACGAAAAACGAAGGTTGCTGTCAAAATTTCGGCCAGCCGGAACTTCCGGTCCTGAGGGGCGGTACTTCCGGTCCCGGGCGGAACTTCCGGTCCTGCCGGGCGGAACTTCCGGTCGCAATCAGATCTGCGGGCTGTTCATCGATTTGGGCGGAAATCCGGGCCGAAATCCTTCGAATTCGAGGAAAATTTGGCACTAAAAGCTGTGGGAAGGTGGGGGAATTGCAGATCAACACCAAAGACAAGTTTCTATTGGAGCAAAACCACAAACAACTCAACAAATCGCGAGATCGATCCAAGGCCAATTTGGGGCTATTTTTTGGGAAAAAATTTAGGAATTTTTTTTGGGTGAAATTGGTGGAATTGGGGGTTGTGGGGGTCAAATCCGTGGCAACCAAAGAGCTGCTGATACCATATGATAAGGGCTAAGCCCAAGGGTGTGCCCGATCTTCACGGATTTGGATGGGATTCGTGGGGGAGGTGGATGAACACGAAGAACGTGGGTGGATGGCGGGGTGGATCGAAGATACAAACGCAACACACACACACAACCGGTTGTTCTTCGTTGGCCCGATACACCAACCCAATGGAATTGCAAGAAAAAGACCCACAAGGAGTAGAATCCCTCACAAAAGATTGGCAATAGCAATCGATAGAGTTCCAAAGAGGAAAAGAGTGCAAATAGATAGAATTGCAAAAGCAAAAGATCCAAAACACTAGAATTCCTAGAATGGAAGAGATCAATCGCCTAGAAGAGTAGATAACTTCGTAGATTGGTAGATCTAGAAGGGTTTCCCGCGGGAAGGAGCATAGCTCATGTTTTCTCTTACATCAAGTCTAATCTCAGATCTGAGCCAACAAGGCTATTTATAGGTGGGGGCGAAGGGATAAGTTACACGCTGAAAAGTGCTGTCGTGCTGAAGTTCGATGGGGCGGAAGTTCCGGTCATGGGCGGAAGTTTCGGTCTTGAGGGTCGGAAGTTCCGGCCGGGGCGGAAGTTCCGGCCAAGTTCCGGCCTAGTTCCGGAAATTGCCCATTTCCTTGCAGTAGCATCCAGGGGCGTTTTGGCGCAATTTCGGAACTTGGGCGGAACTTGGGCGGAAGTTTCGGTCCTTCGGGGCGGAAGTTTCGGCCTGATCCATTTCTCTGGGTGCTGGAAGGCATCTGGGAGGCGTCTGGCCGGAAGTTCCGGTCCTGGGGGCGGAAGTTCCGGCCTGGGCGCTGTAGCTCCATCTTCATCATTTCCAGCTCTCTCTCCATTGGCTTGGTCTCCATGGCTCGCGTCTTGGTCGATGTACCTGATTGAACATAGGGTATTTGCATGAAGTAGCACGCCATCCAAAGGGGTATCAAATGCGTACGTGGAAAGGAGCGAATTCACCTCTTGGTGTAGTGCTTGGGCTCGAGCTCGTGTCATTGGGCCACGAGGAGGGCTTGTCGGTCTTGATGTAGTGTCGACCTTGGGTGGGGCTACATCATCATGAGCTACACCCTCTCCCGCGGGAGCTGCGGCCTCCATGGATCGAGCTAGGGCACGGGGGCGGCGGCTGGATGAGAGTGGAGGAGTGAGGAGAAGTGTGGAGGGCTGCCTGCCTGGTGGACACATTTCACCCCTCGAGCATTGTCCACGTGTTGCTGGCTCTTCCGCTAACTTGGCCCAATTCTGAAACGGACGGGACCGCTGCTCACAGTCCGCTTGTTTGGTCTCATTTTCGGCCTCCGCTGACGAACACAATCCATCTAGATGTCGGGCGGGGGGGCGTTGGAGATGGCCTAAAGGGCGCGTTTGGTAGGCTGGGTTAGTTTTAGGGCCAAGTGGCACTAGTAGAAAAACGCTTATAGGTGGAGCTTGTTTCTGTGGCGTAGCACAAAAAATGCGCCACAGAAAGTTATTTTGTTGCGCACCAGGCACGGTGCGCCACAGAAATAGCTTAATTTTGTGGCGCACCATGGATCCATGCGCCACAGAAATTTGGTGGGGCTAGTCCCAATCATTGGTTTCACTATTTCTATGGCGCACAAGATCACGTGCGCCACAGAAATAAGACATTTTGTGGCGCACTCGTCCTGGTGCGCCACTGAATTAAGACTTTCTGTGGCGCACGTGGGATAGTGCGCCACAGAAACTACATATTTCTGTGGCGCACATGAGTTCCATGCGCCACAGAACTTTTTTTTGGCTCCCCACGCAACTCCACCACCCCCCCCCCCCCCCGCCCCCGTGGATCGCCTTTTTTACCTCTTTAAAAAATAAAAAAATAGATAAAAATTTCAAAAAATAAATTCCTTCAAGATGCACATGTATTATGTCATCTTTTACCACTGAGAATTAACAAACAACAATTTCGACTTTTTTTGCAAAATTGCGTGGGAAAATCATCAAACTGGATTTCTGGTTGCATACGAACTCGAAAAAAATGCATAATATATCAAAATGTTCCCACGAAAAATCTACATCCGAATTCACCAGGGCTTGGCCGGTTGGACAATTTTTAGAATCTCCAAATTCCAAAAGAGTAAAAAGTTACGGGCAGTTAAAGATTTTTTGCTGCAAAATACAAAAAAATAAAAAAATTCTGTGGCGCACCAAGTGCCCATGCGCCACAGAATTAACGTTCAAAATTTGAAATTTCTGGCGCCCACTTCTTCTTCTCTTCTCCATTTCTCCCCTTCTCCACTTCTCCCCTTCTCCCCTTCTCCACTTCTCCACTTCTCCTCTTCTCCTCCTCTCCTCTTCTCTTCCTCTCTTCCTCTCCTCCACTTCTCCACTTCTCCTCTCCTCCACCGGCGGCCAACTCCGGCGACCAACTCCGGCGACCTACTCCGGCGACCTCCTCCGGCGACCACGACCAAAACCTCCTCCGGCGACCACCTCCTCCACAACAACCACCTTCTCCTCCTCCTCCGGCGACAACAACAACCACCACCACCACCACCTCCTCCTCCTCTACCCCACCACCACCACCTCCACCTCTGATACGTCTCAAACGTATCTATAATTTCTTATGTTCCATGCTCTTTTATGATGATACTCACATGTTTTATACACACTTTATGTCATATTTATGCATTTTCCGGCACTAACCTATTGACAAGATGCCGAAGAGCCAGTTGTTGTTTTCTACTGTTTTTGGTTTCAGAAATCCTACAAAGGAAATATTCTAGGAATTGGACGAAATCAACGCCCAGGGTCTTATTTTTCCACGAAGCTTCCAGAAGACCGAAAGGGATACGAAGTGGGGCGACGAGGCGCCGCCACGCCAGGGCCGAGGCGGCCAAGGGTGGGGCCGCGTGATACGTCCAATTTGCATCACTATTTTATATCATAATTTGCTGTTATTCATTGATATATTTCATATTTGGACATAATACTTATGTTATTTCATCTATTTTGCATGTTTCATGATTATTGGAGGATCAAGCACCGGAGCCAGGATTCTGCTGGAAAAAGCACCGTCAGAATGCAATATTTCGGAAGATCAACAGTTGACGGAAATTATACCAAAATCCTATTTTTCCAGATGACGAAGAGAGCCAGAAGGGGGAGCTGAGGGGACCCGAGGTGGGCCCACCCCATAGGCCGGCGCGGCCCAAGGGCTGGCCGCGCCGCCCTGTGAGGAGGGGGGCCCACAGCCCCTCTCGCCTCCTTTTCTTCGCGAACGCCTTCGTCCCGAAAACCTAAGCTCCAGAGGGTACCTCACGAATAGTTACAGCCGCCTCTACGGGGCGGAGAACACCAGAGAGAAAAGAGCTCTCCGGCGGGCTGAGATTCGCCGGGGATATTCCCTCCCGGAGGGGGAAATCGACGCCATCGTCACCGCCATCGAGTTGGACATCATCTCCATCACCATCATCATCATCTTCATCATCATCACCGCCGTCTCCACCGTTGGACATCGTCACCGCCGTAGCAATTTGGGTTTGATCTTGATTGTTTGATAGGGGAAACTCTCCCGGTATCGATTTCTACTTGTTGTTGATGCTATTGAGTGAAACCGTTGGACCAAGGTTTATGTTCAGATTGTTATTCATCATCATATCACCTCTGATCATGTTCCATATGATGTCTCGTGAGTAGTTCGTTTAGTTCTTGAGGACATGGGTGAAGTCTAAATGTTAGTAGTGAAGTATGGTTGAGTAATATTCAATGTTATGATATTTAAGTTGTGGTGTTATTCTTCTAGTGGTGTCGTGTGAACGTCGACTACACGACACTTCACCTTTATGGGCCTAGGGGAATGCATCTTGTACTCGTTTGCCAATTGCGGGGTTGCCGGAGTGACAGAAACCTGAGCCCCCGTTGGTATATCGATGCAGGAGGGATAGCAGGATCTCAGAGTTTAAGGCTGTGGTTAGATTTATCTTAATTACTTTCTTGTAGTTGCGGATGCTTGCAAGGGGTATAATCACAAGTATGTATTAGTCCTAGGAAGGGCGGTACATTAGCACAGGTTCACCCACACAACACTTATCAAAACAATGAAGATTAATTAGCCGTATGTAGCGAAAGTACTAGACTAAAATCCCGTGTGTCCTCGAGAACGTTTGGTCATTATAAGTAAACAAACCGGCTTGTCCTTTGTGCTAAAAAGGATTGGGCCACTCGCTGCAATTGTTACTCTCGCACTTTACTTACTCGTACTTTATTCATTTGTTACATCAAAACCCCCTGAATACTTGTTTGTGAGCATTTACAGTGAATCCTTCATCGAAACTGCTTGTCAACACCTTCTGCTCCTCGTTGGGATCGACATTCTTACTTATCGAAGATACTACGATACACCCCTATACTTGTGGGTCATCAAGACTATTTTCTGGCGCCGTTGCCGGGGAGTGAAGCGCTATTGGTAAGTGGAATTGGTAAGGGAAATTTCTACTGTTTGTGCTGATTTTATTTCTGCCTGCTGCCATAATTCATTATGGAGAGATCTCCTTTTGAATGTTCATTTGGAAAATCTGCTACTACTGCAAAGGTAGTGGATGAGGCGCCAGGTAAGGAAGAGATGCCATACAAAATACCTATGAAAATTATTGAACGTGTAGTGGGTAACCGTTATACAGGGGATGGAACTGTCCACCCTGGAGATCATTTACTGTTCTTACATGAATTATGCGGTTTATTCAAGTGTGCAGGTATTGCTATGGATGAAGTGGGGAAGAAACTATTCTCTATATCGCTGTCTGGTAAAGCGGCGCATTGGTATAAATTACTGGATAATGGGGATTCTCTTGAATGGAATGATATTGTGCCCCGGTTTTATTCTAAGTTCTATCCTCCAAGTGAAATTCACAAGGATCGGAACCGCATATATAATTTTTGGCCTCATGATGGAGAGAGTATTGCCCAAGCTTGGGGGAGATTGAAGTCTTTAATGCTCAAATGCCCCATTCATGAGCTTCCTGGTAATGTTATTATTGATAATTTCTATGCAAGACTTTCTTTTGAAGACAAGACCTTGCTGGATACTTCTTGTTCTGGATCATTCACACGCAACAAGGAAGAGTTTAAAAGGGACCTTCTTAATCGGATCCGGGGAAAATCTTTGAAGGATGGGAGATCGACAAAGATAGAGAATCAGGTATAAATTATGATTATAAATGCATTGAAGCTTTTATGGATACTGATAAATTTCGTAATATGAGTGCTACTTATGGTCTTGATTCTCAAGTTGCTGCAAATCTTTATAAAGCTTTTGCCTCTCATTATGAATTGCCTAATAAGAATTTTGATAAGTATCATGAACCGTATAAAGATAAAATTGATTCATCTATTAATAAATGCGTTGTAGTTGAAACTGTTGATCATGTTATTCCTGAAGCTTATATTGAAAAAACTCCTTTCCCTGCTAAAATGAAGGAGTACTCGGTTATTAATAGTGCAGTTCATAAAAGTGAAAAGAAACCTATAGAACCTGAAGAACAAATAAAAGTTGAACCTGCTGTTGCAATAGTTAAAGATCTTGTGACTGAAAATGTGGAGGATGGTCATATTATTTTCTGTGAAGATGCTTCCAATATTGTTTCACATCCTAATAAATCCAAACAAGCTAGTGTTCCTATGCTATCTGTTAGAATTGGTGATCATTGTTATTATGGTTTATGCGATATTGGTGCAAGTATTAGTGCTATTCCTTATGAGCTTTACACGGAGATTATGCACGAAATTGGTTCTTGTGAACTTGAAGATATGGATGTGGTCATTCGGCTGGCTAATAGAGAAACTATTTCTCCAATTGGTATTGTTCGAGATGTGGAAGTTCTATGCGGTAAGATTAAATATCCTGCTGACTTTTTGGTACTTGGTTCTGCTGCTAGTAAATATTGTCCTATCATTTTTGGTAGACCTTTTCTAAATACATGTGGAGCTATTATAGATTGCAAGAAAGAGAAAATTTTGACTAAATTTGCTGGTGAATCTTATGAGTTTAACTTCTCTAAATTTACCAAAATTCCTTATAAAGCTGATTTGCCTAATAATGATTTTAAAGTTGAACAGTCTGCATCTATTGTTCTTGCTCCTAATAATCCCTTGCAGCAACATTTGGAGAATAGCGAGAGTGAAGTTTTTAGGAAAGAAAGAGATGAGCTTGATGAAATTTTTCTTCGCCAACCTATTATTAAGCATGATTTACCGGTGGAAGATCTGGGTACAACACCACCACCAAAGGAAGATCCTGTCTTTGATTTAAAACCATTGCCTGATAATCTTAAATATGCTCATATTGATGATAAGAAAATATATCCTGTTATTATTAGTTCTAAGCTTTCAGAGTTTGAAGAAGAAAGGTTATTGGAAATACTGAAGAAGCACCGAGGAGCTATGGGCTACACTCTTGATGACTTGAAGGGGATTTCTCCCTCTATTTGCCAACACGCCATTAATATGGAAGATGATGTGAAGCCTGTTGTTGAACCTCAGCGTCGTCTAATTCCTAAGATGAAGGATGTGGTAAGAAATGAGGTATTAAGACTTCTTGAAGCTGGTATTATATATCCTATTGCTGATAGTAGATGGGTTATTCCTGTGCATTGTGTTCCTAAGAAAGGAGGAATGACTGTTGTGCCTAATGATAATGATGAGCTCATACCTCAAAGAGTAGTTGTAGGGTATAGAATGTGCATTGATTATCGAAAAGTTAATAAAGTTACTAAAAAAGATCATTACCCTTTGCCTTTTATTGATCAAATGTTAGAAAGGTTATCTAAAAATACTCATTTTTGTTTTCTTGATGGTTATTCTGGGTTTTCACAAATTGCTGTTAAAACTAAGGATCAAGAGAAAACCACTTTCACTTGTCCCTATGGAACTTATGCTTATAGACGTATGCCTTTTGGTTTATGTAATGCTCCTGCTACTTTTCAAAGATGCATGTCTGCTATTTTTCATGGCTTTTGCGAGAGTATTGTAGAGGTATTCATGGACGATTTTTCTGTCTATGGGAATTCTTTTGATAATTGCTTGCGGAACCTTGATAAAGTTTTGCAGAGATGTGAAGAAACTAACCTTGTTCTTAATTGAGAGAAATACCACTTTATGGTTAATGAAGGAATTGTATTGGGACATAAAATTTCCGAGAGAGGTATTGAAGTTGATAGAGCTAAAGTTGAAGCAATTGAGAAGATGCCCTATCCTAGGGATGTTAAAGGTATTCGTAGTGTTCTTGGTCATGCTGGGTTTTATAGGAGGTTTATTAAAGACTTCTCCAAGATTTCAAAACCTCTTACTAATCTTCTTCAAAAAGATGTACCTTTTGTTTTTGATGATGATTGTAAGGAAGCTTTTGAAACTCTAAAGAAAGCCTTAACAACTGCTCCTATAGTTGAACCTCCTGATTGGAACTTACCATTTGAAATTATGTGTGATGCTAGTGATTTTGCTGTAGGCGTTGTTCTTGGACAGCGAGTAAACAAAAAATTGAATGTTATTCATTATGCTAGTAAAACTCTTGATGCTGCTCAAAGAAATTATGCTACTACTGAAAAGGAATTGTTAGCTGTAGTCTTTGCTTGTGATAAGTTTAGATCTTATATTGTTGGTTCAAAAGTTACTATACATACTGATCATGCTGCAATTAGATACCTTATGCAAAAGAAAGATGCTAAGCCAAGGCTTATTAGATGGGTACTTCTGTTGCAAGAATTTGATTTACATATTGTAGATAGGAAAGGTGCTGATAATCCTGTTGCTGATAATTTGTCTAGATTGGAAAATATTGCTTATGATCCTGTTCACATTAATGATAGTTTTCCAAACGAACAATTGGCTGTAATAAAGGTGAGCTCATGAGGCAGTCCTTGGTATGCTGATTATGCTAACTTTATTGTTTCCAAGTACTTGCCTCCAACCTTTTCAGCTCAGCAAAGGAGGAAATTCTTTTATGACTTGAGGCATTATTTCTGGGATGACCCACACTTATATAAAGAAGGAGTGGATGGTATTCTGCGAAGATGTGTTCCCGAATATGAACAACAGGAGATATTGAGTAAATGTCATGGTAGTGCTTATGGAGGACATCACACCGGAGATAGAACCGCGCAAAAGGTTGTACAATCAGGTTTTTATTGGCCAACTCTCTTCAAAGATGCAAGGAAGTTTATCTTATCTTGTGATGAATGTCAAAGGGTTGGTAATATCTCCAGACGCAATGAAATGCCTATGAATTATACTCTTGTTATTGAACCGTTCGATTGTTGGGGATTTGACTTCATGGGAACTTTTCCCTCTTCAGAAGGTAACACTCATATACTTGTTGCTGTTGATTATGTTACTAAATGGGTGGAAGCCATTCCTACAAAAAGTGCTGATGGTGAGACCTCTTTAAGAATGCTTTTAGATATTATTTTTCCTAGATTTGGAGTTCCTAGATATATTATGACTGATGGAGGTTCTCATTTTATTCATGGTGGTTTTAGAAAAACTCTTGCTAAATATGGTATTAATCATAGAATTGCTTCCGCTTATCATCCTCAAACTAGTGGGCAAGTAGAACTATCAAATAGAGAAATTAAATCTATCTTGCAAAAGACTGTTAATAAAACTAGAAAGAATTGGGCTAGTAAATTGAAGGATGCACTATGGGCTTATAGAACTGCTTATAAAAACCCCATGGGAATGTCACCTTATAAAATGGTTTATGGGAAAGCTTGTCATTTACCTTTAGAACTAGAGCACAAAGCTTATTGGGCAGTTAGAGAATTAAATAAAGATCCTAAACTTGCCAGTAATAAAAGGTTGTTGCAATTGAGTTCTCTAGATGAATGGAGAAGTGAAGCTTATGAAAATGCTAAACTCTTTAAAGAAAAAGTTAAAAAATGGCATGATAGAAGGATTATCAAAAGAGAATTTAATATTGGGGATAAAGTCCTATTGTATCGGTCTCGTCTCAGATTCTTTGCAGGGAAATTACTCTCGAAATGGGAAGGACCATATGTTGTTGAGGAGGTGTATCGTTCAGGAGCAATTAAAATTAGCTCTCTCCAAGGCAATGCCACGCAAGTGCTGAATGGACAAAGACTCAAGCATTATATCTCAGGTGATTCTTATAATGTAGATGTTGATATTATTCGAGTGGAAACACCGGAAGCCTTCATCAAAGGACAAATTGACAGTCCGGCAGAACTCGACTTTGAATAGGTAACAGTACTGCTAATGAAAAGTTCGCAATTTACTTTCCGAACAATATTTTTGCTGTTTTTGGAAAATATGAAAAATTACGAGATCGAAACGGAGTGGAGGAGATGCACGAGGGCGTGCCCCCATAGGCCGGCGCGGCCTGGCCTTGGCCCGCGCCGCCCTATGAGCTGGCCGCCTCGTCGCCCCTTTCCGACTCTGGTTCGACCTGGTACTTTCCTTTTGTCGTGAAAATTTTTGCTATATAATCCCCCGGACCCCTGGAGGTCCGTATATCGTTTTCTCGACGTGTTTTGTTTCGAGCTGTTTCTGCCAGGATCTGTTTTCAGTTTAGAAGCACCATGGTCTCCAAGAACAAGGGCAAGGAGCTTTCGGATGAAGATATTCAAGATCCCGAGTGGAAAGAGGAGGACAAGAACGTCAAGGAAGAGGATGAAGAAGAGGTGGAGGAAGACTCGCGCGCACACCCGCGTGCTGCCATTGCAAGCATCAAGGTGGTGGACAACCCTTTTAGTGCAAACAAGAGCGCAAGAATTCGCACCGGGGGAGGAGTTCCACGTCATTACCTAGCTCCGAAGACATCTTTCTCAGGCACTCACCATCCCTTCCGCAATCTAATTTTCAATAGTCAAATTGAAAGGACTCCCAGGGCAGCATTGCCTAGCAATTGGGATATAGATCGTTCTAACACTGCAGGAAGGATGAAGCCTGAGGGTGAAGAGTGGGGAAATAACTCCAAGAGTTGGGACTCGCCGTTGGACATACTTCTTAACCGCGTCGAGCACAATTCGGAGATGATTCGCAACCTCACGTACAAGATTGATGAGCTTCAGGAGCTTGTTGAGAAGCTTGTCAGGAATTCATCACCACCACCGCCGCAGGAGTAATTCATCATCGGTATTGGCATCCCCTTGGTTTGTTCCAAGCTTGGGGGAGTGCCGCGGTATCACATCATCACTACCTTTTACCTTTTACTGTCAAGTAGTGTCATATCATGAGTAGGAAAGTTATCATATAAGATGGGTTGCAGTGTGGAAGTATCTCTCCTTTAGCTAGTTGTCTATGTATCCCTTGGTGTGAGTTATCGTTATGGAATATTAATGAGAAGTCTTATCATTTACATATTGCACATCTTATTTTAGTTTGCAATCTCTATTATGTGATTGATCTTGATATTAGTATTGGTATCACTTTGGGAGCATTGAATAAATCCATTTGGTTTTGGAAAACTTAGCATTGGTCAATAGCAACAACACTTTGAGGTTTAAGTAGAAAAGAGGAATACATGTAGTTGTTTCATTGTCTTTCTTTCTTGTTAGCTCATAGCTTATTATTCTGAAGTTAAAACTGTTTGTGCTTACAAGGAAGATGCATGATTATTTCTATCACATGTATATTTGTTTGTTTCCTTCAACTCTTATGCTTGCTAATTAACCTTGCTAGCCAAAGACCTGTACTGAGAGGGAATACTTCTCGTGCATCCAAACCTTAACCCAAACTTATGCCATTTGTGTCCACCATATCTACCTACTACATGGTATTTCCTGCCATTCCAAGTAAATACTTCGTGTGCTACCTTTAAACAATTCAAAATTTATTACCTCTGATTTGTGTCAATGTTTTATAGCTCATGAGGAAGTATGTGGTGTTTATCTTTCAATCTTGTTGGGCAGCTTTCACCAATGGACTAGTGGCTTCATCCGCTTATCCAACAATTTTGCAAAAAGAGCTGGCAATGGGATTCCCAGTCCCAAATTAATTAATCTAAATAGACACTCCTCCATGGTATGTGATTGATGGACGGCACCCGAAGGATTCGGTTAGCCATGGCTTGTGTAAGCAAAGGTTGGGGGGAGTGTCATCATAATAAAACTAAAATAAAAAGGCACTCCTTCATGGTATGAGATTGTTGGCAGGCACCCGAGGATTCGGTTAGCCATGGTTTGTGAAAGAAAGGTTGGAAGGAGTGCCATACAAAATAAAAATAAAATGGGAGCCGCTCTTTGAAGGTTTGTCTGGCAAGGGGGATAGAGTACCCGCTACCAGTCGTTGACAACAACAAACACCTCTCAAAATGTTACTTTCATTCTCTTTATATGATTTCAAAATTGAAAAAGCTCTAGCACATGATTTAATCCCTGCTTCCCTCTGCGAAGGGCATGTCTTTTACTTTATGTTGAGTCAGTAAACCTATTTCCCTCCATCTCAAGCAAGCGTTTGAGTAGTTGTGATCAAACCATTATATTGTGATTCGCTTCATCATGTCTTTTATTCTTCCTTGTTTAGTACAAGTTTTATCTAAATGAATATAGCTTTGCAAGTTATCAATGATCATGAGGAGACTATTATGATTGAGTATGCAAGTTGTGCCATATAAACTTTAACATGAGAGCGCTGCTCAATGAGATAAGTATAATCTGTTAATTGTTCTCTGACCAAGAACGAAGTTTGCCATCACCAACTATGATTTCTTATGCACCTTTATTTGTGATTACCTTATACTTGTTCCAAGTTGAGTTATATGAGGAAGTTGTTTACTAGAATGTCTTGTGTGAATGAATATGATGCTTCTTGTCCGTATTCTATTTATCGACTCTTCACTCCATAAACATGTGGTCCTGTTTACCGAGTTCAGTTTCGCTTGGGGACAAGCGAAGTCTAAGCTTGGGGGGAGTTGATACGTCCAATTTGCATCACTATTTTATATCATAATTTGCTGTTATTCATTGATATATTTCATATTTGGACATAATACTTATGTTATTTCATCTATTTTGCATGTTTCATGATTATTGGAGGATCAAGCACCGGAGCCAGGATTATGCTGGAAAAGGCACCGTCAGAATGGAATATTTCGGAAGATCAACAGTTGACGGAAATTATACCAAAAATCCTATTTTTCCAGATGACGAAGAGAGCCAGAAGGGGGAGCTGAGGGGACCCGAGGTGGGCCCACCCCATAGGCCGGCGCGGCCCAAGGGCTGGCCGCGCCGCCCTGTGAGGAGGGGGGCCCACAGCCCCTCTCGCCTCCTTTTCTTCGCGAACGCCTTCGTCCCGAAAACCTAAGCTCCAGAGGGTACCTCACGAAGAGTTACAGCCGCCTCTGCGGGGCGGAGAACACCAGAGAGAAAAGAGCTCTTCGGCGGGCTGAGATCCGCCGGGGATATTCCCTCCCGGAGGGGGAAATCGACGCCATCGTCACCGCCATTGAGTTGGACATCATCTCCATCACCATCATCATCATCTTCATCATCATCACCGCCGTCTTCACCGCTGGACATCGTCACCGCCGTAGCAATTTGGGTTTGATCTTGATTGTTTGATAGGGGAAACTCTCCCGGTATCGATTTCTACTTGTTGTTGATGCTATTGAGTGAAACCGTTGGACCAAGGTTTATGTTCAGATTGTTATTCATCATCATATCACCTCTGATCATGTTCCATATGATGTCTCGTGAGTAGTTCATTTAGTTCTTGAGGACATGGGTGAAGTCTAAATGTTAGTAGTGAAGTATGGTTGAGTAATATTCAATGTTATGATATTTAAGTTGTGGTGTTATTCTTCTAGTGGTGTCGTGTGAACGTCGACTACACGACACTTCACCTTTATGGGCCTAGGGGAATGCATCTTGTACTCGTTTGCCAATTTCGGGGTTGCCGGAGTGACAGAAACCTGAGCCCCCGTTGGTATATCGATGCAGGAGGGATAGCAGGATCTCAGAGTTTAAGGCTGTGGTTAGATTTACCTTAATTACTTTCTTGTAGTTGCGGATGCTTGCAAGGGGTATAATCACAAGTATGTATTAGTCCTAGGAAGGGCGGTACATTAGCACAGGTTCACCCACACAACACTTATCAAAACAATGAAGATTAATTAGCCGTATGTAGCGAAAGCACTAGACTAAAATCCCGTGTGTCCTCGAGAACGTTTGGTCATTATAAGTAAACAAACCGGCTTGTCCTTTGTGCTAAAAAGGATTTGGCCACTCGCTGCAATTGTTACTCTCGCACTTTACTTACTCGTATTTTATTCATCTGTTACATCAAAACCCCCTGAATACTTGTTTGTGAGCATTTACAGTGAATCCTTCATCGAAACTGCTTGTCAACACCTTCTGCTCCTCGTTGGGATCGACATTCTTACTTATCGAAGATACTACGATACACCCCCTATACTTGTGGGTCATCACCGCGCCGCCCTAGTGTGTGGGGCCCTCGCGTCGCCTCCTAAACCTACCCTTCCGCCTATAAAAAGCCTTCATCGTGAATACCCCAGTACCGAGAGCCACGATATGGAAAACCTTCCAGAGACGCCGCCGCCGCCAATCCCATCTCGGGGGATACAGGAGATCGCCTCCGGCACCCTGCCGGAGAGGGGAATCATCTCCCGGATAACTCTTCATCGCCATGATCGCCTCCGGATTGATGTGTGAGTAGTTCACCCCTGGACTATGGGTCCATAGCAATAGCTAGATGGTCGTCTTCTCCTCATGTGCTATCATTGTTGGATCTTGTGAGCTGCCTAACATGATCAAGATCATCTATCTGTAATGCTACATGTTGTGTTTGTTGGGATCCGATGAATATGGAATACTATGTTATGTTGATTATCAATCTATCATATATGTGTTGTTTAAGATCTTGCATGCTCTCCGTTGCTAGTAGAGGCTCTGGCCAAGTTGATACTTGTAACTCCAAGAGGGAGTATTTATGCTCGATAGTGGGTTCATGCCCCCATTTAATCTGGGACAGTGACAGAAAGTTCTAAGGTTGTGGATGTGCTGTTGCCACTAGGGATAAAACATCAATGTTTTGTCTAAGGATATTTGTGTTGATTATATTACGCACCATACTTAATGCAATTGTCTGTTGTTTGCAACTTAATACTGGAAGGGGTGCGGATGCTAACTCGAAGGTGGACTTTTTAGGCATAGATGCATGCTGGATAGCGGTCTATGTACTTTGTCGTAATGCCCCAATTGAATTTCACACTACTCATCATGATATGTATGTGCATTGTCATGCCCTCTTTATTTTTCAATTGCCCAACTGTAATTTGTTCACCCAACATGCTATTTATCTTATTGGAGAGACACCACTAGTGAACTGTGGACCCCGGTCCATTCTTTTACATCGAATACAATCTACTGCAATACTTGTTCTTACTGTTCTTCGCAAACATCATCTTCCACACTATACATCTAATCCTTTGTTACAGCAAGCCGGTGAGATTGACAACCTCACTGTTACGTTGGGGCAAAGTACTTTGATTGTGTTGTGCAGGTTCCACGTTGGCGCCGGAATCCCTGGTGTTGCGCCGCACTACACTCCGCCACCAACAACCTTCACGTGCTTCTTGACTCCTACTGGTTCGATAACCTTGGTTTCTTACTGAGGGAAAACTTGCCGCTGCACGCATCATACCTTCCTCTTGGGGTTCCCAACGGACGCGTGATGTACGCGTATCAACCTCCTCCTCCTATTCCACCACCACCTCCTCCTCCGGCCGGCCTCATCCTCCACCCACCCACCCACCCCATCCACCCCACCCACGCAACCAACCTCCGGCGACCTTCTAGAAAAATAAAAAAAAATCGGCGGCCCCACTTTTTTTGAAATTTTAAAAAAATTCTGTGGCGCACCGGCGGTGGTGCGCCACAGAAATAAGACCCGGTGCGCCACAGAAATAAGACTTTCTGTGGCGCATGGGCAGGTGCGCCACAGAATCCTTATTTTTGTGGCGAGAATTCTGTGGCGCACCACCCATGCGCCACAGAATGTTTTTTTGGTGTGCCACTGATGAGGCTTTTCCTACTAGTGTGGGGGCAGACTCAAAATCGTGTTGCATGTTTAAGATGGGCCACAAGCCAACTTTCGAGTTGAGAGTTTTTCAAGATGATAAAGTACATTATTTCAACATCTAAACAGTTTGTCCCATTTTTAAAAAACACTTTAAAATATTATTTTTGATTCATTCAAAAGTGCGGTATGTGTAGCCCAAGCTCCAAACGTCTATTCTCGGCAAGTGTACAGGTTCTATGGCGATCTTCGGAGGTTGTACATCCGGAGACAACTACAAACTCTAGCCCCGTATTCCTTGCCGTGGATGCGCAAGCAAGCTGGCTATAATCATCTCACGGTTGCGACAAGTAAATGGGGCCAGAGAGAGTACCTCAAATCCAATTGGGAAGCGAAAAATGGCATGTGCTAGGCCGATTTGGGAAAAAAAATCACCACCACCAGGTGTTCGATTAATATAAAAGGCTAAATGTGTAGCATCCGTCGATCACATCATAACATGTACCTGCCTAGCAAAATACTATTGTAACTCACCACAATATTTTTTACGATGCAGATAATGCCGCAACATTTCAAAAACACCAATAGAACAACAAAAAGTAGAAAATCTTCACTCTACCAAAAACCGTTGGTTGAAGAAAAATAAACAAGAAAAGTTTTAAAAAATTTATGCAACATACAAGGCTAACGCATCTCATGAGAACATCTACAATTCATAAAACATTTGTAGAAGACACTCAAGA
This sequence comes from Lolium perenne, assembly GCF_019359855.2. Lineage (NCBI taxonomy): Eukaryota > Viridiplantae > Streptophyta > Magnoliopsida > Poales > Poaceae > Lolium > Lolium perenne. The sequence goes on from NC_067245.2 coordinate 272,422,998, forward strand.
TCTCGCTTTGGGTTCATAATATCGCAGTATAGCGTTTCTGCGATGGCAGCAAAACACACACGAGTTTGAAGCATTTTAAATCCAAATTTGCAACATAGAAAATTCTGTGATCTAACTTCTGGCATTCAACATTCATGCAACATTCCGCTCATGTGCTTGCAGCAAAACCCACACGGTTGTGTAGCCATTTGAATACATGTAGGTGTCAATAACTAGTCCCCGAACAAACTAACCTCATGCTATCATCAATGGAAGCCCGTGTCTAGCCGATATATCATCGTCGGCCGCGAATCCATCTCCATATATCCCCATTGGCACTAGTTTTATGACCCAGGCCCATTCCAATTTGAAGATGATCTAATCGATTAATTGGTATGGTAGACCATGCAACAAATTATTTTATTCTGTATCTTGAACTCTACACTTCACCTTTATTACCCAATCGTGGTTACATCATCCACCGATGTGGGACAATCACACGTGATTAAACCATTTTAGGATGCAGGTTAGTGCTGATCTTCTTCATCGAAGGCCGCAGCATGAGCTTCTCCCACCACGCTTTCACGGAAGGGAACGAATCAAAGAGAGACGCGTATGGAGTCTCCATGAAGCGACAGGTGAAGGGGAAATGGCTGAGATCCGCCGAGCTAATGAAGTTTCCAGCCAGGTACTCATGCTCAGACAGACGAGCCTCATAAACCTCAAGCACCTTCTTCAGCTTCTCCACGCTCTCGTCGACGACCTTCTGGTTCGTCGGTATGCCGTAGGCCGTGGGGTATATGATGCACTCCATGACGATAGGCGCTAGCGCCTGGTTGTACTGGTGTGCCTCGACCTCGGTCCAGACGTCCACCATTGCCGCTTCTTGCAGGTTGCCTTCCCTTAACATGTCGACTTCGTCTGTCCTGTATTTGTGAAGTATGTACTTTGCAATCGCACGGGACTCTGCAAGGTCGAAAACATCCGACAGAACATGTCGCAAGTAAGCATGACACTGAGAAGTAAGAACAGCTATTGGCAGATAATCCAAAAGAAAAAATGGCATAAGGCAAAAAAAGGTTTTACCAAAGAGCATGAGGTCTCCATCTTGGAAAGCTGGGATTACACCAAATGGCTGCAAGAATCCAGCAACAACACAAATGAATCAACAAGTTTGGACAAAATGATTCCAAAAATTCTGCGAAATCAAAAATATGTGCCTCACGTTTCGGGCGAGGTGCTCGGGCTTCTTGTGCTCCTTGGCCGGGAAGTCGATGTCCACAACCTCGTAGGCCACGCCGACCTCCTCCAGGCACACCAGCACCCGTGCCACGTTGGTGAACCTCGCCGACCCAAACACCTTCACTGGCGCCATTGCTTGGTTGTCTGTCTAAAAGTTGAGATGTACAATGGCAGCATGCCTCTTCTTATAGACGACGAGGCATAATTCTCCACTACTTTTTTCTGATGAATTCTCCACTGACTTTCAGCTCAAGTGGGGTCGTTCTGCACATGACGTCGTTTTCCCATCAAATTGAAACACGGATTATTAGATTAGGTACACCACAAAGGTTCCACGCCTGGGGCGATATTTCCTCAATGCGTCATTGCGTCCGTCTTCTTCCCCAGTACCCAGTACCCACTTACGTGGATGCCCTTTTAGTTCCTCAGTAGTCAGTCTTTGTTTTTCTGAGGGAGAATCAGAACTCAGTCTTCAGCAGCCAGCACGCATTTTATTTTGATTAATCAATGGCTTCTACCTCTAGTTAACCTCAAATTGATTCGCATGCTCATATATACTTTTCCAAACTTTGGCAACGGAAATGGGAATGACCGGCTCAACAAGTTAAAATTTCCCCTTTCTTTTCGAAAAGATAAGTTCCCCTTTTTCGTTGTTCTGTTTGGCGCAAAGACAGTTGAATGTGCTAGTATCGTCAGCTGTGACATGTGGCCGTGAGGACTTCAGTAAGGACAAGATCCTTTGTGGTGCAATCAGCATCTCAGATTTTTACCCGCAAAAAAAAAAAAAAAAAAAAATCTCAGATTTTAGAGACAAGATCATTTGTGGTCTAAACAGGATTCATATAGCGCTTAACATCTCAGATTTTAGGGGCACTTTTGATTGAAGGATTCTCATAGAAATGTAAAGGCTTCTTTTACAACACCTTTTACCAATCCTTAGAGTATATCAAGATTAAGCCTCCGATTCACCATGGAGACTTCCAAGCGGGAGCCAGCCATTTTTCTTTTGACTCAATCCTCTTCTTTTCCTTACCATTCGGGAAAGACAAAAAAAAATTCAGGGTAGTAAAAGAACTCAATTTAAAAGGATTGAGGTTGTCAAATTTTCATGGAATGAATTCCTTTGACCCATATGACGAAATCTGACATGAACTCAAACCTCATTCTCTTCATTTCCGTGTTCATTCTTATGACCAATAGAAATGCATCACTGCAAAAAAAAACATGGGTTCTAAAATCCTGTCAGAATGCACTACATTGACATTCTAGTCCAGGCCTCCAGGGTTTTCCTTATTCCTACATTTTATATCTATGAACATGCCTATTGAGTTGTTTCATGACATTGTTCATTTCCTCGGTGTAGTTAGAATCGCCGAGTTAAAGTCGCAGGGAGGTGATGATGATAACTCATCTTGAGGACACCACTGGACAAGAAGGCTGTGGCTTGTCGACCGAGGTGTTTCACATGTTGCAGTACTGATCTTCTCCTGATTTTGCTTTACTTAATGGAACAATAGTCTTCTTAACTAGATTACAAATCTACAACATTATAAATTTGATTTTACAGAAATAGCAGGCACTACCGCACTAGTACAACATCATTTTTCCTCTCTTAAGTGAGTCTACATTCGTATGATCTGGCGTACATGTTTTCCTTTTTTTTCTTCTTATAGCAAACTCAGTTTGCATCATGTACGTCAAAAACAATTTTTTGGGATGCCTTGACGATATAGTAACCATATAAACAAAAGGGCAGCAGTGGAAATGATAGTCTTTGTACTCTCAAGAAGTTAAATTTCCACAGATTATCAAATGAAAGTTACTGTTCTGATAAGGCTTGAAAGGGTGGCAAGGATTCTAAAAGGCAGTACCAAATCTAACATCAAATGCTCTCCTGTATGGCCCAGAAGCCCAGAACATACAAAAAAAACCTAACACCAAACACTAGCTAACTAGAATCACACGTGAAATTGAGATGCAATCTATCAGGCCTGATCAATATATCTCTGAACGATAAGAATAGTTGAGTATAACTACAAGTTACTCCCGCCTGTAGAAAATCAAGACTAACGTCTGCAATTTGGCATCCAAACCTATTAAAGTACAAACAATCTAAAATTGCCAATGTTAAAGTTATTGCTTTCAGTACTCCGACACCATAGCCTACAATCATATTAACATGTCCATTGCAGTAAAATTATCAAGATGCTGGATCTAACTGAAAGCAATAATGCAGACTGGATAAATATTTGAGATTGTCAGTAGTCCCAATTGAGAATAGGTTTGGATTTGCATCAGTGCTTACAAAAGTTCATGATCAGACACTTATCCACAAAAATGCAGACAGCATATCCATAAAACGAGGAATAGCAGCACATACAGTTACTTGCAATGGAATATAAAACAGAGGCTTTTATGCTCAATTTACATACTAGTAGCCACACTAACAAAACACTTCCAGTAGCAAACCAAATGCACCATATTTGAAGACGCTAAACAATCAGACAAAGATGTATTCTGCAACAATCACACATACAGCAGACAGCACAGCATTAATCCATGGTATGTATGGCAATATAGCATCACCATCACAATCTTGAGCTTGAAGTTCCAAACACGAGGCGATAACATTTAGTCCTTTGTAATACGCATCAGAATTTTGATGTAATATCAGAATTTTGACAGATTGACCTAATATTAGAATTTAGAAGCATTTTGGTATGTCTTGCCTTAACCGTTGACAGATTGATGTAACTAGCGCCTAGGCAGGAGCAGAATTGGATTTTAACAGTTCATGTTCTGACAAGATTGTTCACACAGTAACAGAGGAATAACTGGAGGATCCAGTTTAGTGCAAACAGCGCTGCACATATTTTACATAAAAAACAATATAGAACAGAAACAAATGTTACACCTTCACAGTTGAACACGAATCCATCACGTCCAGTAGCAACTAAAATGCACAATATGCAGACACCAGAAATAGAACAAGACAAAATTCTGAATCACACATCCCGCATTGCATTAACCCACCATACATAGAGCAACATAGCATCACCAATCACCATAACAGCATTGAGTTCAAAGATTCAGATAAAAAGGAGATAACTTTTAGACATTTTCACGTTGAGCTAATTCGATAGAGTGCACACCAGCGCTCTAAGCATCACCAATAAAGCTTGTTAATCCAGATAACACTCATACACACAACTGATATAAGGACTTGGCCAAAATACTACAGCTCCCACCATCCCAGTTGATCATCGACACTTGCTAAATGAGTCTTGCGATTTAGACGGCCATAGGAGAGTCGTACCTCTCGAGCTCATGCTTCCCTGCGACGGCGGCACCAGCCATGAGACCCCCGAGCACGGCGCCGACGATCGCGGATCGCGGGCCCGAAGGCGCACGGTAGAGCAGGCCGGTTCCGAGCCCCGCGGCGACGGTGTTGCGCCAGTCGTCCTTGTCGCGGAGCCAACCAACGCCGCTCTCCACCGACGCGAAGAGCACCGCGATGACGCCGGCACGGTTGCCGTACTGGCGCCCCACGGAGCCGCACTGGTTGAGCACGCGGCTGGTGCGGAGCTTGAGCGACTCCCCACGCTCCGCCTCCTTCGCCGCGCGCCTGAACCCCGCGACGGTCCCCGCCGCCGCGCCGGAGAGGAAAGCGCAGCCGGCGTAGAAGCAGAGGCTGTCGCCCCAGGAGCGGCCCTGGCGGGGCTCGAAGAGGCACTCCGGCGAGGTCGGCAGGTCGTACAGCACGCGGGCCGACAGGAGGTTGAGGCCCTCCGGCTGGCGCGGCGTGTAGACGCGCCGGGAGCCGCCGGGGACGCCGTGCTGGGGCTGTTCGACGGTGCCGGCCATGGCGGCGAGCGACGTCGGCGGCCGGTGCGGGCTGAGGCTTAGTTAGGGCTTTGGTGGTGTGGAGGCGAGGCGGCAGGCTTCACTTGCTGGCGGAGTGGCGGTGGCTGTTGGGGCGGAACACTGGAGCATCGTTTATTCATTTTGGCCCAATCGGGCTTCTAGCAGTCCATATGGTTTCCACATTTCGTACCAGTGAGTGATACTTTCTTCACGTAAAACAAAAAGGTGATATCTTCTTTTTTTCAAAATAAAAGTATGCATTTCCCACCCAAATTATTGGGGGTATTTAGATTAAATAAATTCAAAAAACTGAAACAAAAAAAAACTAACCATTTTTTCGATAAATGGAATATATTAATATCAAGAAGATACCAATTACACCCAGCCTCTGCAACAACGCACCACCCTAATGGCACTACGGATGCACACAGCCAAAAAAAGGAAAAGAAAACTAAGAAACAAAAGTCCCGCTACAGTATCTCGGGCCTAACAACAATAATACATCCACCACCATGACAACACCTGAATTACAGACTCTCCAAAAAACGATGCCTTCAAGAAGGGAACAATGCTCAAACACCGTCGTCGCCCGATCAAAGATCTTAAGTTTTCACCCTGAAGATAGTTCCCGCTCTCAAAACAATGCCTCCACCAAGGTCAATGCCAGGCACAACCAGTTAAGGCCAGACCTTGGGTTTTCACCCTGAAAGGTAGGACTCTGCGCTTCACCTGTGTTGCTGCCTCCACTTCCAAACCGCTGCTGTGAAGCCGGGACACCAAGCAAGCCCCTCAACAGCGCGGAGACTTGAACCTCCCTTAGCTAGTCCTCCCCTCCGGCCTTTAATAAAAAAAAACTAACCATGTCTCGCTTTCTTTTTAAACTGTTTTTGAGAAAGCCTCCCCACTCCCACTTGTGAGAAAGAATGTTGAAGCTAAGGTGTCAAATAGGATCCCGCAAAACTCTCACGTGTAGTTTATTTTTATTTTAAATATTGGTGTAAAAAAATTTCTCCCTTGGTCTAAAAAAAGATGTCACACATTTGTGTAGATACTACCATGTACTACATCCAGTCGAATTTAATCGACGCGGGAGTGTACATATTTATACACTGATGGTCGTTAGCTCCGCATCGATCTTTTCAGACCAGAGGGAGTATGTGTATCTAAATGAATATGTGACTCCTATTTTCACACAAAGGAAGTAGAGTATTACTACCTCTGTTTTAAAGAGTAAGGCTTATATTTTTTTCGAAAAATTAAACTGCGTAAAGTTTGACCGAGTTTTTAATAGAAAATGTTAATATGTACAAAACTACAAAACAAACCCAACACCCTTAGAACCATCATGAGATATGTTATTATATGATATCCATATTATTGTGGCTTTTGATAGTTTTCTAACAGTTTCATCAAACTTTACTTAGGTTGACTTTTCTAGAATAAAATCATGGTATTTTGGCCGGATTCGGCTTGCATATCGTGGCAGCTTCCCGCTAGTAAAGACTAAACAACACGGTTGAACTTTATTTTTGTCTATAACAAAAGTATAGATGTAATAGTCTTGGAACCGAAATTGCTTTCGATAAATGCATGCTTCGGCTTGCGTTTGCCTTTATTATCAATTTAGATAAACGTGTTAAAGACAAAGTGGCTCGGTGTATCCATTATCACGGGTAATGTCCATGGTTATATGTATCCAATACATTTGTAGTATCTTACGATTTTACGATACTGCCATAATTAATCGATATGTATATGATGATATCTAATCTGTACTACTATCTTAGCTGTATCCCAATATATGTTATGGTATCTTTAGTATCCCGATACAAAGAAGATACAATATGATCCCACTCCAAAAAATATAAGGGCATGTACAATGATGATATCCTAGCAGTGCCACGTAGGATAAACGCTGATGTGGAGGAAAGAGAAAGATGAAAAAAGACTTTGCCTTCTCTTAGCTAAGAGATCATCTCTTACCACAATCTCTCTCACCACAAATTTAGGATGTCTCGTTACTAAAGATAAGATTAAAAAACAACTTATTGTACATCATGTTTTATTGTTATATCTAGATTACGTGACAGGGTTAAGATAAGATATCCTTATCAACCATTGCACATACTCTAAGGACACAAGGATGTGGCAAACTCAAGAGTAAAAGTTTTCTTTTATAGTATCAAGGCTAACTAAGTATCTAAACCATGCAACTTCATTAATTTGGTTGAGATGGGTATAAAAAAGAAGTTTGTACGTGTAAAAAATCGGCCAGCTAGTCATTTGTGTGTATTGTTTTCAAGCATACATGTCTAGTCTTTTGCTTTGTGGGTTCGTGATTAGTTATGCTTGTATCATGCATTGTACGAGTCAGCCTGTATTTATATTATATAAATGTATCATTTAATGTCAACCTCTACAAAATGCATAAAATATGCTCAAATTTCAAATTTAAAAATAAATTTAAATCTATTTAAGGTATATTATTAATATAAATATATAATTATATATTTTATAAAAAAAGTAAAATCTCATAGTATCACGATATTACAATTTTACGATACGATACTGCTAACAAGAAAACGATACCCAATCTTCTATAGTGCCACGTCGTCTTCTCAACCCTTAGTTCCACCCTTCTCATTGTTTACACACTCGTGTAACAGTGCTATGGGCCTTTAGGGCCTAATTGGTTGCTCACATTAGATTTTGGCCTTTTCGTCCCGTTGCATGCAATTTGGTCCGCTAGTGACTTGGGCCAACTTTGGTACTGCGTTTGGATACTAACAATTTTACTTGGGTTCGGTTAGAGAAACCAGATACAGTACGATTGGTAGGCTGCATGTTCTGGAGAGTTGTGGTTAACTAAACTAGTTCAATCATAATCACCTCTAATCTATCTAATCATTCATCTATTCGAGATGAGGTCTACATGAAAAATATGGGTCTTGATGTTGTGATTCTATTCCCGTGCGGTTCATCGAGCATTTCAAACTCGGTTTCATGTTCCTTTTTTAACATTTTTTGAACGAGCTTTATCAACTTTTCGCACACAGTGGACCATTTCAAAATTCCTTCAGAGAGTAGCTTCACCTCATCATTTCCTACTACTTTTATGTTCAAAGTTTTCGGTTTCGACATTCGTAAACGAGTAGATCTACAACTATGTACAGTGTATTAGAAAGGCGTAGATGTACTCATATACGTACGAATGTTAAAATAGAAAACTATGAACACAACAGTCGCGCGATGGTGAGATGAAGCTACTCCTTAAGGGAATTTGGAATCGCGCGAACAAATGCGAAAATCTAGACTAAATTTGGCCAAAAGAAACTTCAAATGGGACACGAAATTGCCATTCAAATACTCGAGTAAACCAGAAGCTATTCATGGGAATTCATTCGTAACATCAATACGCATATTTTTCGTGTTCAACATATTTCGAACCGACCCACCGTTTTATAGATCGGGAATGATTAAAATGATGCAGACTAGTGGCAAGATTACCTAAACATGCTCGTATGTCTTCAGCCACGAGAGCTCACTTTTGCGTTCGGCAGAGCCTGGCCACGAAGAAATGCCAAAATCGAGCATTTCTCTTGGGCCATATTTTGCCTGCATCTGGACTACTTTAAGAACCGTGTTGTGCAGAGAATCTTTTTCATTGTGGACTACCAGACGATTGATTTTTGGCCCATGGCATATGATTTAGTCCATTGTTGGAAACCAATTAAGCAGGCCCCTTAGAGGCCCCGTTGTTGCCTTCACCAACCATGTTCATCACCAGAATCAGTCAAGTCTATAAAGAAATAATCAGTTGGGAATTAAATTGAACGGAGATGGAAAGTTTATGAAGTGAAATGGTTGCTTAGGAAGGATGACTACACATAATCTTTTTCTTCTTTGAATTAAGGATAAATCTCCTGGTGTCTTCATCCATAGCTGCACATAGACATCGCATTATCAAGTGAGATTTGAGGCAATGAGGTCAAACCAGCTTATAAACAGAGTACATGAAATGGCCAACAAAGATAGACCCGTTGCAAAATATGACAAAAAGCATTTGCGGTTAAGTGGCATTTTCCCACATCAAACGCCTTCAAGAACTGAGTATACACTCACTCCGATGTAGTCTAGAAGAAGAAGGGTTGATGAACTATTCCATTTTGGAAATGTCGTGAAAACATTTGAAATGGTCAATCGATAGTTTACGAAGTGAAGTGGTTGCTTATGAAATAGGAACGATGACTAGACTACTGGTTTCTGCATCCATGTATGCACATAGACATCGAATTATCAAATAAGATTTAAGGCAAGGAGGCCAACCCACCTTATAAACAGAGTACGTGAAATGGCAAACAAAGGTAGCCAGGGGACTCATGCATCAAACGCGTTCAAGACCGGAGTGCACACTCACGTCATAGTCTAGAGGGGGAAGGGTTGATGAACTTTTTGAAAATGTAGTGAAAACTTTTGAAATGGTCAATCGATAGTTTACGAAGTGGAGTGGTTGCCTAGGAGGACGGCTAGACATAGTGTTTTTCTTCTATAACAGAGGATCAATCTACTGGCTTCTGCATCTGCATCCACATATGCACATAGATCGACATCGTGTTATCAAGTAAGATTTAGGACAATAAGGCCAAACCACCTTACAAACAGAGTGCATGAAATGGTCAACAAAGGTAGACCTGTTGTGAAAAATGACAAAGAGCACTCACGCATCAAACATATTCAAGAACGGGGTGCACACTCAAGCTGATATAGTCTAGAAGGGAAATGGTTGATGGACTATTCCATTTTGGAAATGTAGTGAAAACTTTTGAAATGGTCAATCAAATGGAAAATGTGCATTCTAGAGTTACATAATTTCGCAAAAAATTTATACTTTACATAACACCTATAGCTCTCTGTCTCTCTTAAAAAAATGTTAGGTCAAGTCCAGAATGCATTTTTAACCACGACGGCCGGCCGAGGAAAGGTCAACAGCAAAGACTTTACCGTAGTGCAATCGGTCACCGTATCATGATACTCCAATTAACGGCGGTAGCACCACGAGGACTGCTCGTGCCCCCATTCTTAATCCACCCTGGTGAACACGTAGGTCCATTGCTGTATAATTTGTGAAACGATTCGTTGGCTGACCTTAACAAATGCGTCAACGGTTTGTCCAGAGGGCGACCTTCTGCTCCGCCATTGGCCAAGCCAACAGCAGAGCCGCCGTGCCGTATGCGTGTGTATGTACGGTTTTTTCTACTCGATCACCACCAGCTAGCTAGCAACTAACCGCGTGTGCAATTCTTGGCTGCTGTAGTTATTTAACCAGCTTCCTCGCGCACGCAGTGCAGCTGAGCGAGGAACTGAGAATCGAGATCGATTGGTGCGTATAGAGATTCGGTGACTGAAGCGCATCTCTTGTTGATGGCGATTTCAACCTGGTACTAATTCATAAACAAATTTTGTATTGTCCCTACATTCTTGCTGGTTTCCCGCGGTATTCGTACGTACGTCCTACAACAGCTAGCAAGTTAATGAAGTTTTTATCTTTGTCATGACAAAGCCGTGTCGGCGTCTCGCTGCCAGGATAGCAGCCACGGCAGCTGGAGGGCGGCTGCAAGAGTAAGCTCCGACCGATTCATGCAAAATAGGATGCCGAGTCGCCGACCGGCTTCAACCAAGGGGATAGCCAAATTGCCAAAATTGTCCACTTTGCAATTAAATTTAACAATCGGTGGCTCACCTTCTCTTCAAGTGCCGTTTCACTGTTAAAATTTGGATGGCAATTCTAGCTTGGAGTGGCTTCCACGACACTACCAAATCTAAAAAATGAAACCGTGTCTAGGAGGAACTAGACACTTTTTGATATAGTAGAAGCGGGACTTGGCGTGACAATTCCGAAATTCGTCCCTGACAGGAATCGAACTCCGGTCGTTGGGGTGCGCCACTGCGACCCCAACCACTGGGCTAAGCCCACGTCGTCGACACTACCAAATCTACGTGGGCCAATGATGCAAGCATCGAAGATTTGTGGACACGATTAACGTTAGAGAGGGGGAGGCTATGGCCTCGTTATTTATGCTCTGTGTCATGAGAAATTTGGAAGGAGCGAAATGCATATGTCTTCCAGCATCATACAACCGCCACCTCAACTATCATCGTTAGATCAAAGGGGAGGTGCCGACTTGGAGTTGTAATTCCTGGGGAATAGTTCTTTCTTCAAAGTCCTACAAGGTGTCCTGGCATTTCGTCTTAAAAGGCCTCCAAAGTCTTCTCCTTAATTTAATGAAAATGGTAAGTCATCTTTTGTCTTGTTTCAAAAGGAAGAAAAAAACTGTCCAAGGAAACCCTGTGAACTTGCGGCATGTGTGTTGGCATTTCGTTATCTATTTGAACATGTGGACTTGACTTTGGTGTCTTAATGTGTATTTTACATATGAATCCCCAGTTCTGAACACATATTTTGGCGAGATGCTAGCAGAAATAAAAATTTCACGGTACTATACGTGAGAAAGCAAGAAAAACTTACGCATAAGGAACACCAAACAGCGACGGGAGTTGGTGCTAATGTACCAAAACTGAATGTGAAATCAACTAATCAAGCGAGGAACTTCATTATATTACAGAAGTTGAAACTGGACTATCGTGAATGAAGTAGTTGCGCCGCTTACCCAAAAAAAACATAAATATATACTACTATGTCTACACTCGATTTAGATTTTGCTGATTTTTCAAAACAAAAAGTACCTACAGTCGCCTCTAGGTAGGTCATTTTTAAATCAGTGTCCGAACGCTATTTTGTGAAGGCTCGCCTACGGGGGATTACCCTAATAGTAGCATAAAGCAATAAATAGAGTTAGCTAACAGAACAAAGTTTAATAGCTGGATCACAAGGTCAGTAGACCAGCCTTACCATTGGCCGATAGGCGGTTAGGTTTATCATATCCGTAAGCAAGTTGCAAATTTTTATTCCAACTATAGAAGTTCCAAAGGACAGGGGTAGGCTGCTGAAAATTGCTATACGTGGCTCCACCATGGTCCATGAAACCACCTAACACACTTGCACACTCCATTAAAAGGCCATGCTATGGCAGCTTAGCCATGGCCAAACAACACATACTTTTGAGATGAGCAACCAGCTAGCTAGGCAAGTAGGCAACGATCGAGAGAACAAGGATGGAGAAAGAAGAAGAGGACATGGCGTGGTATTGTTCCGGTTCATGTCCTTCTCGAGCTGATCCTCGAATGAGATGTGAGCCGAACCAATATCACTCATGTATTCTTCCTTCATAGAAGTACTATCGTATGAAGATCAGTTTGTCTTAGGGAGCGGTAAGCAGAGTATTGGCATGGTAAGTGTTCTGATACTATGGTTAAATCCTTGAAGCAAAATGTTCTTTAAATTAAGAAGGATTTTTTCAAGATAACAAACTACTATATCCTAGGCAAAGCTTATTGATATGTTTCACATGCATTAATGTGTTCTATTATGTACAATTTCAACGACTTATGTACATATTTGTCTATATATTGGTTCTTTGCTGCTATTCACACAACAATTTCGACTTGCGTATAAGCTAAGCTAGCTATGGAGTAGTGTAAGATCCACCACAAGACTACTAGTTTTCATACTGTTATACTTACCCAAAGCTATTACTGCATCTATTTGTCCGTTACCATGGTTATCCAAAGTTTGCCAGATTTACTTATTTTCTTTGGGTCGATCTACCAATGGCCTGTGAAAATTCTAGTTCAAGAAACTAAGAGTAAGTACTTGCTGTAAGAGACAACGAGCTATCTAAGCATTTGCAGATATGATATCGTTCTTCAATTGGAAAGATGAACAATGGGCATTTATGGTTAACAAGAACGATAGAAGCTACATAAGAATCCGTGGAAAAGATACCCTTAACTGTTAGAACATGACTTGTTACCTCATATTGTATTTTGACAGTTTTCGAGTCCAATGTGTCTTCCAGAAGAGCTATATTGAGCTACCCATTTTTCTGTATGCTTAAATTGGTTGAGGTGTAAGCATCCATATCCTGTTAAACACATCAGCATGCTAGTTTATGTGATTTTAAGGATCTCATTATATGTTTAATTAAGATTTCTGCTGCTACAGAAGATAAGGAAGATTCTTGCATTCTGAATCTTTGTATAGGGTAGAGCATCAGGACAAAACCTATCTTTATATGCCCTTTTTTAAAAGAATACTTGTATACCCTCATTTCTGCTAATTAGCTCGCATGCCTGTAATTTGGTTCTAATCAAAAGAGAATACTCTTGCAATACTTGGTTGCTAACCTCCTAAAGATGATAGCTAAACATTAAAAAACATACATTCATGCTGACTTAATTATGTTGCCAATTCCAAATTAATTACCGACATATCTAGAAATTTAAGACCATCTCCACATTATATATATGATGTTCCCTCTGCTCTGATCCAACGACACATTGTCAAGCTACTACCTGGGATGCCTTTTTGGAGCGTAGTGGCTGGCAAACTCTTGACAAGAAGAAGCCCGTGGAGCACAACAGCTAGCTGGATAAGCTAGTTAAAAAGAATGCGTTTTTCACACAGATTTGCATGTTCGGTGCATCCCTTTGTCTCGTCATCAGTTTGTTTCTTCACCGGAAAGGGACACCGCGTGCATGCGCCGGCAATTAAAAATGGTTAGGCAACACTCGGTTAACAAATGCTTATGTTAGCCCGTGACATGAGTTTTGTGATGTCCGTTTGTACACGTTAATGGTTTTGCATAAAGCAGTGGTAGTAATTCAGTTTGGTATTTGTGCATCTGTCAGTCAGATTAGGTAAATCATTTTGTGATTTCCGTCTGAGTTCTGAAAGGGATGCCAGACAGATATGTAGCTTTCAGGCGCTTAAAAATACCTGGCGTGATATGGCCCGCTTTGCACGCTTACGTGCTCAGTTCGATTTGTAGGATGATATTGCTATCGCTTGATACCATAGGTAAGGGACCATCCATGGAACTAGTTCAAACCCATACCTAAACCAAGCTGGGAAGTTTCAGAGTTACCATAGTCTTTTACACAAACAAATAATGTGTGATCCAGATGCCCACACAAATTAACCTCAATGCTAAACAAGAGTTGCTGCTATATTAAAACATACAGGCAGAGAGCGCATGCCTGAAAACTTCTGACTCACAGGTTTTCGCTTCTTGAGTCTGTAGCAAGTGGTTCACTTTCTTTGACCATTGAAGATCGTGGTAGCCTTCCAGCAGTTTTAGCTTCCAGATTTTTCTGTCTAAGTATGCAAAAATCTCCAACCACAAAACTTCAGATTGGAAAAATGCCCAAAGTGGCAAATCAAAAGGGGAAGAATCCTTTTAACAGGAGAGCATCAACTTTCATCCAAACAACATTGAATATGCACCAGCAAGAAACGAGTTGGCAGTGTCAAATCCATATAGGGCAGCAAAACTGAAGCCAGCCAATGCGGTTTGTGTGGGGGTAGTGGACACTGCATTTGGCTAGCATTTATCAGATGCCGTGCGCAAGAACAGCAAAATCCGTCACGATCCTGATGGACATGATTCTAGTAGTGTCTAGGCTGTGTGATGTCCACATAGTGCAGCATACTGAAACCAATATGTTATGTTGCCCAGTGTGCACCACAACTCGTTGAGATCACCAAGAGGACTATAAGGCAGACCAGCAAGACCGAGAGGACACCTAGCTCCATGTATGAAGTCACTGTGCCTGGATGCACACGCTTTCGATGCACCATCAGCTGCAGGAGGCCAAAGGGCAGCCAAACACCTTCACTGTCCAAGTAAACTCGCCCCTTACTGCTGAAAATTTTGAAATGAAATTCCTATATTGTAATTCCCCAACAGACCAATCATAAAAATCCTCAATATCATAGCTCACATCTATCTAGAGAAAGGGATATAAAGGACATGCTGATCGCAACAGTATGTAACTCCCCTGTAAGCTCTCACTTCTCTTTCTGCTTGTAGAGCAACATATATATAGTAAGTCTCAGCAGCATGTTGTTGCGATGCAAATGCAAGCAAGGAAACAACGAGCACACAATCACACGCACTAACTTCTGTCACCAAGGGCTGCAAATGGTGAACTTTTCCAGAAAATGGAGGAAAAACGAATGCTCTTCATTTCGCCATAAGAAAGCAAGCGGATGCACACAATGCCATCACCAGTGGCTGCAAAACACAGACTAGAGAAAGACCTGAACTTTGATTTTATGATGGCCCATCAAAAATAGAAGCAGCCAACATCTTTGCTGATTTTCGAAGAGTGATACTCATTGTAGTTCAGATACCCCCACAAACGGGAAAGACCAATCTCTTCATACCTTGAAGACTTCGACCGCAAAATATACAAATCTTTGATATTACTCTCGAACTTCGTTCCAATTTCATCAACCTGTGTTTAAAGGCAGATAGTTACCGAAAAGGACATGTATATAATATCTATTAGTGGATGCTGCGTTTAAGGTTGAGAGGTCGAAAGCATCAACAGTACTGCAACAAGTACAAGTGCATAACAACAGATATTTGGTGGATCTCAGCAACTACTGAAAGGACCAGCAAATCTGTAACTAACTGTTCATGCATTGTGACAATAGAACATCCCTTTAGAGCAACCAACATTCATCATTCAGTGTTTGATTCAACAACAATTAACAGTTTAGGGTCAAAAAAGAATTTCTGGTGTGAATAAAATTAGGATCAAACCACTGGAGCTACATCAGGATTTCAAGGATAGTGGACAGGGAGCTAAACACAAAACTATATTTACCAATAGATGACTTGCTCCCAGAACCACAATGTGACAAACTAGGAAAATTAATCAAAGATAATAATCATATCAATAAAATTAACCATTGATACTGGAGCTGGAAGATAAACCAAGGAATATAGAACGCAATATTTTTCATAAAATCAAACTACTTTGTGCATGTGAAATCGAGAAAATACCTTCGAGAAGTTTATAAGAGAGTGCAGATTAAGTTGATCCACTGTTGATTCCGAAAGACCACCAAGACTCTTAAAACATGATCGAAACTGCAAAGCTAGTTGAAGCATGCTTTTGATTATGGTGGCAATTGGTTTTGTCTCATTGGATAAGAAGCATCTGAAGAACACATCGTGATCAGTTAAAAGCAAACAAAATACTCAATACAGGTACAATCTTACAGTATAGTCAGTACTCAATTAGCAAAACAAATTATCCTCAAAAATCATATACCCTGGGATCCCCACAAAAAAAAAGTAAAAGTGGGATAAACCAGCTTCTCTTGCAACTAAAAGCAAATGCTAGACGTACCAGATCTTTCTTGCTGTCTATTCTACTTGAAAGAATTAGATATTGAACTGAACAGCCAAAATGTGAGGTGGTGACAGGAGAAAACACTAGTGATCTAATAAATTATCTGTATTATGTGCACTGCAATAAACACACCATTACACATGATCCATAAAACAGCAGCTGTGTAAATTGCCGTTTCTCCCCATTAAAGAGATACCTTAAGACATAATCAATGTAATAAACTAGAAAGTAAATTCATATCTGTAGGAAAAGATCTTACATGTGAAGTGCGTCGGTAACATAGCACATATGCACATACTCGATATCCAGCATATCTTTCACCTACACAACAATAGAGATCAGTACACATGCACCTACCCAGTAAAATTATCATCTCATAAAATACAAAATTCATCACGCTAAATCTTGAAGTATCATGATATACCAACTGGAAGTAACATGATATACCAACTGCAAGTGACATGATATACCAACTGGAATAACATACCTGATGCTTAAGGGAATGTTGAAAACGACGCCATGATATATCAGACAAATTGCAATGGTGGTACTGCTGTAGTGTTGATAGAAAATGATAAACTTGGTGTCTAAATAAGAAAAGAATAGCTAATGTCAATAAATAAACTATAAACTAATTAAATAAAGACACATATTTCAGAGATACTTTATAGAAACACAACGTCAGTAATAGTACTTTTCGAAGAATAGCACCTGAAGTTACTCATATGCATACTAGAAGTAACATGTTAGACCGTAGAGATGATTCATTATGCTTCAGCAAGAAATTAAAATCACATTGGAGGTTGTATCAGATAATACGGAAGCCAATTTATGCAATCGCGAACAAATTATTAAACCATCCAAAAGAACATTATTTTTCTCAGAAACATTCAAAGGTTCAAATGCTCTGGCATGTATTCAATAGTCAGTACTTGATTTGATGTTCAAAGAAAGATTAAAAAATCAGGATTTCGTTTCTACAAATATGACAATTACAGATGTAATATCTATAGCAGTTTTAAAAAATCGTTTTCCAGATTTACCAGTAACCAAAATCTATTTGGCTATGTTTATCTAATACAGACACCACTGAATGAACAATCAAACATGACCTTAACAACACATCAAATGTTTACACCAATTATGGTACTTCGTATATGGTTGAATGCCACAAATCACTAGAACAGTTTGAATATGCGTACCTCACTTTCATTACAGAGTTTAATTGCTTCAATATATCAGGCCTACTGTGGCTGGAACGACTGATTAGCTGTGTCAACTCCTGTAATAAATTAGCATATGACAGTCATATATATATAGGAAATAAGTTATACATCACCTCAATTATGGTACTTCATACATCTTGGTACAGTTACTGACAGAACTAGAATACATAATCATTTCTCCTAACTACTCTTCAAGAAAATTAAGTTCAAATAACTCGATACCAATTTTGTATGTGAGCTATGGGCACTCCAAAAAAAAATCAGTTTTGAAGAGAAGATCAGAAGATGGTAGAAGTTATCATGGCATGTACATCTGAACGAATCAAACACTTGAGCTAAAATATCAATGAAGAAGAATACCTTTAGAAACCGCCATACTTCAGTAAGTGAAAAGACTGCAAACCTGACTTGAACAAGATAACAAAATATTTCAGCATATTTCCTAAGTGCCTCCTCTGTAATGACAATATTCACTGGCCAATCGACTTTATAACCCAGCAAGATGTCATCCAGCATGTCAAGAGTCTCAAGACCTGCCAGCCAAATTTTGGGCAGTTAGTAATTTGAGAAGCAAACCTTTAGCTATCAAATCCCAAAAATTGTTGACAGTGACAATCCAAAGATCAAATCGTTACCACATTCAGAGGCTAGAAGAGAGATGCCTGGTTGTGCTTTCATGTATATAAACAGTTTTCCCTTGTAAGGGTCTGTATCACATGAAGAACTCTGCAAGGCCAAGTCAAGGAGCCTTTGGATCTCTGCTCTTTTCTGCTCAGACTTCACAAAAAACCATTTCTGCATGGAGGAAGTGGAGTTGTAAGGATTTGTGTGGATAAACATGAATGTGTGACCTATGGGCTAATACAAAAATAGTTGCATAAAGTTACCTTATGATGTATGGAAACAATAAAAGAATCTGCCCAGTCAGCTAGTTCCATAAAATGGTATCGCCGCAGTGCCAGTAGATGTCCACAAAGATCAAAACCTTCTTCAAGCAATTTCATTGTGAAGCTGCTAACATATTTATATCTTTTACAGTTAAGGAACATGGGGTAGAAATAAAATGCTGAGCTACAGTTTTAGTGGTTCAAAGTCAAGAATCATAACGCGTAGATCAGAAAAACTCCAACAAGTTAACTAAAGATGCAGTATCATTTAAAACAAACTCCATAATATGTAGATTTTTCGATTGAAGCATTTGATGAACAACACTACAGATAAAGCAAGTAAATATACTGGTCATTCTACACCACATGATAGGTCGAATAGTTTAGACAACAAAGAGCAATCAAAAGACAGTGCATAACAAATTAGCATCCATGAAACAGAGCCTCTGATGCTATTCTGATAATAATAGTAGAATGAGAAATGTACCAACACATACAATTGTAGGAAACAAGAAGGATACTGAAGCAAAACTTCTTGTATAATGCACTTGTCAATAGCTATATCAAGTGGCATATCAGATGCTGAACTACTATTCCCAGTTATTTTTTCTGTTGATTTAGCAGTATATTCTAACAATTTCTCCCATAATGCCCCACCGCAAACATTTTCCAGAAGATTATCTCTTGCTGCTATTTCTACTGATGAAGCAATGCATCCCTGACTTCCTGTCTTAGCTTGAAGAAGATTGCTCGAACAATCAGATTGTTTGCATATCTGAGCAGTGGACTGTAGAACAACTGTAGATCCGGCTTCAGGCTCAACCAGGCAGGATCTACTCCTTCCACAGTATACTTCACATGGATTTGTGACTGATTCAAAAACAAAGCTCGCAAGTGCTTGATTCTTCCTTTTCCCTTCCAAGTCACTCTCCATATGGCGAACACCTGCATTCTTCAGTATGGGGTTGCTGCTGAGATTGTAAGGAACACTAGTATTCCATGAGCTAGTCATCGTGCCAGACTTCTCATCGTGTGATACTTGCTCGACTGCACTTTCAACGTCAGTATAAAGAAACTCATCGACCAAACACATTTGACCAGGAGAACTATTACATGCATTCTTCGGAAATCTGCCAAATGGCCAAAATTTACTATACTGGTAATCCAGGTCTTGAGCATCGGGCATCACATTATGTTCCATATTTTGTGAGTGCATGGGAACATTGCTGCAACTCCAATTGCTATCTCTGAGGTGCTCATCGTTAGGGTTTGCAGGATCTGTCCCATTTTGACACGAACTAGTTTCATATGAAAGCACTTCTTTGGTTTCCGGGGAGCATTTTGCTTCGCCTGTACTTGCATGGTATGATGAGAACTTCGAACTAGACAAATTAACACAAACGATACTGTTCTCAACTTCATTTTCGTCCATAGAACTATAAGAAGAGCATTCTGAAGATTCAAGTGGATCCAGTTTATCTGAAGACTCTTCTGATGTTGAACAAGCATCATTATCATCTTCATCTGCAGCCCTAGTGTAAGAAAGGACAGAACAGATTATTATCTGGTAAGGCGAAGACTCTGTTGACATGAGTAAACATATAGTACGCACAAAAAATACAGAACAAATGAATGAATGTAGCAATTTTAACATTTCAACAAAGATAGATTGAGGACATACATATCACAAGTTGGCAAATCATGGGTCTCGCCATAGAGAAACTCCACATCTGAAACTGCTGTGTCTAGAGGGCTTTTACTTGTATATAGGGAGTTCGACACAGGACCAAAAGGAATTATCTGAAATGTAACTTCGTGTCATACGGTATGATTCAAAAGCATAGTTGACCTAGCATAGCAGTACTGCTGATGAAAAGCAGAAAACAGATAAGTAGTAAACGCTGAACTGAAGTGCTAGCGAGACCTCAATATTGGAGAAAAAATGATGGAGCTTCTCTAGCATCGACTTGTACATAGTATCTCTTTGACATATTACAGCTTCAGCCATGTTTTTTGAGAAAGTAAATGAATTCACTGAGAACTCAATGGGTGTATCAAACCATGGGAGAATTTCCTCCAGGCGGATGGTTTTGCTAGAGGCATGAGCATCTCCTCCGGTAGTACAAAGACTGCATGATTTTACAAGCTTCATGAGTACTTGAAGCTGCTGTCCAGTGCGTAAAAGAGGATTGCATATATCTTTCAGAAAACATGGAACAGATACATGATTCCTTCCCTGTTGACAGCGGTACATGATAAAATTAATTTAGATCTACTGCAAAAGGAGCGTCATTATCATCGTTCAAATGCTTGGATTCATGTAAGAATATATCATACAACTGTATTTCTGGTGTTAAAAATAATTAGGGCAGCAAAAGAAAGTTTATCTTTGAAGCTTCACAAAGACAAGTAATATTTACCTTCAAGGATAATAGAGTGAAGTCATCTAGTGTGCCCACAGAACCTCCTTGGGTTTTCTTATTCTCAGTCTGAGTAATGAGGAATTCCTCATAAGGGTCGTCAACACTAGCTCGGTATATCCATAACTTAATGAAGTTACAGTATGGTTCACAGGAACGAATGAACAGATATTTCAAAAGAGCATAGTGAACCGGATCAGCATCCTACAATTGAAGTCAAACAAAGCAAGGAAAATCATTCAGCATTTCAAATGATAAGCCATCCAGCAAGATGTATCCGACAAAAAACATTCAGTACAGCAGCACAATAATATTTGTCATCAGGTAGAGAATACATGAACAGCAGGATATATCAGAAAAACAAAAAAAAAGTACATAAGCACAACGAGTGAAAAAAACATTATCTGAGAACAAAGTTGTCAAAATCGTGATTCTATAATAAGGTAAATATACAATCTTGTCATTAAGGCATGCAAACCAAAGATATTGGCAAAATATAAATATAAAGTACCAAACATTTAAGAGATATATTGAGAAGTTGGTTTAATAGGACCAGAACTAAATATTCGCATGTAAATAGAAGATGATTACTTACACGAAGGCGGACATACAAATAAGATAGCAAATCAGTGCCCCGTGGGAAGTTCTCAAACTCCAACTTAGCGTCAGTAGTCAAGCCTTCCTCGCTTAATGAAAGACCTGCGAACTTAGGAAAGCAAATATTTCCGAGGGACTTAATATGCCTTCTTAACTCCTCTGTGTGGAGATAAACTTCCAGAAGAGTGACTTCAGAACTAGAATTGCAGCTTGCTCTATCTGGGATAATGGAAGGTCTATTAGTTTGTCCCACTGAACGACTCAGCTTAACTGATGCTGGTAAAGTATTCAAGGAACAGAAATAGCCTTCCAGAACTTTTTCAACTGCTGCAGCAAATGCTTGGTTCATAAGACTATAAGGAGGACGCTCGGTGTTTGTATCATCAGAAACATCATGTTCATGTCCTTCTCTACTTCCATACTTCATTTCTCGAATTTGGAAAAGATAAAAGTGCACAAACTTGCACAGGAAGAAAACTGCAAGGCCTGTAGAGCATATAGAATTGAGAATATGCCCTACAGCGGCAGTGCTGGACGAACGTGACCACACATTGGCGACACGATGAGACGTTCTGTCTGCCGGACTTGAGGAGAACAGCACTGAGAGTTCCTCAATCTCATCTAACGATGATTTGACACCATGCAGTGCCGACAAAGCCAAACGAACCAAAGCAGCATCCTGCAGAACAAAGATGGTCCTCACACCAATCAGCAATACAAATAGAAATACAACGGTATTAGTAAGGTTATAGCACAGATACAGCAACGGTTTTTAAGGCGTCCGCCTTACGATGCTTAGGCGACGCGAAGTGGCAGCGCCTAGGAAATTTGCCCGCTTTAGACGTCCGCTTAGGCATCAGAGCGGGGTTAGAACGCCTTAAGACGCCTTACTGCCTTAGAAACCATGGATATAGCTATAATTATTTCCCAAAAAAATATCTGGTATATAAAATGTCGTCAGTAATAATCATATCCCTAATTCCCTATAGCAGTTTCCACCTAATTTGAGGAACCCAGCACAAAGAATTCTAAAATTCCCCATCTCCGCTACCCACACTCATTGCCATTCCAAATAACAGGTACTCCCTCCGTCCATAAAAGGATGTCGAAGATTTGTCCAAATTCGGATGTATCTATACACTACCTTTTATGGACAGAGGTAGTACTATTTCCTGTTGATCTGCTAACATTTGACTACCTACTTATTCTGATCATGGTCGATCCAAGCAGAACAGCTTGTTTTCACAGCATGCATGTTCTCTCTCTTTTTCTGAGGGGGATACTTCATGCTACAACCGATAATTCTTACTACCAATGTCGAAAATCATAAAGCTAGTCAGTTCAGTAAACACAACAGGTCAAAAAATAGATCAGAAGATAGAAGGGTTCATGCATTTCACTCACTGGAACGGAGGTGAGCTCGTAAATTGGATCCAGAGGGGGACTCCCGATAGGGTCTGCAACACCGGCGAATGTGCTCTGGCGGGTGATGGAATCCCAGGTTGCAGGCGGGGTCCAGGGGCCGTCCACGCGGAGGGTGGCGAGCAGCGACGAGAGGCTGGAGGCGGCGGCCTCCATCCCGGGTGTAGGCGCAGATGTGGAGAAGCAAGTTGTAGCGGTGGACTGCTGGTGGTGGTGGCGACAGCCGTACGGCGGGCTAGAAGCTCGAAAACAGATCTGTCAGGCTAGGGTTTATGGCAGGAATGATTAGACAGGAGGAGGAGCGGATTGGCAGTGGTCTCGGGGCGGCGCGTGATCCGGACGGGACGAGGAGGGAGTAGGGCAGCGCGAGCTCGACGCGGACCGGGGGGAATTGGGTTGCCACCATGGGAGGAGGGGCAGGGCGGCGGTGGTCTCGGTACTGCAAGAGGAATCTCCGGGGGCGTGCCTCCGGTGCCAATGTGCTGGTGGCGGAGGCCTGGCCTGGGGCGCGCGGGCGGCGGAGGCCTAGCTCGCGGCGGCGCTGCTCGGTGGCTCTCCTCCTAGCGAGGTCTCGTGGTGGCGAATTTGGGGGTACTTTGGCGCGTAGAGCTGGTGAAGACTGATCTGACATGTGGGGCCACGTTGTAAGTGGGAGTAGGCAGATGGTGTTTTTCCTTTTGGCAAAATGGCAGTTTTTTTTTTGCGAAACACAGTACAGACCATATACGCATATACATTCACCTCTATGAACGCACACACCCTATCCCTGTGAGCACCTCCGAGAGACTGTGTCTAAGAAACTTCATTCGATGGCTCTTGAGATTGACGAAGTCACCACAGACGCCTCGCTGTCGACGGAAACGTCGCCTCCCACTGAAGAATATTCCGTCTTTAATGAGACACCAAAGTGTTAAACCTGGGATTTGGACTTTGGTGTGCTGGGGTTGATACGTCTCCAACGTATCTATAATTTCTGATGTTCTATGCTAGTTTTATGACAATACCTACATGTTTTGCTCACACTTTATGATGATTTCATGCATTTTCCGGAACTAACCTATTAACAAGATGCCGAAGTGCCAGTTCCTGTTTTCTGTTGTTTTTGATTCCAGAAAGGCTGTTCGGGCAATATTCTCGGAATTCGACGAAACGAAGACCCAACATCATAATTCACCGAGACGGACCAGGACACCGAAGGAGAGTCGGAGGGGAGGCCTGGGGCCCCCAGACCATAGGCCGGCGCAGCCTGGGGGGGGGCGCCGCCCTATGGGGTGGGACCCCAGGCGCCCTCCTGCGCCGCCTCTTCGCCTATATAAGCCCTTTCGACCTAAAAACGTGATACCAATTGACGAAACTCCAGAAAGACTCCAGGGGCGCCGCCGCCATCGCGAAACTCTGTTTCGGGGGACAGAATCTCTGTTCCGGCACGCCGCCGGGACGGGGAAGTGCCCCCGGAAGCCATCTCCATCGACGCCACCGCCTCCATCATGCTTTGTGAGTAGTTCCCCCATGGACTACGGGTTCTAGCTGTAGCTAGTTGGTACTCTCTCCCCCATGTACTTCAATACAATGATCTCATGAGCTGCCTTACATGATTGAGATTCATCTGATGTAATCGGTGTTGTGTTTGTTGGGATTCGATGGATTGTTACATTATGATTAGTCTATCTATAAAGTTTATGAAGTTATTGTTGCTGCAATCTTGTTGTGTTTAATGCTTGTCACTAGGGCCCGAGTGGCATGATCTTAGATTTAAGCTCTATACTTATTGCTTAGATTGTATCTACAAGTTGTTTGCACATGTCTATGTCCGGAACCCGAGGCCCCAGTGACAAAGAATCGGGATAAGCTGGAGGGGAAGGCTTAGATATGAGGATCACATGTTTTCACGGAGTGTTAATGCTTTGCTCCGGTGCTCTATTAAAAGGAGTACCTTAATTTCCAGTAGATTCCCTAGAGGTCCGGCTGCCATCGGCTGGTAGGACAAAAGATGTTATGCAAGTTTCTCATTGCGAGCACGTATGACTATATATGAAAAACATGCCTACATGATTAATAATTTTGATGTTCTGTCTTAATGCTATTTCAATCCTATCAATTGCCCAACTGTAATTTGTTCACCCAACACTTGTTATTGGAGAGTTACCACTAGTGTAGATAGCTGGGAACCCCGGTCCATCTTTCATCATCATATACTCGTTCCTATATGTCATTGGAAGTAGTATCAACTATTTTCTGGTGCCATTGCTCTCATATTACTGCTCTTTTCTTTGTTGTATTCTTATTACCTCTTTGCTCTCATATTATCTTTGCTTTCACATCACCTGTTACTAGTGCTTTTCCAGGTGCAAATTTGAATTGACAACTCAGTTGTTAAGGCTTATAAGTATTCTTTACCTCCCCTTGTGTCGAATCAATAAATTTGGGTTTTACTTCCCTCGAAGACTGTTGCGATCCCCTATACTTGTGGGTCATCAAGATTATTTTCTGGCGCCGTTGCCGGGGAGGCATAGCTCTACTCATAAGTTCACCTGGGGAGTACACTCTACCTCTCTCTCTGTTTTTATTTTATTTTGTTTTGCTTAGTTTATTTCTATCTAGTATTATTTTGCCTAGTTTACTTTTGTTTAGTTTGTTTTTGTTTTACTTTTCTCATATACCCAAAAATCCATAAAAATTTGAAAAACCGAAAAATTAAAAACTGTTGTTATGGAAGAACCCACAACCTATTTGGAGCTTATATAATTCTATAATAATTATAGAGAATCAAGAACGGGAAAAATTATGAGTGTTGTGATAGAAAAATTGAATACAATTGCTAAAATCTTGCTTAAACGCCATGATATAAGATGTTGCTCTAAACAGGATACTAAACATCTGAAATTTCAATGTGGCTTTAGTGAGGAAGTTTTAATTAAGAACTATAATTGGAATAGCTATATTCATTTTGGGTTCGAAGAGGTAGAACAATTTGTCATATTTATGGGAGCCTCTGAGATAGAATCCTTCATGTCTAAAAATTATGAAACTTGTGTTGTTTGTAAGGACCTTAAAGATTATGTCTCTTCTATACTTAATTTTTGCATAGAAAGTTATAGTGATAATCCTTATATCATTGATTATAAAGAGAGACTCATTAATGCACAAGAATGCACTCACAATTTGCAGGAACCTGTGAAAGAAGAAATTGATGAACCTGAAAGCTCATTGGATGAAAAAGAAGAGGAGAGTGATGAACAAAAGGAGGAAGAATGGATTAGCTACCCATGCCAACCTTCTAATGAGAGTAACTCTTTATCTCTTACACTATTTGATTGTCCTCCATGCTTACCAAAGGAGGATGAATGTTATGTTCCTGTGGATTCTCTTGAAATATTCCCTATGAGTAAAACTTGTGAGAATAATTATGCTACTGTTATCTATGATAATTCATGATATTTTGATAAATCTTATGATAATGCTTTGTTTGTGCCTGATATCGAAATGCATGGTACTAAAGAGTTTTGCTTAGCGAATGTTTATGATAAAGCTCTAGATAATGGTCCTAAGTTACTTGATAATATTAATTATACCACTAATGAAAATGGGATTGGAAAGGTCTTGACTTTATCTAGGAGTCCCATATCTCTTGAGAATGATCAATCATCTTGTTATATTATTGATAAAAGTGGATTCGAAAGTTTTGATCCCACTATTTTTGAGCTTGATAAAAATTATGTGTTGGTAGATCATGAAAAGTGATACGTCTCCGACGTATCGATAATTTCTTATGTTCCATGCCACATTATTGATGATATCTACATGTTTTATACACATTATATGTCGTATTTATGCATTTTCCGGCACTAACCTATTAACAAGATGCCGAAGAGCCGATTCTTTGTTTCTGCTGTTTTTGGTTTCAGAAATCCTACAAAGGAAATATTCTCGGAATTGGACGAAATCAACGCCCAGGGTCCTATTTTTGCACGAAGCTTCCAGAAGACCGAGGGGGAAAGGAAGTGGGGCCACGAGGCGCCGCCACAACAGGGCGGCGCGGCCTAGGTCTTGGCCGCGCGGCCCTGGTGTGTGGGGCCCTCGTGTGGCCCCCCGCGTTGCCCTTCCGCCTACTTAAAGCCTTCGTCGCGAAACCCCCAGTACCGAGAGCCACGATACGGAAAACCTTACTGAGACGCCGCCGCCGCCAATCTCATCTCGGGGGATTCTGGAGATCGCCTCCGGCACCCTGCCGGAGAGGGGAATCATCTCCCGGAGGACTCTTCACCGCCATGATCGCCTCCGGAGTGATGAGTGAGTAGGTCACCCCTGGACTATGGGTCCATAGCAGTAGCTAGATGGTCGTCTTCTCCTTATGTGCTTCATTGTTAGATCTTGTGAGCTGCCTAACATGATCAAGATCATCTATCTGTAATGCTATATGTTGTGTTTGTCGGGATCCGATGGATAGAGAATACTATGTTATGTTAATTATCGATCTATTACCTATGTGTTGTTTATGATCTTGCATGCTCTCCGTTATTAGTAGAGGCTCTGGCCAAGTTTTTACTCTTAACTCCAAGAGGGAGTATTGATGCTCGATAGTGGGTTCATGCCTCCATTAAATCTGGGACAGTGACAGAAAGTTCTAAGGTTTTGGATGTGCTGTTGCCACTAGGGATAAAACATTGATGCTATGTCCAAGGATGTAGTTATTGATTACATTACGCACCATACTTAATGCAATTGTCTGTTGTTTGCAACTTAATACCGGAAGGGGTTCGGATGATAACCTGAAGGTGGACTTTTTAGGCATAGATGCATGCTGGATAGCGGTCTATGTACTTTGTCGTAATGCCCAATTAAATCTCACAATACTTATCATATCATGTATGTGCATTGTCATGCCCTCTCTATTTGTCAATTGCCCGACTGTAATTTGTTCACCCAACATGCTATTTATCTTATGGGAGAGACACCTCTAGTGAACTGTGGACCCCGGTCCTATTCTTTTACATCGCATACAATCTACTGCAATTGTTCTTTACTGTTTTCTGCAAACAATCATCTTCCACACAATACGGTTAATCCTTTGTTACAGCAAGCCGATGAGATTGACAACCTCACTGTTACGTTGGGGCAAAGTACTTTGGTTGTGTTGTGCAGGTTCCACGTTGGCGCCGGAATCACTGGTGTTGCGCCGCACTACATCCCTCCGCCATCAACCTTCAACGTGCTTCTTGGCTCCTCCTGGTTCGATAAACCTTGGTTTCTTTCTGAGGGAAAACTTACTGCTGTGCACATCACACCTTCCTCTTGGGGTTCCCAACGGACGTGTGTTTCACGCGCATCAAGACTGTTTTCTGGCGCCGTTGCCGGGGAACTGAAGAAAAGCTACACCACAAAGATTTCTAACTCCCACGTCAACTACACGCCCAGACTCATTTTTCCCGGCGCCGTTCGGGAGATCAAGACACGCTGCAAGGGGAGTCTCCACTTCCCAATCTCTTTACTTTGTTTTTTGTCTTGCTTTATTTTATTTACTACTTTGTTTGCTGCACTTAAACAAAACACAAAAAAATTAGTTGCTAGCTTTACTTTATTTATTGTCTTGCTCTCTATATCAAAGACACACAAAAATTAGTTACTTGCATTTACTTTATCTAGTTTGCTTTATTTACTACTGCTAAAATGAATACCCCTGAAAACACTAAGTTGTGTGACTTCACAAACACTAATAATAATGATTTCCTATGCACACCTATTGCTCCACCTTCTACTACAGCAGAATTCTTTGAAATTAAACCTGCTTTACTTAATCTTGTTATGAGAGAGCAATTTTCTGGTGTTAGTTCTGATGATGCTGCTGCCCATCTTAATAATTTTGTTGAACTATGTGAAATGCAAAAGTATAAGGATGTAGATGGTGATATTATAAAATTGAAATTGTTTCCTTTCTCATTAAGAGGAAGAGCTAAAGATTGGTTGCTATCTTTGCCTAAGAATAGTATTGATTCATGGACTAAATGTAAGGATGCTTTTATTGGTAGATATTATCCTCCTGCTAAAATTATATCTTTGAGAAGTAGCATAATGAATTTTAAGCAATTAGATAATGAACATGTTGCTCAAGCATGGGAGAGAATGAAATCTTTGGTAAAGAATTGCCCAACCCACGGACTGACTACTTGGATGATCATCCAAACCTTCTATGCAGGACTAAATTTTTCTTCGCGGAACCTATTGGATTCAGCTGCTGGAGGTACATTTATGTCCATCACTTTGGGGGCGGCTACAAAGCTTCTTGATAATATGATGATAAATTACTCTGAATAGCACACGGAAAGAGCTCCACAAGGTAAGAAGGTAAATTCTGTCGAAGAAACCTCCTCCTTGAGTGATAAGATTGATGCTATTATGTCTATGCTTGTGAATGGTAGATCTAATGTTGATCCTAATAATGTTCCTTTAGCTTCATTGGTTGCTCAAGAAGAACATGTTGATATAAACTTCATTAAAAATAACAATTACAATAATTCTAGGCCATATTCTGCTAATGGTAACTCTTATGGTAGATATGTTTCACCTAATGAGGAAAAGATGTTGGAAATTGAAAGATCCACCAAGAGCTTTATGCAATCACAATATGAGCAAAACAAATTGTTTACTAAAACTATGAATGAACAATCTACCTTGTTAAAGAATATAGGAAATCAACTTGAAAATCTGAATATGTAGATTTCTGGGTTGCAAACTAAACTTGCAAATGCTGAAAACCGAATCTCATACATGTCTACGTCACAATATTCTTTAATTAATAAAATGGCTGCTAAACCTGAGGATATTGAAAATAAAATTGTTACTACAGCAAATGCCATCCAAGTTAGAATTAATGAGAATATAAGATTAATGGCCGAATTGCGTGCTAGATGGGATAAAGAAGAAAATGAAAAACTAGCTAAAGAGAATAATGTAGCTAAAGTTTGGACTATTACCACCACTAGTAATGATAATAATTCACATGTTGCTACACCTCCTACTATCAATGGTAAAATAATTGGTGTTGACAATGTTTCTACTCCTAGTGCAAAGCGTACAAAACTGCCTGAAATTGCTAAAACTGCTGAAACTGCCTGTGATAAAACTGCTGAAATTTTTTCCAACATTGGGGATGATGATCCCATTGCTGTAGCTCATAATGATTTAGATTTTGATGATTGCCACATCTCTGAAGTTATAAAGTTCTTACAAAAACTTGCTAAGAGTCCTAATGCTAGTGCTATAAATTTGGCCTTTACAAAACATATTACAAATGCTCTCATCAAAGCTAGAGAGGAGAAACTAAAACTTGAAACCTCTATTCCTAGAAAGTTAGAAGATGGTTGGGAGCCCATCATTAAGATGAAGATCAATGATTTTGATTGTAATGCTTTATGTGATCTTGGTGCAAGTATTTCTGTTATGCCTAAGAAAGTCTATGATATGCTTGACTTGCCACCATTGAAAAATTGCTATTTGGATGTTAATCTTGCTGATAATGCTAAAAAGAAACCTTTGGGGAGAGTTGATAATGTTTGTATTATGGTTAACAATAACCTTGTCCCCGTTGATTTTGTTGTCTTGGATATTGAATGCAATGCATCTTGCCCCATTATATTGGGAAGACCTTTTCTTCGAACCGTTGGTGCTACTATTGATATGAAGGAAAGGTAATATTAAATATCAATTTCCTCTCAAGAAAGGTATGGAACACTTCCCTAGAAAAAGAATGAAGTTACCTTATGATTCTATTATTAGAACAAATTATGATGTCGATGCTTCATCTCTTGATAATACTTGATTCACACTTTCTGCGCCTAGCTGAAAGGCGTTAAAGAAAAGCGCTTATGGGAGACAACCCATGTTTTTACTACAGTACTTTGTTTTATATTTGAGTCTTGGAAGTTGTTTACTACTGTAGCAACCTCTCCTTATCATGTTTTTGTGCCAAGTAAAGTCTCTATGGTAAAGTTGATGCTAGATTTGGATTGCTGCACAGAAACAGCATTGCTGTCTGTCACGAATTCGCGCAGAAGTCTCTGTAAAAAAAATCAAAAAAATCTGCAAATTTACGTGTGTGATCCTCAGATATGTACGCAACTTTCATTAGTTTTGAGTTTTTCCGTTTGAGCAAGTTAAGTGCCCCTTCCAGGTTCGTCTTTACGAACTGTTCTGTTTTTGACAGATTCTGCCTTTTATTTCGCATTGCCTCTTTTGCTATGTTGGATGAATTTCTTTGATCCATTAATGTCCAGTAGCTTTGTGCAATGTCCAGAAGTATTAATAATGATTGTGTCACCTCTGAACATGTGAATTTTTGATTATGCACTAACCCTCTAATGAGTTTGCTTGAAGTTTGGTGTGAAGGAAGTTTTCAAGGGTCAAGAGAGGAGTATGATATATCAAGATCAAGAGGAGTGAAAGCTCTAAGCTTGGGGATGAACCGGTGGTTCACCCCTGCATATTTTAAGAAGACTCAAGCGTCTAAGCTTGGGGATGCCCAAGGCATCCCCTTCTTCATCGACAACATCATCAGGTTCCTCCCCTGAAACTATATTTTTATTCAGTCACATCTTATGTACTTTGCTTGGAGCGTCGGTTTGTTTTTGTTTTTGTTTTTGTTTGAATAAAATGGATCCTAGCATTCATTGTGTGGGAGAGAGACACGCTCCGCTGTTGCATATGGACAAATATGTCCTTAGGCTTTACTCATAGTATTCATGGCGAAGGTTGAATCTTCTTCGTTAAATTGTTATATTGTTGGAATCGAGAAATGCTACATGTAGTAATTCTAAAATGTCTTGGATAATTTGATACTTGCCAATTGTTGTGCTCATGTTTAAGCTCTTGCATCATATACTTTGCACCCATTAATGAAGAAATACATAGAGCTTGCTAAAATTTGGTTTGCATATTTGGTCTCTCTAAAGTCTAGATAATTTCTAGTATTGAGTTTTGAACAACAAGGAAGATGGTGTAGAGTCTTATAATGTTTACAATATGTCTTTTATGTGAGTTTTGCTGCACCGGTTCATCCTTGTGTTTGTTTCAAATAAACCTTGCTAGCCTAAACCTTGTATCGAGAGGGAATACTTCTCATGCATCCAAAATCCTTGAGCCAACCACTATGCCATTTGTGTCCACCATACCTACCTACTACATGGTATTTCTCCGCCATTCCAAAGTAAATTGCTTGAGTGCTACCTTTAAATTTCCATCATTCGCCTTGCAATATATAGCTCATGGGACAAAATAGCCTTAAAAACTATTGTGGTATTGAATATGTACTTATGCACTTTATCTCTTATTAAGTTGCTTGTTGTGCGATAACCATGTTCCTAGGGACGCCATCAACTCTTTGTTGAATATCATGTGAGTTGCTATGCATGTCCGTCTTGTCTGAAGTAAGGGAGATCTACCACTTAATGGTTAGAGCATGCATATTGTGAGAGAAGAACATTGGGCCGCTAACTAAAACCATGAATCATGGTGGAAGTTTCAGTTTTGGAGATATATCCTCAATCTCATATGAGAACACTAATTGTTGCTACATGCTTATGCATTAAAGAGGAGTGCATTATCTGTTGTCCATGTTGTCCCGGTATGGATGTCTAAGTTGAGAATAATCAAAAGCGAGAAATCCAAAATGCGAGCTTTCTCCTTAGACCTTTGTACAGGCGGCATGGAGGTACCCCTTTGTGACACTTGGTTAAAACATGTGTATTGCGATGATCTCGGTAGTCCAAGCTAATTAGGACAAGGTGCGGGCACTATTAGTACACTATGCATGAGGCTTGCAACTTGTAAGATATAATTTACATGATACATATGCTTTATTACTACCGTTGACAAAATTGTTTCATGTTTTCAAAATAAAAGCTCTAGCACAAATATAGCAATCGATGCTTTCCTCTTTGAAGGACCTTTCTTTTACTTTTATGTTGAGTCAGTTCACCTATCTCTCTCCACCTCAAGAAGCAAACACTTGTGTGAACTGTGCATTGATTCCTACATACTTGCATATTGCACTTGTTATATTACT
Organism: Lolium perenne; assembly: GCF_019359855.2. Taxonomy (NCBI): domain Eukaryota; kingdom Viridiplantae; phylum Streptophyta; class Magnoliopsida; order Poales; family Poaceae; genus Lolium; species Lolium perenne. Next base: position 272,456,014 of record NC_067245.2, read on the forward strand.
TTACATTGACAATTATCCATGAGATATACATGTTATAAGTTGAAAGCAACCGCTGAAACTTAATCTTCATTTGTGTTGTTTCAATACCTTTACTTTGATTTATTGCTTTATGAGTTAACTCTTATGCAAGACTTATTGATGCTTGTCTTGAAGTATTATTCATGAAAAGTCTTTGCTTTATGATTCATTTGTTTACTCATGTCATTACCATTGTTTTGATCGCTGCATTCATTACATATGCTTACAATAGTATGATCAAGGTTATGATGGCATGTCACTCCAGAAATTATCTTTGTTATCGTTTACCTGCTCGGGACGAGCAGGAACTAAGCTTGGGGATGCTGATACGTCTCCGACGTATCGATAATTTCTTATGTTCCATGCCACATTATTGATGATATCTACATGTTTTATACACATTATATGTCGTATTTATGCATTTTCCGGCACTAACCTATTAACAAGATGCCGAAGAGCCGATTCTTGTTTTTCATTTTTTTGGTTTCAGAAATCCTACAAAGGAAATATTCTCGGAATTGGACGATATCAACGCCCAGGGTCCTATTTTTGCACGAAGCTTCCAGAAGACCGAGGGGGAAAGGAAGTAGGGCCACGAGGCGCCGCCACAACAGGGCGGCGCGGCCTAGGTCTTGGCCGCGCGGCCCTGGTGTGTGGGGCCCTCGTGTGGCCCCCCGCGTTGCCCTTCCGCCTACTTAAAGCCTTCGTCGCGAAACCCCCAGTACCGAGAGCCACGATACGGAAAACCTTACTGAGACGCCGCCGCCGCCAATCCCATCTCGGGGGAGTCTGGAGATCGCCTCCGGCACCCTGCCGGAGAGGGGAATCATCTCCCGGAGGACTCTTCACCGCCATGATCGCCTCCGGAGTGATGAGTGAGTAGTTCACCCCTGGACTATGGGTCCATAGCAGTAGCTAGATGGTCGTCTTCTCCTTATGTGCTTCATTGTTGGATCTTGTGAGCTGCCTAACATGATCAAGATCATCTATCTGTAATGCTATATGTTGTGTTTGTCGGGATCCGATGGATAGAGAATACTATGTTATGTTAATTATCAATCTATTACCTATGTGTTGTTTATGATCTTGCATGCTCTCCGTTATTAGTAGAGGCTCTGGCCAAGTTTTTACTCTTAACTCCAAGAGGGAGTATTTATGCTCGATAGTGGGTTCATGCCTCCATTAAATCTGGGACAAAGGACAGAAAGTTCTAAGGTTGTGGATGTGCTGTTGCCACTAGGGATAAAACATTGATGCTATGTCCAAGGATGTAGTTATTGATTACATTACGCACCATACTTAATGCAATTGTCTGTTGTTTGCAACTTAATACCTAAGGGGTTCGGATGATAACTTTGAAGGTGGACTTTTTAGGCATAGATGCATCTTTGGATAGCGGTCTATGTACTTTGTCGTAATGCCCAATTAAATCTCACAATACTTATCATATCATGTATGTGCATTGTCATGCCCTCTCTATTTGTCAATTGCCCGACTGTAATTTGTTCACCCAACATGCTATTTATCTTATGGGAGAGACACCTCTAGTGAACTGTGGACCCCGGTCCTATTCTTTTACATCGCATACAATCTACTGCAATTGTTCTTTACTGTTTTCTGCAAACAATCATCTTCCACACAATACGGTTAATCCTTTGTTACAGCAAGTCGGTGAGATTGACAACCTCACTGTTACGTTGGGGCAAAGTACTTTGGTTGTGTTGTGCAGGTTCCACGTTGGCGCCGGAATCACTGGTGTTGCGCCGCACTACATCCCTCCGCCATCAACCTTCAACGTGCTTCTTGGCTCCTCCTGGTTCGATAAACCTTGGTTTCTTTCTGAGGGAAAACTTACTGCTGTGCACATCACACCTTCCTCTTGGGGTTCCCAATGGACGTGTGTTTCACGCGCATCAAGACTGTTTTCTGGCGCCGTTGCCGGGGAACTGAAGAAAAGCTACACCACAAAGATTTCTAACTCCCACGTCAACTACACGCCAGCAAAAAGCATGATGTATGTGATAGTTATATTGTTGAGTTTATTCATGAAGCTACTGGAAATTATTATGAGAGAGGAAAATATGGTTGTAGAAATTTGCATGGTACTAAAACACCTCTCTATATGCTGAAAATTTTGAAGTTTCTCTTGTTTTATCTTGTTATGCTTGTCACTTTGTTCTTCATGAATTTATTTGTGTACAAGATTCCTATGCATAGGAAGTGGGTTAGACTTAAATGTGTTTTGAACTTGCTTTTTGATGTTCTCTTTCGCTTCAACTCTCATCCTTATGTGAGCATCATTAAAATTGCTGAGCCCATCTTAATGGCTATAAAGAAAGCACTTCTTGGAATATAACCCATGTCTTTATTTTGCTATTGTTTTGTTGTGTCTTGGAAGTTGTTACTACTGTAGCAACATCTCCTTATCTTTATTTTATCGCAATGTTGTGCCAAGTGAAGTCTCTAATAGAAGGTTGATAGTAGATTTGGATTTCTGCGCAGAAATAGATTTCTATCTGTCACGCATTTGGGCAGGGCTCTCTGTAAGTAACTCAGAAAAATCTGCCAATTTGCGTGCGTGTTCCTCAGATATGTACGCAACTTTCATTAGTTTTGAGTTATCTGATTTGAGCAATGGAAGTATCTCTTAAAAATTCGTCTTTATTGGCTGTTCTGTTTTGACAGATTCTGTCTCTGTTTTTTGCATTGTCTCTTGTGGACTTTAAGTAAGGCTTTCTAGACGTGGAGAGCTGTAGCTAATGTTTTATTGAGTTCTTGCAATGTGTCACTATAGGGCCAAAGTGGATTAAAGTTTTTTGAGTACTAACCCCTCTAATGAAGTTTATGAGAAGTTTGGTGTGGCAGAAGTTTTCAAGGGTCAAGAGAGGAGGATGATATATGATTAAGAAGAGTGAAAAGTCTAAGCTTGGGGATGCCCCCGTGGTTCATCCCTGCATATTTCAAGAAGACTCGAGCGTCTAAGCTTGGGGATGCATGATACGTCTCCGACGTATCGATAATTTCTTATGTTCCATGCCACATTATTGATGATATCTACATGTTTTATGCATACTTTATGTCATTATTATGAGTTTTCCGGAACTAACCTATTGACGAGATGCCGAAGGGCCAGTTGCTGTTTTCTGCTATTTTTGGTTTCAGAAATCCTAGTAAGGAAATATTCTCGGAATCAGACGAAATCAACGCCCAGGGTCCTATTTTTCCACGAAGCTTCCAGAAGTCCGAAGGGGAAACGAAGTGGGGCCACGAGGTGGGGACACAGTAGGGCGGCGCGGCCCAAGCCCTGGCCGCGCCGGCCTAGTGTGTGGCCCCACCAGGACTCCACCGACCTTGCCCTTCCGCCTACTTAAAGTCTCCGTCGCGAAAACCCTACCACGTTCGACGAAACCAGAGAAAACCTTCCAGAGCCGCCGCCATCGCGAAGCCAAGATCTGGGGGACAGGAGTCTCTGTTCCGGCACGCCGCCGGGACGGGGAAGTGCCCCCGGAAGGCTTCTCCATCAACACCACTGCCATCTTCATCACCGCTGTTGTCTCCCATGAGGAGGGAGTAGTTCTCCATCGAGGCTCGGGCCAGACTCGTAGCTATGTGGTTCATCTCTCTCCTATGTACTTCAATACAATAATCTCATGAGCTGCCTTACATGATTGAGATTCATATGATGATGCTTGTAATCTAGATGTCATTATGCTAGTCAAGTGGATTTTACTTATGTGATCTCCGGAGACTCCTTGTCCCACGTGTGTAAAGGTGACAGTGTGTGCACCGTGTGGGTCTCTTAGGCTATATTTCACAGAATACTTATTTGTTGTTATGAATGGCATAGTGAAGTGCTTATTTATATCTCTTTATGATTGCAATGTGTTTTGTATCACAATTTATCTGTGTGCTACTCTAGTGATGTTATTAAAGTAGTTTATTCCTCCTGCACGGTGTAATGGTGACAGTGTGTGCATCGTGTAGTACTTGGCGTAGGCTATGATTGTGATCTCTTGTAGATTATGAAGTTAACTATTGCTATGATAGTATTGATGTGATCTATTCCTCCTTTCGTAGTGTGAAGGTGACAGTGTGCATTCTATGTTAGTACTTGGTTTGGTTATGTTGATCTGTTATGCACTCTAAGGTTATTTAAATATGAACATTGAATATTGTGGAGCTTGTTAACTCCGGCATTGAGGGTTCGTGTAATCCTACACAGTTAGTGGTGTTCATCATCCAACAAGAGGGTGTAGAGTCTAGCATCTATCTATTTATTCTGTTATGTGATCAATGTTGAGAGTGTCCACTAGTGAAAGTATGATCCCTAGGCCTTGTTCCTAAATACTGCTATCGCTGTTTGTTTACTGTTTTTCTGCATCTTTACTTCCTGAAATATTACTACCATCAACTGCACGCCAGCAAGCACTTTTCTGGCGCCGTTACTACTGCTCATATTCATTCATACCACTTGTATTTCACTATCTCTTCGCCGAACTAGTGCACCTATTAGGTGTGTTGGGGACACAAGAGACTTCTTGCTTTGTGGTTGCAGGGTTGCATGAGAGGGATATCTTTGACCTCTTCCTCCCTGAGTTCGATAAACCTTGGGTGATCCACTTAAGGGAAACTTGCTGCTGTTCTACAAACCTCTGCTCTTGGAGGCCCAACACTGTCTACAAGAATAGAAGCACCCGTAGACATCAAGCACTTTTCTGGCGCCGTTGTCGGGGAGGAAAGGTAAAAGACACTCATACTCCGGTCCCAGGTAACTAAGTACTTTTCTGTTGCCGTTGTGCGTGTGCTCGAAGCTATTTCCTTTAGATCCTGCAATTGCATATTTTTGTTTCTTGTTTCACTAGTAAGGCTTAATGGAAGACAACAACAAAATGAGAGATCTTTATGAACTTTATCTTGAATTAGGACATGATGTGTTTGAAGAGAAAATTAAAAAACCCATGGAACTTATGCATGCTAATGGTAATGTTATTAGTATGAATGCTTTGAACACCATTGTTGCTAATGCTATGGAAGAATTTAAGCTTGGGGAGGTCGGTTTTGATGAAAATGATCTCTTTAGTCCTCCGGGTATTGAGGAGAAAGTTTATGTTGATTATGATATGCCTCCCATATATGATGATTATAATGATAGTGGTCTTTTGGTGCCGCCTACTATGGAGGATAAAGTTTATTATGATGATACTATACCTCCTATATTTGATGATGAGAATAATAATGATAGCTACTTTGTTGAATTTGCTCCCACTACAACTAATAAAATTGATTATGCTTATGTGGAGAGTAATGATACTTTTATGCATGTGAATAAGAATGCTTTATGTGATACTTATATTGTTGAGTTTGTTCATGATGCATCTGAAAGTTATTATGAGAGAGGAAAATATGGTTGTAGAAATTTTCATGTTACTAAAACACCTCTCTATATGCTGAAATTTTTGAAGTTACACTGGTTTTATCTTCCTATGCTTGTTACTTTGCTCTTCATGAACTTGTTTATTTACAAGATTCCTATGCATAGGAAGCATGTTAGACTTAAATGTGTTTTGAATTTGCCTCTTGATCTCTCTTTTGCTTCAAATACTATTTCTTGCGAGTGCATCATTAAAACTGCTGAGCCCATCTTAATGGCTATAAAGAAAGAACTTCTTGGGAGATAACCCATGTGTTTATTTTACTACAGTACTTTTTTTTTATATTTGTGTCTTGGAAGTTGTTTACTACTGTAGCAACCTCTCCTTATATTATTTTATTGCATTGTTGTGCCAAGTAAAGTCTTTGATAGCAAGGTTGATACTAGATTTGGATTACTGCGCAGAAACAGATTTCTGTCTGTCACGAATCTGGGCAGAATTCTCCGTACATAACTCAGAAAAATCTGCCAATTTACGTGCGTGATCCTCAGATATGTACGCAACTTTCATTCAATTTGGGCATTTTCATCTGAGCAAGTCTGGTGTCACTTTAAAATTCGTCTTTATGGACTGTTCTGTTTTGACAGATTCTGCCTTTTATTTCGCATTGCCTCTTTTGCTGTGTTGGATGGATTTCTTTGTTCCATTAACTTCCAGTAGCTTTGTGCAATGTCCAGAAGTGTTAAGAATGATTGTGTCACCTCTGAACATGTGAAATTTTTGATTATGCACTAACCCTCTAATGAGTTTGTTTTGAGTTTGGTGTGGAGGAAGTTTTCAAGGGTCAAGAGAGGAGGATGATATACTATGATCAAGAAGAGTGAAGAGTCTAAGCTTGGGGATGCCCCCGTGGTTCATCCCTGCATATTTCAAGAAGACTCAAGCGTCTAAGCTTGGGGATGCCCAAGGCATCCCCTTCTTCATCGATAACTTATCAGGTTTCTTCTCTTGAAACTATATTTTTATTCGGTCACATCTTATGTACTTTACTTGGAGCGTCTGTTTGTTTTTATTTTTGTTTATGTTTGAATAAGTTCATCCTTGTGTGGGAGAGAGACACGCTCCGCTGTTGCGTATGAACACATGTGTTCTTAGCTTTACTTTTAATGTTCATGGCGAAGGTTGAAACTGCTTCGTTCATTGTTATATGGTTGGAAACGGAAAATGCTACATGTAGTAATTGATAAAATGTTTTGGATAATTTGATACTTGGCAATTGTTGTGCTCATGTTTAAGCTCTTGCATCATATACTTTGCACCTATTAATGAAGAAATACATAGAGCTTGCTAAAATTTGGTTTGCATGTTTGGTCTCTCTAAAGTCTAGATAATTTCTAGTATTGAGTTTTGAACAACAAGGAAGATGGTGTAGAGTCTTATAATGTTTACAATATGTCTTTTATGTGAGTTTTGCTGCACCGGTTCATCCTTGTGTTTGTTTCAAATAACCTTGCTAGCCTAAACCTTGTATCGAGAGGGAATACTTCTCATGCATCCAAAATCCTTGAGCCAACCACTATGCCATTTGTGTCCACCATACCTACCTACTACATGGTATTTCTCCGCCATTCCAAAGTAAATTGCTTGAGTGCTACCTTTAAATTTCCATCATTCGCCTTTGCAATATATAGCTCATGGGACAAAATAGCCTTAAAAACTATTGTGGTATTGAATATGTACTTATGCACTTTATCTCTTATTAAGTTGCTTGTTGTGCGATAACCATGCTCCTGGGGACGCCATCAACTCTTTGTTGAATATCATGTGAGTTGCTATGCATGTTCGTCTTGTCTGAAGTAAGGGAGATTTACCACTCATTAAATGGTTAGAGCATGCATGATGTTAGAGAAGAACATTGGGCCGCTAACTAAAGCCATGAATCATGGTGGAAGTTTCAGTTTTGGACATATATCCTCAATCTCATATGAGAACATTAATTGTTGCTACATGCTTATGCATTAAAGAGGAGTCCATTATCTGTTGTCTATGTTGTCCCGGTATGGATGTCTAAGTTGAGAATAATCAAAAGCGAGAAATCCAAATGCGAGCTTTCTCCTTAGACCTTTGTACAAAGGCATAGAGGTACCCCTTTGTGACACTTGGTTAAAACATGTGTATTGCGATGATAATCCTGGTAATCCGAGCTAATTAGGACAAGGTGCGGGCACTATTAGTATACTATGCATGAGGCTTGCAACTTGTAAGATATAATTTACATGATACATATGCTTTATTACTACCGTTGACAAAATTGTTTCATGTTTTCAAAATAAAAGCTCTAGCACAAATATAGCAATCAATGCTTCCCTCTGCGAAGGGCCTTTATTTTACTTTTATGTTGAGTCAGTTCACCTATTTCTCTCCACCTCAAGAAGCAAACACTTGTGTGAACTGTGCATTGATTCCTACATACTTGCATATTGCACTTGTTATATTACTTTACATGGACACTATCCATGAGATATACATGTTATAAGTTGAAAGCAACCGCTGAAACTTAATCTTCCTTTGTGTTGCTTCAACACCTTTACTTTGATTTATTGCTTTATGAGTTAACTCTTATGCAAGACTTATTGATGCTTGTCTTGAAAGTACTATTCATGAAAAGTCTTTGCTTTATGATTCAGTTGTTTACTCATATCATTACCATTGTTTTGATCGCTGCATTCATTACATATGCTTACAATAGTATGATCAAGGTTATGATGGCATGTCACTCCAGAAATTATCTTTGTTATCGTTTACCTGCTCGGGACGAGCAGGAACTAAGCTTGGGGATGCTGATACGTCTCCGACGTATCGATAATTTCTTATGTTCCATGCCACATTATTGATGATATCTACATGTTTTATGCATACTTTATGTCATTATTATGCGTTTTCCGGAACTAACCTATTGACGAGATGCCGAAGGGCCAGTTGTTGTTTTCTGTTGTTTTTGGTTTCAGAAATCCTAGTAAGGAAATATTCTCGGAATCGGACGAAATCAACGCCCAGGGTCCTATTTTTCCACGAAGCTTCCAGAAGTCCGACGGGGAAACGAAGTGGGGCCACGAGGTGGGGACACAGTAGGGCGGCGCGGCCCAAGCCCTGGCCGCGCCGGCCTAGTGTGTGGCCCCACCAGGACTCCACCGACCTTGCCCTTCCGCCTACTTAAAGTCTCCGTCGCGAAAACCCTACCACGTTCGACGAAACCAGAGAAAACCTTCCAGAGCCGCCGCCATCGCGAAGCCAAGATCTGGGGGACAGGAGTCTCTGTTCCGGCACGCCGCTGGACGGGGAAGTGCCCCGGAAGGCTTCTCCATCAACACCACCGCCATCTTCATCACCGCTTTGTCTCCCATGAGGAGGAGTAGTTCTCCATCGAGGCTCGGGGCTGTACCGGTAGCTATGTGGTTCATCTCTCTCCTATGTACTTCAATACAATAATCTCATGAGCTGCCTTACATGATTGAGATTCATATGATGATGCTTGTAATCTAGATGTCATTATGCTAGTCAAGTGGATTTTACTTATGTGATCTCCAGAGACTCCTTGTCCCACGTGTGTAAAGGTGACAGTGTGTGCACCGTGTGGGTCTCTTAGGCTATATTTCACATAATACTTATTCGCTGTTATGAATGGCATAGTGAAGTGCTTATTTATATCTCTTTATGATTGCAATGTGTTTTGTATCACAATTTATCTGTGTGCTACCCTAGTGATGTTATTAAAGAAGTTTATTCCTCCCTGCACGGTGTAATGGTGACAGTGTGTGCATCGTGTAGTACTTGGCGTAGGCTATGATTGTGATCTCTTGTAGATTATGAAGTTAACTATTGCTATGATAGTATTGATGTGATCTATTCCTCCTTTCGTAGTGTGAAGGTGACAGTGTGCATGCTATGTTAGTACTTGGTTTGGTTATGTTGATCTTTTATGCACTCTAAGGTTATTTAAATATGAACATTGAATATTGTGGAGCTTGTTAACTCCGGCATTGAGGGTTCGTGTAATCCTACACAGTTAGTGGTGTTCATCATCCAACAAGAGGGTGTAGAGTCTAGCATCTATCTACTTATTCTGTTATGTGATCAATGTTGAGAGTGTCCACTAGTGAAAGTATGATCCCTAGGCCTTGTTCCTAAATATCGCTATCATTTGTTTGTTTACCGTTTTTCTGCATCTTTACTTCCTGAAATATTACTACCATCAATCGCACGCCAAAGAAGCACTTTTCTCAAGGCGCCGTTACTATCAAGCTCATATTCATTCATACCACTTGTATTTCACTATCTCTTCGCCGAACTAGTGCACCTATTAGGTGTGTTGGGGACACAAGAGACTTCTTGCTTTGTGGTTGCAGGGTTGCATGAGAGGGATATCTTTGACCTCTTCCTCCCTGAGTTCGATAAACCTTGGGTGATCCACTTAAGGGAAACTTGCTGCTGTTCTACAAACCTCTGCTCTTGGAGGCCCAACACTGTCTACAAGAATAGAAGCACCCGTAGACATCAAGCACTTTTCTGGCGCCGTTGTCGGGGAGGAAAGGTAAAAGGCACTCATACTCCGGTCCCAGGTAACTAAGTACTTTTCTGTTGCCGTTGTGCGTGTGCTCGAAGCTATTTCCTTTAGATCCTGCAATTGCATCTTTTTGTTTCTTGTTTCACTAGTAAGGCTTAATGGAAGACAACAACAAAATGAGAGATCTTTATGAACTTTATCTTGAATTAGGACATGATGTGTTTGAAGAGAAAATTAAAAAACCCATGGAACTTATGCATGCTAATGGGAATGTTATTAGTATGAATGCTTTGAACACCATTGTTGCTAATGCTATGGAAGAATTTAAGCTTGGGGAGGTCGGTTTTGATGAAAATGATCTCTTTAGTCCTCCGGGTATTGAGGAGAAAGTTTATGTTGATTATGATATGCCTCCCATATATGATGATTATAATGATAGTGGTCTTTTGGTGCCGCCTACTATGGAGGATAAAGTTTATTATGATGATACTATACCTCCTATATTTGATGATGAGAATAATAATGATAGCTACTTTGTTGAATTTGCTCCCACTACAACTAATAAAATTGATTATGCTTATGTGGAGAGTAATGATACTTTTATGCATGTGAATAAGAATGCTTTATGTGATACTTATATTGTTGAGTTTGTTCATGATGCCTCTGAAAGTTATTATGAGAGAGTAAAATATGGTTGTAGAAATTTTCATGTTACTAAAACACCTCTCTATATGCTGAAATTTTTGAAGTTACACTGGTTTTATCTTCCTATGCTTGTTACTTTGCTCTTCATGAACTTGTTTATTTACAAGATTCCTATGCATAGGAAGCATGTTAGACTTAAATGTGTTTTGAATTTGCCTCTTGATGCTCTCTTTTGCTTCAAATACTATTTCTTGCGAGTGCATCATTAAAACTGCTGAGCCCATCTTAATGGCTATAAAGAAAGAACTTCTTGGGAGATAACCCATGTGTTTATTTTACTACAGTACTTTTTTTTATATTTGTGTCTTGGAAGTTGTTTACTACTGTAGCAACCTCTCCTTATCTTATTTTATTGCATTGTTGTGCCAAGTAAAGTCTTTGATAGCAAGGTTGATACTAGATTTGGATTACTGCGCAGAAACAGATTTCTGTCTGTCACGAATCTGGGCAGAATTCTCCGTAGATAACTCAGAAAAATCTGCCAATTTACGTGCGTGATCCTCAGATATGTACGCAACTTTCATTCAATTTGGGCATTTTCATCTGAGCAAGTCTGGTGTCACTTTAAAATTCATATTTATGGACTGTTCTGTTTTGACAGATTCTGCCTTTTATTTCGCATTGCCTCTTTTGCTGTGTTGGATGGATTTCTTTGTTCCATTAACTTCCAGTAGCTTTGTGCAATGTCCAGAAGTGTTAAGAATGATTGTGTCACCTCTGAACATGTGAAATTTTTGATTATGCACTAACCCTCTAATGAGTTTGTTTTGAGTTTGGTGTGGAGGAAGTTTTCAAGGGTCAAGAGAGGAGGATGATATACTATGATCAAGAAGAGTGAAGAGTCTAAGCTTGGGGATGCCCCCGTGGTTCATCCCTGCATATTTCAAGAAGACTCAAGCATCTAAGCTTGGGGATGCCCAAGGCATCCCCTTCTTCATCGACAACTTATCAGGTTTCTTCTCTTGAAACTATATTTTTATTCGGTCACATCTTATGTACTTTACTTGGAGCGTCTGTTTGTTTTTATTTTTGTTTATGTTTGAATAAGTTCATCCTTGTGTGGGAGAGAGACACGCTCCGCTGTTGCGTATGAACACATGTGTTCTTAGCTTTACTTTTAATGTTCATGGCGAAGGTTGAAACTGCTTCGTTCATTGTTATATGGTTGGAAACGGAAAATGCTACATGTAGTAATTGATAAAATGTCTTGGATAATTTGATACTTGGCAATTGTTGTGCTCGTGTTTAAGCTCTTGCATCATATACTTTGCACCTATTAATGAAGAAATACATAGAGCTTGCTAAAATTTGGTTTGCATGTTTGGTCTCTCTAAAGTCTAGATAATTTCTAGTATTGAGTTTTGAACAACAAGGAAGACGGTGTAGAGTCTTATAATGTTTACAATATGTCTTTTATGTGAGTTTTGCTGCACCGGTTCATCCTTGTGTTTGTTTCAAATAACCTTGCTAGCCTAAACCTTGTATCGAGAGGGAATACTTCTCATGCATCCAAAATCCTTGAGCCAACCACTATGCCATTTGTGTCCACCATACCTACCTACTACATGGTATTTCTCCGCCATTCCAAAGTAAATTGCTTGAGTGCTACCTTTAAATTTCCATCATTCGCCTTTGCAATATATAGCTCATGGGACAAAATAGCCTTAAAAACTATTGTGGTATTGAATATGTACTTATGCACTTTATCTCTTATTAAGTTGCTTGTTGTGCGATAACCATGCTCCTGGGGACGCCATCAACTCTTTGTTGAATATCATGTGAGTTGCTATGCATGTTCGTCTTGTCTGAAGTAAGGGAGATTTACCACTCATTAAATGGTTAGAGCATGCATGATGTTAGAGAAGAACATTGGGCCGCTAACTAAAGCCATGAATCATGGTGGAAGTTTCAGTTTTGGACATATATCCTCAATCTCATATGAGAACATTAATTGTTGCTACATGCTTATGCATTAAAGAGGAGTCCATTATCTGTTGTCTATGTTGTCCCGGTATGGATGTCTAAGTTGAGAATAATCAAAAGCGAGAAATCCAAATGCGAGCTTTCTCCTTAGACCTTTGTACAGGCGGCATAGAGGTACCCCTTTGTGACACTTGGTTAAAACATGTGTATTGCGATGATAATCCTGGTAATCCGAGCTAAATAGGACAAGGTGCGGGCACTATTAGTATACTATGCATGAGGCTTGCAACTTGTAAGATATAATTTACATGATACATATGCTTTATTACTACCGTTGACAAAATTGTTTCATGTTTTCAAAATAAAAGCTCTAGCACAAATATAGCAATCAATGCTTCCCTCTGCGAAGGGCCTTTCTTTTACTTTTATGTTGAGTCAGTTCACCTATTTCTCTCCACCTCAAGAAGCAAACACTTGTGTGAACTGTGCATTGATTCCTACATACTTGCATATTGCACTTGTTATATTACTTTACATGGACACTATCCATGGGATATACATGTTATAAGTTGAAAGCAACCGCTGAAACTTAATCTTCCTTTGTGTTGCTTCAACACCTTTACTTTGATTTATTGCTTTATGAGTTAACTCTTATGCAAGACTTATTGATGCTTGTCTTGAAAGTACTATTCATGAAAAGTCTTTGCTTTATGATTCAGTTGTTTACTCATATCATTACCATTGTTTTGATCGCTGCATTCATTACATATGCTTACAATAGTATGATCAAGGTTATGATGGCATGTCACTCCAGAAATTATCTTTGTTATCGTTTACCTTCGGACGAGCAGAACTAAGCTTGGGGATGTCGATACGTCTCCGACGTATCGATAATTTCTTCTGCTCCATGCCACATTATTGATGATATCTACATGTTTTATGCATACTTTATGTCATTATTATGCGTTTTCCTAACTAACCTATTGACGAGATGCCGAAGGCCGTTCTGTTTTCTGTTGTTTTTGGTTTCGTAAATCCTAGTAAGGAAATATTCTCGGAATCGGACGAAATCAACGCCTGTGGTCCTATTTGTCCACGAAGCTTCCAGAAGTCCGAAGGGGAAACGAAGTGGGGCCACGAGGTGGGGACACAGTAGGGCGGCGCGGCCCAAGCCCTGGCCGCGCCGGCCTAGTGTGTGGCCCCACCAGGACTCCACCGACCTTGCCCTTCCGCCTACTTAAAGTCTCCGTCGCGAAAACCCTACCACGTTCGACGAAACCAGAGAAAACCTTCCAGAGCCGCCGCCATCGCGAAGCCAAGATCTGGGGGACAGGAGTCTCTGTTCCGGCACGCCGCTGGGACAGGGAAGTGCCCCCGGAAGGCTTCTCCATCAACACCACCGCCATCTTCATCACCGCTGCTGTCTCCCATGAGGAGGGAGTAGTTCTCCATCGAGGCTCGGGGCTGTACCGGTAGCTATGTGGTTCATCTCTCTCCTATGTACTTCAATACAATAATCTCATGAGCTGTGATGTCTACGCCCCCTCCTTTTCCTGTAGACAGTGTTGGGCCTCCAAGAGCAGAGGTTTGTAGAACAGCAGCAAGTTTCCCTTAAGTGGATCACCCAAGGTTTATCGAACTCAAGGAGGAAGAGGTCAAAGATATCCCTCTCAGGCAACCCTGCAACCACAAAGCAAGAAGTCTCTTGTGTCCCCAACACACCTAATAGGTGCACTAGTTCGGCGAAGAGATAGTGAAATACAGGTGGTATGAATATATATGAGCAGTGGCAACGGCACCAGAAAAGTGCTTTGCCCAGACAAGAAACAAGCAAAGAGTAACGCAGAAAAGAGTAACGCAAAGAAACAAAGAAACAAGCAAATGATATCGCATTTAGGAACAAGGCCTAGGGATTAGACTTTCACTAGTGGACACTCTCAACATTGATCACATAACAGAATAGATAAATGCATACTCTACACTCTTGTTGGATGATGAACACATTGCGTAGGATTACACGAACCCTCAATGCCGGAGTTAACAAGCTCCACAATTCAATGTTCATATTTAAATAACCTTAGAGTGCATGAAAGATCAATTCGACTAAACCAAGTACTAACATAGTATGCACACTGTCACCTTCACACTATGTAGGAGGAATAGATCACATCAATACCATCATAGCAATAGTTAACTTCATAATCTACAAGAGATCATAATCATAGCCTACGCCAAGTACTAACACGGATGCACACACTGTCACCATTACACCGTGTAGGAGGAATAAAACTACTTTAATAACATCACTAGAGTAGCACATAGATAAATTGTGATACAAAACACATTGCAATCATAAAGAGATATAAATAAGCACTTCACTATGCCATTCATAACAGTGAATAAGTATTCTGTGAAATATAGCCTAAGAGACCCACACGGTGCACACACTGTCACCTTTACACACGTGGGACAAGGAGTCTCCGGAGATCACATAAGTAAAATTCACTTGACTAGCATAATGACATCTAGATTACAAGCATCATCATATGAATCTCAATCATGTAAGGCAGCTCATGAGATTATTGTATTGAAGTACATAGGAGAGAGATGAACCACATAGCTACCGGTACAGCCCCGAGCCTCGATGGAGAACTACTCCCTCCTCATGGGAGCAGCAGCGGTGATGAAGATGGCGGTGGAGATGGCAGCGGTGTCGATGGAGAAGCCTTCCGGGGGCACTTCCCCGTCCCGGCGGCGTGCCGGAACAGAGACTCCTGTCCCCCAGATCTTGGCTTTGCGATGGCGGCGGCTCTGGAAGGTTTTCTCTGGTTTCGTCGAACGTATCAGGGTTTTCGCGACAGAGGCTTTAAATAGGCGGAAGGGCAAGGTCGGTGGACTTCTGGGGGGCCCACACTATAGGGGGCGCGGCCCCCCTTGGCCGCGCCGGCCTAGGGTTTGGTGGCCCTGTGCCCCCTCTCTGGCGGTTCTCGTGTGTTCTGGATGCTTCCGGGCAAAATAGGAACCTGGGCGTTGATTTCTTCCGATTCCGAGAATATTTCGTTACTAGGATTTCTGAAACCAAAAACAGCAGAAAACAGGAACTGGCACTTCGGCATCTTGTTAATAGGTTAGTTCCAGAAAATGCACGAATATGACATAAAGTGTGCATAAAACATGTAGATATCATCAATAATGTGGCATGGAACATAAGAAATTATCGATACGTCGGAGACGTATCAGCATCCCCAAGCTTAGTTCTGCTCGTCCCGAGCAGGTAAAACGATAACAAAGATAATTTCTGGAGTGACATGCCATCATAACCTTGATCATACTATTTGTAAAGCATATGTAGTGAATGCAGCGATCAAAACAATGTATATGACATGAGTAAACAAGTGAATCATATAGCAAAGACTTTTCATGAATAGCACTTCAAGACAAGCATCAATAAGTCTTGCATAAGAGTTAACTCATAAAGCAACAATTCAAAGTAAAGGCATTGAAGCAACACAAAGGAAGATTAAGTTTCAGCGGTTGCTTTCAACTTGTAACATGTATATCTCATGGATATTGTCAACATAGAGTAATATAATAAGTGCAATATGCAAGTATGTAGGAATCAATGCACAGTTCACACAAGTGTTTGCTTCTTGAGGTGGAGAGAAATAGGTGAACTGACTCAACATAAAAGTAAAAGAATGGTCCTTCAAAGAGGAAAGCATCGATTGCTATATTTGTGCTAGAGCTTTGATTTTGAAAACATGAAACAATTTTGTCAACAGTAGTAATAAAGCATATGTATCATGTAAATTATATCTTACAAGTTGCAAGCCTCATGCATAGTATGCTAACAGTGCCCGCACCTTGTCCTAATTAGCTTGGACTACCGGATCATCGCAATACACATGTTTTAACCAAGTGTCACAAAGGGGTACCTCTATGCCGCCTGTACAAAGGTCTAAGGAGAAAGCTCGCATTGGATTTCTCGCTATTGATTATTCTCAGCTTAGACATCCATACCGGGACAACATAGACAACAGATAATGGACTCCTCTTTTATGCATAAGCATGTAACAACAATTAATATTCTCATATGAGATTGAGGATATTGTCCAAAACTAAAACTTCCACCATGGATCATGGCTTTAGTTAGCGGCCCAATGTTCTTCTCTAACAATATGCATGCTTAACCATAAGGTGGTAGATCTCTCTTACTTTAGACAAGACGGACATGCATAGCAACTCACATGATATTGAACAAAGAATAGTTGATGGCGTCCCCAGAAACATGGTTATCGCACAACAAGCAACTTAATAAGAGATAAAGTGCATAAGTACATATTCAATACCACAATAGTTTTTAGGCTATTTGTCCCATGAGCTATATATTGTAAAGGTGAAGAATGGAAATTTAAAGGTAGCACTCAAGCAATTTACTTTGGAATGGCGGAGAAATACCATGTAGTAGGTAGGTATGGTGGACACAAATGGCATAGTGGTTGGCTCAGCTATTTTGGATGCATGAGAAGTATTCCCTCTCGATACAAGGTTTAGGCTAGCAAGGTTATTTGAAACAAACACAAGGATGAAGTGGCGCAGCAAAACTCACATAAAAGACATATTGTAAACATTATAAGACTCTACACCGTCTTCCTTGTTGTTCAAAACTCAATACTAGATATTATCTAGACTTTAGAGAGACCAAATATGCAAACCAAATTTTAGCATGCTCTATGTATTTCTTCATTAATGGGTGCAAAGCATATGATGCAAGAGCTTAAACATGAGCACAACAATTGCCAAGTATCACATTATCCAAGACATTATAGCAATTTACTACATGTATCATTTTCCAATTCCAACCATATAACAATTTAACGAAGAAGAAACTTCGCCATGAATACTATGAGTAGAACCTAAGGACATACTTGTCCATATGCTACAGCGGAGCGTGTCTCTCTCCCATACAGTGAATGCTAGGATCCATTTTATTCAAACAAAACAAAAACAAAAACAAACCAACGCTCCAAGCAAAGCACATAAGATGTGATGGAATAAAAATATAGTTTCAGGGGAGGAACCTGATAATGTTGTCGATGAAGAAGGGGATGCCTTGGGCATCCCCAAGCTTAGACGCTTGAGTCTTCTTGATATATGCAGGGGTGAACCACCGGGGCATCCCCAAGCTTAGAGCTTTCACTCTTCTTGATCATAGTATATCATCCTCCTCTCTTGACCCTTAAAAACTTCCTCCACACCAAACTCGAAACAAACTCATTAGAGGGTTAGTGCATAATCAAAAACTCACATGTTCAGAGGTGACACAATCATTCTTAACACTTCTGGACATTGCTCAAAGCTACTGGAAGGTAATGGAACAAAGAAATCCACCCAACTCAGCGAAAGAAGCAATGCGAAATAAAAGGCAGAATCTGTCAAAACAGAACAGTCCGTAAAGACAAATTTTAAAATGGCACCAGACTTGCTCAGATGAAAATGCTCAAATTGAATGAAAGTTGCGTACATATCTGAGGATCACTCACGTAAATTGGCATAATTTTCTGAGTTACCTACAGAGAATTAGGCCCAGATTCGTGACAGCAAAGAAATCTGTAACTGCGCAGTAATCCAAATCTAGTATGAACTTTTCTATCAACGACTTTACTTGGCACAACAAAACACAAAACTAAGATAAGGAGAGGTTGCTACAGTAGTAAACAACTTCCAAGACACAAAAATAGAACAAGGTACTGTAGCAAAATAACACATGGGTTATCTCCCAAGAAGTTCTTTCTTTATAGCCATTAAGATGGGCTCAGCAATTTTAATGATGCACTCGCAAGAAATAGTAGTTGAAGCAAAAGAGAGCATCAAGAGGCAAATTCAAACAAATTTAAGTCTAACATGCTTCCTATGAAAAGGAATCTTATACACAAATGAATTCATGAAGAACAAAGTAACAAGCATAGGAAGATAAAACAAGTGTAGCTTCAAAAATTTCAGCACATAGAGAGGTGTTTTAGTAACATGAAAATTTCTACAACCATATTTTCCTCTCTCATAATAACTTTCAGTAGCAACATGAGCAAACTCAACAATATAACTATCACATAAAGCATTCTTATCATGAGTCTCATGCATAAAATTATTACTCTCCACATAAGCATAATCAATTTTATTAGTACTAGTGGGAGCAAATTCAACAAAGTAGCTATCATTATTATTCTCATCATCAAATATAGGAGGCATATTGTAATCATAATCAAATTTATCCTCCATAACATGCGGCAACAAAAGACTACTATCATTATAATCATCATAAATAGGAGGCAAAGTATCATCAAAGTAAATTTCCTCCTCATTGCTTGGGGGACTAAAAAGATCATGCTCATCAAAACCAGCTTCCCCAAGCTTAGAATTTTCCATAGCATTAGCAACAATAGTGTTCAAAGCATTCATATTAATAACATTCCCATTAGCATGCATATAAAGTTCCATGGGTTTTTTAATTCTCTCTTCAAACACATCATGTCCTAATTCAAGATACAGTTCATAAAGATCTCTCATATTTTTGTTGTTTTCCATTATGCCTAACTAGTGTAAACAAGAAACAAAAAGTTGCAATTGCAAGATCTAAAGGAAATAGCTTCGAGTACTTACAACGGCGGAAAATAGCTTAGTAGCCGAGATCCGGAGTGTGAGTACCTTTTACCTTTCCTCCCCGGCAACGGCGCCAGAAAATAGCTTGATGTCTAAGCCCCCTCCTTTTCCTGTAGACAGTGTTGGGCCTCCAAGAGCAGAGGTTTGTAGAACAGCAGCAAGTTTCCCTTAAGTGGATCACCCAAGGTTTATCGAACTCAGGGAGGAAGAGGTCAAAGATATCCCTCTCATGCAACCCTGCAACCACAAAGCAAGAAGTCTCTTGTGTCCCCAACACACCTAATAGGTGCACTAGTTCGGCGAAGAGATAGTGAAATACAGGTGGTATGAATATATATGAGCAGTGGCAACAGCACCGGAAAAGTGCTTTGCCCAGGATAGTAAACAAGCAGTAGTAACGCAGCAAAGAGTAACGCAAAGAAACAAGAAACAAGCAAATGATAGCGTATTTAGGAACAAGGCCTAGGGATTAGACTTTCACTAGTGGACACTCTCAACATTGATCACATAACAGAATAGATAAATGCATACTCTACACTCTTGTTGGATGATGAACACATTGCGTAGGATTACACGAACCCTCAATGCCGGAGTTAACAAGCTCCACAATTCAATGTTCATATTTAAATAACCTTAGAGTGCATGAAAGATCATTTCGACTAAACCAAGTACTAACATAGTATGCACACTGTCACCTTCACACTATGTAGGAGGAATAGATCACATCAATACCATCATAGCAATAGTTAACTTCATAATCTACAAGAGATCATAATCATAGCCTACGCCAAGTACTAACACGGATGCACACACTGTCACCATTACACCGTGTAGGAGGAATAAAACTACTTTAATAACATCACTAGAGTAGCACATAGATAAATTGTGATACAAAACACATTGCAATCATAAAGAGATATAAATAAGCACTTCACTATGCCATTCATAACAGTGAATAAGTATTCTGTGAAATATAGCCTAAGAGACCCACACGGTGCACACACTGTCACCTTTACACACGTGGGACAAGGAGTCTCCGGAGATCACATAAGTAAAATTCACTTGACTAGCATAATGACATCTAGATTACAAGCATCATCATATGAATCTCAATCATGTAAGGCAGCTCATGAGATTATTGTATTGAAGTACATAGGAGAGAGATGAACCACATAGCTACCGGTACAGCCCCGAGCCTCGATGGAGAACTACTCCCTCCTCATGGGAGCAGCAGCGGTGATGAAGATGGCGGTGGAGATGGCAGCGGTGTCGATGGAGAAGCCTTCCGGGGGCACTTCCCCGTCCCGGCGGCGTGCCGGAACAGAGACTCCTGTCCCCCAGATCTTGGCTTCGCGATGGCGGCGGCTCTGGAAGGTTTTCTCTGGTTTCATCGAACGTATCAGGGTTTTCGCGACGGAGGCTTTAAATAGGCGGAAGGGCAAGGTCGGTGGACTTCTGGGGGGCCCACACTATAGGGGGGCGCGGGCCCCCCCTTGGCCGCGCCGGCCTAGGGTTTGGTGGCCCTGTGCCCCCTCTCTGGCGGTTCTCGTGTGTTTTGGATGCTTCCGGGCAAAATAGGAACCTGGGCGTTGATTTCGTCCGATTCCGAGAATATTTCGTTACTAGGATTTCTGAAACCAAAAACAGCAGAAAACAGCAACTGGCACTTCGGCATCTTGTTAATAGGTTAGTTCCAGAAAATGCACGAATATGACATAAAGTGTGCATAAAACATGTAGATATCATCAATAATGTGGCATGGAACATAAGAAATTATCGATACGTCGGAGACGTATCAAGCTGCCTTACATGATTGAGATTCATATGATGATGCTTGTAATCTAGATGTCATTATGCTAGTCAAGTGGATTTTACTTATGTGATCTCCGGAGACTCCTTGTCCCACGTGTGTAAAGGTGACAGTGTGTGCACCGTGTGGGTCTCTTAGGCTATATTTCACAGAATACTTATTCGCTGTTATGAATGGCATAGTGAAGTGCTTATTTATATCTCTTTATGATTGCAATGTGTTTTGTATCACAATTTATCTGTGTGCTACTCTAGTGATGTTATTAAAGTAGTTTATTCCTCCTGCACGGTGTAATGGTGACAGTGTGTGCATCGTGTAGTACTTGGCGTAGTCTATGATTGTGATCTCTTGTGGATTATGAAGTTAACTATTGCTATGATAGTATTGATGTGATCTATTCCTCCTTTCGTAGTGTGAAGGTGACAGTGTGCATGCTATGTTAGTACTTGGTTTGGTTATGTTGATCTGTTATGCACTCTAAGGTTATTTAAATATGAACATTGAATATTGTGGAGCTTGTTAACTCCGGCATTGAGGGTTCGTGTAATCCTACACAGTTAGTGGTGTTCATCATCCAACAAGAGGGTGTAGAGTCTAGCATCTATCTATTTATTCTGTTATGTGATCAATGTTGAGAGTGTCCACTAGTTAAAGTATGATCCCTAGGCCTTGTTCCTAAATACTGCTATCCCTGTTTGTTTACTGTTTTTCTGCATCTTTACTTCCTGAAATATTACTACCATCAACTGCACGCCAGCAAGCACTTTTCTGGCGCCGTTACTACTGCTCATATTCATTCATACCACTTGTATTTCACTATCTCTTCGCCGAACTAGTGCACCTATTAGGTGTGTTGGGGGACACAAGAGACTTCTTGCTTTGTGGTTGCAGGGTTGCATGAGAGGGATATCTTTGACCTCTTCCTCCCTGAGTTCGATAAACCTTGGGTGATCCACTTAAGGGAAACTTGCTGCTGTTCTACAAACCTCTGCTCTTGGAGGCCCAACATTGTCTACAAGAATAGAAGCACCCGTAGACATCAATGCCCAAGGCATCCCCTTCTTCATCAACAATTTATCAGGTTTCTTCTATTGAAACTATATTTTTATTCGGTCACATCTTATGTGCTTTACTTGGAGCGTCTGTGTGCTTTTATTTTTGTTTGTTTTTGAATAAATTCGGATCCTAGCAATCCTTGTGTGGGAGAGAGACACGCTCCGCTTTTTCATATGAACACTTGTGTTCTTCGTATTACTTTTAATGTTCATGGCGGAGTTGAAAACCGCTGCACTTATTGGTATTTGGTTGGAAACAGAAAATGATGGGATTCGTAGCATAGAAAACAAAAAATTTCCTACCGCGAGAACGCAATCCAAGCCAAGATGCAATCTAGAAGATGGGAGCAACGAGGGGATGAACGAGACTAACCCTTGAAGATTTCCAAAGCCTACAAGAGGAGGCTCTCGTTGCTGCGGTAGACGATCACTTGCCGCTTTCAAAAGCGCGTAGAAGATCTTGACGGTGCCACAATCGGGCAGCACCTCCGTACTCGGTCACACGTTCGGTGTTGATGAAGACGACGTCCTTCTCCCCGTTCCAGCGGGCAGCGGAAGTAGTAGATCCTCCTCGGAATCCTGACAGCACGATGGTGTGGTGGCGGTGGTGGTGGAGAACTCCAGCAGGGCTTCGCCTAAACGTATGCGGGAGAAGTGGTGGAGGAGGAGAGGCTAGGGTTTGGGAGAGGGGGTGACTAGGGCGCCGGCCATGGGCAGCCCTAGGTGGTGCGGCCAAGAGTGGGCAGCCCCCTCCCTCTCCTCCTCATTATATAGGTGGAAATCCCCAAGTGTTGGTATCCAAGTCTTCGAATAAGACCCGAAACCAAAACCTTCCATAGGGACAAAACCTACCCAAGGGGGGAATCCCACTCAAGGTGGGACTCCCACCCCTTCCTTGGGGGGTTGGCCGGCCACCCTTGGGGAGTCCACCTTGGACTCCTCCCCTTTAGGGTTGGCTGGCCATACAAGGTGGAGTCCCTCCGGGACTCCACTTTCCATGGTGATTTCTTCCGGACTTTTCTAGAACCTTCTAGAACCTGCCATAAATGCACCAGATCATTTCCAAACTTGGAATATGACTTCCTATATATGAATCTTATTCTCCGGACCATTCCGGACCTCCTCGTGATGTCCTGGATCCCATCCGAGACTCCGAACAAAACTTCGAACTCTATTCCTTATTCCATATCTACTTAAACGACATCAAACCTTAAGTGTGTCACCCTACGGTTCATGAACTATGTAGACATGGTTGAGACCTCTCTCCGACCAATAACCGATAGCGGGATCTGGAGATCCATAATGGCTCCCACATATTCAACGATGACTTAGTGATCGAATGAACCATTCACATACGATACCGATTCCCTTTGTCACGCGATATTTTACTTGTCCGAGGTTTGATCATCGGTATCTCTATACCTTGTTCAACCTCGTCTCCTGACAAGTACTCTTTACTCGTACCGTGGTATGTGGTCTCTTATGAACCATTCATATGCTTGCAAGCTATTTAGACGACATTCCACCGAGAGGGCCCAGAGTATATCTATCCGTCATCGGGATGGACAAATCCCACTGTTGATCCATATGCCTCAACTCATACTTTCCGGATACTTAATCCCACCTTTATAACCACCCATTTACGCAGTGGCGTTTGATGTAATCAAAGTACCTTTCCGGTATAAGTGATTTACATGATCTCATGGTCAAAAGGACTAGGTAACTATGTATCGAAAGCTTATAGCAAATAACTTAATTACGTGATCTTATGCTACGCTTAATTGGGTGTGTCCATTACATCATTCACATAATGACATAACCTTGTTATTAATAACATCCAATGTTCATGATCATGAAACTATGATCATCTATTAATCAACAAGCTAGTTATACAAGAGGCTTACTAGGGACTCCTTGTTGTTCACATAACACACATGTATCAATGTTTCGGTTAATACAATTATAGCATGGTATGTAAACATTATCATAAACACAAAGATATATTATAATAACCATTTTATTATTGCCTCTTGGGCATATCTCCAACAGTCTCCCACTTGCACTAGAGTCAATAATCTAGTTTACATATGTAAAGATATAACACCTTGGCCTTCCGGTGCTTTATCATATTTTGCTCACGGGAGAAGTTTTAGTCAACGGATCTGACATGCTCAGAAACGTATGTATTTTGCAATTCATTTGCGTCTCAACGCATCAATCATTTTCTAAATGAGTCGGAATTAAATATGTTTGTTCTTCTGGTGGAACCTTAATTCCGCGGTCTGAAATATGTCACTAATATTGTCATACACAATATAGTTTCAAAGTTCTGACACTATCGGAACTACACCAAGTTCTCAAAGAACCTCTTGACTTAACATCCTCAGTTATTGTCAAAACAATGACATTTCTGCCTTCGTTTGTAGAATCCGTCACAACATTTATAACTCATCTAAATCTAGCATAGACAAATTCTAGCTCATTGTGCTACTTTTAAACAACACTTAGCCTAATTTGAGATTGAAATTTTATTTTTATATGTGACCAAACTAATATCGGTGCAACACCTTACAGCGATTTGTTTGTCATTACTCATACAAAACTATATATCCTTGGTTCTTCTAAAGTACTCAGGGATATTCTTACTGTTTATCCAATGATCATCACATGAATCATTCTGGTATATGCTCCTAGCCATTTAGAGCATAGGACATCTGATATTGTACATATTATTCGTGATCTAAAATCACTCATGTGTTTTTACTCATTGAGTGTCAAATACACTCAAGTCTTGTAAAACCTTCACATGAAAAGAACACATTCTTTATATTGAACTACTTCAATATTCATTCTATGTACTTTTTTTAACTTAAACTTTTATGTGTTTCAATCCATCTCCATAGATCTTGACACTAAATATGTTTCAGTTCATATCCTTTCATTTAAGTTTAATTCTCAATGAAACCTTTTTAATCAATTATATAATTACATTATTTATAATCAACGATATGTCACCTACATAAAGTATTACAAATATGTCTCAGCGCCCCCACTTAATTTCTTGCAAATGCAAGCCTCTTCATCGTCTCTGATGAAATCATAACTCTTTGATCATTTCATCCGGTGAAGATTCCAACTCCGCAATACTCACTTCATCCAATTGAAGTTTGTATTCCTATCTAGTATTCTACGGACTAGCAAAACTCTTGGTTGTATCTTGTGTATACACCTTTAATACACACTTCTGTTAAGTAATATATTTTGCCATCCTACTAACATGTCTCATAAAAGAAATATGTAGTGATTACTAGAATAATCCACATAGACTATAAGCATTGCTACGGAAGATCTAATCTTATCATAGTCAACTCTTTGAACTTTGTCGTAAACAACTTTTCGACAAGCCTAGCTTCTTTAAGGACATTTCATCCAAGTCTATCAATTTCATAGATTTATTTACTTTCAAAAAGTATTCATCTATCTTGGATTTCATGGCGTATAGCCATTTTAATGGAGTCAGGGCCCATCATAACTTCTTTGTTTGTAGTTGATTTATCATTGTTCAAAATCAATCCTTTGTTCACAAATCATTTATTTGATCACAAAGTAAACCATACCTACAAGGTTCAATATGTACTTCGATCTCCATGACTAAAACACTTTGTAGTCATGAGAGCTATGATCATCGTGACCGCTTCCGGAACCAATTCCAATGCTGCGCTACTCTGATCATTATGCTCAGGTTCATAAACCTTATCAAGTTCTATTGTCCTCCCACTCAAATACTCCGCTAGAAAACAATTTCTTGGAAATAAGCAAGTAACATTAACAAACACTTTTGTCTTTTACTTTATAGTGAAAAGAATTCCCAATCAATTCTTTGGGATAACCAACAAAGACATTCATCCGATTTTGGTTGTAAACTTATTTATCTTATGCTATGCATACCAAAATTTAAGAAGGGACTATTAGGGTTCATACCCATGCCATAACTCGTATGGTGTCATTTCAACGGATCATGATGATCCTCTATTCAGTGTTAAAGCGGTAGTCTCTAAAGCATAATCCACAAAAATATAATGGCTTCATTTTATTTTATCTCATCATTAATCCAACAAGGTTTGGATACGTCTCTCGGATACTTCATCATCACTATGATACTCCAAGAAATGTGAGTTGTAGAACAACTTCATAACTCTCTTAGATGTTCGCTAAAACTCGTAATTCAAATATTTTCACTATGATCTAATCATAGATATTTGACTTTTCTATTACGATGATTTCCACTTCATGCTGAAATTTATTTGAATCTATTCAAATGTTTCAAACTTCATCCTTATCGAATATATCCTCATATATATACTCAATTCATTGTTAGAAGTTTTCATGAAGTAGAAGAATCTCCCGCACACAACTATGCCTAGTGAACCACATATATCATCATGTATGTTTTCACTAAGTTAGTTTCCCGTTCAACTCTTGGCCTATGAACGGTATTTCAGTCATTCTCTTTCGAAAAGATTTGTAAGCGCCAAACGATTCAAAAATCGAATGACTCCAAAATTCCATTTGCATGGAGTTCCTTCATGCGTTCCTTTCTAACATGACCTAAATGGCGGTTCCACAAATAAGTGGAATTCAAATCATTTGCCTTATGGCATTTTAGCGTCAGTGTTATGTATGTGTGTTTCACCATTAAGATTTATAATAACTTATCCATCGTACATGGAGTAATGTCATAATTTGAACAACTCATTGTTTTTATTTGACCAGAGCATAATAACAATTATTAAGTTCTTTATTATAAATTCTAAGGGCTAGATAGAATGCCAACGACGAACATAATAACACTTTATTTTTGTTCCAGACGTGCATTCCTATCATATTCCTTGTCAGTCACTTAGGCCATTGTATTCTTGTATTGCGTTGTTTTGTATGACACTTCATACCAACCAATATGGTACAAATACCCAAGAATTTCATTGTGTGACCAAACAAGGAATACATCCATAACATGTATATCATTTATATACACCTGAGCTAGACTTTCTAGTCTTTTCTTTTCTTTCTTCCAAAATATCTTTTGTAGTTTCTCTTTTAGCTTTCCTCATTATTCAGAAAAACACTTTAACATCATTAACTTCTAGGTTTGTTGGTCAAATACCAATAACCTTGAGGTTCTTACTTTGAAGTTGATCATCATATGACAAGTGTTTCAGATTTCACTATTAGTAACTTTGTAATACGATGAACAATTTCGCTCATAATTTTATCCATCATATCATGACGACTTTTCCGAGACCATGTCTGTACATGCTAGGCTCGTAAAGTTTAACCTCAGTATTCGCATGTGCAAATCTGGCTTGCACCCGTTGTATGCACATGTAGAATCTATACCTTAGTATTCGAAACGACGAGTCTTTAGCAACGGTGCATACTAAGGACGATCACTTCATGGATATGTGAATATCGTTAGTGCCCCAATAGTTGGAGGATTGGGACGCCTTGCGTCTTCAACCTTCATACATTCCCATAAAACTTATGAGTTTATGTAGTTTCACTAGATTATATTCTATCATCTTGCAATAAGGTCTTAGATATCACATATATCTCATACCTTGCTTATTTCTGAAAACTAAATTTTCAGCTCCTTACTTTTACAAACAGATTTGAACTTCAAGTTTCATGGAGACAAGATAACTTTAGGTACTAATTGAAATCATAGCTCTTTGAATCAACAATGTGAGGTTTTCTAAAAGTTTGCAATAGGACTTAATCATTTCTTGATTCTTTAACAATACGATACCAGTCCGTAAAGTTTCTTGTCAGATTTTAACAGTATTTCTATCTCAATTACAAGACTAGCGCTTGGTAGAAAAACGGATGCCAATACTACAAATTAATTCAAAATACTATTCAGACTATGTTCATGATAATTAGTTCATGTTTTAATCTAATTACTAATGAACTCCCACTTAATACAACATCCCTCGTAGTTGTTAAGTGGTACACGATCCAAATCCACTACACCAAAACCGATCATCACGTGAGATGATGTAGCTTCAATGGTGAACATCAACATGTTGATCATATCATCCATATGACTCGTGTTCAACCTTTCGGTTTCCGTTGTCCCGAGGCCATGTCTGTACATGCTAGGCTCGTCAAGCAAACCCAAGTATTCCGCGTGTGCAACATGGCTTACACCCGTTGTATGTGAACTTTGAGTCTATCACATCCGATCATCACGAGATGCTTCGAAACGACGAACTATATCAATGGTGCATACGAGGGGAGAACACTTTATTATCTTGATATTAATGTGAGGGATCATCTTATAATGCTACCGTCGCGTTCTAAGCAAAATAAGATGCATAAAGGATTAACATCACATGCAATTCATATGTGATATGATATGGCCCTTTAGTCTTTGCGCCTTTGATCTTCATCTCCAAAGCATGGACATGATCTCCATCATCAACGGGCATGATCTCCATCATCGTCGGCGTAGCGTCAAGGTCCATGGCGCCGTCTTCATGGTTGTTCACCGCATGTAGCAACTATTACAACTACTTTGAAATAATACTCAACATGAAATATAAAGACAACCCTAAGGCTCCTGCCGGTTGCCACAATACAATAATGATCATCTCATACATATTCATCATCACATCATGGCCATATCACATCACCAAACCCTGCAAAAACAAGTTAGACGCCTCTAATTGGTTTGCATATTTTACGTGGTTTAGGGTTTTCGAGTAAGATCCAATCTACCTACGAACATGAACCACAACGGTGATACTAGTGTTGTCAATAGAAAGAGTAAATTGAATCTTCACTATGGTGGGAGAGACAGACACCCGCAAAGCCACTTATGCAATACAAGTTGCATGTCGAGCGTGGAGCAAATCTCATGAACGCGGTCATGTAAAGTTAGCCCGGGCCGCTTCATCCCACCATGCCGCAAGATGCAAAGTACACGAACTAAAGACAACAAAGCATTAACGCCCACAAAACCATTGTGTTCTACTCGTGCAACCAATCTATGCATAGACACGGCTCTGATACCACTGATGGGATTCGTAGCATAGAAAACAAAAAAATTCCTACCGCGAGAACGCAATCCAAGCCAAGATGCAATCTAGAAGATGGGAGCAACGAGGGGATAAACGAGACCAACCCTTGAAGATTTCCAAAGCCTACAAGAGGAGGCTCTCGTTGCTGCGGTAGACGATCACTTGCCGCTTTCAAAAGCGCGTAGAAGATCTTGACGGTGCCACAATCGGGCAGCACCTCCGTACTCGGTCACACGTTCGGTGTTGATGAAGACGACATCCTTCTCCCCGTTCCAGCAGGCAGCGGAAGTAGTAGATCCTCCTCGGAATCCCGACAGCACGACGGCGTGGTGGCGGTGGTGGTGGAGAACTCCAGCAGGGCTTCGCCTAAGCGTATGCGGGAGAAGTGGTGGAGGAGGAGAGGCTAGGGTTTGGGAGAGGGGGTGACTAGGGCGCCGGCCATGGGCAGCCCTAGGTGGTGCGGCCAAGAGTGGGCAGCCCCCTCCCTCTCCTCCTCATTATATAGGTGGAAATCCCCAAGTGTTGGTATCCAAGTCTTCGAATAAGACCCGAAACCAAAACCTTCCATAGGGACAAAACCTACCCAAGGGGGGAATCCCACTCAAGGTGGGACTCCCACCCCTTCCTTGGGGGGTTGGCCGGCCACCCTTGGGGGGTCCACCTTGGACTCCTCCCCTTTAGGGTTGGCTGGCCATACAAGGTGGAGTCCCTCCGGGACTCCACTTTCCATGGTGATTTCTTCCGGACTTTTCTAGAACCTTCTAGAACCTGCCATAAATGCACCAGATCATTTCCAAACTTGGAATATGACTTCCTATATATGAATCTTATTCTCCGGACCATTCCGGACCTCCTCGTGATGTCCTGGATCCCATCCGAGACTCCGAACAAAACTTCGAACTCTATTCCTTATTCCATATCTACTTAAACGACATCAAACCTTAAGTGTGTCACCCTACGATTCGTGAACTATGTAGACATGGTTGAGACCTCTCTCCGACCAATAACCAATAGCGGGATCTGGAGATCCATAATGGCTCCCACATATTCAACGATGACTTAGTGATTGAATGAACCATTCACATACGATACCGATTCCCTTTGTCACGCGATATTTTACTTGTCCGAGGTTTGATCATCGGTATCTCTATACCTTGTTCAACCTCGTCTCCTGACAAGTACTCTTTACTCGTACCGTGGTATGTGGTCTCTTATGAACCATTCATATGCTTGCAAGCTATTTAGACGACATTCCACCGAGAGGGCCCAGAGTATATCTATCCGTCATCGGGATGGACAAATCCCACTGTTGATCCATATGCCTCAACTCATACTTTCCGGATACTTAATCCCACCTTTATAACCACCCATTTACGCAGTGGTGTTTGATGTAATCAAAGTACCTTTCCGGTATAAGTGATTTACATGATCTCATGGTCAAAAGGACTAGGTAACTATGTATCGAAAGCTTATAGCAAATAACTTAATTACGTGATCTTATGCTACGCTTAATTGGGTGTGTCCATTACATCATTCACATAATGACATAACCTTGTTATTAATAACATCCAATGTTCATGATCATGAAACTATGATCATCTATTAATCAACAAGCTAGTTATACAAGAGGCTTACTAGGGACTCCTTGTTGTTCACATAACACACATGTATCAATGTTTCGGTTAATACAATTATAGCATGGTATGTAAACATTATCATAAACACAAAGATATATTATAATAACCATTTTATTATTGCCTCTTGGGCATATCTCCATGATCTCCCACTTGCACTAGAGTCAATAATCTAGTTTACATATGTAAAGATATAACACCTTGGCCTTCCGGTGCTTTATCATGTTTTGCTCACGGGAGAAGTTTTAGTCAACAGATCTGACATGCTCAGAAACGTATGTATTTTGCAATTCATTTGCGTCTCAACGCATCAATCATTTTCTAAATGAGTCAGAATTAAATATGTTTGGTCTTCTGGTGGTACCTTAATTCCGCGGTCTGAAATATGTCACTAATATTGTCATACACAATATAGTTTCAAAGTTCTGACACTATCGGAACTACACCAAGTTCTCAAAGAACCTCTTGACTTAACATCCTCAGTCATTGTCAAAACAATGACATATTCTGCCTTCGTTTGTAGAATCCGTCACAACATTTAGAACTCATCTAAATCTAGCATAGACAAATTCTAGCTCATTGTGCTACCTTTTAAACAACACTTAGCCTAATTTGAGATTGAAATTTTATTTTTATATGTGACCAAACTAATATCGGTGCAACACCTTACAGTGATTTGTTTGTCATTACTCATACAAAACTATATATCCTTGGTTCTTCTAAAGTACTCAGGGATATTCTTACTGTTTATCCAATTATCATCACATGAATCATTCTGGTATATGCTCCTAACCATTTAGAGCATAGGACATCTGATATTGTACATATTATTCGTGATCTAAAATCACTCATGTGTTTTTACTCATTGAGTGTCAAATACACTCAAGTCTTGTAAAACCTTCACATGAAAAGAACACCTTCTTTATATTGAACTACTTCAATATTCATTCTATGTACTTTTTTTTAACTTAAACTTTTATGTGTTTCAATCCATCTTCATAGATCTTGACACTAAATATGTTTCAGTTCCTATCCTTTCATTGAAGTTTAATTCTCAATGAAACCTTTTTAATCAATTATATAATTACATTATTTATAATCAACGATATGTCACCTACATAAAGTATTACAAATATGTCTCAGCGCTCCCACTTAATTTCTTGCAAATGCAAGCCTCTTCATCGTCTCTGATGAAATCATAACTCTTTGATCATTTCATCCGGTGAAGATTCCAACTCCGCGGCAATACTCACTTCATCCAATTGAAGTTTGTATTCCTATCTAGTATTCTACGGACTAGCAAAACTCTTGGTTGTATCTTGTATACACCTTTAATACACACTTCTGTTAAGTAATATATTTTGCCATCCTACTAACATATCTCATAAAAGAAATATGTAGTGATTACTAGAATAATTCACATAGACTATAAGCATTGCTACGGAAGATCTAATCTTATCGTAGTCAACTCTTTGAACTTTGTCGTAAACAACTTTTCGACAAGCCTAGCTTCTTTAAGGACATTTCATCCAAGTCTATCAATTTCATAGATTTATGTACTTTCAAAAAGTATTCATCTATCTTGGATTTCATGGCGTATAGCCATTTTAACGGAGTCAGGGCCCATCATAACTTCTTTGTTTGTAGTTGATTTATCATTGTTCAAAATCAATCCTTTGTTCACAAATCATTTATTTGATCACAAAGTAAACCATACCTACAGGGTTCAATATGTACTTCGATCTCCATGACTAAAACACTTTGTAGTCATGAGAGCTATGATCATCGTGACCGCTTCCGGAACCAATTCCAATGCTGCGCTACTCTGATCATTATGCTCAGGTTCATAAACCTTATCAAGTTCTATTGTCCTCCCACTCAAATACTTCGCTAGAAAACAATTTCTTGGAAATAAGCAAGTAACATTAACAAACACTTTTGTCTTTTACTTTATAGTGAAAAGAATTCCCAATCAATTCTTTGGGATAACCAACAAAGACATTCATCCGATTTTGGTTGTAAACTTATTTATCTTATGCTATGCATACCAAAATTTAAGAAGGGACTATTAGGGTTCATACCCATGCCATAACTCGTATGGTGTCATTTCAACGGATCATGATGATCCTCTATTCAGTGTTAAAGCGGTAGTCTCTAAAGCATAATCCACAAAAATATAATGGCTTCATTTTATTTTATCTCATCATTAATCCAACAAGGTTTGGATACGTCTCTCGGATACTTCATCATCACTATGATACTCCAAGAAATGTGAGTTGTAGAACAACTTCATAACTCTCTTAGATGTTCGCTAAAACTCGTAATTCAAATATTTTCACTATGATCTAATCATAGATATTTGACTTTTCTATTACGATGATTTCCACTTCATGCTGAAATTTATTTGAATCTATTCAAATGTTTCAAACTTCATCCTTATCGAATATATCCTCATATATATACTCAATTCATTGTTAGAAGTTTTCATGAAGTAGAAGAATCTCCCGCACACAACTATGCCTAGTGAACCACATATATCATCATGTATGTTTTCACTAAGTTAGTTTCCCGTTCAACTCTTGGCCTATGAACGGTATTTCAGTCATTCTCTTTAGAAAAGATTTGTAAGCGCCAAACGATTCAAAAATCGAATGACTCCAAAATTCCATTTGCATGGAGTTCCTTCATGCGTTCCTTTCTAACATGACCTAAATGGCGGTTCCACAAATAAGTGGAATTCAAATCATTTGCCTTATGGCATTTTAGCGTCAGTGTTATGTATGTGTGTTTCACCATTAAGATTTATAATAACTTATCCATCGTACATGGAGTAATGTCATAATTTGAACAACTCATTGTTTTTATTTGACCATAGCATAATAACAATTATTAAGTTCTTTATTATAAATTCTAATGGCTAGATAGAATGCCAACGATGAACATAATAATACTTTATTTTTGTTCCAGACGTGCATTCCTATCATATTCCTTGTCAGTCACTTAGGCCATTGTATTCTTGTATTGCGTTGTTTTGTATGACACTTCATACCAACCAATATGGTACAAATACCCAAGAATTTCATTGTGTGACCAAACAAGGAATACATTCATAACATGTATATCATTTATATACACATGAGCTAGACTTTCTAGTCTTTTCTTTTCTTTCTGCCAAAATATCTTTTGTAGTTTCTCTTTTAGCTTTCCTCATTATTCAGAAAAACACTTTAACATCATTAACTTCTAGGTTTGTTGGTCAAATACCAATAACCTTGAGGTTCTTACTTTGAAGTTGATCATCATATGACAAGTGTTTCAGATTTCACTATTAGTAACTTTGTAATATGATGAACAATTTCACTCATAATTTTATCCATCATATCATGACGACTTTTCTGAGACCATGTCTGTACATGCTAGGCTCGTAAAGTTTAACCTCAGTATTCGCATGTGCAAATCTGGCTTGCACCCGTTGTATGCACATGTAGAATCTATACCTTAGTATTCGAAACGACGAGTCTTTAGAAACGGTGCATACTAAGGACGATCACTTCATGGATATGCGAATATCGTTAGTGCCCCAATAGTTGGAGGATTGGGACGCCTTGCGTCTTTAACCTTCGTACATTCCCATAAAACTTATGAGTTTATGTAGTCTCACTAGATTATATTCTATCATCTTGCAATAAGGTCTTAGATATCACATATATCTCATACCTTGCTTATTTCTGAAAACTAAATTTTCAGCTCCTTACTTTTTCAAACAGATTTGAACTTCAAGTTTCATGGAGACAAGATAACTTTAGGTACTAATTGAAATCATAGCTCTTTGAATCAACAATGTGAGGTTTTCTAAAAGTTTGCAATAGGACTTAATCATTTCTTGATTCTTTAACAATACGGTACAAGTCCGTAAAGTTTCTTGTCAGATTTTAACAGTATTTCTATCTCAATTAAAAGACTAGCGCTTGGTAGAAAAACGGATGCCAATACTACAAATTAATTCAAAATACTATTCAGACTATGTTCATGGTAATTAGTTCATGTTTTAATCTAATTACTAATGAACTCCCACTTAATACAACATCCCTCATAGTTGTTAAGTGGTACACGATCCAAATCCACTAAACCAAAACCGATCATCACGTGAGATGATGTAGCTTCAATGGTGAACATCAACATGTTGATCATATCATCCATATGACTCGTGTTCAACCTTTCGGTTTCCGTTGTCCCGAGGCCATGTCTGTACATGCTAGGCTCGTCAAGCAAACCCAAGTATTCCGCGTGTGCAACATGGCTTACACCCGTTGTATGTGAACGTTGAGTCTATCACATCCGATCATCACGAGATGCTTTGAAACGACGAACTATATCAACAGTGCATACGAGGGGAGAACACTTTATTATCTTGATATTAATGCGAGGGATCATCTTATAATGCTACCGTCGCGTTCTAAGCAAAATAAGATGCATAAAGGATTAACATCACATGCAATTCATATGTGATATGATATGGCCCTTTAGTCTTTGCGCCTTTGATCTTCATCTCCAAAGCATGGACATGATCTCCATCATCAACGGGCATGATCTCCATCATCGTCGGCGTAGCGTCAAGGTCCATGGCGCCGTCTTCATGGTTGTTCACCACATGTAGCAACTATTACAACTACTTTGAAATAATACTCAACATGAAATATAAAGACAACCATAAGGCTCCTGCCGGTTGCCACAATACAATAATGATCATCTCATACATATTCATCATCACATCATGGCCATATCACATCACCAAACCCTGCAAAAACAAGTTAGACGCCTCTAATTGGTTTGCATATTTTACGTGGTTTAGGGTTTTCGAGTAAGATCCAATCTACCTACGAACATGAACCACAACGGTGATACTAGTGTTGTCAATAGAAAGAGTAAATTGAATCTTCACTATGGTGGGAGAGACAGACACCCGCGAAGCCACTTATGCAATACAAGTTGCATGTCGAGCGTGGAGCAAATCTCATGAACGCGGTCATGTAAAGTTAGCCCGGGCCGCTTCATCCCACCATGCCGCAAGATGCAAAGTACACGAACTAAAGACAACAAAGCATCAACGCCCACAAAACCATTGTGTTCTACTCGTGCAACCAATCTATGCATAGACACGACTCTGATACCACTGATGGGATTCGTAGCATAGAAAACAAAAAATTTCCTACCGCGAGAACGCAATCCAAGCCAAGATGCAATCTAGAAGATGGGAGCAACGAGGGGATGAACGAGACTAACCCTTGAAGATTTCCAAAGCCTACAAGAGGAGGCTCTCGTTGCTGCGGTAGACGATCACTTGCCGCTTTCAAAAGCGCGTAGAAGATCTTGACGGTGCCACAATCGGGCAGCACCTCCGTACTCGGTCACACGTTCGGTGTTGATGAAGACGACGTCCTTCTCCCCGTTCCAGCGGGCAGCGGAAGTAGTAGATCCTCCTCGGAATCCCGACAGCACGACGGCGTGGTGGCGGTGGTGGTGGAGAACTCCAGCAGGGCTTCGCCTAAGCGTATGCGGGAGAAGTGGTGGAGGAGGAGAGGCTAGGGTTTGGGAGAGGGGGTGACTAGGGCGCCGGCCATGGGCAGCCCTAGGTGGTGCGGCCAATAGTGGGCAGCCCCCTCCCTCTCCTCCTCATTATATAGGTGGAAATCCCCAAGTGTTGGTATCCAAGTCTTCGAATAAGACCCGAAACCAAAACCTTCCATAGGGACAAAACCTACCCAAGGGGGGAATCCCACTCAAGGTGGGACTCCCACCCCTTCCTTGGGGGGTTGGCCGGCCACCCTTGGGGGGTCCACCTTGGACTCCTCCCCTTTAGGGTTGGCTGGCCATACAAGGTGGAGTCCCTCCGGGACTCCACTTTCCATGGTGATTTCTTCCGGACTTTTCTAGAACCTTCTAGAACCTGCCATAAATGCACCGGATCATTTCCAAACTTGGAATATGACTTCCTATATATGAATCTTATTCTTCGGACCATTCCGGACCTCCTCGTGATGTCCTGGATCCCATCCGAGACTCCGAACAAAACTTCGAACTCTATTCCTTATTCCATATCTACTTAAACGACATCAAACCTTAAGTGTGTCACCCTACGGTTCGTGAACTATGTAGACATGGTTGAGACCTCTCTCCGATCAATAACCAATAGCGGGATCTGGAGATCCATAATGGCTCCCACATATTCAACGATGACTTAGTGATCGAATGAACCATTCACATATGATACCGATTCCCTTTGTCACGCGATATTTTACTTGTCCGAGGTTTGATCATCGGTATCTCTATACCTTGTTCAACCTCGTCTCCTGACAAGTACTCTTTACTCGTACCGTGGTATGTGGTCTCTTATGAACCATTCATATGCTTGCAAGCTATTTAGATGACATTCCACCGAGAGGGCCCAGAGTATATCTATCCGTCATCGAGATGGACAAATCCCACTGTTGATCCATATGCCTCAACTCATACTTTCCGGATACTTAATCCCACCTTTATAACCACCCATTTACGTAGTGGCGTTTGATGTAATCAAAGTACCTTTCCGGTATAAGTGATTTACATGATCTCATGGTCAAAAGGACTAGGTAACTATGTATCGAAAGCTTATAGCAAATAACTTAATTACGTGATCTTATGCTACGCTTAATTGGGTGTGTCCATTACATCATTCACATAATGACATAACCTTGTTATTAATAACATCCAATGTTCATGATCATGAAACTATGATCATCTATTAATCAACAAGCTAGTTATACAAGAGGCTTACTAGGGACTCCTTGTTGTTCACATAACACACATGTATCAATGTTTCGGTTAATACAATTATAGCATGGTATGTAAACATTATCATAAACACAAAGATATATTATAATAACCATTTTATTATTGCCTCTTGGGCATATCTCCAACAGAAAATGCTTCATATTGTCTTGAATAATTTGATACTTGGCAATTGTTTTGAGCTCTCAAGTAGATCATGTTTACTCATGCATCATGTAGTTTAAACCTATTAGTGGAGAACTACCATAGAGCTTGTTGAAATTGGTTTGCATGATTGGTCTCTCTAAGGTCTAAATATTTTCTGGTAAAAGTGTTTGAGCAACAAGGAAGACAATGTAGAGTCTTATAATGCTTGCAATATGTTCTTATGTAAGTTTTGCTGTACCGGTTCATACTTGTGTTTGCTTCAAACAACCTTGCTAGCCAAAGCCTTGTACTGAGAGGGAATGTTTCTCGTGCATCCAAAACCTTGAGCCAAAACCTATGCCATGTGTGTCCACCATATCTACCTACTATGTGGTATTTCCTGCCATTCCAAGTAAATACTTCATGTGCTACCTTTAAACAATTCAAAAGCTATTATCTCTTATTTGTGTCAATGTTTTATAGCTCATGAGGAAGTATGTGGTGTTTTATCTTTCAACCTTGTCATTTACTCTTGACAGACTTTCACCAATGGACTAGTGGCTCATCCACTTATCCAATAATTTTGCAAAAAGAGCTGGCAACGGGGTTCCCAGCCCCAATTTATTAACCTTCATTAATAATTCTCTTCACATGTTTTGCCCTGATTCATCAGTAAGCAACTTAATTTTGCAAATAGACACTCCTTCATGGTATGTGAATGTTGGAAGGCACCCGAGGATTCGGTTAGCCATGGCTTGTGTAAGCAAAAGGTTGGGAGGAGTGTCAACCATAAATAAAACTAAAATACATGTGTAAACAAAAGAGAAGAGGGATGATCTACCTTGTTGGTAGAGATAACGTCCTTCATGGGAGCCGCTCTTGAGAGTCTGGTTGATGAGGTAGTTAGAGTGCCCACTACCATTCGTTGACAACAACAAACACCTCTCAAAACTTTACCTTTATACTCTCTATATGATTTCAAAACTTAAAAATCTCTAGCACATGATTTAATCCCTGCTTCCCTCTGCGAAGGGCCTTTCTTTTACTTTATGTTGAGTCAGTTTACCTACTCCCTTCCATCTTAGAAGCAAACACTTGTGTCAACTGTGCATTGATTCTTACATACTTACTTATTTGCATTCATCATATTACTTTGTGTTGACAATTATCCATGAGATATGCATGTTGAAGTTGAAAGCAATTGCTGAAACTTAAATCTTCCTTTGTGTTGCTTCAAACCTCTTTGAAAGAACATGTCCATTACCCCATGTGTGGTTTTGGTAATTGATGACAATCCCTATGGACTAACGGTTGCATTGAGAATATATCTTAGGTCAAGTCCATAGCCATGTTGGACTCAAGGTTGTAAGATGGAGAAGACGGAGTACAATGACGAAGACGGTGTCGAAGAGAGACGAGGACCATGTTGAAGATGAAGATGGATGAAGACGGTGGCGTGCGTACAAGATCGAAGAAGACGGTGGCATGAACAATGATGAAGAGGATGAAGACGGAGCTTGCCGACTCGAGAGGAACGCGCAAGGTTTAGGTTTGTGCTCGATAGGATAGTGGATCGCATCATCAGAGAGAGCTCAAACCTTGCATGCATTGCATCGTGTTTCTTGGTTGTTATTGGTTCTTATCCATGAGATTAGTTAGAGCTTGTGTTCATCTCCATGACAAGCTCTAGCTCATCGGAAACGGATTCCGGATGCATCGCATGTTGCATGTGCGAGGGTGATGATTTTCCCGATATACCATATTGAGAGGTTACACCTCTATGACCATGGAAAATCATCACTCACTCTTTTCCATATTTTCACTTTTTGTAGTGATAGCTCTCGTCGTCCTCTTTCCGGCAAAATTGGTTTCATGTCATTCCGAGTTTCCTAGATCAAGTTATGGATTCTACATTGCACTGAAAAAGTCCCACATAACAAGTTACGGTACCTTTGCGGTACCATGAGCGGTAGTACCGCTAGTGAGCGGTAGTACCGCCTATGGTACCGCTTAAGTACCGTAACTAGTGTTACGGCTGAAAAAGTCCCACATAACAAGTTACGGTACCTTTGCGGTACCTTGAGCGGTAGTACCGCTTATGAGCGGTAGTACCGACTATGGTACCGCTTAAGTACCGTAACTAATGTTACAGCAGTACCGCTTCGGTACCGCTTGGGATCCAGTAAGGTTTGGAGCCCACTGCGGTACCTCGAGCGGTACCGCGAGCGGTAGTACCGCTTTGTGTCCACATGGACAAGTTCTGTGGGGATTTCGAATCCAGAGCGGTAGTACCGCTTACCAAAGCGGTAGTACCGCTCGGCGCGAATCTGACCGTTTTCTCAGCCCCAACAGCTATATTTTGGGCCCCTATTTATACCTCTCTTCCACCTCCGGCCCAAACACTTCTTCCTCTCCATTCTCTCACCTCCATTGTTGACCTTGAGTTGTTTGATTCTCCTCTTGATCCTCCCACTATTTGTTGCATATTTTTCGGGGAAAGGAGAGAGGAGATCTAGATCTAGAGCTTCACCAATTGAATCCCTCTCCAAGTGAGGGGATCTTGCTAGATCTAGATCTTGGAGTTTCTTGGTGTTTCTCCACTCTTTGTTCTTCCTCCCTTATTCCCCCAATAGCTTGTGTAGATTTGTTGGAATTTGGGAGAGAAGAACTTGGGCATCTTAGTGGTGTTCTTAGCCATTGCATTAGGTGCATCGATTTGGGTTCTCTCCGGGGTTTCGATCTCGTAGAGGGCATGTTACCTTAGTGGTGTTCTTGCCTTAGTGGCCTTGTTACCTTAGTGGTGTTCTTGCCTTAGTGGTAGTGTTTCCTTTGTGGAGTGTGTTAGCCTCTTGTGGCGCATCGTTTCCTTGGTGGAGTGTGTTAGCCTCTTGTGGCGCATTAGCATCCTTGGTGGAGTGTGTTAGCCTCTTGTGGCGCATTAGCATCCTAGGTGGAGTGTGTTTCCTTGGTGGTGTGTGTTGCCTCTTGTGGCCGTGTACTTGAGAGCCTCCTCGTTGTGGAGTTGCCTCAAGTGTGATACTTGGGTGTTTGCCCAAGCTTGTACGGGTTCGGTGACCACCCTCAAGGTCGCTTAGTGGATCGAGGCTTTCCTTTGGTGGAAAGGCTCGAGGAGAATACTGTGGCCCTAGTTGGCTTCTTGGAGTGCCTCGTGCCTCCACACCGCTCCAACGGAGACGTAGCACCCTTGGGTGTGAACTTCGGGATACATTGTCGTCTCCTCGTGCACCGGTCACTTCTCAACCCGAGCTCCTTTACCTATGCGCTTTACATTGTGATATCTATCATGCTTGATGCTATACCTATCTTATTATCACCTTGTTGCTCATCATGCTAGCATAGGTTGTTGGAGCACTTAGGCAAACCCCTAGTGATAGGCCTTGAGCTAAACTAGTAAACACATGTGTAGTTTTATTCCGCCTAGTTTAGCTCTCAAGTAGAAGTTTTTATACACCGCCTATTCACCCCCCCTCTAGGCGACGTCCTAGTACATTCACTCTTATTAAGAATTTATTGCTTTATGAGTTAACTCTTATGCAAGACTTTTTGATCCTTGTCTTGAAAATACTATTCATGAAAAGTTTTGCTATATGTTATCTATTTGTTAGCAAACTATAGATCATTGCCTTGAGTCACTGCATTCATCTCATATGCTTTACAATAGTATGATCAAGATTATGTAAGTAGCATGTCACTGATACGTCTCAAACGTATCTATAATTTCTTATGTTCCATGCTACTTTTATGATGATACTCACATGTTTTATACACATTATATGTCATTATTATGCATTTTCCGGCACTAACCTATTGACGAGATGCCGAAGAGCCGATTCTTTGTTTTTCTGCTGTTTTTGGTTTCAGAAATCCTAGTAAGGAAATATTCTCAGAATTGGACGAAATCAACGCCCAGGGGCTTATTTTTCCACGAAGCTTCCAGAAGACCGAGGGAGAAACGAAGTGGGGCCACGGGGCGCCGCCACACTAGGACGACGCGGCCAAAGGGGGGCCCGCGCGGCCCTAGCGTGTGGGGCCCCCGTGACTCCTCCGACTCCGCCCTTCCGCCTACTTAAAGCCTTCGTCGCAAAACCCTCTGTACCGAGAGCCACGATACGGAAAACCTTCCAGAGACGCTGATGGCGTGTAACTCACACGTTCGTTGGGAACCCCAAGAGGAATGTATGATGCGCACAGCAGCAAGTTTTCCCTCAGAAAGAAACCAAGGTTTATCGAACCAGGAGGAGCCAAGAAGCACGTTGAAGGTTGATGGCGGTGGGATGTAGTGCGGCGCAACACCAGGGATTCCGGCGCCAACGTGGAACCTGCACAACACAACCAAAGTACTTTGCCCCAACGAAACAGTGAGGTTGTCAATCTCACCGGCTTGCTGTAACAAAGGATTAACCGTATTGTGTGGAAGATGATTGTTTGCAGAAAACAAGAAAACAGAAAAAACAGTATTGCAGTAGATTGTATTTCAGTAAAGAGAATTGGACCGGGGTCCACAGTTCACTAGAGGTGTCTCTCCCATAAGACAAACAGCATGTTGGGTGAACAAATTACAGTTGGGCAATTGACAAATAAAGAGAGCATGACCATGCACATACATATCATGATGAGTATAGTGAGATTTAATTGGGCATTACGACAAAGTACATAGACCGCCATCCAACTGCATCTATGCCTAAAAAGTCCACCTTCAAAGTTATCATCCGAACCCCTCCGGTATTAAGTTGCAAAGCAACAGAGACAATTGCATTAAGTATGGTGCGTAATGTAATCAACAACTACATCCTTAGACATAGCATCAATGTTTTATCCCTAGTGGCAACAGCACAACACAACCTTAGAACTTTCTGTCACTGTCCCATGTGTCAATGCAGGCATGAACCCACTATCGAGCATAAATACTCCCTCTTGGAGTTACAAGCATCTACTTGGCCAGAGCATCTACTAGTAACGGAGAGCATGCAAGATCATAAACAACACATAGATATAACTTTGATAATCAACATAACAAGTATTATCTATTCATCGGATCCCAACAAACGCAACATATAGAATTACAGATAGATGATCTTGATCATGTTAGGCAGCTCACAAGATCCGACAATGATAGCACAATGGGGAGAAGACAACCATCTAGCTACTGCTATGGACCCATAGTCCAGGAGTAGACTACTCACACATCACACCGGAGGCGACCATGGCGGCGTAGAGTCCTCCGGAGATGATTCCCCTCTCGGCAGGTGCCGGAGGCGATCTCCTGGATCCCCCGAGATGGGATCGGCGTTGGCGGCGTCTCTGGAAGGTTTTCCGTATCGTGGCTCTCGGTACTGGGGGTTTCGTCACGGAGGCTTTAAGTAGGCGGAAGG
Organism: Lolium perenne; assembly: GCF_019359855.2. NCBI lineage: Eukaryota > Viridiplantae > Streptophyta > Magnoliopsida > Poales > Poaceae > Lolium > Lolium perenne. Next base: position 272,499,181 of record NC_067245.2, read on the forward strand.
GTAGGTCAAGAGGCGGTGCGAGGGGCCCAGACCATAGGGCCGCGCGGCCAGGGCAGGGGCCGCGCCGCCCTATGCTCTGGCTGCCTCGTGGCCCCTCTTCGTTTCGTCTTCGGACTTCTGGAAGCTTCGTGGAAAAATAGGCCCCTGGGCGTTGATTTCGTCCAATTCCGAGAATATTTCCTTACTAGGATTTCTGAAACCAAAAACAGCAGAAAACAGAATCGGCACTTCGGCATCTTGTTAATAGGTTAGTTCCGTAAAATGCACGAATATGACATACAGTGTGCATAAAACATGTAGATAACATCAATAATGTGGCATGGAACAGACGAAATTATCGTTACGTTGGAGACGTATCAGCATCCCCAAGCTTAGTTCTGCTCGGCCCGAGCAGGTAAAACGATAACACGTATAATTTACGGAGTGACATGCCATCATAATCTTGATCATACTATTTGTAAAGCATATGTAGTGAATGCAGCGATCAAAACAATGTATATGACATGAGTAAACAAGTGAATCATAAAGCAAAGACTTTTCATGAATAGCACTTCAAGACAAGCATCAATAAGTCTTGCATAAGAGTTAACTCATAAAGCAATAATTCAAAGTAAAGGCATTGAAGCAACACAAAAGAAGATTAAGTTTCAGCGGTTGCTTTCAACTTGTAACATGTATATCTCATGGATATTGTCAACATAGAGTAATATAATAAGTGCAATAAGCAAGTATGTAGGAATCAATACACAGTTCACACAAGTGTTTGCTTCTTGAGGTGAAGAGAAATAGGTGAACTGACTCAACATTGAAAGTAAAAGAATGGTCCTCCATAGAGGAAAAGCATCGATTGCTATATTTGTGCTAGAGCTTTGATTTTGAAAACATGAAACAATTTTGTCAACGGTAGTAATAAAGCATATGTATCATGTAAATTATATCTTACAAGTTGCAAGCCTCATGCATAGTGTACTAATAGTGCCCGCACCTTGTCCTAATTAGCTTGGACTACCGGATCATCACAATGCACATGTTTTGACCAAGTGTCACAAAGGGGTACCTCTATGCCGCCTGTACAAAGGTCTAAGGAGAAAGCTCGCATTTGGATTTCTCGCTATTGATTATTCTTCAACTTAGACATCCATACCGGGACAACATAGACAACAGATAATGGACTCCTCTTTTATGCATAAGCATGTAACAACAATTAATAATTTTCTCATTTGAGATTGAGGATATATGTCCAAAACTGAAACTTCCACCATGGATCATGGCTTTAGTTAGCGGCCCAATGTTCTTCTCTAACAATATGCATGCTTAACCATAAGGTGGTAGATCTCTCTTACTTCAGACAAGACGGACATGCATAGCAACTCACATGAAATTCAACAATGAATAGTTGATGGCGTCCCCAGTGAACATGGTTATCGCACAACAAGCAACTTAATAAGAGATAAAGTGCATAATTACATATTCAATATCACAATAGTTTTTAAGCTATTTGTCCCATGAGCTATATATTGCAAAGGTGAATGATGGAATTTTAAAGGTAGCACTCAAGCAATTTACTTTGGAATGGCGGAAAATACCATGTAGTAGGTAGGTATGGTGGACACAAATGGCATAGTGGTTGGCTCAAGTATTCTGGATGCATGAGAAGTATTCCCTCTCGATACAAGGTTTAGGCTAGCAAGGCTTATTTGAAACAAACACAAGGATGAACCGGTGCAGCAAAACTCACATAAAAGACATATTGAAAACATTATAAGACTCTACACCGTCTTCCTTGTTGTTCAAACTCAATACTAGAAATTATCTAGACCTTAGAGAAACCAAATATGCAAACCAAATTTTAGCATGCTCTATGTATTTCTTCATTAATGGGTGCAAAGCATATGATGCAAGAGCTTAAACATGAGCACAACAATTGCCAAGTATCACATTACCCAAGACATTAATAGCAATTACTACATGTATCATTTTCCAATTCCAACCATATAACAATTTAACGAAGGAGAAACTTCGCCATGAATACTATGAGTAGAAACCAAGGACATACTTGTCCATATGCTACAGCGGAGCGTGTCTCTCTCCCATAAAGTGAATGCTAGGATCCATTTTATTCAAACAAAACAAAAAACAAAAACAAACCGACGCTCCAAGCAAAGCACATAAGATGTGATGGAATAAAAATATAGTTTCAGTGGAGGAACCTGATAATGTTGTCGATGAAGAAGGGGATGCCTTGGGCATCCCCAAGCTTAGACGCTTGAGTCTTCTTAGAATATGCAGGGGTGAACCACCGGGGCATCCCCAAGCTTAGAGCTTTCACTCTCCTTGATCATGTTGCATCATACTCCTCTCTTGATCCTTGAAAACTTCCTCCACACCAAACTCGAAACAACTCATTAGAGGGTTAGTGCACAATAAAAATTAACATATTCAGGGGTGACACAATCATTCTTAACACTTATGGACATTGCATAATGCTACTGGACATTAGTGGATCAAAGAAATTCATCCAACATAGCAAAAGAGGCAATGCGAAATAAAAGGCAGAATCTGTCAAAACAGAACAGTTCGTATTGACGAATTTTAAAATGGCACCAGACTTGCTCAAATGAAAATGCTCAAATTGAATGAAAGTTGCGTACATATCTGAGGATCATGCACGTAAATTGGCTTAATTTTCTGAGCTACCTACAGGGAGGTGGACCCAGATTCGTGACAGCAAAGAAATCCGGAACTGCGCAGTAATCCAAATCTAGTACTTACTTTTCTATCAACGGCTTTACTTGGCACAACAAAACACTAAACTAAGATAAGGAGAGGTTGCTACAGTAGTAAACAACTTCCAAGACACAAAATAAAAACAAAGTACTGTAGGTAAAAACATGGGTTGTCTCCCATAAGCGCTTTTCTTTAACGCCTTTCAGCTAGGCGCAGAAAGTGTGTATCAAGTATTATCAAGAGACGAAGTGTCAACATCATAATTTGTTCTAATAATAGAATCAAAAGGTAACTTCATTCTCTTTCTAGGGAAGTGTTCCATACCTTTCTTGAGAGAAAATTGATATTTTATATTACCTTCCTTCATATCAATGATAACACCAACAGTTCGAAGAAAAGGTCTTCCCAATATAATGGGACAAGATGCATTGCATTCAATATCCAAGACAACAAAATCAACGGGAACAAGGTTATTGTTAACGGTAATGCGAACATTATCAACTTTACCAAAAGGTTTCTTTGTAGAATGATCAGCAAGATTAACATCCAAATAACAGTTTTTCAGCGGTGGCAAGTCAAGCATATCATAAATTTTCTTAGGCATAACTTAAATAATTTCACCAAAATCAAAAAAAGAATTAAAATCAAAATATTTAACCTTCATCTGAATGATGGTCTCCCCACCCTCCTCTAGCTTTTGAGGAATAGAGGCTTCGCGCTCTAGGTTCTCTTCTCTAGCTTTTATGAGAGCATTTGTAATATGATGTGTGAAAGCCAAATTTATAGCACTAGCATTAGGACTTTTAGCAAGTTTTTGCAAGAACTTTATAACTTCAGAGATGTGGCAATCATCAAAATTCAAACCATTATAATCTAAAGCAATGGGATCATCATCCCCAATGTTGGAAAAAATTTCAGCAGCTTTATCACAGGCAATTTCAGCAGCTTTTAGCGCTTTGCGGTTTCTCGCTTTGCATTAGAAGTGGAAACATTGCTAACACCAATTATTTTATTATTATTAGTAGGAGGTGCAGCAACATGTGTAGCATTAGCATTACTAGTGGTGGTAATAGTCCAAACTTTAGCTACATTCTTCTCTTTAGCTAGTTTTTCATTTTCTTCTCTATCCCACCTAGCACGCAGTTCAGCCATTAATCTTATATTCTCATTAATTCTAACTTGGATGGCATTTGCTGTAGTAACAATTTTATTATGATGATTCTCATTAGGCATAACTTTCGATTTCAAAAGATCAACATCAGCAGCAAGACTATCGACTTTAGAAGCAAGTATATCAATTTTCCCAAGCTTTTCTTCAACAGATTTGTTAAAAGCAGTTTGTGTACTAATAAATTCTTTAAGCATGGCTTCAAGCCCAGGGGGTGAACTCCTATTATTGTTGTAAGAATTCCCATAAGAATTACCATAGCCGTTGCCATTATTATAAGGATATGGCCTATAGTTGTTACTAGAATTGTTCCGGTAAGCATTGTTGTTGAAATTACTATTTTTAATGAAGTTTACATCAACATGTTCTTCTTGTGCAACCAATGAAGCTAATGGAACATTATTAGGATCAATATTAGTCCTATCATTCACAAGCATAGACATAATAGCATCAATCTTATCACTCAAGGAAGAGGTTTCTTCGAATTTACCTTCTTACCTTGTGGAGCTCTTTCCGTGTGCCATTCAGAGTAGTTGATCATCATATTATCAAGAAGCTTTGTTGCTTCACCAAGAGTGATGGACATAAAGGTACCTCCAGCAGCTAAATCCAATAAATTCCGTGAAGAAAAATTTAGTCCTGCATAGAAGGTTTGGATGATCATCCAAGTAGTCAGTCCATGAGTTGGGCAATTTTTAACCAGAGATTTCATTCTTTCCCAAGCTTGAGCAACATGTTCAGTATCTAATTGTTTAAAATTCATTATGCTACTCCTCAAAGATATAATTTTAGCAGGGGGATAATATCTACCAATAAAAGCATCCTTGCATTTAGTCCATGAATCAATACTATTCTTAGGCAGAGATAGCAACCAATCTTTAGCTCTTCCTCTTAATGAGAAAGGGAACAATTTTAGTTTAATAATGTCACCATCTACATCTTTATATTTTTGCATTTCACATAGTTCAACAAAATTATTAAGATGGGCAGCAGCATCATCAGTAACTAACACTGCAAAATTGCTCTCGCATAACAAGATTCAAGAAAGCAGGTTTAATTTCAAAGAATTCTGCTGTAGTAGCAGGTGGAGCAATAGGTGTGCATAAGAAATCATTATTATTTGTAGTTGTGAAGTCACACAACTTAGTATTTTCAGGGTTGGCCATTTTAGCAACAGTAAATAAAGCAAACTAGATAAAGTAAATGCAAGTAACTAATTTTTTTGTGTTTTTGATATAGCAAACAAGATAGCAAATAAAGTAAAACTAGCAACTAATTTTTTTGTATTTTGATTTAGTGCAGCAAACAAAGTAGTAAATAAAACCAAGCAAGACAAAAACAAAGTAAAGAGATTGAGAAGTGGAGACTCCCCTTGCAGCGTGTCTTGATCTCCCGAGCAACGGCGCGTAAAAGAGCTTGATGGCGTGTAACTCACACGTTCGTTGGGAACCCCAAGAGGAAGGTATGATGCGCACAGCAGCAAGTTTTCCCTCGTAAAGAAACCAAGGTTTATCGAACCAGGAGGAGCCAAGAAGCACGTTGAAGGTTGATGGCGGCGGGATGTAGTGCGGCGCAACACCGGGGATTCCGGCGCCAACGTGGAACCTGCACAACACAACCAAAGTACTTTGCCCCAACGAAACAGTGAGGTTGTCAATCTCACCGGCTTGCTGTAACAAAGGATTAACCGTATTGTGTGGAAGATGATTGTTTGCAAAAAACAGTAAAACAGTATTGCAAGAGATTGTATTTCAAAGAAAGAGAATTGGACCGGGGTCCACAGTTCACTAGAGGTGTCTCTCCCATAAGACAAACAAGATGTTGGGTGAACAAATTACAGTTGGGCAATTGACAAATAAATAGAGCATGACCATGCACATAAATATCATGATTAGTATAGAGAGATTTAATTGGGCATTACGACAAAGTACATAGACCGCCATCCAATCGCATCTATGCCTAAAAAGTCCACCTTCAGTTATCATCCGAACCCCTCCAGCATTAAGTTGCAAAGCAACAGACAATTGCATTAAGTATGGTGCGTAATGTAATCAACAACTACATCCTTAGACATAGCATCAATGTTTTATCCCTAGTGGCAACAGCACAACACAACCTTAGAACTTTCTGTCACCGTCCTGTGTCAATGCAGCATGAACCCACTATCGAGCATAAATACTCCCTCTTGGAGTTACAAGCATCTACTTGGCCAGAGCATCTACTAGTAACGGAGAGCATGCAAGATCATAAACAACACATAGATATAACTTTGATAATCAACATAACAAGTATTCTCTATTCATCGGATCCCAACAAACGCAACATATAGAATTACAGATAGATGATCTTGATCATGTTAGGCAGCTCACAAGATCCGACAATGATAGCACAATGGGGAGAAGACAACCATCTAGCTACTGCTATGGACCCATAGTCCAGGAGTAGACTACTCACACATCACACCGGAGGCGACCATGGCGGTGAAGAGTCCTCCGGGAGATGATTCCCCTCTCCCAGGTGCCGGAGGCGATCTCCTGGATCCCTCGAGATGGGATCGGCGTTGGCGGCGTCTCTGGAAGGTTTTCCGTATCGTGGCTCTCGGTACTGGGGGTTTCGTCACGGAGGCTTTAAGTAGGCGGAAGGGTAGGTCAAGAGGCGGCGCGAGGGGCCCAGACCATAGGGCCGCGCGGCCAGGGCAGGGGCCGCGCCGCCCTATGCTCTGGCTGCCTCGTGGCCCCTCTTCGTTTCGTCTTCGGACTTCTGGAAGCTTCGTGGAAAAATAGGCCCCTGGGCGTTGATTTCGTCCAATTCCGAGAATATTTCCTTACTAGGATTTCTGAAACCAAAAACAGCAGAAAAACAGAATCGGCACTTCGGCATCTTGTTAATAGGTTAGTTCCAGAAAATGCACGAATATGACATAAAGTGTGCATAAAACATGTAGATAACATCAATAATGTGGCATGGAACATAAGAAATTATCGATACGTTGGAGACGTATCAGACGCCGCCGCCGCCAATCCCATCTCGGGGGATTTAGGAGATCGCCTCCGGCACCCTGCCGGAGAGGGGAATCATCTCCCGGAGGGCTCTTCATCGCCATGATCGCCTCCGGATCGATGTGTGAGTAGTTCACCCCTGGACTATGGGTCCATAGCAGTAGCTAGATGGTTGTCTTCTCCTCATTGTGCTATCATGTTAGATCTTGTGAGCTGCCTATCATGATCAAGATCATCTATTTGTAATGCTACATGTTGTGTTTGTTGGGATCCGATGAATATTGAATACTATGTCAAGTTGATTATCAATCTATCATATATGTTGTTTATGTTCTTGCATGCTCTCCGTTGCTAGTAGAGGCTCTGGCCAAGTTGATACTTGTAACTCCAAGAGGGATTTATGCTCGATAGTGGGTTCATGCCTCCATTGAATCTGGGACAGTGACAGAAAGTTCTAAGGTTGTGGATGTGCTATTGCTACTAGGGATAAAACATCGATGCTTTGTCTAAGGATATTTGTGTTGATTACATTACGCACCATACTTAATGCAATTGTCTGTTGTTTACAACTTAATACCGGAAGGGGTTCGGATGATAACCTGAAAGTGGACTATTTAGGCATAGATGCATGCTGGATAGCGGTCTATGTACTTTGTCGTAATGCCCTGATTAAATCTCATAGTACTCATCATGATATATGTATGTGCATTGTTATGCCTTCTTTATTTGTCAATTGCCCAACTGTAATTTGTTCACCCAACATGCTATTTATTTTATGGGAGAGACACCACTAGTGAACTGTGGACCCCGGTCCATTCTTTACATCTGAAATACAATCTACTGCAATTGTTCTTTACTGTTTTCGCAAACAAACATCATCTTCCACACTATACAATTAATCCTTTGTTTACAGCATGCCGGTGAGATTGACAACCTCACTTTTACGTTGGGGCAAAGTACTTTGATTGTGTTGTGCAGGTTCCACGTTGGCGCCGGAATCCCTGTTGTTGCGCCGCACTACATTTCGCCGCCATCAACCTTCAACGTGCTTCTTGGCTCCTACTGGTTCGATAAACCTTGGTTTCTTACTGAGGGAAAACTTGCTACTGTACGCATCACACCTTCCTCTTGGGGTTCCCAACGGACGTGTGTTAACTGCACGCATCAAGCTCTTTTTCTGGCGCCGTTGCCGGGGAGATCAAGACACGCTGCAAGGGGAGTCTCCACTTCCAATCTCTTTACTTTGTTTTTGTCTTGCTTTACTTTATTTTATTTACTACTTTGTTTGCTGCACTAAAACAAAACACAAAAAAAATTAGTTGCTAGCTTTACTTTATTTACTATCTTGTTTGCGTTCTCCATATTAAAAACACAAAAAAATTAGTTACTTGCATTTACCTTATCTAGTTTGCTTTATTTACTACTGCTAAAATGAGTAATCCTGAAGTTGAAGTTCGTTCGTTTAAGCAACAAGGTGGAGAAAGTTTTAAAGATGCTTGGTATAGAATTAGTGATGCTCATCATAGGTGCACTAAGAAACACTCCACTATTATCCTACTTAGGAACTTTTATGTTGGTATATCTAGCTGGAATAGGTATGTTCTTGATACTCTTTCGGGGGGTAATTTCCTAGGTACTCCTGCTTTAGAAGCTAGTTGCCTCATTGAGAGCCTAGTTGGAATACCACCTATTAATGAAACTAAAATTGAAATCTCTCTTGAGGATGTCATGAAAAAGTTGGAAGCCATAGAGAAAAATCTTCCAAGTGTTGATACTAAACTGGGAATATTACTTGATAATACTGATAAACTTGATAAATCCCTAGGAGGAATTAATGAAAGAATTGCTATGTTAGAAACTTGTGCTATCCATGATAATCAAACCCATAGGATTGGTAAACTTGAAGAAGCTATGGGAACATTGGGTTCAACTTTCTCTTCTCTTAAATTTAAGGAGAAAGCTTATGTGGGCAAGGAGCAAAAATTCATGTATGTCTCTAAGGTGCCTAAGCCAAAGAATTATTATAAGCCTAAAATTGATAAAACCCTTAGTAACACTATGGGGAATTTAGATAATGGAGCATCTAAGGTACCCTCTGCAACTAGTTGTGTTTGTAAGGAAAATTATGATGTCGATGATTCATCTCTTGATGTTACTTGAGTCACACTTTCTGCGCCTAGCTGAAAGGCGTTAAAGAAAAGCGCTTATGGGAGACAACCCATTATTTTACTTCTGCACTTTGTTTTATATTTGAGTCTTGGAAGTTGTTACTACTGTAGCAACCTCTCCTTATCTTTATTTTATTGCATTGTTGTGCCAAGTAAAGTCTTTGATAGTAAAGTCAATACTAGATTTGGATTACTGCGCAGAAACAGATTTCTTGCTGTCACGAATTTGGGCAGGGTTCTCTGTAGGTAACTCAGAAAAATCTGCCAATTTACGTGCGTGATCCTCAGATATGTACGCAACTTTCATTCAATTTGAGCATTTTCATCTGAGCAAGTTAAGTGCCCCAGAAAAATTCGTCTTTACGGACTGTTCTGTTTTGACAGATTCTGCCTTTTATTTCGCATTGCCTGTTTTGCTATGTTTGATGGATTTGTTTGTTCCATTAACTTTCAGTAGCTTTGTGAAATGTCCAGAAGTGTTAAGAATGATTATGTCACCTCTGAATATATGAATTATGCACTAACCCTCTAATGAGTTTGTTTTGAGTTTGGTGTGGAGGAAGTTTTCAAGGGTCAAGAGAGGAGGATGATACAATATGATCAAGAAGAGTGAAAAGTCTAAGCTTGGGGATGCCCCCGTGGTTCATCCCTGCATATTTCAAGAAGACTAAAGCATCTAAGCTTGGGGATGCCCAAGGCATCCCCTTCTTCATCGACAACTTATCAGGTCATCTCTAGTGAAACTATATTTTTATTCAGTCACATCTTATGCGATTTACTTGGAGCGTTTGTTTGCTTTTATTTTCGTTTTTGTTTGAATAAAATCGGATCCTAGCATTCTTTGCTTGGGAGAGAGACACGCTCCACTGTTGCATATGAACACATGTGTTCTTAGCTTTATTCTTAATGTTCATTGCGAAGGTTGAACTACTTCGTTCATTGATATATGGTTGGAAACGGAAAATGCCGCATGTGGTAATTGGTATAATGTCTTGAATAATTTGATACTTGGCAATTGTTGTGCTCATATAGATCATGTTTAAGCTCTTGCATCATATACTTTGTACCTATTAATGAAGGACTACATAGAGCTTGTTAAAATTTGGTTTGCATGATTGGTTTCTCTAAGTCTAGATATTTTCTGGTTGAGGTGTTTGAACAACAAGGAGACGATGTAAAGTCTTATAATACTTACAATATGTTCATATGTGAGTCTTGCTGCACCATTTTATACTTGAGTTTGCTTCAAACAACCTTGCTAGCCTAGCCTTGTATTGAGAGGGATTCTTCTCGTGCATCCAAATCCTTGAGCCAAAAACTATGCCATTTGTGTCCACCATACCTACCTACTACATGGTATTTCTCTGCCATTCTAAAGTACATTACTTGAGTGCTACCTTTAAACTTCTATTCTTTGCTTTTACAATACATAGCTCATGGGAAAATAGCCTTAAAAACTATTGTGGTATTGAATATGTTAATATGTATCTTATCTCTTATAAGTTGCTTGTTGAGCGGTAACCATGTTTCTGGGGACGCCATCAACTATTACACCTTTGTTGAATATCATGTGAGTTGCTATGCATGTTCATTTTGTCTGAAGTAAGGGCGATTTTCATGATCAAATGGTTTGAGTATGCATATTGTTAGAGAAGAACATTGGGCCGCTAACTAAAGCCATGAATCATGGTGGAAGTTTCAGTTTGGACACAAATCCTCAATCTCTTATGAGATTTTTATCTGTTGTTAAATGCTTATGCATTAAAAGAGGAGTCCATTATCTGTTGTCTATGTTGTCCCGGTATGGATGTCTAAGTTGAGAATAATCAAAAGCGAGAAATCCAATCCGAACTTTCTCCTTAGACCTCTGTACAGGCGGCATAGAGGTACCCCTTTGTGACACTTGGTCGAAACATATGCTATGCAATGATAATCCGTGTTAATCCAAGCTAATTAGGACAAGGTGAGAGCACTATTAGTATTCTATGCATGAGGCTTGCAACTTATAGGATGTCTTATACATAACACATATGATTTATTACTACCGTTGACAAAATTGTTTCTATGTTATCAAAATAAAAAGCTCTAGCACAAAAATAGTAATCCATGCTTCCCTCTGCGAAGGGCCATTCTTCTACTTTATTGTTGAGTCAGTTTACCTACTTCTTTCTATCTTAGAAGCAAACACTTGTGTAAACTGTGTGCATTGATTCCTACATGTTTACCTATTGCACTTGTTATATTACTTTGTGTTGACAATTATCCATGAGATATACATGTTGAAGTTGAAAGCAACCGCTGAAACTTATATCTTCCTTTGTGTTGTTTCAAAGCTTTCTACTAAGAACTTATTGCTTATGAGTTAACTGTTATGCAAGTCTTATTGATGCTTGTCTTGAAAGTATTATCCATGGAAAAGTCTTTGCTATATGATTCATTTGTTTACTCATTGTCTTCATCATTGATTCGAATCGCTGCATTCATCTCATGTGCTTTACAATAGTATTGATCAAGTTTATGATAGCATGTCACTTCAGAAATTATCCTTGTTATCGTTTACCTACTCGAGGGCGAGTAGGAACTAAGCTTGGGGATGCTTGATACGTCTCAAACGTATCTATAATTTCTTATGTTCCATGCTACTTTTATGATGATACTCACATGTTTTATACACATTATATGTCATTATTATGCATTTTCCGGCACTAACCTATTGACGAGATGCCGAAGAGCCGATTCTTGTTTTTTGTTTTTGGTTTCAGAAATCCTAGTAAGGAAATATTCTCAGAATTGGACGAAATCAACGCCCAGGGGCTTATTTTTCCACGAAGCTTCCAGAAGACCGAGGGAGAAACGAAGTGGGGCCACGGGGCGCCGCCACACTAGGGCGGCGTGGCCTAAGGGGGGCCCGCGCGGCCCTAGCGTGTGGGGCCCCCGTGACTCCTCCGACTCCGCCCTTCCGCCTACTTAAAGCCTTCGTCGCGAAACCCTCTGTACCGAGAGCCACGATACGGAAAACCTTCCAGAGACGCCGCCGCCGCCAATCCCATCTCGGGGGATTCAGGAGATCGCCTTCGGCACCCTGCCGGAGAGGGGAATCATCTCCCGGAGGGCTCTTCATCGCCATGATCGCCTCCGGATCGATGTGTGAGTAGTTCACCCCTAGACTATGGGTCCATAGCAGTAGCTAGATGGTTGTCTTCTCCTCATTGTGCTATCATGTTAGATCTTGTGAGCTGCCTATCATGATCAAGATCATCTATTCGTAATGCTACATGTTGTGTTTGTTGGGATCCGATGAATATTGAATACTATGTCAAGTTGATTATCAATCTATCATATATGTTGTTTATGTTCTTGCATGCTCTCCGTTGCTAGTAGAGGCTCTAGCCAAGTTGATACTTGTAACTCCAAGAGGGAGTATTTATGCTCGATAGTGGGTTCATGCCTCCATTGAATTTGGGACAGTGACAGAAAGTTCTAAGGTTGTGGATGTGCTGTTGCTACTAGGGATAAAACATCGATGCTTTGTCTAAGGATAGCGGTCTATGTACTTTGTCGTAATGCCCTGATTAAATCTCATAGTACTCAACATGATATATGTATGTGCATTGTTATGCCTTCTTTATTTGTCAATTGCCCAACTGTAATTTGTTCACCCAACATGCTATTTATCTTATGGGAGAGATACCACTAGTGAACTGTGGACCCCGGTCCTATTCTTTACATATGAAATACAATCTACTGCAATTGTTCTTTACTGTTCTTCGCAAACAAACATCATCTTCCACACTATACGGTTAATCCTTTGGTTTCAGCAAGCCGGTGAGATTGACAACCTCACTGTTACGTTGGGGCAAAGTTCTGTGATTGTGTTGTGCAGGTTCCACGTTGGCGCCGGAATCCCTGGTGTTGCGCCACACTACACTCCACCGCCATCAACCTTCAACGTGCTTCTTGGCTCCTACTGGTTCGATAAACCTTGGTTTCTTTCTGAGGGAAAACTTGCTACTGTACGCATCACACCTTCCTCTTGGGGTTCCCAACGGACGTGTGTTTCACGCGCAATCAAGCATTTTTTCTGGCGCCGTTGCCGGGGAGATCAAGACACGCTGCAAGGGGAGTCTCCACTTCCAATCTCTTTACTTTGTTTTTGTCTTGCTTTACTTTATTTACTACTTTGTTTGCTGCACTAAAAAAAACACAAAAAAAAATTAGTTGCTAGCTTTACTTTATTTACTGTCTTGTTCTCCATATTAAAAACACACAAAAAAATTAGTTACTCGCATTTACTTTATCTAGTTTGCTTTATTTACTATTGTTAAAATGAATACTCCTGAAAACACTAAGTTGTGTGACTTCACAAACACTAATAATAATGATTTCTTATGCACACCTATTGCTCCACCTGCTACTACAGCAGAATTCTTTGAAATTAAACCTGCTTTACTGAATCTTGTTATGAGAGAGCAATTTTTTGGTGTTAGTTCTGATGATGCTGCTGCCCATCTTAATAATTTTGTTGAATTATGTGAAATGCAAAAGTATAAGGATGTAGATGGTGACATTATAAAATTAAAATTGTTTCCTTTCTCCTTAAGAGGAAGAGCTAAAGATTGTTTGCTATCTCTGCCTAGAAATAGTATTGATTCATGTACTAAATGTAAGGATGCTTTTATTGGTAGATATTATCCTCCTGCTAAAATTATATCTTTGAGAAGTAGCATAATGAATTTCAAACAATTAGATAATGAACATGTTGCTCAAGCATGGGAGAGAATGAAATCTTTGGTAAAGAATTGCCCAACCCATGGACTAACTACTTGGATGATCATCCAAATATTTTATGCAGGACTGAATTTTTCTTCGTGGAATGACGTGGGCATTACCCTTCGGGTAACCAATGTTGCTCTACCCTGTACGGTCCAACTGGAGGCCCATGAAGGTACCCGATGGCAAGATGGGCCACTAGGACGGTGCGGCGGAAAATTACTTGAAGTACAAGACACGGAAGAAGCCGAACAAGGAAAGATTAGAGATAGATCTACTGTAAACCTACTCGTACTCGATTAGACCTCTCGAGACCTGGCCACCTATATAAAGGCCAGGAGAGGGGCTATCGGGGGGTACAATCAACCTTAGCAATATTAGCCAGCAGAAGCTTAGAACTAGGTTACCCTAGCAGCTAGCATCTCGACGAGATCACAGCCGAACTATTCGGCACCCCATTGTAACCTGTTTTCGACAATTGGCGCCGTCTGTGGGAACCCTGTCGGCACAAGGCAGGGCATCGGCAATACCAGTCACGTCTGTAGCGTTCGTACTCGAGTCACCAACACCTCCAGATCCGAAGGACTCGATTCGCTGCGGATCCTTTGAGTTCGTACCACACCTCAAGCCGCCGCACTCGATTCCTGCAGAATCGGGTGACGACGTGACCGCCACCTTTGGAGGTGTCCACCTCATCATCGACTCCGGGGGCTTTCTTCGCCTCCCTAGGACCAACACGTCCGGTTCGAGGCCCTCGGGCTGGCAGATGACACCCCGGCAGCAACTTTGGAAATCTCATCTAGAAGCGCGCATGGAGGCAGCCAAGGAAGTTTCGATCTCACAACGGGGCGAAAGAAAAGACGAAGGGACTTGCATCATGGAGAAGAAGAGCGTACATCACCTCACCCTCGTCAGTCCGAACGGGGTCAGGAAGGCGCGCAACCGATCCATGGCCGCGCTCGTTCACCGCACTTATCAGCCACGGAGCAACTCGATGCACCATGCTACCTCCACTCCTACATCGACCCGAAGGACGGTCGGGAGAAATCCAGTCACCTGTTGAGGAACTGCCGACACTTCCTGGAGATTCGACAGTTCTGTGATGACCTCAGGAGCGAAGCTATATCAAGAGTTCACATAATGGAGAAGAGGGAGAGATCTTACAGCTATCGGCCGGAACCGTACGTGCCAGAGCCGTACGAACCAATGGAAAGGGACGAGTATGTACCAGCCGAAGTATTCCCAGAACCGCGCGGGCAGGTCAACATGATCCATAAAACCAGCTTTTCAAAAAGGGAGATCAAGAAATTCTCGCGAGAAGTGAAGTACGCAGAAGTTGCTATGGTCGACACACCCGAATTCATCGACTGGTCAGAACAAAGTATCTCCTTCGACAGGACAGACCACCCGAAAGCTGTCCCTAGACCAGGCCATGCAGCCCTAGTCCTTGAGGCGCAGATCGGAGGGTACAACATGAGCAAAGTATTCATGGATGGAGGAAGCGGCCTGAACCTACTGTTCGCCAACACAATGAGAGCAATGGGTTTAACAGCCGATATGCTGAGAGAATCCGACACTGGGTTCCATGGCATTATACCGACTCGACCTGCTTATTCTCTTGGAAAAACGTCATTGGATGTGGTCTTCGGTACACCCACCAATTTCAGGAAAGAAAGGATCGAGTTCGAAGTTGTCGACTGGGAGTCTCAGTATCATGCCATCCTCGGCAGGCCGGCGTTTGCCAAGTTTATGGTCGTACCTCATTACGCGTACCTAAAACTGAAGATGCCAGGCAACAACGGGACCCCAATAACCGTCCACGGGAGTTTTGCCCGATCAGACACTTGTGACAGGGAGTTCCAGAAGATCGCCTCGAAATTCGGTGCAAAGGAGGAACTCAATGCGATCGACGCTGCCGTGGATCATACGCAGCCACCAGCCGACAACCGAAACGTTAGATCCGACGAGTTTGATGCTACAAAGGAAGCTAAGAAGCTGCAGGTACATCCCACTGACCCGAAGAAAACGGTCAATATATCGGCTGATCTTACGGTCGCATAGGAAGGCGCGCTCATCGAGTTCCTCCGTGAGCGCTGGGAGATATTTGAATGGGAACCATCCGACATGCCAGGTATCCCCAGGGAACTCGCTGAGCACGCCCTTAACGTTGACCCGACAGCCAAACCAGTGCAGCAGTCGATGCGTCGGTTTTCCGAACCGAAGAGGAGAGCAATCGGCGAGGAAATCAATCGACTCCGTAAAGCAGGATTTATCCGAGAGATCAAGGAATCAGAGTGGGTGGCTAACCCTGTCATGGTACCCAAAAAGGACACCACCGCTCTGCGTATGTGTATCGATTACACCGGCCTCAACAAACACTGTCCGAAAAACCACTTCCCGCTGCCTAGAATTGACCAGATAGTCGATTCCACAGCCGGATGCGACCGCCTCTCCTTCCTCGATGCCTATTCTGGGTACAACCAGATCAAACTGAAGAAAGAAGATCAGGAGCTAACCGCGTTCATCACCCCACACGGCGTTTTCTGCTACAACGTCATGAATTTCGGGTTGAAAAATGCGGGAGCAACTTACCAACGTTGCATGCAAGCTTGCCTTGGAGAGCAGATCGGGCGAAACATCGAAGTCTATATTGACGATATCGTGGTGAAAAAGAAGCACACTGCCACTCTCGTCGACGATCTGCGGGAGACCTTTGATAACTTAGACAGGTATAAGATCAAGCTGAATCCCAAAAAATGCTTCTTCGGAGTACCAGGGGGGCAAGTGCTAGGATACTTCATCTCGGCCAGGGGGATCGAGGCCAACCCTCTGAAAATCAAAGCTATTCTCGACATGGAGCCGCCAAAGAATCTGCACCAAGTGCAGCAATTGGCAGGACGTTTGGCAGCGCTCAGCAGGTTCATCGCCAAGCTAGGAGAAAAAGCTTTGCCTTTCTACAATTTGATGAAAAAGTCTGAAAAGTTCGAGTGGACAAAGGAGGCACAGGAATCCTTCGACAACCTGAAGAAAATCTTGTCGACATCCCTAGTCCTTGTAACCCCCCGTGAGAAAGAAAAGCTGCTCATGTATATAGCTGCGACAACCCAAGTCTTTAGCAGCGTCTTGGGCGTCGAACGAGAAGAAACGGGGAGAGTTCATGGCGTGCAGAGGCCCGTTTACTATCTCAGTGAAGTACTCACACCCGCAAGACAGAGGTACCCTCATCATCAGAAGCTGGCATACGCAGTATGGAGGTCAGCCCGCAAGCTACGGCACTACTTCACAGAGCATCCGATTGTCGTCGTGAGCGAAGCGCCGTTGAAAAACATAATGACCAATCCAGAGGCCACAGGTCGAGTGTCCCAATGGGCTATCGAGATAGCACCTCACGACATAACTTACGTTAACCGGACAGCTATAAAATCCCAAATCCTCCCAGACTTTGTGGCGGACTGGATTCAATCCCAGACACCAGCGGCACCCGACATGTCGGAATCGTGGATAATGTATTTCGACGGATCGAAACGAAGCACAGGTGCAGCAGCAGGAGTGGTGCCGATATCACCACAGGGAGATAAGATGAAATATATACTACGTATGAACTTCTCTCTGCCGACAAACAATGAAGCAGAATACGAAGCGCTGTTACACGGAATGAAGATGGCAAAGGCGTGTGGGGCGACTCGCCTGGAAATCTACGGAGACTCAAACTTGGTAGTACAACAGTCGATGAATCTGTGCGACGCGGTTAGCGACAACATGATCGCCTATCGGCAGCTGTATCAAAATATGGAAGCCAAATTCGAGGGATGTGAGCTCAAACATATCGGCAGAACCAGCAACGAGGAAGCCGACACCTTAGCAAACATCGGCTCCATGTGCTCTCCCATCCCAGACGGAGTATTTTACGAGGTGATCACTCAGCGATCAATAAAAGAGAAGGCGTCGGCACCTCTAAAACCATCGACTGAGGAAGCAGAGGCAAACCCACAGCAAGTTGCCGACGAAGCTCTAACTCTCCCTGCCGAACAAGTCCTCCTCCTTGAGCCACTATGGACCAAACCGTTCCTGGCGTATCTAATAAAGCAGGAACTGCCGGCGGACCCAGTAGAAGCAAAACGAATCATCAGGCGATCGAAAGCTTTCACCATAGTAAATGGGGAACTCTACAAACGCAGCATTTCCGGTATCTTCCAAAGGTGCATTGCCATTGACGACGGAAGAGCACTACTGCGTGAGATACACGAGGGAACGTGCGGGCATCACGCGGGAAGTAGGGCTCTCGTAGCAAAAGCCTTCAGGGCAGGATTCTATTGGCCAACGGTGGCGTCGGATGCTCGAGATCTGGTCATGAAGTGCGACCCTTGCCAACGGTTTTCTCCAAAACCGCACGCCCCTGCGACAGACCTAATGACGATACCCTTGGCATGGCCGTTCGCCCAATGGGGACTCGATCAAGTTGGACCGCTGCCGAGATCATCACCTGGAGGACACACGTACTTATCAGTCGCAGTCGACAAATTCACAAAGTGGATCGAGGCAGTACCAGTACGAAACCAGAAAGCAAAAACAGCAGTCCAATTCTTCAAGGAAATAACATGTCGATTCGGCGTGCCCCACAGTATCGTCACAGACAATGGAACTAACTTTGACTCCAAAGAATTCCGAGAATTTTGTGACGGCAGGGGAATAAAGCTGAAATTCGCATCAGTAGCTCACCCGCAAACAAACGGTCAGGTGGAAAGGATCAACGGTCTAATAGGGGACGGTCTCAAGAAACGTCTTACAGGCGTGGAAGGGGCTTGGGTCGAAGAGTTACCATCAGTACTTTGGAGCTTGCGTACCACACCTAATAGGTCGACGCAATACACCCCATTCTTTCTGGTACATGGAGCCGAAGCAGTCCTGCCAGCTGACGTTAGATTCGAAGCACCTCGAGTGACGGCATACACAGAACCCTCTTCCAACATCGCACTGCAGGATGCCGTAGACCTACTAGACGAAGCTCGAGACATTGCTTTAGCCAGAACCACAGTATACCAGCAGGCGCTGAGAAACTATCACAACCGACGAATACGCAACCGATGCTTTAGTGTTGGAGACATGGTACTTCGGCTGAAACAAAAAAGGCCCTCGAAACTCGAGTCTCCATGGGAAGGACCTTACATCGTCATCGAAGTGATACCAGTAGGAGCGTACAGGCTCAAGAATCCAACTTCGGGAAAAGATGTCGGAAATCCATGGAATATTGCACACCTGCGACGGTTCCATACATAGGAAGTGATCGCTTTTTATTATTTAATAGCCTTTAAGGTTGCTTTTCCTTATGAAATAAAGTTTTAATCAGGTTTTCTGCCTCCTTTCTTCAATTCAGGCCCTACAACCTGAACAGGTCGACTGCGGTCCCTACCTTCGGCTCTTACTCCCATCGGGAGCGCTGGCCCAGAAAACATGTAGTGTCATTAATTAAATACTCTCAACGGGAGCTAAGATTAGTGACACACAAAAAAAAACACAACCAATCCAAGCCTCGAGAAAATACATAAGTGCTGCAGTCGATGGTTACAAAATAAGGCTCAAACCGGTGCACCGCGTGACGATGCCAAGCGTCTAATTCCCTCGACTAAGTCGACGGGTCTCGCTCTTACAAAACCTACATAAAGGCTTCGCAATAACATTGCATAATCCAACGAAGTCGTCGGGAGAGCAGGTTGAATTGATCACTCAGCCGCCCTCGACAAATAAAATATCAATCGAATTAACATAGCGTGCAACGTACGCAATAAATTTATACAAAACAATCTTATGCAGGAAATAAGGCTATTACATTCATAGTCGAGCTCCCCGGTCCCAATGGGCCTTCAGATCCTTCTCAAAGCATGACTCCATCCGAGAAACAATGGTGTATGCAGGACCTCTAGCGGCATCATAATACTGGCCTAAGCTCCTCTCGGTGTTTTCTACGGCTCCCAAGTCTAGAGATGGATGACATGCCAATATTGAAGCAAAAGCAAGCTCCGCACCAGCCAGGAGTTCCTTCCGCACCAGCTGCCGAATCCTTTCGGGAGACTTGAATCGGGTGAACAAGGCAGACAAAGTTTCGGGTGCTTGGTCCAGAGGGAACAGAGTGTTCCAAACCATCATGAGATGAGCGTGGAATTTATCAAAGTAATGATGCACCTTCTCCACTCGATATTTAAACTTCGCCATGACAACGGCCTTCGGACGATGCAGCCATAAATCATGCTTCGGGTGCGCTACGTCAGTCATCGCCTCGACCTCTTCATGAATCCTTTTGTTCTCCTCAGCCACATCTGAAGCTACGACTGGAAAGGAATAAGAACCAGTTAAGGGAATATTCAAACTATTGCAGAAAGCAGAGCATGGGCTAATACTTACAGCCCAAACTTTCGGTAGCAATATGGAGACCATCAAGAGCGTACTGTTCGATAGCTGTCGCTATCTCCCCCTTTTTCTTCACCAAGGCCGCCATCGCACGAAGAGAAGTGATATCCCTGTCTAAACTAGACACTTGGTCACGCAAGCGGCGAACGAGGCTTGACTCATCATTACTTGAAGGGTTCGGAAAAAGCTCAGCACGAGAAGAAGACGGAGGAATCTGCAGTGCAATCCTTAATTCAGACTAGCATCAAAGTAAAAATCCCATCGGGAGCGCTGGGCATATGTGATACATTCAAAAGCATGTTCAAATTGGCAACAGAGCCGAAATAAAATTGGACTACGACGAAGTTACGACTGATCGTATTTACAACAAGTCAAATGAAAAGTTCAAGGATTCGCTGATGACGAGCCAGGGGCAGATTCGGGAGCAGGCTTGGCTTGTGCTTCATCTACCAGCGTCAGAAGTTGATTGGCACAAGTTACTGCCGATCGCTTGTAAGGCTCAAGGTCGACTAAATGATTGTCACTATCGACAGGCAACGCCTTGGACAACTCCTCCAATTCTGACCCCATCCCATGGCCCATGAGCAATTGGAAAGTAAGAACCGCCCCAAATAAACGGCTACGGCGTTTCAATACCTCCACAGGCTCGGAAGGGTCAATGAGGAAAGAAGCCGCCATCTCGTCGAGAGTCTTGTCCTCCTTCATCTTCGGGAAGATCATCGAGTATAACCTTGACAGCGCTCCTTTGGCCTTTTTCAAAAGACCAAGGACTTGGACATTAGACTCGGCAGCAAGTGACAAGGCATCGGCTGTAGAGTCCTCCCGAAGCTGATGACGTCGGGTGACGGTTAAGTTGGCAGCATCTGAAAGGAAAACAGATCAATAATCAATAATAGAAACACCAAGACGGAAAACGGTGAACTATGGATTTTACCTAGTAAATCCTTGATGGACTCGCGAAGAGCGCCTTCCTTTTTGTCGATTACGGCCGCTGCTGCGCGCCTGGCATCCTGTTCATCCTTCAGCCGCTGCTTCAGCTTCTTCACCTCCTCCTTCAGCAAGACGTTCTCGTTCTTGGCGTCGGTGGCAAGCCTGTTGGCCTCAAGCACCTGATCAGCCGAAGATCTGATAGTCTTTCGAAGTTGGGAGTTCTCGGTCTCTAGTCGGGTGAACTCTTCGGCAAACTCCACCACAACATCGACTGTGGCATAAATTGGCTGCAGCAAAATAAGATCATAAGGATTCAGTCGATAAAAAACTCGGCAAAGTGAAGCAGATTGGATACTTACATGGTCGCGACCAGCCGATGAAGTAGGAACGTCGCCAGGAGGAATAACTGTTGACACTGGAACCTTCTCTACAACCGTTCGTGAGGGAGGCGTCGATTTCGCTGGAGAAGGATTAGATTCGTTGGCCGATGCAGCTTTCCCAGAGACAAATTTGGCCCTCTTCGCAAGAGGGACTTCATCATCATCATCATCAGAGCTATTTAGATACAGTGCACAGTTAGCGTGCAAGATGATACAAAGTAAATCAAGAAAGGAGTATAAGACACTCACAGGTCAAGGTCATCTTCGCCTGCAAAGAAGCTTGTTGAACTCTTCTTGATGGGAGGAGGCGCGGCAGCTTCATCGGCATCATTATCTCCTCCGCTAGGACTTGATTCAGCCGTGGTGATAAATTCATCATGTACCTGCTTCCGATGCCTACTCCTGGTGAAGGCGTCGTCTTCAGTAGCCTCTTCTTCTTGGACATCGCTGTCCTCAAGGGCGTGTTGAGCATCCTCGGTTCCATCGGAATCTTCGTCGTCATCCTCTAGTACCACACCGCTTTCGGGTGTAGGAGGATAGCATCGGGCAGCAGCAAGGGCCTGCCGAGGAAAAAGAGATTTGTGAGATACGACAGAAAAAGGAGTAACAACAGCAAAAAACAAACAAAGGATTACCTCAGTTGGAGGATGGTCAGAATCATAAGGAGAACGAGCCGATGTCAGGATGATGTTGTCCCTCATACTAAGGCACGTTAAGCGGCGGACTTCGTCTTGAAGGTCTTCAGCCGAAAGATCGGCAGAGCTAACTCTGGACTCATCATCCTTGCCCGTGTAAAGCCACAGTTGGCGGGGGCGAGCCATCAACGGTTGTACTCGACGTTGCAGGAACACTGAGACAACCTCAGTGCCGCACATTGTCAAGCCTCCCGTGTTTTTCAGGATGACGATTTGGTCGAACAGCCTGTCGGCTGTCAATCTCTCTTCGGGAGAAAGGGTGTTTTGCCAAGATTTCTTCGGCTTAGCTATCAATCTATCTTCAAAGGGAGGAAGGTTTGAGCGTCGCCCAGGCACCAAAGGGTCTCGCAGGTAAAACCACTTGTTCCGCCAGCCTTGGACGGACTCCTTCATTGGATAATCAAAGTAGTCAACCTCCTTCCTGACAACAAAGCCAACGCCACCGACGACGGGGGGGCCGTTGCTGTCATTATGGCGCTTCACGTAGAAGATCTTCCTCCAGAGACCCCAGTGAGGGTCAATGCCAAGGAAGGCTTCGCAGACAGTGATGAAGATAGAAAGGTGGAGGATGGAGTTTGGGGTCAGCTGCCAGAGCTGAATCCCGTAGAAGAAAAGAAGAGAGCGAAGGAATTCGTGCGCTGGAAGGGAAAGGCCACGGAACAAAAAAGCAGTGAACATGACGGTGAAGCCCTTTGGGGGCTTTGGGCGAGAAACTGCACCTGGAAGGCGAATATCGTCCTCAGACGCGGAGACGAATCCAAGGGCCCGCAGTTTGTTGATATCGCGGTTGGAAATGGCGGAGGCACTCCAATCACGGCTAACTTTAGCCGCGTCCGAAGCACTAGCACCCTTCTTTTTACCCATTGCGTTTGAAGCTTCTGAGGGAAGGATGCAGGAAGAAGGAAAGGATGCGCGAAGAAGATGAGAGTAGGAGGTGTAAAAGAGTAAAAATGAGGAAGCCCTCTATTTATACCATAAGAATTAACATGAGATCGTGGCCATAACTCCATAGGCGTCGTGGGAGGTGGAGCGAATCCAGCTGTACACGTGGCGCTCGAAAACAGGATGGAACCGGCGGCCCATTATTCCCACGTCGCGCGAAAATCGAGGAAACGCCTCGGTCGCTGCGCGTGCACTGGTCAAAACCTAAAAACTGCCTACGCAGAACTAGGGTGGGCCCGTTAGGTCAAGTCTTGTCAATCAGGTCACAGCAACGGCGTGTCATCAGTGACGTCATAGGTACTGTTGAAGGCATTCGAAGGAACGAAGAGGTATCGGGTGATCAACTCGAGTCTACGTACGGATTGCAAGGATCCGCACCTAGACTCGGGGGCTACTCCCATCGGGAGCGCTAACGCGCACCCGATAGAATAAGGACTCGAAGGAAAAACTTGACTCGA
Source organism: Lolium perenne (assembly GCF_019359855.2). Lineage (NCBI taxonomy): Eukaryota > Viridiplantae > Streptophyta > Magnoliopsida > Poales > Poaceae > Lolium > Lolium perenne. The sequence continues at coordinate 272,522,823 of NC_067245.2, forward strand.
GTGAGCGCCCGTGCTCAGACTCGAGTGCTACTCCCATCGGGAGTGCTGAACGCGCACCCGATAAAACTTTTTTTGCACTCCAGGATCATGCCCGGGGACTTGATTCTGTGTAGGGTAACATTATTTTGCCATTGGCAGTTAACCAACAAAAGTTGGGCACGTTATTCGTTATCCCTTGCATAAAGAAAATATATCGGATGGCCTACAAAGACTTGCAGGAAAAACTTCGGCAGAAGAAGATGTTCGAGTGGTACAACTTGAGTCTACGCACGGATTGCAAGCATCCGTACCTAGACTCGGGGGCTACTCCCATCGGGAGCGCTGACGCGCACCCAATAGAAGATAGAAGGAAAGCAAGAATGATCGAGGAAAAGAACTTCGGAAGAAGACATGCTTCAGTCTCTACCCGAAATTTGTTTGGCTAGACACTCGGGGACTACTGACGAGGGCATTACCCTTCGGGTAACCAATGTTGCTCTACCCTATACGGTCCAACTGGAGGCCCATGAAGGTACCCGATGGCAAGATGGGCCACTAGAACGGTTGATACGTCTCAAACGTATCTATAATTTCTTATGTTCCATGCTACTTTTATGATGATACTTACATGTTTTATACACACTTTACATCGTTTTGATGTGTTTTCCGGAACTAACCTATTGACGAGATGCCGAAGGGCCAGTTGCTGTTTTCTGCTGTTTTTGGTTTCAGAAATCCTAGAAAGGAAATATTCTCGGAATCGGACGAAATCAACGCCCAACATCCTATTTTTCCCGGAAGCTTCCAGAGCACCGAAGAAGGGCCAGAGGGGAGCCAGGAGGGCCCCACCCCACAGGGCGGCACGGCCAAGGGGGGGCGCCCCCTAGTGTGTGGGCCCCCCGTGGCCCCTCCGACTCCGCCTCTTCGCCTATTTAGTCATCCCTGACCTAAATCCTCGACCACGTTCGACGAAACCAGAGAAAACCTTCCAGAGCCGCCGCCATCACAAAGCCAAGATCTGGGGGATAGGAGTCTCTGTTCCGGCACGCCGCCGGGACGGGGAAGTGCCCCCGGAAGGCTTCTCCATCAACACCACCGCCATCTTCATCAACGCTGCTGTCTCCCATGAGGAGGGAGTAGTTCTCCATCGAGGCTTGGGGCTGTACCGGTAGCTATGTGGTTCATCTCTCTCCTATGTACTTCAATACAATAATCTCATGAGCTGCCTTACATGATTGAGATTCATATGATGATGCTTGTAATCTAGATGTCATTGTGCTAGTCAGGTGGATTTTACTTATGTGATCTCCGGAGACTCCTTGTCCCACGTGTGTAAAGGTGACAGTGTGTGCACCATGTGGGTCTCTTAGGCTATATTTCACAGAATACTTATTCACTGAGTTATGATTTGAGTTGGATGTCTCTATGAAATTGTGGTGTGTTAGTACCTCCTGTGAATGCTCAAAGTGACAGCGTGGGGTGTTCATTAGTACTTGGGAATGCATCTTTAAGGTTTGCCTACATGATGAATTAGTGTTCGTTATCTTGCCAGAGAGTAATTCAGAGTAGCATAGTGAAGTGCTTATTTATATCTCTTTATGATTGCAATGTGTTTTGTATCACAATTTATTTGTGTGCTACTCTAGTGATGTTATTAAAGTAGTTTATTCCTCCTGCACGGTGTAATGGTGACAGTGTGTGCACCGTGTAGTTCTTGTCGTAGATTATGATCATAATCTCTTGTAGGTTATGGAGTTAATTATTACTATGATAGTATTGATGTGATCTATGCCTCCTTCATAGTGTGATGGTGACAGTGTGCATGCTATGTTAGTTCTTGGTGTAATTGTGTTGATCTATTATGCACTCTAAGGTTATTTAAATATGAACATTGAATATTGTGGAGCTTGTTAACTCCGGCATTGAGGGTTCGTGTAATCCTACACAGTTAGTGGTGTTCATCATCCAACAAAAGAGTGTAGAGTGGTTTTATTATGTGATCAAAGTTGAGAGTGTCCACTAGTGAAAGCAGGATCCCTAGGCCTTGCTTCCAAGCATCGAATCTCCGTTTGTTTACTGTTTTGTTGCATGTTTACTCGCTGCCATATTTTATTCAGATTGCTATTACCACTCATATGCATCCATACTACTTGCATTTCACTATCTCTTCGCCGAACTAGTGCACCTATACATCTGACAAGTGTATTTGGTGTGTTGGGGACACAAGAGACTTCTTGCTTTGTGATTGCAGGGTTGCTTGAGAGGGATATCTTTGACCTCTTCCTCCCTGAGTTCGATAAACCTTGGGTGATCCACTTAAGGGAAACTTGCTGCTGTTCTACAAACCTCTGCTCTTGGAGGCCCAACACTGTCTACAAGAATAGAAGCACCCGTAGACATCAAGCTATTTTCTGGCGCCGTTGCCGGGGAGGAAAGGTAAACGGCACTCACACACCGGATCCCGGCAACGAAGCTATTTTCTGGCGCTGTTGCCGGGGAGGTAAGGTAAAAGGTATTCACATCCTCCGACTACTAAGCTATTTCCTAGCACTGTTGCCGGTGTGTGAGTGCTCGAAGCTATCTCCTTTAGATTCTGCAATTGCATCTTTTTGTTTCTTGTTTTTATTTTCACTAGTTAGGCATAATGGAAAACAACAAAAAAATTGGTGAGCTTTTTAATCTTTTTCCTGATTTACAATTGTTTGATGCGAAAATTAAAAAACCTATGGAACCTTATTTGCATGCTAGTAGCGATGTTATTAGTATGAATGCAATTACTGCTAATGCTATGGAGAAGTCTAAGCTTGGGGAAGCTAGTTTTTGTGATCTTTTTAGCTTCCCATCTTTAGGGGAGAAAATTTGCTCTGATAATACTTTATCTCCCATATGCAATAACTCTAATGATGCTTGTGATATTTTAAATGTACCTACTGAAAGTATTCCATATAAAATACCTATGAAAATTATTGAACGTGTTATGGATAACCGCTATGAAGGGGATGGAACTGTCCATCCTGGAGATCATTTACTGTTTTTGCATGAATTATGCAGGTTATTCAATTGTGCAGGTATCTCTATGGATGAAGTGAAGAAGAAATTATTCTCTATGTTGTTGTCTGGTGAAGCGGCGCATTGGTATAAACTGCTGAAGGATGAGCATCCTCTTGATTGGAAGGATATTGTGCCTCTATTTTATTCTAAATTCTATCCTCCAAGTGAAATTCACAAAGACCGAAACCGAATATATAATTTCTGGCCTCATGATGGAGAAAGTATTGCCCAAGCATGGGAGAGATTGAAGTCTTTAATGCTCAAATGCCCCAATCATGAGCTTCCTGGTAATGTTATTATTGATAATTTCTATGCAAGACTTTCTTTTCAAGACAAGACCTAGCTGGATACTTCTTGTTCTGGATCATTCACGCGCAATAAAGAAGAGTTTAAATGGGACCTTCTTAATCGGATTCGGGAGAACGCTGAAGATTGGGAGAACGACAAGGGTAAAGAATCAGGTATAAACTATGATTATGAATGCATTGAAACTTTTATGGATACTGGTAAATTTCGAAATATGAGTGCTACCTATGGTCTTGACTTTCAAGTTGCTGCAAATCTTTATAAAGCTTTTGCCTCTCATTTTGAATTGCCTAGGAAGAATTTTGATAAGTATCATGAACCTTTTAAAGAGGCTTGTATGAAGGATGAAATTGTTGTTAATGATTGCAATAAACATGCTCAAACTCCTAAGAATGATATTTCCTATAAGCATGTTAATTTTTGTGGAATGCATAGACCTTGTGGAATTAATCAAATCGAAGATGAATATTGTATCCATCATACTAATGAAAAAACTAGAAAGTGGTCTAGGGCGCTAGATGATCTTGGTAAAAAAGTTTGTGTCCTCTATCCTTTTATTTGTGAACTTTGCCATAGAGTGGATCATTTTAATTTTCAATGCTCCTCCAATGATAATTTAAACCCCATGAGCGCTGCAAATTTGTATTGTGATGATGAAATTACTCCTAATCAGCATGATGAACTTACTTTATTTTTGTGGTGTGAAGAGTTATCAAGAAAAATTTCTTTGTTAGATATTAATGATCTTGATGTCCTGCATGGGTGTTTTTCTTATTGCATTGATAATTGCCATACAAATACTTACATACAAAATATTTTAGAAGATGACACCTTGCCAAAATATGATAGGACGGCTGTGTGTTTTGAACTTATTAATGAAAAGGAGGAATCCTCCCAAGTTTCTTCTATTGTTTCTGGAAATAAAGCAGGTTATGTGGAGAAGCCTCTCATCAAGCCTCTCCCTCCTAAAGAATGGAACGAGGAAAAGGAGAAGAAGAAGAAGAAGAAGAAGGGAACGAAGAAGAAGAAGAAGGGGAATAAAAAGAAAGAGGTAACAGCATATCCCCGCGTGTATGAGATAACGATAGGTAATCGTAAGTATGTTGCTCCTGATGATTATTATGATAATGAATCTGAGTACAACGATCTTCCTATGCCCTTTACCTACATTAGTGATCATGATTTGAAAGAGCACACTACTTTTGATATTGCAAATCTCTGGGAAACTAATTCTGAAAATGATGATGTTAATAATTACCATAGTATCAGTACTATCCATGCTTCCTCCCATAATGATATAGAAAGCTCTAAGCTTGGGGAAGAGGTGTTTGAAAATCCTTTTGCTACTGATCATTGTGTGTTTGATACATCTCCTTCTAATAACAAGGATGGTATGGTCACAGATAAACCGACTGTGAAAGATAACTATTCTATTTCTTATGATGACATTGTGCCTCCGACCTTTAATGATTATTATAAAGAATGCTATGATATAGGTTATAACTATCCTTATGAAACTTGTCATAGTTATGATTGGATTGCCAAAAACAATTCCCTTAATATGCAACTTGTTTACCATGTTCAAATTCTTGATAATAATCCTGCTCCAATTACTATTAATGAGAAGAATTCTTCTTATGCCAAAATTAATGATACTCCTATGCATATGAACCATGATAAGAATGTTTTAAGTGATGGGTATATTGTGGATTTCATCAATGATGCTACTGAAAGTTATTATGAGAGAGGGAAACATGGTTATATGCATCTTAATAATATTAAGTTTCCCCTCTTTATGTTGAGAATTTTGAAGTTACTCGTGTTTTATCCTCTTATGCTTGTCACCTTGTTCTTCATGAATTCATTTGTGTACAAGATTCCTATGCATAGGAAGCATGCTAGGCTTAAATTTGTTTTGAATTTGCCTATTGATGCTCCTTTTTGCTCCAAATACTATTTCTTGCGAGTACATCATTAAAACTGCTGAGCCCATCTTAATGGCTATAAAGAAAGAACTTCTTGGGAGATAACCCATGTGTTTATTTTGCTACAGTACCTTTGTTTTATATTTGTGTCTTGGAAGTTGTTACTACTGTAGCAACCTCTCCTTATCTTAGTTTTGTTGCATTGTTGTGCCAAGTAAAGTCTTTGATAGCAAGGTTCATACTAGATTTGGATTACTGTGCAGAAACAGATTTCTTGCTGTCACGAATCTGGGCCTAATTCTCTGTAGGTAACTCAGAAAATTATGCCAATTTACGTGAGTGATCCTCAGATATGTACGCAACTTTCATTCAATTTGAGCATTTTCATCTGAGCAAGTCTGGTGCCACTTTAAAATTTGTCTTTACGGACTGTTCTGTTTTGACAGATTCTGCCTTTTATTTCGCATTGCCTCTTTTGCTGTGTTGGATGGATTTCTTTGTTCCATTGACCTCCAGTAGCTTTGTGCAATGTCCAGAAGTGTTAAGAATGATTGTGTAACCTCTGAACATGTGAATTTTTGATTATGCACTAACCCTCTAATGAGTTTGTTTTAAGTTTGGTGTGGAGGAAGTTTTCAAGGGTCAAGAGAGGAGGATGATATACTATGATCAAGAAGAGTGAAGAGTCTAAGATTGGGGATGCACCCGTGGTTCATCCCTGCATATTTCAAGAAGACTCAAGCGTCTAAGCTTGGGGATGCCCAAGGCATCCCCTTCTTCATCGACAACTTATCAGGTTTCTTCTCTTGAAACTATATTTTTATTCGGTCACATCTTATGTACTTTACTTGGAGCGTCTATTTGTTTTTGTTTTTGTTTATGTTTGAATAAATGCTTGTGTAGGAGAGAGACACGCTCCGCTGTTTCGTATGAACACATGTGTTCTTAGCTTTATCTTTAATGTTCATTGCGAAAGTTGAACTACCTCATTCATTGATATATGGTTGGAAACGGAAAATGCCGCATGTGGTAAATGGTATAATGTCTTGAATAATGTGATACTTGGCAATTGTTGTGCTCATATAGATCTTGTTTAAGCTCTTGCATCATGTACCTTGTACCCATTAATGAATAACTACATAGAGCATGTTAAAATTTGGTTTGCATGATTGTTCTCTCTAAGTCTAGATATTTTCTGGTTAAGGTGTTTGAACAACAAGGAGACGATGTAAAGTCTTATAATGCTTACAATATGTTTATATGTGAGTCTTGCTGCACCGTTTTATACTTGAGTTTGCTTCAACCAACCTTGCTAGCCTAGCCTTGTATTGAGAGGAATTCTTCTCGTGCATCCAAATCCTTGAGCCAATAACTATGCCATTTGTGTCCACCATACCTACCTACCACATGGTATTTCTCCGCCATTCCAAAGTACATTACTTGAGTGCTACCTTTAAAATTTCTATTCTTTACCTTTACAATATATAGCTCATGGGACAAAATAGCTTAAAAACTATTGTGGTGAAGAATATGTACTTATGTGTCTTATTTCTTAGTAAGTTGCTTGTTGTGCGGTAACCATGTTTCTGGGGACGCCATCAACTTTTACCTTTGTTGAATATCATGTGAGTTGCTATGCATGTTCGTCTTGTCTGAAGTAAGGGCGGTTTTCACAATCAAATGGTTTGAGTATGCATACTGTTAGAGAAGAACATTGGGCCGCTAACTAAAGCCATGAATCATGGTGGAAGTTTCAGTTTGGACATAAAACCTCAATCTCTTATGAGAATATTAACTGTTGTTGAATGCTCAAGCATTAAAAGAGGAGTCCATTATCTGTTGTCTATGTTGTCCCGGTATGGGTGTCTAAGTTGAAGAATGATCAAAAGCGAGAAATCCAATGCGAACTTTCTCCTTAGACCCTTGTACAGGCGGCATAGAGGTACCCCTTTGTGACACTTGGTTGAAACATATGTTATGCAATGATAATCAGTGTTAACCCAAGCTAATTAGGACAAGGTGCGAGCACTATTAGTATACTATGCATGAGGCTTGCAACTTGTAAGATATAATTTACATAACTCATATGCTTTATTACTACCGTTGACAAAATTGTTTCTATGTTTTCAAAATGAAAAGCTCTAGCACAAAAATAGTAATCAATGCTTCCCTCTGCGAAGGGCCTTTCTTCTACTTTATTGTTGAGTCAGTCTACCTATTCTTTCTATCTTAGAAGCAAACACTTGTGTCAGCTGTGCATTGATTCTTACATGTTTACCTATTGCACTTGTTATATTGCTTTGTGTTGACAATTATCCATGAGATATACATGTTACAAGTTGAAAGCAACCGCTGAAACTTAATCTTCCTTTGTGTTGCTTCAATGCCTTTACTTTGAATCTATTGCTTTATGAGTTAACTCTTATGCAAGACTTATTGATGCTTGTCTCGAAAGTACTATTCATGAAAAGTCTTTGCTATATGATTCAATTGTTTAGTCATTATCTTTGCCATTGCTTTGAATCGCTACATTCATTACATATGCTTTACAATTGTATTGATCAAGATTATGATAGCATGTCACTTAAGAAATTATCTTTGTTATCGTTTACCTACTCGAGGGCGAGTAGGAACTAAGCTTGGGGATGCTTGATACGTCTCAAACGTATCTATAATTTCTTATGTTCCATGCTACTTTTATGATGATACTTAAATGTTTTATACACACTTTACATCGTTTTGATGTGTTTTCCGGAACTAACCTATTGACGAGATGCCGAAGGGCCAGTTGCTGTTTTCTGCTGTTTTTGGTTTCAGAAATCCTAGAAAGGAAATATTCTCGGAATCGGACGAAATCAACGCCCAACATCCTATTTTTCCCGGAAGCTTCCAGAGCACCGAAGAAGGGCCAGAGGGGAGCCAGGAGGGCCCCACCCCACAGGGCGGCGCGGCCAAGGGGGGGGCGCCCCCCTAGTGTGTGGGCCCCCTGTGGCCCCTCCGACTCCGCCTCTTCGCCTATTTAGTCGTCCCTGACCTAAATCCTCGACCACGTTCGACGAAACCAGAGAAAACCTTCCAGAGCCGCCGCCATCGCGAAGCCAAGATCTGGGGGACAGGAGTCTCTGTTCCGGCACGCCGCCGGGACGGGGAAGTGCCCCCGGAAGGCTTCTCCATCAACACCACCGCCATCTTCATCAACGCTGCTGTCTCCCATGAGGAGGGAGTAGTTCTCCATCGAGGCTCGGGGCTGTACCGGTAGCTATGTGGTTCATCTCTCTCATATGTACTTCAATACTATAATTTCATGAGCTGCCTTACATGATTGAGATTCATATGATGATGCTTGTAATCTAGATGTCATTGTGCTAGTCAAGTGGATTTTACTTATGTGATCTCCGGAGACTCCTTGTCCCACGTGTGTAAAGGTGATAGTGTGTGCACCGTGTGGGTCTCTTAGGCTATATTTCACAGAATACTTATTCACTGAGTTATGATTTGAGTTGGATGTCTCTATGAAATTGTGGTGTGTTAGTACCTCCTGTGAATGCTCAAAGTGACAGCGTGGGGTGTTCATTAGTACTTGGGAATGCATCTTTAAGGTTTGCCTACATGATGAATTAGTGTTCGTTATCTTGCCAGAGAGTAATTCAGAGTAGCATAGTGAAGTGCTTATTTATATCTCTTTATGATTGCAATGTGTTTTGTATCACAATTTATCTGTGTGCTACTCTAGTGATGTTATTAAAGTAGTTTATTCCTCCTGCACGGTGTAATGGTGACAGTGTGTGCACCGTGTAGTTCTTGTCGTAGATTATGATCATAATCTCTTGTAGGTTATGGAGTTAATTATTACTATGATAGTATTGATGTGATCTATGCCTCCTTCATAGTGTGATGGTGACAGTGTGCATGCTATGTTAGTTCTTGGTGTAATTGTGTTGATCTATTATGCACTCTAAGGTTATTTAAATATGAACATTGAATATTGTGGAGCTTGTTAACTCCGGCATTGAGGGTTCGTGTAATCCTACACAGTTAGTGGTGTTCATCATCCAACAAAAGAGTGTAGAGTGGTTTTATTATGTGATCAAAGTTGAGAGTGTCCACTAGTGAAAGCAGGATCCCTAGGCCTTGCTTCCAAGCATCAAATCTCCGTTTGTTTACTATTTTGTTGCATGTTTACTCGCTGCCATATTTTATTCAGATTGCTATTACCACTCATATACATCCATACTACTTGTATTTCACTATCTCTTCGCCGAACTAGTGCACCTATACATCTGACAAGTGTATTTGGTGTGTTGGGGACACAAGAGACTTCTTGCTTTGTGATTGCAGGGTTGCTTGAGAGGGATATCTTTGACCTCTTCCTCCCTGAGTTCGATAAACCTTGGGTGATCCACTTAAGGGAAACTTGCTGCTGTTCTACAAACCTCTGCTCTTGGAGGCCCAACACTGTCTACAAGAATAGAAGCACCCGTAGACATCAACGGTGCGGCGGAAAATTACTTGAAGTACAAGACACGGAAGAAGCCGAACAAGGAAAGATTAGAGATAGATCTACTGTAAACCTACTCGTACTCGATTAGACCTCTCGAGTCCTGGCCACCTATATAAAGGCCAGGAGAGGGGCTATCGGGGGGTACAATCAACCTTAGCAATATTAGCCAGTAGAAGCTTAGAACTAGGTTACCCTAGCAGCTAGCATCTCGACGAGATCACAGCCGAACTATTCGGCACCCCATTGTAACCTGTTTTCATCATAATCAAAGAACAGACAGGCAGGACATAAGGGTTTTACCTCATCGATGGCCCCGAACCTGGGTAAATCGCTCTCCCCGCTTGTCTGTGTACCGATGTCTCGTGTCAGCTTGCAGGATTCCATCAACCCTAAGCCCCTATCGGAGGGCATTGCCGAGGAGCACCCTCGACACGGAACCTATTGGATTCAGCTGCTGGAGGTACCTTTATGTCCATTACTTTGGGGGCGGCTACAAAGCTTCTTGATGATATGATGATAAATTACTCTGAATGGCACACCGAAAGAGCTCCACAAGGTAAGAAGGTAAATTCTGTTGAAGAAACCTCTTCCTTGAGTGATAAGATTGATGCTATTATGTCTATGCTTGTGAATGGTAGATATAATGATGATCCTAATAATGTTCCTTTAGCTTCATTGGTTGCCCAAGAAGAACATGTTGATGTGAACTTCATTAAAAGTAATAATTTCAACAACAATGCTTATAGGAATAATTCTGGTAACAACTATAGGCCATATCCTTCTGCTAATGGTAATAGTTATGGTAATTCTTATGGGAATTCTTACAACAATAATAGGAATGTACCCCCTGGTCTTGAATCCCTGCTTAAAGAATTTATTAGTACACAAACTGCTTTTAACAAATCTGTTGAAGAAAAGCTTGATAAAATTGATATTCTTGCTTCTAAGGTTGATAGACTTGCCTCTGATGTTGATCTTTTAAAATTGAAAGTTATGCCTAATAAGGATAATGAAAATAATATTGTTACTACAGCAAATGCCATCCAAGTTAGAATTAATAAGAATATAAGATTGATGGCTGAATTGCATGCTAGATGGGAAAGAGAAGAAAATGAAAAACTTGCTAAAGAGAATAATGTAGCTAAAGTTTGGACTATCACCACCACTAGTAATGATAATGATTCACATGTTGCTAAGCCTCCTACTATCAATGGTAAAATAATTGGTGTTGGCAATGTTTCTACTCCTAGTGCAAAGCGTGCAAAATTACCTGAAACTGCTAAAGCTAATAAATCGCTTGTGATAAAACTGCTGAAATTTTTCAAAACGTTGGGGACAATGATTCCATTGCTGTAGGTCATAATGATTTAGACTTTGATGATTTTCACATCTCTGAAGTTATAAAGTTCTTACAAAAACTTGCTAAAAGTCCCAATGCTAGTGCTATAAATTTGGCCTTTACAAAACATATTACAAATGCTCTCATAAAAGCTAGAGAAGAGAAACTAAAACTTGAAACCTCTATTCCTAGGAAGTTGGAAGATGGTTGGGAGCCCATCATTAAGATGAGGGTCAATGATTTTGATTGTAATGCTTTATGTGATCTTGGTGCAAGTATTTCTGTTATGCCTAAGAAAATATATGATATGCTTGACTTGCCACCATTGAAAAATTGTTATTTGGATGTTAATCTTGCTGATAATGCTATAAAGAAACCTTTGGGGAGGATTGATAATGTTCATATTATGGTTAACAATAACCTTGTCCCCGTTGATTTTGTTGTCTTGGATATTGAATGCAATGCATCTTGTCCCATTATATTGGGAAGACCTTTTCTTCGAACTGTTGGTGCCACCATTGATATGAAGGAAGGTAATATTAAATATCAATTTCCTCTCAAGAGAGGTATGGAATACTTCCCTAGAAAGAGAATGAAGTTACCTTATGATTCTATTATTAGAACAAATTATGATGTCGATGCTTCATCTCTTGATAATACTTGATTCACACTTTCTGCGCCTAGCTGAAAGGCGTTAAAGAAAAGCGCTTATGGGAGACAAGCCATCATTTTACTACAGCACTTTTGTTTTATATTTGAGTCTTGGAAGTTGTTACTACTGTAGCAACCTCTCCTTATCTTTATTTTATTGCATTGTTATGCCAAGTAAAGTCTTTGATAGTAAAGTCAATACTAGATTTGGATTACTGCGCAGAAATAGATTTCTTGCTGTCACGAATTTGGGTATGGTTCTCTGTAGGTAACTCAGAAAAATCTGCCAATTTACGTGTGTGATCCTCAGATATGTACGCAACTTTCATTCAATTTGGGCATTTTCATCTGAGCAAGTATGGTGCCTCTTAAAAATTCGTCTTTACGGACTGTTCTGTTTTGACAGATTCTGCCTTTTGTTTCGCATTGCCTGTTTTGCTATGTTTGATGGATTTCTTTGTTCCATTAACTTTCAGTAGCTTTGTGCAATGTCCAGAAGTGTTAAGAATGATTATGTCACCTCTGAATATATGAATTATGCACTGACCCTCTAATGCGTTTGTTTTGAGTTTGGTGTGAAGGAAGTTTTCAAGGGTCAAGAGAGGAGGATGATACAATATGATCAAGAAGAGTGAAAAGTCAAAGCTTGGGGATGCCCCCGTGGTTCATCCCTGCATATTTTAAGAAGACTCAAGCGTTGATACGTCTCCGACGTATCGATAATTTCTTATGTTCCATGCCACATTATTGATGTTATCTACATGTTTTATGCACACTTTATGTCATATTCGTGCATTTTCTGGAACTAACCTATTAACAAGATGCCGAAGTGCCAGTTGCTGTTTTCTGCTGTTTTTGGTTTCAGAAATCCTAGTAAGGAAATATTCTCGGAATTGGACGAAATCAAAACCCAGGGGCCTATTTTTCCACGAAGCTTCCAGAAGTCCGAAGACGAGACGAAGAGGGGCCACGGGGTGGCCAAACCCTAGGGCGGCGCGGCCCCACCCCTGGCCGCGCGGCCCTATGGTCTGGGCACCTCGCGCCGCCTCTTGACCTACCCTTCCGCCTACTTAAAGCCTCCGTGACGAAACCCCCAGTACCGAGAACCACGATACGGAAAACCTTCCAGAGACGCCGCCAACGCCGATCCCATCTCGGGGGATCCAGGAGATCGCCTCCGCACCCTGTGGAGAGGGGAATCATCTCCCGGAGGACTCTACGCCGCCATGGTCGCCTCCGGTGTGATGTGTGAGTAGTCTACCCCTGGACTATGGGTCCATAGCAGTAGCTAGATGGTTGTCTTCTCCCCATTGTGCTTCATTGTCGGATCTTGTGAGCTGCCTAACATGATCAAGATCATCTATCTGTAATTCTATATGTTGCGTTTGTTGGGATCCGATGAATAGAGAATACTTGTTATGTTGATTATCAAAGTTATATCTATGTGTTGTTTATGATCTTGCATGCTCTCCGTTACTAGTAGATGCTCTGGCCAAGTAGATGCTTGTAACTCCAAGAGGGAGTATTTATGCTCGATAGTGGGTTCATGCCTGCATTGACACCGGACAATGTGAGAAAGTTCTAAGGTTGTGTTGTGCTGTTGCCACTAGGGATAAAACATTGATGCTATGTCTAAGGATGTAGTTGTTGATTACATTACGCACCATACTTAATGCAATTGTCTGTTGCTTTGCAACTTAATATTGGAGGGGGTTCGGATGATAACCTGAAGGTGGACTTTTTAGGCATAGATGCAGTTGGATGGCGGTCTATGTACTTTGTCGTAATGCCTAATTAAATCTCACTATACTCATCATGATATGTATGTGCATGGTCATGCCCTCTTTATTTGTCAATTGCCCAACTGTAATTTGTTCACCCAACATGCTGCTTGTCTTATGGGAGAGACACCTCTAGTGAACTGTGACGCCCCGGAACCGGTACCATGAGGATTCCAGCGATCCCGCCGAAATCCGCACGATATCGATTCTGAGACGCCCTCCGACACGACGTGCGCGACGAATCACACACGTGATGCCAGAGGAATTAACACGAGCGGTAACATTACAACAGGATTACAATAGAGCCCACAAGATACATATATTACAACAACGACTCCAACGAGTCAAGATACAAATATACAATACAAAGATCCGAATCATACAGAAGATCGAATACATCCGAGTACGGACAAGATACAAATTGGACTAAGAGTCCTGAAAATAACCAAGGCGTCCATAACCTGCCTGTGCCAAGCGGGAAGGGTAACCTTGCTAACGTCGTCATCTCGCACTGTCAAAGTCGGGCCATCGGTTGCAGACAAAAGGGGAGGAGACAAAAAGAAAGGAAGGCGAGGGTAAGTACCATTGGCACATACTTGCGAGACAAGACCAAATTATGCTCGTCGGTGGGCGGTATAAACTTCACCCGCTATATGTGGAGTTTAGCGGCACAAAGCTACTATCCAATAGAGACACGCTACAACATCCGTCTACTCGTAGAAGATAAGAGAGCGCACAAGGTAACGATTCTATACTCGCAAACATAACCCGACCAATGCGATCCCCTTCGCCAAGAGGTATTGCAAAGGCACACACACTTTTGAAAGAGTTTTATTAGCAAATTATTAACAACAGAAATAAGGTGTAAGTTGTTCTATGATCGAGCTATACAATTCCAAGTCGTCCATAACCGCGGACACGGCTTATCGATAAGATGTACACCCGGGGGTTGCCCAAATGTAACCATACGCATGCTCGACCCACTTACGACGGTGGATGTCTCACAACAAGACCGTTCCCAGTTCAACAAGAAAGTCTAGGGGGCCACCCGACTAAGCTACCGTGACGAAGTCCGCCGTACTCGAAGCGGACTCGGGGTTTGCGTTAACGGCTAGGCGTGCAAAACCACACGCTTCGCTAAACGTTCCGCGGGGTCATGCGAGAATATAAACACCGAAGGCAACAGAAGTAAACACCCGAAGGCAACAAAGAAGTAAAGCATGGCATACATGGCATAGGCAAATAAAACCAAGGTTGTGGCCCCTTTTCAACCGACTTGAGAAAAGGTAAAGGGTGAGGGGGTCCCAATAATCATCCCCACGCATGGGTAGAGCGCTCAATCTCGAACAGGATAACAAGAACTCGGGTCCTAGGGGACATTAGCAAGTCAAAGTTCCGATGCTTTCGCAAAGGGGCTCACAGATGCCTCTGCTTACAATTTTAGTTGTTAACAATAAAGTAAAGTGTGATTATCTCCAACAAATGATATAGCATGTGATAACCTCCCAACAAGATATCCCGAACATTTCGAGATATCAACAAAACCCTAAACTCGCCTACGACTCGCAAAGCTGTCAAACAACAAACAATAGGTAGGGCGAGGAGGTGTATCTCGGACATATAGGTAACAGGTGGATAGGACACGTGACACAAATGTAATCGCAACATAAGGATAGCAATAGATCAAAAGAGCATGTAAAAGTAAAATAGGTGAAGGGGTGGGCTCGCTTTGTGAAAAGTGCGGGAGAACTTGTCGGAGAACTCGTCGTATCTCACCACACCACTTCGTGATCCTATCAGGAAGAAGCAAATCTTTGGAACACACAACGGATGCGAACTTACTACTACGGATGAAGAACCAGCATGATGAAGATGATATGCATGACATGGCAGATATGGTGCAATGCAACTTATTCATATTAATCGGAGTCGGAACCCCGGACAAGCAAATTAGGTTGGAGTTGCATTTTCTACCGATAAATTTAAGTGTTGATTAACATGGCATAGACATGGCAAGGGTGAGCTACTTCAAAGTTAAACGGAGCGGGGAAACCTTAGTCGGATATCCGAAATACTCCGCATATATGTTAGGTGAACATGCATAACTATCACGTCTCGACACGATGCAAGAAGCAAACACATGTATGGATGGCAAATTCATGATCCTTATGTTTTTGTGATTGAAAAGGACATAAAGTTTGTTTGATTTGGATTTATAAAAGTGCATTTTTAATTCATTTGAAAAACCATCTGTTTGTGCAAAAGCTGAAAACTGAAATTGAATTTTGAGCCGGAAAACATATTCTCGGAACTGATGCTAGCCACAGCCATAGACATGTGGTTCCATGGCCACGTCAGCACCCAACGTGCAAGAAACAAAAAAGGTTGGATTTTATGCGCGCGCCAGGATTCGAACTCTGGGCTACACGGTTGAGGATCAGGGTTGCTGCCAGTGGGCTGCTGAATCAGATTTGATCATATACAGGGTGCAGGCGATGTAAAGTGTAGAGGCGTGGTTAACTGAAGAATGAACACTACAAACTGAAAACATGACAGCTGGTGTTCCTGTAGACAGATTTTTGCACGGATATTAAAGTCGTGACCGCGACAAACATCGGGCACGGTTTTGTGCGAACCAAAAACAAAGATGGAGCTGGTTGTGGGGAGCATCGAAAGGAACCATTGGCTCGTGCTGAAGTGGTCTGGGACGCCGGTGAACTTCGTCGGAAAAACGGATCAGCGACGAGACGCTGCCAGCTGAAAACTGAAAACTGTTTCTGGGTCGAACTTTGAACGAAGATGGCGACGTCTATGCTGCACGGTTTGGGACGATTCAAAAACCAAAATGTAGCCTGTGCTGTTGTGCATCCAACGGTACAAAGATCTCGAACGGAGGTTGTCTGGTTCGCCGGGGATCTTCGTCGGGAGTAGCCACCGTGAAGCAGAACAAAAACGGGACCTTTTGTTTCGAAAACCACTCGATCTCGTTCTCTCGCTCGACGTCGCAGAGATTCATGCAGAGGGGAAAGCGTGGTGTTGATGCTGCTCACCCAGGGTTGCTCGACGACGAGGAAGAAGCGGCAGAGGGGCTCGCCGGCGTTGAGGAAGAAGGTGGCCGGGTGGTAGATGATGAAGACGTGGACGAGCTCGAGCTGCTGCCGGCCTTGGCGTCCTTGAGGAAGACCAGGATGAAGAAGGCAGGAACGAGCGACTGGCCAGCGGACACGCAGCGACGAGGTGCAGGGCCTGGCCGTCGCGCTGGGTCGATGATGTCCGCGACGAAGACGTCGGAGAGCAGAGACGTTGAGCATGAGTTGCTGGAGCGGACGGCGACGGTTGGAGGCTGCTGCGGACGCGGTTGCAGCGGCGCGTGCTGGGGCGACGGAGAGACGCAGACGTGGCCGCGGCGTCGACGCTTGGCGAGCTGGAGGCGGACGACGGCGGCAGGTCGATGACGCGCTGCAGCCCGCGGGCGCGAGCGGCGGGAGTCATGCAGGGGAACCGGGCGTCGATGAGTTTGTACACGCGCGGCTGCTGGCACGCGCGAAAGGGCGGGGACGGATGCATGCTCGTCTTTGTCCTTGCAGACGCCGGGATGATCTTGGGAGCGGAGAGGATGAGCGAGGAGAAACAGAACGGGAGAGAGTGGCGGCGGGGAAGAGGACTAGCAGGGCTAGGGTTGCAGGGTAGGAACAGGGAAGATTTATAGGATGGATGCGGACATCCTCGGACGTCCCATCGAGTTTCATGGCGACGTGGAGCGTGGGGATCAGCGCCGTACGAAGAAGACAACGACAGCAGGAAGCAGCAAAGGTTGTTGGTGGGCTGTGGGCTGAAAAGAGTAAAGCCCAGAAAGGAGAAAAGATTGGTTACGTGGTGCTGCTCTCTCTTTTCAAAACGCTGCTTAGTTTTGCTTTGAATTGCAAAGCAGATAAAAGAAAGAGAAGAAGAGTTTTTATTTTAAAATCCTTTTAATTCTGAAACTGTTTTGAAAACCAATTTTAAAAGAACAAAGCTAGAACAAATAAATATCATTTTGAATTTGAAACCATATGAGAGGGAAAAACACAAAATAATTAGGATTTATAAAATAAATTTTATTTAGTAAAAACATGGATGATATGATGCATGATGCCATGATGATGCACAAAAGAAAAAGAACAAGCAGATCTATTAGGGGTACTATCCTGGGCCGTTACAATCGACACCACTAACAAGGAACCTCGCCCCGAGGTTCCACGCCATGGTACGGGGGAGAGAGGTGAACTAGCGGATCTTCTGGCGCATCGTTGATCTTCACCCGACCTTGAGGTGGAACCTTCTTCTGACGAACTGTTGGTCTTCTCGACACCACTAACAAGAATTCTTGCTCCACGTAGATCGGCGACACCACTAACAAGAAGTCGTTGTTCCGTTGTTGATGATGCGCTTCCGTCGGGATCCTCCAAAGATCGAACCTAATAGGATAAAGGCATAGATCGTCCAACCCACGTCGAAACCTAAGACTCGGAAAAACTCGGATAAGAGAGAAGACTCAAAACTCGCAAAGGTAAGAGGAGAAAGAATAAATATAAGGAGAAAAATAGAGCTAATCAGATCTATCCAACGAATTTTCAGAAAATAGTTTTCACACTAAACACAACAACGTCTGTTGGCAAGGTTATCCTACAGGCTGGACTAGTGGGGTACCGTCAACCTGAGGCTCTGATACCAACTTGTGACGCCCCGGAACCGGTACCATGAGGATTCCAGCGATCCCGCCGAAATCCGCACGATATCGATTCTGAGACGCCCTCCGACACGACGTGCGCGACGAATCACACACGTGATGCCAGAGGAATTAACACGAGCGGTAACATTACAACAGGATTACAATAGAGCCCACAAGATACATATATTACAACAACGACTCCAACGAGTCAAGATACAAATATACAATACAAAGATCCGAATCATACAGAAGATCGAATACATCCGAGTACGGACAAGATACAAATTGGACTAAGAGTCCTGAAAATAACCAGCGGCGTCCATAACCCTGCCCAGGCCAAGCCGGAAGGGTAACCTTGCTAACGTCGTCATCTCGTACCTGTCAAAGTCGGGCCATCGGTTGCCGACAAAAGGGGGAGGAGACAAAAAGAAAGGAAGGCGAGGGTAAGTACCATTGGCACATACTTGCGAGACAAGACCAGCTATGCTCGGTGGGCGGTATAAACTTCACCCGCTATATGTGGAGTTTAGCGGCGACAAGCTACTATCCAATAGAGACACGCTACAACATCCGTCTACTCAGAGAAGATAAGAGAGCGCACAAGGTAACAGTTCTATACTCTGCAAACATAACCCAGCCAATGCGATCCCCCTTCGCCAAGAGGTATTGCAAAGGCACACACACTTTTGAAAGAGTTTTATTAGCAAATTATTAACAACAGGAAATAAGGTGTAAGTTGTTCTATGATCGAGCTATACAATTCCAAGTCGTCCATAACCGCGGACACGGCTTATCGATAAGATGTACACCCTGCAGGGGTTGCCCAAATGTAACCATACGCATGCTCGACCCACTTACGACAGGTGGATGTCTCACAACAAGACCGTTCCCAGTTCAACAAGAAAGTCTAGGGGGGCCACCCGACTAAGCTACCCGTGACGAAGTCCGGCCGTACTCCGCCGCGGACTCTGGGTGTGCGTTAACGGCTAGGCGTGCAAACCACACGCTTCGCTAAACGTTCCGCGGGGTACAGTACAGAATATAAACACCCGAAGGCAACAGGAAGTAAACACCCGAAGGCAACAGTAAGTAAAGCATGGCATACATGGCATAGGCAAATAAAACCAAGGTTGTGGCCCCCTTTTCAACTGACTTGAGAAAAGGTAAAGGGTGAGGGGGGGTCCCAATAATCATCCCCACGCATGGGTAGAGCGCTCAATCTCGGAACAGATAACAAGAACTCGGGTCCTAGGGGACATTAGCGAGTCAAAGTTCCGATGCTTTCGCAAAGGGGCTCACAGATGCCTCTGCTTACAATTTTAGTTGTTAACAATAAAGTAAAGTGTGATTATCTCCAACAAATGATATAGCATGTGATAACCTCCCAACAAGATATCCCGAACATTTCGAGATATCAACAAAACCCTAAACTCGCCTACGACTCGCAAAGCTGTCAAACAACAAACAATAGGTAGGGCGAGGAGGTGTATCTCGGACATATAGGTAACAGGTGGATAGGACACGTGACACAACAGAATCGCAACATAAGGATAGCAATAGATCAAAAGAGCATGTAAAAGTAAAATAGGTGAAGGGGTGGGCTACTTTGTGAAAAGTCTGCAGGAGAACTTGTCGGAGAACTCGTCGTATCTCACCACACCACTTCGTGATCCTATCCGGGAAGAAGCAAATGCTGGAACACACAACGGATGCGAACTTACTACTACGGATGAAGAACCAGCATGATGAAGATGATATGCATGACATGGCAGATATGGTGCAATGCAACTTATTCATATTAATCGGAGTCGGAACCCCGGACAAGCAAATTAGGTTGGAGTTGCATTTTCTACCGATAAATTTAAGTGTTGATTAACATGGCATAGACATGGCAAGGGTGAGCTACTTCAAAGTTAAACGGAGCGGGGAAACCTTAGTCGGATATCCGAAATACTCCGCATATATGTTAGGTGAACATGCATAACTATCACGTCTCGACACGATGCAAGAAGCAAACACATGTATGGATGGCAAATTCATGATCCTTATGTTTTTGTGAATGAAAAGGACATAAAGTTTGTTTGATTTGGATTTATAAAAGTGCATTTTTAATTCATTTGAAAAACCATCTGTTTGTGCAAAAGCTGAAAACTGAAATTGAATTTTGAGCCGGAAAACATATTCTCGGAACTGATGCTAGCCACAGCCATAGACATGTGGTTCCATGGCCACGTCAGCACCCAACGTGCAAGAAACAAAAAAGGTTGGATTTTATGCGCGCGCCAGGATTCGAACTCTGGGCTACACGGTTGAGGATCAGGGTTGCTGCCAGTGGGCTGCTGAATCAGATTTGATCATATACAGGGTGCAGGCGATGTAAAGTGTAGAGGCGTGGTTAACTGAAGAATGAACACTACAAACTGAAAACATGACAGCTGGTGTTCCTGTAGACAGATTTTTGCACGGATATTAAAGTCGTGACCGCGACAAACATCGGGCACGGTTTTGTGCGAACCAAAAACAAAGATGGAGCTGGTTGTGGGGAGCATCGAAAGGAACCATTGGCTCGTGCTGAAGTGGTCTGGGACGCCGGTGAACTTCGTCGGAAAAACGGATCAGCGACGAGACGCTGCCAGCTGAAAACTGAAAACTGTTTCTGGGTCGAACTTTGAACGAAGATGGCGACGTCTATGCTGCACGGTTTGGGACGATTCAAAAACCAAAATGTAGCCTGTGCTGTTGTGCATCCAACGGTACAAAGATCTCGAACGGAGGTTGTCTGGTTCGCCGGGGATCTTCGTCGGGAGTAGCCACCGTGAAGCAGAACAAAAACGGGACCTTTTGTTTCGAAAACCACTCGATCTCGTTCTCTCGCTCGACGTCGCAGAGATTCATGCAGAGGGGAAAGCGTGGTGTTGATGCTGCTCACCCAGGGTTGCTCGACGACGAGGAAGAAGCGGCAGAGGGGCTCGCCGGCGTTGAGGAAGAAGGTGGCCGGGTGGTAGATGATGAAGACGTGGACGAGCTCGAGCTGCTGCCGGCCTTGGCGTCCTTGAGGAAGACCAGGATGAAGAAGGCAGGAACGAGCGACTGGCCAGCGGACACGCAGCGACGAGGTGCAGGGCCTGGCCGTCGCGCTGGGTCGATGATGTCCGCGACGAAGACGTCGGAGAGCAGAGACGTTGAGCATGAGTTGCTGGAGCGGACGGCGACGGTTGGAGGCTGCTGCGGACGCGGTTGCAGCGGCGCGTGCTGGGGCGACGGAGAGACGCAGACGTGGCCGCGGCGTCGACGCTTGGCGAGCTGGAGGCGGACGACGGCGGCAGGTCGATGACGCGCTGCAGCCCGCGGGCGCGAGCGGCGGGAGTCATGCAGGGGAACCGGGCGTCGATGAGTTTGTACACGCGCGGCTGCTGGCACGCGCGAAAGGGCGGGGACGGATGCATGCTCGTCTTTGTCCTTGCAGACGCCGGGATGATCTTGGGAGCGGAGAGGATGAGCGAGGAGAAACAGAACGGGAGAGAGTGGCGGCGGGGAAGAGGACTAGCAGGGCTAGGGTTGCAGGGTAGGAACAGGGAAGATTTATAGGATGGATGCGGACATCCTCGGACGTCCCATCGAGTTTCATGGCGACGTGGAGCGTGGGGATCAGCGCCGTACGAAGAAGACAACGACAGCAGGAAGCAGCAAAGGTTGTTGGTGGGCTGTGGGCTGAAAAGAGTAAAGCCCAGAAAGGAGAAAAGATTGGTTACGTGGTGCTGCTCTCTCTTTTCAAAACGCTGCTTAGTTTTGCTTTGAATTGCAAAGCAGATAAAAGAAAGAGAAGAAGAGTTTTTATTTTAAAATCCTTTTAATTCTGAAACTGTTTTGAAAACCAATTTTAAAAGAACAAAGCTAGAACAAATAAATATCATTTTGAATTTGAAACCATATGAGAGGGAAAAACACAAAATAATTAGGATTTATAAAATAAATTTTATTTAGTAAAAACATGGATGATATGATGCATGATGCCATGATGATGCACAAAAGAAAAAGAACAAGCAGATCTATTAGGGGTACTATCCTGGGCCGTTACATGAACTGTGGACCCCGGTCCAATTCTCTTTACTGAAATACAATCTACTGCAATACTTGTTCTACTGTTTTCTGCAAACAATCATCTTCCACACAATACGGTTAATCCTTTGTTACAGCAAGCCGGTGAGATTGACAACCTCACTGTTTCGTTGGGGCAAAGTACTTTGGTTGTGTTGTGCAGGTTCCACGTTGGCGCCGGAATCCCTGGTGTTGCGCCGCACTACATCCCGCCGCCATCAACCTTCAACGTGCTTCTTGGCTCCTCCTGGTTCGATAAACCTTGGTTTCTTTCTGAGGGAAAACTTGCTGCTGTGCGCATCATACCTTCCTCTTGGGGTTCCCAACGAACGTGTGAGTTACACGCCATCAAGCATATTTTCTGGCGCCGTTGCCGGGGAGATCAAGACACGCTGCAAGAGGAGTCTCCACTTCTCAATCTCTTTACTTTGTTTTTGTCTTGCTTAGTTTTATTTACTATTTTGTTTGCTGCACTAAATCAAAATACAAAAAAATTAGTTGCTAGTTTTACTTTATTTGCTATCTTGTTTGCTATATCAAAAACACAAAAAATTTAGTTTACTTGCATTTACTTTATCTAGTTTGCTTTATTTACTGTTGCTAAAATGGCCAACGCTGAAAATACTAAGTTGTGTGACTTCACAACCACAAATAATAATGATTTTTTATGCACACCTATTGCTCCACCTGCTACTACAGCAGAATTCTTTGAAATTAAACCTGCTTTACTGAATCTTGTTATGCGAGAGCAATTTTGCAGTGTTAGTTCTGATGATGCTGCTGCCCATCTTAATAATTTTGTTGAACTATGTGAAATGCAAAAATATAAAGATGTAGATGGTGATATTATTAAACTAAAATTGTTCCCTTTCTCATTAAGAGGAAGAGCTAAAGATTGGTTGCTATCTCTGCCTAAGAATAGTATTGATTCATGGACTAAATGCAAGGATGCTTTTATTGGTAGATATTATCCCCCTGCTAAAATTATATCTTTGAGGAGTAGCATAATGAATTTTAAACAATTA
Source organism: Lolium perenne (assembly GCF_019359855.2). Taxonomy (NCBI): domain Eukaryota; kingdom Viridiplantae; phylum Streptophyta; class Magnoliopsida; order Poales; family Poaceae; genus Lolium; species Lolium perenne. The sequence goes on from NC_067245.2 coordinate 272,546,190, forward strand.
GATACTGAACATGTTGCTCAAGCTTGGGAAAGAATGAAATCTCTGGTTAAAAATTGCCCAACCCATGGACTGACTACTTGGATGATCATCCAAACCTTCTATGCAGGACTAAATTTTTCTTCACAGAATTTATTGGATTCAGCTGCTGGAGGTACCTTTATGTCCATCACTCTTGGTGAAGCAACAAAGCTTCTTGATAATATGATGATCAACTACTCTGAATGGCACATGGAAAGAGCTCCACAAGGTAAGAAGGTAAATTCTGCCGAAGAAACCTCTTCCTTGAGTGATAAGATTGATGCTATTATGTCTATGCTTGTGAATGATAGGACTAATATTGATCCTAATAATGTTCCATTAGCTTCATTGGTTGCACAAGAAGAACATGTTGATGTGAACTTCATTAAAAATAGTAATTTCAACAACAATGCTTACCAGAACAGTTCTAGTAACAACTATAGGCCATATCCTTATAATAATGGCAACGGCTATGGTAATTCTTATGGGAATTCTTACAACAATAATAGGAGTTCACCCCCTGGACTTGAAGCCATGCTCAAAGAATTTATTAGTACACAAACTGCTTTTAACAAATCTGTTGAAGAAAAGCTTGGGAAAATTGATATACTTGCTTCTAAAGTCGATAGTCTTGTTCCGATGTTGATCTTTTGAAATCAAAAGTTTTGCCTAATGAAAATCATCATAATAAAATTACTACTACAGCAAATGCCATTCAAGTTAGAATTAATGAGAATATAAGATTAATGGCTGAACTGCGTGCTAGGTGGGATAGAGAAGAAAATGAAAAACTAGCTAAAGAGAAGAATGTAGCTAAAGTTTGGACTATTACCACCACTAGTAATGCTAATGCTACACATGTTGCTGCACCTCCTACTAATACTAATAAAAGAATTGGTGTTAGCAATGTTTCCACTTCTAATACAAAACGCGAAAAATTGCTCGAAATCGCTAAAGCTTAAATCGCACGTGATAAAGTCAAATTTTTTCCAACATTGGGGATGATGATCCCATTGCTTTAGATTATAATGGTTTGAATTTTGATGATTGCCACATCTCTGAAGTTATAAAGTTCTTGCAAAAACTTGCTAAAAGTCCTAATGCTAGTGCTATAAATTTGGCTTTCACGCATCATATTACAAATGCTCTCATAAAAGCTAGAGAAGAGAAACTAGAGCGCGAAGCCTCTATTCCTAAAAAGCTAGAGGATGGTTGGGAGCCCATCATTAAGATGAAGGTTAAAGATTTTGATTGTAATGCTTTATGTGATCTTGGTGCTAGTATTTCTGTTATGCCTAAGAAAATTTATAATATGCTTGACTTGCCACCGCTGAAAAATTGTTATTTGGATGTTAATCTTGCTGATCATTCTACAAAGAAACCTTTGGGTAAAGTTGATAATGTTCGCATTACCGTTAACAATAACCTTGTCCCCGTTGATTTTGTTGTCTTGGATATTGAATGCAATGCATCTTGTCCCATTATATTGGGAAGACCTTTTCTTCGAACTGTGGGTGCTATCATTGATATGAAGGAAGGTAATATAAAATATCAATTTCCTCTCAAGAAAGGTATGGAACACTTCCCTAGAAAGAGAATGAAGTACCCTTTTGATTCTATTATGAGAACAAATTATGATGTTGACACTTCGTCTCTTGATAATACTTGATACACACTTTCTGCGCCTAGCTGAAAGGCGTTAAAGAAAAGCGCTTATGGGAGACAACCCATGTTTTTACCTACAGTACTTTGTTTTTATTTTGTGTCTTGGAAGTTGTTTACTACTGTAGCAACCTCTCCTTATCTTAGTTTTGTGTTTTGTTGTGCCAAGTTAAGCCGTTGATAGAAAAGTAAGTACTAGATTTGGATTCTTGCACGGTTCAGATTTCCTTGCTGTCACGAATCTGGGTCTACCTCCCTGTAGGTAGCTCAGAAAATTAAGCCAATTTACGTGCATGATCCTCAGATATGTACGCAACTTTCATTCAATTTGAGCATTTTCATCTGAGCAAGTCGAACTGTTCTGTTTTGACAGATTCTGCCTTTTATTTCGCATTGCCTCTTTTGCTATGTTGGATGAATTTCTTTGATCCACTAATGTCCAGTAGCATTATGCAATGTCCAGAAGTGTTAAGAATGATTGTGTCACCTCTGAATATGTTAATTTATATTGTGCACTAACCCTCTAATGAGTTGTTTCGAGTTTGGTGTGGAGGAAGTTTTCAAGGATCAAGAGAGGAGTATGATGCAACATGATCAAGGAGAGTGAAAGCTCTAAGCTTGGGGATGCCCCGGTGGTTCACCCCTGCATATATTAAGAAGACTCAAGCGTCTAAGCTTGGGGATGCCCAAGGAATCCCATTCTTCATCGACAACATTATCGGGTTCCTCCCTGAAACTATATTTTTATTCCATCACATCTTATGTGCTTTTTCTTGGAGCGTCGGTTTGTTTTTGTTTTTTGTTTTGTTTGAATAAAATGGATCCTAGCATTCACTTTATGGGAGAGAGACACGCTCCGCTGTAGCATATGGACAAGTATGTCCTTGGTTTCTACTCATAGTATTCATGGCGAAGTTTCTCCTTCGTTAAATTGTTATATGGTTGGAATTGGAAAATGATACATGTAGTAATTGCTATAAATGTCTTGGGTAATGTGATACTTGGCAATTGTTGTGCTCATGTTTAAGCTCTTGCATCATATGCTTTGCACCCATTAATGAAGAAATACATAGAGCATGCTAAAATTTGGTTTGCATATTTGGTTTCTCTAAGGTCTAGATAATTTATAGTATTGAGTTTGAACAACAAGGAAGACGGTGTAGAGTCTTATAATGTTTTCAATATGTCTTTTATGTGAGTTTTGCTGCACCGGTTCATCCTTGTGTTTGTTTCAAATAGCCTTGCTAGCCTAAACCTTGTATCGAGAGGGAATACTTCTCATGCATCCAAAATACTTGAGCCAACCACTATGCCATTTGTGTCCACCATACCTACCTACTACATGGTATTTTCCGCCATTCCAAAGTAAATTGCTTGAGTGCTACCTTTAAAATTCCATCATTCACCTTTGCAATATATAGCTCATGGGACAAATAGCTTAAAAACTATTGTGGTATTGAATATGTAATTATGCACTTTATCTCTTATTAAGTTGCTTGTTGTGCGATAACCATGTTCACTGGGGACGCCATCAACTATTCATTGTTGAATTTCATGTGAGTTGCTATGCATGTCCGTCTTGTCTGAAGTAAGAGAGATCTACCACCATATGGTTAAGCATGCATATGTTAGAGAAGAACATTGGGCCGCTAACTAAAGCCATGATCCATGGTGGAAGTTTCAGTTTTGGACATATATCCTCAAATCTCAAATGAGAAAATTATTAATTGTTGTTACATGCTTATGCATAAAAGAGGAGTCCATTATCTGTTGTCTATGTTGTCCCGGTATGGATGTCTAAGTTGAAGAATAATCAATAGCGAGAAATCCAATGCGAGCTTTCTCCTTAGACCTTTGTACAGGCGGCATAGAGGTACCCCTTTGTGACACTTGGTTAAAACAGTGCATTGTGATGATCCGGTAGTCCAAGCTAATTAGGACAAGGTGCGGGCACTATTAGTACACTATGCATGAGGCTTGCAACTTATAAGATATAATTTACATGATGCATATGCTTTATTACTACCGTTGACAAAATTGTTTCATGTTTTCAAAATCAAAGCTCTAGCACAAATATAGCAATCGATGCTTTTCCTCTATGGAGGACCATTCTTTTACTTTCAATGTTGAGTCAGTTCACCTATTTCTCTCCACCTCAAGAAGCAAACACTTGTGTGAACTGTGCATTGATTCCTACATACTTGCTTATTGCACTTATTATATTACTCTATGTTGACAATATCCATGAGATATACATGTTACAAGTTGAAAGCAACCGCTGAAACTTAATCTTCTTTTGTGTTGCTTCAATACCTTTACTTTGAATTATTGCTTTATGAGTTAACTCTTATGCAAGACTTATTGATGCTTGTCTTGAAGTGCTATTCATGAAAAGTCTTTGCTTTATGATTCACTTGTTTACTCATGTCATATATATTGTTTTGATCGCTGCATTCACTACATATGCTTTACAAATAGTATGATCAAGATTATGATGGCATGTCACTCCAGAAAATATCTGTGTTATCGTTTTACCTGCTCGGGACGAGCAGAACTAAGCTTGGGGATGCTGATACGTCTCCGACGTATCGATAATTTCTTATGTTCCATGCCACATTATTGATGTTATCTACATGTTTTATGCACACTTTATGTCATATTCGTGCATTTTCTGGAACTAACCTATTAACAAGATGCCGAAGTGCCAGTTGCTGTTTTCTGCTGTTTTTGGTTTCAGAAATCCTAGTAAGGAAATATTCTCGGAATTGGATGAAATCAAAGCCCAGGGGCCTATTTTTCCACGAAGCTTCCAGAAGTCCGAAGACGAGACGAAGAGGGGCCACGGGGTGGCCAAACCCTAGGGCGGCGCGACCCCACCCCTGGCCGCGCGGCCCTATGGTCTGGGCACCTCGCGCCGCCTCTTGACCTACCCTTCCGCCTACTTAAAGCCTCCGTGACGAAACCCCCAGTACCGAGAACCACGATACGGAAAACCTTCCAGAGACGCCGCCAACGCCGATCCCATCTCGGGGGATCCAGGAGATCGCCTCCGGCACCCTGCCGGAGAGGGGAATCATCTCCCGGAGGACTCTACGCCGCCATGGTCGCCTCCGGTGTGATGTGTGAGTAGTCTACCCCTGGACTATGGGTCCATAGCAGTAGCTAGATGGCTGTCTTCTCCCCATTGTGCTTCATTGTCGGATCTTGTGAGCTGCCTAACATGATCAAGATCATCTATCTGTAATTCTATATGTTGCGTTTGTTGGGATCCGATGAATAGAGAATACTTGTTATGTTGATTATCAAAGTTATATCTATGTGTTGTTTATGATCTTGCATGCTCTCCGTTACTAGTAGATGCTCTGGCCAAGTAGATGCTTGTAACTCCAAGAGGGAGTATTTATGCTCGATAGTGGGTTCATGCCTGCATTGACACAGGACGATGTGAGAAAGTTCTAAGGTTGTGTTGTGCTGTTGCCACTAGGGATAAAACATTGATGCTATGTCTAAGGATGTAGTTGTTGATTACATTACGCACCATACTTAATGCAATTGTCTGTTGCTTTGCAACTTAATACTGGAGGGGGTTCGGATGATAACCTGAAGGTGGACTTTTTAGGCATAGATGCAGTTGGATGGCGGTCTATGTACTTTATCGTAATGCCCAATTAAATCTCACTATACTCATCATGATATGTATGTGCATGGTCATGCCCTCTTTATTTGTCAATTGCCCAACTGTAATTTGTTCACCCAACATGCTGCTTGTCTTATGGGAGAGACACCTCTAGTGAACTGTGGACCCCGGTCCAATTCTCTTTACTGAAATACAATCTACTGCAATACTTGTTCTACTGTTTTCTGCAAACAATCATCTTCCACACAATACGGTTAATCCTTTGTTACAGCAAGCCGGTGAGATTGACAACCTCACTGTTTCGTTGGGGCAAAGTACTTTGGTTGTGTTGTGCAGGTTCCACGTTAGCGCCGGAATCCCTGGTGTTGCGCCGCACTACATCCCGCCGCCATCAACCTTCAACGTGCTTCTTGGCTCCTCCTGGTTCGATAAACCTTGGTTTCTTTCTGAGGGAAAACTTGCTGCTGTGCGCATCATACCTTCCTCTTGGGGTTCCCAACGAACGTGTGAGTTACACGCCATCAAGCGTCTAAGCTTGGGGATGCCCAAGGCATCCCTTCTTCATCGACAACTTATCAGGTCACCTCTAGTGAAACTATATTTTTATTCCGTGACATCTTATGTGCTTTGCTTGGAGCGTCTGTTTGTTTTTATTTTTGTTTTGAATAAGATCGGATCCTAGCATTCTTTATTTGGGAGAGAGACACGCTCCGCTGTTTCGTATGAAAACATGTGTTCTTAGCTTTATTTCTAATGTACATTGCGAAAGTTGGACTATTTCATTCATTGTTATATGGTTGGAAACGGAAAATGCCGCATGTGGTAAATGGTTTAATGTCTTGAATAATGTGATACTTGGCAATTGTTGTGCTCATATAGATCATGTTTAAGCTCTTGCATCATGTACCTTGTACTCATTAATGAATAACTACATAGAGCTTGTTAAAATTTGGTTTGCATGATTGATCTCTAGAGTCTAGATATTTTCTGGTTGAGGTGTTTGAACAACAAGGAGACAATGTAATGTCTTATAATAGTTACCATATTTTCATATGTGAGCTTTGCTGCACCTTTTATACTCGAGTTTGCTTCAAACAACCTTGCTAGCCTAGCCTTGTATTGAGAGGAATTCTTCTCGTGCATCTAAATCCTTGAGCCAAATACTATGCCATTTGTGTCCACCATACCTACCTACCACATGGTATTTCTCCGCCATTCCAAAGTACATTACTTGAGTGCTACCTTTAAACTTCTATTCTTTGCCTTTACAATATATAGCTCATGGGACAAATAGCCTTAAAAACTATTGTGGTGAAGAATATATACTTATGTGTCTTATTTCTTAATAAGTTGCTTGTTGAGCGGTAACCATGTTTCTGGGGACGCTATCAACTTTCACCTTTGTTGAATATCATGTGAGTTGCTATGCATGTTCGTCTTGTCTGAAGTAAGGGAGATTTTCATGATCAAATGGTTTGAGTATGCATACTGTTAGAGAAGAATATTGGGCCGCTAACTAAAGCCATGATTCATGGTGGAAGTTTCAGTTTGGACACAAAACCTCAATCTCTTATGAGAATATTACCTGTTGTTGAATGCTTAAGCATTAAAAGAGGAGTCCATTATCTGTTGTCTATGTTGTCCCGGTATGGGTGTCTAAGTTGAGAATGATCAAAAGCGAGAAATCCAATGCGAACCTTCTCCTTAGACCCTTGTACATGCAGCATAGAGGTACCCCTTTGTGACACTTGGTTGAAACATATGCTATGCAATGATAATCCGTGTTAATCCAAGCTAATTAGGACAAGGTGCGAGCACTATTAGTATACTATGCATGAGGCTTGCAACTTATAGGATATCTTATACATAACACATATGCTTTATTACTACCGTTGACAAAATTGTTTCTTGTTTTCAAAATGAAAAGCTCTAGCACAAAAATAGTAATCAATGCTTCCCTCTGCGAAGGGCCTATCTTTTACTTTATTGTTGAGTCAGTTTACCTACTTCTTTCTATCCCAGAAGCAAACACTTGTATCAACTGTGTGCATTGATTCTTACATGTTTACCTATTGCACTTGTTATATTACTTTGTGTTGACAATTATCCATGAGATATACATGTTGAAGTTGAAAGCAACCGCTAAAACTTATATCTTCCTTTGTGTTGCTTCAATGCCTTTACTTTGAATTTATTGCTTTATGAGTAACTCTTATGCAAGTCTTATTGATGCTTGTCTTGAAAGTATTATTCATGAAAAGTCTTTGCTATATGATTCATTTGTTTACTCATTATCTTCATCATTGCTTCGAATCGCTGCATTCATCTCATATGCTTACAATAGTATGATCAAGATTATGATAGCATGTCACTTCAGAAATTATCTTTGTTATCGTTTACCTACTCGAGGGCGAGTAGGAACTAAGCTTGGGGATGCTTGATACGTCTCAAACGTATCTATAATTTCTTATGTTCCATGCTACTTTTATGATGATACTCACATGTTTTATACGCATTATATGTCATTATTATGCATTTTCCGGCACTAACCTATTGACGAGATGCCGAAGAGCCAGTTGTTGTTTTCTGCTGTTTTTGGTTTCAGAAATCCTAGTAAGGAAATATTCTCGGAATTGGACGAAATCAACGCCCAGGGGCCTATTTTTCCACGAAGCTTCCAGAAGTCCGAAGAGGAAACGAAGTGGGGCCACGAGGTGGCGACACACTAGGGCGGCGCGGCCCAAGCCCTGGCCGTGCCGGCCTGTTGTGTGGGCCCCTCGTGACTCTCCCTGACCTGCCCTTCCGCCTACATATAGTCTTCGTCGCGAAACCCCCAGTACCGAGAGCCACGATACGGAAAACCTTCCAGAGACACCGCCGCCGCCAATCCCATCTCGGGGGATTCAGGAGATCGCCTCCGGCACCCTGCCGGAGAGGGGAATCATCTCCCGGAGGTTTCTTCATCGCCATGATCGCCTCCGGATCGATGTGTGAGTAGTCCACCCCTGGACTATGGGTCCATAGCAGTAGCTAGATGGTTGTCTTCTCCTCATTGTGCTATCATGTTAGATCTTGTGAGCTTCCTATCATGATCAAGATCATCTATTTGTAATGCTACATGTTGTGTTTGTTGGGATCCGATGAATATTGAATACTATGTCAAGTTGATTATCAATCTATCATATATGTTATTTATGTTCTTGCATGCTCTCCGTTGCTAGTAGAGGCTCTGGCCAAGTTGATACTTGTGACTCCAAGAGGGAGTATTTATGCTCGATAGTGGGTTCATGCCTCCATTAAATCTGGGACAGTGAAAGAAAGTTCTAAGGTTGTGGATGTGCTGTTGCCACTAGGGATAAAACATCGATGCTTTGTCTAAGGATATTTGTGTTGATAACATTACGCACCATACTTAATGAAATTGTCTGTTGTTTACAACTTAATACCGGAAGGGGTTCGGATGATAACCTGAAAGTGGACTTTTTAGGCATAGATGCATGCTGGATAGCGGTCTATGTACTTTGTCGTAATGCCCTGATTGAATCTCATAGTACTCATCATGATATATGTATGTGCATTGTTATGCCTTCTTTATTTGTCAATTGCCCAACTGTAATTTGTTCACCCAACATCTGTTTATCTTATGGGAGAGACACCACTAGTGATCTGTGGACCCCGGTCCTATTCTTTACATCTGAAATACAATCTACTGCAATTGTTCTTTACTGTTCTTCGCAAACAAACATCATCTTCCACATTATACGGTTAATCCTTTGTTTTCAGCAAGCCGGTGAGATTGACAACCTCACTGTTACGTTGGGGCAAAGTTCTGTGATTGTGTTGTGCAGGTTCCACGTTGGCGCCGGAATCCCTGGTGTTGCGCCGCACTACACTCCGCCGCCATCAACCTTCAATGTGCTTCTTGGCTCCTACTGGTTCGATAAACCTTGGTTTCTTTCTGAGGGAAAAATTGCTACTGTACGCATCACACCTTCCTCTTGGGGTTCCCAACGGACGTGTGTTTCACGCGCAATCAGATAACTGGAGGGGAAGGCTTAGATATGAGGATCACATGTTTTCACGGAGTGTTAATGCTTTGCTCCGGTGCTCTATTAAAAGGAGTACCTTAATTTCCAGTAGATTCCCTAGAGGTCCGGCTGCCACCGGCTGGTAGGACAAAAGATGTTATGCAAGTTTCTCATTACGAGCACGTATGACTATTATGGAAAACATGCCTACATGATTAATAATCTTGATGTTATGTCTTAATGCTATTTCAATCCTATCAATTGCCCAACTGTAATTTGTTCACCCAACACTTGTTATTGGAGAGTTACCACTAGTGTAGATAGCTGGGAACCCCGGTCCATCTTTCATCATCATATACTCGTTCCTATATGTCATTGGAAGTAGTATCAACTATTTTCTGGTGCCATTGCTCTCATATTACTGCTATCGTCATTGTATTCTTGTTACTACTGCTCTCATATTACTGCTGCTTTCACATCACCCCTGTTACTAGTGCTTTTCCAGGTGCAGCTGAATTGACAACTCAGTCGTTAAGGCTTATAAGTATTCTTTACCTCCCCTTGTGTCGAATCAATAAATTTGGGTTTTACTTCCCTCGAAGACTGTTGCGATCCCCTATACTTGTGGGTCATCAGGGGTGCCACTGCCCTCCTAACCACCCAACCAAAGGTTGATACCCGCAGTCAGTTTTTGTAACATCCCAAATTTTCAAACAAAGAAGAAAATGAATTTCCTTTTTCAAAAAATGAGAACCAACAAAAACTTTTATTACATCATGTGCTATGCTTAGTGCTCATACCTAATCCTTGTGTTATTGCCATGATTGTTTATTTATTACATTGAACATATTTCCAAAACCCTAAACCCTAACCTTCTCAAAACCAAATAGGATCAAATATGATGAAACTAAAATAAAATAAAAAGACATATGTGGGCATAAAGCCCTAGTATGCAAATCTTGACCTTGGCCCTAGTTACTTTACCACATGGTTTTGAACCATTGTTAGACCCCACTAAACCCTAAACCCTGATCATTTAGATCAAAGAGAAACAACTAAGAAAAAGAGAAAATATAAATAGCCTCATATATGTGCTTATGGCTAATTTTGTAAAACTTTAACCTAGGCCTTTCTACCTTGATTAAATGATTGGAAAACATTCATAAACACTACCTAGCACTTAACAAATCAAATCCAAGGTGAAACAAAAAAAAAATGCCCATAGAGGCATATGAGAGGAAATGACCAAAAATTATGAATTTGAGAATTAACCCTAGGACTTGGTGTGAATGGTTGGATCACTACCCTATACCATTTCAACACTCAACAACATCAAATGGGTCAAGAAAAATCAAATCAAAAATCAAATAAATGCAAATTCCAAATTGCATATGATAATGGTCACATGTGCCATTTTTAATATCTTACCCACTTTGAGCCCTTTTATTAAGAGATTCTTAAACTAAACCACCTCAACTCTTTGCACCTCATCCAAGACCTCATGAAAGTTAACAACTTGGTCAAAGTCAACCTTGCTGGTTCAAAGTCAAACTCTAAATATAAGCATGCCAAGTAGCAACCTCAAATCAGATTCTAGATTCCCTCCACTTTTTGAAATTTCACAAACCAACTCCAAATTTCAAACCAAGACCACCAATGGATGCCAAACTTTATTTAGAATCCAACCATGCAGAATTTTGGTCAAAATTCAACCCACAAGAGACCCTTGCTTGTCATATATGTGAGCACATAGATTAAGATTAGGGTACAACCACTATTCCAACAACCTTGTACCTCTAACCCTCTCTCTCTTGTGCTCATCTACAGTAGTTAGTACTTATAAATGACCTCATATTTATGAATTGAGGAGATTAAATCTTAAGAAGATTCAATGAGAGGAATTTATTTCTCCAACATAAATAAAAACCCTAATCCATATTTCAATGAGAGGAAATTATTTTTCCTAACACTAAGTAAGAAAACCCTAGCTTAATATGGAGTAATGTTAGGTGATGATACTAGATTATCTTGAGTGAGCCATTAAGGCCACTTAGGCTCATTAAGTATTGATTGGTGTTTTTTTATCCTCGTATTCGTTTATAGACGCCAGTACCGGAGACTATCAAGAGGAGGAGGTTTTCTACCAAGAGGAAGAAGAAGACCACTTTGATCAATACACCACTGAAGGCAAGCTAGACTAATGCAAGCTTTATTGTTGCAAGCTAATATTCTTGCAAAGTGCAAAGCTCTACAAGAGCAAGGCATCACCACATTTTACTTTATGCTTAATGATCCCATCCCAAGTTTTTTACTTTGCAAGCTTTATTGATTTTGATTTATCAAAGTTTCTTTTTGATTCATGATTCACTTGGTCTAGATATAGAGTAGAACAAGAGCATCAAACTTAGCCTAGAAATCTATGAGCTAGTTAGCACCCCTCATGACTAGTTGCTAGTGCTAACAAATAAAATTGACTACTCTAGATGGGAGCATGTGAAATGAAATGACTTTGAAAACTTTGGAATGATGAGTCATTCTATTGAAATATTTTGAAGGTGAATATGACTGGTGAATGACCTGGTGAACTTTACAAACACTGATGGTTGGGTTCAGATGCGATACCATTCTAATTTTGCAAGTACCCCCACAATACCTGATTATGGGTAGGGCTTAACTGGAAGTTTATGTATCTTAGTATGGGTTCCCTCTAAACAAGCGTCATAGGGGTTATGCCGAGGCTGCCTCCGTTAAAAGTGAATTGATGTGAAATGACGTGAAATGAGGTGAATGTCCGACCCAAGCCCTGTGCAGTTCCCAGGCTGACGGTTTGTCTTCACTGGGAGTCCAAGCTCATGGGGAGAGGTGCCTATACTAGGGTATGTAAGTGAAAGGTTATGGTTGGTAGTCCGCACACGGAGTGTGATAAATCAGGGCCAGTTAACCCTGACGGATTATTGCAAATGTTGTGGCACAAGTGTACGACCTCTGCAGAGTGTAAAACTATTCGAATAGCCGCGTCCACGGTTAAGGACGGTTGGAAAGGCCATACGGTTCCGTCATCAGATCATTTTCAAAATGTGACATGTGAAGGGTGACTTGTGACTTGAACTTGAAAGGTGAATGGTGAATTTTGACTTGAATCACAACAGAGTTGTGGGAATTACACTAATATTCCCACTTGAGTAAGTTAGGCAAATAAAGGGTCTTTTATTACTAAAGTGCTTATGAAATAAAACTGGCTTTATGCAAATAAACTTAGAGCTTAGCACCCCATTACTAAAATTGATAGTGCTTACACTAGTATTAGTTTGCGAGTACTTTAAAGTACTCATGGCTTTGTCCCTGGCTATTCAAATGGCCAGACTATGAAGAGGAGTACCAGAACCAGTACAATAAAGATGGACAGCAGGACGTCTACGACAACTAGGACCACTCCTGACGTCAACAGTTGCCTGTGGAACAGATGGACCACGACCGCTACTTCGCTTCCGCTATGTGTTTTGTAATTGGATCCTTAGATCCCCTATGTTGTATTATGACTTGGATCATATGATCCTTTGTAAGACGATTATGTAATGTAATGAATGATGTGTTGTGATATCAATCTATTATGTCTCGCAAAAACAATATTCCTGGGATTGCGATGTACGGCATAATAGGCATCTGGACTTAAAAATCCGGGTGTTGAGAGTTTTGGCATCAATGTTCATTAGTTTGAGGGAAATACCAACTGCCTTCAGCACAAAACTTCATGGTGAAATTTGGGTTTTCTCTTTCCGGATTGCTAACTCCCGGTTAGCCGAAAACTAAGTTAGAGCCCGATCAACTCGACGACCGTTACCCGCGTCCCTCTTTCGCGTTTACTCCCTCCGTTCACAATTATCCTATACTTTAGGTTTAATTAAAGTCAAACTTTATAAAGTTTAACTAAAAATAGAAAAATATTAATATCTAAAATATAAAATAAGTACTACTCCCTCCAAATAAGTACTACTAATCATGATGAAATTTATTTTTATATTACTCAGAATAAATATATAAATTTGCAACTATGGATGTCAATATTTTTTGTTAATTTTTTGTCAAACTTTTAAAATATTGATTTGGACTAATGCTAAAATGCAGGGTAAATAAAAAAGGAGGAAGTATACTGCTTTCATAAAGGTATTTTAATGGATATGAATTTTGTTGTTGATAAAAATCTGTAGGGATTCGTAGCATAGAAAACAAAAAATTTCCTACCGCGAGAACGCAATCCAAGCCAAGATGCAATCTAGAAGATGGGAGCAACGACGGGATGAATGAGACTAACCCTTGAAGATTTCCAAAGCCTACAAGAGGAGGCTCTCATTGCTGCGGTAGACGATCAATTGCCACTTTCAAAAGCGCGTAGAAGATCTTGACGGTGCCACAATCGGGCAGCACCTCCGTACTCGGTCACACGTTCGGTGTTGATGACGACGTCCTTCTCCCCGTTCCAGCGGGCAGCGGAAGTAGTAGATCCTCCTTGGAATCCCGACAGCACGACGGCATGGTGGCGGTGTCGATGGAGATCTCCGGTGGAGCTTCGCTAAGCATATACGGGAGAGGTGGTGGAGGAGAGATAGCTAGGGTTTTGGGGAGAGGGGGCTTGGGTGCCGTCCCTCATAGGGGTGCGGCCAAGGTGGAGCCAAGAGTGGGCAGCCCCCTCCCTCTCCTCCTCATTATATAGGTGGAAATCCCCAAGTGTTGGTATCCAAATCTTCGAATAAGACCCGAAACCAAAACCTTTCATAGGGACAAAACCTACCCAAGGGGGGAATCCCACTCAAGGTGGGACTCCCACCCCTTCCTTGGGGGGTTGGCCGGCCACCCTTGGGGAGTCCACCTTGGACTCCTCCCCTTTAGGGTTGGCTGGTCATGCAAGGTGGAGTCCCTCCGGGACTCCACTTTCCATGGTGATTTCTTCCGGACTTTTCTAGAACCTTCTAGAACCTGCCATAAATGCACCGGATCATTTCCAAACTTGGAATATGACTTCCTATATATGAATCTTATTCTCCGGACCATTCCGGACCTCCTCGTGATGTCCTGGATCCCATCCAAGACTCCGAACAAAACTTCAAACTCCATTCCTTATTCCATATCTACTTAAACGACATCAAACCTTAAGTGTGTCACCCTACGGTTCGTGAACTATGTAGACATGGTTGAGACCTCTCTCCGACCAATAACCAATAGCGGGATCTAGAGATCCATAATGGCTCCCACATATTCAACGATGACTTAGTGATCGAATGAACCATTCACATACGATACCGATTCTCTTTGTCACGCGATATTTTACTTGTCCGAGGTTTGATCATCGGTATCTCTATACCTTGTTCAACCTCGTCTCCTGACAAGTACTCTTTACTCGTACCGTGGTATGTGGTCTCTTATGAACTTATTCATATGCTTGCAAGACATTAGACGACATTCCACCGAGAGGGCCCAGAGTATATCTATCCGTCATCGGGATGGACAAATCCCACTGTTGATCCATATGCCTCAACTCATACTTTCCGGATACTTAATCCCACCTTTATAACCACCCATTTATGCAGTGGCGTTTGATGTAATCAAAGTACCTTTCCTGTATAAGTGATTTACATGATCTCATGGTCAAAAGGACTAGGTAACTATGTATCGAAAGCTTATAGCAAATAACTTAATGATGTGATCTTATGCTACGCTTAATTGGGTGTGTCCATTACATCATTCATATAATGATATAACCTTGTTATTAATAACATCCAATGTTCATGATTATGAAACTAATCATCTATTAATCAACAAGCTAGTTAAGAGGCTTACTAGGGACTCTTTGTTGTTTACATAGCACACATGTATCAATGTTTCGGTTAATACAATTATAGCATAGTATGTAAACATTATCATAAACACAAAGATATATTATAATAACCATTTTATTATTGCCTCTTGGGCATATCTCCAACAGTCTCCCACTTGCACTAGAGTCAATAATCTAGTTTACATTTGTAAAGATATAACACCTTGGTCTTCCGGTGCTTTATCATGTTTTGCTCACGAGAGAGGTTTTAGTCAACGGATCTGACACGCTCAGAAACGTATGTATTTTGCAATTCATTTGCATCTCAACGCATCACTCATTTTCTAAATGAGTCGGCATTAAATATGTTTGGTCTTCTGGTGGAACCTTAATTCCGCAGTCTGAAATATGGCACTAATATTGTCATACACAATATAGCTTCAAAGTTCTGACACTATCGGAACTACACCAAGTTCTCAAAGAACCTCTTGACTTAACATCCTCAGTCATTGTCAAAACAATGACATATTCTGCCTTCGTTTGTAGAATCCGTCACAGCATTTAGAACTCATCTAAATCTAGCATAGACAAATTCTAGCTCATTGTGCTACTTTTAAACAACACTTAGCCTAATTTGAGATTGAAATTTTATTTTTATATGTGACCAAACTAATATCGGTGCAACACCTTACAGCGATTTGTTTGTCATTACTCATACAAAACTATATATCCTTGGTTCTTCTAAAGCACTCAGGGATATTCTTACTGTTTATCCAATGATCATCACATGAATCATTCTGGTATATGCTCCTAACTTTTTAGAGTACAGGACATCTGATTGTGTACATATTATTCGTGATCCATAATCACTCATGTGTTTTTACTCATTGAGTGTCGGATACACTCAAGTCTTGTTAAAACTTCACATGAAAAGAACACCTTCTTAATATTTCTATATTGAACTACTTCAATATCCATTCTATATATGTACTTTGACTTAAAACTTATTATGTGTTTCAATCTATCTTCATAGATCTTGACACTAAATATGTTTCTATCCATATTCTTTCATTGAAGTTAATTCTCAATGAAACCTTTTTAATCAATTATATAATTACATTATTTATAATCAACAATATGTCACCTACATAAAGTATTACAAATATGTCGCAGCGCTCCCACTTAATTTCTTGCAAATGCAAGCCTCTTCATCATCTTTGATGAAATCATAACTCTTTGATCATTTCATCCGGTGAAGATTCCAACTCCGCGATACTTACTTCACCCAATTGAAGTTCGTATACCTCTCTAGTATTCTACGGACTAGCAAAACTCTTGGTTGTATCTTGTATACACCTTTAATACACACTTCTGTTAAGTAATGTATTTTGCCATCCTACTAGCATATCTCATAAAAGAAATATGTAGCGATTACTAGAATAATCCACATAGACTATAATCATTGCTACGGAAGATCTAATCTTATCGTAGTCAACTCTTTGAACTTTGTCGTAAACTATCTTTCGACAAATCGAGCTTATTCATGGATATTCCATCCAAGTCTATCAATTTTATAGATCCATTTACTTTCAAAAAGTATTCATCTATCTTGGATTTCATGGCATATAGCCATTTTAACGGAGTCAGGACCCATCATAACTTCTTTGTTTGTAGTTGGTTTATCATTGTTCAAAATCAATCCTTTGTCCACAAATTATTTATTTGATCACAAAGTAAACCATACCTACAAGGTTCAATGTGTACTTCGATCTCCATGGCTAAAACACTTTGTAGTCATGAGAGCCATGATCGTCGTGGCCGCTTTCGGAACCAATTCCGATGCTGTGCTACTCTGATCATTATGCTCAGGTTTCATAAACCTTATCAAGTTCTATTGTCCTCCCACTCAAATACTTCGCTAGAAACAATTTCTCGGAAATACGAAACATCGACAAACACTTTTGACTTTGTCTCCATAGTGGAAAGAATTCCCAATTAATTCTTTGGGATAACCAACAAAGACATTCATCCGATTTTGGTTGTAAACTTATTTACTTATGCTATGCATACCAAAATTTAAGAAAAGACTATTAGGGTTCATACCCATGCCATAACTCGTATGATGTCATTTCAAACGGATCATGATGATGCTCTATTCAGTGTAAAAGCGGTAGTCTCTAAAGCATAATCCACAAAAATATAATGGCATCAATATTTTATCTCATCATTGATCCAACAAGGTTTGGATACATCTCTCGGATGCTCCATCATCACTATGATACTCCAAGAAACGTGAGTTGTAGAACAATTTCATAACTCTCTTAGATGTTCGCTAAAACTCGTAATTCAAATATTTCCACCATGATCCAATCATAGATATTTGATTTTTCTATTACGATGATTTCCACTTCATGCTGAAATTTATTTGAATCCATTCAAATGTTTCAGACTTCTTCCTTATCGAATATATCCTCATATATATACTCAATTCATTGTTGGAAGTTTTCATGAAGTAGAAGAATCTCCCGCACACAACAATGCCTAGTGAACCACGTACATCATCATATATGTTTCCACTAAGTTAGTTGTCCATTCAACTCTTGGCCTATGAACGGTATTTCAGTCATTCTCTTTTAGAAAAGATTTGCAAGCGCCAAATGATTCAAAAATCAAATGACTCCAAAAATCCATTTACATGGAGTTCCTTCATGCGTTCCTTTCTAACATGACCTTAAATGGCGGTTCCACAAATAAGTGGAATTCAAATCATTTGCCTTATGGCATTTTAGCGTCAGTATTATGTATGTGTGTTTCACCATTAAGATTTATAATAACTTATCCATCGTACATGGAGTAATGTCATAATATGAACAACTCATTGTTTTAATTTGACCAAAGAAAAATAACAACTATTAAGTTCTTTATTATAAATTCTAAGGTCTAGATAGAATGCCAACGATAAACATAATAACACTTTATTTTTGTTCTAGACGTGCATTACTATCATATTCCTTGTCAGTCACTTAGGCCATTGTTTTCTTGTATTGCGTTGTTTTGTATGACACTTCATACCAACCAATATGGTACTAATACCCAAGAATTTCATTGTGTGACCAAACTAGGAATACAACCATAACATGTATATTATGTATATACACCTGAGCTAGACTTTCTAGTCTTTTCTTTTCTTTCTGCCAAAATATCTTTTGTAGTTTCTCTTTTAGATTTCCTCATTATTCAGAAAACACTTCACCTTCAATAACTTCTAGGTTTGTTGGTCAAATACCAATAACCTTGAGGTTCTTACTTTGAAGTTGATCATCATATGACAAGTGTTTCAGATTTCACTATTAGTAACTTTTTTTTAATATAATGAACAATTTCACTCATAATTTTATCCATCATATCATGACGACTTTCCGAGACCATGTTTGTACATGCTAGGCTCGTAAAGTTTAACCTCAGTATTCGCATGTGCAAATCTGGCTTGCACCCGTTGTATGCACACGTAGAATCTATCACACCCGATCATCACGAGATGCTTCGAAATGACGAGTCTTAGCAACGGTGCATACTAAGGACGATCACTTCATGGATATGCGAATATCGTTAGTGCCCCAATAGTTGGAGGATTGGTACGCCTTGCGTCTTCAACCTTCCTACATTCCCATAAAACTTATGAGTTTATGTAGTCTCACCAAATTATATTCTATCATCTTGCAATAAGGTCTTAGATATCACATATATCTCATACCTTGATTATTTCTGAAAACTAAATTTTCAGCTCCTTACTTTTCAAACAGATTTGAATTTCAAGTTTCACGGAGACAAGATAACTTTAGGTACTAATTGAAACCATAGCTCTCTGAATCAACAATGTGAGGTTTACTAAAAGTTTGCAATAGGACTTAATCATTTCTTGATTCTTTAACAATACGGTACCAATCCGTAAAGTTTCTTGTCAGATTTTAACAGTATTTCTATCTCAATAACAAGACTAGCGCATTGTAGAAAACGGATGCCAATACTACAAAATTAATTCAAAATACTACTCAGAGTATGTTTATGATAATTAGTTCATGTTTTAATCTAATTACTAATGAACTCCCACTTAATACAACATCCCTCATAGTTGTTAAGTGGTACACGATCCACATCCACTACACCAAAACCGATCATCACGTGAGATGATGTAGCTTCAATGGTGAACATCAACATGTTGATCATATCATCCATATGACTCGTGTTCAACCTTTCGGTTTCCGTTGTCCCGAGGCCATGTCTGTACATGCTAGGCTCGTCAAGCAAACCCTAGTATTCCGCGTGTGCAAAATGGCTTACACCCGTTGTATGTGAACGTTGAGTCTATCACATCCGATCATCACGAGATGCTTCGAAACGACGAACTGTGCAACGGTGCATACGAGGGGAGAACACTTTATTATCTTGATATTAATGTGAGGAATCATCTTATAATGCTACCGTCGTGTTCTAAGCAAAATAAGATGCATAAAGGATTAACATCACATGCAATTCATATGTGATATGACATGGACCTTTATTCTTTGCGCCTTCGATCTTCATCTCCAAAGCACGGACATGATCTCCATCATCAACGGGCATGATCTCCATCATCGTCGGTGTAGCGTCAAGGTCCATGGCGCCGTCTTCATGGTTGTTCACTTCATGTAGCAACTATTACAACTACTTTGAAATACTACTCAACATGAAATTTTAAAGACAACCATAAGGCTCCTGCCGGTTGCCACAATACAATAATGATCATCTCATACATATTCATCATCACATCATGGCCATATCACATCACCAAACCCTGCAAAAACAAGTTAGACGTCTCTAATTTGGTTTGCATATTTTACGTGGTTTAGGGTTTTCGAGTGAGATCTAATCTACCTACGAACATGAACCACAACGGTGATACTAGTGTTGTCAATAGAAGAGTAAATTGAATCTTCACTATAGTAGGAGAGACAGACACCCGCAAAGCCACTTATGCAATACAAGTTGCATGTCGAGCGTGGAGCAAATCTCATGAACGCGGTCATGTAAAGTTAGCCCGAGCCGCTTCATCCCACTATGCCACAAAGATGCAAAGTACTCAAACTAAAGACAACATAAGCATCAACGCCCACAAAACAATTGTGTTCTGCTCGTGCAACCATCTATGCATAGACACGGCTCTGATACCACTGTAGGGATTCGTAGCATAGAAAACAAAAATTTTCCTACCGCGAGAACGCAATCCAAGCCAAGATGCAATCTAGAAGATGGGAGCAACGAGGGGATGAATGAGACTAACCCTTGAAGATTTCCAAAGCCTACAAGAGGAGGCTCTCGTTGCTGCGGTAGACGATCACTTGCCGCTTTCAAAAGCGCGTAGAAGATCTTGACGGTGCCACAATCGGGCAGCACCTCCGTACTCGGTCACACGTTCGGTGTTGATGACGACGTCCTTCTCCCCGTTCCAGCGGGCAGCGGAAGTAGTAGATCCTCCTTGGAATCCCGACAGCACGACGGCGTGGTGGCGGTGTCGATGGAGATCTCCGGCGGAGCTTCGCTAAGCATATGCGGGAGAGGTGGTGGAGGAGAGATAGCTAGGGTTTTGGGGAGAGGGGGCTTGGGCGCCGTCCCTCATAGGGGTACGGCCAAGGTGGAGCCAAGAGTGGGCAGCCCCCTCCCTCTCCTCCTCATTATATAGGTGGAAATCCCCAAGTGTTGGTATCCAAATCTTCGAATAAGACCCGAAACCAAAACCTTCCATAGGGACAAAACCTACCCAAGGGGGGAATCCCACTCAAGGTGGGACTCCCACCCCTTCCTTGGGGGGTTGGCCGGCCACCCTTGGGGAGTCCACCTTGGACTCCTCCCCTTTAGGGTTGGCTGGTCATGCAAGGTGGAGTCCCTCCGGGACTCCACTTTTCATGGTGATTTCTTCCGGACTTTTCTAGAACCTTCTAGAACCTGCCATAAATGCACCAGATCATTTCCAAACTTGGAATATGACTTCCTATATATGAATCTTATTCTCCGGACCATTCCGGACCTCCTCGTGATGTCCTGGATCCCATCCGAGACTCCGAACAAAACTTCGAACTCCATTCCTTATTCCATATCTACTTAAACGACATCAAACCTTAAGTGTGTCACCCTACGGTTCGTGAACTATGTAGACATGGTTGAGACCTCTCTCCGACCAATAACCAATAGCGGGATCTGGAGATCCATAATGGCTCCCACATATTCAACGATGACTTAGTGATCGAATGAACCATTCACATACGATACCGATTCTCTTTGTCACGCGATATTTTACTTGTCCGAGGTTTGATCATCGGTATCTCTATACCTTGTTCAACCTCGTCTCCTGACAAGTACTCTTTACTCGTACCGTGGTATGTGGTCTGTTATGAACTTATTCATATGCTTGCAAGACATTAGACGACATTCCACCGAGAGGGCCCAGAGTATATCTATCCGTCATCGGGATGGACAAATCCCACTGTTGATCCATATGCCTCAACTCATACTTTCCGGATACTTAATCCCACCTTTATAACCACCCATTTACGCAGTGGCGTTTGATGTAATCAAAGTACCTTTCCGGTATAAGTGATTTACATGATCTCATGGTCAAAAGGACTAGGTAACTATGTATCGAAAGCTTATAGCAAATAACTTAATGACGTGATCTTATGCTACGCTTAATTGGGTGTGTCCATTACATCACTCATATAATGATATAACCTTGTTATTAATAACATCCAATGTTCATGATTATGAAACTAATCATCTATTAATCAACAAGCTAGTTAAGAGGCTTACTAGGGACTCATTGTTGTTTACATAACACACATGTATCAATGTTTCGGTTAATACAATTATAGCATGGTATGTAAACATTATCATAAACACAAAGATATATTATAATAACCATTTTATTATTGCCTCTTGGGCATATCTCCAACAAAATCAAGAACATTTAGGGTGACTTTGTTGTGTCGCCTGAGTGCGCCAACGCCTCTCATATAGCTGGTTTAATTAGTCTAGCCATGTTTGAGCAGAGTCGGTGCTCTAATCTGATGTGGTAACTAGGATGGTGAGAAAAGTATATGTAGAAACATAATCTTTCATCTTATTTTGCCTTTTGACTCCTTGGTCAACACACTTGAGAGATGGTTTTGGTGTTTCCACATTTTGCACTTCAGGTGCACTTTGGGTGTTCTTTTCTCTGTCCTCTGGTTTTGGGTGAAACATAGCATCGGAGTGAACCTAGAACAAAAATAACCATGTTTCTTTGTATGAACCACACATTTGCATGTGACTTTGCACATACATGCCGCAAAGTCTGACAGGACATTGGCTCAGGAGAATTGACCTGGTGATGATATGGGCAAGCTATTTAGATTCTTCAGTTTAATTTATTGTTGATATATGCATTGTTGTTTCGTCAGCATCGAGAAGGCGGTGGCTTGTTGTCAGTGTGGCTGGAAGGCTTCGTCGGCGTGCGATCTGAGCGGTACAACCTCGACCTAGGTTGCAGGGCCCCGATCGGGGCCAGCTGGATCCAACCAAGCTGCTGGGAAGATTTGACTATGGCCTTGGCCACACCAGTGTTGACCTGCAGCGCGTGCTAGGTTTCCCTCTCCTATTCGGTCGCTCCTCAAGGAGATGACTGACGGCGTGGCGGCATGCAAGTTTTGCAAATAAAGCCGACGATCCTAGGATTCTTCTCGCCGCAAGACGGTGGTCTGCTTGAAGCATGTCTTCTTTGATTTGGCTGGAGTCTCGAGTTCCGGAAGGCTCTGGCGGCGAACTCCAATGGATGACATGCCTAGAGTTTGCCGGATCGGATGCTATCCGGTGGCGTGCAACCATGTTTTTTCTGGCCATTTGGTTTCAGAGAGAGTGATGCGAAGCTCTGCAGTCACTTGTCATCATGGGACATGTCTTTAGTTCCATGGTGAAGTTAGTCACGGAGAATGGCATGGAAGCCGAGATCTGAGGACTAGTAATGGTGGTTAGATTCCTGGTGGCGATGAGGTTTTGGCTTGGTGATTTGTGACCTAGAGTAGAGGCATCGACAAGTGGAGTGATATCACATGAGAAATTCAGAGTCTAAAGTGCAGGGTGAAATCCCAATGTCTGGCCTTAATTGGTCGTGCTTGACAATAACCTTATTAAATGCATTGTTTTGTGAGCGTGGACTTTCTCATGGTGAAAACCCATTATCTTGATCACGACGATGACTGCGCGTGACCATTGTTTCCTTATTGAAGGCGTCGTTTTTGGAGAAGATGAATTTATGTTTGGTCCGCTGCTATAAAGAATAGACCAATGTAGTGGGTTTTTTCTTTTCTATCATTATTCTTTCTTTTTTTAGCTATGCGCACCCGTATTGCCGTTAGGGCATTGAGTTTGCAGAGGCTAGTTGTAACTGGTATCTTCGCGATATTAATGTATTTCATTTATCAAAAAAAATACATGTTTCTTTTCAGGAACAACTTTGTTCTCCACTAGGAAAATGGTTGAAAAGAGATAATACACGCACGCGCTTTCTTTACTACTAACTCTTATGCTAGTACATCTCAAAAAAAAAACTCTTATGCTAGTACTTATCAACTAATAAAAGTGTGGCTTATGTTCCATAGATCTCTAAATTTAGAAACAGTGTGAATCATCGATGGGATATCGTGGTATCGTTTAATTCCAGTCATTCTACCCCTAATTCTGAACAGGTATTGGTTAATTTTAACTGTTCTTGTATGAAAAAATGTATATTTGCAAGCACGAGCGTGGGAGCAGGATTATTTAATTCGCGCTGACAACGCCGAGCCATGGCAGACACGAGTCATCAGGTAAGACAAACATACCGCCGAACGCCGGTGCTTTGCATTGCTGTACTGCACCATTCGAGTGCTACCTACTACTGAAAAGCACAATATAGATCATGGAAAAAAAGCATACCGAGAAATTTTGGCAGCTTCCATTAGAAAGACGCATGCATGACATATGCTCGGCTGCTTCTTTCGAAATATTTTATAGGGTATCAAAGAACAGTATGTGTCAATGGATAGTCACTCCAAAATAAGCTAGTGCGCAGATCATGAAAACCACAGTGGCGTATTAATACTGGTTAGCTGATGGTAAGATTGCTTTTGTTCTCCCATGATCCTGGTGGTCTGTTGCGCACTCCGTAAATATTCAATGGCTTGGGGCGCCATGGCTCCACGCTTCATTATTCCTCCACTCGAACTCCGTCACTCTGCTCCTCGCTCGGAATCGAGATGGCAAAGGCCGTGAGCAGTAATAACAGATAAAGAATGATAATCTGCCATTGTAGAACCAGTTTAATGTGCCAGGTTCCACTCATCTGGCTGGGAGTCTTGATCCGATCTGTTAAACCTGCTCGATGTGTTTCTTTTCCGGTTCGTACGAATCCGGATCGCTCGCAGCTGGCTGTTTCACTTTGGTTTCAGTTTCAGAAGCTTCATCTTTTTCCACGTCCGATGATCGGAAGCCCGCGAGGCTGGCCAGCGTGTCGACGGCGTCCACGACGCTCTCGATCCTCGTGGACACCT
Source organism: Lolium perenne (assembly GCF_019359855.2). Classification (NCBI taxonomy): domain Eukaryota; kingdom Viridiplantae; phylum Streptophyta; class Magnoliopsida; order Poales; family Poaceae; genus Lolium; species Lolium perenne. The sequence continues at coordinate 272,570,946 of NC_067245.2, forward strand.
CGATCAGCAGGGAGGTCACCGTGAAGAGCTGCACTGCATCCAGCACCGCCGCGGGCGACTCCTCCTCGACGAGCTTGGAAGGTAGCGACCTCAGGTCGCTCTGGAGCTCCTGCACGGCGGTGTTCATCTCGGCAACGGCCAAGTCCAGCGCCCAGGAGGTCTTCATCGCGGCAACGGAGCTGGACGCCTCCCTGAGAGCCAGCGCGCACCGAGCTGCCACGCTCGCGCACCCCCCGGCGAGGCGCTGTTTGATGTGGTGGGGCGCCTGGATCTCGGACCGGGCGCAGCCGCTCAGCGCCTCCACGCAGTAGGCGCAGTGCCGCATGGCGGCGCCGACGCTCTTGTACTGTTCGTACGGGTGGCGGAAGCCGAACCTGCCGTGCGCGGGCTCCCACCGCGCCAGGTTGGCCTGCGAGTCCTCGGACGCCTTGGAGTTGAGCACGCACTTGTACCCCTCCGCCTTGTCCGACGGCGGCTGCTTGCCGTCCGCCGGCTGGTCGGCGAAGTAGTCCTTGACGCAGGCCTCGACGGCGCCGGCGAGCTTGTCCATGTTGCGCGCGGTGAGGCGGTGCAGCTCCTGCCCGGCCCAGACGGGGCAGACGAGCACGCAGACGGCGAGGCACATGAAGATGCCGATGGCGATGGTGCACACGCGGCTCTGCGCCATGACCAGGAGCGCCTCCACGCGGTAACCCGACACGGCCACCAGGCTGTAGGTGAGGATGAAGATGGTCACGCCGTAGTCAAACCGCGCCTTCACCGTGGGTATGAACCTCGAGAACGTGGCGATGGAAGCTGCATACGTACAGAGCGCGAGATTGATCGTTAGCTAGGGTGAACGTACGTACACGATACGCAATGCATGCGCGTATTTAGGGTACGGTACGCGCGTACAATGTTGAAGCATATACGTACCGAGAAGGAAGACCGAGCCGCTACGGATGAACGGCTCGAGCTCGCCGCCGGCGTGGACCGCGACCCAGTGGACGCCGAGCGCGATCGCGCCGGCGCTGACCGTGGCGGCGGCGCGGTTGAACCCCTTGTACACGCAGCCGCCTGCACGTGCATGCATGAAAATTAGCATCAGAAAACCAATCCAAGTACTCTCGTAGGTTGACTAGCTGCAACAACATTCTGTTTCTGTTGCTAGATGTAACGTGTGATCGAGTGTAGGACTCACCAACGGTGTACTCGAAGACGACGACGACCGTCATGATGGCCCACATGGCGTTGCCGCCGACGCCCTCGTACAGGGGCCGGGTGTAGTAGAACACGGACACCAGCGAGAGCGCGAGGCCCACCTTGAGGCCGTGCACCGCCCGCCTGGGGTCGTCGGCGCCGATCTTCCACAGCCGCTTGCCGGAGCCAGACACCTTGGCCCCGAGCGCCACCACGCATGAAACCAGCCACCCCCACGCCCGCGCGGCCAGGCAGCGTTCATGCTCCACCGTCACCGACGATCCCTCCGGCACCGTCACCCGCCACTCCGGGGCGCCCCCATTCCTCTTCGCGTCCTTCGTCGCCGCCGCGGCCACCATCTCCATGGCTTACAGTATGATCGACGACCAGTCTGAAGAACCGCGACTAGGTAGTGAAGAACTCGACCTTACACCCTTCTGTATGGGTGGAGGTGAGCGGCCGACGACGTGCAGGCCGGTAGCTGACCTCTGGTGCTGGTTCGACTTCCAAAAATGGAGATGGAAAGGAATGTAAGCTGATGGTCTCCTGTCTTGGAATGTTAACTAGGATCTGGACATGTCACCTATATATAGAGAGAGAGGAGAGAGTAGCATAAGATTGTTTTTGGCTGGGAGCTGGGGCCACATGTTAGGCCACCACTCTCGTGTCAGCGTGGACATCAAAGCTGACCGAACCTTGCGCACAAGAGCTCCATAGTAAATGATGTACCTTCCATGCACGTATGCTTTGGGAAAAGAAGACTAGGGCTGTGCATCCTCAAATACTATGCGACACCGATACATTTAAATTTAGATAAATCTTAGAGGCTCTTTTATATATAATAAAGGTAGTAGTATATTTTTATTTAGAAGACAAAGTTCTCGGCGATCAAAAAATTAGCTTAATTTTTGCTCACTTTGAAACCAATGAAACTCACATGGCTAGCGACACTTTTTCTCAAGTTGCAACTCACTTGTAACTTGGAAAATTTCCGTTGCAACCCACTTAAAACTCACGAAACAGATATGTCATGATGCAATTCTAATGGTGCTAGAGTGTGCCAAGCTCTAATCTTCGGTCGACTTTGGTCGAGCGAGAACTAGCAAATTAACCATATTTTTTTGCGAAACACTATACAAACGCTAATAAATACATACGTACACTCACCCATATGAACACACGCACACCCTACCCCGTGATCACCTCCGATAGTCCAAGAAACCGATCCGACGATTCCTGAGATTGACAAAGTCATTACGGACGCATCACTATCGACAGAAATGACGTCTCCACTTAAGAACATTACACCTTTACACCAAAGTGTCAAAACCTAGAGTTCGATCTCTTGTGGACTAGGATACCACTGCACTTCTAACCATCTAACCACACTTGATTTTTAACTAGCAAACGGTTATCCCCTCCTCCTGAAAAGGATGTTTTAACTTTGTCATAATATCTTTGTATCTAGACGAGTTTTAATGTGTAGATACGTGTAAATTTAGATTTAAAAATGAGACATTCTTTTCTGAACATGCGCACGTGCACAACAGAAGAAAGAATGCAGTTACAAATGAGAAGAAAAGAAGCCAATGAAAAACAGCTAGCATACAGAAGGACAGAGTGTGCGGACGGCCTACATAACAGAAATGTGTCCCCCGTGCTAAATTCGAAGATACGAATACAACTACGTTCCTCCCTACAGATGTCGCGCCCTGCATGTAACCTGCGACGACGTCATGCATCCATGCGTGCGGTCCGCAGCGGCCGGCCGGCCCATTGGCGCTCTCCTGCCGCCATGCTTTGAAATCTGAGCGTCCAGTCTGGAGTCAACCGCAGCCTGGAAGCCTTCCGCAAAAGGGCAGAGAGCAACGTCAGATGTTTCAAGCACCTGGTTGGAAATGCAGAGCCCCTGAGAAGCAGCCGAACGATGAACGCAGCGATTTTAGAAGTGGTGGCGTCATGCTTGACGTCACCTATGTGCTGATCTAGTTTCTAAAACAACTCTGAAATATGGCTGAAATTTATAAACATGTCCGAAAGACTGAAACTCGTGAAAATTTATTTATTGTTCAAAATATGTTTCACAAAGTTTCACATATGTCTCACATGTTTCTGAAACTCGTGAAACATTTTCTACCGTTTAAATTTGTTTTAATCATGTTTCAGTTTTATCGAAAAGGGGACAAGTAGTCTCCCCAATCTCAAAGCATAATGTGTGGTAGATGGCACTCCGGCACATGCCATTGCCATAAAAAAAGATTTTTCGGCCGAACAATCCACCGTCAGGCACCGGACATCACTGAGCGAGAGAGGCCTTTGCGTTCCCCTTCCATCTTGGCTGGACTCCCAAATTTGGTTCAGAGCACGCTGCTCAGGCAACCCACGGAGGTGACTATCTTATGACAAGCAAAGCAAGGTGTTGTACGTGCTTTTTCCACTTTGTTCATAGAAGGCATTTTAAAAAAAGACAAAATATTTACCATTTTCTTTGATTAAGAAACAATTTTTAAGAGTTTCACAAGCCCACGAAGACTAAAAACAAAAGAACTACTCGCACGGTATTACATTACTTAAATCTTTATTGCCGGTTAGGCACCACATTGTTGCCTCCTCTTTGATTTTCGAACAAGCATAACAGCTGTAATGGATTGATTGCAAAAAAAACTCGACCATTCTTCGTGGAGGTATGCTACCTCTGGTTTACCGTTGTGGCTATTCTTGTCAGCTCCTATGCACGAGCATTGCACTTAAAAGAAACCCACATGATGAAAAATCCCTTCATCGATTGGAGATACCCCTTTGAGTCTTCGTGTAACTGATGATAGTTATTGGTACACTCCGGCCGAGAAAAGGTGTGAAGTCGAGTAATTGTTAATTCAATTATGTTGAATATGTGTATAGTAGGTTATAATTGGACTTGGATTATGTGACACATCAGGTGTTAGAGCCGAACACTTGTAACCTAAGACCAACATATAAAGATACCATAAACAACTAAAATAGACTAGACGAAACTGGTAGGTTAGACACGAGATTGCAAGGGGACGATCTGACGCGGGTGACCAGAGCGGGCGTATCATGGTGATCGTGATGTGTTTGATGGCCTCGTCAATGGGCTTGTCTTCAACATTACTATATCCATTACTACATGGGGAGGCAAAGTACCTCGAAGTTTTTAGAGATATTATCGCTAGGTAGGCTACCTCGACCAAGATATTTTTCTAGCCAACTTATTCGGCATTGTTGCATGGCTATCCATCACTTCTGAATATTTAATAATATATGGTTGTGTATACCAATGGATGCACAATCCGGGAATTTTTTTCCATAAAAATGGATATCTCCTTTGTGGAGAGTTCAGGGGAAGTAAACACTCTATTGGACACAACAAGCAAAATGTCTTATTCCTAGGATGAGGTTATGTTCGCATATGTAAACCACGAGGAATTTGAGCAGGAATGGAAGGCACACCGAGCAAGACTAGGACGGATCGAGCAATAATTTTAAGTGACTTGCTTTTGTGCATAGTGCCCCAAGTATTTTTTTGGAATATTTGTGTTGTTCATGACACATATTGTAGTGGCCAATGGCATATTTCAAAGATCGTGTCAATGTACTAGTCACCTAGTCCAAAACTTTTCATTCGGGTAATAAATGAACAGTTTCGCTAATTTTTGAGGTCATGTGAGTCGGATACACGCTCATGGAGGTTAAATGAGGCCAACCAAGCATAGCGTTGTTCAACCAGACTACTTGGCCTACCATGAAAATCAAGACACCTCACCAACTTAGAGTACAAGAAAAATCAAGATTACTTGTCCTAGATTCGCTCGGATATGATTTTAACCAAATCATATCGAATCTTGATGTATCTTATCAGATATAAAACTACTCGGCTCATATAACCCTAATCATCAGTCGTGTATATAAGGCGGCAAGGGGGCTGCCAGGTGCACATGTGATGAAAAATTGCTACTTAACAAAGGCATTTTTTTTCTATCTGCTATTCAGTGCACCCTATGTGCACAAATGGATCCGTCCTTGGATCCAGCCACAAACAAGAGTAGAATTTTACCGGACGATTGTTCCTTCGTCATAATCATTGGGAAGTACTAAATGCATCAGCCCTCTCTCTATCACTGGTAAAATATCTCGACACTGTATTTAAGTTGTGTGAGATTTTCGTGTAAGTTGACGGTCTGAGTAGTCTGATATGTCTATACATTGAGATTCGTGCAATGGATGTCGGTAAGAATCAGGATTAGATCCTCGACTTAGATGTACTGTAGTATAAGACAAAGATGCAGTACATTAACTAACTGAATTTTCTCCCTAAAAAACTAACTGAATTTTGTACCAATGAGATGGTTTTAACTGGATCGAGCTTTTCCGATGGTACTTCCTTAGAGCTTGCAGGTGGAAACTGTTGTGAAGTGTATATGTGGATTGCCTAGTCCTTTCCATCAGTTCGGACTTTTGGTTCAAGTGGCTAGTGCATGAAGCTTAACATGGTATCAGAGCCCCATGTCTCGAGTTCAAATCCTAGCTTTCACATGGTTTCGCAATTAAGCCTAAAAATTGCTGTTGCCCCCCTCTTTAGCCACCGCTGTTTCGGTGTGCTCTTCTTCTTTCACGTGTTGACTTTCTCTTCTCCCGTCACACGCGAGTGGGGGTGTTGTGAAGTGTATATGTGGATTGCCTAGTCCTTTCCATCAGTTCGGACTTTTGGTTCAAGTGGCTAGTGCATGAAGCTTAACAGAAACAATTTGACTTTAGTTAGAAACAAAGAGCACAGCAGGATATGTTTAACAAAAAGCAGAGCAAAAATTAGTGATGCAACTTGGTAGGTAACCCTTTTTGTCAGCCTGTCTGATTTACTGAAAGCGAGGTAACTAATGGTTAAACCTCGTGTACTATGTGATTGGTAAACCGGCCGGGACAAGATGGGGGAGGATCCGCACGGGTCGCCGTCTGACAGAAGTGCACTGCTCGGCAAGTGAGCATGGATGCACTGCCAGGAACGAACCCACTTACCCACTTGGTTGACGCAAGCTCGCAAGTCGCAACGCATGCATGGATCGTGGATGACGGGCCTGCACTGCAGCATGTATCAACTCGAGAGTCCACAAGCGAATGAATGACAAGTTGGATTGTCTGAGACCAACAACCATCAGACACGTCGGATCAACAAAGAGAGCGGTTGCCGAGCAGGCAAATTAGTGGGCTCGTGAGATAAATAAAAATGAACATTATCTTCTCGTGCTTAGTTTAGAATTATCGGAGGAATAGTTTGGAAATATCGGAGGCGTCACTTTGGCAAAGAGGATCAGATCCTCCTATTAAGGAAAACATATTTTAAAATGGTTAAAACTTTTTTCTGAGAATGTACATGTTTTTGTCTTTTACATGTTCTGAATCATTTTGTGAAGAAAAAATACGAGTATATGTAATTTCGTTGGCAGAAAGTTATATTGTGAATAGTCATTGTGTGGCGCCGAAAATTGTCTTATTTACATAGGTCACAAAGATATCTTTTTCCATGAATTTTTATACGAGCGTATAAAATATGTAGCTGCTCAACCGAGTTTTTTTTCAAGTTTTTAAATATTTTTAAACATGTTTTCCACATTGGAGCATCAGATCCTACAAGCCAAAGTGGATTTTACTGAAATATCTAGCTTGTGTCAATCTGTCCAATGCACAAACCACACTTTAGTCTGGCTAGGATGCCACATCAGGTGAGGTGGGGTCTCACTATCTTTGGCTGAGCAAATCCCTTAGTTTCAAAGAGATTTCCTACGAATTTAGAGGCTTCGATTTCTTAGAAATTCTCCTACAACCTTGTTTGCCTTGTAGGATTTGAAACCATTATTCCCTCTTTGCTACGCAACAAACGACATGAATTGCAAATTCCTATATTTTCAATTCATGTGAGATTAAACATGTCATGGCATTCTATTCATACGTTTTCTAGTTTCCAGCAACACAAGTACACAACCAAACAGCACATATTGCAGAATCTTAAGTTCAATTCCTTTGGGATTCAACATGTCGTGGCGCTCTATTCATATATTCATCCTATTACCATGTTTTGAAAACCTTTGAACCAAAAAAAAGTTATAAATGTGTTGTTTGTGTGCATGCGCTAATGCAGAGATCCATCGACACAATCTGCCTTAAAAAATAAGCATAGAAATATTACATTCTTCAACTAAATGATACATGCATCATCAGGACGTTATAGTGTGATTAGATTATTCTTGAGGGGAAGTGGCCATATTATCGATCATCACATGTGCGATCACGAACAACGTTAGACCATGGCGCCAATAAGAACTCTGCGTGAGAATGTCATGTAGCATAACTCCAAATGACCCGAGTCATTGCCACCTCGGTGGAACCGGTAGGGCCAACCTGTTAGGATGAAGATGGAACGAAAATTCGGGTTTTATCAATGCTAAAACTAAATGTGCAGTAGCGCAAATACGAATACTCCTGTAAGTTGAACATTTACCCTTTTTTGTGTGCGGGTTATATTGGGATGCATATAGGTGAACTTTAAATTCACACTCTTGCATATAGAAAATATACTCCATATTTATATCTGCAGTTTTAGAATGAAAAAAGTGCATTTGCAATCGACTTTTTTACGTAGAAGAAAATAAGTGTAAAAACATAGCAGGAGCAAGCAAATATCTGGTTAAAGTGAATTTTACTCATCACTTATCTTATAAAGCATGGTGCTTCTTGCCATCATATTGACTTGGCCGCAATAAACTACTTATGGTGCACACATTTTCTTTGCCTGACAGCGGGAGAGAAATCAAGCTTATTGTGCCCTGAGTGTTAATGTTTTTGCTTCTTTTGTCGGAGTGGGTCTGGTGCTACTACAATCAGATCGATCTGCACTTATATGCTGAATTTGGTAATTATCCTGTGAGGATCACACCCCGAAAGCCTGAATTTTCAATTAATCCTGCTCTCGTGCTCCGGCCATTGCTCTATCTCATCGATCCATAGGCCAGGGATAGAGCAATATCCACAAAGGGAAATAGATTCGGGTAGATTTCCCTTTTCTCTGAGAACTAAAGACAGAAAACACAAATAAATGTATACAAGATTAGCTCATATTTTAACTGGCGATAAGGGAGATTAGGTGTTATATCGGCACGGTTTATGTGGCTGCAGATTGCAGCTCTGAGCACTGAGCGATCGGCATCCAAGCTGAAAATATCACGTCTTGTGCTGACGCCCGACCTAATTAGGCAACATATATCCTGACCGGCTAGAATACATAAACAAACAAAGTAGCCACCAGTCTAATCAACTTTCACGAGCTATACCATACTTGTCCTGTATTTTTCATTCTTGCGTCATTACTAGCTCGGTCGCCTTCATGCATGCTAGAGAATAATCATGTGATCTTAGTTGATCCCTCCGGTGATCCTCTTGTCTTCCTAATCCAAAGCGGCATCGTGTGTCATGACCTGAATGCAACAAATAAAACGTAGAGTAATATAATAACAACTCTGCTAAGAAAAATGTGTGCCCATATATGCAACAAAATGCAAAAGGTGGGACGATGTCTGGCATCTTGCGTTGATCTTCCTCAAAATGCAGGCACCTTTTAGGTTTGCAGATGATTACGCCAACTAATTATGTTCGGTCAGCGCACAAACTTTCTGTGGACCTGCAGAAAGAAGAGCCACTAGTAATGTGTTTTAGCTATATATCTAGGTAAAGCAAGGTTATCCTCTCACTAAATCAATCTTATGCCCTAATTTAAACCTGCATGGCTACACGTACATCAGGAATTCTGATGGCGAGCTGACCTGACGTGTCATCATCCTGCAACATGAGCAACGCCTATGTGGAGCCAGACATGGGACGACCAATTGACAAGTCACGTGCCATGTCATATCCTGAATGCAATCACGTGGCATGCTAGCTGCAGGCATAGCCTAGTCTATGGAATCAAAACGCATAGATCCCCTGATTAAACATTTTCCCCACTACGTCAACACCAGTGTTTTTTAGTCCCGGAGTGAGTCCCCCTATCTGATTACGTTAAGTTCGGTAGGCGCACAAGCTAAAAAAGGAAAGAACTTTAGGCCTCTGGAATCACCATTCTTGTGCATAAGTGCATTTGCTTTGTAGCTGATAAGCAAGTTGTAAATGTAACAGCTAACAGGTGGCAGGAGGATCTGTACTACCGCAACTGGTAACAATGGTGCTTTATCATTTTAGGGCCACTTTGATCATAGGATTGAAAAATACAGGGATAAAACAACGGTGTGAAATCATTTCAAAGCCTCTTTGATCCTAGGACTGAAAAATGCAGGAGTAGAAAAAATCACAAGAATCCCATAGTTTTGCATGTACAAAACAGAGGATTGTAAACCACATGAAAACTACATGATGGTCGTTTGAATGAAACACAGGAAAAATACAAAAAAAAGTGTCTCAATACTACACACCTTAGCACGCTCAAACTTCTATGAGACTGAGGTCCAATCCATGGGTTTGGGTTGCATCATTTCTTTGATCCAAGGGCAATCCTTAGGAAAATAAATATTGAAATCCTACAAAAATCTATGAAATTTCAACAATCCAAAGAAACCCTTACATTGAATCCCAAGAAATTCTATCTTCTAGCAAGACATTCACCGAGGAAGCGAAAATCCTTTTTGAAGGAAGCTATTGAGGAACAACTAGAACCGTTTTCCCTTCAGCAATAAGCCAATAACATAAATTTTGCATGTCTACTCTTGTTAGTAGAAGAAGAGAAATTTATTGTGATTATGAGGAAATAGAATTTCTTGACTTGTTCAATTATGTTCAACTTCAAACTTACAAAAAAATTGCAAAGAAAACATAACCTCTTCGGTTGAAGGGCGGTTTTTATTTTAGGTTATGCTAGTTGAGTAGTTTAGATTAAGTTTTTATTAGTTTATTACTCGAAAACAAATCAAAGGTTTCCAGGATACCTTCTTCTAAGAGTGACTCATCTTCGGATTGGTTGGAGTTCTAAAAAGGAATAAAAATGAAGTTAATTTAAGGAAGATATTCCTTTTTTAAGTCCCCCCCCCCCAGGGGGAAGGGGTGGTCGTGGAATGCTTTTCTTGTCCTCTTTTTCCGTGTGAAATGCGACCTAGTTAAAATAAGAAAGAATAAGTTCCTGTGTGGTGCATACTTTCATGCTTTCTCTCAGCCGGAGCAAACGAATTGGCCTCATATAGGTCTAATAGATGGGAGTATTATATTAAATGCAATATAGACGATAACAGAGTTTGCGCTCGTCCTTTGGCACCCTCTCCATCTTTTTGTCTCGTTCAAGCTATTATCATGGACTTGTTTGTTCCCATATATGCAACGTTATCACTATCAACGGAACAAAGACACTCCACTTGTTCAGGTTGGAAGTTCAGGCCCTTTTTGACGTTACCTTTATCGAGACAGCAATTTGCTTCGTAGATCGCATATGCAAGCGAGTCCTCTAGTTTGCATTGATGAATTTCCGACCTCTCCACAACAATATTATGCTACCTTCGGTGGTGTTTGTGAGGGTCTATAGGCGGCACCGAGCTCGGCTCACGGCGTGCCTCCGGTGGTTGCAGGGACGGACAAGACATTAGACATCAACAGCCCCAAAACCATTCGCAAGAAAAAACACCCCCAAAACATTAGATGTTATTTTTCATTTTTGTAATGTTGATTTTGTAAGGATTTGTTCTTCTTAGCATGATCTTTTGGTTTTTTTGCAAACAACTTTTTTCCTGTAGTTGGTCGCTAGATGTACCCGTAGCCCGTAGGTATGTGATACGTCTCCGACGTATCGATAATTTCTTGTGTTCCATGCCACATTATTGATGTTATCTACATGTTTTATGCACACTTTATGTCATATTCGTGCATTTTCTGGAACTAACCTATTAACAAGATGCCGAAGTGCCAGTTGTTGTTTTCTGCTGTTTTTGGTTTCAGAAATCCTAGTAACGAAATATTCTAGGAATTGGACGAAATCAACGCCCAGGGTCCTATTTTGCCACGAAGCTTCCAGAAGACCGAAGAGGAGACGAAGTGGGGCCATGAGGCGGCCAAACCCTAGGGCGGCGCGGCCTGGCCCTTGGCCGCGCCGACCTGTGGTGTGGGGCCCTCGTGTGGCCTCCTGACCTGCACTTCCGCCTACTTAAAGCCTCCGTCGCGAAACCCCCAGTACCGAGAGCCACGATACGGAAAACCTTCCAGAGACGCCGCCGCCGCCAATCCCATCTCGGGGGATTCAGGAGATCGCCTCCGGCACCCTGCCGGAGAGGGGATTCATCTCCCGGAGGACTCTACGCCGCCATGGTCGCCTCCGGAGTGATGTGTGAGTAGTCTACCCCTGGACTATAGGTCCATAGCAGTAGCTAGATGGTTGTCTTCTCCCCATTGTGCTTAATTGTCGGGTCTTGTGAGCTGCCGAACATGATCAAGATCATCTATCTGTAATTCTATATGTTGTGTTTGTTGGGATCCGATGAATAGAGAATACTTGTTATGTTGATTATCAATTTATGTCTATGTGTTGTTTATGATCTTGCATGCTCTCCGTTACTAGTAGATGCTCTGGCCAAGTAGATGCTTGTAACTCCAAGAGGGAGTATTTATGCTCGATAGTGGGTTCATGTCTCCGTGAACTGGGAAGTGACAGAAATCTCTAAGATTATGGATGTCTTGTTGCCACTAGGGATAAAACATTGGTGCTATGTTCAAGGATGTAGTTCTGATTACATTACGCGTAATACTTAATGCAATTGTCTGTTGTTAGCAACTTAATACCGGAGGTTCGGATGATAACTTTGAAGGTGGACTTTTTAGGCATAGATGCATCTTTGGATAGCGGTCTATGTACTTTGTCGTAATGCCCAATTAAATCTCACAATACTCATCATAATATGTATGTGCATGGTCATGCCCTCTTTATTTGTCAATTGCCCAACTGTAATTTGTTCACCCAACATGTTGTTTATCTTATGGGAGAGACACCTCTAGTGAACTGTGGACCCCGGTCCAATTCTCTATACTGAAATACAATCTACTGCAATACTTGTTCTACTGTTTTCTGCAAACAATCATCATCCACATTATACATCTAATCCTTTGTTACAGCAAGCCGGTGAGATTGACAACCTCGCTGTTTCGTTGGGGCAAAGTACTTTGGTTGTGTTGTGCAGGTTCCACGTTGGCGCCGGAATCTCTGGTGTTGCGCCGCACTACATCCCGCCGCCATCAACCTTCAACGTGCTTCTTGGCTCCTACTGGTTCGATAAACCTTGGTTTCATACTGAGGGAAAACTTGCCGCTGTACGCATCACACCTTCCTCTTGGGGTTCCCAACGGACGCGTGCTGTACGCGTATCAGTATGCCACCCGCTCGTCCGTAAACTGTGGCCAGGCCAGACAGTGGATTCGATGTTCTTTCGATCTCTGCTCTGCTTGGCTCTGTGCTAGCCACGGCGCAGGTCGCTCTATTTTCTTAAACGACGGAAACGGAATGGTGGTTACTAGAATTAGGTCAGCGCACTCCGTTGAAGCGTTTAGGACATGTACAGTGGTATCTAGTCAGCAGTCTGTAAGAGGTGCCAACTAAGATTTTTTATGAGGTGGAGGTAAAGTCACAAGGAGAGAGAAGAACGCAGTCTGTAAGATTACAGACGGTCGGGAACCCAAAAATTTCGGTAGCTGACGGCACCCATTGTATCAAGGCTGTCTGCAGCTTCCGTCAGTTTTTGCTCTAATCCACGATCGCTATTTAAGGGTACGTTTGGTTGAAGCCCCATCGTGCCCTGCCAATTTGCGGGCGTAGCCAATTTTTTGGCGAGAGAATCTGCCGCCCGCAAATCGCCGAAGATTTGGCTAAATCTGAACTGTACCGCGTTATCTGTACCGGGGCAGCCAAAATATCGGAGCTAAACCAAACGGTCGCCGTAGGTCATGGGCTTGCCAAATATTTGGTTCGGCCAGCGTTGGCTCAAAACCAAACGCACCCTAAATTCTCTTGGATGCAGTAACTGCACGTACAGACGACTAGTATAGATACCCCACTGTACCCACTGTCTTTTAAACTAGCTATAGATGACGTGGAGTGTTAGTGCAGACAGCTGCTGTCTAAACTACTGTACATGCCCTTAAAACGAAGGAGCAATTGAAACGGTGTGCCGTGAAGGCACGTGCGATGGTGGTTTAGCCTGTCCTAGCACTGGTCGTCCGGCTTGAACGCCGAGACGCGAAGCCGCGTAGAGATCGCCGGCCGGGGCCGCGTTGGTTTCTTCTTCATCTGTCTGGAGTCAGAACAGATGCAGCTGTGTGCTCTCTGTACGGTTGTAGTAGCTCGGCCGCCGCCGCCGCCGCCGCTGGCCCCCGAAACCGACGGGCGACCGTCGTCGTCGTCTGGTGGCGCGTCGCCTGAAACGGACACGATCTGCCTGGCTTCTTGGGCCCAGACTGCACGGCTAGTCAAAACAGGCTTTGCTTTGGGAGCTAGTGAAGCTGGCTGATGCTGGGCCGGCACTGGCATGGCAGCCGCAGGCTGTCCAGACTCGTGGGATTCCTGGCTGCCGTCGTTGCCATGGGCAACTCACGACCCTGGAGTTCACGCGTCTGCTTTTTTTTTTCTTCTTCTTTTTTGCGAAACAGTTCACGCGTCTGCTGTGCTGGCCAATAATGCCGTTTGTTGGTCCGCCGCAGGGCTATTTCCTCGCGCAGATACCACGTTTTCTTTTGTTTGACGGTGCTGCTCGTATCACGTACGAGTATCTATACAACAAAATCTAGCCGAAAGGAATATTCGTGAAGACCGGCATTTTTTTCCTCTAGCTTGACTCTGCAATTTTCTTGACCGTGCAGTAGTTGTTCCTAGCTTGAACTGCTAAGAGTTATGCACTTGTGCAGTTGTGTTGACTGGTCAAGTTTAAAAAGAAAAAAAAACTGCCCATTTAGTTTGGCACGGTTTGTAGAAGCGTGCACCGAAGGCACTGGCTGATTATGACATTTGAATTTGACACGCTTTCTTCGGCATGGCAGGAACTCACAACGATGTCACATGTTGCAGCGCTCTCCGGTGTTTGCAAGGTTAGCTGAGGAACATTGCTACGATCTCGACCACTGCCCTCGCGTCACGCATAGGTAGCTGGATCTTAATCCGGAGACAAGTTTCACACGCATGGGGTTCGCGTGGGGAAGAAGAAGGAGAGGAGGACGGGAGGGGGAAAGCTATTACAACTTTTTTAGGTCATCGATACCGTGCTCTACTCGACTTGCTTCTCTTGTAGCTCTGCTTCATTCGTCTTGGGCAGGACCCATTCAGCGCCTTGCTTCCTGGGCTGGCCCATTTCCCTGCGAATGTCTCGACAACGCTTGCGCCTGGTGGCTGGTGTCGTAGCAGTCCCCTCCCCTTGAAGAGCTGCTTGACCCCAAGCAGCAGCACCTGGGAAGCGGCGGCGGAGTTCTTCTTCCGGTTCCCATGTCGTTTGTTGGTCCTCCGCAGAAAACTATTTTGTCGCGCAGACACCACGTTTTCTTTTGTTTGACGGTGCTGCTCGTATCACGTACGAGTATCTATACAACAAAATCTAGCCGAAAGGAATATTCGTGAAGACCGGCATTTTTTTCCTCTAGCTTGACTCTGCAATTTTCTTGACCGTGCAGTAGTCTTTCCTAGCTTGAACTGCTAAGAGTTAGGCCTAGTTTGGGAACAAAGTTTTTCCAAAATTAAAGTATTACAAAACCAAAGTATTTCGACGTCAGGCTAATGAATACTTTATTTTCTTGAAACCACGGGTTTTCTCAGTTTTTAGCAAAACTACGAAGGTGTTTGGCAATTGCAGTTTTGTGGTGGTTTTGATGTATGGTTAACCAATAGTTGACCGAAAGTATAGTTGCATGGCCGTTGAACAACTTGCTGCATGCATGAATTTTTTTAGATGATTGTTTAGTTGCAGGGCTGTTTGATGAACCGGTGATTTTGAATGCTTCAGCTCGTTGGATCCACACATGAATGCAATGCAGAGGGGTAGGACAGAGCAATAAACAAGTAGCTGGTTTCTTGATGACGCTGAGCATGGCCTTGTAGGCGACGCACCTATCTATGGCCACCGCTAGGAGCTTGTATAGCCAATGGGACAGCGACCACAACGCTCCTCGTTTTCCTTGTTCCTCAGTTTTAGAAAAAAGAGGGTCAGACTTGTTTTTAGATTACTTCAAAAATACCACAGTCTTGTAGATACTTTGGTTTTGAAAACTTCAATAGTTCTTAGAGCCAAAAGCCTCAATTTTTTTAATACTGCAGTATTTTTTAAAACTGAAGTATTCTTGGAATACTTCAAAAATATGGAGCTACCAAACGGGGCCTTATTCACTTATGCAGTTGTGTTGACTGGTCAAGTTTTTTTTTTAAACGAGACAAAAGCTTTGCCTTTCATTGATATAGCAGAAAAGAGCTGGCCGTTTAAAACTGGCCGAAAAACCGTTACAACACGACACCACACGTCAGTCCCGAGGTTGCGCTCCACACGGGTCGACGACCAACCAGGTCGACACCACACCTCAACGCAACATGCAGAGGCGAAAGACCGGAGCCACCGCTCCAAACTACCACGTCGGCCCCAAGGCCACGCCCCGACTGGCCGAAGACGAACCCGCCTCCGCCGAACCACCAAAACACTGCACAAGTCCCTATGTCTGGTGGACGTCCAAAGCGAGGCCCCAAAAGGAAAAGCAACACAAGAGCGTCGCCCACACCCGATCCCGCGAGGAATCTAGGGTTTCCCTCGGAGAGCCCGGGCGGAGATCAAGAAACACCCGCTTCGACGACACCTTCAAGAAGGATGCTACGCTGATATGTCTCAAACGTATCTATAATTTCTTATGTTCCATGCTACTTTTATGATGATACTCACATGTTTTATACACACTTTATGTCATTATTATGCATTTTCCGGCACTAACCTATTGACGAGATGCCGAAGAGCCAGTTGCTGTTTTCTGTTGTTTTTGGTTTCAGAAATCCTACAGAGGAAATATTCTCGGAATTGGACGAAATCAACGTCCAGGGTCTTATTTTTTCACGAAGCGTCCAGAAGACCGAAGGAGAGACGAGGTGGGGCCACGAGGCGCCGCCACCATAGGGCCGCGCGGCCCAGGAGGGGCCCGCGCCGCCCTATGGGGTGGGCCCCTCGTCAGCCCCCCGACGCTGCCCTTCCGCCTACTTATAGCCTTCGTCGCGAAAACCCCAGTACCGAGAGCTATGATACGGAAAACCTTACTGAGACGCCACCGCCGCCAATCCCATCTCGGGGGATTCAGGAGATCGCCTCCGGCACCCTGCCGGAGAGGGGAATCATCTCCCGGAAGACTCTTCATTGCCATGACCGCCTCCGGACTGATGTGTGAGTAGTTCACCTCTGGACTATGGGTCCATAGCAGTAGCTAGATGGTTGTCTTCTCCTCTTGTGCTATCATGTTAGATCTTGTGAGCTGCCTATCATGATCAAGATCATCTATTTATAATGCTACATGTTGTGTTTGTTGGGATCCGATGAATATGGAATACTATGTTATGTTGATTATCAATCTATCATATATGTGTTGTTTATGATCTTGCATGCTCTCCGTTGCTAGTAGAGGCTCTGGCCAAGTTGATACTTGTAACTCCTAGATGGAGTATTTATGCTCGATAGTGGGTTCATGCCTCCATTAAATCTGGAATAGTGACAGAAAGTTCTAAGGTTGTGGATGTGCTGTTGCCACTAGGGATAAAACATCAATGCTTTGTCTAAGGATATTTGTGTTGATTACATTACGCGCTATACTTAATGCAATTTTCTGTTGTTTGCAACTTAATACTGGAAGGGGTGCGGATGCTAACCCGAAGGTGGACTTTTTAGGCATAGATGCATGCTGGATAGCGGTCTATGTACTTTGTCGTAATGCCCGATTGAATCTCACTTTACTCATCATGATATGTATGTGCATTGTTATGCCCTCTTTATTTGTCAATTGCCCAACTGTAATTTATTCACCCAACATGCTATTTCTTATTGGAGAGACACCACTAGTGAACTGTGGACCCCGGTCCAATTCTTTTACATCTGAATACAATCTACTGCAAACATTGTTCTCTACTGTTTTTCGCATACAAACATCATTTTCCACACCATACATTTAATCCTTTGTTTACAGCAGGCCGGTGAGATTGACAACCTCACTGTTAAGTTGGGGCAAAGTATTTTGATTGTGTTGTGCAGGTTCCACGTTGGCGCCGGAATTCCTGGTGTTGCGCCGCACTACACTCCGCCACCAACAACCTTCACGTGTTCGTTGACTCCTACTGGTTCGATAAACCTTGGTTTCTTACTGAGGGAAAACTTGCTGTTGTATGCATCACACCTTCCTCTTGGGGTTCCCAACGGACGAGTGCTTTACCGTCACAAGGAAGCTACTTTGTGGCGCCGTTGCAATCCAACTACGCGCAGGCAGCTCTTTTTCTAGCGTCGTTGCCGGGGAGATCAAGACACGCTGCAAGGGGAGTCTCCCACATCCAATCTATTTACTTTGTTTTTGTCTTGCTTTACTTTATTTTATTTACTGCTTTGTTTGCTTTCTTATATCAAAATACAAAAAAAATTAGTTACTTGCTTTACTTTATTTATTATCTTGTTTGCATTCTCTATATCAAAATACAAAAAAAAATTAGTTACTTGCTTTTACTTTATTTATTATCTTGTTTGTGTTCTCTATATCAAAAACACAAAAAAAATAGTTACTTGCATTTATTTTTTTTACCTTTTGTTTATTTCATCATGCTTTCCTCTAAGTTCACTCTGAAAGATATACCGGTAGGGCAAGGATCTATCATTGGAAGAGATAATATAGAAGAATTTTTCACTCATGTTAGTATGGTTGAAGATTTTGAAGATAGACACTTGGTAGAACTTGCTCCTACTTATGAAATTGCTACTGCCTCTTTAGTACACATGTTGGAAGCTAGATTTGTTAATCTCAATCCTATAATGCAACATATGTTTCTTACACTCTCTGATATGGAAATAGGAGAAAAGAGATATTTTGTTTTAGAGGTCCTTCTTAGAGAATTTGGTGATATAGCTAAAGAAGCTAGAAAAGTTTTTATTAAGCATAAGAGGCTTGGCTTTTATACCGATTTTGCAAAAATACTTGAAAAGATGGACATGGATAGATTAAAGTACACTAATAAGGTCAATGGTGAGGGGGAGATTAAAGCACCGATACCTTGCAAGCTCTTAGGAATGCATGAGGCTCTAGAAAAGAATTTTGATTGGATTGTTCCTGAAAATTTATTTGATGAGGATAGTAAGCCTAAAAGTAATGAAAAAGGAGCCTCTGAAACTTACATAGATAAGATACAATGCATTGTTGAAAAAACTCCAAACCCCGTTGTTGATGCTTCATCTCTTGATAATACTTGATTCACACTTTCTGCGCCTAGCTGAAAGGCGTTGAAGAAAAGCGCTTATGGGAGACAACCCATTATTTTACTTTTGCACTTTTGTTTTATATTTGAGTCTTGGAAGTTGTTACTACTGTAGAAACCTCTCCTTATCTTTATTTTATTGCATTGTTGTGCCAAGTAAAATCTTTGATTGTAAAGATGATACTTGATTTGGATTACTGCGCAGAAACAGAATTCTTACTGTCACGAAATTGAGCAGCCCCGTCTGTAGGTAACTCAGAAAAATCTGCCAATTTACGTGCGTGATCCTCAGATATGTACGCAACTTTCATTCAATTTGAGTATTTTCATCTGATCAAGTTAAGTGCTCCAGAAAAATTCGTCTTTACGTACTGTTCTGTTTTGACAGATTCTGCCTTTTATTTCGCATTGCTTGTTTTGCTATGTTTGATGGATTTCTTTGTTCCATTAACTTTCAATAGCTTTGAGAAATGTCCAGAAGTGTTAAGAATGATTATGTCACCTCTGAATATGTGAATTTTTGATTATGCACTAACCCTCTAATGAGTTTGTTTTGAGTTTGATGTGGAGGAAGTTTTCAAGGATCAAGAGAGGAGGATGATACAATATGATCAAGGAGAGTGAAAACTCTAAGCTTGGGGATGCCCCCGTGGTTCATCCCTGCATATTTCTAGAAGACTCAAGCATCTAAGCTTGGGGATGCCCAAGGCATCCCATTCTTCATCGATAACTTATCAGGTCACCTCTAGTGAAACTATATTTTTATTCCGTCACATCTTATGTGCTTTACTTGGAGCGTCCGTATGTTTTTGTTTTTGTTTTTGTTTGAATAAAATCGGATCCTAGCATTCTTTATGTGGGAGAGAGACATGCTCCGCTATTGCATATGAACACATGTGTTCTTGGCTTTACTCTTAATGTTCTTGGCGAAGGTTGAAACTGCTTCGTTCATTGTTATATAGTTGGAAACAGAAAATGCTTCATGTGGTAATTGGTATATTATCTTGAATAATTTGATACTTGGCAATTGTTGTGCTCAAATAGATCATGTTTAAGCTCTTGCATCATGTACTTTGCACCTATTAATGAAGAACTACTATAGAGCTTGTTGAAATTTGGTTTGCCTGATTGGTCTCTCTAAAGTCTAGATATTTTCTGGTGAGGGTTTGAACAACAAGGAAGACAATGTAGAGTCTTATAATGCTTGCAATATATTCTTATGTAAGTTTTGTTGTACCGGTTCATACTTGTGTTTGCTTCAAACAACCTTGCTAGCCTAAGCCTTGTATTGAGAGGGAATACTTCTCGTGCATCCAAATCCTTGAGCCAAAAACTATGCCACTTGTGTCCATCATACCTACCTACTACATGATATTTATCTGCCATTCCAAAGTAAATTGCCTGAGTGCTACCTTTAAAATTCCATTCTTTGTCTTTGCAATATATAGCTCATGGGAAAAATAGCTTAAAAACTATTGTGGTATTGAATATGTAGCTTATGTATCTTATTTCTTAATAAGTTGCTTGTTGAGCGATAACCATGTTCCTGGGGACGCCATCAACTATTACACCTTTGTTGAATATCATGTGAGTTGCTATGCATGTTCGTCTTGTCTGAAGTAAGGGTGATTTATCATGATCAAATGGTTTGAGTATGCATATTGTTAGAGAAGAACATTGGGCCGCTAACTAAAGCCATGATCCATGGTGGAAGTTTCAGTTTGGACAACAATCCTCAATCTCATATGAGAATGTTACCTGTTGTTGAATGCTTATGCATTAAAGAGGAGTCCATTGTCTGTTGTCTATGTTGTCCCGGTATGGATGTCTAAGTTGAGAATAATCAAAAGCGAGAAATCTAATGCGAACTTTCTCCTTAGACCTTTGTACAGGCGACATAGAGGTACCCCTTTGTGACACTTGGTTGAAACATATGTTATGCAATGATAATCCATGTAAATCCAAGCTAATTAGGACAAGGTGCGGGCACTATTGGTATACTATGCATGAGGCTTGCAACTTATAAGATGTCTTATGCATAACACATATGAATTATTACTACCGTTGACAAAATTGTTTCTATGTTTTCAAAATAAAAGCTCTAGCACAAATATAGCAATCCATGCTTCCCTCTACGAAGGGCCCCATTCTTTTACTTTTATGTTGAGTCAGTTTACCTACTTCTTTCTATCTTAGAAGCAAACACTTGTGTCAACCGTGTGCATTGATTCCTACATACTTGCTTATTTGCATTTATCATATTACTTTGTGTTGACAATTATCCATGAGATATACATGTTGAAGTTGAAAGCAACCGCTGAAACTTATATCTTCCTTTGTGTTGTTTCAAAGCTTTCTACTAAGAATCTATTGCTTTATGAATTAACTCCTATGCAAGTCTTAATGATGCTTGTCTTGAAAGTACTATTCATGAAAAGTCTTTGATATATGATTCAGTTGTTTATTCATTGTCTTTACCATTGCTTCGAATCACTTCATTCATCTCATATGCTTTACAATAGTATTGATCAAGATTATGATAGCATGTCACTTCAGAAATTACCCTTGTTATCGTTTACCTACTCGAGGGCGAGTAGGAACTAAGCTTGGGGATGCTTGATACGTCTCAAACGTATCTATAATTTCTTATGTTCCATGCTACTTTTATGATGATACTCACATGTTTTATACACACTTTATGTCATTATTATGCATTTTCCGGCACTAACGTATTGATGAGATGCCGAAGAGCCAGTTGCTGTTTTCTGCTGTTTTTGGTTTCAGAAATCCTACAAAGGAAATATTCTCGGAATTGGACGAAATCAACGCCCAGGGTCTTATTTTTCCACGAAGCTTCCAGAAGACCGAAGGAGAGACGAGGTGGGGCCACGAGGCGCCGCCACCATAGGTCCGCCCGCGCGGCCCTATGGGGTGGGCCCCTCGTCAGCCCCCCGACGCTGCCCTTCCGCCTACTTATAGCCTTCGTCGCGAAAACCCCAATACCGAGAGCCACGATACGGAAAACCTTACTGAGGTGCCGCCGCCGCCAATCCCATCTCGGGGGATTCAGGAGATCGCCTCCGGCACCCTGTCGGAGAGGGGAATCATCTCCCGGAGGACTCTTCATCGCCATGATCGCCTCCGGACTGATGTGTGAGTAGTTCACCTCTGGACTATGGGTCCATAGCAGTAGCTAGATGGTTGTTTTCTCCTCTTGTGCTATCATGTTAGATCTTGTGAGCTGCCTATCATGATCAAGATCATCTATTTGTAATGCTACATGTTGTGTTTGTTGGGATCCGATTAATATGGAATACTATGTTATGTTGATTATCAATCTATCATATATGTGTTGTTTATGATCTTGCATGCTCTCCGTTGCTAGTAGAGGCTCTGGCCAAGTTGATTCTTGTAACTCCAAGAGGGAGTATTTATGCTCGATAGTGGGTTCATGCCTCCATTAAATCTGGGACAGTGACAGAAAGTTCTAAGGTTGTGGATGTGTGATGTCTACGCCCCCTCCTTTTCCTGTAGACAGTGTTGGGCCTCCAAGAGCAGAGGTTTGTAGAACAGCAGCAAGTTTCCCTTAAGTGGATCACCCACGGTTTATCGAACTCAGGGAGGAAGAGGTCAAAGATATCCCTCTCATGCAACCCTGCAACCACAAAGCAAGAAGTCTCTTGTGTCCCCAACACACCAAATAGGTGCACTAGTTCGGCGAAGAGATAGTGAAATACAGGTGGTATGAATAAGTAGCAATGGCACCAGAAAAGTGCTTTGCCCAGGACAGTAAACAAGCAGTAACGCAATGTAGTAACACGTAAAGCGATAAACAAGCAGCGATAGCAGTATTTAGGAACAAGGCCTAGGGATCATACTTTCACTAGTGGACACTCTCAACATTGATCACATAACAGAATAGATAAATGCATACTCTACACTCTTTTGTTGGATGATGAACACCATTGCGTAGGATTACACGAACCCTCAATGTCGGAGTTAACAAGCTCCACAATTCAATGTTCATATTTAAATAACCTTAGAGTGCATGAAAGATCAACACGACTAAACCAAGTACTAACATAGCATGCACACTGTCACCTTCACACTATGTAGGAGGAATAGATCACATCAATACCATCATAGCAATAGTTAATTTCATAATCTACAAAAGATCATAATCATAGCCTACGCCAAGTACTAACACGGATGCACACACTGTCACCATTACACCGTGCAGGAGGAATAAAACTACTTTAATAACATCACTAGAGTAGCACATAGATAAATTGTGATACAAAACACATTGCAATCATAAAGAGATATAAATAAGCACTTCACTATGCCATTCATAACAGTGAATAAGTATTCTGTGAAATATAGCCTAAGAGACCCACACGGTGCACACACTGTCACCTTTACACACGTGGGACAAGGAGTCTCCGGAGATCACATAAGTAAAATTCACTTGACTAGCATAACGACATCTAGATTACAAGCATCATCATATGAATCTCAATCATGTAAGGCAGCTCATGAGATTATTGTATTGAAGTACATAGGAGAGAGATGAACCACATAGCTACCGGTACAGCCCCGAGCCTCGATGGAGAACTACTCCCTCCTCATGGGAGACAGCAGCGTTGATGGAGATGGCGGTGGTGTCGATGAAGAAGCCTTCCGGGGGCACTTCCCCGTCCCGGCGGCGTGCCGGAACAGAGACTCCTGTCCCCCAGATCTTGGCTTCGCGATGGCGGCGGCTCTGGATGGTTTCTCGTACCGTGGCTTTTTTTTCGTATCGAGGTTTTAGGTCGAGGGGGCTTAAATAGGCGAAGAGGCGGCGTCAGAAGGTCAACGAGGCGACGACACCATAGGGCCGCGCGGCCAGGGGGTGGGCCGCGCCGGCCTATCATCTGGGCGGCCTGTGGCCCCCCTCTGGTCCTTCCCGGGTGTTCTGGAAGCTTCGTGGAAAAATAGGATGCTGGGCGTTGATTTCGTCCGATTCCGAGAATATTTCGTTACTAGGATTTCTGAAACCAAAAACAGCAGAAAACAGGAACTGGCCCTTCGGCATCTCGTCAATAGGTTAGTTCCGGAAAACGCATAATTATGACATAAAGTGTGCATAAAACATGTAGATATCATCAATAATGTGGCATGGAACATAAGAAATTATCGATACGCCGGAGACGTATCAGCATCCCCAAGCTTAGTTTCTGCTCGTCCCGAGCAGGTAAACGATAACAAAGATAATTTCTGGAGTGACATGCCATCATAAACTTGATCATACTATTGTAAGCATATGTAATGAATGCAGCGATCAAAACAATGGTAATGACATGAGTAAACAAATGAATCATATAGCAAAGACTTTTCATGAATAGTACTTCAAGACAAGCATCAATAAGTCTTGCATAAGAGTTAACTCATAAAGCAATAAATTAAAGTAAAGGTATTGAAGCAACACAAAGGAAGATTAAGTTTCAGCGGTTGCTTTCAACTTATAACATGTATATCTCATGGATATTGTCAATGTAAAGTAATATAACAAGTACAATATGCAAATATGTAGGAATCAATGCACAGTTCACACAAGTGTTTGCTTCTTGAGGTGGAGAGAGATAGGTGAACTGACTCAACAATAAAAGTAAAAGAATGATCCTTCAAAGAGGAAAGCATCGATTGCTATATTTGTGCTAGAGCTTTGATTTTGAAAACAAGAAACAATTTTGTCAACGGTAGTGATAAAGCATATGTGTTATGTAGATTATATCTTACAAGTTGCAAGCCTCATGCATAGTATACTAATAGTGCCCGCACCTTATCCTAATTAGCTTGGACTACCGGAATTATCGCAATGCACATGTTTTAACCAAGTATCACAAAGGGGTACCTCTATGCCGCCTGTACAAAGGTCTAAGGAGAAAGCTCGCATTGGATTTCTCGCTATTGATTATTCTCAACTTAGACATCCATACCGGGACAACATAGACAACAGATAATGGACTCCTCTTTTATGCATAAGCATGTAGCAACAATTAATTTTCTCATATGAGATTGAGGATATATGTCCAAAACTGAAACTTCCACCATGGATCATGGCTTTAGTTAGCGGCCCAATGTTCTTCTCTAACAATATGCACGCTCTAACCATAAGGTGGTAGATCGCCCTTACTTCAGACAAGACGAACATGCATAGCAACTCACATGATATTCAACAAAGAGTAGTTGATGGCGTCCCCAGGAACATGGTTATCGCACAACGAGCAACTTAATAAGAGATAAAGTGCATAAGTACATATTCAATACCACAATAGTTTTTAAGCTATTTGTCCCATGAGCTATATATTGTAAAGGTGAAGAATGGAAATTTAAAGGTAGCACTCAAGCAATTTACTTTGGAATGGCGAAAAAATACCATGTAGTAGGTAGGTATGGTGGACACAAATGGCATAGTGGTTGGCTCAAGGATTTTGGATGCATGAGAAGTATTCCCTCTCGATACAGGGTTTAGGCTAGCAAGGCTATTTGAAACAAACACAAGGATGAAGCGATGCAGCAAAACTCACATAAAAGACATATTGAAAACATTATAAGACTCTACACCGTCTTCCTTGTTGTTCAAACTCAATACTAGAAATTATCTAGACCTTAGAGAGACCAAATATGCAAACCAAATTTTAGCATGCTCTATGTATTTCTTCATTGATGGGTGCAAAGTATATGATGCAAGAGCTTAATCATGAGCACAACAATTTCCAAGTATCACATTATCCAAGACATTATAGCAATTACTACATGTATCATTTCCCGATTCCAACCATATAACAATTAACGAAGCAGTTTCAACCTTCGCCATGAAAATTAAAAGCTAAGAACACATGTGTTCATATGAACCAGAGGAGCGTGTCTCTCTCCCACACAAGCATTTATTCAAACAAAAACAAAAACACACAGACGCTCCAAGTAAAATGCATAAGATGTGACGGAATAAAAATATAGTTTCAGGGGAGGAACCTGATAATGTTGTCGATGAAGAAGGGGATGCCTTGGGCATCCCCAAGCTTAGACGCTTGAGTCTTCTTGAAATATGCAGGGGTGAACCACCGGGGCATCCCCAAGCTTAGAGCTTTCACTCTCCTTGATCACCTTGTATCATCCTCCTCTCTTGACCCTTGAAAACTTCCTCCACACCAAACTCGAAACAACTCATTAGAGGGTTAGTGCATAATCTCACATGTTCAGAGGTGACACAATCATTCTTAACACTTCTGGACATTGCCCAAAGCTACTGGAAGTCAATGGAACAAAGAAATCCATCCAACATAGCAAAAGAAGCAATGCGAAATAAAAGGCAGAATCTGTCAAAACAGAACAGTCCGTAAAGACGAATTTTATTGAGGCACCAGACTTGCTCAAATGAAAATGCTCAAATTGAATGAAAGTTGCGTACATATCTGAGGATCACTCACGTAAATTGGCATAATTTTCTGAGTTGCCTACAGAGAATTTTGTCCAGATTCGTGACAGCAAAGAAATCTGTTTCTGCGCAGTAATCCAAATCTAGTATGAACTTTACTATCAACGACTTTACTTGACACAACAAAACACTAAACTAAGATAAGGAGAGGTTGCTACAGTAGTAAACAACTTCCAAGACACAAATATAAAACAAAGTACTGTAGCAAAATAAACACATGGGTTATCTCCCAAGAAGTTCTTTCTTTATAGCCATTAAGATGGGCTCAGCAGTTTTAATGATGCACTCGCAAGAAATAGTATTTGAAGCAAAAGAGAGCATCAAGAGGCAAATTCAAAACACATTTAAGTCTAACATGCTTCCTATGCATAGGAATCTTGTAAATAAACAAGTTCATGAAGAGCAAAGTGACAAGCATAGGAAGATAAAACAAGTGTAGCTTCAAAAATTTCAGCACATAGAGAGGTGTTTTAGTAACATGAAAATTTCTACAACCATATTTTCCTCTCTCATAATAACTTTTAGTAGCATCATGAGCAAACTCAACAATATAACTATCACATAAAGCATTCTTATCATGAGTCTCATGCATAAAATTATTACTACTCCCAACATAAGCATAATCAATTTTATTAGTTGTAGTGGGAGCAAATTCAACAAAGTAGCTATCATTATTATTCTCATCATCAAATGTAGGAGGCATATTGTATTCATAATCAAATTTATCCTCCATAACAGGTGGCACCAAAAGATTACTATCATTATAATCATCATAAATAGGAGGTAAAGTATCATCAAAGTAAATTTTCTCCTCAATGCTTGGTGGACTAAAAAGATCATGCTCATCAAAACCAGCTTCTCCAAGCTTAGAATTTTCCATAGCATTAGCAACAATAGTGTTCAAAGCATTCATATTAATAACATTCCCATTAGCATGCATATAAAGTTCCATGGGTTTTTTAATTCTCTCTTCAAACACATCATGTCCTAATTCAAGATAAAGTTCATAAAGATCTCTCATATTTTTGTTGTTTTCCATTATGCCTAACTAGTGTAAACAAGAAACAAAAAGATGCAATTGCAGGATCTAAAGGAAATAGCTTCGAGCACAAACACAATGGCGCCAGAAAAGTACTTTACCTGGAACCGGAGTATGAGTGCCTTTTACCTTTCCTCCCCGGCAACGGCGCCAGAAAATAGCTTGATGTCTACGCCCCCTCCTTTTCCTGTAGACAGTGTTGGGCCTCCAAGAGCAGAGGTTTGTAGAACAGCAGCAAGTTTCCCTTAAGTGGACCACCCAAGGTTTATCGAACTCAGGGAGGAAGAGGTCAAAGATATCCCTCTCATGCAACCCTGCAACCACAAAGCAAGAAGTCTCTTGTGTCCCCAACACACCAAATAGGTGCACTAGTTCGGCGAAGAGATAGTGAAATACAGGTGGTATGAATAAGTAGCAACGGCACCAGAAAAGTGCTTTGCCCAGGACAGTAAACAAGCAGTAGTAACGCAGCAGTAGTAACACAATAAAGCAGTAAACAAGCAGCGATAGCAGTATTTAGGAACAAGGCCTAGGGATCATACTTTCACTAGTGGACACTCTCAACATTGATCACATAACAGAATAGATAAATGCATACTCTACACTCTTTTGTTGGATGATGAACACCATTGCGTAGGATTACACGAACCCTCAATGCCGGAGTTAACAAGCTCCACAATTCAATGTTCATATTTAAATAACCTTAGAGTGCATGAAAGATCAACACGACTAAACCAAGTACTAACATAGCACGCACACTGTCACCTTCACACTATGTAGGAGGAATAGATCACATCAATACCATCATAGCAATAGTTAACTTCATAATCTACAAGAGATCATAATCATAGCCTACGCCAAGTACTAACACGGATGCACACACTGTCACCATTACACCGTGCAGGAGGAATAAAACTACTTTAATAACATCACTAGAGTAGCACATAGATAAATTGTGATACAAAACACATTGCAATCATAAAGAGATATAAATAAGCACTTCACTATGCCATTCATAACAGTGAATAAGTATTCTGTGAAATATAGCCTAAGAGACCCACACGGTGCACACACTGTCACCTTTACACACGTGGGACAAGGAGTCTCCGGAGATCACATAAGTAAAATTCACTTGACTAGCATAACGACATCTAGATTACAAGCATCATCATATGAATCTCAATCATGTAAGGCAGCTCATGAGATTATTGTATTGAAGTACATAGGAGAGAGATGAACCACATAGCTACCGGTACAGCCCCGAGCCTCGATGGAGAACTACTCCCTCCTCATGGGAGACAGCAGCGTTGATGGAGATGGCGGTGGTGTCGATGAAGAAGCCTTCCGGGGGCACTTCCCCGTCCCGGCGGCGTGCCGGAACAGAGACTCCTGTCCCCCAGATCTTGGCTTCGCGATGGCGGCGGCTCTGGATGGTTTCTCGTACCGTGGCTTTTTTTTCGTATCGAGGTTTTAGGTCGAGGGGGCTTAAATAGGCGAAGAGGCGGCGTCAGAAGGTCAACGAGGCGACGACACCATAGGGCCGCGCGGCCAGGGGGTGGGCCGCGCCGGCCTATCATCTGGGCGGCCTGTGGCCCCCCTCTGGTCCTTCCCGGGTGTTCTGGAAGCTTCGTGGAAAAATAGGATGCTGGGCGTTGATTTCGTCCGATTCCGAGAATATTTCGTTACTAGGATTTCTGAAACCAAAAACAGCAGAAAACAGGAACTGGCCCTTCGGCATCTCGTCAATAGGTTAGTTCCGGAAAACGCATAATTATGACATAAAGTGTGCATAAAACATGTAGATATCATCAATAATGTGGCATGGAACATAAGAAATTATCGATACGTCGGAGACGTATCAATGTGCTGTTGCCACTAGGGATAAAACATCAATGTTTTGTCTAAGGATATTTGTGTTGATTACATTACGCACCATATTTAATGCAATTGTCTGTTGTTTGCAACTTAATACTGGAAGGGGTGCGGATGCTAACCCGAAGGTGGACTTTTTAGGCATAGATGCATGCTGGATAGCGGTCTGTAACATCCCCGGGTTTCAACAAAATGAACAAGAGAGAATTTAAGAATCCAAAAATCAGGGTTAACAAAAACTTTTTCTCATCATATAGGTTTATGCATATAGGTCACCTTATTAATTATTTTGAGTGTGCAATTGCCATGATGTTTGCTTATGTGTTCTCTCTCACTCTAAAACCCTAACAATGATCACTTGATCACCCTTAGCCAATTAAAATTGAAATATAAAAGAAATCCCAAAAATCCATTTCACTCTCACATAAGGCCTATGCCATTTTTGCAAATACTTAATCTAGGCCAATTTGGTTTGCACCATTACTTGTAAATGGTTACTAAACACTTATTAACACCTTTGAAATCAAGCCAACTCAATTCAAACCAAAATCAAACTCAAATTCCAAGTCACATGCAATATGGTCACTTATGCCATCTTTAGTCTGATGGCCACTTTGAGCCCCTGGTTCTCTTCTTTCCACTTCTAAACTTTGTCAAACCTTTTCATCTCATCCAAGACAAACTCAAGCACTACAACTTTGCCCAAAACCACCACCCCAAATTCTTCACCATTTTCAAATGGGAAGCAAGCAAAGTTGGAACTTTCTCACATAATCAAGATCATATGCAAAATGTGATTTTGCATATCAATTCCTTTTTGACCACCACCACCACCAAAATGCTCCTTTCAATATATGTTTACAACCCACCAAAAAGAATTTCAAAATTCGAAAATATTTTTCTTGCGGGCATTCTGTCGAACACATTGCAGGCAGGGTAAATTTTTGAGCCCATACCTCATTTTCTACTTGGACTTGGTCCAACCTTGCCCTCTCTGCACCCTGGAGTCTCCCTTTCACCTCACTACACCATCACCACCACTTGCATTGGCCAGGGTTTGATTAAATCAACTCAAACATGCCATGCCGTGGCATGGCATGGCCTCACCGTGCCATCTCCCTCACCCGTCGCTTCTAGCTTGCACCACCATGCCCACTGGCTCCCTCTCACCACCCTGGACGAGCTCATGCCCTCCCTTGACCGAGACCGAGCACACACGCGTCGGAACGCGAGCGCCCAGACGCGCCCAGGACTCGCCCATGCCGCGCCAGAGCGCGCATGGCGCTCACCCTGGACGCCCAGAGCGTGACGACGCCCCGCGTCCTCGCATCACCTCCGCCATCACGCTCACCGCCAGTCGACGCACGACGACCGTCTGCAACGCCTGGACATGGCCCCTGGCCCGCGGGAATGCCGCAGCCGACGTAAGCATCCACGCCCTCCCGCCATGACCTGCAAGCTTCCATCACGATCGCCGCCGCTGTAGTGCCTCTTTTTCCTCACCGTCACGCGCGTCATCCTCGCCAGAGCACCAGCTACCGTACGCGCCCACGCCTTGGCTCTTCGCAGCCCTGGACCGACGGCGACCATGGCGAACCCAGCTCCGCCCCACTGCCACCTCTCGCCGCTATAAAAGGAGCACTCCGCGCCCCAAACTGAGCACGCCAATCTCTTCCCCACCTCACCACAGTTCTCCTCGCCGCCTCAATTCCATCGATTAGCCACTGCCTCGCCCCAATTGCTAGCTCGCCGCCGCTTACCTTAGCCGAAGCTCGCCGGAGAAGGAGGCCACCCCAGGACGCGCCGCTGCTCGGGCGCCTCCCCATCATCGACAACGTCGCGCGCACCACTCCGACGACCGCCGGAGCTCCGACGACCCCTCCGACCCCTGCTGCCGCCGCGCCGCCATCGCCTCTCGCCGTCGACGACGACAACCTCCAGCCGTTGGATCATCGCCTGATCCAACGCTCCTCACTTCCCCGTACCGGTTCGGTGAGTAAAACTCACTGACGCGTGGGTCCCGCCGTCAGACGGCCTGCTCGCGCTGGACGCGAAGTGGGCCGGCCCATTTTCCTTTTTCTCCGCAGCCCAAGTTCTTTCCCGCGCGAAGCCCACCGTTTGAATTCAATTTTGGAAATTAGAAAAATAGCATAATCTGTTGCAAACTTTGAAATTCAATAGTGACAAATCTACTCAGCCAAATTTTACAAACTTTATATTTCTGGAAACCTTATGAAATTGTCTACACAATGCCACTGGATAGAACCCTAGATCTTTTGTAGAATTAAAGTGACAAATTAAACAAGGCAGGGCCTTTTCTGTCTTATTTTAATTCTTAAAAATCAACCAAAAATGCTTTTCAGTTAATTCCACCTCCAATAATTCACTTTTCACTTATACTTTTTGTTTCTACAAAAATATACCATGCTTTCTTTGGATGATCATGGTTTAGTTGATTTAAATGCCTTATGGCCATTTTCTAGTCAAAGATATTATCCAAAACTATTAAGAAATCTTATGTGGGAGTTTTCCCTCATTTAAATCTTGTCACCACCAATTCCAAATGAAGTGGAGACTCTGGTTATTTAGGACCCATAGGAATTGTTGGTGATATTAAATCTTTGTTATGCTAGAATTAAATAGTATGAGGTGCTCACCTCATTTAAATCTTTTTCTCCAATGATAAGTATGAAGAGGTTGACTTTGGTCAACCTAGGTCATATATTGTTCATGAGAGAATTTAAATCTTAATAAGATAATAAGAGGAAATTATTTCTCTAAGTAATTAAAAGTAACACTTTATTTAGTATGAGAGGAAATTATTTTTCCTAAATAAGAAAACAACACCCTTACACACTTAATAGTAATGAGTGATGCTAGTTTACTTGTGTAAATTATATGAGGTGTTTTACTTCATTTAAATCTTGTCCCAAGTACTTTCATATGAAGTTTGAACCCCGGGTCAAAAACTCTCACATGAAATACTTGGAGATTTAAATCATAATAGTCACTATTAAATGGTATGAGGTATCCCTACCTCATTTAAATCATTTTCTCAAGTGATGATGATGAATGGTTGACCTAGGTCAACATAAATTCATGTGTGATGATTTGAGAAATTAAATCTTAAAGAAGATTCAATGAGAGGAAACTATTCTTCCTCAAAGCAATACCACCAATGCACCAAATTGTATTAATAGTGTGAATAGAATAGTTTGTGTGAGTATATGTGATGTTTGGAATAGCCAATGAATTGTTTGGTGATTGTATCCTCGTATTCGTTTATAGACGCTAGTACCGGGGACTATCAAGAAGAGGAGGTATTCTACCAAGAAGAAGGAGAAGAAGACCACTTTGATCAATACACCAACCAAGGCAAGCTAGTATTCGTGCATGCTATTACCAATGCAAGCTATGTTATTTGAAAGCTATTACCAATGCAAGCTAACACCCTTGCAAGCTAATAGTCTTGCAAAGTGCAAAGCTCTACTAGAGCAAGGCACACCCACCACTACTTTTTACTTTATGCTTATGATCCTATTTCCCAGTTTTATTCTTACAAGCTTTGGTTTTTGATTATTTATAACTTGCTTTTATAGTTAACTTTGGTCTAGAAATAGAGTACTACAAGAGTATCAAAATTTGCCTAGCAAGCTCCAAGATATTTAGCATCCCTCATGACTAGTTGCTAGTGCTCAATATCAGAATTGACTACTCTAGATGGGAACTTGTGAATTGAAAAGACTTTGAAAACCTTGGAATGATGAGTCATTCTATTGAAAGATTTTGAAGGTGAATATGACTGGTGAATGACTTGGTGAATTTTACAAAAACTGATGGTTGGGTTTGGATGCGATACCATTCCAATTTTGCAAGTACCCCCACAATACCTGATATGGGTAGGGCTTAACTAGAAGTTTATGTATCTTAGTATGGGTTCCCTCTAAACAAGCGTCATCGGGGTTATGCTGGAGGCTGCCTCTACAAAAGTGAAGTGATGTGATATGACGTGAAATGAGGTGAATGTCCGGCCCAAGCCCTGTGCAGTTCCCAGGCTGACAGTTTGTCTTCACTGGGAGGCCAAGCTCATGGGGAGAGATGCCTATACTAAGATATGTAAGTGAAAGGTTATGGTTGGTAGTCCGCACACGGAGTGTGGTAAATCAGGGCCAGTTAACCCTGACGGATTATTGCAAATGTTGTGGCACAAGTGTACGACCTCTGCAGAGTGTAGATCTATTCGAATAGCCGCGTCCACGGTTATGGACGGTTGGAAAGGCCATACTGTTCCGCCATCAGACCATTTTCAAAATGTGACAGGTGAAGGGTGACTTGAATTTGAAAAGGTGAATGGTGACTTGTGATTTGAACTGAAAGGTGACTTTGACTTTGAATCACAACTGAGTTGTGGGAATGACACTAATGTCCCACGTGAGTTAGTTGAGCAAATGAAGGTTTTTGATTATTAAAATGTTTATGAAATAAAACTGGCTTTCCGCAAATGAAACTAGAGCTTAGCATCCCCTTCTATAGTGATAGTGTTTACCTTAGTATTAGTTTGCGAGTACTTTAAAGTACTCATGGCTTTGTCCCTGGCTATTCAAATGGCCAGACTATGAAGAGGAGTACCGGAACCCGGAAGAAGGACAGCAGGACGTCTACGACAACTAGGATCACTCCTGACGTCAATAGTTGCCTGTGGAACAGATGGACCACGACCGCTACGCTACTTCGCTTCCGCTATGTGTTTTGTAATTGATCAATGGATCATCTAGTATTGTAATGAGACTGGATCATGTGATCCTTTGTTGTAAGACAATTATGCGTTGTAATAAATGATGTGTTGTGATATTAATCTATTATGTCTCGCAAAAACAATATTCCTGGGATTGCGATGAATGACATAATAGGCATCTGGACTAAAAATCCGGGTGTTGACACGGTCTATGTACTTTGTCGTAATGCCCGATTGAATCTCACTTTACTCATCATGATATGTATGTGCATTGTTATGCCCTCTTTATTTGTCAATTGCCCAACTGTAATTTGTTCACCCAACATGCTATTTCTTATTGGAGAGACACCACTAGTGAACTGTGGACCCCGGTCCAATTCTTTTACATCTGAATACAATCTACTGCAAACATTGTTCTCTACTGTTCTTCGCATACAAACATCATTTTCCACACCATACATTTAATCCTTTGTTTACAGCAAGCCGGTGAGATTGACAACCTCACTGTTAAGTTGGGGCAAAGTATTTTGATTGTGTTGTGTAGGTTCCACGTTGGCGCCGGAATTCCTTGTGTTCCGCCGCACTACACTCCGCCACCAACAACCTTCACGTGTTCCTTGACTCCTACTGGTTCGATAAACCTAGGTTTCTTACTGAGGGAAAACTTGCTGCTGTACGCATCACACCTTCCTCTTGGGGTTCCCAACGGACGAGTGCTTTACCGTCACAAGGAAGCTACTTTGTGGCGCCGTTGCAATCCAACTACGCGCAAGCATACGTCCTCGGGCGTCACCGCCGTCGGTCCTGGCCGGCCGCCAAGACAAAGCTTCCGCCTAGTGAAGAGTCCCAAAACCTCGCGCCTGCCTAACAAGGACCGGCACAGACCACCACATGCATCTGCCGCATCGCGACCCCCCGGAGAGCCGCCGCACGCACGTCGCCCTACAGCCTCAAACGCTCATCTTCAACCTCTAGCTGCCACCGTGCTGCACAGCCTGTAGCCAACGGAGCACCGCCGAAGAGCACCGTGGGCACCGCCTGAACGCCACATAGATGGGGCGCCGACCAACACCAACACGGGGCTCGAGGAAGAACGCCGAAGTCCGCAAACATGAGCTCCCAGCACACCCGCAGGGTCGCCGCCCCGCCAACCAGCACCGCGCCCCTCCCCAGCAGAAGGGCATCGCCTCAGCCCCGGCACACACGGACCGAGCCAGCACGACCTAGGGCGATCCCGAGCCGGCCCGCCGAAGCCCATCTGGGCCCGAGCGCGCGCCTCCAGGCCACACCGTGCCAGCACCGCAGCACTACCGCCACGCCCCGCCAGCAGAAAACACGGGCCAGGCCAAGCCCGTGGCACCGCCATCGCCCGCAGACGCGGCCACCGTAGGTCGTCACCGCTGCCGCCGCACCTCCAGGCCGCACCACCGCTGCATCACCAGGCCGCGCCTCCGCATCTCCAGCTCCCACCGCCACGCGCCGCCGCCAGCCCCCGAGACCCAGATGGGCAGCCACCCTCCAGGCCAGCACATAGGGACGCGAGGGGCGCTATGTCCCCGCCGCCCCCTTGGTCGGCGCCGCCCGACTTCACCGGCGATAGCCTTAGGGGGCGACGAGGGGAGGGGCACAAACGGGGGGGGGGGGGGGGTTGTGGCGGCGGCTAGGGTTTCGCCCCGCCCGTAGCTTGGAGGAAGCGACAGGGGAGCGAGTAATCCACACTGGTCAAGTTTTAAAAGGAAAAAACACTGCCCATTTAGTTTGGCACGGGTTGTACAAGCGTACACCGAAGAGTGTCGTGTCATACTCTAGACACTGGTTGATTATGACATTTGAATTTGGCACGCTTTCTTCGGCATGGAAGGAACTCGCAACGATGTCACATGTTGCAGCGCTCTTCGGTGTTTGGAAGGCTAGCTGAGGGACATTGCTACGATCTCGACCACTGCCCTCGCGTCACGCATAGGTAGGTGGATCTTAATCCGGAGACAAGTTTCACACGCATGGGGTTCGCGTGGGAAGAAGAAGGAGAGGAGGACAGGAGGGGGAAAGCTATTATAGATGTTTAGGTCATTGATATCATGCTCTACTCGACTTGCTTCTCTTGCAGCTCTGCTTTATTTGTCTTGGGCTGGACGCCTGGAACCCTTCAACGCCTTGCTTGCCGGCCCATTTCCCTGCGAATGTCTCGACGACGCTTGCGCCTGGTGGCTGGTGTCATAGCAGTCCCCTCCCCTAGAAGAGTTGCTTGACCCCAAGCTGCAGCACCTGGGAAGCGGCGACAGAGTTCTTCTTCTGATTCCCATGTCGCCAATGATTCTGGAGTTCCTTCCCAAGCGATGAGCACCTATGTGGTGAAGCCGCAGCCATGTTTGATCTGACGCTGTCGCAGAACCTTACTGGGACACACTGGAGTAGGGTCATTAGCAACTGAAATGAAGGACATGGATGAGTCATGAACCTGGTCAGGAGGAACCAGTTTCTTCAGCCGGGATACATGCAGAACTGAGTGTATCTTAGACCCCACTGGAAGCTTGAGCTTGTATGCCATCTTGCCAATGCGAGCCAAAATCTCATACGGGCCAAAATACTTGAAGGAGAGTTTCTGGTTTGCTCGTCGCGCCACTGACATCTGCCACGGCCAGAGATGATCATTGACGGCAGGCCATGCAGTTTGTAGATTGTATCAACAAATTTTTGTGCCACCGTGAGAGCTGTATATGGGTGTGTCAAGGGAATGAAGTGCCCATACTTGGTGAACTTGTCAATGACGACCAGGATACGTACAGTTGAAGGAGCCAGATTTTGGTAATCCTTCGATAAAATCCATACTAATGACACTCCAAGCTTATGTTGGTACTGGTAAGGGATTCAACAGGCCAGGCAATTTAACATGTTCTCCTTTGGCTTGCTGGCATGTTTGACATTGTTGCACATATGCATTGACATGTACCTTGATATTAGGCCAGACAAACAAAGCTTTAGTTCTCTCATATGTTCCCAAGAATCCAGAGTGGCCTCCAACACCACCGGAATGTAGGGACAGAAGAATGGCTTGATGAGCTTCAAGATTATTACCAAGCCAAATTCGATCTTTGAATCGTATGATTCCCTGGCACAAGGCATAGCCTCTCTCATTTGGGCTGTGCAGGCTTAGTTCATGTAGAAGTAGTTGTGCTTTTGGATCTTTGAGGTATCCTTCGGTAATGATTTCGAGCCATCTTGGTTTAGCCACAAAAATGTGATATAGTATACTAATTTGTATTGCGGGCCCATTAGTTTCACAAACGCTTTCAGTTCCATCCCTGTGGTGATTTTCTGATCGGACATGTGCACTAAGCTTCTGTGGTCTGTGACAATTGTGAACGGCGCATGTTGCAGGTACTGACGCCATTTGTCGACCACTAGCAATATAGGCAGGCACTCCTTCTCGTATGTGGATAGTGTCTGGGCTACCTGCCAAAGTGCTTTGCTCAAATATGCCACTGGGTGCTCAGACTGCATGAGGACCGCTCCAACACCTCTCTTCGATGCATCAGTTCAATAGTGAATGCGGTGCTGCCACCATTTTTTGTTTCAGGTGGTCAAAGGCTTGTTGTTTTGTTGCATTCCATCTGAAGGTCATGTCTTTTTTGAGCAGATCTGACAGCATGCTGCTGATCACGCTTTAATGTTGTATGAATTTCCTGTAGTATCCTGTGAGGCCTAGAAAACCCCTCACCTGTTTTGCATTAGTGGGCACAGGCCATTCTCGCACTACTTTTATCTTGCTAGGATCAGTAGCTACACCAAATTTGCTGATTATATGCCCTAAATACTCTAGTTGCTGGGATATCAAGTACTTGTTGCAGCTGAGCCAAGTGGTCCTTCAGAGAGGGAGTGTAGATGAGAATATCATCCATGAAAACGAGCACGCACTTCCTAATGAGAGGTGCAAACATGGAATTCATTGCGGCTTGGAATGTGGCTGGTGCATTTGTAAGCCTGAAGGGCATTACTTTGAATTAAAACAGACCTTGATGAGTTTTGAAGGTTGTCTTGTGCTCTTCTACTGGTGCTAGTCCGATCTGACGATAACCAGAACAGAGGTCAAGATTTGTGAACCACTGTGCTCCGGCCAGTTCATCTACCACGGGCATTGGGTACTTTTCTTGAGTGTGATGCTATTCAGTGCACGGTAATCGATGTGAAATCGCCAGGTTCCATCCTTCTTGCGAACCAAAAGTACTAGAGAGGCGAAAGGACTAGTACTTTCTTGGATTATCCCTCTGGCCAACATGTTTGCCACCTGTTTCTCTATCTCTAACTTCTGATGAGGAGCGTAGCGATAGAGCTTGGCATTCACTGCTTTTGTGCTGGGGAGCAGAGGAATGTTATGGTCATATCTGCAGTGTGGCGATAGAGTTTTTCGATCCTCAAACAGTGCTTGATACCGTTGGAGCACTACCTGAACTTCTGCTGGCACTGACTGGTCAAGAGCTGTTGTTGTGTCTTCAATATTATGCAACTCCAGAATTTGACACTCTTCACCACTTTGTAGTTTTCCATGCATACTAGATGCAGAGATCATTGTGCAAGTGTCAATAGTGTTTTGAACTTCACGGAGTGTGATTCTCTTGCCCTGATGCTTGAAGCGCATGGTGTTTTTCTTCCAATTTATCCACATTTTTTCATTATTCTGGCATTCCAACCAATCCATGCCCAAAATCATACCATATGATGTGAGATGCAAGGTTTTGAGATCAGTGACAAACTGATGCCCTTGTGTGTGCCAGGTCACCTCGGGTAACACTTTTGTACATGCCATCTTGCCACCTCCAGCAACATGTCAGCTAGCTCCTAGCTAATGAATGTGCTTGAGCTGCCAGAATCAATCATAATTAGGATTGTGTACTATCCCACTTGTCCTTGCAGTCTGATGCTTCTCTTGCTCATTGTTCCTGACATAGCTATGGTAAAAAACATGTCCATGATTTTCCCTATTAAAGTTAGCAAAAACACCTACACACAACTCTGGCCATGTAGCAATGCTATGTAATGCCTCATAGGTCTGCAACCATAATGCTGCATTCCCTTTGAACTGCATAGTGGCAAAATCAACCCACAAACGTTGCTGGACTCCATATAACTTGAAATATTTTTCACAATTTTTCTTGTACCATTTCGGGTTGTCACCGTCGAAATGGGAAAATCAGATCTAGGAAATTTGGGACCTGACTGTGGGCGGTGTGTGGTGAAATTATCATACTCAGTGTGCTCAAATTCATCATCCTCATCAGACAAAGTGAAATGATCAGTTGTAGTTATTGCATGCTCACCCCTGACCAGGGCACGACTGGAGGGCTGAGCCTCAACAGTACCAACACCCTGGTGTTGATGCGATGAACAGCACCCACTGGGCCGAAGCGAACCTGGATCCAGCTCGGCGGTGCTCGGGGTCGAGAGCGTAGTTCGCGCCTCCACTGTGGCGAGGCGTGTGGCCACCAGCTCCATCGGCTGCTTCAGGTCGGTGACGGAGAGATCCAAGGCGGTGTTGGCCTGAATCACTCAGCCGAGTGTGATGTCGACCTTGCTGGTGTGGCGCACAATCTCTTGCTGGGAGAGCGCCAATCGGTCGGGTGTGGCGTTGATGCCAGTGATCCGGGCGGCGTTGGCTTGCCCCGCTTCTGTCGTGGCCTTGTTGACCTCTGCCGTGGCGGTGATCAGCTGCCGGAGATCTGCGACCGAGAGCTCCACCATCTCCACGCGCTCGGTTAGGTTCAATCTACCGGATCTCGTCGTCTTAATTCGACCTTTGTCCGTCGTACCAATCACGGGTACACTCGAAAGTGTTTTGTGCGAATCCAAGAGGATCGCACCCGGAAATCAGATTTATCAACCGCAACACGATGAGATTCAGATCAGAGAAAAAGAGGGATCAAAATCTAGGCTCTGATACCACTTGCTACGATCTCGACCACTGCCCTCGCGTCTTGCACAGGTAGCTGGATCTTAATCCCGATAAAAGTTTCACACACATGGAGTTCGCCGTGGGGAAGAAGTAGGAGAGGAGGACATGAGGGGAAAATCTATTACAGCTGTTTAGTTCATCGATACCGTGCTCTACTCGACTTGCTTCTCTTGTAGCTCTGCTTCATTCTTCTTGGGTTGGACCCCTTCAACGCCTTGCTTCCTGGCCGGCTAATTGCCTTGCGAATGTCTCGACGACGCCTGCACCTGGTGGCTGATGTCGTAGCAGACATGTTCTATGGTCAACTTCGAGATCAACGGGCACACATACAACAAGAGGTACTATCTAGCTGACGGTATCTATCCTGAGTATGCTATATTTGCGAAGACAATTTTAGATCATGCTTTAGAAAAGGAAGCTTATTTTGCGGTATGCCAAGAAGCATATCGCAATTTTGGCCTGCTCCAGCAGCGTTTTGCCATTATTCGGTACCCTGCTCTCACTTGGTCGGAGTCTTAGATGCGGAAGGTGATAAACGCTTATGTGATCATATACAACATGATCACTGAGATTGAGCGCGATGCACCTGCGGATGATGACCATCCATTTGGTTTTTTTTTTTTTTTTTTTTGCGAAACACAGTACAATCAAAGACGCTCATACATACGCGCACACACTCACCCCTATGAACGCACACACGCACACCCTACCCCTATGAGCACCTCCAAGAGACTGCGTTGAAGAACTGATCCGGCAGATCTTGAGATTGACGAAGTCACCACAGGCGCCTCGCTGTCGACGGGAACGTCGCCTCCCACTGAAGAATATTCCGCCTTTATGAGACACCAAAGTGTCAAATCTGGGATTTGAACTCTGGTGGGCTGGGGATGCCTTTGTCCTCCTAACCATCCAACCACAGGTTGGTTCTCTCCATTTGGTTTTCAGAAACCTTTTGCTGAGGTTGAGCATGTAAGAGCATCTCCAATAGAGGCTCTAAAATTTGGCCCTGTAAAAGTCGTTTGCAGCGCGCTCAATTCGGATACAGCACACGGCGCCAACGCGAGCTTCACCAGAGGCTCTATTTTACAGCGCAACTAAGAAGACAAAAATAACCTTTCAGCAGAGGCTGTAAAATAGAGCTCCACAAACAACTTTCTTCAACATACATACAACAAACAAGATCAAACATGCCACAAATAAATCTGAAAAAATCAACTAAATTCACAACTATACGGCGCATCTAGCTAGCAATCGATCTAACAAACAGAGAGAGCAAGCTAGCAATAACTAGTCAATTCCATGTCGCGTGCGGCAAGCTAGCAATCGATTCAGAACCGATATTTTTCATGCGCGTACATCTACAGCAAGCAAGCGGAGGCGGAGCTCGGCGGACGCCCAGGCCAGACCAGTGGGGGGATTCTCTTGATGATGGAGGGGAGGGTGCTGCGGCGGAGCGGCACATTGGCGGACCGACGGCGGCTGGCTCCTGCAACCTCCGCGACCTCCGCAAGCTGTGGGACGAGGACGATGGCCGCATCCTCGCATCCACCAAGCAGGCCGACCGCGACGGGCGGAGCCCGTGGCGCGGCGGGAGATGGGGGATGTCGGGCGCGACGGCCATGGCGCGGCGGGTGGAAGGGAACTCGGACGCTGGCGTCCATGGCGCATCAGGCGAGGCGGAGCTCGGGCGCGGGTGGTCACGACGCGGCGGGAGAAGGAGCTAGGGCGCGTGCGGCCATGGCGGAGGGACGGCCAGAGATCAGATCTCCTCGTCGCAGCGCGGAGAAGCCAAGATATTTAAGAGCGGTTTTCTTCCGCGGTGGAGAAGCCCGCGGGTAGTCGAAGCACCAAATATACAGCTTTGGATAGCGCAAAATGCCGTGCGCACTAAAATATTTACAGCACGATCTATTTTGCAGCGTTTGTTGGAGGACGCAAAAACGCGTCTGGCGCTGTATGTTGACAGTTTTTTTTAGCGCACACACAGTTTAGAGTCTCTGTTGGAGATGCTCTAACGGCCCAGTTTGCCGCTTTCCTTCGGATGCATGAAGAAATCCAAGATGCTAGTGTTCATACTCAATGACATAATATCTAGTTGAACATTTGTGGGTGCGGAGAGAAAACACCACATGATTCATTGCAATTTATTTTTATTCTTGTACGAATAATTTAATTTATTTGTTTGAACTATTTGTGTGAAATAATTTATGTGTTAACATTGTAAAAATATTGTTTAAATTGTTGAAACTATACAAACTGTTCTAAATTTGGTCCAAAAATTTTGGAGGGCCAGCGTATAGGACGCGCCGGTGTGGAATGACCTTCCCTACACTAAGAAGGAGGTGCCAGGGCTTCGCATAGTATACTGCCGGCGCACCTGTCGGTGTCTATTTGAGACATGCCAGTGAAGATGCTCTAAATGTACCAGAAAACTCAAGGTAACAAAGTATTTGAGAAAACCACCAATTTTCTTTCTTTCTAGCCGGCTTTCCTTGACTGTGCAGTAGTTGTTCACCGCTTTAACCGTCAAGAGTTGTGTACTTGTGCTGCTGACTGGTCGAGTTCAAACAGGAAAAATCGTTGTGTCGAGTGTTGTACGTTCAACTCCTATGCGTATTGCCTTGACGGCTTTGATATCCTGTGCCGCTCCATTTGCTCTCACGCTCTGCCCACAAAAAGATGAGACGAATACGCGGCGTGTTTCAGGTCAGCACCCTCCATGCTACGCGCAAGAAATCAATAATCAGACCATAATTAAGGGGAAGTTCCGAAGTTGGACAACAGCTAGCACAAAAAGGAAAAAGCTGGTGCCAAATGCCAACAGACAAGGTACTCTTGTCGATCGAGTACGCACATTTTTTTTTTGAGGGTTAACATAGCTCTTTATTCAAAAGATAATGTTGTTTGGAATACATAAACCGTCAGGCGGCTGTACAAGCCAAACCTGACGTCCAACACTAAGAGAAACAGCAAAACGAGCTAGTCTATGAGCTTTAGAATTTGACAACCTATTTTCATGTCTAAAGAAACTTTGTTCCAGGAGATTTGATCTTGCTTTCACCTCCTGTACAACCATGCTATAAGCTCCAGCGAAAGGTCCCTTCATAGCATTGACAACTGCTAGATAGTCCGATGCCACTGTCACACGCTGCAGCTGTAAGTCAGAGGCCAAAGCCAGCGCCTCTCTGCATGCAATGGCTTCTAATGTAGCAGGATCACTGATTCCCTTGATCGTCAGAGTGGCGGCGCCCACGAAGACACCCGCTCCATCCCTGCAAACAACTCCCACAGCTCCACCGCAACCATCTTTCGCCATTGCAGCATCAACATTCAGTTTAACTGTTCCTTCTCTTGGAGGCACCCATCTCGGATGTTTCGTAGCCTCCTTCACAGCCTTCCCCTTGGTAGTTCCCGCAATCGAGAGATCCCGAAGGTAATTCTCAATAAACAGGTGTGTTGATAGTGGACTTTGGAATTCTCCTTCATGGACTATCTTCCTTCGAGCATACCAGATTGCCCATAAGGTAACTGCTACCCTTGCAAAATCATCTCTCGGCAAGGATTCCATCATGGCAAAGAGCCAATTCCGTGCTGAGGGATCATCATTCATTGATACATGCTCAGTAATTCCCTCCTCCGCTAATGCCCAGACGCACCTCGCCACGGAGCAGCTCAGTAGGGAGTGGCGCCAGGAGTCAGCTGCGCCACATATAGAGCAGGTGCTCGTCTCCGCCATATTGCGGTGGAAGCGGACATCGCCCGTTGGCAGGGAATGTTGAGCAAGCCGCCACAAGAAAATCCTGAGCTTTGCGGGCACCTGAACGGACCACAAGCGCTTCCAGGACTTCTGCTCGCCCGCCGAGTTTGAAACCGCCGGCCGATCCTCTAGCCAATCCTCCCGCCTTTTCTTGGTATGCACCAGGAGGCGGTAGACAGAACGAACCGATAGGAGGCCATTCTTCTCGTAATGCCATGCCCATGCGTCGGCCATCCGCCGAGTGCTCAGGGGAATAGCACAAATGGCCGCAACATCCATCGGGAGATAGAACTGCTGGAGCCGATCAACCCTCCAGGTGGCTGTAGTGGAATCAATGAACTCTGCCACTGTCCTCGGTGGATCCGTCCCAAGGCAGGCCACCGGTCGCATCATGAAATCACGCGGCAACCAATTCTCATTCCACGCGTTTGTATTTTCTCCCGTTCTGATTCTTTTGATGAGACCCTGTCTCATGACGTCTCGTCCCTCCACTAGAGCTCTCCAAACCTGGGAAGGAGAAGACCCTAATGTTGCATCAAGGAAATCAGAACCTAGGAAATAGACCGCCTTCAAAATACGAGCACTTAAAGCCTCCGGATTTTGAAGTATGCGCCAAGCTTGGCGTGCTAGCATGGCCAAGTTAAAGAGCTCTATGTCGCGGAAGCCTAGACCTCCTTCATATTTAGGAGAGCGCATCTTCTCCCATGAAACCCAACACGTCTTGCGCTTTCCCTCTTTCAAACCCCACCAGAAACTTCGGAGCATAGAGTTGATAGCAAGACATAAACCCCTTGGTAATCTGAAACATGACATGGAAAATGTGGGTATAGCCTGGATCACAGACTTGATCAAGACCTCCTTCCCACCTACAGCCAGCAAGATCTCTAACCAGCCCTGAATTTTCTTCCAAATCCGGTCCTTGAGATATTTGAAAGCCCCATTCTTTGATCT
The DNA here is from genome assembly GCF_019359855.2 of Lolium perenne. Lineage (NCBI taxonomy): Eukaryota > Viridiplantae > Streptophyta > Magnoliopsida > Poales > Poaceae > Lolium > Lolium perenne. Next base: position 272,615,397 of record NC_067245.2, read on the forward strand.
CCCCACGTCAGACGGCATTCCGAGATACTTCTCATTCAATGTCTCATTGGGTACGTTTAGAATCTCCTTAACAGCTTGACGCTGTCCCTCTGGGCAGCCCTTGCTGAAAAAGACAGATGACTTATCCAGGTTTATACGTTGTCCTGAAGCCTGGCAATATTTCTCCAAGATCTCATTGACTTCCACAGCACCCTCATCACTAGCTTTCACAAACAGCAGGCTATCATCAGCAAAGAGGAGATGGTTCACTGCGGGAGCCATAGGAGCCACCTGAATCCCCTTGAGGTGTGATGATTGACGACTTTGTTTTAAGAGGCCGGAGAGGCCCTCTGCTGCAAGTAAAAAGAGATAGGGTGAAATAGGATCTCCCTGACGCAGACCCCTGGAAGGATGAAACTCCTCGAGTGGTGTCCCATTAAACAACACCGAGAACGACACCGATGATACTAGACTCATGATCAAGTCCACCCATCGACGATGAAATCCCATACGAAGCATAATAGCCCGTAGGTATGACCACTCCACCCGGTCATAAGCTTTCCTCATGTCGAGTTTCAGCGCACAATGTTGGTGTTTTTTTCGCGCCGTTCCTCTTCATGAAATGGAGGCACTCGTAAGCTGCAATTATATTGTCCGTAATCAAACGTCCTGGGACAAAAGCTGATTGCTCTTCCGAGATAATTTCTGGCAAGATTGCTTTAAGTCTGTTTGCTAAGACTTTTGAAGCGATCTTATAAATTACATTGCACAGACTAATTGGCCGGAACTGATCCAACTCTTCTGGTGATGCCACCTTGGGAATCAGGACTACAAAGGTCCTATTTATCCCAACAGGACTATCCTCCCCCCGCAAGATTCTGAGCACAGCTCTAGTAACCTCATCGCCACATGTGGCCCAGTGCTTCTGAAAGAATTGGGCGGGGTAACCATCTGGGCCTGGAGCTTTCAAAGGATACATTTGGAAAAGTGCTTGCTTCACCTCTGTGTCCTCAAAGCCTGCCATCAACTGATCGTTCATAGCTTGAGTAACCGAAACAGGGACGGAATTCAGAACTTCTTCCATTCCCGCCGTACCCTCAGTAGTGTACAGATTACTGTAAAAATTCCGAGCCATCTGACCCAGCTCGTGCTGATCTTCCGTGTAAGAGCCATCCGGTCGTTTTAACCGCGATACTCTGTTCTTTTTCTTCCTACCATTGGCTCTCATGTGGAAAAACCTCGTGTTCTTGTCCCCCTCGGAAAGCCATTGAATCCGGGAACGTTGACGCCACATCGTCTCCTCCCTATGCTGGAGTTCCACAATCCGATCGACTATCTTGATTTCGCGATGGCTTGGACCAACTCTATCCGGAGCCGCCCGTAACTCAGCTAGCTCAAGTTTCAGTTCTTTCAGCTCCCGGCGCACGTGGCCAAAGGTGCTCCGTCCCCATGCTGTGAGCGATCCTGAGAGGCTTTTCAGCTTCCTTTCAAGCTCCTGCATGCTGTTGTACATCTCCGCATTCCACACTTGCTCAATGAGGGGAGCGAAAGTGTCATGCGATTCCCACATTGCCTCGTATCTGAAGATACGCGCATGGATTGACTGCTCCTCTTCAGGTTCGAATCGGAGACAGATCGCCGAGTGATCAACGCTGCTGCTGTGAGGTGCCGCAGCTCCGCCATTGGAAAACGCTCACTCCACGTCGGCGTCGCCAGAGCACGGTCCAGCCTGACCCGACAGAAAGAGCCCCCAACAACCTTCTTCTCAAACGTCCATGCGGTGCCCACATAGCCAAGGTCCATCAGCCCACAAACATCCACTGTTTCTCTGAATGCCCGGATCTCATCGAGTACGCACATGATAGTGATGCTAAAATCCCATCGGCTCGTTGGTTACACACAAGGCCCACACGGCCACCTTTTGTTTAAGGAACGCGGCGGAAATGAATTATCATGCGCATTCTGATTCAATATCCAGCCTGCATCCATGATATTACGAGGTCAACCGTCAACACGCAACTAACAAACATTTATCACAAGAAAGAGAGAGCACACCCCAACTGGCCCGGACAGTTTTGTTGTTGTTCATAAGTTCATGATAAGAACAAATCATCCTAAACGTAATAGAAACTACATGGACATCCTTGGACCACCTAAAGACTACTACTGCAACATAGCAAGTAGCCGACACGCCGCTTCCTTACCCGAGCCAGCCTGATGGTGTTGATGACACTCAGGGAAGCATTCATGCACGTTCCCTAAGACCAGTGCCCTAGAGTCGAAGTCGTCACCATTGAACCCTTGAATTGATCCAAATCTTTTAGCAGCAAACCTATAACACACGTAGACTGAACGAGACCGTCGCCGATGAGGTGGACGAGGAGGTGGGTATACCTTAGTCTTATACCGCACAACGCTGCTATAACGACCATAACAACGATGTTGGTTGACCAAACTCTAACTTTAGGAACCCTTCTACAACGCAGAGCTTATGTCTGAGCTCCCCACCCCTCCCACCGCCGGATTGGCTAGAGGACGCGACCATGGACCCGTTGATTCTCGGTCGTACATGGCGAGGGCGAGGCTGATAGCGACGACTGCTAGGGTTTGCACCCTAGCTGGCGCCTCTCTTTCTCTCAGAGGAGGGGAGAGATGGAGCAGTTCTTCGTGTTAGATAAGTTCACAATTTTGTTGTTGATGCACAGCTGTTCTCCATGAGAGGAAATCTTACTCTTCGTTTAGTGAAATTTGAAGGAGGCAACTCGGCCGCTGAACAGACTATTTAGCATCTCGTAGCTTGTTGTGTACTAGTAGGAGCCTAGGATATTATTTGAGGGGGCATGATAGGCTGATCATCACCAATCGCTGGAAATGACATGTTTCCGTGAAAAAATAGCTAAAATCGACACTTGTATGATTAGTATAATTCTCGACCTGGACTATCGTTAGATTTTCATTTGAAGAACAACTATTCTTATTTCTTCCAAGCTAAACGGTTCAGTCAAACACATTTATCTAAATCATTCAAAACATAAGGAATAGGAAGATCGAAAGAAAAAGTAACAATTTTCTCAGCAGTACCAAATATTTGTGTTGTTGATGGGCAGCTAAGTTCTGTTCTTTGGGAGAGGAAAATTTCCTGGTCGTTTCCTGAATTTCGATGAATGTACCTTTGGCCAGTAAATAGACTATTTAGTTATTTAGGATCTCGGAGATGGCTGTGTGCTAGGATATTCTTCGAGGGGGGCATGCACGGTAGGATGAACATCACCGATCAATGAAAATGACATGTTTCCGCAGAAAAAGAAAACAACAGCTGAAATGGACACTAGTTTAATCCTGGAATGAGAATCTAGACCACCTTACACAAGTTAGGGCAACAAACCCATCACAAATCCAACCAGAGCATCGCCAAAAAAAGAGAGAGAACCAAATCCAACCAGAACATTCCCGAAACTATCTCTTTGCCCAATATAAAAAAGGAAAAGAATCTCAGAATGGTAAAAAAAAAAAGCAAGAATAACCGGGCCAGGCCCGGGCGCCCCACGGCCCACGCCGTCGGTCCCAATCGACCCGATCGCGGTCGCGCGGTGCATCCGACGGCCTGCGTTGCGTCGCCTCGTCCCCGTCGCGGCCGTCGGTCATCCCCAGCCTCGCACGCAGCCAATACTCTTCCTTCCTTCCGTCCCCCATCTTTGAACCTTCCTCCTTCCTCCTTCATCCTCCGTCCGCGCTGACCTACCCCTACCGGCAACAATCCCTCCTACATAGCCACCCGCAAAATCCATTCCGACCACCCCGCAGCTCGCAGCCAGCAGCGCACAGCCCCCCTCCGGCACGCCGACGGACCGACGGACGGAGCCGCCCCACCCGCAGGCCACAGCGAGCGAGCGCGCGCGGCAGGGAGGAGGCCAGGGGATTCATTCGGGCGGATCGATGGCCAAGCTGTACGTGCAGGCGGTGCCGCCGCCGGATCTGAACAAGAACACCGAGTGGTTCATGTACCCCGGGGTCTGGACCACCTACATCTTCATCCTCTTCGTCTCCTGGCTCCTCGTCCTCTCCGTCTTCGGGTGCACCCCCGGCATGGCCTGGACCATCGTCAACCTAGGACACTTCGCGGTACCGCGCCTTCCCTCCCTCTCACCTCCTATATCATACTCGATTAGGATTATTAGGATTTGAGATTGCCTGCCTGCCTGCCCTTGGGCACCCCCGCCCCGTGGATCTGAGGGCCAGGAATTAGGACCAAGGGATTGCTGCATCTGCCTACGTGTCGCCTTCCCTAGCTACCAATTGCTATGTTCCGTTACCCGGATTTCTACTATTGGCCTTCTCATCCAACTGGACCCATGACCCCTAATTATTCTCAACCTTCGTACCAGCTAGTACTACCCATAATAGCTCGAGGTGAATGGATTCCGAATGTCGCCTGCATTCCAGTTGATGCATAGCTGCGTTCTAACCCAATAAGCATCAAGGTTTCCAGCTTAACACCATTTTGTTGTACCATCTTGCATGTTTTGGTCTTGGTATATGCAGACCTGATTAGGTATCAACTATGCCTCTTCTAGGTGAATTGCAGGCAACCGTACTACGTTGAAGTACAGGCTGTGTTCGAGGTCTGAGTACTTGCCATATGAGTTGCGCTTACCAAAACGTGTGCATATTCGTATATGATTAAGTGTGGATTATCATTCTTTTTTTGCTGAGATTCATTTCCAAATACTTCTTAGTTAAGAATTTAGATAGTTAAGCAGCGTTCCATCAGTTATGTCCTTCTTTATGTGGACTATCTCCTTGCCGTATGCTATTCGTGTAGAAAGTACTAACCACTTTAGCACAACTTATTTGCCATATGCTGTTTAATGCGTTCCGTTAGTATGTATATGTGTGCTACCTACCCAAAGTATTTTTCTGGTCAGTGCGGAGCAGGAGCATTTCCAAAACTTAAACAGAGGTGACTCGTTGCGTTAGAGAGCAAGTTCAACAGACGATATGCATTGGTATGGAGATTCATTATCTCCTGAAATGTGTTTCCTCATTTCTTGCTACTCTATTAGCATTATAATGTGGTCGTGAATGAGCCAATGATAATTGTTTGGTCTATAACGGTAGTGAATATTGTAGCTCATTCATTTTACCCAACCCTCAATTCTGCGAATAAAAAGATATTGCTAGTTTTCCATAAGTTTATAGTGATATACTTCGCTACAAATTCCTTTTGTGTTGTCACTGCTTGCCTAATTGAATCTTCGTTCCAGATTACGTACCACTTCTTCCACTGGAAGAAGGGAACTCCATTTGCTGATGACCAGGGGATGTACAATAGATTGACTTGGTGGGAGCAAATGGACAACGGCAAGCAGCTTACTCGCAACAGAAAGTTTCTTGTTGTGGTTCCTGTGGTCCTGTAAGTGTTATTCTGCTGATTTATTTTTATTTTCTATTGCTGTTTATGGGTCCTTATTTGGCAAGGAACAGAGCAAAATGCTACGCCGCTTCATTAATTATGCATGGTCGTTGTTAGTAATATTCACACTATTATGTTTGCATGTCTATATTTCTTGATTTCTTGTGTCCTCTTATTCACGTGTAACTGATTTTCTTGAGAGTTCCGCACTATTGGCCTCATTATCATGATGGATCTTTCACATCTAGTGAGTAGATGCTAAATTTGGTGATAAATTGGTTAAGTACTTAGTTGAGTGCAACACTTGTGGTCGGTATTTACATGTGGAACTAAATAGCAATATTCATCCTATTATAGACTTGTAAGGAGGACATTGCACTATTTCTCTTAGTATGAATGTGATAACTTGCTGCAGCAGCATTTAATCAATCAACAACTATTCGTCGACATAAGTTCTTAAACTTTAGATACATTTATTTCAGTGTTTGCATGTCTATATATCTTGATTTCTTGTGGCCTCATATTCACGTGTAACTGATTTGCTGGAAATTTCCTCACTATTGGCCTCATTATCTTTGATGGATCATTCACATCTAGTGAGTGGAGGCTAAATTTGGTGATAAGTTGGTTAAGTACTTGGTTGAGTGCTACTCCCGTGGTTGGTGTTTACTGTTAACTCAATCAGATAGGATCACAACAGATTTGCCACTGTGGTGTTTACTGTTAACTCAATCAGATAGGATCACAACAGATTTGCCACTGTGGTGTTTACTGTTAACTCAATCAGATAGGATCACAACAGATTTGCCACTGTTTACGGCTTGCAAATCATTAGTTTGTAGAATGTTCCACCTGCCATCTGAGAACATAGCTAGCGCCAATGGTTGCTCTGTTTGATTAAAATGCTTTGTTTAGATTGTTATTTATGAGTGGATGGATCGGTCACATTTTTCCATATTAATTGTGGTGGAGAAATCAAAATCCTGCATGCTGAGGTTAGTTTTGGTTAAGACGGAACTCACATTTTGCCGTACTAGCAAATTAGAAATGTGCCTGTGCGCTGCTACAGAGCAACAAACATGCATAGAGGCCCTTAATTTGTTGCCCTATTTTTGGAGCAGACTTGTTAAATCTTTTATTGTGTGAGTTTCAATCATGTCCCGGCAAACATTTGCATGTTCTCTCATATCCCCTGGTCTTGTAACCCTCGTGCACCTTCTTGCATCCATCCGAGCTAACTCCGACAACCGTCCACCATCATCGAAACCAGCACCGCTGTCTACATAAAAAGGATAAGCGTAATGAAGGAATGACATACAAGACCCTAACTGCTGAAGATGTTTGTGTTCCAATTCGAGTTACCAATTTTTATCTGATAGATTTTAGCATAAGTTTCTATGTCATTGTAGTGAACAATAGCTTTTATACATGTAGCACAAATAGTCTATTTTAATTGGTATCGATGGGAACAAACTGGCAACTGTTTTATAACTATTGTGGTACAGATGGCAAAATAAAACCGAAAGAGGATTAAATTATTTACATAGAGATAAACCTGTAGACACAATAGGAATAGCACCATCCGATGTGCCATTTAACTACTTAACTACACATCGAAGAGGGGCGTTAGCAATTTACAAAGGTACTCATGCCCTCATTGCAGCAGCTGGTGTCGGTCAAGGCAGCGATGGCAGGTTAAGATGACAGGAGCGGTGCTGGCAAGTCGAACTGGTGGAGGCCAGGCTCTGTACAGGATGAATGGTTTTGCCTTTTGACCAACACGACCTTGAAATGGTGGCTACTGGTGGAGGCAAGAGGCCACGGAAGTTCTGCATGAGGACTGGAGGAAACTCGGGGAGATGTCGACTGATGAGAGTCGGGCCTGCATGAGGAGCCTGTGAGGAAGTGAAATTTTGGGAGGGTCATAGAAGGATGTTCCAGCACACGGCGACGCCCCAGCGGGCTAACCTAGTGGTGTCTGCTCAGGTGCCCATCTGGGAATTCTCTCCTTTCGCGGTCGCAAACGCACACAGATACGGATGGGGAAGGATGGCTGCAGTGTCTGGTCTGCACGTGACTGTCCTACTATCCACTTTCATTCCAACTGTTGAAGATAGATCCAACGGCTGCAATAGTCCAGAGGCAGACATACCATCACCACCAACACTTTTATAGGAGTAAAGATTCATTCCAACCGTTCAAGCGTTCAAGTTTGATCCATCTAATGGCTGCAATAGTCTGAGGCGGATGGACCATCAGCACACACTCACACTTTTATAAGAGTAAAGACGCAAAGAATGAAGGAAATATGTTTCTAATTTATTTCATACACATTACAATCTGGATAAGATTCACAGTAGATCTTAGTGCCCATCAAATGAGACACCCTGTGAAACTCAACTCTCGAATCTGTTTTGGTCATGTCACATGTTATTACTGTAGGACAACTAACTGATACATGATCTTTCCATCTAGGCCCTATTTTGGTGCTGCCAATTTTACTACGACGCTAGTGTGAAACTTAAACATAATTGTCCTCTTATATCCATGATAACTGAAGAGAAAATTATTCGCAATGCTTCTTATTTTAGGCTGATAGTGTGTCGTTAAACTATTAGCTAGCTTCATGTTGTTTGGCGTGTTTACTTTAGGACTGCATATTTTCTTTAAAACTTCTTTTGCTATCCACTGATAAACAATTGGTTTATGTAGTTTAACCATGTTATTTTCCTTCAATTGAAATATTTGAACCTGAACTTCTAATTATATATGCGAACTCTATTGCATTATATGAAGCATGAACAAAATGATTGTTCCATCCTATACACGTGACCTCCTCACTGAGTTGTCCATTTCCCATTATCTCTTATATGTATTGAGTGACAATCATTATTTACAGGATATGCTTATGTTCCTTTGCAGGTACTTGATAGCTTCACACACCACCGACTATCAACATCCTATGCTCTTTTTAAACACCATTGCTGTCACTGTACTGGTTGTTGCCAAGCTGCCCAACATGCACAAGGTCCGGATTTTCGGAATCAATGCCGGGAACTAAGCTGCACCGTCTCAGGGTAGACAGCACTCAGTGTCATGTTTCATCCGAATGGCTGGATGTGTTGCACCTAGTTCTGAATTCGCTCATCAGAGCACCAGCGTGTAGTGTTTGAGCTGTTAGTAGATCATGACATGTGATCATTGTACAGAGAAACGCCAAAAGGCCTTGAAATGATACTGTTTTGCAACTTACCAACACACGTTTCTGTAGACTCATTTTGCTGCTATATGTTTCTGTTGCGGGAATTTGTTATTTGATACGTGTGCAGTTTATATATCTGTTAAATTGTCCTAATTTCACAAATGTGAGGTGTAGCAACACAGTTACACAGAGGGCATGCTCGTGAGTGCATTGGTATTGTCCACAGGCAGTTGCCAAGTAATGTGGTAAAACTAAACATGTTTGGTCAGTATCGCTTTGTGCAATCAGACGCAATGGTGAGATGCCTTTTCAATCTGAGGGTTTGGGACCTGATTTGTTTTGATCTATGAAGTGTTCATTTTATCTCTGGTACTTCCAAACCAAATATTGTTGATGCATGGCAAAATCAGAATTAAGGAATTGACATGCAATTTGATAGTCAAATTTGTCCGGAGAAAGACATGATATGCCTGGGTGGTCTGTCAGTTTTCCTTTTTTTTTTTTTTTTGTGAATAATTTTCCTGTTCAACACCCTATATCACAAATGTTTGTATATTCCAACGAGATTTGCATTGTACTCTCTTATTTAGCATACACTTGTTCAGCTTATCACTGGAAGGTTCACCCAAAAACAACTTGTTGCTGTGAGTGAAGTCATATTCGGCAGACAGAAGGTAGAATCGAAGCGATAGAGGCCACCAGAAAGATGTTGCAAAACTATAGCAGATAGGTTTGGTCAGTATCGCTTTGTGCAATCAGACCCAGAGGTAGTGAGATGCCCTTTTCTTCAAAGTTTGTGCACGGAAAATGGTTGTATATGCTAGAAGAGAATCGCAGAGACTTCATCGGAGGGTTTAGCGATTTGCATTCATCTTTTATTTTATCTCTGCTACTTCCTTTCTTGGAGCACGGAAGCATGCTCCAGATAGTTTTGGTGCGTGGCAACATCAGAATTAAGGAGCTGACATCCAATTTGATATATCACAAATATTTGCATCTTCCAGCGAGATTCCCACTGTCTTCTCTTATTTAGCATACACATGTCGAGCTTATCACTGCAAGGTCCACCCAAGAATCACTTGCTGCTGCGAGTGAAGCCATATTCAGCAGGCAAAAAGTAGAATCAATTTAAGCGTCAGAGCCTTAGAGGCCATTCAGACAACCCTTTTGCGACTAAGCACACATCCGTCACTCACCGCGAATGTTTGTCGCAGAACGCATTCCATGTCCACTCAACGTCATTGTCAGCGTCGCTCGCCCGGGCCTTCATGATTTAGCTTCATAATGAAGAAAAGTGGCGACGAAAGGACCCAGCTATCAACAATACAACAGTCAGCAGCGCCGCCCACTACCAAATGAGCAACAGTTTTCAGTGTACCATCGCCTGATCTCGAGAGGCCGGGTTACTGTTCCGGCATGCACCTCCGGCCAACATTTATTCCATTCCGGTGTATCGTCGGCTCAGCTGTCAGCTGAACCGGTCACCGAGCTGGCTACCTTTCGGCCGAATTCCATCCGCCTCCACAAATGTATATACGACCGGTTCATGGCCATCTCGATCGGCTGGACCAGAGGATTTTGGTAGGGACACAAGGTGCGATATCGAATCAGTCGCCACTTGCCAGCCTGCTGTCGATAGAGTAAGTTAACCACGGTGAAGAGTCTTCCGTCTCGCTATATAAATAAAATCACACCATGTCGGTGGAGGAGGTGAATGTCAAGTCAGTGTTTGTTCGAAGAAATCGACAAGCCTTCACAGATAAGAGGCACATCTCAATGGCTCGTATCGAGTTTTAGAATGATAAGAGCATCTCTAGTCGCGTCCCTCAAAAAGCGTCCGACACAAATGATTTGGAGCACGTTTGGGACCGCGCCGGATAAAAAGAGACCAAAAATCTGTACAAAAAAGAGGCCCTTCCCAGCCGCATCCCTCAAACAGCATCCGGATGCATGCATTTTAATAGAGGGGACCACCCCATGTGGGAAAAGTAGGTGAGAGAAAGTGTGGGGAAAGAGACTATCATGTGGGGACTAGGGACTGCATGCATGCATGTGGACGCTGTTTTTGTGTCCGGCGTCCCCGGTAGAGACTCTATGGAACGCCGGACACAAAATGAGGCGCTAATTAGCTTTGGGGGACGTGGCTGGACAGTTTTTTCCCCATTTCTTGTCCGCGGTCCCTCAAACCTCATTTGGGGGACGCGACTGGAGATGCTCTATGTGGGACAAGGGCAAATCATGACCATGATGTCTCGGAAGCTCGCCTTGCATGGCCATTGTGCTCAAGTACGGATGTTTCGGGGGTGCGCAATGGACGCAAAGAAGAGGATGCTTCATAGCATGATGCGCGGACAAGGTTTACTTTATGTGGCAAAATCCACAATCAAAATTGTACCCACGTTTGTTATGAGCCTGGCGATCGGTGCATTTGTAGCGGTGGTAGGTGGGGATGACTTTGATTTTGGTGGTGCTCTTTGAGTATCGAGCTTCGGCCTCTGGGGTGTAACTCTAGGTTTGAACTTTATTTCGTGATACTAAAACCCATCTAGGGCTCCGTTCAACTCGTGGGCGAAGCCGTTGGTTCGCTCCGCCTCCGCTGGGCTTGAGGTCATGAAGGCTGTGCCGACCATGGTCACTCGCTGTCGGGAGGTTTTTGTTACCTGTTTAGGTTAGTTTCAGTGTTTTCTTGAAGAATATGAGTTAGCTTGAGGCTAAAATAAGTTTCTTCCCACCCTATCGTCATCCTGGTTGTATGTCTAGCGTTAGCTGAGGACGCGTAGAACGCGTGGAGTTGTATGTCTCCCGTGGACCTCTTAGGAAGATCCCGAGTTCCGGAGCTTACAGGCGATAATTTTCCACCGTGGCACGTGCTCTCCGTGTCAACAAGTGCTCGCAGCATCGACCCATTATATACGGCGTCGCCGACCGAGGCGAATGGGACGGTGCGAGCATTCGACCGGCCAGGGTCCTCCTATAGATCGCGCGCGCGCGGCCGGCCGACGACATGCGCTGATGCGCATGATCCGTCGATAGATGCGCGCGCATGCGCGCAGGAGGTCAATCGAGAAGCGAGTTGACAATTGCTGGCCAGGTGCGACGATCGCTCGAGTGCTTTCTCGCCGGAACAACTTTGCTCGCGACGCTGTCCCCCCGGCTTCAGTTCAGCGCATGTTCGAGGCGGCCCCAGCTCTACCATGGTCCCTTCCGGTGATCTCGATCGATCGACCGCAGATTCAGGAGCCAGCTTCTACAGTGCTGATGCCAAAGTCCACCCGGCCGCGCGTGAGATACAACTTCCCATCGAACGGAGCCAACATCGTGGGTGCCAACGTAAATTGGTCCCCGATACGGTTCCTGGTAAAGCCAAGTGCTCGTCCGCACAAACACACAACACTAGTCAGGAATCGCGATCGCCTTCACCATTGAGGTTTCTTTCAGGCAGCATCAGATAACTGAACCTGGAGCATTTCTACAGCTCTGGACCGCATGCGCTTTCGCGGCTAGCTAGTTCGTTATCGTTGCTCGCGGGCAGGGGCATTGATGAGAGCCATCTGCGCGTCAAATCGTACTACTATACTCTACGTCCCGACGACATTCAGATTCACTGGCTGACAAGTCAGGAAGAACATTCTTCTCAATCTCACTCCATCGAAAATAAATATTGCGGTACTACTACAGTAGTGCCGCACCCAAACCTAGGCCCGTGGAGTTGATGGCGCACCAATACCACCCACAGATTTTAAAGCCCTCTTGCCACGACGTCAGCCTCAAGAAATATAGCCCTAGGCCGTAGCCAGATCGAACGTGACCCAGGCCAAATGTATATGCTCACATAGCACGGATGCAACTCCCAGCGTTGATTAGCGGAGTTCAGGTTTCATGCAGTCGATCCCACGATACGATTGATCTCTGGTGGTTTGTGGCCAGACACATCTGGATGGCGGCACATGCCGGCCGGCGCCGGCCTTTCCCTGGCAGGAGCAACCGCCGAACAACTGATGCGATCTTCGCGCACCGCGCGGCGCGGCGTGATGTGAAAACTGAAAACCCTATTCAGTTCACAAAGGCTGCCGCGCAGCGCTTCCTCCTGCTTGCGAGACAGGGAACGAAGGATAAGAGGAAAAGAAGACGCGGCAGCAGCAGCACCAGGCCAACGCATGTCCTCGTGTATATCCATCCACAACGCAGGCCAGGCAGAGCAGCCGCTGCCCTGACAGACACCCGTACCACGTCTTCTCCTTTCGTAATTTTTTGGGCCTATTTTGTACTGTACTATACTACCCGTACGTACGCACACGTTGCGTAGAAACACACACGCATACTGGTACACTTGCTGAGTCGTCACCCATCGGCTTGTACGTGCGGGTACACTTGCTGAGTCACCGAGCTGCTTGATCTACTACCCCTGAGCTGTGATGTGGAAGATGATCGATGACGCAGATGTAATACGTGGGTACATACGTACGTGCTAGCTCCTGCGCGTACCGGACGGTCGGTCGTTGGATGTAGCCCGGTGGTTCACGCATCTCTCCTAGACTCCTAGTGTGTGTGTGGCCCCCGGGCGTGCAGGAGCCGGTAGACGGGCTCGAAGTGCGTGCATGATTGTGTGTGCGCGTTTTGACTACATGTTCTTGGTTTAGTTTCTTGCATTGCATTCCACCTCCATGATCTATGTTGACTTATTGAGCGACAGGAATGTTCCTTTCTTCCTGGCTATGGGTTGTTTTCTTCTTTTTGGAAGGGGACGTTGTAGGGTAGGAATGAGAGCACAATCAAACCTACACATGTTATTGTTTAGGCGCAACTAAGTGGTGGGGGGTGAAGGTTGCTGGGTGCAAGTGCAAGTGCAAAGCATGATCGTTTTATTCATCTCCCATACATGCATGATCTTCGAGAGCAAGATTTGGTGCACCTAAGCACCCATGCTCCCCGTATTTAAAATATTTGAAAATTGTTTGAAAAAAATTATTACTGTACATAAATACATACAAATGTTCTGAATACTCGTGCAAAATTTTGGTACAAATTACGTTCTATTTTGAGCTGCCGAAAAAAAAATTGTGGCCATATGTATAGGTTTGAAGACTCATATTTTTTGTCAGAAATTTGTCTTTTTCGTATAGTTCAAAATATAATATATTTTTCCCTAAAATTTCTAAGGTGCCTTAGAAATGGGTATATGTATGTGAGTATTTAATTTCAGATATTTTTTAGTCCTAGAAATATGTTTTTGATTTTAAAAGGAAATCGGGAGCACTGGTGTTCATGTGCCAAAGGCAGTTTCCGCATAATCTTCTCCTTTTTTCCCTCTTTGAAACAGAAACAAAAACAAAGCGTGTTGCGTTCTTGCAATTGCATTTTGGTTGTCGGCTTCATTCTTTTTACTACTAGGTTTTCCACCTCAGCAATGATTTCAGTTTTCAATTGTGACCTTTGAACTGTTTTTTTTCCTTGTCCACTACAGAAAACTGTGTCCTTTAACTCCGTCTTTCCCATTTCAACCATGTTTTCCTTCTCAACTCATTTATTTTTGCTTATGTAGCATGTCCTTTCAACTGCATTTTTTATTTATGAATCTCAATTATGTTCTTTCAACCGTGTTTTCCTTCTAACCCTAGTTTTCCCTTCTCAATTGTATTTTTTGGTTCTCAATTGCATCCTTTCAGCCATGTTTCTCCTTGCCAATTATTTTTCTCATTCTCTATTACATTATATGAACTATCTTCATCCTTCTCAATTATATTTTTCAGTGAAGCATTGATTTGTGTATGCCAATTGTCTGTGTGGAGGTGGCGCCGAATATCCAACACATCACTAAGACCTACAATTATAAGCTAGGTGGAAAAACCATCATTAAGGTTGTGACATTGATAAAACCACCACGAAACTAGAAGGGTTCCACATCACCAGGGTCGGCCCTAAGGGGGTGGGGGAGGGGGGGGGGGGGGGGGGGCAGGCAGTGCCATCGCCCAGGCCCCAAAAATCAAGGGGGGCCAACCCAGGTATACTATTGTGTATATTACTAGTACATACTACATGTGTATTTGCAGGCCTGTACGTGTAACGTGTGAAAGAACATCTCTCACATATTATGTTTTGGAGTGTTTGATGACAATATATGGGATACACTAATGTTTGATGAAGTGGTGCAGAGATTACATGCATACATGTTTGTGAGTGTCTTGTGTGGAAAAACGAGTCAAAAGGAAGTTGTAACAGAAACACCAGGCCGGATAATCCGGGCCGGATATTTGCAAAATATCCGGACCCCAAAATTTGTCTAAGGACTCAAGACATTTCGGCTTAGTACTGCCCCGGACATTTGGCCGGATTTTTTACAGGAAATTCACCAGGCCGGACTTTTTGGACCGGATAATCCGGGCCGGATATTTGCAAAATATCCGGCCCCCAAAAATTGGCTAAGGACCAGAGGTGACACGGCTCAGTACTTCCCTGGCATGGGGCCGGACATTTGGCCGGATATTTGGCCGGTTTTTCTCCAGGGCCGGATTTTTCCGGGGGGGGGGGGGGGGGATTATCCGTCCCCAACTCAGAACGAATTATCCGGCCCTCGAAAGTCACCAACGGCTGGATTTTGAGAGGGGGTATTTATACCCCCCTTCTTCTTCCTTCCTCCTTGCTCAATCATTGGAAAAATTCTGCCAAGCCTCACCACCATTAGAGCCACTTCAAGAACTCAAGATTTGCAAGATCTCCTCCCTCATCCAACCAAAGCTCTTGATCTTTGGAGATTTGAAGGAGAAGACACCGATCTACATCCTCACCGAAGCGATTTACATTTCCCCCTCATATGCTTGAGGGATCCCTTGCTAGTGTTCCTCTTTGGATCCCTAGTTGTTGTTGTTGATGTACTCTTGTTGATTTGTTGTGTTGTTACAGATTTGGGAGCCTCCAATTTGGTTGTGGATGTGTGCCCAAAGAACCTTGTAAAGGCACGGTTTCCGCCTCGAGGAAATCTCTTAGTGGAAGTGGGCTAGGCCTTCGTGGCGTTGCTCACCGGAGATCTGAGTGAAGCCTTCGTGGCTGTTGGTTTGGCTTTCGTAGCAACCACACTCCTCCAAACGTAGACGTACCTTCTTGCAAAGGAAGGGAACTACGGGAATCATCTCCGTGTCTCCGTGTGCTCCACTCTCGGTTACCTCTATCCTATTCTATCTCCTATATTGCATAGCTATATCTTGCTTAGTTGTTAACCTTGTCATATAGGTAAATTCACTTAGTTGCATATCTAGAGAATTTACCTTTGTGTCAAGCCTAAATTGAAAAAGAACTAAAAATTGGTTAGCACCTATTCACCCCCCCTCTAGGTGCGGCATACGATCCTTTCAATTGGTATCAGAGCCTCGGCTCTTATTTCGGGCTTAACCGCCTAAGAGTATGCCGAACGAGGAGCCTGCGGATGGGGCCGCTAAGATGGTCTCCATGGATGATCTCAAGTCGTTGGAAACATTCTTGAGGTCCTCCATGGAATCTCAAATGGAAAGCATGAGAAAAATGATTTCCGAGCTTTTGACTCCGGTCCCTCCCATGGTTCCCACCTTAGAGGTAAAGGACAAGGGTGAGTTAGAAGAGGGAGATGCTTCGACATTACCCTCCTCTACCAAACCCTTGAATGGTGATAACTTAACCACTATTAAAACTCCCATTGCATCTCCTAGGGGAACTAGTGGAGGTGATAGCTACAATCGTGTGGCTCCGCCTTTCTTATCTCCTGATATACCGGTTCCCCATCCTCATATAAACATTCGGGGCGACCCACCCAAGTTTAATGTTAAAGATTTCGATACATGGCAATTTGAGTTTCGTTCTCATGTTCGCAGTGCCTCCAATGAACTTTGGAAAATCATCGTGGAAGGCTTCAAGCCCTACAACCCCGACAAGTTGACTAGAAGAGAAGCGGTTGATAGTCAACTCAATGACACTGCTTTGCACATGATTCAAACTAGTGTGGGGACAAAGGAATTGTCTCGTGTTCGGAATTTCACCACCGCCAAGGAAGCTTGGGATGGTTTGGCCGCTAGTTGCATTGGAAGTGATAGCATGAGAAGGAACAAGTACAATTCTCTTCGGAATCAAGCTGAAGGATTCATGAGGCTACCGGATGAAGATCATGAAGTCATGTATGGAAGACTTCTCACCGTTGCCGATGCTTTCCGGAATGTGGGTGCCACCCACATCAATGACTCTTGGATCAAAGATAAGTACATCGATTGCATGATGCCGTGCTGACGTGGGAGTTGACGTGGGATCAACGTCGCCAGAAAGTAGCTTCCTTGTGACGGTAAAGCACTCGTCCGTCGGGAACCCCAAGAGGAAGGTATGATGTGTACAGCAGTAAGTTTTCCCTCAGTAAGAAACCAAGGTTTATCGAACCAGTAGGAGTCAAGAAGCACGTTGAAGGTTGTTGGTGACGGAGTGTAGTGCGGCGCAACACCAGGGATTCCGGCGCCAACGTGGAACCTGCACAACACAACCAAAGTACTTTGTCCCAACGAAACAGTGAGGTTGTCAATCTCACCGGCTTGCTGTAACAAAGGATTAGATGTATAGTGTGGATGATGATTGTTTGCAGAAAACAGTAAAACAAGTATTGCAGTAGATTGTATTCGATTAAAAGAATGGACCGGGGTCCACAGTTCACTAGAGGTGTCTCTCCCATAAGATAAATAGCATGTTGGGTGAACAAATTACAGTTGGGCAATTGACAAATAAAGAGAGCATGATAATGCACATACATGATATGATGAGTATTGTGAGATTCAATTGGGCATTACGACAAAGTACATAGACCGCTATCCAGCATGCATCTATGCCTAAAAAGTCCACCTTCAGGTTATCATCCGAACCCCTTCCAGTATTAAGTTGCAAACAACAGACAATTGCATTAAGTATGGTGCGTAATGTAATCAATAACTACATCCTCGGACATAGCATCAATGTTTTATCCCTAGTGGCAACAGCACATCCACAACCTTAGAACTTTCTCGTCACCGTCCTGCATTTAATGGAGGCATGAACCCACTATCGAGCATAAATACTCCCTCTTGGAGTTAAGAGTAAAAACTTGGCCAGAGCCTCTACTAATAACGGAGAGCATGCAAGATCATAAACAACACATAGGTAATAGATTGATAATCAACATAACATAGTATTCTCTATCCATCGGATCCCAACAAACACAACATATAGCATTACAGATAGACCATGGCAGCTCGCAAGATCCGACAATGAAGCACATGAGGAGAAGACGACCATCTAGCTACTGCTATGGACCCATAGTCCAGGGGTGAACTACTCACTCATCAATCCGGAGGCGACCATGGCGGTGTAGAGTCCTCCGGGAGATGATTCCCCTCTCCGGCAGGGTGCCGGAGGTGATCTCCTGAATCCCCCGAGATGGGATTGGCGGCGGCGGCGTCTCAGTAAGGTTTTCCGTATCGTGGCTCTCGGTACTGAGGGTTTCGCGACGGAGTCTTTAAGTAGGCGGAAGGGCAGGTAAAGGGGCGTCACGAGGGGCCCACACCACAGGCCGGCGCGGCCAGGGCTTGGGCCGCGCCGCCCTGGTGTGTCGCCACCTCGTGGCCCCACTTCCTTTCCCCCTCGGTCTTCTGGAAGCTTCGTGTGAAAATAGGCCCCTGGGCGTTGATTTCGTCCAATTCCGAGAATATTTCCTTACTAGGATTTCTGAAACCAAAAACAGCAGAAAACAGCAACTGGCTCTTCGGCATCTCGTTAATAGGTTAGTGCCGAAAAATGCATAATAATGACATATAATGTGTATAAAACATGTGAGTATCATCATAAAAGTAGCATGGAACATAAGAAATTATAGATACGTTTGAGACGTATCAAGCATCCCCAAGCTTAGTTCCTACTCGTCCCGAGTAGGTAAACGATAACAAAGATAATTTCTTAGTGACAATGCTACCAACATAATCTTGATCAATACTATTGTAAGCATATGTAATGAATGCAGCGATTTGAAACAATGGTAAATGACATGAGTAAACAATTGAATCATAAAGCAAAGACTTTTCATGAATAGTACTTCAAGACAAGCATCAATAAGTCTTGCATAAGAGTTAACTCATAAAGCAATAATTCAAAGTAAAGGTATTGAAGAAACACAAAGGAAGATGAAGTTTCAGCGGTTGCTTTCAACTTGTAACATGTATATCTCATGGATATTGTCAATGTAAAGTAATATAACAAGTGCAATATGCAAGTATGTAGGAATCAATGCACAGTTCACACAAGTGTTTGCTTCTTGAGGTGGAGAGAAATAGGTGAACTGACTCAACAATAAAAGTAAAAGAATGGCCCTTCGCAGAGGGAAGCATTGATTGCTATATTTGTGCTAGAGCTTTGGTTTTGAAAACAAGAAACAATTTTGTCGACGGTAGTAATAAAGCATATGTATCATGTAAATTATATCTTACAAGTTGCAAGCCTCATGCATAGTATACTAATAGTGCCCGCACCTTGTCCTAATTAGCTTGGATTACCGGGATTATCATCGCAATACACATGTTTTAACCAAGTGTCACAAAGGGGTACCTCTATACCGCCTGTACAAAGGTCTAAGGAGAAAGCTCGCATTGGATTTCTCGCTTTTGATTATTCTCAACTTAGACATCCATACCGGGACAACATAGACAACAGATAATGGACTCCTCTTTAATGCATAAGCATGTAGCAACAATTAGTGTTCTCATATGAGATTGAGGATATATGTCCAAAACTGAAACTTCCACCATGATTCATGGCTTTAGTTAGCGGCCCAATGTTCTTCTCTAACATTATGCATGCTCTAACCATTAAATGAGTGGTAAATCGCTCTTACTTCAGACAAGACGAACATGCATAGCAACTCACATGATATTCAACAAAGAAATAGTTGATGGCGTCCCCAGGAACATGGTTATCGCACAACAAGCAACTTAATAAGAGATAAAGTGCATAAGTACATATTCAATACCACAATAGTTTTTAAGCTATTTGTCCCATGAGCTATATATTGTAAAGGTAAAGAATGGAAATTTTAAAGGTAGCACTCAAGCAATTTACTTTGGAATAGCGGAGAAATACCATGTGGTAGGTAGGTATGGTGGACACAAATGGTATAGTGGTTGGCTCAAGGATTTTGGATGCATGAGAAGTATTCCCTCTCGATACAAGGTTTAGGCTAGCAAGGTTATTTGAAACAAACACAAGGATGAAGCGGTGCAGCAAAACTCACATAAAGACATGTTGTAAACATTATAAGACTCTATACCGTCTTCCTTGTTGTTCAAACTCAATACTAGAAATTATCTAGACCTTAGAGAAACCAAACATGCAAATCAGATTTTAGCATGCTCTATGTATTTCTTCATTAATAGGTGCAAAGTATATGATGCAAGAGCTTAAACATGAGCACAACAATTGCCAAGTATCACATTATTCAAGATATTATACCAATTACCACATATATAATTTTCCAATTCCAACCATATAACAATTTAACGAAGAAGAAACTTTCGCCATGAATACTATGAGTAAAGCCTAAGGACATATTTGTCCATATGCAACAGCGGAGCGTGTCTCTCTCCCACACAATGAATGCTAGGATCCATTTTATTCAAACAAAACAAAAAACAAAAACAAACAGATGCTCCAAGCAAAGTACATAAGATGTGACGGAATAAAAATATAGTTTCAGGGGAGGAACCTGATAATGTTGTCGATGAAGAAGGGGATGCCTTGGGCATCCCCAAGCTTAGACGCTTGAGTCTTCTTGATGTATGCAGGGGTGAACCACCGGGGCATCCCCAAGCTTAGAGCTTTCACTCTCCTTGATCATAGTGTATATCATCCTCCTCTCTTGATCCTTGAAAACTTCCTCCACACCAAACTCGAAACAAACTCATTAGAGGATTAGTGCATAATCAAAATTCACATATTCAGAGGTGACACAATCATTCTTTATACTTCTGGACATTGCACGAAGCTACTGAAAGTCAATGGAACAAAGAAATCCATCTAACATAGCAAAACAGGCAATGCAAAATAAAAGGCAGAATCTGTCAAAACAGAACAGTTCATAAGACGAATTTTTAACAGGCACCAGACTTGCTCAGATGAGAAAACTTAAAACTAATGAAAGTTGCGTACATATCTGAGGATCACTCACGTAAATTGGCATAATTTTATGAGTTACCTACAGAGAATTTTACCCAGATTCGTGACAGCAAAGAAAACTGTTTCTGCGCAGTAATCCAAATCTAGTATCATACTTCTATTAGAGACTTTACTTGGCACAACAATGCAATAAAACTAAGATAAGGAGAGGTTGCTACAGTAGTAAACAACTTCCAAGACTCAAATATAAAACAAAAGTACTGTAGTAAAATAAACACATGGGTTATCTCCCAAGAAGTTCTTTCTTTATAGCCATTAAGATGGGCTCAGTGATTTTAATGATGCACTCGCAAGAAATAGTATTTGAAGCAAAAGAGAGCATCAAGAGGCAAATTCAAAACAAATTTAAACCTAACATGCTTCCTATGAAAAGGAATCTTGTAAATAAACAAGTTATGTAGGCATAACGTGCCCTCGGGTCCTTAGTTGTGCTCAGTTTTCCCCAGCTCCTTAGTTTTTCCTCAGTTTTACCCAAGCGTTTGTCTGAAACCATCACACGTGATGTAACGGCCGGTTGCCCGATGGTTGACCGTTATCTTCTGACTAGTGGGGCCACGTAGAGCCTGCAAAGACATGTCAGACCATCCATCTTTGTTTGACCGTAAGCATCGCTGTATCCCTGACCAAAACGCGAACGAGTGGGGCTTCGCTATATCAAATGACAAGTGGGGCCATGACGCTGATACAAGGGGCAATACACGGGTAGGATTAGATTTTTAAACGGAGCTCTACAGCGATGGCACGGAGGAGGTGGCATGCGGGGTGCCGAGATGAGATCGACCTCCACAAAGAACTGCATGAGGCGAGACCAGACGCATTAGATAGATATGAACTAGACGCGTTTAACCATGCAAAGAAGAGAAGAAATGGTCGACGACATCGACGACCACCTCAAAACTTTGACTGACCGTGTCGGACACGAACGCGAGCAATGTAGAGAAAACTAGTGTCTCTCCTTTCTGGCGTGTATAGGTGGGTGCTAGGAGAGTGTGGTGGCGAAGGGAAAGACCTCGCGGCGGTCTGTGGCGTCCAACATAGCGGGTCGGCGTGGCCATGCCCACAGCGGCGTGCATGCATGTTCGGCATTGGCATCAGCATGTACGTTCGGCATTGGCCTCGGCGGTATCTCTGGTGTGTCAGTGATCGAATGAGGGGACGGGATTGAGGGTGCATCCCGACGTTGACCTAGCGATGGCGGCGAGCATAGCCATTACGACCATGCCGATATCGGCATCGGCATCGTTTGGAGGCTGTGGTGCTCGAATCAAGTTGGGATTTGTTTCTTGTAGGCCAAAATGAATTTGAAACAAGTTTCATGTTGAAGGTTAGGTAACGAAAGTTTGTAACTATCCCAAAATTATACTAGCGCCATGGTGAGGTTCTTTTTGATAGAGCTATACGGTTGGGCAAACTTTTTTGACACTTTTTAGATAGGGTTCCTTGTTGTTACACGTATGGCATCATGTATGGAAAATTTGGGGTAATTTGGAGATGTTCGAAAAAATCACTTTGCTTAAGCGCATGCCGTTTCGTCTCGCTGAAACCAGCTTTTCTAACAAGGTGATTATTTCTACCTTCTCTAAATAACCTCAAATTTCATACAGCTGATCTTCTATACATAGATAGATAGATTGTTTCGTTTTTACATTTTTCGAACTTTTTATTTCCCTTTATAATACCCAATTGATTTTCAGGTCAAAACCTCGAAAAACAGCATCATGTATGGCATCATTTTCACCCTAAATTTCAAATCTTCTGAAACTTTCCCTTTTAGATATTCCTTGTTGTTATAGGTATGCCATCATGTATGCCAAACTTTTGTAACAAATTAGGTTTTTTCTGCCTTCTCTAAATGACCTCAAAAATCGTACGTGATAGGTTTATCATTCTATACAAAGATAGATGGTTTATGATTTTTTGCGTGAAAAGTAATGGCTACAACAAATTGTTGATGGTTTATCATTTTTTGCGTGAAAAGTAATGGCAACAACAAATCGGTGATGGTTTATCATTTTTTGCGTGAAAAGTAATGGCAACAACAAATCGGTGATGGTTTATCATTTTTTTGCGTGAAAAGTAATGGCAACAACAAATCGGTGATGGTTTATCATTTTTTGCGTGAAAAGTAATGGCTACAACAAATTGTTGATGGTTTATGATTTTTTGCGTGAAAAGTAATGGCAACAACAAATCGGTGATGGTTTATCATTTTTTTGCGTGAAAAGTGATGGCAACAACAAATCGGTGATGGTTTATCATTTTTTTTGCGTGAAAAGTAATGGCTACAACAAATTGTTGATGGTTTATGATTTTTTGCGTGAAAAGTAATGGCTACAACAAATCGGTGATGGTTTATCATTTTTTTTGCGTGAAAAGTAATGGCAACAACAAATCGGTGATGGTTTATCATTTTTTGCGTGAAAAATAACGCCTAAAAGAGTTTATAATTTTTAGCGCGTGAAAAATAATACAGAAAACCGCCCTTCGACATACTTAGAGGGTGGAAGCTAATTAACCGCCAACGAGAGAGAGAGGGGTTATCCTGCCGTTCCTATATCATACGATCAACGGTCGGCGGGCACGATCCGCGTGACATGGGATAGACCAATCAGGGCGATGTTGCACGTCTGCGAGAATTTGTGAAGAGAGAGGGCAAAACTGAGTACTATCAAGAAACCAAGGGCACCTGAGTAGTAAATAGACTAAGGGATTCAAATATGAGATTTAAAAAATGGAAAATACGTGTTTTGTACAATGAAACCCATCTTGGCCTACCTCAAACTATTTGCAATACCAATATACATCAGTGTGAGAATTGTGGCCTCATTTAGACAAAGTATGATTTGGGGGAAGCTGTTTTGGGAAGGGCTTATTGTGGAAAACCATGCACCTTCATAGCTACTAGGTGATTTGAGAAGTGGCAATTTGTGGTAAAACTTGATTTATCTACGATTTATCTATGATTTGAGAAGTGGCAATTTGTGGTAAAGACTCCGTGAGTAAGTGCCACTCTTTTTCGGATTTTTTTGCACATTAAATGACTCATTTAACTAGTTAATCCCATTTGTTGACTCTCTGTTGACCAGCCACTTGAGGGTAAAACTGAGTATATTGCACTAGCCAGTATTAGCACTCGAGGGGAAAATTGAGCACACAAAAAATGCTAGTATAAGACTCGAGGGTATACCTGAGTATATCTAAATTTCCAGGGTTAGACTCGAGGACACGTGCAATTGTTGACGCGTAGACGCGGGTCGCGGTGGAGAAGTCTAGACGTGCAATCGTGGACGCGTGTCGCGTTGCAGCAGTCCAAGACGTGCAGACGTGCACCTGTGCACGCATAGGACGCGGGTCGCATTAACCACCCCTCGCCTTTATAGACGCCTCCTCGCACTCTCTCTGTCACTCTCACTCGCTCACGCATCGCCAACTCTCTCACGTCCCATCATCTTCTCCAAAGCAAAAAACCCTCTCCCTCTTCCTCTTCCTCCGCCGGAGAGATGGACAAGGAGAATGCCAATCCCATCGTCGAGGTAGGCTCGAAGCGCGACGCCTCCATCTTCGGCGCCGTCCCCTCTACGGACGTCGCCGCCGCCGCCGTCGCCGGTGCATCGGAGGCTGCTGCCGCCGGTGGCAGTCAGATCCCGGCGGGATGGGACCCCTACGACCCCGTGCCGTACGTCCCGCCCCCGAACCCCTACGACACCTCCCTGGAGGACCCATGGAACGAGGTAACTACGGTTTGCTTCCTTTTTTGTTCCCCATTCCTTTTTGAACCCTATTTTTGCTGGTGTAGATGGATCTGTAGATGGATGAGTATTGGGCTAATATTTACGCCGATTTTATTCCATTTTGTTTTGATCACTTCTTGATTTCGTTTAAGATTTGGGGTTCGGCTGTTCGGTTAATTTATGCAAGTAATATTGGATCTCAATCAGTTAATTTATGCAAGTAATCATGGGATCTCAATCAGTTATTTTATGCACTAATCAAAAGATATCAATCGTTTAATTTTGCAAATAATCTCGAATGTGTTCAAGTTCAGATCTAGTTCAGATCTAGAATCTGTTTCTTTGCCTATGATGAATGGTTGGGCACAAATTTTTACAGGGAGGGTTCAGCGAACCATTGCTGTGTACAAATCATTGTGCATGAGCTTTAGTTCGCTTTACACCTTCCCTGTAGATATATAATCATGTCCACTCTAACCGAGGCTGACTGCTTTTTCTTAACTTTGTTATCATGTACGTTAGTCATCGTTGCAACTCATTCACTAGTTTCTGTTTGATATGGATCGGATGTACGGCAGCGACGTCGCAGCGACGAGGAGGAGGAGGACGTCAAGACTCGCCAGTCTTTGCGGAGGCTGCAGGTCGACGTCGGCCAAGACATCTCCTACTTCGCCAAGGAGGTCTACGGGTGCCCCTTACGCACCGGGAGACTCGGCGCCACGGACTTCAATCGCCTCGTCACGCATGTCGAGAACATCGGCACCACCTTCCCTAAGGTCGGCACGACGGTGAACGTCCACTCCTTCCGCACCAAGCACGGGCGCTCGGCATGCACCTCCGCAGCCTTGCGGCGGGTGGAGATCTCCGCCGGCGCATGCCTCCGCTCAAGCCCAAGGCTCCCAAGGGGAGCAAGAGCAACAAGTGGAGGCGAGCCAGATGGGGTCGGCGGAGTCCCGGACGTGTCTTCGCCGCTGCTGCCTCCTAGTTTGTTGTTGGGATCCCTTTGTTGTTAGCTAGGGATCCCTTGTTGTTATGTTAGTATGATGGTGCTGTGAAGAACCTGTTACTATGTTGGCTGCTGTGTATGCAGCTTATTATCTATCCATATTATCTAGGGATTATCTATCCCTAGTCTACTATATTTTGTTGGCCGTACTTAGTTTTCTTGATTTACTTTGACTGTGAATTTATCGTACATTATCCTGGAGATTTGCTTCTAGATTTAACTACATACATATGGACCAGAGGGAGTACTAGATTTGCTGCCATATTGGGCAAACAACGAGGGCCAAAAGGCACAAATAATTGAAGAAAGTCAGAAATGCAAGCTTCTCTAGATTTTATACTAATTTGGTGAAAAGGACAGAGAGAAAGAGGGGAAAAAGGTGCACTTAATAATGCCAATTTGGGGCCGAGAGAGACAGAACCCAGCTCCTGCTCACGTGCAACCAAACGCTTCTCGTCCTGTCCCACGCGGTCCCTTTCTACCAGCCCCACGCGACGCGGGCCCACACGACGCGGCCCCACACGACGCGGCCCCACACGTGACAGAACGGTCAACTAAACGGGAATCCTGCCGTCTGAGCTGCTTCTGCGGGTTTCAAACAAGGGCTTGGGGAAAACTGAGGAAAAACTAAGGAGCTGGGGAAAACTGAGTACAACTAAGGACCTGAGGGCACGAAAATAGAAAGCCCAATGCAATAAGCATAAGAAAACTAGACACGAGCAACTTCAAGATTTTTAGCATATAGAGAGGTGTTTTAGTAACATGAAAATTTCTACAACCATATTTTCCTCTCTCATAATAATTTTCAGTAGTATCATGAGCAAACTCAACAATATAACTATCACATAAAGCATTCTTATCATGAGTCTCATGCATAAAATTATTACTCTCCACATAAGCATAATCAATTTTATTAGTTGTAGTGGGAGCAAATTCAGCAAAGTGGCTATCATCATATATAGGAGGCGTATTGTAATCATAAAAGAAAATTTTCTCCTCAATGCTTGGGGGACTAAAAAGATCATGCTCATCAGAGCCAGCTTCCCCAAGCTTAGAATTTTCCATAGCATTAGCAACAATGGTGTTCAAAGCATTCATAGTAATAACATTCCCATTAGCATGCATATAAAGTTCCATGGGTTTTTTAATTCTCTCTTCAAACACATCATGTCCTAATTCAAGATAAAGTTCATAAAGATCTCTCATATTTTTGTTGTTTTCCATTATGCTTAACTAGTGAAATAAAAACATGCATGATATTAAGTAAAGTAAAACAAGTAACTAATTTTTGTGTTTTTAATATGGAGAACAAGATAGTAAATAAAGTAAAACTAGCTACTATTTTTTTTGTGTTTTGATTTAGTGCAGCAAAAAAAGTAGTAAATAAAATAAAGCAAGACAAAAACAAAGTAAAGAGATTGGATTGTGAAGACTCCCCTTGCAGCGTGTCTTGATCTCCCCGGCAACGGCGCCAGAAAAAGAGCTGCTGACGTGGGAGTTGACATGGGATCAACGTCGCCAGAAAGTAGCTTCCTTGTGACGGTAAAGCACTCGTCCGTTGGGAACCCCAAGAGGAAGGTATGATGTGTACAGCAGCAAGTTTTCCCTCAGTAAGAAACCAAGGTTTATCGAACCAGTAGGAGTCAAGAAGCACGTTGAAGGTTGTTGGTGACGGAGTGTAGTGCGGCGCAACACCAGGGATTCCGACGCCAACGTGGAACCTGCACAACACAACCAAAGTACTTTGTCCCAACGAAACAGTGAGGTTGTCAATCTCACCGGCTTGCTGTAACAAAGGATTAGATGTATAGTGTGGATGATGATTGTTTGCAGAAAACAAGAAACAAGTATTGCAGTAGATTGTATTCGATTAAAAGAATGGACCGGGGTCCACAGTTCACTAGAGGTGTCTCTCCCATAAGATAAATAGCATGTTGGGTGAACAAATTACAGTTGGGCAATTGACAAATAAAGAGAGCATGACAATGCACATACATGATATGATGAGTATTGTGAGATTCAATTGGGCATTACGACAAAGTACATAGACCGCTATCCAGCATGCATCTATGCCTAAAAAGTCCACCTTCAGGTTATCATCCGAACCCCTTCCAGTATTAAGTTGCAAACAACAGACAATTGCATTAAGTATGGTGCGTAATGTAATCAATAACTACATCCTCGGACATAGCATCAATGTTTTATCCCTAGTGGCAACAGCACATCCACAACCTTAGAACTTTCTGTCACTGTCCCAGATTTAATGGAGGCATGAACCCACTATCGAGCATAAATACTCCCTCTTGGAGTTATGTCAACACCCGGATTTTTAAGTCCAGATGCCTGTTATGCCATACATCGCAATCCCAGGAATATTGTTGTTGCGAGACATAACAGTTGAATATCATAAGTCATCATCCATTACATACCATAGTCGTCTTACAAATAGCGATCACATGATCCATATTACACCAATAGTTGATCTATTGATCAACATACACAAAGTTCATAGTTTCATAGTGGAAACGTAAGGTAGAAGGGACTCGCTAGTCCACAGGCCAACGTCTGACGTCAGAAGATTTTCTAGTTGTCGTGGACATCCTGGTTGCCGTCATCTTGATAGTTCTGCTCCTCTTCAGGGTCTGGCCATTTGAATAGCCAGGGACACAGCCGTGAGTACTTTAAAGTACTCGCAAACTAATACTAATGTAAGTGATAACAATACTAGTAAGGGGTGCTAAGCTCTAGTTTATTTTGCATAAAGCCAATTTTAGTTCACAAACATTTTTGTAAACAACTCTTTATATGCTAACTAACTCAAGTGGGAACATTAGTGTCATTCCCACAACTCTGTTGCGATTCGAAGTCAAAGTCACCTTTCAAGTTCAAATTCACCAGTCACCCTTCACATGTCACATTTTTGAAAATGGTCTGATGACGGAACAGTATGGCCTTTCCAACTGTCCATAACCGAGGACGCGGCTATTCGAATAGGTTTAACTCTGCAGAGGTTGTACACTTGTGCCACAACAATTGCAATAGCTCGTCAGGGGTAACTGGCCCTGATTTATCGTACGCAGTACGCGAACTACCAATCCTAACCTTTCATTAACATACCCTAGTATAGGCACCTCTCCCCATGAGCTTGGCCTCCCAGTGAAGACAGACGGTCAGCCTGGGAACTGCACAGGGCTTGGGCCGGACATTCACCTCATTTCGCATCATATCATATCATTTCTGTTGTGGTAGAGGCAGCTTTCGGCATAACCCCGATGACGCTTGTTTAGAGGGAACCCATACTAAGACACACAAACTTCCGGTTAAGCCCTACCCAGATTCAGGTATTGTGGGGGTACTTGTAAAATTGGAATGGTATCGCATCCGAACCCAACCATCAGATTTTGTAAAGTTCACCAAGTCATTCACCAGTCATATTCACCTTCAAAATCTCTCAATAGAATGACTCATCATTCCAAGGTTTTCAAAGTCATTTCAATTCCCAAGTTCCCAAATGGAGTAGTCACTTCCAAATTAGCACTAGCATCTATGTATGAGGGGTGCTAAGTATTTTGCTTTGCTTCTAGGCTAACTTTGATACTCTTGTACTAATCCAATACTAACCAAGTGAATCATGAATCAAAAAGTACTTTGATGAAGCAAAAGTAAATAAAGCTTGTAAAGTAAAAACTGGGAAATAGGATCATAAGCATAAAGTAAATAGGGTAATGCCTTGCTCATAGTGAGCTTTGCACTTTGCAAGAGTATTATCTTGCAACCAAAATGGTTTGCATCAATCTAGCTTGCATTGGTGATAGCTTGCTAACTTTACTACTCTAGTAAACTTCTTTACTTTGACCAAAGTTAACTATAAAAGCAACTTGTTGAGCAAACAAGTAAAAACTGGTAATGTATAAACTTGGGATAGGCTTATGTAAGAAAAGGTAAGATTCATGGTGCCTTGCCCCAAAGGGCTTTGCACTTTGCAAGAATATTAGCTTGCATTGGTATTGGCTTGCAATAATATCAGCTTGCCTTGGTTGAAGTGGGGGTCCAAGTTCTCTTCTCCTTCCTTTTTGTAGAAGTCCTCCTCCTCCTGATAGTCTCCGGTACTAGCGTCTAAAATACGAATACGGGGTACACAATCATCATACCAAACTTACATACTAAACTAAGCACACACAAGCTTTACATAACTTAAACTAGCATCACACACTACTATTAAGTGGGTGGATGTGTTCCTCTTATTTAAGAAGAAAATAGTTTCCTCTCATACTAACTTAGGTGTTACTTTCAATTACTTAGAGAAATAATTTCCTCTCATTACCTTATTAAGATTTAATTTCTCTTATGAATAATATATGACCTAGGTTGACCAAAGTCAACCTCTTCATACTTATCATTTAAGAAAATGATTTAAATGAGGTTCCATACCTCATACAATTTAATACTAACATGGTAGTGATTTAATGTCACCAAGTACTCAACATGAGATTATATAGACCATGGTCACTACCTCATGTTGAATTACTTGAGACCAAGATTTAAATGAGAGGGAAACCTCTCATATGATTTAACACATAGTTGTAACTAGGTTAACAACTACCATTGAGGTGATTTAACATCATCAACAATTCATTGGCTATTCTAACATTACTTGTATTTACACCAATTATTCTATTCACACAATTTCTATAATTGGGGTGCATTGGTTGTGTTGCTTGAGGAAAATAATTTCCTCTCCTTACATATGTAAAAGATAGTTTCCATCTAGTGTTTGAGAAATACTTTTCTCTCATTGAAATCTTCTTAAGATTTAATTTCTCAAACAATCATACATGAAATCATGTTGACCCAAGTCAACCCTTCATCATCATCATTTGAGAAATTGATTTAAATGAGGTAGAGTACCTCATACCATTTAATAACACTACATATGATTTAAATCCCTAAGTAATTCATATAAGTGAGTTTGGCCAGGGGTCCAAACATCACATGAAGTCATTTGAGACAAGATTTAAATGAAGTATAAGACTTCACAAGAATTACTTAATAGTTTTGGACAATATCCACTAGTTAAACTAGCCATATTATCCATTACTTAAACTAGGGCATGATCATGCAAAGTGACCACACCATTTTATTGCATAAACAATTAGTGTAAGTCAAATGTGAGCTATTGGAGTTGGAATCAACTCAATATCTCTTTTGGTTGATTTTTGAGATTTATTTGAAGTCACAAAACTCCCTGACTTGTTATTTATGTCACATTAATTCTACACAAGATCTGGAAGTGGGACCAGTGGCATTTGGTAGATAATTTCACTAGCTTTCCAACGGTATAAAATTGGTAAAATTTGGCCAAGTAGAATTGGAGATATTTGATTTCTAGCAAGGCACCAGTATTTAAATTTGGGTTTAATTGTTTTTAACAAATTCAAACGAAAAGGGCTGCGCGGGAAACTAAACGGGCCGGCCCAGCTGTGCTCCAGTGCGCAGCGGGCCACCTGACAGCGGACCCCACGCGTCAGTGGGTTTTAAAACCCGAACCGGTACGCAGCGATATGAACCATTGGATTAAAAGAGAATCGGACGGTGGCGGAGCGTCACCTTCCGCGACGGCGAGCAAACCCTGGCGCGGCAGAGGGGGTCGTCGGCGGCTGGTCGGAGGCTCGGCGAGGGTTGGCGATGCGGGCGAACGACGTTGTCAAGGACGAGGAAGCAGAGGGCGCAGACGGCGGCTCGAATGGTGGCCTGGAGCTTCTCCTCCGTCGAGCTGCTGCGGCGGTGGTCCCCGGTGAAATTCCGGCGGTGGAGTGGACAATGTGGAGGAGCAAGGGCTCGAGGAGGTCGACGAGAGGTAGGGGAGCAGATGATGTGAAGGAAGAAGGGGCGGGGGAGCTCTATTTATAGGAGGGCGAGGAGGCCGGCGGGGCAGTGGTGGTGGCGACATGCGCGCGGCGTTGCCGGCGATGGAGAGGGGTAGGAGGGAGCAGGGTGAGGTAGGTGGCGTCCAGGCGGTGCTAAGAGGCTAGACGGCGAGGTGGGGGACGGTCTGGTGGCGACGCATTGCGTCCAGGTCTGCGGCGGCGTTCGCGGGAAAATGGCGACGGTGTCGACGGCTACGGCGCTTGCGCGGGGCACGGCGCGTGTCTGGCGGGTTCTGGTCGCGGCGGCGAAGCTCGTCGTGCAGCGAGGGGGTCCAGGGGAGGTGTGCTGCGGCGAGGCGACTCGTGGCCAGGGCATGTCCACGGGCGCGCGCACGACGTCCTCGGCATGGCCCTGAGCGCTCTGGGCACGACGTGTGCCAGCCCTAGAGACTTCCTCTCCGGCAATGGTGGGGCTAGGCAGCTTCAGGGAGGTGAGGTGGAGCTCCAGGACATGGTGGGCACGGCTGGTGAGGAAGGAGAGAAGAAGAGGGGGAACATGGCCGGCATGGCATGGCTATGCCATGCTTGGCTAGCTCCTCTAGGGTTTCTGTGGGTGGTGAGGCAGAGAGGGGACCAGGGGACAGGGTAGAGAGGTTTAGGGACTTAGGGTTGGGTGTAGGACACTATTTGAAATAGTGGCAAATAGTTCCCTATTTGCATTTCACAAATTTTGTCCAAATTTGATTTAGTTCAAAAGGTTGACTAATTTGAAAAGGGTGTGTTTGGTTTGGTTCTAAATGACCAGAGGCAAAGAGAGGTGGTGGTGGAATTTAGAAAATCAAAATATTGCAAAGTTCACTAAGTGGGAGATTGTTCCACTTAATTAAAAGTTGCAACTTTGCATGAGCATAGTTATTGATCAAAGATGATTTTGGCATGGTGCTCTTTACAAAAAGTGTTCACCTTGATGTTGACTTTGAAATGGTGCAAAGAGTTAGCAAAAGTTAGTTTGAGAAAATTGAATGGCAAGGGCTCAAAGTAGTGATCAGACTAAAATTGGCAGATTTGACCAATATCACATGTGATCCCTAATTGAGTTTGAATTTGATTTGAAATGTGTTTCTTTGATTCCAAAAGTTGTAATAAGTGTTTAGTATCATATTACAATTAATGGTGAAGGCCAAGATGGTCTAGGGTCAAGATTTATAAAAATGGCATACACCATATGTAAGGGTTTTGGAATTTTCTAGCTTTTATTCTTTTATTCCTCTTTGCTTCATTTTGACAAGAGTGAGGTTTATTTGGTGTTAGATTGAGTTAGGTGAAAGGTTCAAACCCTTTTGAGGCAAAGTTGGTGCCTAGGTCAAGGTTTGATAAATTGGCCCTATGTGTATGTGAGTGAAAAATGGAATTATCCCACTATTGGATTTCTCTCCATTTGATTGGACTTTTCTTGACTCTAATGTGATTCTTATTAGTTTAGAAACATTTTCAAACCATTGAAACCATTTCAAATGGTCTTGCTCAAAGATTTGTAAAATTGGCCATAATACATGAGAGGTGATATGTCAATTTTTCTTAATCTTGTAAAGTGCTCCCCTTGCTTCACTTGGGCAAGGTTGAAGGTCAATTCAGGGTTAGATTAGGTTTAGAGATGGTTTCACACCATTTGGTCAAGGTAGAAGTGCATAAGACAAGAATTGGTGACAAATGGCTATGTGTCACATATGCCTCTATGCATATGTGGCATTTGATTTTTAATTTGACTAGGCTTGACCCAATTGATGTTGTTGAGTGTTGAAATGGGATGTAAGATTGATCCAACCATTCACTAGAGGTCTTAGGTTCAAGATCCTCAATTTCACAAATTTGATGTTTTGCTCTCATATGCCTCTATGGCATTATTACTTTCTTTTTACAAATCTTTTGTTTCATTTTGGATTGGGTTGGAGAAGTACTAGATAAGGTTTATAAAGGTTTTCCAATCTTCTAAATAAAGTAGAAAGGCCTAGGGTAAAGTTTTTCAAAAATAGCCATAGGCACATATGCCTCTATGCATATGTTTGATTTTATTTTGTTTCACACTTGGATTGGTTGGTAAGTGCTTTGTTGAGTGGGTTGAGGTATTTCAATTCATCTACTCAATGTAGACAAGGCAAAGCTCATCATTTTCCAAAAAGTATCCCTAGGCTTGCATATGCCTTTTTCTTAAATAAGATCTTTCCTTTTTATTTTATTTCTCCAAGATTGATGACAAGAGGGATGTGGTTTAGGGTTTAATAAGTTTTGCAATGGTTCACCACCATTTATCAAAATAAGAAAAAGTAGGGTTCAAGATTTACATATTAAGGCTATAGGCCCACATATGGCTTTTCCTTTATTTTATGTTTCTCAAAATAGATCCAAATGATTTTTGAGAAGGTTAGGGTTTAGGGTTTTAGGGTTTATCACATAAGCATAATAACACTCATCATGGAAAAAACACAAGTAATAGGTAGGAGCACTAAGCATAGTACCCTATATAAGAAAAGTTTTTGTTGGTCCTCATTTTTTGGAAAAAGAAAATTTATTTTCTCTTTGTTTTGAAATTTGGGGTGTTACAAGTTAAGAGTAAAAACTTGGCCAGAGCCTCTACTAATAACGGAGAGCATGCAAGATCATAAACAACACATAGGTAATAGATTGGTAATCAACATAACATAGTATTCTCTATCCATCGGATCCCAACAAACACAACATATAGCATTACAGATAGATGATCTTGATCATGTTAGGCAGCTCGCAAGATCCGACAATGAAGCACATGAGGAGAAGACGACCATCTAGCTACTGCT
The DNA here is from genome assembly GCF_019359855.2 of Lolium perenne. Classification (NCBI taxonomy): domain Eukaryota; kingdom Viridiplantae; phylum Streptophyta; class Magnoliopsida; order Poales; family Poaceae; genus Lolium; species Lolium perenne. The sequence goes on from NC_067245.2 coordinate 272,649,630, forward strand.
ATGGACCCATAGTCCAGGGGTGAACTACTCACTCATCAATCCGGAGGCGACCATGGCGGTGTAGAGTCCTCCGGGAGATGATTCCCCTCTCCGGCAGGGTGCCGGAGGTGATCTCCTGAATCCCCCGAGATGGGATTGGCGGCGGTGGCGTCTCAGTAAGGTTTTCCGTATCGTGGCTCTCGGTACTGGGGGTTTCGCGACGGAGGCTTTAAGTAGGCGGAAGGGCAGGTAAAGGGGCGTCACGAGGGGCCCACACCACAGGCCGGCGCGGCCAGGGCTTGGGCCGCGCCGCCCTGGTGTGTCGCCACCTCGTGGCCCCACTTCCTTTCCCCCTCGGTCTTCTGGAAGCTTCGTGTGAAAATAGGCCCCTGGGCGTTGATTTCGTCCAATTCCGAGAATATTTCCTTACTAGGATTTCTGAAACCAAAAACAGCAGAAAACAGCAACTGGCTCTTCGGCATCTCGTTAATAGGTTAGTGCCGGAAAATGCATAATAATGACATATAATGTGTATAAAACATGTGAGTATCATCATAAAAGTAGCATGGAACATAAGAAATTATAGATACGTTTGAGACGTATCATGCCGTTTGAACCCATTGATGTCGAGACTCTTGTTGGGAGAGAATGTTTTTCCTCTCTCACTTCTCAACAAGCTGTGCACGAGATGCAAGCCCTCAAAGTGCTCGAGCAAAACTCTCATGATTCTCGCAATCGTGCCATTGGAATGACAAGAGGATCCAACCTTGCCTTGGTGGGCAATTCCGTGGAAGAAGAGAACCCTCAAGAACCATACATGACATCTTGGAGTATGTCCTATCCGGATGATTTGGAATTCCACTACAATGACCACATGGCATTCCATGCAAAAACCTTTTGGGTTGATCCTTCCAAGGCCAAGGAAGACAACATCAAGAGAAACAACTCAAGCGGGTTCAAGGGTTTGGGCCCAAAAACAAGATCATGCTACCATTGTGGTGACAAGCGCCATTTCATCGCTCAATGCCCCTATGAGCACAGGGAAACTAATGGTGGAAGGCTCATTCCCAAGGACAAGAGCAAAGATTCAAAGGGTAAAGATTCAAAGGCCCCCAACAAGAAGTTCTACAACAGGGGTAAGAAGGACAAGAGGCCTTCAAGGATTGTACTCATGACCAAGGAAGAGTATTCTTCCGATGAAGTTGAGAGTAGTAGTGATGAAGAAGAAACCTCAAAGGAAGTGGCCGCCATTGCCACCACCAATATTCCCTCTTCATCTCTCTTTGAATCCCCCAATGAGAACCCTCACATCAAGAATGCACATTGCTTCATGGCTAGGTCCTCCTTGGACACATCTATTGTGCTATCAACTCAAGAAGAATATACCTCCGGTGATGATGATGATGAAGAAGATGAAACTTCAAATGGATTGGTTGCTCTTGCTTCTCTCTCCACCAACTCTTCATCACCAAATGAATTCCCCAATGAAGACATTCACTTGAAGGAAGAAAGTTGCCTCATGGCTAAATCTTCCGAGGTATCATCCCCCAACCCCTCTATGCCTATCATATCAAATGACCTAGGGGTTGATCATGCTAGTCTAAAAGTGAAACAAGAAATGCTTGACTTTGATGAGTTCATTCTTAACTTGAAAGGTGACACTAAAAAGCATGTTTCAAATCTCATGGTTCGCCTAGCTCAACTAGATGATACCCTTGAGAAAAAATGTCAAATAGAGAGAGAAGACTCTCTTGAAATTTATGCTCTTAAAAATGCCCTTGAGGAAGGACAAGAAACTATAGCTTCTCTTGAAGAGAAGCTAGAAAATCTTGAAGATCCTCAAGATGAAATTAATGAGCTTACTAAAGAAAGAGATCTTGCTAGGGCTAAAGCAAAAGTGCTTAAAAAGGAAAAAGCCAAATTTGGTGTTGATCATGAGAAACTTGTGAAGGATCTAGGTGATCTAGAAAAGGCTCACAAAGCCTTGAAGAGTGAATACTCACTTCTCTCCAAGTCGAATGAGCAACTTCAAATTAGGCTTGCTAAATATGATGTGCCTAGCTCCTCCACTCCTACTTTTGGTCATACAAACATTATTGAGGAAAATGCTAGGTTAAAGGATGAACTTGCTAAGGCCTCCTCTCCCCAAAGTAAATTGTCTTTGGATGATCTTTTGAGTAATCAAATATCAAACAATGGGAAGGAGGGCCTTGGTTATGGTGCCAAGGCAAAGAAGGTTAACAAGAAGAAAACCAAGCCCGCACAAAAGAAGGTTATCACTAATGATGTAGCCCCTAAGGCCAACATCATTAATGATGATGATGCAGGAATTGCTAACCCTCACTATGTTTTATTTATAGATTATTATGGTGATGTCTATGCAAAATATGTTGGTCCTTATGGTGGTTATGTTGCTTGGTCTATTTGGGTCCCAAAGACCCTTGTTTCTAACAAAAGAGGACCCATTGAAAAATGGGTACCTAAATCCAAGAATTGATCTCATGTAGGAATTTGCCGCCGGAGGGTCAAAATGGGTACTTGATAGTGGATGTACAAGTCATATGAACGGCGGCAAGAACCTCGTCAAGGAGTTGAGGCCCAACATAAATCATATCACCGTCTCCTTTGGCGATAATTCTACATCCGAGGTATTGGGTTTTGGCAAGGTTGTGGTTGCACACAACATTACTCTTGTGGATGTCATGCTTGTCAAAACCCTTGGTTACAATTTACTTTCCGTTTCCGCCCTTGGCAAGATGGGCTTCGCCGTCTTTATTGATAAAGATATTGTGGTCCTCTTGTGGAGCAAGACTCTAAAAGTCGCTTTCGTTGGGTATCGCGAACACAACTTGTATGTGGTGGACTTTTCGGGGACCACCACGACAAGTGCGTTGTGCCTATTCGGAAAGGCGGATGTGGGTTGGTTGTGGCATCGCCGCTTGGCCCATGTGAACATGAGAACTTTGCAAAGTCTTCACAAGGGGAACCATATTGTGGGACTAATGGAAAATGTGTCTTTTGCCAAAGATCGTGTTTGTAGGGCTTGTGTTGAAGGCAAAATGCATGACTCTCCGCATCCAAGCAAGACTATTATCTCTTCCAAGAGGATCTTGGAGCTCCTTCATGTGGATCTCTTTGGTCCTACCACTCATGCAAGTCTTGGTGCGAAGAAACATTGCTTGTTGATTGTTGATGACTACTCAAGATACACTTGGGTCTACTTTCTCAAAAGGAGAGATGAGACTCAACAAATCTTCATTGACTTTGCCACCGAGGTGCAACGCTAACACAACCTCCTTATAATGGAAATAAGAAGTGACAACGGCTCCGAGTTCAAGAACTATACACTCAGTGATTTTCTTAGTGATGAGGGGATTCGACATCAATATTCCGCTGCATACACCCCTCAACAAAATGGTGTTGTGGAGAGGAAGAACCGAACTCTTATGGATATGGCAAGATCTATGATGGCGGAGTATAAATCCCGCTATAACTTTTGGGCCGAAGCCATCTCCACCGCTTGCCACTCTTCTAACCGGCTCTATCTCCGCAAGGGCTTGAACAAGACTCCATATGAAATACTCACTGGGAACAAGCCTAACATCTCATACTTCAAGGTGTTCGGGTGTAAGTGTTTCTACAAAATCAAAGGAGTTCGTTTATCTAAATTTGCTCCTAAAGCTTTGGATGGTATATTTGTTGGTTACGGTGCCGAATCTCACACTTATAGAGTCTTTGATGTATCCTCCGGGATTATCATCGAATCTTTTAGTGTGAAGTTCGAATAAAATGATGGCTCCCAAGTGGGGAAAGTTGATGTATGTGCAGGTGATGAAATACCTCAAGATGCCATAGTAAGAATGAGTGTGGGATTTTTTCGCCCCATTGAGGGACACGGTGTGGCGTCTCGGGAAGAACTATGCTCTACCACGGTGGAGCCCTCATCTTCTCAACATCAACAAACCCCATCTAGTGAAGCTAATGATGCACCAACCCAAGAACAAGAACAAGATCCTCCCTCTCGTGTGCAAGATCAAGGCCAAGATCAACCAAGCGTTCATGATGGGTCCAATGAGGATCCATTCAATTTGTGTCATTCACCGCATAATGTCCAAGATCAAGCACATGATGTTGAGCACTCTCAAGAAATTGAGAAAGCTCATGTTGAAGGTCAAGACGGGGACCCAAATGATCAAGTTGATCAAGTGAGACCTCCAAGGCCAAGAACAACCAAGGAGGAGATCGAGGCCCGTCGTCTAGCAAGAAGACAAAGGAACCTTGAAATTCGTGAACACACTCATGACAAGGTCCTTGGTGATTTAAGGGAAAGTGTTACCACAAGAAGGCAATTGGCTAACTTTAGCAATCATCATGCTTATATCTCCTTAGTGGAACCCAAGAAAGTATTTGAAGCCCTTGAAGATTCGGATTGGTTGGAAGCTATGCACGATGAACTCAACAACTTCAAGCGCAATAAAGTATGGACTTTAGTAGAGAAGCCAAAGGGGCGCCGCAATGTTATAGGCACTAAATGGATTTTCAAGAACAAGCAAGATGAGTTTGGAAATGTTGTGAGGAACAAGGCAAGATTGGTGGCTCAAGGTTTCTCTCAAGTTGAAGGAATTGACTTTGCAGAAACTTATGCTCCCGTGGCTCGCCTTGAGTCCATCCGTATCCTTCTTGCTTATGCATCGCATCATAACTTTAAGTTACAACAAATGGATGTGAAAAGTGAATTTCTTAATGGTCCTTTGCATGAAGAGGTTTATGTTAAGCAACCCCCGGGGTTTGAGGATCTCAACTTTCCTAACCATGTCTATAAGCTTGATAAAGCACTTTATGGTCTCAAACAAGCTCCTAGAGCTTGGTACGAGCACCTTAAAGAATTGTTGATAGACTGTGGGTTTGATGTTGGGCTAATCGATCCCACTCTTTTTACTAAGAGGGTCAATGGGGAGCTTTTCGTTTGCCAATTATATGTTGATGATATTATCTTTGGCTCTACTAACAAAGCTTTCAATGATGATTTTTCAAAGCTTATGAACGATAGGTTTGAGATGTCTATGATGGGAGAGATGAAGTTCTTCCTTGGGTTTGAGATCAAGCAATTGAGAGAAGGAGCCTTCATCAATCAAGCAAAATATCTCCAAGAGATGCCCAAGAGGTTCAAGATGACCGAGATGAAGGGTGTGGCCACTCCTATGATTACTAAATGTCATCTTGCCCTTGATCCCAATGGTAAAGAGGTGGATCAAAAGGTATATCGCTCCATGATTGGATCCTTGCTTTACCTTTGTGCATCTAGACCGGACATAGTGTTGAGTGTTGGCGTGTGTGCAAGGTATCAAGCTTCTCCTAAGGAGAGTCACATGTTGGCTCTCAAAAGAATCTTTCGATATTTAGTTGATACCCCAAGATATGGTATTTGGTACCCTAAAGGCTCAAGTTTTATTCTCAATGGATACACCGATGCGGATTGGGCGGGAGACAAGGATGATAGGAAATCAACCTCTGGGGCTTGCCAATTCCTTGTTAGGTCCTTGGTGTGTTGGTCTTCTAAGAAGCAAAATTGTATATCACTCTCTACCGCCGAAGCCAAATATGTTGCCGCCGCAAGTGGATGCACTCAATTGTTATGGATGAGGCAAACTTTAAAGGAATACGGTGACATTTGTGACAAAGTGCCTCTATTATGTGACAATGAAAGTGCCATCAAGATTGCCTATAATCCGGTGCAACATTCAAGAACGAAGCATATTGAGATCCGGAATCATTTCATTAGGGATCATGTTGCCCGTGGTGATATTGAGCTTATCTATGTTCCTACCAAAGATCAACTTGCCGATATATTCACGAAGCCTCTTGATGAAGCAAGGTTTTGCTATTTGAGGAATGAGCTAAATATCATAGATTCAGGAGTATAGCTTGACCATCTTGCCAACACACCTTTGTCTCAAAACTTTATTTGGGTTAGATGTGGGCATGGAAATAGGGGGAGTGCGGTTTGAATTATTGAGCTATCCCTCCCCCCATAATGCCAACATTAAGATATCATTCTCTTTATATCATATGTTGATATGTGAGCTTCAATGATGAGTAATGGTTTGGGCCCAGGATATATCTTAGCGGTACCATGCCATATCACTCATATATGGTGGCCTATGCCACCACACTCTTCTTTGTGAAGAGTTGGAGTTTTTTGGATCTTAAATTGGATTTTATTTGACATCTCCGTGTTCTTATGGGAAATCACTCTAGTTTGGCCTTATTTGCTCGTATCTTGCAAAATTGAGTGATCATGTACCATTAACAGTTTGAGCTTTCTAAACCCAAGCCTACACTCATCTATAAGCCATTTCCATCTTGCTCATATGTCATGTTTTGGTAAAAACTTGGAGTTTGAGGAGTTTCGGTCGGACGATCTCGGTTGTCTCATATTATTGGTCAATTTTTCTCTTATATGTGACGTGATATATTATTGCATCACATATGAGTATATGCAAATAATCAACAAAAGATAGGCAGGATTTACGGTGTTCTGGAATTTCCAGAACACCGGATAATCCGGCCTTGAGACACCCCGGAAAATCCGGCCCGGCCGGATTATCCGCCCCAACTTGGGACCGGATTATCCGGCCTGGGTAGGTTTCGATGGGTTATGAGAGGGAGGCCGCGGGGTGAACGGTTCCAGAACCAGTTCCCCCACCCGCCTCTCTCTCTCTGCCCTCAACTCGCCGGAGCTCCTCCTCCTCGCTGGAGCTGCCCCGTCCGCTCCCTCTCGGAGTTTTTGGGTGGATCGGGGGCCCCTCCTCCCTAGCTCTCATCTCCTCCAAGCGGCTCCTCCAATGGAAGAGGGTATGGCTCACAATCTCTAACCCTAGGTGTTGTGATTTGTATCTGCTATTTTCTTTGTGGAGATGGTGTTTAGTTGTTCCAAATCTTATGTAGTATACTCCTTTTGCATGCTATGAGGCCGATCTAGTTTTTAGACAAGTTTTTCTTGAGATTTCTGCAGATTCGCAGGGCCGGATTATCTGCCCCCCGCGCCAGCTGGATTATCCGGCCGGGCCGGATTATCCGCCCCTCGGGGACACCGGATTATCCGGCCTGGAACTTTTTGCTGCTGCAGTTTTTGCTTCAATCTTTCATGTCTAAACTATTATCGACTCATAGTATGTTTCTAGAGTACATTACTGTATCAATGCATGACTTATGAGCATTATCTTCTCTTTGCTATCCATCTTTGTCTCTCACAGGTGGTGGATCTCGGAGGCGTGGTAGAACTTCTCGGTCGAGCGATGAATTTTCTCAGGCTGCTCCTCGCAAGTCCGCCACTCTTAGGCGGAAAGGAAAGGCCTCTAGGGAAAACTACAAGTCCATGGATGGTATCTCTTATGCAGCTCTCCGTCAGAAAAACTGGTATGAAGACATTGAGGGAGATGATGAGATTGAGGACAAGTGTTTCTGGTGTATGGAGCAGGAGTTCATTTTCAGGGATGTATATGAACCCCATGAGGAAAGTGAGGCCCATGCAAGCAATCGATGTGGATCTTCTGGCTGTCAACAATTACTTTGAAGATGCTATTTGGGTCACTGGAAGATTGGGGTTACAGGACCTTATGAAGATACAATGCGACTACTCACCTGAGTTGATCAAACAGTTCTTTGCTACCCTTGCCTTCAAGAAGGATGCTGAACGCACTATGGAATGGATGACTGGCTCCACCCATTGTCGGGCTACCTTGCGCCGCTTTGCTTCTATTCTTGGTGTTTCCATGGGAGGCAGTCATCGCCTTCATGGCCCCCAAAAGACTGGCAAGATGGTGCTCTTTGATCTCTATGACTCAAATGGAACTGTTGGTTCTACCAAGGGGCTTCTCCCTATCTACAGCCAGCTGCTCCGTTTCTTTCGAGCCACCATTGCTCCAAGTGGTGGAAACAATGATGCAATCCGTGCTTATGCACCTCAGCCTTAAGTGTGCTCGTGATAGTGATGAGGAATTAGACTTCTCCCTTGATATTATGGACTTCATCTTCAATGAGATTCATGATGCCATGGTCTCCTGGACCACCATGCCCTACGCTCCATATATCCAGCTTCTCATCAACAACACTGCTAGTCTTACTGAAGACTTGGGTAGATTCCCAAATGAGAGCCACACTGTCAAGAAGGCGTACAAGAAGAAGCCTGTTCCCCATGCTGCACCTGCTCCTGACTCCTTTATGGGAGATGCCCGCTCTAGTGGCTTTGCCCCTGCTCGCCATGTTGATATTCTAGTGATGAAGAAGCATGTGAAGAAGCTCAGTTAGTTTCAACGCAACATTCTGTGCATGAACATTGAGATCCACAAGGAGAACTTTGAGGCCAGCCGTCAGCGTTCTGAGATTCAGCATACTCAGGCGGTAATTCTTTAGTATCTCAGTGGTGAGCAAGGACCTCCGCCTCACCCTCCAGTTCACCCAGGTTACAGTGGGTGACACTCTTCTCAGGTTCCTTGGAGTGATCTTGAGCAGTGCATTCAGCAGGCCGTCTTCACTCGCGACTCTCCTCCTGCCGCTGACACCGAAGATGAGTACCAGTCCGAAGAGGAATCCGAGTGTTCTCCATGGGGCGAGTAGCATCGCGCTTTTCCCCTTTTTGGCGTCTGAATGCCAAAGGGGGATAAGTGTTCTATTAGGTCTTCTCTCGGGGATTTGCATGGTTAGGGCACAAGCATATGCGTTTATCATTCCTTTATTGCTTGTGTCCTCCTTTATGTCGTTTATTTGAACTATTTTGGCTTGTGGGTTTGTTTGTTCAAAACTATGTGTTATGTGTGGTTGTGAGACATTGTTAAGGTTTTCGGATTTCTATATGTTGAGATCAAGGTTTATTATATGGTGTGTGATGTTATATATCTCCCGGTATTATATATCTCCATATGGGTATGATTTCTATCACCTTGTCTCAACTTCATATATGTCTATGTCTCATGCTTGAGCTCATGTTGGATACCTATTGTGTTGAGGAACCCCGCACCTATATGTTGTGTATTTATATTCAAATGCAAATTACTTGTATGTACACATGTAGGGGGAGTGCCTCTATGTTTTGCCAACATGCTTGCTCTCTATAATGTTTTTCTTGCAAATCCGTATATTGTCATCAAACACCAAAAAGGGGAAGATTGAAAGAACATCTCTCACATATTATGTTTTGGAGTGTTAGATGGCAATATATGGGATACACTAATGTTTGATGAAGTGGTGCAGAGATTACATGCATACATGTTTGTGAGTGTCTTGTGTGGAAAAACGAGTCAAAAGGAAGCTGTAACAGAATCACCAGGCTGGATATTTGCAAATATCCGGCCCCCAAAATTTGTCTAAGGACTCAAGACATTTCGGCTCAGTACTGCCCCAGACATTTGGCCGGATTTTTGACAGGAAATTCACCAGGCCAGACTTTTTGGACCGGATAATCCGGGCCGGATATTTGCAAAATATCCGGCCCCCAAAATTTGGCTAAGGACCAGAGGCGACGCGGCTCAGTACTTCCCTGGCATGGGGCCGGACTTTTGGCTGGACATTTGGCCGGTTTTTCTCCAGGCCGGATTTTTCTGGGGGACCGGATTATCCGGCCCCAACTCAGAATGGATTATCCAGCCCTCGAAAGTCACCAACGACTGGATTTTGAGAGGGGGTATTTATACCCCCTTCTTCTTCCTTCCTCCTTGCTCAATCATTGGAAAAATTCTGCCAAGCCTCACCACCATTAGAGCCACTTCAAGAACTCAAGATTTGCAAGATATCCTCCCTCATCCAACCAAAGCTCTTGATCTTTGGAGATTTGAAGGAGAAGACACCGATCTACATCCTCACTGAAGCGATTTACATTCCCCCCTCATATGCTTGAGGGATCCCTTGCTAGTGTTCCTCATTGGATCCCTAGTTGTTGTTGTTGATGTACTCTTGTTGATTTGTTGTGTTGTTACAGATTTGGGAGCCTCCAATTTGGTTGTGGATGTATGCCCCAAGAACCTTGTAAAGACCCGGTTTCCGCCTCGAGGAAATCCCTTAGTGGAAGTGGGCTAGGCCTTTGTGGCGTTGCTCACCGGAGATCTGAGTGAAGCCTTCGTGGATGTTGGTTTGGCTTTCGTAGCAACCACACTCCTCCAAACATAGACGTACCTTCTTGCAAAGGAAGGGAACTACGGGAATCATCTCCGTGTCTCCGCGTGCTCCACTCTCGGTTACCTCTACCCTATTCTATCTCCTATATTGCGTAGCTATATATTGCTTAGTTGTTAACCTTGTCATATAGGTAAATTCACTTAGTTGCATATCTAGATAATTTACCTTTGTGTCAAGCCTAAATTGAAAAAGAACTAAAAATTGGTTAGCACCTATTCACCCCCCCTCTAGGTGCGGCATACGATCCTTTCAACGTGCAGCAAAGAAAGGCCTATGGGCCATAGAATAGGAAACCGATCAGGACTCACGCAGGATTCCAGAAAACGAAGCCATCGATCGCGCCGCACAGAAAAAGAAAACGAAGCGATCGATCCCTGATCCCCGGGCGTCAGTTCGTCTTCGACCTAGTCCTTGTCGCCTCGGCTTCAACTGCCTAGCCCAAGCCGCCGATCCCGATAGCAGCCAAGCCCTGATAGCAACGAGACACAGGGTAGAAATTCGCGAGCAGCGTAGGGCCTCTTTCAGTCTTTAGTTCATCGTCAGTTTGCGAGTTCGTCAGTGCACAAGACCACAAAGATCAGCGAGACATGGACACAGTAAGAATTCCTGAGTTCGGAACTTAGAGATGATTTTAGTTTTCTCCTAAATTGTCCCTAATTTTGAATTTTTAATTATCAGTTCGTGGCTTGTCGTCTCGTCAGTTTCAATTTCCGGGGCCGTTGCCATAATACGCGCATACATACATCGCCGATTGAACAGATCTGAGGTATATTATACTCTACCTTCCTATACATGATGCATAGTTTTTCCCATTCAGAATTTGATTTGGTTTCTTTTTCAGCAGTGTTTGTTATCATGTCTTCCTTGTCAAGAAAGCGCCAAGATGGTAACACTAAAAGGAAAAGAGAAAAAAAAGTGGCGGCCTTGATACAATCGTAGATGGGAGATTTTCACAAAATTTTCAAATCTAATACTGGTGCTTGAATAAACCTGAATGATGAGTTGGCGATAGTTGCCGTCGAGGAAGAGGCAGGGGAAAGTGGCTCTTATCAGCAAGAGGAAAATATTGACACCAACATTGGCGATAGCAATGTAAGTGGCTCTGAGAATGCAGCTAATTCGACGGATCCTAGTGTTGATGAACAACCATTTTATACTTCTGATATTTATGATCCAAGAAATTGGGATAATCTTGATAACAGAGCAAGAGACATCTTAGCTGAGAAAGGACCTTTGAGAGAGGAACCAATAGAGTACCCTCGAGACAATGCATCTAGACATTTTTTGTATGCTCATTATTATAGGAGTTTAAGCAACAGAGAGAAACATGATAGAAAATGGCTTGTTTATTCAAAAGATGTTGACAAAGTTTTATGTTTTTGTTGTAAGATTTTCAAGTCTAGTGCTAGCAGGAGTCAGAGTTCCTTAGCACATGATGGATTTAGACATTGGAGGCATATCAGTGAGAGGCTTAAAGGACATGAAAATAGCAGTGAGCATATTAATAACATGAACAAGTGGAATGAATTGAGGCTTAGACTACGGAAGGAGGAAACTATTGACAAAAATTGCAACATCAAATCACAAAAGGAGAAACAACGGGTGAGGCAAGTTTTGTTAAGAATAATAGCCATTGTGAAATATCTTGGAAAACGCAACTTGGCTTTCCGAGGAAATAGTGAGCAGCTTTACAAGGATGATAATGGGAATTTCTTAGCTTGTGTTGAGATGATTGCAGAATTTGACATGGTAATGCCAGACCACCTTGGACGTATTCAGAGCAGCGAAATTCATCATTATTATCTCAGTCACAAAATTCAAAATGAGTTGATATCTCTTTTGACTTCGAACATCACACGTTCTATCATAAAGGTTGTTAAAGATGCCAAGTATTTCTCTATTATCCTTGATTGTACTCCAGATGTCAGTCATGAAGAACAAATGACTTTATTAGTCCGATGTGTTAATATATCTGATGGCAAGATAAAAATTGAGGAGTATTTTTTGGGGTTCTTGAAGGTGGATGACACTTCTGGGCTTGGGGCTTTTTAAGGTACTGCTTGAATCTATGGAATTATTTGGTCTAAATATTGAAGATATAAGGGGCCAAGGCTATGACAATGGCTCTAATATGAAAGGTAAAGACAAAGGGGTACAATCTAGGTTACTTCAGATGAATCCAAGAGCACTATATATGTCATGTGCTTGCCATAGTCTCAATCTCACTCTGTGTGATATGGCAAACTCATGTGGGAAAGCTGTTTCATTTTTCGGAATTGTTCAACGCATATATGTAATATTCGCTAGCTCTACAAAAGGTGGAATGTCTTGCTTAAACATGTTCCCAGTTTAACCATGAAATCATTGTCCAATACTCGGTGGGAGAGTCGAATCAAAAGTGTCACAATAATAAGATTTCAAGCGACTGAGTTAAGGGCAACTTTGTTGGAGTTACGCCATGCTTCTGATGTCGAGGCCAAGGATAAAACTGATGCAAAAAATTGTTTTGATGCGCTTGGCCGCTTTGAGTTTCTTGTCGGTATGTTTATTTGGCATGATATTCTGTTTGTAGTAAATAAAGTTAGCAAGATGTTGCAATCACCATCCATGTGTGCATTGAGTCTACTTTGAAGCAAATAGAAGACGTAATAGAAATGTGGGGTTTTCTTCAACCTTCAAGAAATTGCAAATCAAATGGGTGTAGATGCGTTTTTTTCCAGTAATACGTCGTGCTACAAGGAAGAATCAGTTTGATGAAAGTAATACCCATGAAGAAATTCTAGAAGCTGAGAAGGCTTTTCAAGTTAAATATTTTTATGTTGTGGTTGATATGGCGGTAACTTCTTTGAAGGACAGATTCAAAGAACTCATGGTGTTTAAAGATGTATTTGGTTTTTTATTGAGCTCGCGCACCATAAAGTCATTAAGTGACAGTGAAGTTGAAGGAAGTTGCAGAAAATTTGCACAAACTTTCTCTCTGGAGGGTGGTTCATGTGATGTTGAGGTATATGATCTTATTTCTGAATTAAAGATGATGAGATTCACATTGTCAGATGGTGTGAAGTCTGCGATGGAGATTTTTGAGCATGTCAGAGAAGTTGATTGTTATCCTAATATCTTTATTGCTTACCGCATCATGTTTACTGTGCCCGTGACTGTCGCATCAGCTGAAAGAAGCTTTTCAAAATTGAAATTATTGAAGAACTATTTGAGATCAACAATGACTCAACAGAGGTTAAACGGTTTGGCAACATTATGCATCAATAAGAAATTATTAGATGACATCGACATCGACCCCATCATAAGTGAATTTGCATCAAGGAATGCTAGAAGAAAATTTTAAGGTAATATGTATAAAATATTTGATATGCTAGTGCTTCTGGATACGTTTAAGTGATATTGAGAATATTATTTTTTGCGTATATCTATAAATATTATTGTGATAGCTATATTAAGGGTCCTAATTTTTAGCCTCGCCCTAGGTCCCAAAAACCCCAGGACCGGCCCTGCACGTCACTATGGTTTTTGGGTTACATTCAAATAATTTAATCAATTTTGTTAACCCTATATTGTCTCATAGTTTGATATGTGTTATTAAATACTTTTTTTTTATTTTTTGCGATAATGCCTAAGTAAAATTTTGAAAGTCGATGCACATAACCTTTTATATTAGAATGTTAAATATCCAAGTTATTACATATCACGAGTAACACAAAGTCGAAACATGAACCGGCCGGCGAAAGATAATCAGCTAAAGCAACTAGGCATCTCGTAAACTTTTAATATTCTACCAACCTGCCCGACTAAAGATATCCATTGCAACTGTCACTAAACGGTTGCATAAGAAATGTATAGGCTTCTACAACTCCGACGGGAGAATAAAACACCGAAGGTTTTTCTAGCCAAAGTATGAAAAGCTCTAGACTTGTTAAAAATATATTATTTTTGTACTTCCAGATAGACCAACATAAGGCCGAGACACTTATGAGAATCCTAGCCTTATTGTGTTTATCAACTCCATTCAAGGATTTGACAAACATTTAGAATATTACTTAGTGAAGGTAGAACATATGTAACTTGAATAATTCTCCATAACAGACAATCAAAAGGATGAGAGGTAAAAAATGTTCAACGAACTCTTCTGCATCACAAAAGCGACATCTTTTGCACCCATTCAAGTTTCTTTTTTCGAGATTATCTTTCTTGAGTAGCACTTTATCATTAAGGAACCACATGAAAATCTTATCTTAAGGGATTTTTAATTCCCATAAATATTGAAGTAACAAAACTACATATCCACTCATGAGGTTAGATACATAGATTTGACAAAAAAACATCCCCAGAGCCGCAAGCGTCCAAATTATAGTATTCGGTTCCTCAAATAGATGTACTATCCTATACAATGTTGGCATAATTCAGTGTAACCACAAGGTCCACCCATTCCCGGTCAATGTATCTCTGAAACCAATGTCCTGCAGCATGTAGAATAAGACATTTGCAACAGTAAGATCTTTCTTGCAAGCAACATATCTACTAGCCAAATGTATTTCCAGAAAGGAGTACTAGTTCCATCTCTAGTTTCGAAAAACCTTTTTTAAATAAATTATCTTTGACACCAATGAGACCTTAAAAAGGGAGAATATAGACAGATTTTTTTACTTTCCAAGTAATTATTTTGTAGAAATTTTGGCCACACACCTTGGTAATTAAGTAATTAAAAATCCACTTTCTTAATAAAGATTTATTCTTAAGGCCAGTTACTTCATTCTTAAGGCCAATTACTTCAATACATAAGTCACCCCGGTCCTTAGGACGGCATATAATATTCCACTTTGGTTACCTATATTTACATTTATTTTCTTCACTTTCCCAAAGAATCGATGTAGAAATATACACCCTTCATAACCCCTTTTGGTATTTCAAGGAAGTATATCATAAACATAGTTACATTTATCAAACAAAACTAATAATAACAAGACAATTTTCATATCAGAGAAACTTGCTTAGCCAAACCAACTTGCATCCGGAACGACTTTCAGTGGGATATCAATCTATTTTTTTAGTTTCCTATAATATATGAGAATACCAAGGTATCGAAAGGCAGGGATCGAGACTCACAACCAAATATTTTTCTATACTGGTATTCCTCCTCTTTTGCATTCCAAAACCAAAAAATATCACTTTTGTGGAAAATTAATTTATACACCTGGCAATTGTTTGAAGATGCATAACATTATCTTCATGTTAACAAATTTGTCCAAATCGTTAATTCACAAACAAAATTGTGTCATCAACATACCACATAATGGATACTCCTCCCTCAACAAGATCAGGTATGAGGCCTCCCACTTGTCCATCCTCCTTTGCCCTTGCAATAAGGATTGTGAGCATATATGTAACAATATTGAAAAGCATTGGAGATAAAGGATCACCTTGTCTCAACCCTTTTATAGTCTAGAAGCTGTGAAGAATATCATCATTGAATGTAACTCCCACACTTCCCCATGCTCAATTAATTTTGCACCACTTTGGTGAAAATCCTATCAGTCATAAAGTTTGATAGATGAAAGACCATTTAACTTTATCATAAACTTGTTCGGATAAATTTTAAATGACATCGCATTCAGTTTCTACCTATGAAGGCCATGAATTGGTTCATGGGGTAAACCAACTCCTTTTAAGATAACACCGACGGTGTATTTCCAATTACTTTATGGGCAATCCCTGTCACTCGATTAGTTCGTACTTTTGCGAAGATTTTAAAACTGATTTTGGGCCGAATTTTAACAATATTTTATTTTTGTGTAAATATTCTAATGACACCAAAGTTCAGGTTATAAAGACGAAATTCCCTTTTCTATAACCGTTCAAACAACGCCATCAAGTCCATCTAGATGACACCCCAATTTTTTTTCTTCTAAAATTCAGTAGGGAACCCGTCTGAGATATAGACTCACACATCTCCTTCTTCGCGAAGGTGGCTATAAGAATAGAACTTTCCTCATCCAATATTTGAGGAATATCATATGTAACGTTTTCCATCGTGGAATTTTTTAGTGCCGGTGCACCAGAAAGTTTCTTACAAAATTCAATTACATAGACCTTTAGATTTTCTTCTCCCACAATAGTTCCTTCATATTGTTCCAATTGGAATATTTTTTATTTTTATGTTTAATATTAGCTATGAGAAGGCAATACTTCATATTGTTTCCACCTTCCCATACATGTTTTACCTTGGCTCTATGGACCCACTGACATAGGCATCCCCAATGGGCCTGCCGAAGATGGTACCCGGGGTTTACTGAAGGCCCACGACTCGAAGGACAAGAAGATTCGGAAGCCCAAGCTATTATTAAGGAAAGCTAGAGTTGTATTAGGAATACTACTTGTAATCTCGCGGGACGGGTTGGAAACCCTCCCGGACTCTGTAACTTGTGTATTACGAATCCCTCGGCTCCGTCTCCTATATAAGGGGGAGTCGAGGGACAAAGAGAGGATCGATTCATTGTTTCACGCAACCCTAGCTTTCATAATCGTCGAGTACTTTTCGGCTGAAACCTTCGAGATCTACTTGCCCTCTACTTCCAACTAAACCCTAGTCTATAATACGTAGGTATTGATAAGTTAATCCCTTGTCAATTGGCGCCGTCTGTGGGAATTAGAGGTGTCAAGGAGCTGATCTCGATGGCACGTTCAAAATCGTCGACTTCATCAACTTCAAGCAACGCGATGGACAGAGGTAAACAGATCGAAACTGGTCTAGTCGATTGTGTTCCTCACCCGCCCTCCCGTTTGGATGCATATGCGTATCTGGAGGAGCCCATGGAGATGACGTTCGGAAGGTTCCACTTTCGCGTCGAGAAGGAAGGAGCGTATCATCTCGAAATTCCGATCTCGTCGGGATTATCAGCGGTCGATCCCGATTTTTCGAGCTCGACATCATCAATCGAGTCAGGCGACGAGGAGACTTTATCACCATGCTTCATCAGCACCAGGGCAAGTGAAAAAACTCACCAAGATCTTCAGCGACATGTCCTTCGAGTCGTCTGCGGACTCCAATATAAGCAGCGATTCTGACAGTGTCGACAATTTCGACTTCATCGACAAATCCATCACTGTCGGAAAGGGCTTCGCCAGTCTATACGACGGTGTCACCAATCTCGACAAAATACAAAAAATAAAGTATCATCAGATCTACGCAATCGGAGAAACAAGCCGGCCTCAGGAGGAGACATCAGAAAACTTCGACGAGGCGGGAAATCCGTTTGTCGATCCTGTAGATCTAACGCGAGGTCTAGGAACAAAATATATCGGCACGAGGACGCGAGAGATGGTGCGATTTCCGCAGGAAGTATGAGACCGAGTCGAAAGAGCTATCAATGGTACAGAGCCGATGACTGTAACAGCGACAGCTGAGGAGTTACAAGCATATCAATACAGGCTCGCACGAACCAGGCGAGAACTCGAGAAATAGAAAATCGCCCTGGACAAGAGGCAAGAAGCAGCATCAGCATCGAGTAGGCGCAGAGCGGAGCTCAGTCGCCAATCAGGTACTTCGGGAAGCAGTCACAGAGAAGCTCGCAACAGGGCAAGGTCTCTACTAAACAACATACCTGAAGCTGAGAGGGATAATTTAGTTCAAAACCTAGACATGTCCTTTATGTCGATAGACACGAGGGGGAACATTATCCCTAAAACGCCAGAAGCTGGGTGCATGGCGACGCAAGCCTTCATCCTCGCATCCAAACCACCTGCCGGAGATCCAATAGAAGCACTGTACAATATGGCTGTGGCAGGAGTAGGAGCCATGGGAGCGGCGTTTGTAAATTCACCTCCCGAAGGATCGGCAAGGCAAAATAGTCCACGACCTACTGCAGTAGCACCAGGTCCCGAGAGAACAAGCGGAGCAAGAGACACAGAAATTCAAGCAAGGGTAGACAGAGCACGACAAAATAGAAGGGAGCATCGGCATTCTCCAGACATAGCCGAAGAAGATATGTGTGGATTACCATGCTTTACAAAGAGGGTCCGAAAAACTCGGGTGCCTTCAGGGTTTAAGTTACCCGATAATTTCAAAAAATTCGATGGCCTGCAAGATCCCGAGGATTGGCTAGTTGATTATCTCGAGACAGTGAAGCTGATAGGCGGAACCAGAGCAACAGCTATGCAGAGCATTCAAGTACACCTGAGCGGAGCTGCACGATCTTGGATAAAGAAGCTTCCTTCAGGTTCCATCGACAGCTGGGAAGACTTTGAGGATATATTCATCAAGAATTTCCGGTCCACCTGCAAGAAACCCGCATCGCTAGAGGAGTTGAGGTCGTGTCGACAAAAGCACGATGAGTCAATGAGAAAGTACATCCAGAGATGGAATATCATTAAAAACTCGGCAGAGAACATATCTGACGAGAGAATAATAGATGCATTCGTGGCAGGAATTCGACGGGGAGATTTCGTCGAGGATTTGGGAAGAACCAACCCAAAGACAGTATCAGCGTTAATGGAGATAGCAAACAGGTGGGCAGATGGAGAAGATGCTGTTCACAATAAGCGACATAGGTCGCCAGAGGAGGACCGCAGTCGAAATTTTCAAAATAGACGACGTTTTTCTCGACAGTTCTCGAGTTACGATGCTCCTGGCCAAATATCGGCTGGTTTTCGAGGAAACAGTGGAGGAAGCAATAGAGACGACTATCAAAGAGGCAACGAGCAGCGTGGCGACAATAGAGATGATTCCCGAAATAACAGACAAAAATAGTGGACCCAGGTTCCAGCAACCATATGTATCTCCCGAGGATATGATGAACGGCCCATGTCAGATGCACTTCTATGTCGACAATAACGGGAAGAGGCAGTCAGGGCATCTGCAGAAGGATTGTCGAAACTTTCAAGCAATGTTGAGGTTCACAGGGCAAGCCAATGCTCAGGCAGCAAGTCAAAATCCTCAGGGACCACCTCCTCCCGCAATTACGGACGAAAATCGACATCAGCTCAGAATAGCGGCAGCACCACACCCACCTCCATATGTCGACCCCAATCCCAACGGTGCCGTGTCGATGATTCAGAAGGCTAAGCCGTCCAACAGAGCTCAGAAAGTAATCTCGCGACAAGTATTCATGGCAGAGAAGATGCCTCCACCGACGATTGAATACTTAAATTGGTCGGTACAGGACATTGGCTTCACAATTGCGGATCACCCGCAGCAAGTTCCTCGACCAGGGCAGTCATCACTTATCTTACCAGCAGTGATCGCAGGATTCGACGTTTCTCGAGTATTCATAGATGGAGGCAGCAGTCTAAACCTTATGTACGCAGATACACTAAGGAAGATGAACATATCCCTAGCAAATCTGAAACCAACTGCTACACGTTTTCATGGTATCACATCAGAAAAGCCAAGTTATCCGCTGGCGAAAATCAATCTCGACGTTCAGTTTGGGACCCGAGAAAATTACAGGATAGAAAGGCTGGAGTTTGAAGTCGTGGATTTCCCGTCACAGTATCACGCCCTGTTGGGACGACCAGCATATGCCAGGTTTATGGCGGTACCACACTACACGTACCTGTTATGGAGGTTACCAGGACCTAAGGGACCAATCACAGTCAAAGGAAGTTTCGCGTTAGCTGATAAGTGCGACAAGGATTTTCATCGACTGTTAGAAACTTTTGGGATGCAGGCAGAGTATATGGCGTCAAGGCTCACAACTGATTATGATGTGTTGCCAGATGTAGGAAGGCCTCTCAGGGAGCCAACTTTTAACACTACGAAAGATTCCAAGGAGGTGCAGATTCACCCGACAGATCCAAAGAAAACGACGTCCATCGCAACAGACATGGACCTCGCATAGGAAAGCGCGCTCGTCGAGTTCCTCCGTGAGCACTGGAAAATCTTCGCATGGTGTCCAGCTGACATGCCAGGAGTACCCAGGGAACTTGCCGAGCACCACTTAAATTTGGATCCAATTGCGAGACCAATTAAACAACCTTTGCGGCATTTTTCGGAACCAAACCGCAAAGCTATGCTGTCAGAGATTGATCGACTCAGAGAAGCTGGTTTTATCAAAGAGCTACACACGGAAGCCACATGGGTAGCTAACCCAGTGCTGGTCCCGAAGAAAAACACGAAAGTCCTTCGCATTTGTGTCGACTTTACGTGTCTCAATAAACATTGTCCAAAGGATCACTTTCCCCTCCCAAGGATCGATCAAATCATCGACTCCACGGCAGGATGTGAACGTCTTTCCTTCCTGGATGCATATTCTAGTTATAACCAGATCAGATTAAAAGATGAAGATGAAGTAAAGACAGCGTTCATAACACCTTATGGCGTGTTTTGCTACAGAACAATGCCTTTTGGTTTGAAAAACGCGGGAGCAACATATCAGCGGATGATGCAGAAATGCTTGGCAACACAGATTGGGTAAAACGTACAAGTATACATTGACGATGTCGTCATAACATCAAAAAAGGGGAAAACTTTGATCGAGGATCTAAGGGAAACTTTCGACAACCTTGACAAGTTCTGCCTCAAACTGAACCCAACGAAGTGTTCTTTCGGCGTCCCTGCAGGAGAACTTCTCGGGTTCCTAGTCTCAGCAAGAGGAATCGATGCCAATCCAGAAAAAATCCAAGCTATCGTAACAATGAGGAAGCCAACAAAGTTGAAAGAAATACAGCAGTTAACTGGGCGAGTCGCAGCTTTAAGCAGATTCGTCGCCAGGCTGGGAGAAAAGGCGTTACCGTTCTACGCTTTGATCAAACAAGGAGAGAAGTTCCAGTGGAACGAAGAGGCAGATAGAGCTTTCGAGGATTTCAAGCGCACTATTTCGACACCACCAATCTTGGTGGCGCCTAAAGAGAAAGAACCCCTCCTGTTATACATTACAGCCACACCTCAGGTGGTCAGCACGGCACTTGTCGTCGAAAGAGAAGAGGAAGGAAAACTCCATGGAGTGCAGAGGCCGGTATACTTCATCAGTGAAGTTTTATCGCCTTCAAAACAGCGGTACCCGCAATACCAGAAGCTAGCATATGGAGTGTTTACAACCGCAAGAAAATTGCGGCACTATTTTTCGGCACACCCGATAATAGTGGTCAACGAGGCGCCTTTATCCAATATACTAAACAATCCAGAAGCTACAGGTCATGTCTCCCTTCGGGGAATAGAACTTTTCCCTCGGGACATCACGTATGAAAAAAGAAAAGCAATAAAGTCGCAAATTCTACCAGATTTCATTGCAGAGTGGATGGAGCTACAAAATACATGACCCCCGGATTTATCGAGAACCTGGATTATGAACTTTGACGGGTCCAAGAGATTAGAGGGAGCTGGAGCAGGCGTGATACTAATATCACCTGAAGGCGACAAATTGAAGTATGTCTTACAGATGACGTTTCCAAACGCGTCCAACAATGAGGCAGAATATGAAGCTCTCATACACGGGATGAAGATGGCAAAGGCTTGTGGTGCAACTCGACTAAAAATATTTGGCTACTCTCAATTGGTGGCTCAGCAAGTCATGAACCAATGTGATGCAGTCAATGATAGTATGGTAGCATACAAGCAAGTGTACAATGAGCTCGAGAAATTGTTTGATGGATGCGAGGTAAATCACATCAGCAGGCTAAGCAACGATGAAGCCGATGTTCTCGCAAACATCGGGTCGCAGTGTCTCGCGATTCCACCAGGCGTATTTTGGGAAGAGATAGCAAAGAGATCTACAAAGCCGAAGAAAGCAAAGAAAAAGGAGAAGGATGACAAACCCTCGGGGGCTACAAAAGAAATACCAGAAGAAGAAGAGGAACATGACCTAGTAATGATGGTGCAAATTCCATGGATGCAGGTGTACATATCATACATCCTAAGAAAAGAAATACCCGACGATCCAGTTGAAGCAATGCGAGTTATTAGACGATCCAAAGCCTTTACTGTGGTGAAAGGGGAGCTGTACAAACGAAGTATTTCGGGGGTATTACAAAGATGCGTCACACCCGAAGAAGGAAGGATGATCTTAAAGGATGTGCACGAAGGAATTTGTGGTCATCACGCAAGCAGTAGAGCTATAGCAGCCAAAGTTTTCAGAGCAGGATTTTATTGGTTAACAGCAATCGAGGATGCGAAAGAAATAGTCTGTACTTGCGATGCGTGCTAGAGATTTGCCGCAAAACCTCACTCTCCGGCAGCAGAACTGATGCCAATACCGTTGTCTTGGCCCTTTGCTCAGTGGGGCCTTGACATGGTAGGAAAACTACACAAAGCTTCGCCAGGAGGATACGAGTATATGCTCGTCGCTGTCGATAAATTCACAAAGTGGATAGAAGCGAAGCCGATAAATTCGCTGGACGGAGCGTTTGTCGTTAAGTTCGTGAAAAGTATCGTCTTCAGGTTTGGAGTACCTCATAGCATCGTCACGGACAATGGTAGTAACTTCACATCCAAGGAATTCAAGGCATATTGTGCAGAGGTAGGCATCAAACTACACTTTGCATCAGTTGCGCACCCGCAAACCAATGGTCAAGTCGAGAAAGCCAATGGCATTATCTGCAATGGTATCAAGAAGCGTTTGCTAGCACCATTGGAAAAAGCTCGACATACTTGGCCTGAAGAGTTACCCAGTGTGTTATGGAGTATTCGAACAACACCAAATACGGCAACACAGGAAACACCGTTTTTCTGGTCCATGGAGCGGAAGCAGTGTTGCCAATAGAAATAGAGCATGATTCTCCAAGAGTTACAGAGTACGACGAAGAGGCCTCAAGAAAAGCACTGGAAGATGATGTCGATGCACTAGATGAAGCTCGAGACGAAGTGTTATCACGAGTCACTAAGTACCAGCAAGACCTGAAAAAATACCATAGTCGACGTCTACGCCCGAGATCTTTTCAGGTCGGCGACCTAGTTCTTCGGCTCACGCAAAAAAGTCATGAGAAACTCGAGTCGCCGTGGCTTGGCCCTTACATCGTCACAGAAGTAATCGAAGGAGGAGCATACAGGATAAAGGACAAGAAGACAGGGGTTGCCGAGCAAAACCCCTGGAACGTGGTGCAACTCAGGCGGTTCTACGCCTAGAGTCGAAATATAGTTCCTCCTCTGTAAAAATACAATGTACTGAAACGCCCGCGAGTTTTCAGACGCACTCTTTTCCTTTTCAGGGCACCGAGTGGGGCTGGAAAGGTTTTTAATGAGGCGGGCTCGCGGTGCTGCAATATAGCAAAGATATTGATGACTTACATCCTCTTTTTTGACACACTCGGGGGCTCACGCCCAACAATTACAATATAGCTTTTCAAATTACAAAAAGATAGTTTTGCCTTGGTGCAAAGCACCTCGCAAATCAATACAAAGATAGTGATCAACAAAAAGCTCGGGGTCTTTTACAAGATAGATTATACTTTACAATATAGACAATTTCATCATCAAGAAGAATTCGACACAAAACATATATATGACTTCCCGCAATATAGTACAACTCAGTTGATACCTAATATATTATCTATGGATAGACTTTTGTTAATTGCAGCAGTTGTCGTATGTTCAGCATAGCTACCTTTTACAAAGAACTCAGAGTCCATCCGAAGAAGTTCGTCCATCATTTCTTCGGCTACAGGAGTTATAATATCGTTGATTTTGTCGATGTTCCTCTTTCGCCTCGACTGCTTGGCCAGACACTTGGCGACAATCTTCGTCAGATCTTATATCCGGTAGCAGATATGTATCATAATCATGGCGAATCTTGTCCCAGCAGACAGTTGAGCTCGCACAAAATTATGGATACGAGGGGCATCCCGGAATTTCTCCATCAGAGCGGGAAGAGTGTCCGGTATTTCGTTCCGAGGAAACATGGTACTATAAACTAGAGACAAGGTTCTTGTACAGAAATCAAGGAACTCACGAACTTGACAAGCGCGGTCCTGAAATCTGACAATTTCTCGGGTGCGTTCTGGAGTAGCCCAGAACAGAGAATCATGGTCAAGTGAAAGATTAACAAGGAGATTTGTCCTAGTGTCTACCCGTTGGTCCTCAGCAGCAGTGTCCAGAAAGGAACCTATTTGGCGACAGCACACGAATTTCAAAGGAGGAAACATGGAAAAAACAGACGAAATTTTGATTTACAAAACATACCTGTCATATCCAAACTTGCTTCAGTCATCAACTCGAGCATAAAATTCTCTCGGGTGGTAGCCTTTGCAGCTTCAGAAACGACGGCTTCTTTGGCAGCTATGGCCTCTTGAGCCTGCTGCAGTGCAACTTTCTCCCTCTCGGATGATTTTCGAGACTGATCCATTATTATAAGTGTTTGCTTCTTCATATACTGAAGCTGTTGACGAAGTTCCTCCAAATCTTGCGCTGAACCCTTACTCGAAGAGTCTTCACCAAATTCATGTTCAACAGGCGTTCTCTTCGGGTGGGAGGAAGCAGGAAAAACGTCGGAGGGACGTGGAGTTGAAGTGTAGTTATCAAATATCAACTGAAAATAAAAGTTTCAACATCAATCATCAAGTAAAATAGATTTCCATTGATTCTCCACATATTTACAAGGTATTACATAAGGAGGATATCCTATCGAACTACTGAGATAGGTGTCGCCAAAGCTATTCTGGCGACAGCATCAAAAGAAAGATAAAACAAAAGAAAGATAGGGTGGTCTACTTGACCTCCGGCTTCGACGAACTGGGAGCAGGAGTTGGTTTGCAGCCAAGGAAGGCAAGGATCGGCTTTGACTTAGGCTTGGCAGCCTTAATCAAAGATTTCCATTTCTTCGTCTCCATTTCCTTTATATCACCAACTTTAGCCCAGTCAACGTCCTGTTGGCTGTCAGCAACCAGAGCAATGGTGCCTTCGATGCCAATCTTCAGGCCTTCTTGGCGTAGTTTGAGCCCAAGATCTTCTTGAGAGTTGAAGCACTTGGCGAGAGTTGTGAAAACCTTGGGCTCTTCTTTCTTCGGGAAGAAATAAGGAAAAAGACGCGACAGACCTGCTCTGGCTTCAGAAAGGCCTTCGCGTGCTTCCTCTCCATGAAATTCAAGAAGAGAAAGCTCGTGAAGAAGCTGATCGCCTTCAGGACACTCCAAGTCAAAATCTTGATGTGTTTTCCCTACAAGGAAGCAAAAGAAAGATCGTCAAAGATTGTGCAAGGATAAATTTGACAACCCGAAGAAGTAGCAGAGATTTGAGTACTTACTGACAAAACGTCGACTCTGCGACTGCAAACGACTGAGGATTTCATTTTCACGAACAGCTTGCTCGGATATATTGTCGCTCAAAGCAGTTTCCGCTTCATGAAGTCTTTGTCGCAGATCTTCGATAACAGCGGCATCGGATTCAGCTTTCTTGAGAGCCTTTTCCTTTTCCTCCAGTTTACGAGCAAGAGAATCAGCACGCTTATTGGCCTCTACAAGTTTTTCTGAAAAAATAGTTGACATCAATCAAATTCATGATAAGAAATGATGGAGAGGTCATTTACCAGAAGAAATAGCAAAATAGTACCTTCGGCTTTTTTAGCATGGTCACGGTACCCGACGAATTGGGTACCGAGACGGATGAATTCCTTCATCAAAGCCTGACCAAAGAAAAAAGAAGGAAGCATCAATAAAATAAAAAGTTCGACATCAAAAAGTAAAAGAGAAGCGAAAAAACAAAAAAGAATCGACAGCATCAAAAATATTCGGCACAGAAGAAAAGAAGGGAGCAACTTACATCATCCAGAGGAGGAGTCGTGGAGCTACCAAGTAGTAAGGTAGGCTCTTTGGTTAGTTCGACCCTCGCCCTCTTGGGCGAAGGGGCACGGGGGATTGCAGGTGGAGTAGGATGCTCTATGTTTTGCTGAGGAGGCGAGGTTTCATCTCCATCAGGCTGAGCTTCAGAGACAACTAAAGTACGCGATGTACTCGTTCGAGCAGTCGCGTCAATAGGTTGATCTTCATCCTCGTCGCCGCTACAATAAAAGGCGACAATATAAGAATCAACATAGACAAAAACATCGAGAGCAAAACAACAAAGAGCAATAGAGAACTTACGAGCTGACAAGGGCATCCTCGTAAGGATTGAAAGTTGTCTTCTTTTCAGAAGGACCAACTTCTTCGGCAGGAGGTGCGATGGCCTTGGAGGTGCCAGAATCGGCACCTTCATCCCTTCTCCTTTGTTCCTTGGAGAAACAGCGGAAGGAAGGGAGCGTGTCGAGGCAGTGGCCTCAGAATCGGCTTCTTTTTCAGAGGAAGCCGCAGATTTTTGAGAACCCGCGACTTCACTCTCAGGGCGAGAAGTACCCTGGTTGTCATCAGTGACAACAGTGCGTTCTTCGACTTCTCCAACTTCAGGAAGAGGAGGAAGAGAAGCTAGAACAGGATGGTTATGCGAACAAACAAGGAGTGTCGACAAAAAGTTATGCAAAAGACGCTAGCAAGATAGTAGTCGACAAATACTAAAAACTCGAGAAGACAATATAGTAATCCAGAGGAAAAATTACCTCGGGAAGGGGATTTTCGCCACTATATGGCTTAATGCGGCAAGAGGATGGAATGGTATCCTTCTTGCTGAGTGACGAGATTCTTCGGATCAGTTTCTCCAAATCCTTCACAGGAAGGTCTTTGGAGAGCCTGTCGACGTCTTCTTCACCAGCGTACATCCAAATGGGATTTTTGCGAGCTTGGAGAGGCTGCACTCTAATCCTAAGGAAGTAGGCTGTGATTTGGATACCCGACAGTTCCTTGCCACGGGTGTTCTGGAGCTCATGAATACGAGTCATCAGCGCCTCTATCACCAATTTCTCTTCTTCGGTGGCTTCAGCGTCCCAGGAACGGCGGCGAAGAATCTTAGCTCCTCCATCGAAAGGAGCAATATTGTTCTCCACTGAGTCGGAGCTTTCTTCGTGCACATAGAGCCATTTCTTGTGCCACCCTTGGACGGAGTCGGGGAACTTGACGTCGAAGTACTCGACATCAGAGTGCACGCAAATGACAACGCCGCCGATGTTATAGGCGACGTTGTGAGAGCCATTGCGGTGGAGGCAAAAAAATACGCTTCCACAGAGCCCAATTAGGTTGGACTCCGAGGAAGCATTCACAAAGTGTGATAAAAATCGACACGTGAAGGATGGAATTGGGCGTCAGCTGATGCAGCTGAAGCCCATAGACAAAGAGGAGACCTCGAAGAAACTCGTGGATAGGGGGAGAAAGACCACGGATGAGGTGGTCAACAAAACTGACCCGGTATTCGATTGGAGGCGATGGATAGCTCTCCTCCTTGGGGAAGCGCAGCGCGTTCTCCTTCTTTGTGAACCCAAGCTTCTTCAGCAGGTTCATATCCTGATTGGAGATCTTAGATCTCTCCCACTCCAGATCTTCAGTGGCCATCTTGGACACAGGAGTGCTATGCCTGGTGAGCCGCACGCGTGGTGGCATCAATGAGAGTGGAGGAGAAAGGCGCGAGCGTGTTTGAGCGCAAAAGGCAATGGGCGCAATGGAGGATTTTTTTGCAGAGGAACAGCAGAGGTGCGGCGCGAACGAAAGTATAGAAGGAGGAAGACAATGACCTTAATATAAAGGTGCGGTGAATCGACGCACCGTTGGATGAAGAGATTACGGGATAGATGGTGTACACGTGGATAAGGGGTAAAAAAGTAATTTCATTAAAAAAAGAAAGAACAGGTGCTACAGTGCGTGCGCCAGGAAAAGTAGAGGACGTGTGTCCCCCACTTGCACGACGAGTCAACTTGATGAGCAATTTGGGCCCGCACGGCAGAGAGAGCGCAGTTCTTGCGTTTTCCCGATACGGTAATCGTGGCCATCGTCAGCAGTGATGTCACCTTAACAAGAAAAAAATTCAGCTATGAAGCTTCATAAGAATGGTGACAGCAGAAGATTGTTTATTATTTCGGGAGCCTTTGATCAAATACAAGTTTTTGCCCAAATGCTCGGGGGCTACTTTAGAAAAAAGAAAAAAGCTCCAGTATGACAAAATAGAAATGGCGAGAGCCTATGATCAAACGCAAGCATTTGTTCATAGCCTTGGGGGCTACTCCCATCGGAAGCGCTGGTCGCGCACCCGCTATATATAAAAATCTCGAGAGAGGTTGACAATATAGCGGCATAAGATGTTGAGCCTACAACCAAGCACAAGTCCTTGGCTGTAGCCTCGAGGGCTACTCCCATCGGGAACGCTGTTCGCGTGCCCGATGAAATCATAAAAATATATAGTGAGCATATTTCAAGTTATACAAATAACTCGAAACATACTCCCATCGGGAAGACAATATAAGTCATCCGTTGACTCAATAAGATGTGCTATTCCAACAGCCGAAAAAGCACTCGACAATATATTCTCAGAGCGCCAAAGTTGCGAATAAATGTCTGAATGCCGCAAAACTTTGCGAAGGTAAGACCCCAGATCCGTTCTGAGCGGCGTGGCGCCGTCTCTGACGTCGGTTTGCTACTTTTTTCCGTATCAACAGATACGAAGAAAAATCCTAACGGACGCGTTAGGTACCCGATAAAATATGACTGGGACTCGACAGAATGGTAAGACCTTAAGCGGCACCTGTCGAAGTTTACACCAGTATCCCGAGATCATGTCCAGGGACGTGATCCTGAAGTAGATTTTTGCGGATTGCCACTAGAGCAGTTAACTAGTACCTGATCCGTCAGAAGAACTAGCCCCAACTACCATTATCCCTGTACAATATAGAATTGCGTATCCAAAGATATGCGATAAATTTGGCAGCATTATTGACTAACTAAAGTTGGAGATTTTCCATGACTCTTCGATTCAAGCAAAATCTCGGGGGCTACTGACATAGGCATCCCCAATGGGACTGCCGAAGATGGTACCCGGGGTTTACTGAAGGCCCACGACTCGAAGGACAAGAAGATTCGGAAGCCCAAGCTATTATTAAGGAAAGCTAGAGTTGTATTAGGAATACTACTTGTAATCTCGCGGGACGGGTTGGAAACCCTCCCGAACTCTGTAACTTGTGTATTACGAATCACTCGGCTCCGCCTCCTATATAAGGGGGAGTCGAGGGACAAAGAGAGGATTGATTCATTGTTTCACGCAACCCTAGCTTTTATAATCGTCGAGTACTTTTCGGCTGAAACCTTCGAGATCTACTTGCCCTCTACTTCCAACTAAACCCTAGTCTACAATACGTAGGCATTGATAAGTTAATCCCTTGTCACCCACTAAGTTCCTCATATCTTCTAAGTTTATCAACATGTCCATTCACTTATCTTAGTGCAGTCTGTCCAGCTGCACTAAGAGACACTGTTTCAGCTTTCAGGTCTACCTCATAAATGATATGCAAGAGACTTTATTTTTTCCTTTCCATATTTGCCGCTAATTTTTTTTTGCCCATTTCTTAAGGAAACGATGAAGATGTCTAATCCTCTTCTACCATGGGTGTATCCTCTACGGATAGTGCAGCCCATTAAGCTGCAACCATATCATAAAAACCATCTTGCTGCAACCAAAACAATTCAAAGGAGAAATGTGGCTTTGTTTCCTATGTGAGCTTTGACTCCAGAGTCAATTAAAAGGTGTATGGTCAGACTCCACATGTGTAAGGGCATGTACAAGAACTAAAGGAAACTTTTGCTCCCAATCTATGTTTTTCTCATATGTAGGTTTTTCTTAATGCTCACGCACGTAAATTGATTACCCGATAGAGCGACCTCTCTTAGATCAAGGCCTTCAGTAATCACGTTAGAAACAAAAAGTTCATCGCCCATCATAATTATCAATACTTTTGCCATCTTTCCTCCGAATGATATTGAAGTAGCTGGTGGAAAGTGTAAGTTGCATTTATCACTAAATTGAAGTTATATTTTTATAATTTTCTGTGACTTAGACACAAGGTAATCTTTATTGATCGATTTAGCTGTAGACAAACCCTCGTTTCATTGTTTGGGTTTTAAGTTTGGACCGAAGACACGCCAGCTCAAGGTTCAAAGTGGATCTTTCTTCTCCATTGTATAAATGATTTTCCTAGTTGTGCCATTACATATGTAGATCAGTCATCTAGGAATGAATGCACAAGTGCATATGCCAATTAACATTTGTTGTTCACTGCTTTTTCCTAAAAAACAATTTGTTGTGTCATAAATTTTATATATGTTCACTGAACATCAATTTATATATGCTTGCGTATAGATATACTTACACTCCTACGTGTGTACAATAGATACACAAGCCTACTAGCTTTGCTTGATTTGTGCAGATAACTATTAGTGGGAACCGTGAGGATGGTGGCACTTCGCTCTGGATAAAGAAGTTGGGGTGAAACTTCTTTAGTACTGCCGGGGTGAAAGTGCGTAGGTGCATTTGCATTGAAATAGTATCCACTCTGCAACTTGAAAACATGCCAGTGCTCTCTGCAACGTGTAAACCAGCCATTTCGAGTAACCTGCGTTCTCCACATCAGAAAGTACTGGCGAGCAGACTTAGACCTAACTCCTAAGTGGATGCAGCCATCGATCATGCATGAAAGTAGTATGCCCGGTGAAAGAGTATTCAGAAAGGGAGCTGAGATGAAAATCAAGAAGAGCACGGTACGTAGTACATTTGCATATGCTTTCCTACTCCTAGCTGCTTCACCTCTATCCCATAAATGAAGAGGTGCAAAGAGGTGCAAGTTTAGGTAGAGGTCACTATAAAGCAGCTTGAAAGAGGAGTGCTTGGACATCCCCAACCGTATCCATGCAAATGCAGCATAGGTGAAAGAAACATATGCACTCTGAAAGGAAAGCCATTGCACGGCTACTAACGGAAATGTAGCAGCTAGGCTCCATGCAACTAACAATGACCTACCATGGCACTAACTATCCTTAAAATGGCATGGAGTGAGGTGAAGGACAGCAAGCGGACAAAGCACAAGCGATACCACAAAAGTAGAGAAGAAAACAAGATGGAGGTGGATCCAAGGAGAAGTGAGATAGTTAAGACTGCAGCATGCATGTAGTTTAGATGAATAAGCATATAGTGGTCTAACTCCCAGTAGTTTCTTTATCATGTAAGGAGGGTGTGAAGCAGTGATTTCAATCATGGGAGCAATAGCATGAATGCTTATATAATTCTCTACTACTACTCTCTAGCAGAGTATCCCCCCGTTCATAAGTGTACATCTAGCTATTATCTTAGTTAAATCAAGGCTTTTAGAATTTGAACAACTTTATAGGAAACATGATAGCATTTATGATACTATAATAGTACCAATATATTTGTTTTGAAATGTAGATTCATGATATACTAATTTGCCATCATATATGTTTCTACTACTATATTCTATGAAAGTGGTCAAATTCAAAAGGAAAACTAACTAGAGAGAAAAAAAAAAGAAAGCTAGAAGCACACTTATTTAAATCTCGGAGGGAGTACTAGCAAGTTAAAATAGGCCATGGCACTAGAGAGTTTATTTAATAGAGTAGCCAATGCATCAAGAAGGCAGTCAAGCAATATTCCTTCCATGCCCTCATCCCTAGAAGAATGTTTTTGGGGCCCTTCCAAGCTTTCCCCAGCCCCAAGATAACATGCATGTGAAGAGTCCGTGTATCAGTAAATTAATGAAGATTATACTCTAGAGACCATGCATGCATGCATGTATACAAGGAAATGGTACAAAATGGGTGGAACAGAAGAATCATTTGGTGACAACTTTTTGGTGTGGGCAGGTGAACTTGGCTAGTGAATGCCTAACTAGAAACAAAAACAAATGAGTAAAAAGTTGCATTCTTACCCACTTGACATGAAAGAAAGAGGTGAGGAGCAGAGAGATCAGACATGCAAGGAGCATGATGGTGGGAGAGGAGATGGCATGGCAGTGTACCTTTAGGTTTACAAAAATATCATTATAAGTTGTACAAATGGCCTGCTCAAGGACCTACAGGTGGCCATCATATGATATAATAATACCATGTGAGGAGAGAGAAGTAAAGTTTCTTTTAGGGAGTGGGATGTTTGTCATACGTACTTATTCTCTTCCTCCCCATGCCCTTCGGTTCTCTATAAGCTATCTCTTCTCTCTGCCTCTCGCTAGTGCTTTTCATGGCTGGAAGATTCTTGGTTTTGGGGCAATGGTGAGACATGACATCTCAGAGCTAGCCTGCTACAAGAAAAAGGAGGGTAGGGAGAGGTGACAGATAGAAAGACAAGCTTATAAAAGTAGAGAAACGAACAGAAAAGGAATACAACATCAGTTCAACTGCAAATAACAATAAAGTACATGCTCGATAAGCTGCAAAATATAGGAGTACATGTACATTATTACATGCGCTAAATACCAGTTATGATAAACTATATATGAGTCCATGCATTAGCCAATAAGAACAATAACAATGGGAAATAAGAGTAAGCAAATATATAGTACTTGTACTCTTTTGTATCAGAGATACTACAAGGTTACAAACTTGGAAGCCTCGGTCCCCAAAAGATTTGCATCAACTACACACAAAGCTGAAACACTGCATGCATTGTTGTTACCAAACAAACTGTAGCTCAGTCCTCTGTCTCCCCACTGCTACAAGTCTCCTAAAGTTGGCCCTGCGAAACCACACCACCACATGCACCATGTACTAGGGTATGTACCGATGCCTAACTCGAAGCCAGCCTAAAAAGAAGCTTCACACAGGCTACCATGCCACGCACAGGTCAAGAGATTAATTGTGTACTCTGGTGTGTTAGAGCTAGCTAGCCCCCAAGTCGATGAAACAAACTCACAAGAACGCCGGAAGAAGAAGAAGAACACCAGAAAGAGATCAAGCATCGTACGCCAGATGATCATTACCAATGCTACCATCTTATTGGACCTTTGTGCCTATCTGCAGTTGGAAGCGCATGCCCAGCCGTTGCTCAGATCACATGAGCCATGCATGCATGGGCGCATGCGCGCCACCGTGCACCGCCGCACGTTACCATGAAGTGCCACCGCCGATCATGCCGTTCCAGAACACCGGGGTGTCTTGCCCGCCGGGGGCGCCATTGCCTTGTTGCTCCTTGTTGCCTTGCTCGAACTGATGGTGGCCACCCTCCACGCCGGTGCCAGCAGAGCCGCCGTCACCGCTCTCACCTCCACCGGCGCCTGAGCTTGCAGCTGGCTTCAAGTCCTCGAACGGGAACAGCAACCTGCCCGCTCTGTCCTGCATCCCTTGCATCCCCGCGCTTGAGCCGTACCCCGCCGAAGAAGCCCCGCCCGCCTGGCCGTGCGCATCCAGCGAGAAGCCGAGCAAGTTCTGCGACTGCGAGTGCGGTGGGGGCGGGCGGAACTCGCCGAGAGTGAAGCCCGCGGCGCCGTACTCTCCTGGCATCTGCATCGGCACCTGCAGTGGCATGTAGCAGCCGGTGCTCCGAAGCAGCTCCATCGCGGAGAGTGCGCCACCGGCCCGGGCGCCCATTGTGCTACCGCCGGCCGGGTTACACATGCTACTGCTCTCCAGGCTCGGAAACGCCATGTACTCCGCCTGCGCCTGCTGCATACCGCCATGGTGGTGCGGGAAAGCCAGGTTCAGGTCGTGCGCCGCGCCGTCGTGCGCCAGCTTCGGGTTCTTGTTGGCCGTCGCCCCGGCCATGGACGAGCTGGCGACCGACGTGCTCGCGGCCGACGCGGACGCGGAGGACAAGGACGACGACGAGCGCTTGTTCTTGCGTGAGCCGCCGCCGACGGGGACGTTGCGCAAGGAGCCTCCCTCGGTCCAGTACCGGCGGCAGGTCTTGCAGAAGTACCGGGGCTGCTGGAGGCTGTAGTTGTTGTAGTAGCAGAACTTGGTGTTGGTGGAGTTGCACCTAGGGCAGTTGATCGCCTTCTCCTTCTGCGGCCGCGCCCGCCGCTCGGTGCTACCAGCGCCGGCACCGGCACCGGTACCTGCACCCGCCACTGCCATGGCCGGCGTTCCACCCCTCACGGCACCCCCAGGTGTCAACGCCGACGACGGGGCCTGCGCCGGCGGATTCGGATTTGACCCTTGCACCTGCAGGTTCGCGCCTGTTCCCATCAGCATCTCCTCCATGGGCTTCAGCTGCCCTAGCCCCTGAGGATACACACATGGTAAGGGCAGCCCTCGATCAATCAGAAGTTCAGAACGCAGCAGACGATGATCAGCACACACGCCGAACTAGCTAACAAACTAGAGCTAGAGCAACAACAAAAAAGATGTGGTGGAGGATGGGTTGTGGCGGGGCTTGTTAAGAATCTCTACGGTGCAACAAAGAACCAAGCAAAAGAAAACAAAGGGAGATTAGATGCAAAGAAAAGGCGAAGCAGCAGGAAAGGAAAAGGGTGATAAGGGGAAGAAGAAAGAGAGATGAAAAAGAAACACACCGCACCACCACACAAACCACAACTTTGTGTGTGCTCTTATGTGTAGGGTTTGTAGTACTGCTGCTAGCTGCCACACATCACCCGGACATGGCTGCTCTTTTGATGCAAGGAGAGAGAGAAGAAAAGCTATGAGAAAAGAAGGTGAGGGGAGGGGATAAAAAGGATGATGGAGAGGAAAGGGCGATTAGAAAGAAGGGAAAAGAAAGGTGATGGTGTATGTGGTGCCTTTCATGGATCAAAAGGGGAGGAAGGGCAGCATAGGATTAAAGCTCACACAGGCCTCTCAGCTTAAAGCCTCTAGAGAAGCGAGACAAGGGCGTGCTGATTATGTGCTCAGATGCATAGATCTAAACAAAGGATAACATGCATAAAGGAAGAAGAACAAGACCCAAGAGGGGATATATACCAGAGAGAGGGAGAGAAAGAGATCATGGTCTCATCGAGTGAAGCATGAACAGCGAACCAAGGCCCAGAGAAGATGAACAGCAGCAAGATCAAGGATAACAACAAAATCCAAATTCTCACAAGTGTGATCTTCGCAGAGAGATCTATTTACCTGGGGCCAGTGGGCTGCATCCATGCGAGGACTCCCAATTCTTGCTCCAGATGTCGGAATATGAGGAGAAGACGCCGGAAGAAGTAGAGGAGCTCCTGCTGCTTCTTGCAGATTTCTCGAGCGAAGGAAAGAGGAGCAAGAAGGCCCTGTGGTTGGCCAGTGAGTGGAATTGTGCCTCCTTCCTATCTCTGCCCTGCCGCTCTCTCTTCCCACATACGTTTTGCTCAAATAGCTAAAGCTAGTAGTGGATTCCTTTTTTCTTTAATATATCTCCATATGCCTCTCTCAGCTACTCCAGCTGCCAGAACACACTCAGGGATGGGGATTGGAGCAAATTCTGCAGCTGGTGCTGAGGCCAAGTGCATAGGACCTGTGTGAGACTGTGAGCGGAGAGAAGGATGGCGAGGAGGAGGATGAGGAGCTGCGTTCTTGCTCGATCGTCACACGCGTGAGGCCGGAGGTGGAGGCTGCGAGCCAAGTAGTCAACCGGCCGGGGATTTCCATAGGAAGGCACCAGAGGAGAATGGCGGTTTGGTGGGGGCCTCACGCACGTGCGGAGGACGGCGCTGCACGTGCCGGCAACACGGCCTTCTAAAATTCCCTATGCGTCACTGTTTGGTGCAACCTTTCGAGTTTATTTTCCATTTTTCTATTTATTATGCGACACTGCACCTGCCATTTTGTTTTCAGTGAACAGCAGTATAGTTTGTTTCGACGTCGAAGCACCGACCGAAATAATGAAGTCATGGTGTCTTCTAATTTACATAGAAAAAAATGTAGAGTTTTAAGATATGTTTTTATTTTTTTCAAAAAGTGAAAAAAATCCACATATGACCATATCCATTGATGTAGAAGTTTTAAAATGTCCTTTTAAATGGCACTACATGTATAGCTAGGGTTCGTCTTCGAATATATTTGAGTATACTCAGAGATAAATCTATCCACACACGGAAGGGAGAAATTGACATTGCATTGTTGTCGGGCCTGAACCTTTATAAACCTCATGTCTCTAAGTGCTAAAATTTGATCCCGCCGCACACGTGCTTCTGTTGAACAAAAATGCTATGACGCGAAAATACCACGATAGTTGGCCCATGATGGTGAACGACATGAGTGCCAAACTAAGGAATACTACAACGACTTCATCAACAATGTGGAATGGGTCCAAAGCCCGTCACCAAGCGAAGGAATATCGGGCAAAACCTGACTGGAGGCAACCGCCCTCCTTCTAGTCGTATGAAAGGCACGACCCTATGACTAGGCACACCACCGCCAATTTCGGAATCCTCAAGAAAGAGCCCGGTAGCGTACATACTGTGTCGTGCACACGGTGCAGCCACGAGACATGGACACACGCGGAATACTGCGCTCTACATCGATCTCGGCGCCGAACTCCCTGATGTGTTCCATGTTCATGGCACGGGCCTGCATCGCGGCACAATGATGGAACTGCTAGTGGCCCGGGCCGGACTAAAGCTATTAAACATATTTGTGCTATCACGATTGTATGTATATACTAAAAGCAAAATACGAAAATCCAAAATAGAGACACTACGTAATCCACATCATTAGAATTATTTTAACTGTTAGATATGTAATTTACGGTTATAATTTAACGAGAAATTCCGTAACTTAAATTCGGAGTCCATGTAACTCGTTAGGCTAAATCAAAAGTGTACACCCAGGCAACGGGCAAACATGTTGAGACTTTAGATTCGCGTATCAAAGAAAAAACTTACATGTTGAGACTTTAGATTCGCTTATCAAAAAAACGTGCAACGGGCAACATGTTGAGACTTTAGATTCGCGTATCAAAGAAAAAACTTACAAGGCAAGTGCGCTTCAATAACTCCCAAGACGTTCTAGGAAGAAAAGAAAAGTCATGTAACAACCTAGGCACTAGACGGATGAGATTTGTTAGTGACAAATACTCCGGAGTACTGGAAAATAATGGCCAAGACGCCGGCGACAATATTTGCTCCTGCGTAGGCTGAAGCCGTTGGAATCAAGTCCATGTTTTCCATAATTTTGTCCACCACGTCAGGCCAATCGCAGTCTAACAAAAGTGAAGTGTTGATTCTCTCCGGATTAGAAAACAGAGTCCAAAATAAGATAAACACAGAAACACCAGATACAATACATATCTATGTAATTTCGGTTGATCAAGTTGGTTATACATCATCTAATTATTCATTTGTAAATAAAATAAATTAATCTACTTAATATTCTGATATATACATGAGTACATCTGCTTAATTTGTGCACACATAGGGATTGCTTGCCGTCCTAACATCAAATACACACAGAGATATATATACCGGTAAAACAAATAAAAATACGCGTGCTGATATATTGAGGACTCAACAAGTGCGGCACACTACTAAAGAATGAACACACCTACAGGGAGGCGCTAGGTTCGACATTATCGACCAGACTTTTGAAGTGGTTTGGGGGCAAATGGAGCTAGAGTAACAATCTACACAAGTATGTAGGACAATGAAGTAGATTTTTAATAACTCGTACCGAGAGGTTGTCTGGCTATTGGCGAATCAGTGTTTCATCAATGCGGGTAAAATAGGGTTGAAATTTTCTACCAAATTTCATCAATTTTTTTGACATTTTGCTAACTTCAGTGCACAATAACATATTTGCAAGCTCAAAATATAAGGATAGATTAAAACTAATTTCACAAAAATAATTTAGAGGTAAATTCTTTGAAGTTAGTTGGTTTTAATAGATAAATAGATACTTTTTGCAACAAAAAAATAGAAAAATATTTTTGGGTTAAGTCCAACCTTTTCGATTAGCGAAATTTAAATTTTGGACTAAAAGGACAAACAGCCGCTTCTTGATAAAAAAAAATATTTCGTAGATTTTGAAGAAAAAAAAAGCAAGCGAATTCAAAATTGAGCTATAAATGTCAGACCATATTTAAAACCATAAAAAATTAAAATAAGGATAACTCCAACCAAATGATGATATCCACGGAACTGCAAATTTACTAATACTTTTTAAAACCACTAAAGATAATGCCCTCACATTTCCGCGGTGCTAGTTGTTGTAACAATTCTAGATAGGCTAGAATCCTAACCATAGTCTGTTATCTGTTAGCTAGTTGTTAGCTGTAACAATGCGGGTGCGTATCTGTAACCTGACGATTGTATATGTACAAGACCAGCCGGCCGTGTTGAGCTGTGTGACTCACTAAATCACTTTCCATATTATTTGTTATGGTATCATAGCTTTAGATCTCATCTACGCTATCAGCCGCCGCCGCTAGTTCATGCTCCCCAACGACGATACATCATCTTCAGCCTCGTCGATCGTTGAGAGCAGGACAATGGCGTCGCCCTCAGAGTCTGCTGGCACGATCAACATCACCAACTAGCTCACCGTCAAGCTCACAACTATTTGTTCTGGCGAGCTCAGGCTCTCCCCGTCCTTCGTAGCAACGGCCTCACGCACTTCATCAACAAGGAGTTTCCAGCTCCTCCTGCGGAGATCGTCAATCCCCAAGCGGGGGAAGCTGGAGCTCTAGCGAAGATCCCCAACCCCGCTTACCTGGCCTGGTAAAAGCAGGATCAGGCCATCTTGTCGGGGTTCCTTGCGTCGCTCATGCCGGAAGTCTACGGCATCATCGTCCTCGCCACCACGTCGGAAGAGGCGTGGACCACTATGGCAGGAAGCTTCGACAATCAATCTATGACGAGGTCCATGAAGCTCCGCTATCAGCTCTCCGTCACCAAGAAGCTGGATGCGTCAGCTTCAACCTACTTCAACCGCATCAAGGCCCTCTCCGACACACTGACATCAATTGGGCAGCCGCTCCGAGCGGAAGATTTCATCTCCTACCTTCTGGCCGGCCTCGACACCGAGTACGACGCGTTTGTTGATCGCGTGTCGGCCGCGTGACACCGATGCCGGTGCGCGATGTGTATGCTCAGCTCCTGAACGTCGAGCAGCGCGTAGAGGCGCGCAAGGCCAAGCTCCGCGGAGAAGAACTTCACACGCTGCAAACTTCAGTGCCCGCAGCAATGCTGGCGCTCGCCGTACGGCAGCAATAGCGGGTACAACGGACGAAACGAAGGATACAATGGAGGCAACGGCGGGCATTCTAGCTACTTCAACAACCTGACGGCACCACCACCCTCAGCACTCCCGATGCACAACTTCAGCCGTGACACTGCTCCTCGTGCGGTGGCAATCAACAGGGTAGCCATCCTCTCTGCCAGCTATGCGGCAAGATCGGGTACGTCGCGTCTAGGTGCTTCAAGACGTTCAAGAAGGACTTCCGCGGTCTCGAAAACGATGGCCACAACTCCGATCGCCAGGCTTCTGTGGCTGTCCATGGCGGTCAGGGGAGCGATCATGGTGGCAGCAGCCACAATGGTGGTCAAGGCGACGGCGGACACACCCCATCCTACACCATTGACAACGGGTGGTACATGGACTCGGGTGCCACCGACCACCGCACTTCCGAGCTCGACAGGCTCTCGGTGAAGGAGCGCTATTGATGAGGACATCCCTACTACACCACTACCTCCGTCATTGCAAGATGAAGACGATGCTGCTGTGAAGCTCAAGTCCAATGAAGTCAGGATTGGACCAATGAC
The DNA here is from genome assembly GCF_019359855.2 of Lolium perenne. Lineage (NCBI taxonomy): Eukaryota > Viridiplantae > Streptophyta > Magnoliopsida > Poales > Poaceae > Lolium > Lolium perenne. The sequence goes on from NC_067245.2 coordinate 272,689,253, forward strand.
ACGAGCTCGTGCGAAGCTACTCAAACAACAGGTGAACTTGTTCGTAAGTAATACTTTGATCGATGAGAACTTTATACTGCCTAAGTCCTATTATTTATGTATGATCAGGTACGAAGAGGGAGCAAGCATCGCACGAGAAGAAGAGGAGCAGCTGGACGTGAAGCTGGACATGGAGCTGGACATGAAAACATCCCATGGACGCGCGAGGGAGGAGCGGGAGGCATGCGCGAGGGAAGAAGAGGAAGAAGTAGTCCAGCCTGGTGCCAGGCCCGGTCCGACCGGCCGCCACGCCGGCCGACCCGGCGCCAGACCCGGTCCAACCGGCACCCACACCGGGTGATCCCGGTTTCGACCGGATCCTGCACTGGTGCCAGCTGGGGGTGTTCTGTTTCTCGTCTCGGTGCGCCCGGTCACGATCCGGCCTCAGGCCCGGTCCAAACCGGACCGGCCGGCCCCAGGCCCGGCAGACCGGCTCCTGAGCCGGTCGAGTCCGAGTCTGTCTCGACAAGATCCCGATCTGGGTCGGTTATTCTTGTATTTTCTCGAACCTTGGTCGTCCTGAACCCCTATATAAGTGCCCATGACGCCCCCAAATTAGGTTTAGACCACGTTTAAGATAAACCCTAGTTCATAGTTGATTGCTTTGCAACTCTATCGAATTTCTACACCATATTGCATTGATTTGGTGTATACCCTGAAAATCTTGTGTGATATGCTGTTCCATTGGGAATTAGACGGTTGCAACTTACCGCTTCGTGGTCGGCGGCTACGTGCGCAAGTGTGTGGAGTTGCGAATATCTTGCAGGGTTGAGAGCTGTTGCATTGGCGATAGAGACCAATCGAGAGATCTCGTTGCGTCATACAAGTTATCATCCACTTCATCATCAAGTTATCTCTGCTATGTTCATCCCGTGATCATCATCACCACCATGCTTACTGAGAAGATCGGGCAACCCCTTATCATCTTGGTATCAGATTTCAGTGTTTCCTCGGTAAGCCATCCACAATCCACCCCATAGTTGAGTTGTGAGTGTTTTCCTATCCAGAAAAAGCCAAAAAATATTAGGGTTAGGGTTTTCCATAGCCTTAGATTGCACTAATTTCGAGTTTTAGTTGCTTTTCGTAGTTGTTTTTGCGTATCTTTTTCTTCCATCTAGTATTGTTAGGGTTTATGTCTCCGCTATCATCTAGTTTTCAGTTTGTTTCTCCGAGTCCACATAGCGTACAATGTGCTTGTTCCCAACCATAGACACAGCCTTTCGATATAAGTGACTAGGAACTTCCCCAGAAGAGACTAGTTTTACCGCTCGACGGGCTGCTCGTTAGGGTTTTGGTGCTTTGCAATTTTCTGTTGGCCGTGTTATCAAGGAGTTGAGTCATAAAATCAAAAAAATAAAAATTGGAAAGAAGCAAAAAGAGCTACATAGCTGCGTGTGTTACAAAAAGAAAATCCAAAAATAAAACGTGAAGTTCTAGTAAGATTCAAGTGAAGGCCTAGTTTACTTTTCTGCACCTGTAGTTGAGCAATCTTGTGCCTGTTTTGTTGAGCTTTGCTAGTGTCTCTCGAGTGCATTGCAACCTTTCATCCATATAGTTGCATTGCCACATTTATCACCTTATGTGAGTATCATTGGTTGTCTACGGTCAGCGCTAGAGCTTGTTATTGGTGCAAATAGGTAGCCTACCTACAGCCCCACATATATCCTGCCTTGCCGTGTAATTTGTTCTTATACCCTTGATATTCGCTTCGCTACATCTGTGCACTAGTTGTCACTACAAGTGGTAAGCAACACTAATTCACTTTGGAGCGGTAAGATTTCCTTTTCTTATCAGTTTCGAGCGAGTTGTGAGAGTACCACCATCTATATTTGTTTTAGTGCACTAACCTACTAACCATGTCTTCTAGTGATGAGAAAATTATTAACCAAAAAAACAAGGATGCCGCTGATGTGATGACATGGAGGGAGTATGAAGCTCTTCGTAATGAGATGCGACGTGAATTCCGCACTTAAGACGATGAACTTAAGGGGACTGTTCAGGGGATCTCCCAGAAGCTGGATGCTACTAGTGAGACCGTCACGACAATGAAAGATCAAATGACGGATATCCAGCGCAGTCTTCAAGTTTTGCAACTAGCTGTTGAAAATCTCACACAACAACAGCAACAACAAGAAGTAGACCCTGATCTTCAGGATGAAGCACCTGGAATTGGTTGTGGTGCTGGACGTGGTAACCTTGGTCGTGGCTTTGTTGAACTCGGACGTCATGGTCGTGGGTTTGATGAAGAAGATGGTTGGGGTAAGCCCAAGTTCTCCATACCCAAGTTTGAAGGAGGAGCCGATGTTGAAGAATACCTCACTTGGGAGCTAAAGATTGAGAAGTTATGGCGCTTACATGATTATACTGAAGATAGGAAGATCAAGCTTGCTTCCTCGGAATTTGATGGCTATGCATTGCGTTGGTGTGATGGAGTTACGCGTACTCGTCAAGAAGATAACGAGCTACCAGTTCATACATGGCGTGAGATGAAGGCCATTATGCAAGCTCGTTTTGTGCCCGCTAATTATTTGCGAACTATATATGATAAGTTGACCCTATTGAGACAAGATGTGAAGACTGATGATAAATATTTCATTGAGATGGAGATGCTTATGCAGTGTGGCCGTGGCCGTGAATCACTTTAGATGACAATGCAGCGTATCAAAGGCATTGTTCGTCATAACAGTTACACTACTATGAATGAGTTGCTACATCATGCAAGAGAAGCTGAAGCACAGTTGGCTGAAGAAGCGCAAATCAAAGGTCGTGCTACGGGAGCTGGGCGCTACACGCCTAGGGCGCCCCCATCTACGCCGCCGGTCTCATCTTCGCGCTCCGCACCTTATTCTACCCCGTCTAGCAAGTCGGTCTCCAATGTGTCCAACACGAAGAAGTCCGAACCTGTTGCGAGTACGAGTGGTTCTAGCGTCTCTACTGCACGCAATCGTGATATGAATTACCATACATGTGGTGACAAGGGTCACTTCAAGAGAGATTGTCCTAATCGCAAGGTCATGATTATCAATGAGGACAATGAGTATGAGACTGGAGATGATGTTGATCCATATGCTCCAGAAGATGATGGCTATGACAGTGATGGTGTAGATGCATATCCGCTTGATGCTCGCACTATTGTTGTGTCTCAGCGTGCTCTTAATGTGTTGCCTAGTGCATCTACTCAGCGCTGCAATTTGTTCGAAACAAAGGCTTTAGTTGGTCCTGACAAGGCTTGCAAGGTCATTATTGATGGCGGGAGTTGTTGCAATTTAGCAAGCAAGGAGTTGTGTACCAAGCTGAAGTTGAAGTATCTACCGCACCCGCATCCATACTATATTCAGTGGTTGAGCGACAATGGTGAGATGAAGGTAAACTACATGGTGCGTGTTGAGTTTGAGATTGGACCGTATAAGGATATATTCCATTGATTTTGATGTGGTTCCTATGACGGTGTGTCATTTATTATTGGGCCGGCCATGGCTCTATGACCGTTCTGTGCAACACAATGGCCGCACAAATACATATCACTTGGAGTTCAAGGGCAAGAAAATCAACTTGCAGCCTATGTCACCACAGAAAATTATCAATGAATCTCGTCAGAAAGTTGAAGTAAACTTGGAGGATGCACCTATAGATAGGCGAGAGAATTGTAATGCCGTGAGTGATATAACGAAAAGTGAGAGAGTGAATTTCTTAGTTATACTAGCCACCAAAGAAGACATGAGAGAATTTAGTGAGGATCCTACAACCATGCCTCTTGTGCTCATGTACAAGGGTGAGGTTTTGGTTTCTAACGACATGACCCCTATTTCTCTTGGTGTTTCTAATGTGTTGCAGTAATTCAGCGACATGTTTCTGGAGGAGGTGCCCGCAGGACTACCACCATTGCATGGTATTGAGCATCAAATAGACTTGATCCCTAGCGCCTCGCTGCCCAATAGGGCGCCATATAGGACGAACCCCGAAGAATCGAAGGAGATACAGAAGCATGTACAAGCGTTACTCGACAAAGGTTATATCCGCATAAGCCTTAGTCCTTGTGATGTTCATGTTATTCTAGTTCCTAAGAAATATGGTACATGGTGCATGTGTGTAGATTGTAGAGCGATAAACAACATTACTATTCGATATCGTCATCCTATTCCCCGTTTAGAGGATATGCTAGATGAATTGAGTGGTGCTGCTGTTTTCTCTAAAATTGATTTGCATAGTGGTTATCATAAAATTAGGATGAAAGAGGGGGATGAATGGAAAACAGCCTTTAAAACAAAATTTGGTTTATATGAATGGTTAGTAATGCCTTTTGGTTTAACTAATGCACCTAGCACTTTCATGAGACTGATGAACCATGTTTTGCGTGATTTTATTGGCAAGTTTGTGGTTGTGTACTTTGATGACATATTAATCTACAGCCGCAATGAATCTGATCATACTATACATATTCGACATGTTTTGCAAGTGTTGCGTGATAATAAACTCTATGGTAATCTTGAGAAGTGCACATTTCCAAAGATAAGGTCATATTTCTAGGTTATGTTGTCTCTAAGCATGGAGTAGAAGTAGATGTGTCCAAAATTGTAGCTATTCAAAATTGACCTACTCCCATGAATGTGAGTCAAGTAAGAAGTTTTCATGGTCTTGCTGGGTTTAATAGAAAATTTGTGCCCAATTTTAGTACTATTGATGCACCTTTGAATGAATTGACTAAAAAGGGTGTTGTCTTTGAGTGGGGCGCAGCCCAAGATCATGCTTTTGATGAACTTAAGAGATTGTTAACTTCTGCACCGTTGCTTGCACTCCCTGATTTCAATAAGCAATTTGAGATTGAATGTGATGCTAGTGGTATTGGAATTGGTGGTGTGTTGATGCAAGAGGGTCGCCCAATCGCATATTTTTCTGAGAAACTTTCTGGTGCTAAGTTGAATTATCCTATATATAATAAAGAATTGTATGCTTTAATTAGAGTTCTTGAGGTTTGGCAACATTATTTGTGGCCAAAAGAATTTATCATACATTCTGATCATGAAGCTTTAAAATATCTGAAATCTCAATCTAACTTGCATAGGCGTCTTTCTAAGTGGGTTGAGTTCATTGAGTCTTTTCCATACATTATTAAGCATAAGAAGGGAAAATATAATATTTTTGCTGATGCTCTATCTAGGAAGAATATGCTATTAACTCAACTTGATGTTAAAATTCCTGGATTAGAGATGCTATGTGATTTGTATGCTACTGATCATGATTTTGTTGAACCATATCGCTTGTGTGCTATTGGTAAAGCATGGAAAAAATATCACATACATGATGGGTTCTTGTTTAGAGCTAACAAACTATGTGTTCCAGAATCGTCTGTGCGTATGCTCTTATTGCAGGAACCTCATGTTGGAGGTTTGATGGGTCACTTTGGGCGTGAGAAGACGCTACTCATGCTAGCTGGCCACTTTTATTGGCCAAAAATGAGGCGGGATGTGGACAGGTATGTGAAGAGGTGCATTACTTGCAACAAGTCCAAGTCCAAGCTGAAGCCTCACGGTTTGTATACTCCTTACCAGCACCTACTAAACCATGGGAAGACATTAGCATGGATTTTGTGTTGGGTTTGCCGCGTACTAAGAGAGGCCATGATTCTATATTTGTGGTACTGGATAGATTTTCTAAGATGTCACACTTTATTGCCTGTCACAAGAGCGACGATGCGTCGCATATTGCTAACTTGTTTTTCAGGGAGATTGTACGTCTACATGGAGTCTCGAAGACTATTGTTTCTGATCGCGACGTGAAGTTTATGAGCTACTTCTGGAAGACGCTTTGGAGAAAGCTGGGGACAAAGTTACTTTTCAGTACTACTTGTCATCCCCAAACTGATGATCAAACTGAAGTGGTGAATAGAACATTGTCACAATTGTTGAGATCCATGATCAAAAAGAACCTGCAGGAGTGGGAAGATTGTTTGCCGCATGTGGAGTTTGCTTACAACAGGGCGGTACATTCTACCATAGAGCTGTGTCCCTTTGAGGTGGTGTATGGTTTCAAACCCATTACTCCGCTTGATTTGTTGCCTCTACCCATACATGAGAGAGTCAATATGGAGGCATCCCAGAGGGCAGATTTTGCGCGAAAGATTCTTGTGAAGACTAAAGAGTTGATAGAGAAGAAAGGCAAGAGAAATGCTGCAAGGATGAACAAGAAGCGCAAGGAGATGTTGTTCAAGCCTGGTGATATGGTCTGGGTACATTTTCGCAAGGATAGCTTCCCAAAGCTACGGAAGTCCAAGTTGCTTCCTCGTGGTGTTGGTCCTTACAAAGTGCTTGCCAAGATCAACGATAATGCATACTCTATAGATCTTCCAATTGATGAGTTTGGTGTCAGCAATTCTTTCAATGTGGCTGATTTGACACCATATGACGGAGAAGACTTTGGAGCGTCGAGGTCGACACCTTTTGAAGGAGGGGGGAGATGATGAGGACATCCCTACTGCACTACTACCTCCGTCATTGCAAGATGAAGACGATGCTGCTGTGAAGCTCAAGTCCAATGAAGTCAGGATTGGACCAATGACACAAGCTCGTGCGAAGCTACTCAAACAACAGGTGAACTTGTTCCTAAGTGATACTTTGATCGATGAGAACTTTATACTGCCTAAGTCCTATTATTTATGTATGATCAGGTATGAAGAGGGAGTAAGCATCGCACGAGGAGGAGAGGAGCAGTTGGACGTGAAGCTTAACATGGAGCTGGACATGAAGACATCCCATGGACGCGCGAGGGAGGAGCAGGAGGCATGCGCGAGGGAAGAAGAGGAAGAAGCAGTCCAGCCCGGTGCCAGGCCCGGTCCGACCGGCCGCTGATACGTCTCCAACGTACCTATAATTTCTGATGTTCCATGCTTGTTTTATGACAATACTTACATGTTTTGCTTGCACTTTATAATGTTTTTATGCATTTTCCGGAACTAACCTATTAACGAGATGCCGAAGGGCCAGTTGCTGTTTTCTGTTGTTTTTGGTTCCAGAAAGGCTGTTCGGGCAATATTCTCGGAATTCGACGAAATCAACGCCCAGAACCTTATTTTTCCTGGAACCTTCCAGAAAGTTAGAGGGGGACCAGAGGGGAGCCCCGCACAACAGGGCCGCGCGGGCTCCACCCTGGCCGCGCCGGCCTAGTGTGAGGAGGCCCCGTGGCCTCTCTGACTCCGACTCTTCGCCTATTTAAGCCGTCCTGACCTAAAACATCGATACCAATTGACGAAACTCCAGAAAGACTCCAGGGGCGCCGCCACCATCGCGAAACTCCAATTCGGGGGGACGAAGTATACGTTGCGGCACCTGCCGGGACGGGGAAGTGCCCCCGGAAGCCATCTCCATCAACGCCACCGCCTCCATCATGCTCCGTGAGTAGTTCCCCCATGGACTACGGGTTCTAGCTATAGCTAGTTGGTACTCTCTCCCCCATGTACTTCAATACAATGATCTCATGAGCTTCCTTACATGATTGAGATTCATCTGATGTAATCGGTGTTGTGTTTGTTGGGATCCGATGGATTGTTACATTATGATTAGTCTATCTATAAAGTTTGTGAAGTTATTGTTGCTGCAATCTTGTTGTGTTTAATGCTTGTCACTAGGGCCCGAGTGGCATGATCTTAGATTTAAGCTCTTGCTTAGATTGTATCTACAAGTTGTATGCACATGTCTATGTCCGGAACCAAAGGCCCCAAAGTGACAGAAATTGGGACAACTGGAGGGGAAGGCTTAGATATGAGGATCACATGTTTTCACGGAGTGTTAATGCTTTGCTCCGGTGCTCTATTAAAAGGAGTACCTTAATTTCCAGTAGATTCCCTAGAGGCCCGGCTGCCACCGGCTGGTAGGACAAAAGATGTTGTACAAGTTTCTCATTGCGAGCATGTATGACTATATATGGAAAACATGCCTACATGATTAATAATCTTGATGTTCTGTCTTAATGCTATTTCAATCCTATCAATTGCCCAACTGTAATTTGTTCACCCAACACTTGTTATTGGAGAGTTACCACTAGTGTAGATAGCTGGGAACCCCGGTCCATCTCTCATCATCATATACTCGTTCTACATGTCATTAGAAGTAGTATCAACTATTTTCTGGTGCCATTGCTCTCATATTACTGCTACTGCTGCTGTGTTACTGTTACTACTGCTCTCATATTACTGCTGCTTTCACATCACCCCTGTTACTAGTGCTTTTCCAGGTGCAGCTGAATTGACAACTCAGTTGTTAAGGCTTATAAGTATTCTTTACCTCCCCTTGTGTCAAATCAATAAATTTGGGTTTTACTTCCCTCGAAGACTGTTGCGATCCCCTATACTTGTGGGTTATCAAGACTATTTTCTGGCGCCGTTGCCGGGGAGGCATAGCTCTACTCATAAGTTCACCTGGGGAGTACACTCTACCTCTCTCTCTGTTTTATTTTATTTTGTTTTACTTAGTTTACTTTTGTCTAGTTTGTTTGTGCTTAGTTTATTTCTATCTAGTATTATTTTGCTTAGTTTACTTTTGTCTAGTTTGTTTTTGTTTTGTTTTACTTTTCTCATATACCGAAAAATCCATAAAAATTTGAAAAACCTAAAAATTAAAAACTGTTGTTATGGAAGAACCCACAACCTATTTGGAGCTTATAGAATTATATAGTAATTATAGAGAATCGAGAACGGGAAAAGTTATGAGTGTTGTGATAGAAAAACTGAATACAATTGCTAAAATCTTGCTTAAACGCCATGATATAAACTGTTGCTCTAAACAGGATACTAAACATCTTAAATTTCAATGTGGCTTTAGTGAGGAAGTTTTAATTAAGAACTATAATTGGGATAGCTATCTTCATTTTGGGTTCGAAGAAGTAGAACAATTTGTTTTGTTTATGGGAGCTTCTGAGATAGAATCCTTCATTGCTAAAAATTATGAAACTTGTGTTGTTTGTAAGGACCTTAAAGATTATGTCTCTTCTATCCTTAATTTTTGCATAGAAAGCTACAGTGATAATCCTTATATCATTGATTATAAAGAGAGACTCATTAATGCACAAGAATGCACTCACAATTTGCAGGAACTAGTGGGAAATTGATTAACCTGAAAGCTCATTGGATGAAAAAGAAGAGGAGAGTGATGAACAAAAGGAGGAAGAATGGATTAGCTACCCATGCCAACCTTCTAATGAGAGTAACTCTTTATCTCTTACACTATTTGATTGTCCTCCATGCTTACCAAAGGAGGTTGAATGTTATGTTCCTGTGGATTCTCTTGAAATATTCCCTATGAGTAAAACTTGTGAAAATGATTATGCTACTGTTATTTATGATAATCCATGCTACTTTGATAAATTTTATGATAACGCTTTGTTTGTGCCTGATGTCGAAATGCATGGTACTAAAGAGTTCTGCTTGGCAAATGTTTATGATAAATCTCTAGATGATGGTCCTATGTTACTTGATAAATTTAATTGTACCACTAATGAAAATGGGATTGGAGAGTTCTTGACTTTATCTAGGAGTCCCATATCTTTTGAGATTGATCAATCATCTTGTTACATTATTGATAAAAGTGGGTTTGAAAGTTTTGATCCCACTATTTCTGAGCTTGATAAAAATTATGTGTTTATGGATCATGAAAAGCATGCTTTATGTGATAGTTATATTGTTGAGTTTATCCATGAAGCTACTAAAAATTATTATAAGAGAGGAAAATATGGTTGTACAAATTTGCATGGTACTAAAATACCTCTCTATATGCTGAAACTTTTGAAGTTACTCTTGTTTTACCTTCTTATGCTTGCCATTTGGTTCTTCATGAATTTATTTGTGTACAAGATTCCTATGCATAGGAAGTGGGTTAGACTTAAATGTGTTTTGAATTTGCTTCTTGATGCTCTCTTTTGCTTCAACTCTTATTTCTTGCGAGTGCATCATTAAAAACTGCTAAGCCCATCTTAATGGCTATAAAGAAAGAACTTCTTGGGAGATAACCCACGTCTTTATTTTGCTACTGTTTTGTTGTGTTTTGGAAGTTGTTACTACTGTAGCAACCTCTCCTTATCTTTATTTTATTGCAATGTTGTGCCAAGTGAAGTCTCTAATAGAAGTTTGATGCTAGATTTGGATTTCAGCGCATAAACAAATTTCTTGCTGTCACGAATCTGGGTATGATTCTCTGTAGGTAACTCAGAAAAATCTGCCAATTTACTTGAGTGATCCTCAGATATGTACGCAACTTTCATTAATTTTGAGTTTTCTGATTTGAGCAACGGAAGTACCTCTTAAAAATTCGTGTTTATTGGCTGTTCTGTTTTGACAGATTCTGTCTCTGTTTTTTGCATTGTCTCTTGTGGACTTTAAGTGAGGCTTTCTAGACGTGGAGAGCTGTAGCTAATGTTTTATTGAGTTCTTGCAATGTGTCACTACAGGGCTAAAGTGGATTAAAGTTTTTTGAGTACTAACCCCTCTAATGAAGTTTATGAGAAGTTTGGTGTGAAGGAAGTTTTCAAGGGTCAAGAGAGGAGGATGATATATGATCAAGAAGAGTGAAAAGTCTAAGCTTGGGGATGCCCCTGTGGTTCATCCCTGCATATTTCAAGAAGACTCAAGCGTCTAAGCTTGGGGATGCCCAAGGCATCCCCTTCTTCATCAACTTATCAGGTTCTTCTATTGAAACTATATTTTTATTCGGTCACATCTTATGTGCTTTACTTGGAGCGTCTGTGTGTTTTTATTTTTGTTTATGTTTGAATAAGATTGGATCCTAGCAATCCTTGTGTGGGAGAGATACATGCTCCGCTTTTTCATATGAACACTTGTGTTCTTCGTTTTACTTTTAATGTTCAATGACAAAAGTTGGAAGCTATTGCATTTATTGCTATTTGGTTGGAAACAGAAAATGCCTCATATTGTCTTGGATAATTTGATACTTGGCAATTGTTTTGAGCTCTCAAGCAGATCATGATTAAGCTCTTGCATCATGTAGTTTAAACATATTAGTTGAGAAATACCGTAGAGCTTGTTGAAACTGGTTTGCATGATTGGTCTCTCTAAGGTCTAGATATTTTCTGGTAAAAGTGTTTGAGCAACAAGGAAGACAGTGTAGAGTTTTATAATGCTTGCAATATGTTCTGATGTAAGTTTTGCTGTACCGGTTCATACTTGTGTTTGCTTCAAACAACCTTGCTAGCCAAAGCCTTGTACTGAGAGGAAATGCTTCTCGTGCATCCAAAACCTTGAGCCAAAACCTATGCCATTTGTGTCCACCATATCTACCTACTATGTGGTATTTCCTGCCATTCCAAGCAAATACTTCATGTGCTACCTTTAAACAATTCAAAAGCTATTATCTCTTATTTGTGTCAATGTTTTATAGCTCATGAGGAAGTATGTGGTGTTTATCTTTCAATCTTGTCATTTACTCCTGACAGACTTTCATAATGGACTAGTGGCACATCCGCTTATCCAATAATTTTGCAAAAAGAGCTGGCGCGGGGTTCCCAGCCCCCAATTAATCAACTTTCATTAATAATTCTCTTCACATGTTTTGCTCTGATTCATCAGTAAGCAACTTAATTTTGCAAATAGACACTCCTTCATGGTATGTGAATGTTGGAAGGCACCCGAGGATTCGGTTAGCCATGGCTTGTGAAAGCAAAAGGTTGGGAGGAGTGTCAACCATAAATAAAACTAAAACACATGTGTAAACAAAAGAGAAGAGGGATGATCTACCTTGCTGGTATAGATAACGTCCTTCATGGGAGCCGCTCTTGAAAGTCTGGTCGATGAGGTAGTTAGAGTGCCCACTATCATTCGTTGACAACAACAAACACCTCTCAAAATTTTACTTTTATGCTCTCTATATGATTTCAAAACTTAAAAAGCTCTAGCACATGATTTTATCCCTGCTTCCCTCTGCGAAGGGCCTTTCTTTTACTTTATGTTGAGTCAGTTTACCTACTTCCTTCCATCTTAGAAGCAAACACTTGTGTCAACTGTGCATTGGTTCTTACATACTTGCTTATTTGCATTCATTATATTACTTTGTGTTGACAAATATCCATGAGGTATGCATGTTGAAGTTGAAAGCAATTGCTGAAACTTAAATCTTTCTCTGTGTTGCTTCGATGCCTTTACTTTGAATTTATTGCTTTATGAGTTAACTCTTATGCAAGACTTTTGATGCTTGTCTTGAAAGTACTATTCATGAAAAGTTTTGCTATATGTTATCTATTTGTTAGCAACTATAGATCATTGCCTTGAGTCACTGCATCCATCTCATATGCTTTATAATAGTATGATCAAGATTATGTAAGTAGCATGTCACTACAGAAATTACTCTTTTTATCGTTTACCTACTCGAGGGCGAGCAGGAACTAAGCTTGGGGATGCTGATACGTCTCCAACGTACCTATAATTTCTGATGTTCCATGCTTGTTTTATGACAATACTTACATGTTTTGCTTGCACTTTATAATGTTTTTATGCATTTTCCGGAACTAACCTATTAACGAGATGCCGAAGGGCCGGTTGCTGTTTTCTGTTGTTTTTGGTTCCAGAAAGGCTGTTCGTGCAATATTCTCGGAATTCGACGAAATTAACGCCCAGAACCTTATTTTTCCCGGAACCTTCCAGAAAGTCAGAGGGAGACCAGAGGGGAGCCCTGGGGGCCCCACACAACAGGGCCGCGCGGGCTCCACCCTGGCCGCGCCGGCCTAGTGTGAGGAGGCCCCGTGGCCCCTCTGACTCCGACTCTTCGCCTATTTAAGCCGTCCTGACCTAAAACATCGATACCAATTGACGAAACTCCAGAAAGACTCCAGGGGCGCCGCCACCATCGTGAAACTCCAATTCGTGGGACAGAAGTCTCTGTTCCGGCACCCTGCCGGGATGGGGAAGTGCCCCCGGAAGCCATCTCCATCAACACCACCGCCTCCATCATGCTCCGTGAGTAGTTCCCCCATGGACTACGGGTTCTAGCTGTAGCTAGTTGGTACTCTCTCCCCCATGTACTTCAATACAATGATCTCATGAGCTGCCTTACATGATTGAGATTCATCTGATGTAATCGGTGTTGTGTTTGTTGGGATCCGATGGATTGTTACATTATGATTAGTCTATCTATAAAGTTTGTGAAGTTATTGTTGCTGCAATCTTGTTGTGTTTAATGCTTGTCACTAGAACCCGAGTGGCATGATCTTAGATTTAAGCTCTCGCTTAGATTGTATCTACAAGTTGTATGCACATGTCTATGTCCGGAACCAAAGGCCCCAAAGTGACAGAAATTGGGACAACTGGAGGGGAAGGCTTAGATATGAGGATCACATGTTTTCACGGAGTGTTAATGCTTTGCTCCGGTGCTCTATTAAAAGGAGTACCTTAATTTCCAGTAGATTCCCTAGAGGCCCGGCTGCCACCGGCTGGTAGGACAAAAGATGTTGTACAAGTTTCTCATTGCGAGCACGTATGACTATATATGGAAAACATGCCTACATGATTAATAATCTTGATGTTCTGTCTTAATGCTATTTCAATCCTATCAATTGCCCAACTGTAATTTGTTCACCCAACACTTGTTATTGGAGAGTTACCACTAGTGTAGATAGCTGGGAACCCCGGTCCATCTCTCATCATCATATACTCGTTCTACATGTCATTAGAAGTAGTATCAACTATTTTCTGGTGCCATTGCTCTCATATTACTGCTACTTCATTATTCTTGTTATCTTTGCTCTCATATTACTACTGCTTTCACATCACCCCTGTTACTAGTGCTTTTCCAGGTGCAGCTGAATTGACAACTCAGTTGTTAAGGCTTATAAGTATTCTTTACCTCCCCTTGTGTCGAATCAACAAATTTGGGTTTTACTTCCCTCGAAGACTGTTGCGATCCCCTATACTTGTGGGTTATCAGCCGCCACGCCGGCCGACCCAGCGCCAGATCCGGTCCAACCGGCCCCCACGCCGGGTGAGCCCGGTTTCGACCGGATCCTGCACTGGTGCCAGCCGGGGATGTTCTGTTTCTCGTCCCGGTGCGCCCGGTCACGATCCGGCCTTAGGCCCGGTCCAAACCGGACCGGCCGGCCCTAGGCCCGGTCGACTGGCTCCTGAGCCGGCCGAGTCCGAGTCTGACTCGACCAGATCCCGATCTGGGTCGGTTATTCTTGTATTTTCTCGAACCCTGGTCGTCCTGAACCCCTATATAAGTGCACATGATGCCGCCAAATTAGGTTTAGACCACATTTAAGATAGACCCTAGTTCATAGTTGATTTCTTTGCAATTCTATCGAATATCTACACTATATTTCATTGATTTGGTGTATACCCTGAAAAGTCTTGTGTGATCTGCTGTTCCATTGGGAATTAGACGGTTGCAACTTACTGCTTCGTGGTCAGCGGCTACATGCGCAAGTGTGTGGAGTTGCGAATATCTTGCAGGGCTGAGAGCTGTTGCATTGGCGACAGGGACCAATCGAGAGATCTCGTTGCGTCATACAAGTTATCATCCACTTCATCATCAAGTTATCTCCGTTGTGTTCATCCCGTGATCATCATCACCACCGTGCTTACTGAGAAGATCGGTCAACCCCTTATCAGCTATGGAGGCATAAACAAGGTGCACACTACCAACGGATCAGGTATGCATATTCACCATGTTGGTCATTGCACAATTCCAAATTCATCTAGATCTCTTCAACTCCGTGATGTTCTCAATGTTCCCACGTCACTAGAAATCTCATGTTTGTTCCAAAATTTGCCAGAGATAATAATGTATTATTTGAATTTCATCCTTGGTTGTTTTTTGTCAAGGACCAGAAAATGAGGGAAATAATCCTTAGAAGAGGAGTCCGTGGTGGCCTCTACCGCGTCGATGATCCATCCGTGAAACATGTCTTCAGTGGTCTTAGGGTGTCACGGGAGCAATGGCATGCGCATCTAGGCCATCCATCTTCAAATATTGTTCAAGATGTTCTTCATAGGAATAAATTGCCATCATATTCTTTGCACCATAATGTAATTTGTGATGTTTGCCAACAAGGTAAAAGTCATCAATTGCCTTTTCCCCTTTAAGATCGTGTAATAAAGAAACCTCTTGAGTTTATTACTCCGATGTATGAGGTCCTGCCCAAACTTCTACTAGTGGTCATAGCTACTATGTCAGCTTTATTGATGGATTTAGTCGTTTTACTTGGATATATCGTCTTTATCTGATGTATTCCACATTTTTCTTGACTTTCAAAAACATGTTGAACGCCTATTGAATTCCAAGATCATGCATGTGCAATCCGACTGGGGAAAAGAATAACTTCACTTAAATAGTACTTTTAGCGACAATGGTATTTATCATCGTGTTTCATGCCCACAGACACATCAACAAAATGGCATGGCAGAATGTAACATCGACATCTTGTTAAAACTGGACTTACATTAGTAGCACATGTTTCTGTCCTTTTTCGTTTCTGGAGTGATGGCTTCACAACGGCTTGCTTTCTCATTAATCGTGTTCCTAGTCGATTTATTGACATGCAAACACCTCTTGAGCATCTCCTTGGAGATAAACCTGATTACACTTTTCTGAAAGTTTTTGGATGTGACTATTGGCCTCATCTTCGTCCCTATAACAATAGGAAACTAGAGTTTCAATCTAAGAAATGCGTTTTCCTTGGTTATAGTCCTCTTCATAAAGGGTATAGATGTTTACATGTTCCTACAAACCGTATGTATATTTCTATAGATGTGATATTTGATGAAAATGTGCTTCATTTCTAATCTTCCCACACCATCCTCTAGCACATCCCTGCATCGGTCTACACCTACCCTTGACCAACTTGGTGATATTGCATATCCTACTAGTTTGCTTCCTAACCACGGTTGTCGAGGGTACTCCTCGGCAATGCCCTCCGTGTAATAACCCAGAACATAGGAACAACGAAGGGTAGATTTAGAAATGGGATGTGCATTTCATCGCAAAACAGGGGAAATTTTCGCGCCTTATTGCAACTAAACCTAAGAGGGATCGAGGTTCTCTCTCATTTTGCACTTAGGGTTAAGCAATGTGAGTTAGGGAAATTTCGACATGATCTCTTTTGTATCTTGTTGATTTGGGGAATTGATTTCATTTGACAAGTAAGATGCATTTGGAATATCAAACCTTAAGTATAAATGAATATAGAAATTGAATTCACAATTCAAAAACAAATTATGAATTCAAATAACTCTGAATTTCAAAGTGAATAATAAATACAACATTTATTCCAGAATATAAACATTACACAAATCCAAAAGCTCATAAGTAAAATTTGAGCTTTATTGATATCACAACACAGATTACATTGTCTTTACAATATTCTTGATACAAGAATTGATGAATAATAAACAGAAATGAAAATGAAGATTACAATATTGTTCCTAAACTAAAACCTAGACTAAATGATTTGGAGAATATCTTCTGGTCATGTTCATCTTCAAAAACCTGCAAAAATAAAACACCAACACTAGCCAGAATGTTAGTGTTAGCCAAAGAATTCAGTTTGGACAGAACCAAGTGTCATGCACACTTGTGCTTGTCCAAAACCATGGACAGCACAAGATAAGGGCAACAGCAGACCAAACCTGAGCACCACCAGGGGCTCAAGTTTCAGCATATGAGAGCACACAGCTCATGTGTGCTGGGCAGGCAACAACAAGGCCATGCATCAGCTTAGTCACTAAAGCAAGCCAGGCTTGTGTGTCAATGCAAGAACAGAAGCAGAGTTCATATAAAAGGGACACAAACCCTAGAAACAAGAATCCGATCGACTCAGATAAGGATTCACAAGGTAAGGTGAAGGTAGCACAACATAGTTCATCCAGTTCTTGCTCAAGAACAGAACCAACACACACAACCACTCAACCACCAGAAATCATGGTGACCTGAGAAGATCATCCAAGACCTGGAGGTGAAGGGCTGTGACACAAACCCAAGTCTGCATCAACAAAACATTTCTTTCTAGGAGCTGGAACAAGGTATACCAAATACCTGGACAGATCCAATGGATCTGATCCATCACATATACATGAAATAAGCATGGGATGAGCAGATGCTCATATGGGTAGATCATCACTTGGTTTCACCAAGGATCACTGTCAGTCTAGAAGCTACTAAGATAGAAATCATCCAGATACAGATCTTGTGCACAGAAGCTAGAAATCATGCACAGATGCACACACTAGCAAGATCTCATGCACAGATAGCACCAGTAGATGTATTGCAAGGCTTAGCGACTAACCAAGTCTATCTGAAAAATCCTAAGCATGCAGCAACAGAAACCCTAGATTTCTTCACAGGCAAGCATATTGGCATTCATATTTATTATGATCCCCAAATATGCAAGCAAACATGAGTAGCCAACAAGATCCAACCAACCATGTGAGCAACCAGTCAGTAGCAAGGCTACTGAGGTCACAGCACACTTAGAACCATCCCAAGGCCAAGCCAAATACAAAGCATCACTATCTAGAAATGGATTCAGACTCTAATTGCTTGTAAAAGAATCATGAATATCAAATTCAGACACAAGCAAGTAATTCAATCATCACTGCATAAGCAGTTCATCATAATTTAAGTAATACAAGCATGAATTTATCACAGATCCATGCTAAGCATTGACAGTAGCATACTATTAAGCAACATCATAGTGATGCTTGAGCATCAGCATCACAAGATAAGTGAATCATTCAGTCACAGTATTAACCAGTAAACTATCACTGATAATTGAATTGATCAAATGGATCAATTATAGCAAGCCAAGTACACAGAGAGGTTAGCCAACAAGCAAGGAATGATCCAATGGATCATTGGCTTGCATAGGAAGCACATAAGCATTTACCAAGCACCACTGGCACTCACAAGTGTCACTGATGAACCACAGCACACCTAGACAAGCAAGTGTAACATACCAGTAAGCACAAGCAAGCCCATAAGCAAGTACTGCATGGCATAGCAAGCTCATAAGCAAGCATAACAGAGCATAGCAAGATTCAAGCAGGCTAGGAGCAACAGATAAGCAAACAGAGCATGTACAGCAAGCAAGGCAACACTGGCCAGTACCAGAAACTGGTGATTGGGCCATGAGCTTGCAGCAAAGGGAAGCATAGGAGGATTAAGTAACCATAGCAGAGTTCTGTGTGATCACAGGATCACCAGAAAGCAACAGAGCATAAGGAAGAAGAAGCACAGTAGCTTGGAGAGGCGCACAGGTAAGAGAAGGAGAAGGAGCAGGGCAACTTACACGCGCCTGGTAGCAGAGGCTATGGCATGGCGAGGCAGTGCTCGCGCGGCCATAGCAGCTGCAAAACCAGGGAAGGCGCCGGCGTTACGCCGACGAACACCACCACAGCAGCACGGCATGGAGACGACGGCACAGGTACTGCAAGCAGCACCCACGCCAGGTCAGTCTCGGAGACGCACACGTCGACGGCGAGGGCGAGAGCTCGTCGGAGATCACCCAATCGCCCAAGGCGATTTTCCACGAGATCTAGAGAGGAGGCGATCCGCCAGGAGAGGAAGCAATCGAGGAAACCACGCGGACAGATCGATAGATCGTCTCGCGGCGGTCCAGATCAGGTAGGTGGCGAGGTCAGGGAAGCACGGCGATGGCCGGAGCACGGCGGCGGCCATGGCGGCGACGCCATCGCCAGCGCGTCGCGAGAGAGATTAGGGTTAGGTCGAGCGAGTGAGAGGGCCGAGTGAGTGAGAGTGAGGTGGGCCGCTTCGGCGCCACCGAACCCAAAAGGGATTAGCCTTATTGGGCCATCCCTGGGTTTAGGTAAATGGGCTGGGCCCAATAGGAGTCCAGGGGGGTACTTTGGTCTTTTAACATTTAATAAAAGGCCAGAACTTTACCAAATTTTGATAAATCAAATACAACTCTAAAAATCCATTAAAAATTAGATTAATGAATGAAAAATAAATCTTAACAAGAATAAAATATGAAATGGAATTTATTAAACAAATTCAAAATTATGAATTTTAAGAATTTAAATAATAACTTGGAATTTAAAATTATTATTTCCTTGTATTTAAAATTCAAGGAAAAATCTCAAATAAGTTCAAATACTTATTTTCAAACATTTCAAAATGAAATTCTAAGATTCCAAGTCATTTCTATTGAAAAGGGTATTTTTCCCAGAAAAATACTATACTCCTTTTATTTCCAAAAACTATAGAGGTAACTCTATAATTTTCAATTATTTTTGGAATGATTAAAGGAATCACCAAGTAAATAGTTTTACTTTGAATTGTTGTACTTTGTGTGAATTAAAAAATGGTTTATACTTTTAAATCAATTGTAAATTACTGTCAAAGACATAAATCTTAAACGCAACCCTAAATTGATATAATTCATCGGGGTAAAGGGATTCAACATAAAATAATATATCCATGATTGCATTATTTGGATTTTATAACATTGTCCTTACCGGACAATGATGCTTCTTACAGAACCCGAGGTCCAGGTTCCATCAACTGCATTGAACTGCACTATCTCGCAGTCCACAGACAAGTTCACCCTTGCTCATGTCAACTTGAGTATTTTCTACTACTTTAATGCAAATCTATATACTTATCATTCCTGCATCGCAAATGAAATGTTACTTTACAACTATGAATATGACTATGTGGCTGGCAATGGAACCATGGTATGTGTTGATATGGTGGAGGTTCCATTGCAATGGGTTATATCACCCTAGGATTAATTACCAATGCCGTCCAGTGATTGTAGCGCCGTACAAATCGCGTTGACCATGAGATCTATAATGGCTCTGGGGAAGCCAGCCGTATCTTTTCCCTTCTGCACGCCAACGGATCGGAGAGCCGGTGGGGTGCTGGAGGCACTGCCGCAATAGGTTGGGATAGCCTTTTAAATCCCCATCCATTAGTGATGATAAGCTCTACGATCTATGAGGGATTGTCCGGAGTACACCATGAGTAAAGCCGTATTATCGGGGGAAGTCTACTGGAGTTGTACAGTTGGACAAAAGGGTGGGTTTGCAGTCGCGGAGAAGGCGGTGTGGGCTTGGATCTTTATACCTGGCCTCACACCAAAGGAAGTGTGAACGGGGGCAAGTCCCTGCGGATGGCAAAAAAGGGTGAGATCTCTTGTGGGAAAAGTAACGCACCTCTGCAGAGTGTATCAAATTGTGGCTGTCACTCCTTGTTCCGGGAAGGGAACTGCGAACGCGGCAGGAAAGGAACTCCACGAAGTTCTAGTCAACCTGTGAAGACTGACGGGCATAGTTTTCATAATCAAAGCAACCTTTTGAAGAAATGATTTCAAAACATGCATTGACCTGCGATTTCCTGATCAATGGTCGTAGCTAGTGCATCAAACACCTTTTTACTCTTTTAGAACTTGCTGAGTACCTTTGTACTCACTTTCTTTCGACACCCTTGCTAGACTGTGATCCGAAAGTGGAGGCCATCAACGATGGAGCACCAGAAGGAAGTTACGAGCTGGTCTACGAAGAACCTGATCTTACCGGCGGAGTGGAAGGCGTAGACTATGGGGTAGTCTACGGACCAGATGACACGGAGGTGGAGGAGTAGTGACATACACTAGCATCATAGAGCCGAGCAACGTAGAACTTACCTAAATAAGTTGTTGAGCTCTTTATATTTGTTATGAGTTGTAATCGTACTTAAGTAGTATCTTAGGGTGTTCTCATAGGACCTGTGAGAATACCAACTTGTTAAGACAATGTTTGTAATAAAGTATGGAGTGTTATGACCTGCAATGTTTCTGTTGTACCACTCTGAGGGATATGGCAAATTGTGAAGAAGTCAATTCGCAAAGATCATATCAACGACTTGTATACTACAACATGCAGTGGTATGCTGGGTCACCGCAGCTGGTATCAGAGCAAATGTTGCGACCTTAGGTTGGAAAAACCTAGTATAGGGAAGAAACCTGTAGGAGACTAGTAGAAATAGTAAAGGATTCTCTAGAAATATGGTGATTATTCACTTGAGAATAGCAAAACCATATATTTTAGTGCGATAATTCTTTATTATAGCTATTATGATGCATTATCACTACTAATATTCTGCTTTTGTATACAGCCATAATGGCGAACACTTTTCCTAAGAGGACTTTGAGGAAGGTTGAGGGTTGGCTCGGTGATTATGATGGACCAATAACAGCTCTCCTGTGTGGGATCTTTGAAGGAACTTCATTGTGATCCACAGATACACTGTTATCAAGTATACCTACTATGATGGGGAAATCCTAGCCAAGTGCGAGTATCGGTCCAACTACGGAAAAGCTTGATGAGTCGTATAATGCCATACGGAGAAGCCAAAACTATCACCACAAACCTACCATATGGGCCTATTCAAGGCAATCCTTGAGATAAGGCAGCACAAGTCGATAGAACTACTATGTTCGAGTTTTCTCATATACCTCATGCCGAGGAAGATGAGGATCCCACTACGAATCATTTGGTGTTAGCACACAGTCACGAAGCTGCGACAAAGCACATGGATAGCTGTAAGTCTTTATTGACCACGATGTACCTTTTACACATGAAGATGAGAGGTGAGATTGACCACATGCTAGCTGAGTTCACGGACCCTGATAAAGTCCAAACTCGGATGCGTGATTTGAGGGCACAACCACAACATACTACACCTTTCTTTAGCCTAGACAGCTATGTAGATTTGAGTGACCAGTTATCGCATAAAGATCCACTCACACCCAACTTTGTTCCACATTATCCACATGTGTCAGTATCATATGAGTATGGATATGGGGGAGATGATTCCAGGAACCTAAACTGCTCGGAGTCACCAATCGAGAATTCGACTGGTTGGCGTTTCGGGGAACCATTTGGAGATGAAGGAGAACCCATCACTTGTGAGTCAGAGGATGAAGGAGGCGCGGTTAACCAGAATGGTAACCAAAGCTTGGGGCAGAAAGAGAAACACACCAACTCCATTTCTTTAGATTTGGAGATGGGGTTACCCAAAACATCCCAGTACGTCGTAGGTGAGAGTTCTGGAACAAAGAAAAAGAAGAAGAAGAAGATGAGGGGTCAAGAGAATAGGAATCCTCCATGGATGACAGGAGAAGAGGAGCTGTATTCCACTGGGGATATGTATGAGTCTTTATCTAGTTACTTTGGCATGACAGATCTCTGTCTCGGCACTTCGTCCGATTCAGACTACATACCTACGGGAAGAACCTTCATTCCGGACGGTGTTCGGAGGACAGACCGCTGTACCGGATGGACCCCAGGAATGTACGCGGAGGCTAGCTATGCTGATGAGGAGTAGAGCTCCGAGGAAGAATAAAGTAATCTAGGTGGTATTGTATTAGAACGTATTTTAAATTCCCGTTGGCTTGGGCTTTGAGCCAAATAAGTGGTTTATATGTACCACATGTAATATAAGTTTGTGAGTGTGTTATGTATTATACAAAGTATATGCATAATAAATGTTTGTTTTGTATTTGCTTCTTGATTTAATTGTGTGACTAGTTCTGGGCATTGAGTTGAGCTCAGAAAGCATTTGCATGATGTAATTATGAGTAATCGCTCTTTGTTACAGGACTAGGGGGAAATGGCGTTAGTAGAAACCGAAGAGGCTCGCAGAGAGCGGGAAGCAAGAGAGAAAGAGGAGGCAGATGCAGCAGCTAGAGCAGAGAACGCACCACCACCACCACACCCAATGATGCACCCAGACTTCCAACAGTATATGAGGTCAATGGAGGAAGATAGGAGGCGTTACGGTGAAAGCGAGCAAGAACATGCAAGATTTCTTTACCCACGTCATCAATGATAGGGGTAATGAAGGCAAGGGAGTAACTCTATCGGACTTCCAAAATGCAAGACCACTACCATTTACATCAGCTCCAGAACCAATGGACGCTGAAGATTGGCTTATGGATACGGAAAGGAAGCTGAAGACCGTTGGTTGCAACGATGAGGAGAAGATCAGATATACCACTTATCTGTTGTCAGGACCAGCAGCGTCATGGTGGGAGAACCTTGTAGCAGTACACCCTCCTGATAAGGTGTTCACCTGGGAGGAGTTCAAGAAGAAGTTCCGGGATGCTCATGTTCCGGACAGCGTGGTGGAGCTAAAGAAGAGGGAGTTTGAAGAACTAAGACAGAATATTGCACCCATCATGCAGTATGTTCGGGATTTCAACAGGTTATCCAGGTATGCACCTGAGGATGTAGATACAGAGGAGAAGCGGAAGAAGCGGTTCATGAAAGGCATGAATCCATACATGAAGATGCAACTAAGGTTGGCACGAACTGCCGAATTCCAGGAACTGATTGACTCGGCAATCACTTTCGAGGATGATTACCGGCAAGTCCAAGAGGATAGAAGGAAGAGGGCTCGTATAGAGCCAAGGAAGTACCCAATCAGTAAACCAACACCTGATCGGAGTTTCAAACCCCGATACCGACCTACTACTGGTAATCAATACAACCGGGGAGGTCAGAGTCAGAATCCAATTAACCAGATCATCTGCAACAATTGTGGCCTGAGAGGTCATTTGCAGAAGGATTGTCAGAAACCCAGAATCATCTGTTATGGTTGTGGGAAGGAAGGACACATCAAGCCGGAGTGTCCAAACAAGGCGTCTTGGAGCGGACAGAGCTCTGGAGGACGAGGTGGAAACAACAACAACAACCGCAACAACAACAACAACAACAGCAACCGCAACTACAACAACAACAACAATAAGAGGGGAAAACCTTATGGAAAGCTGAATTGCACATCTTTGGAACAAGCGGAAGAGTCGGACCAAACAGTCTTAGGTACGCTAAGCATTCTTACTCATCCTGGCAAAGTATTATTTGATCTTTGGAGCAACCACATCTTTTCTTGCATTGGTTTTTGTGGAATAGTTCGTGATTATATGTTCTAAGTTAGAAACCCCTATAACTGTTCTATCCGCGGGGAACGATCTTAGGAACCCACGTGAAAGAAGCACAAGTCCTAACCATATGTGACTGTGTGTATTTCGCGGACCTATTCATCATACCCATGAAGGACATATCAGTCATCCTAGGGATGGATTGGTTGACAGAAAATGGAGCGGTGATTAACTGTGGAGACAAAACAGTATCACTTCGCAACTCCATCGGAGGTTGAATAGTGTTCCAAGGAGATAAGTACAGTGAGTTGGAGATCGGATTGGAACTAAATAGCCTGAAGGAAGTGAGAATTGAAGATATTCCTGTAGTGAATGAGTTTAAGGATGTATTTCCTAAGGAACTACCGGGAATGCCACCCGATAGAGAGATAGAATTCACAATCGATCTGATTCCAGGCACAGCACCAATAGCACAACCACCATATAAGATGGGGCCAAAGGAATTAGTGGAACTGAAAGCTCAGATTGATGAGCTAGAACAGAAAGGATTCATTCAAGAAAGTGTGTCACCATGGGGTACACCAGTTATTTTTGTGGATAAAAGAGATGGAGGAAAGAGAATGTGTGGAGATTACAGAAATTTGAACAATGTAACTATCAAGAACAAGTATCCTTTACCTAGAATTCAAGATCTTTTTGATCAAGTTCAAGGAGCGGGAGTCTTCTCAAAGATAGATTTAAGGTCAGGATACCATCAAATCAAAATCAAGAAGGAGGATGTACCAAAAACAGCGTTCATATCAAGGTATGGACACCATGAATACTTGGTTGTACCATTTGGACTAACAAATGCACCAGCAATTTTCATGAATTTGATGAACAAGATATTCATGAAGTACTTGGACAAGTTTGTGATAGTGTTCATAGATGATATTCTAATCTATTCCAAAGATAAAGAAGAACATGCCAAGCATTTGAAGATAGTTCTGCAAACTTTGAGGGAACATCAGCTATATGCGAAGTTTAGCAAGTGCAAATTTTGGTTAGATAGTGTTGAATTTCTTGGACATGTTATAACCAAAGAAGGCATAGCGGTGAATCCAAGCAAGGTTCAGTCCGTATTGGAATGGAAATCACCTAAAAATGCTAAGGAGATACGAGGATTTCTTGGTATGGCAGGCTATTATCGGAGATTCATAGAGGGATTTTCGAAGATTGCAGGACCAATGACCAAGTTACTCAAGAAAAATACTCCATTTGTGTGGACTGATGAGTGTGAAGCCAGCTTCCAAACACTCAAAGATAAGTTACCCACAGCACCGGTATTAGCAGTTCCTGAACCTGGAAAGGATTACACGGTGTATTGTGATGCTTCCAAGAATGGACTTGGATGTGTTCTTATGCAAGATCGGAAGGTAATAGCTTATGGATCAAGACAGTTGAAACGACATGAACACAACTACCCAGTACATGATCTCGAGTTAGCGGCAGTTGTGTATGCTTTGAAGAGTTGGAGACAATTTCTATATGGATCCAAGTGTGAATTATACACCGATCACAAAAGTTTGAAATATTTCTTCACCCAGAAAGAATCAAACATGAGACAGAAGAGATGGTTAGAGTTGATTAAGGATTACGACCTTAAGATCAACTATACACCAGGCAAGGCTAATGTAGTAGCAGATGCCCTAAGTAGGAAGAGTACGGAGAATCAACCTACGGAATGGGAGATTCCAAAGGAACTTCGGAAAGAGCTAGAGGAGGCTCAGATTTTGTTTATTCAAGGTGATGATAAGGGAAGTATAGCAACCATGAGGATTATGGATGAGATGTATTCAGATTTGAAATATGAGATTATCCGAAAGCAAGCGGATGATTTGTTCATCCAAGAGGAAATCAAGAGGATTGGAGAAGGAAGACCATCGGAATTTCATCTAGGGGATTTTGATTCATTATACTTCCAGAAAAGGATCTGTGTACCAGATGATCCAGAAGTGAAGTCAATCATATTAAAGGAAGCACATGAAACCCCTTATTCAATACATCCGGGAAGTACTAAGATGTATATGGATTTGAAGGAGATGTTCTGGTGGAACAACATGAAAAGAGAAATAGCACAATATGTCTCGGAATGTCATACATGTCAACGAGTGAAGGCAGAGCATCGTAGTCCAAGGGATTACTCAAACCACTAGAGATACCGGAATGGAAATGGGATGAAATCGGAATGGATTTTGTTACTGGTCTACCAATGACTAGTAAGAAGAAGGATATGTTATGGGTAATAGTGGACAGACTTACTAAGAGTGCTCATTTCATAGCCGTAAACACAAAAGATACTGCAGAAAAGCTTGTGGATATTTATGTGAAGGAAATTGTGAGTAAGCATGGAGTACCAAAGAAGATAGTCTCAGATAGAGGTTCAATTTTCACATCGGCATTCTGGAAACGACTACAAGAAGCTTTGGGATCCAAATTGGATTTCAGTACAGCATATCATCCACAAACCGGAGGACAAACCGAAAGAACCAATCAGATACTGGAGGACATGCTTCGAGCTTGTGCTCTGAACTTTGGAGGCTCATGGGAGGACCATTTACCTCTAGCGGAGTTCTCATATAACAACAGTTATCAGAGTAGCATCCAGATGGCACCGTACGAAGCATTGTACGGAAGAAAGTGTCGATCACCAATTTGTTGGTTTGAAACCGGAGAAAACAAGGAGTTTACACCGGACTACATCAAGGAGAGACAAGACGTCATCGAGGTGATCCGGGATAGACTCAAAATAGCTCAGAGTCGTCAGAAGAGTTACGCCGACTTAAAGAGAAGAGATTGGGAACCGAAAGTGGGAGACATGGTTTATCTGAAGGTTAGCCCAATGAAAGGACTTAAGAGGTTCGGAGTGAAAGGAAAGTTAAGCCCTCGATATATTGGGCCATTTAAGATACTCAGTCAGAATCGAGGAACAGCTTTTGAGTTGGAGTTACCGGCACAACTAAGTCAGGTTCATAACGTGTTTCATGTTTCACAACTCAGAAAGTGTTTAAAGGCACCAGATGATCCCATAACATATGAAGAAATAGAATTGCAATCTGACTTAACTTATGTGGAAAGACCGGAAAAGATCTTAGAAGTACAGTGGAAGAAGTTAAGAAACAGGGCAATCAAATACTGTAAAGTGCAATGGCAACATCATCCTGAGCGAGAAGCAACTTGGGAGACGGAAGAAGAATTAAGGAAGTCTTACCCCGAGATGTTCAGGTACCAATCTTAACTTCGGGACGAAGTTTACGTTAAGGGGAGAGGCTGTAATAACCCAGAACATAGGAACAACGAAGGGTAGATTTAGAAATGGGATGTGCATTTCATCGCAAAACGGGGGAAATTTTCGCGCCTTATTGCAACTAAACCTAAGAGGGATCGAGGTTCTCTCTCATTTTGCACTTAGGGTTAAGCAATGTGAGTTAGGGAAATTTTGACATGATCTCTTTTGTATCTTGTTGATTTGGGGAATTGATTTCATTTGACAAGTAAGATGCATTTGGAATATCAAACCTTAAGTATAAATGAATATAGAAATTGAATTCACAATTCAAAAACAAATTATGAATTCAAATAACTCTGAATTTCAAAGTGAATAATAAATACAACATTTATTCCAGAATATAAACATTACACAAATCCAAAAGCTCATAAGTAAAATTTGAGCTTTATTGATATCACAACACAGATTACATTGTCTTTACAATATTCTTGATACAAGAATTGATGAATAATAAACAGAAATGAAAATGAAGATTACAATATTGTTCCTAAACTAAAACCTAGACTAAATGATTTGGAGAATATCTTCTGGTCATGTTCATCTTCAAAAACCTGCAAAAATAAAACACCAACACTAGCCAGAATGTTAGTGTTAGCCAAAGAATTCAGTTTGGACAGAACCAAGTGTCATGCACACTTGTGCTTGTCCAAAACCATGGACAGCACAAGATAAGGGCAACAGCAGACCAAACCTGAGCACCACCAGGGGCTCAAGTTTCAGCATATGAGAGCACACAGCTCATGTGTGCTGGGCAGGCAACAACAGGGCCATGCATCAGCTTAGTCACTAAAGCAAGCCAGGCTTGTGTGTCAATGCAAGAACAGAAGCAGAGTTCATATAAAAGGGACACAAACCCTAGAAACAGTAACCAGTCGACCAGATAAGGATTCACAAGGTAAGGTGAAGGTAGCACAACATAGTTCATCCAGTTCTTGCTCAAGAATGGAACCAACACACACAACCACTCAACCACCAGAAATCATGGTGACCTGAGAAGATCATCCAAGACCTGGAGGTGAAGGGCTGTGACACAAACCCAAGTCTGCATCAACAAAACATTTCTTTCTAGGAGCTGGAACAAGGTATACCAAATACCTGGACAGATCCAATGGATCTGATCCATCACATATACATGAAATAAGCATGGGATGAGCAGATGCTCATATGGGTAGATCATCACTTGGTTTCACCAAGGATCCTTTGTCGATCTAGAAGCTACTAAGATAGAAATCATCCAGATACAGATCTTGTGCACAGAAGCTAGAAATCATGCACAGATGCACACACTAGCAAGATCTCATGCACAGATAGCACCAGTAGATGTATTGCAAGGCTTAGCAGCTAACCAAGTCTATACAGAAAATCCTAAGCATGCAACCATCAGGAAACCCTAGATTTCTTCACAGGCAAGCATATTGGCATTCATATTTATTATGATCCCCAAATATGCAAGCAAAGATGAGTAGCCAACAAGATCCAACCAACCATGTGAGCAACCACCAAGAGCAAGGCTACCGAGGTCACAAAGACACTTAGAACCATCCCAAGGCCAAGCCAAATACAAAGCATCACTATCCGTAAATGGATTCAGACTCTAATTGCTTGTAAAAGAATCATGAATATCAAATTCAGACACAAGCAAGTAATTCAATCATCGCATAAGCGAGTTCATCATAATTTAAGTAATACAAGCATGAATTTATCACAGATCCATGCTAAGCATTGACAGTAGCATACTATTAAGCAACATCATAGTGATGCTTGAGCATCAGCATCACAAGATAAGTGAATCATTCAGTCACAGTATTAACCAGTAAACTATCACTGATAATTGAATTGATCAAATGGATCAATTATAGCAAGCCAAGTACACAGAGAGGTTAGCCAACAAGCAAGGAATGATCCAATGGATCATTGGCTTGCATAGGAAGCACATAAGCATTTACCAAGCACCACTGGCACTCACAAGTGTCACTGATGAACCACAGCACACCTAGACAAGCAAGTGTAACATACCAGTAAGCACAAGCAAGCCCATAAGCAAGTACTGCATGGCATAGCAAGCTCATAAGCAAGCATAACAGAGCATAGCAAGATTCAAGCAGGCTAGGAGCAACAGATAAGCAAACAGAGCATGTACAGCAAGCAAGGCAACACTGGCCAGTACCAGAAACTGGTGATTGGGCCATGAGCTTGCAGCAAAGGGAAGCATAGGAGGATTAAGTAACCATAGCAGAGTTCTGTGTGATCACAGGATCACCAGAAAGCAACAGAGCATAAGGAAGAAGAAGCACAGTAGCTTGGAGAGGCGCACAGGTAAGAGAAGGAGAAGGAGCAGGGCAACTTACACGCGCCTGGTAGCAGAGGCTATGGCATGGCGAGGCAGTGCTCGCGCGGCCATAGCAGCTGCAAAACCAGGGAAGGCGCCGGCGTTACGCCGACGAACACCACCACAGCAGCACGGCATGGAGACGACGGCACAGGTACTGCAAGCAGCACCCGCGCCAGGTCGGTCTCGGAGACGCACACGTCGATGGCGAGGGCGAGAGCTCGTCGGAGATCACCCAATCGCCCAAGGCGATTTTCCACGAGATCCAGAGAGGAGGCGATCCGCCAGGAGAGGAAGCAATCGAGGAAACCACGCGGACAAATCGATAGATCGTCTCGCGGCGGTCCAGATCAGGTAGGTGGCGAGGTCAGGGAAGCACGGCGATGGCCGGAGCACGGCGGCGGCCATGGCGGCGACGCCATCGCCAGCGCGTCGCGAGAGAGATTAGGGTTAGGTCGAGCGAGTGAGAGGGCCGAGTGAGTGAGAGTGAGGTGGGCCGCTTCGGCGCCACCGAACCCAAAAGGGATTAGCCTTATTGGGCCATCCCCGGGTTTAGGTAAATGGGCTGGGCCCAATAGGAGTCCAGGGGGGGTACTTTGGTCTTTTAACATTTAATAAAAGGCCAGAATTTTACCAAATTTTGATAAATCAAATACAACTCTAAAAATCCATTAAAAATTGGATTAATGAATGAAAAATAAATCTTAACAAGAATAAAATATGAAATGGAATTTATTAAACAAATTCAAAATTATGAATTTAAGAATTTAAATAATAACTTGGAATTTAAAATTATTATTTCCTTGTATTTAAAATTCAAGGAAAAATCTCAAATAAGTTCAAATACTTATTTTCAAACATTTCAAAATGAAATTCTAAGATTCCAAGTCATTTCTATTGAAAAGGGTATTTTTCCCAGAAAAATACTATACTCCTTTTATTTCCAAAAACTATAGAGGTAACTCTATAATTTTCAATTATTTTTGGAATGATTAAAGGAATCACCAAGTAAATAGTTTTACTTTGAATTGTTGTACTTTGTGTGAATTAAAAAATGGTTTATACTTTTAAATCAATTGTAAATTACTGTCAAAGACATAAATCTTAAACGCAACCCTAAATTGATATAATTAAGCGGGGTAAAGGGATTCAACATAAAATAATACATCCATGATTGCATTATTTGGATTTTATAACATTGTCCTTACCGGACAATGATGCTTCTTACAGAACCCGAGGTCCAGGTTCCATCAACTGCATTGAACTGCACTATCTCATGAGTCCACGTGCAAGTTCACCCTTGCTCATGTCAACTTGAGTATTTTCTACTACTTTAATGCAAATCTATATACTTATCATTCCTGCATCGCAAATGAAATGTTACTTTACAACTATGAATATGACTATGTGGCTGGCAATGGAACCATGGTATGTGTTGATATGGTGGAGGTTCCATTGCAATGGGTTATATCACCCTAGGATTAATTACCAATGCCGTCCAGTGATTCTAGCCCCGTACAAATCGCGTTGACCATGAGATCTATAATGGCTCTGGGGAAGCCAGCCGTATCTTTTCCCTTCTGCACGCCAACGGATCGGAGAGCCGGTGGGGTGTTGGAGGCACTGCCGCAATAGGTTGGGATAGCCTTTTAAATCCCCATCCATTAGTGATGATAAGCTCTACGATCTATGAGGGATTGTCCGGAGTACACCATGAGTAAAGCCGTATTATCGGGGGAAGTCTACTGGAGGTGTACCGTTGGACAAAAGGGTGGGTTTGCAGTCGCGGAGAAGGCGGTGTGGGCTTGGATCTTTATACCTGGCCTCACACCAGAGGAAGTGTGAACGGGGGCAAGTCCCTGCGGATGGCAAAAAAGGGTGAGATCTCTTGTGGGAAAAGTAACGCACCTCTGCAGAGTGTATCAAATTGTGGCTGTCACTCCTTGTTCCGGAAGGGAGCTATGAACGCGGCAGGAAAGGAACTCCACGAAGTTCTAGTCAACCTGTGAAGACTGACGGGCATAGTTTTCATAATAAAAGCAACCTTTTGAAGAAATGATTTCAAAACATGCATTGACCTGCGATTTCCTGATCAATGGTCGTAGCTAGTGCATCAAACACCTTTTTACTCTTTTAGAACTTGCTGAGTACCTCTGCACTCACTTTCTTACGACACCCTTGCTAGACTGTGATCCGGAAGTGGAGGCCATCAACGATGGAGCACCAGAAGGAAGTTACGAGCTGGTCTATGAAGAACCTGATCTTACCGGCGGAGTGGAAGGCGTAGACTATGGGGTAGTCTACGGACCAGATGACACGGAGGTGGAGGAGTAGTGACATACACTAGCATCATAGAGCCGAGCAACGTAGAACTTACCTAAATAAGTTGTTGAGCTCTTTATATTTGTTATGAGTTGTAATCGTACTTAAGTAGTATCTTAGGGTGTTTTCATAGGACCTGTGAGAATACCAACTTGTTAAGACAATGTTTGTAATAAAGTATGGAGTGTTATGACCTGCAATGTTTCTGTTGTACCACTCTGAGGGATATGGCAAATTGTGAAGAAGTCCCTTCGCAAAGATCATATCAACGACTTGTATACTACAACATGCAGTGGTATGCTGGGTCACCGCACTCTGTTTGGGGCTTAGGGTAGATGGAATCATGTAGGCTGACACGAGACATCGGTTATCAAACAAGCGGAGAAAGCGATTTACCCAGGTTCGGGGCCCTCGATGAGGTAAAATCCTTACGTCCTGCCTATCTGATCTTGATTATGAAAATATTGGGTTATAATGGGGTGCCGAAGGTTTCAGCTATGATCTCGTCGAGAGGCTAAGTTCTGCAGGGACCTAGCTCTAGACTTATGGTGGCTATGATTGCTAAGATTATGTGTGTCCTCGGCAGCCCCTCTCCTGGCCCTTATATTGTTGGAGATATGCCCAAGAGGCAATAATAAAAGTGGTTATTATATATCTTTATGTTTATGATAAATGTTTATATACCATGCTATAATTGTATTAACCGAAACATTGATACATGTGTGTTATGTAAACAAACAATGAGTCCCTAGTAAGCCTCTTAACTAGCTTGTTGATTAATAGATGATTAGTTTCATAATCATGAACATTGGATGTTATTAATAACAAGGTTATATCATTATATGAATGATGTAATGGACACACCCAATTAAGCGTAGCATAAGATCACGTCATTAAGTTATTTGCTATAAGCTTTCGATACATAGTTACCTAGTCCTTATGACCATGAGATCATGTAAATCACTTATGCTGGAAAGGTACTTTGATTACATCAAACGCCACTGCATAAATGGGTGGTTATAAAGGTGGGATTAAGTATCCGGAAAGTATGAGTTGAGGCATATGGATCAACAGTGGGATTTGTCCATCCCGATGACGGATAGATATACTCTGGGCCCTCTCGGTGGAATGTCGTCTAATGTCTTGCAAGCATATGAATAAGTTCATAAGAGACCACATACCACGGTACGAGTAAAGAGTACTTGTCAGGAAACGAGGTTGAACAAGGTATAGAGTGATACCGATGATCAAACCTCGGACAAGTAAAATATCGCGTGACAAAGGGAATTGGTATCGTATGTGAATGGTTCATTCGATCACTAAGTCATCGTTGAATATGTGGGAGCCATTATGGATCTCCAGATCCCGCTATTGGTTATTGGTCGGAGAGAGATCTCAACCATGTCTACATAGTTCACGAACCGTAGGGTGACACACTTAAGGTTTGATGTTGTAATAGTAGAACTTGAATATGGAATGGAGTTCGAAGTATTGTTCGAAGTCTCGGATAGGATCCCGGACATCACGAGGAGTTCCGGAATGGTCCGGAGAATAAGATTCATATATAGGAAGTCATATTCCAAGTTTGGAAATGATCCGGTGCATTTATGGAAGGTTCTAGAAGGTTCAAGAAAAGTCCGAAGAAATCACTAAGGAAGGAGGAGTCCCGGAGGGACTCCACCTCCCCATGGCCGGCCAACCCTAGAGGGGGGAGTCCAAGGTGGACTCCACCAAGGGGGCCGGCCACCCCCTGATAACCCACAAGTATAGGGGATCGCAACAGTCTTAGAGGGAAGTAAAACCCAAATTTATTGATTCGACACAAGGGGAGGTAAAGAATACTTATAAGCCTTAACAACTGAGTTGTCAATTCAGCTGCACCTGGAAAAGCACTAGTAACAGGGGTGATGTGAAAGCAGTGATAATATGAGAGCGATAGTAATGATAACAGCAGCAGTAATAGTAACACAGAGGCAATGGCACCAGAAAATAGTTGATACTACTTCCAATGTCATGTGAACGAGTATATGATGATGAGAGATGGACCGGGGTTCCCAGCTATCTACACTAGTGGCAACTCTCCAATAACAAGTGTTGGGTGAACAAATTACAGTTGGGCAATTGATAGGATTGAAATAGCATTAAGACAGAACATCCAGATTATTAATCATGTAGGCATGTTTCCCATATATAGTCATACGTGCTCGCAATGAGAAACTTGTACAACATCTTTTGTCCTACCAGCCGGTGGCAGCCGGGCCTCTAGGGAATCTACTGGAAATTAAGGTGCTCCTTTTAATAAAGCACCGGAGCAAAGCATTAACACTCCGTGAAAACATGTGATCCTCATATCTAAGCCTTCCCCTCCAGTTGTCCCAATTTCTGTCACTTTGGGGCCTTTGGTTCCGGACATAGACATGTGCATACAACTTGTAGATACAATCTAAGCAATAAGTATAGAGCTTAAATCTAAGATCATGCCACTCGGGCCCTAGTGACAAGCATTAAACACAACAAGATTGCAGCAACAATAACTTCATAAACTTTGTAGATAGACAATCATAACGTAACAATCCATCGGATCCCGACAAACACAACACCGATTACATCAGATGAATCTCAATCATGTAAGGCAGCGCATGAGATCATTGTATTGAAGTACATGGGAGAGATGATACCAACTAGTTACAGCTAGAACCCGTAGTCCATGGGGGAACTACTCACGGAGCATGATGGAGGCGGTGGCGTCGATGGAGATGGCTTCCGGGGGCACTTCCCCGTCCCGGTAGGGTGCCGGAACAGAGAGTTCTGTCCCCCGAATTGGAGTTTCGCGATGTTGGCGGCGCCCCTGGAGTCTTTCTGGAGTTTCGTCAATTGGTATGGCGTTTTTAGGTCGAAAGGGCTTATATAGGCGAAGAGTCGGAGTCGGAGGGTGCCTGGGCCCCCCTCACAGTAGGCCGGCGTGGCCAGGCCTGGGGCCGCGCCGACATGTTGTGTGGTGGCCCCCTGGCCCCTCTCCGACTCTCCTTCGGTGTTCTGGATGCTTCCGGGAAAAATAGGGTTCTGGGCGTTGATTTCGTCGAATTCCGAGAATATTGCCCGAACAGCCTTTCTGGAACCAAAAACAACAGAAAACAGCAACTGGCCCTTCGGCATCTCGTTAATAGGTTAGTTCCAGAAAATGCATAAAAACATTATAAAGTGCAAGCAAAACATGTAAGTATTGTCATAAAACAAGCATGTAACATCAGAAATTATAGGTACGTTGGAGACGTATCAGCATCCCCAAGCTTAGTTCCTGCTCGCCCTCGAGTAGGTAAACGATAAAAAAGAGTAATTTCTGTAGTGACATGCTACTTACATAACCTTGATCATACTATTATGAAGCATATGAGATGAATGCAGTGACTCAAGGCAATGATCTATAGTTGCTAACAAATAGATAACATATAGCAAAACTTTTCATGAATAGTACTTTCAAGACAAGCATCAAAAGTCTTGCATAAGAGTTAACTCATAAAGCAATAAATTCAAAGTAAAGGCATTGAAGCAACACAGAGGAAGATTTAAGTTTCATCAAATGCTTTCAACTTTCAACATGTATATCTCATGGATAATGGTCAACACAAAGTAATATAATGAATGCAAATAAGCAAGTATGTAAGAATCAATGCACAGTTGACACAAGTGTTTACTTCTAAGATGGAAGGAAGTAGGTAAACTGACTCAACATAAAGTAAAAGAAAGGCCCTTCGCAGAGGGAAGCAGGGATTAAATCATGTGCTAGAGCTTTTTAAGTTTTGAAATCATATAGAGAGCATAAAAGTAAAGTTTTGAGAGGTGTTTGTTGTTGTCAACGAATGGTAATGGGCACTCTAACTACCTCGTCAACCAGACTTTCAAGAGCGGCTCCCATGAAGGACGTTATCTCTACCAGCAAGGTAGATCATCCCTCTTCTCTTTTGTTTACACATGTATTTTAGTTCTATTTATGGTTGACACTCCTCCCAACCTTTTGCCTACACAAGCCATGGCTAACCGAATCCTCGGGTGCCTTCCAACATTCACATACCATGAAGGAGTGTCTATTTGCAAAATTAAGTTGCTTACTGATGAATCAGAGCAAAACATGTGAAGAGAATTATTAATGAAGGTTGATTAATTGGGGGCTGGGAACCCACGCCTTGACTCTTTTTGCAAAATTATTGGATAAGCGGATGAAGCCACTAGTCCATTGGTGAAAGTCTGTCCGAAGTAAATGACAAGATCGAAAGATAAAACACCACATACTTCCTCATGAGCTATAAAACATTGACACAAATAAGAGATAATAGCTTTTGAATTGTTTAAAGGTAGCACATGAAGTATTTGCTTGGAATGGCAGAAAATACCACATAGTAGGTAGATATGGTGGACACAAATGGCATAGGTTTTGGCTCAAGGTTTTGGATGCACGAGAAGCATTTCCTCTCAGTACAAGGCTTTGGATAGCAAGGTTGTTTGAAGCAAACACAAGTATGAACCGGTACAGCAAAACTTACATCAGAACATATTGCAAGCATTATAAAACTCTACACTGTCTCCCTTGTTGCTCAAACACTTTTACCATAAAATATCTAGACCTTAGAGAGACCAATCATGCAAACCAGTTTCAACAAGCTCTACGGTAGTTCTCAACTAATAGGTTTAAACTACATGATGCAAGAGCTTAATCATGATCTGCTTGAGAGCTCAAAACAATTGCCAAGTATCAAATTATCCAAGAAAATATGAGGCATTTTCTGTTTCCAACCAAATAGCAATAAATGCAATAGCTTCCAACTTTTGTCATTGAACATTAAAAGTAAAACGAAGAACACAAGTGTTCATATGAAAAAGCGGAGCATGTATCTCTCCCACACAAGGATTGCTAGGATCCGATCTTATTCAAACATAAACAAAAATAAAAACACACAGACGCTCCAAGTAAAGCACATAAGATGTGACCGAATAAAAATATAGTTTCAATAGAAGAACCTGATAAGTTGATGAAGAAGGGGATGCCTTGGGCATCCCCAAGCTTAGATGCTTGAGTCTTCTTGAAATATGCAGGGATGAACCACAGGGGCATCCCCAAGCTTAGACTTTTCACTCTTCTTGATCATATATCATCCTCCTCTCTTGACCCTTGAAAACTTCCTTCACACCAAACTTCTCATAAACTTCATTAGAGGGGTTAGTACTCAAAAAACTTTAATCCACTTTAGCCCTGTAGTGACACATTGCAAGAACTCAATAAAACATTAGCTACAGCTCTCCACGTCTAGAAAGCCTTGCTTAAAGTCCGCAAGAGACAATGCAAAAAAACAGAGACAGAATCTGCCAAAACAGAACAGCCAGTAAAGACGAATTTTAAAGAGGTACTTCCGTTGCTCAAATAAGAAAACTCAAAACTAATGAAAGTTGCGTACATATCTCAGGAACACGCACGTAAATTGGCATAATTTTCTGTGTTACTACAGAGAAAACAGCCCAGATTCGTGACAGATAGAAATCTGTTTCTGCGCAGAAATCCAAATCTAGCATCAACCTTCTATTAGAGACTTCACTTGGCACAACAATGCAATAAAATAAAGATAAGGAGAGGTTGCTACAGTAGTAACAACTTCCAAGACACAACAAAATAGTAGCAAAATAAAGACATGGGTTATCTCCCAAGAAGTTCTTTCTTTATAGCCATTAAGATGGGCTCAGCAGTTTTAATGATGCACTCGCAAGAAATAAGTGTTGAAGCAAAAGAGAGCATCAAGAAGAAAATTCAAAACACATTTAAGTATAACCCACTTCCTATGCATAGGAATCTTGTACAAAAATAAATTCATGAAGAACAAAGTGACAAGCATAAGAAGATAAAACAAGAGTAACTCAAAAAGTTTCAACATATAGAGAGGTGTTTTAGTACCATGCAAATTTCTACAACCACATTTTCCTCTCTCATAATAATTTTCAGTAGCTTCATGAACAAACTCAACAATATAACTATCACATAAAGCATGCTTTTCATGATCCATAAACACATAATTTTTATCAAGCTCAAAAATAATGGGATTAAATCTTTCAAACCCACTTTTATCAATACTATAACAAGATGATTGATCATTCTCAAGAGATATGGGACTCATAGATAAAGTCAAGAACTCTCCAATCCCATTTTCATTAGTAGTACAATTAATATTATCAAGTAACATAGGACCATCATCAAGAGCTTTATCATAAACATTTGCTACGCAAAATTCTTTAGTACCATGCATTTTGACATCAGGCACAAACAAAGCATTATCATAAGATTTATCAAAGTAGCATGGATTATCATAAATAACAGTAGCATAATTATTCTCACAAGTTTTACTCATAGGGAATATTTCAAGAGAATTCACAGGAACATAACATTCAACCTCCTTTGGTAAGCATGGAGGACAATCAAATAGTGTAAGAGATAAAGAGTTACTCTCATTAGAAGGTTGGCATGGGTAGCTAATCCATTCTTCCTCCTTTTGTTCATCACTCTCCTCTTCTTTTTCATCCAATGAGCTTTCAGGTTCATCAATTTCCTCCTCTTTTTCATCCAATGAGCTTTCAGGTTCATCAATTTCTTCTTCCACAGGTCCCTGCAAATTGTGAGTGCATTCTTGTGCATTAATGAGTCTCTCTTTATAATCAATGATATAAGGATTATCAGTGTAACTTTCATTGCAAAAATTAAGGATAGAAGAGACATAATCTTTAAGGTCCTTACAAACAACACAAGTTTCATAATTTTTAACCATGAAGGATTCTATCTCAGAGGCTCCCATAAATATGACAAATTGTTCTACCTCTTCAAACCCAAAATGAATATAGCTATTCCGATTATAGTTCTTAATTAAAAATTCCTCACTAAAGCCACATTGAAATTTAAGATGTTTAGTGTCCTGTTGAGAGCAACAGTTTATATCATGGCGTTTAAGCAAGATTTTAGAAATTGTATTCAATTTTTCTATCACAGCACTCATCACTTTTCCCGCTCTTGATTCTCTATAATTATTATAATATTCTATAAGCTCCAAGTAGGTTGTAGGTTCTCCCATAGCAACAGTTTTTAATTTTCAGGTTTTTCAAATTTTTATGGATTTTTGGGTATATGAGAAAAGTAAAACAAAACAAAAACAAACTGAACAAAAGTAAACTAAGCAAAGTAATACTAGACAGAAATAAACTAAGCACAAATAAACTAGACAGAAGTAAACTAAGTAAAACAAAATAAAATAAAACAGAGAGAGAGGTAGAGTGTACTCCCCAGGTGAACTTATGAGTAGAGCTATGCCTCCCCGGCAACGGCGCCAGAAAATAGTCTTGATAACCCACAAGTATAGGGGATCGCAACAGTCTTCGAGGAAGTAAAACCCAAATTTATTGATTCGACACAAGGGGAGGTAAAGAATACTTATAAGCCTTAACAAGCTGAGTTGTCAATTCAGCTGCACTGGAAAAGCACTAGTAACGGGGGTGATGTGAAAGCAGCAGTAATATGAGAGCATTAATGCATGATAACACGGCAGCGATGCTTGATAATATGAGAGCAATGGCACCAGAAAATAGTTGATAGTACTTCTAATGACATGTAGAACGAGTATATGATGATGAGAGATGGACCGGGTTCTGACTATCTACACTAGTGGTAACTCTCCAATAACAAGTGTTGGGTGAACAAATTACAGTTGGGCAATTGATAGGATTGAAATAGCATTAAGACAGAACATCAAGATTATTAATCATGTAGGCATGTTTTCCATATATAGTCATACGTGCTCGCAATGAGAAACTTGTACAACATCTTTTGTCCTACCAGCCTGTGGCAGCCGGGCCTCTAGGGAATCTACTGGAAATTAAGGTACTCCTTTTAATAGAGCACCGGAGCAAAGCATTAACACTCCGTGAAAACATGTGATCCTCATATCTAAGCCTTCCCCTCCAGTTGTCCCAATTTCTGTCACTTTGGGGCCTTTGGTTCCGGACATAGACATGTGCATACAACTTGTAGATACAATCTAAGCAATAAGTATAGAGCTTAAATCTAAGATCATGCCACTCGGGCCCTAGTGACAAGCATTAAACACAACAAGATTGCAGCAACAATAACTTCATAAACTTTGTAGATAGACAATCATAACGTAACAATCCATCGGATCCCGACAAACACAACACCGATTACATCAGATGAATCTCAATCATGTAAGGCAGCTCATGAGATCATTGTATTGAAGTACATGGGAGAGATGATACCAACTAGCTGCAGCTAGAACCCGTAGTCCATGGGGGAACTACTCACGGAGCATGATGGAGGCGGTGGCGTCGATGGAGATGGCTTCCGGGGGCACTTCCCCATCCCGGCAGGGTGCCGGAACAGAGAGTTCTGTCCCCCGAATTGGAGTTTCGCGATGGTGGCGGCGCCTGGAGTCTTTTTGGAGTTTCGTCAATTGGTATCGCGTTTTTAGGTCGAAAGGGCTTATATAGGCGAAGAGTCGGAGTCGGAGGGTGCCTGGGCCCCCCTCACAGTAGGCCGGCGCGGCCAGGCCTGGGGCCGCGCCGCCATGTTGTGTGGTGGCCCCCTGGCCCCTCTCCGACTCTCCTTCGGTGTTCTGGATGCTTCCGGGAAAAATAGGGTTCTGGGCGTTGATTTCGTCGAATTCCGAGAATATTGCCCGAACAGCCTTTCTGGAACCAAAAACAACAGAAAACAGCAACTGGCCCTTCGGCATCTCGTTAATAGGTTAGTTCCGGAAAATGCATAAAAACATTATAAAGTGCAAGCAAAACATATAAGTATTGTCATAAAACAAGCATGGAACATCAGAAATTATAGGTACGTTGGAGACGTATCACCCCCCTTCATGGAAGGGTGGGAATCCCACTTGGGTGGGAGTCCCACCTTGGGTAGGTTTCCCTACTACATGGAAGGTTTTGGTTCGGGTCTTATTCGAAAACTTGTAGTCCAACACTTGGGGTTCCACCTATATAATGAGGGGCATAGGGGAGGGGGCCGGCCACCACAAGCCACCAAGCTGGCCGCACCCCTTGAGGCCGGCCACCCCCTCTCCCAAACCCTAGCCGCCCCCTCTCTCCTCCACCTCTCCCGCACGCT
Organism: Lolium perenne; assembly: GCF_019359855.2. Taxonomy (NCBI): domain Eukaryota; kingdom Viridiplantae; phylum Streptophyta; class Magnoliopsida; order Poales; family Poaceae; genus Lolium; species Lolium perenne. Next base: position 272,730,302 of record NC_067245.2, read on the forward strand.
TAGCGAAGCTCCACCGGAGTTCTCCATCACCACCACCACCACGCCGTCGTGCTGCCGGAGTCAAGGAGGAGCTACTACTTCCGCTGCCCGCTGGAACGGGGAGAAGGACGTCGTCTTCATCAACACCGAACGTGTGACCGAGTACGGAGGTGCTGCCCGATTGTGGCACCGTGATCAAGATCTTCTACGCGCTTTTGCAAGCGGCAAGTGATCGTCTACCGCAGCAACAAGAGCCTCATCTTGTAGGCTTTGGAAATCTTCAAGGGTGAGTCTCGATCATCTCCTCGTTGCTCCCGTCTTCTAGATTGCATCTTGGCTTGGATTGCGTTCTCGCGGTAGGAATTTTTTTGTTTTCTATGCAATGAATCCCTACATATATAAGGAGCCAGGTCTCGAGAGATCTGTCCGGGTACGACTAGGTTACAAAGAGTCCTAGTTCTAAACCTTCCTTGTATTCTTCATCTCCTCGTCTTGTTCTGCAAGGAATTTTCTTCGGCACCGACGTAGTAGCCCACCTTACCATCAAGTGCCATCATGGGCCCTTGGTTGGGCCACAAGAGGTAGTGCAACATTAGTTACTGATGTCTACGGGTGCTTCTATTCTTGTAGACAGTGTTGGGCCTCCAAGAGCAGAGGTTTGTAGAACAGCAGCAAGTTTCCCTTAAGTGGATCACCCAAGGTTTATCGAACTCAGGGAGGAAGAGGTCAAATATATCCCTCTCAAGCAACCCTGCAATCACGATACAAGAAGTCTCTTGTGTCCCCAACACACCTAATACACTTGTCAGATGTATAGGTGCACTAGTTCGGCGAAGAGATAGTGAAATACAAGTAGTATGGATGAATATGAGCAGTAGTAACGGCGCCAGAAAAGTGCTTGCTGGCGTGCAGTTGATGGTAGTAATATTGCAGGAAGTAAAGATGCAGCAAAACAGTAAACAAGCGATGATTGCAGTATTTGGAAACAAGGCCTAGGGATCATACTTTCACTAGTGGACACTCTCAACATTGATCACATAAATAAATAAGTTCTCTTCCTTTGTGCTACATATACTCTTGTTTGATAATGAACACCATTCGTTGTGTAGGGCTACAAGAGCTCCCTCAAGCCAGAGTTAACAAGCGCCACAACATTCGGCATTCATATTTAAGTAACCTTTAGAGCATAATAGATCTTTGCAAATTAAACCGAGTACTAACATAGCATGCACACTGTCACCATCACACTATGAAGGGGGAATAAATCACATCAATACTATCATAGTAATAATTAACTCCATAACCTACAAGAGATTATGATCATAACCTACGCCAAGTATTACACGATGCACACACTGTCACCATTACACCGTGAAGGAGGAATAGACTACTTTAATAACATCACAAGAGTAGCACATAGACTAATAGTGATACAATGCTCATCATATGGATCTCAATTATGCAAGGCAATTCATGAGATCATTGTATTGGGGTACATGAGCGAGAGATTAACCACATAGCTACCGGTACAGCCCTTAGCCTCGATGCAGAACTACTCCCTCCTCATGGGAGACAGCAGCGGTGATGAAGATGGCGGTGATGTCGATGGAGAAGCCTTCCGGGGGCACTTCCCCGTCCCGGCGGCGTGCCGGAACAGAGACTCCTGTCCCCCAGATCTTGGCTTCGCGATGGCGGCGGCTCTGGAAGGTTTCTCGTACCGTGGTTTTTTTGTCTCGAGGTTTTAGGTCGAGGAGGCTTAAATAGGAGAAGAGGCGGAGTCGGAGGGCTGACGAGGTAGCCACACAACAGGGGGGCGCGGCCCAGGCCCTGGCCGCGCCGCCCTATCATCTGGTGGCCCTGTGGCCCCCCTCTGCTGGCTCTCGGGTGTTCTGGAAGCTTCGTGGAAAAATAGGATGCTGGGCATTGATTTCGTCCAATTCCGAGAATATTTCCTTACTAGGATTTCTGAAACCAAAAAGCGAAAAGCAGAACGGCACTTCGGCATCTTGTCAATAGGTTAGTTCCGGAAAACGCATAATAATGACATAAAGTGTGAACAAAACATGTAGGTATTGTCATAAAACTAGCATGGAACATAAGAAATTATAGATACGTTTGAGACGTATCAAGCATCCCCAAGCTTAGTTCCTACTCGCCCTCGAGTAGGTAAACGATAACAATGATAATTTCTTAAGTGACATGCTACCAACATGATCTTGATCAATACTATTGTAAAGCATATGAGATGAATGCAGCGATTCGAAGCAATGATGAAGACAATGAGTAAACAAATGAATCATATAGCAAAGACTTTTCATGAATAATACTTTCAAGACAAGCATCAATAAGACTTGCATAACAGTTACTCATAAAGCAATAGATTCAAAGTAGAAGGTATTGAAGCAACACAAAGGATGATTAAGTTTCAGCAATTGCTTTCAACTTGCAACATGTATATCTCATGGATAGTTGTCAACATAAAGCAATATAACAAGTTCAATAGGTAAACATGTAAGAATCAATGCACAGTTGACACAAGTGTTTGCTTCTAAGATAGAAGGAATAGGTAAACTGACTCAACAATAAAGTAGAAGATAGGCCCTTCGCACAGGGAAGCATGGATTAAATCATGTGCTAGAGCTTTTCAAGTTTTGAAATCATATACAGAGCATAAAAGTAAAGTTTTGAGAGGTGTTTGTTGTTGTCAACGAATGGTAGTGGGCACTCTAACTACCTCATCAACCAGACTTTCAAGAGCGGCTCCCATGAAGGACGTTATCTCTACCAGCAAGGTAGATCATCCCTCTTCTCTTTTGTTTACACATGTATTTTAGTTTCATTATTTATGGATGACACTCCTCCCAACCTTTTGCTTACACAAGCCATGGCTAACCGAATCCTCGGGTGCCTTCCAACATTCACATACCATGAAGGAGTGTCTATTTGCAAAATTAAGTTGCTTACTGATAGATCAGGGCAAAGCATGTGAAGAGAATTATTAATGCAAGTTAATTAATCGGGGCTGGGAACCCCATTGCCAGCTCTTTTTGCAAAGTTATTGGATAAGCGGATGAAGCCACTAGTCCATTGTGAAAGTCTGGCAAAAGTAAATGACAAGATCGAAAGATAAAACACCACATACTTCCTCATGAGCTATAAAACATTAACACAAATAAGAGATACTAGCTTTTGAATTGTTTAAAGGTAGCACATGAAGTATTTGCTTGGAATGGCAGAGAAATACCATGTAGTAGGTAGGTATGGTGGACACAAATGGCATAGTTTTTGGCTCAAGGATTTGGATGCATGAGAAGAATTCCTCTCAATACAAGGCTAGGCTAGCAAGGTTGTTTGAAGCAAACTCAAGTATAAAATGGTGCAGCAAGACTCACATATGAACATATTGTAACTATTATAAGACTTTACATTGTCTCCTTGTTGTTCAAACACCTCAACCAGAAAATATCTAGACTTAGAGAGACCAATCATGCAAACCAAATTTTAACAAGCTCTATGTAGTTCTTCATTAATAGGTGCAAAGTACATGATGCAAGAGCTTAAACATGATCTATTTGAGCACAACAATTGCCAAGTATCAAATTATTCAAGACATTATACCAATTACCACATGAAGCATTTTCTGTTTCCAACCAAATAGCAATTAACGAAGCGGTTTTCAACTCCGCCATGAACATTAAAGATAGAACTAAGAACACATGTGTTCATACGCAACAGCGGAGCGTGTCTCTCTCCCACACAAGCATGAATTTATTCAAATAAAACAAAAACAAACAGACGCTCCAAGTAAAGTACATAAGATGTGACCGAATAAAAATATAGTTTCAAGAGAAGAAACCTGATAAGTTGTCGATGAAGAAGGGGATGCCTTAGGCATCCCCAAGCTTAGATGCTTGAGTCTTCTTGAAATATGTAGGGATGAACCACGGGGGCATCCCCAAGCTTAGACTTTTCACTCTTCTTGATCATAGTATATCATCCTCCTCTCTTGACCCTTGAAAACTTCCTCCACACCAAACTCGAAACAAACTCATTAGAGGGTTAGTGCATAATCAAAATTTCACATGTTCAGAGGTGACACAATCATTCTTAACACTTCTGGACATTGCCCAAAGCTACTGGAAGTTAATGGAATAAAGAAATCCATCCAACATAGCAAAAGAGGCAATGCGAAATAAAAGGCAGAATCTGTCAAAACAGAACAGTCTATAAAGACGAATTTTTTGGAGGCACTGGACTTGCTCAGATGAAAATGCTCAAATTGAATGAAAGTTGCGTACATATCTGAGGATCACGCACGTAAATTGGCAGATTTTTCTGAGTAACCTACAGAGAACCCTGCCCAAATTCGTGACAGCAAGAAATCTGTTTCTGCGCAGTAATCCAAATCTAGTATCAACATTACTATGAAAGACTTTACTTGGCACAACAATGCAATCAAATAAGATAAGGAGAGGTTGCTACAGTAGTAAAAAACTTCCAAGACACAAATATAAAACAAAAATACTGTAGCAAAATAAAAACATGGGTTATCTCCCAAGAAGTGCTTTCTTTATAGCCATTAAGATGGGCTCAGTAATTTCAATGATGCACTCGCAAGAAATAGGAGTTGAAGCAAAAGAGAGCATCAAAAGCAAGTATGAAACAAATTTTAAGCCTAACCCACTTCCTATGAAAAGGAATCTTGTACATAAATAAATTCATGAAGAACAAAGTGACAAGCATAGGAAGATAAAACCAGTGTAACTTCAAAAATTTCAGCATATAGAGAGGTGTTTTAGTAACATGAAAAATTCTACAACCATATTTTCCTCTCTCATAATAACTTTCAGTAGCATCATGAACAAATTCAACAATATAACTATCACATAAAGCATTCTTATTCACATGCATAAAAGTATCATTACTCTCCACATAAGCATAATCAATTTTATTAGTTGTAGTGGGAGCAAATTCAACAAAGTAGCTATCATTATTATTCTCATCATCAAATATAGGAGGCATATTGTAATCATAATTAAACTTATCCTCCATAGTAGGTGGCACCAGAAGACCACTATCATTATAATCATCATATATGGGAGGCATATCATAATCAACATAAACCTTCTCCTCAATACCCGGAGGGCTAAAGAGATCATTTTCATCAAAACAGACCTCCCCAAGCTTAGAATTTTCTATATCATTAGCAACAATGGTGTTCAAAGCGTTCATACTAATATCATTGCTACTAGCATGCAAATAAAGTTCCATGGGTTTTTTAATTCTCTCTTCAAACACATCATGTCCTAATTCAAGATAAAGTTCATAAAGATCTCTCATTGTGTTGTTGTTTTCCATTAAGCCTAACTAGTGAAAACAAGAAACAAAAAGATGCAATTGCAGGATCTAAAGGAAATAGCTTCGAGCACACACACAACGGCAACAGAAAAGTACTTAGTTACCTGGGACCGGAGTATGAGTGCCTTTTACCTTTCCTCCCCGGCAACGGCGCCAGAAAAGTGCTTGATGTCTACGGGTGCTTCTATTCTTGTAGACAGTGTTGGGCCTCCAAGAGCAGAGGTTTGTAGAACAGCAGCAAGTTTCCCTTAAGTGGATCACCCAAGGTTTATCGAACTCAGGGAGGAAGATGTCAAAGATATCCCTCTCAAGCAACCCTGCAATCACGATACAAGAAGTCTCTTGTGTCCCCAACACACCTAATACACTTGTCAGATGTATAGGTGCACTAGTTCGGCAAAGAGATAGTGAAATACAAGTAGTATGGATGAATATGAGCAGTAGTAACGGCGCCAGAAAAGTGCTTGCTGGCGTGCAGTTGATGGTAGTAATATTGCAGGAAGTAAAGATGCAGCAAAACAGTAAACAAGCGATGATTGCAGTATTTGGAAACAAGGCCTAGGGATCATACTTTCACTAGTGGACACTCTCAACATTGATCACATAAATAAATAAGTTCTCTTCCTTTGTGCTACATATACTCTTGTTTGATAATGAACACCATTCGTTGTGTAGGGCTACAAGAGCTCCCTCAAGCCGGAGTTAACAAGCGCCACAACATTCGGCATTCATATTTAAGTAACCTTTAGAGCATAATAGATCTTTGCAAATTAAACCGAGTACTAACATAGCATGCACACTGTCACCATCACACTATGAAGGGGGAATAAATCACATCAATACTATCATAGTAATAATTAACTCCATAACCTACAAGAGATTATGATCATAACCTACGCCAAGTACTACACGATGCACACACTGTCACCATTACACCGTGAAGGAGGAATAGACTACTTTAATAACATCACAAGAGTAGCACATAGACTAATAGTGATACAATGCTCATCATATGGATCTCAATTATGCAAGGCAATTCATGAGATCATTGTATTGGGGTACATGAGAGAGAGATTAACCACATAGCTACCGGTACAACCCTTAGCCTCGATGGAGAACTACTCCCTCCTCATGGGAGATAGCAGCGGTGATGAAGATGGCGGTGATGTCGATGGAGAAGCCTTCCGGGGGCACTTCCCCGTCCCGGCGGCGTGCCGGAATAGAGACTCCTGTCCCCCAGATCTTGGCTTCGCGATGGCGGCGGCTCTGGAAGGTTTCTCGTACCGTGGTTTTTTTTGTCTCGAGGTTTTAGGTCGAGGAGCCTTAAATAGGCGAAGAGGCAGAGTCGGAGGGCTGACGAGGCAGCCACACAACAGGGGGGCGCGGCCCAGGCACTGGCCACGCCGCCCTATCATCTGGTGGCCCCCCCTCTGCTGGCTCTCGGGTGTTCTGGAAGCTTCGTGGAAAAATAGGATGCTGGGCATTGATTTCGTCCAATTCCGAGAATATTTCCTTACTAGGATTTCTGAAACCAAAAACAGCAGAAAACAGGAACTGGCACTTCGGCATCTTGTCAATAGGTTAGTTCCGGAAAACGCATAATAATGACATAAAGTGTGAACAAAACATGTAGGTATTGTCATAAAACTAGCATGGAACATAAGAAATTATAGATACGTTTGAGACGTATCAGTTACCCGAAGGGTAATGCCCACATCAGTAGCCCCCGAGTGCTTGGCTGAAGATACTTCGGGCAGGGACTGAAGCATGTCTTTTGTCGAATATTCGCCTTAGCCGATAAGCCTTATCCTCCTTATAGTAGTATCATCATCTTCTATCGGGTGCGCATCCAGCGCTTCCGATGGGAGTAGCCCCCGAGCCTAGGTACGGATGCTTGCAACCGTGCGTAGACTAAAGTTGCGCTACTCAAATGCTTTCTTCTATCAAAGCTTTCTGCAGGTCTTCATAGGTCATCCGATACATTTATATCGGGGCTTCAACTTTTCGAATAAGATTCAGTACATAAGGGATATCGAGTAACGTGCCCAGCTTTAGTGCAACATTAGTTACCCGAAGGGTAATACCCACATCAGTAGCCCCCGAGTGCTTGGCTGAAGATACTTCGGGCAGGGACTGAAGCATGTCTTCTGTCGAATATTCGCCTTAGCCGATAAGCCTTGTCCTCCATGTAGTAGTATCATCTTCTTCTATCGGGTGCGCGTCCAGCGCTCCCGATGGGAGTAGCCCCCGAGTCTAGGTACGAATGCTTGCAACCGTGCGTAGACTCAAGTTGCGCTACTCGAATGCTTTCTTCTATCAAAGCTTTCTGCAGGTCTTCATAGGTCATCCGATACATTTACATCGGGGCTTCAACTTTCGAATAAGATTCAGTATGTAAGGGATATCGAGTAACCTGCCCAGCTTTGCTGGTTAACTGCCGATGGCAAAACAACGCAACCCTACACAGAATCAAGTCCCCGGGCATGATCCTGGAGTGCAAAAAAGTTTCGTCGAGTGTGCAATCAGCACTCCCGATGGGAGTAGCCCCCGAGTCTGGTCGCGGGTGCTTTCAACCGAGTGCAGACTAAGGCCAAACAGTTTGAATAATTGAATCTTTCTTCAGATACTCCTGGCATGCTCTTCCTTGAAAGAAAGTATTCGAGTCTGAATTATATCGGGTGCGCGTGCAGCGCTCCCGATGGGAGTAGCCCCCGAGTGTAGACATGAATGCTTGGATACGTGTGTAGACTCAAGTCGATCCACCCGACGGTTCTCATTTTTCTTCGGATGCTTCATACGGACTCGACACCTTTCATGACATCATTGATGACATCACTACTGCTGTGGTTTGGTTGACGGGACGTGACCTGACAGGCCTACCCCACTTCTGCGCGGTCCAGTTTTGGGAAATGATCAGTACTTTCGTACAGTTACCAAGGTATCTCCTCAATTTCCGCACTTAATGATGAAAAGTGATCCTTTATTAAATTGAAATCAACGACACGTGGTCGCCCAATCTCAAATTCCCTTTATATAATCTTCAGAGGGCAGATTCCCCTCTTTCACGCTTTCTCCTCGCATCCTCTCTTCCTCATTCATCCTCCTTGCTCACAACTTCTGCACCGCCCTGCCGTTTTCTAGACCTTCTCCAGATCTCGCGATGGTGAAAAAGAAGAACCTTACTCTCGCCGCTGGCACCGCACCTAGTGGCACCGCCAGCAAGGTTTCATCAAGCACGCCCAAAAAGGCTGCATCGGATGTTCCTCCGCCGGCTCCTGTGCCGCCCGCGCCGGAAAGCTCCACAGCTGGACCTACGCCAGGCGATTGGCATGTTTCCATGACCACCAAGCGCGACGAGAAGAGGGCTCGAAGCCTTGGGATAATCTCGTCTGACGAGGGGAACGTCCTCCTTCCAGGTGCGGCTTCACGCCCCAATCCCCCCGCTGCTTTTACTGTCATGTTCTTGTCGTTTCTCTATCGTGGTCTCTCCCTTCCTGCTCACGAGTTTCTCCGGCGTCTCCTTCGAGTTTACGAGATCCAATTGTGGCAATTGACCCCCAATTCAATCCTCCATCTCGCTATCTTTATCACCCTTTGTGAAGCTTTCCTGGGCATTGAGCCCCATTTTGGTTTGTGGAAGAAGATCTTCTTTGTGAAGAGATACAATTGCAACAACGGGTCCTTCGTCACCGGCGGAGTTGGATTTGTTGTTCGTAAAGAAGTTAATTACTTCAATTTCCCAAATAAAGAATCTGTCCAAGGATGGAGGCTGAAATGGTTCTACATCAGAGATTCATCAACAGCTGACACTCAACTCCCTCAATTTGCCGATGTCTTGGAGGCCGTGCCTAGAAGTTCCTGGAAAAACATCCTCTCACCCGAGGAAAATTATTCGAGAGATTTCTTCGAATCAAGGAATCCGACGGCCAGACCATGATAGGCACCGAGGTAGCCGCCGTTTTCTTGAAACGTCGAGTCCAACCAATCATGTCCAGGGCACACCCGATGTGGTTGTATTCAGGTCCTAAAGATGGGACTAGAGTGAACATTGCTGAGTTATCCGAGAAGGAACTGCTCGATGAAGTTAGGCGCCTCACTCATTTTAGTCAAGAGGACTCGATTCCACTCGTATCACTTCAGACACCTTTTGATGTCGATCATCCACCAACCGAGGTAATTTTCTCTTCGTGTTTTCATTGACTTGTTACTTCCAACTTCATAGTTTTCATGATTCTTACTCGATTCTTTCGACAGATCCAGATAGCTCCCGAATGTTCTCAAGAATTGTCGGATAATGTTCCTGAAGAAAGAAACCCTTCCGATCCTGTAGAGTCCTATATGGGTCCAGAAGATGAAGAAAATGACCCGATGAATCCTGAAGCTCTTTCCATAGATCCTAAATCGCTTGCTGACGACACCAGCGATACAGTGGAGTCGAATCATGATGATGATGCTGACCGCGTTGCCTTTGTTGATGCAGCTGCGGAGAAGGCCGACGCGCTGCCTGCAAAGAGATCTTCCGGCGGCTTTGCCGATGAAGATGATCTTCTTGACTTGTAAGTCCTTACTGCTTTACTTTAACTCTGGCTTTGATGGAGTTTATAGGTATTCAGCTCCCATTTCATCTAATTTGCATACTCGCAGTGAGGAAGGCTTCATGGAATCTCTGTCAAAGAAGGCCAAGACGAGCTCTAGCAAGCCAGCTCCGGCAGCCTCTGAGGCTTCGGCTCTGGCTACAGCCCCAGCGGCTCAAGTCTCTACAGCTTCTTCCCTTTCTAAAGGGAAGGAGATTCCTTCGGCTGCTGTGGTCACAGCTTCGCCTCCTGAAAAACCTGTAAGCTTGTCTTCCTTTGATAGTATGTTCATCTCCAGTAACTCCCAAGTGGATCCTCAAATTATTATCTTAGTATTTGCTAATGGCCGCCTTTTCTCAATTTCCTAGGATTTTCGAGCGGCTATTTCTTCCTTGGAAGCCTTTGCTTCCCAATTCACTTCTCTTGAAGCTGATAAAGCTCGACTGCAAAAGGAGATCGAGTCTTCTTCTTCGAAGCTTGAAGGCGCAATTAAAATTGCTGCCAAGCCCGCCAAAACACTGATTCTCTGAAAGAGGAACTGGAGAGGCTGAAAAACAAGCTGAAGGATGAAGAAAACTCGAAACTTGCTGCCGAAGCCCGAAAGAATGAAGAAGATAATCTTCTTCGTCAATCTATTTTGGCCTTGCTTAGTAATTCCAACCAACTTGTTTATCAATTCCTCTTTTCTGAATTCAATCATTATTATTAACGAATTTTTCCTACCCGTTCTTTGCAGAATCTGCCGATATCTCTGCTGACGCTTTGAAGAAAATTCCTGATGACTTGCCTGCCGATGCTCTGACATCGACTCTTGAATCCCACAAGCTTATTCAAGCTCTTCTCCAGAAGAAGAAAGGAGTCATGGCGAGGTTGCACTCGATGATTTTCTCGAAGGTCGACCAGAACAAAACTCTGGAGCAACTGATAGATACTTTTGCTGTCGACACGAAGGGAGTTATCGAGGTATTCAAACGTACTTCACGTACCTATGGCGCCCTCCTAGCTTTCCAGCTTATGATGGGTCACGGTTTCAAAGCCGATATTGAAAAAATGTCCAAGGAACTACCGAAGGAGCAAGATGGTCGACTTGTTGATTTGGGTGACTTTAAAACCCCAGCGCTTAAGTGTGCTCGTCAACTTCTTGAGCTGGTCTTGGCAGGGAAATCATCCACTGGCTCAAGCTTATCAAACCAGACCCAAGCCCCTTGACTTTATTCTTGTTGAATTGTAATCTTTGCATGTTTGAAACAATTTCTTGTCATAAGACCATGTGTTTGTAATGAATTTCGTATTGGCAATGTTGCCAGTACCCTTTTGTTATAATACTTTTATTTGCATGCTCCCAATGGGAGTAAATTCCAATGATGAACCCATATAATCCATCATTCTCTTGTTAACTTTTGCAGGTGTTTCCTGTACGCTCGTTTACCGACGATCCTTCGTGCTTCTTCTGAGAATGATCGACTCCAACGCATGAAGGATCGAATCACCCAGATGGAAAAAGATATGCGTAGTACTTATGCCTTGGCCGCTATTATCAGGAAGAAAAGCGAACTGGCGGCTGACGCAGAACGCTATGCTCTTGCTGAATTGCATAAGGCCACATAAATTTTGAACTGTAAGTGCCCTTAACTTCCTGTTCCTTAACTTCTATAAGGGTATCTTCTTATCTTTCTTCATTGCTCCTTGTAGTCGTAGCTCTGAACCCGGTTGAAGAAAACACGCGTATCCATGAACGCGTAAATGCGTTGACTCATCTATCATCTCTAGATGAGGTTTTCTGGAGTAGTAAATCAAAATCTTCCACTATCGCGAAGTTTCAAGATCGGGTTGTTCAACAGGTCCACCGATTCTTCGACAAGTGCTATAAGGGATTAAGAATAATCTGGAAGACAATGTTCCCTTTGAACGAGGTTCCTCCCACGCTGTTGACTTTAATGTCAAAATTCATTAATACCAGGAAGATCCGAAGCTTGATTCGAGCACAGCTTATTGCAGGAGCGAAAGCTGCATTTGCTCTTGTTCTCGGACGCCATCCTTCCGCAGACTTAATGACAATTGCCAATGCCGATGGTGAGTTAGGACCTCTCTACCCAAAGGTGGAGGTTCCTGCCACCATTGTTATCGAAAGGCTTGAAGAGTCCTCAACCGAAGAAGTGGAGGCTCCGCAGGAATAGTTCCGAAATATACTCCAGTTGTAAAGAAAATGCCCCGATGCTTGCTGCATCCGACTGTTCGGATGATTAGAATTAGACTAATTTATCGGCAGGTTGTATATATGTACCTCCTTTTTGGTAACTACGTTTAAATGCCGTTGGCAAGATTTAAGGAGTAAATCTTAATTACTCGTTTTACATCTGTATTATGATGTACACGTATGTTTGTCGGCAACAAATTATTTGAGTGATCAGCTCGTGTTGCAGGTTTTGCTAAATCTGTTGTATGTGCAACTTTGCTTTCAACCGATGCATGACTTGAGAGCAGCCCCCGAATGAATCGGTGGAACTAGATCTGCCGATGACTCCGTCGCTCTTTACTACTTCTGTAGTTTAAAGTACCGGACATGGGTCGTTTTCGTATGTGTTGCATGATCCTTGCTATTTGCGGCACTCTTTGAGGCGTCTATAGTGAAGGATAAAAAGCAAGATTCCCATTAATTTTGCATCATAGCACTCGTAATTTCAGAGGCCTTTTAGAGTGCAATCTGGGTCATATTTTCAATTAAACCGATGTTCGTTGTAGTATACGAACAGAGTTCTTGATAATTTTGTTCGGGTCTCCCGAATTACTGCAATACTTCAGAGAAACGAAACTTGAGTCTTCATTAATAAAGTAAGAGAGAACTAAGGGGCTAAAAGAGCCCTATTGAAAAGAGAAAAAACTAAATATAATGCTACCCATCCTTTTAAACAAGAGGAGGGTTTTTCTTATGTTCGAGCTTATCCGACGTGCCGGTGGCTTTGGAAGCATCACTGGTTTCATCAGGAGTTCTTGCGGTGAGTACCAGAGTTTTGTTTTCTTCTACAATGGTCTTGCCGTCAGCTGCCAAAGGTTTTACTGTCGAAGCTTCCAGAGCAAGATCATCCGGTTTCTTCTTCAGTTTCTTGACGCGTTCATCTTCCTTATTGTCGAATGCTGACGATTTTGAAGGGAAGTCATCAGGTTCTTGCTTTAGTCCGAATTTGGCAGCAATCCTCTGAAACTCGCGATCACAATTATCTGAGCGTGAAAAACTTCCATAGACTGTGATGTTTGTTCCGTTCATAATGTGGCATAGCCATGAACTTGGCATAAGCTGATCTCCCGAGTATAGCATGGTACTGTGATTCCCAGTTCACTACTTCAAACTCGATCTTCTCCTTCCTAAAGTTGTCGGGTTTCCCAAAGACAACGTTCAAGTAGACTTTGCCAAGAGAGTACGCTGGTAAAGTGGGGAGAATCCCGTGGAAACAAGTATCTGTTTCTTCCAGCATCCACATCATAATTCCCATGTTTTTGATTGTGTCGAGGAATATCAGATTTAATCCGCTTCCACAGTCCATGAAGACCTTTCTCATTTTAAATCCTCCAATTTGCGCTTCGACTACTAAGGCAGCATGTCCTGGCTTTGGAATTGTCATCGGGTGGTCTGCTCTGCTGAATAGAATGCTCTGAGATGACCAGTCGATGTATTCAGGAATATTAGCCATGATACTTTCTGCCAGGTTGATTTCCTGGGTGAGCTTCTTCATCTCCCTTCTCGAAACACCAGTTCTGTGAATCATGCTATTTGTCCACGTGGTGGAGGAAAAGTCTCGTTAGAGTTGCGAGGCTGGACCTGCTGAACTTGGTGCTGAGGTGGCGGCGGTGGTGGAATTGGCTGCTGCTGCTACTGGATGAGCTTCTGCATCTCAATGAACTGTCGACAGTCTCTGAGCAAATGACTTGACTTCTTCTTGTCATCTTTAGAATCGATGTACGCGTGCAGGTAGCAAGGGGCATTTGTCTGCTCAGCGAAGGGTAACTCGGGTGTCCTTTGAGGCCGTGGTTTGTAGTTGCCACGGTTCCCAGCGGTGTTCCGATTGTTGTCCTGTCGATCATCTCACCTGTCGTCATACCGATCGTCTCGGCGATCAGAATATCCTGCGGCTACCAAGTTACTGTCATCGTAACTGCGGTCTTTCCTTTTCTTGCGACGATCTCTTCGGCCACCCGAATCGTGCCTCTGCTGATCATCGTCTTCATCGTCACTGCGTGGGGCCTTCGTACGTTGTATTCGCCATCAGCCCAACTGTTGGCGATTTCCATTAACTTGGTCATGGTCTTCGGCTTCTTGCGCCCAAGCTCCTCTATGTAGGTTTCGCGTCGAATACCATCGCTAAAGGCATCTATTGCTCTATCGACGGAAACGTCTTCGGCAGCGTTCAAGAGTTTGGTGAACCTCCCAATGTACGTACGCATCGACTCCTTCGGCTTCTGCTGGCAATGCCGTAATTCATCGATCCCAACAGGCCTTTTGTATGTTGCTTGGAAGTTTTTGACGAAAGCATCTACTAGATCGTCCCATGACTTAATGGAGCCCTTTGGCAGGCCTCTCAACCAGGCTCGTGCCGAATCCTTCAGGTAAAGTTGCAAGCACTGCATCGCCGCTATCTGATTTCCTTTGTGTAGGATCACAGTCTGCAGATAATCATCTATCCAAGACCTTGGCTCCTGCTGTCCGTCATACTTAGCGGCATCAGTAGGAGTAGGTTTGAACCTTTTGGGCGGCATTGTCTCGCAGATCTTATAACTTAAACAATCAGCTCCCCTCATCTCGCCATCGTACTCCTGGCTTTCCTCCGAGGCGTCACTATCGTACTCTTCCCTTGCGGCTCGACGTCGCCCTGCTTTGTCGATTCTGCTATGGGTGATTTCGTCTCGGGCGTCCCTTGAGCGGTGTTTCGAGCCGCTGGCTTGAGGCGTGGATTTTTCCTTTCGTGGAACCAGACTGTCTCCCAATATCGCAAGGCTTTCCAGAGCACCTCGATGGGCTTGAGCCATAGAACCTTCTGGTCGTTGGTTAATGAGGTATGCCGCAAGGTTGGCGGTTGCTCCTTCAACGGTTTTTGGCCTTACAATACCCGCAGTGTCCATGGTCATGAAGGACTTGGATAGGTTTGATGTTATCTCTCTGGCATCGTCTTCCGAAAGTCGGGACAACCTTGATCGATGCTTTCCACGCCTTGGCTGCTTCGGGACGTGCTTCCTCGTGAGCCCCTCCGTCGTTCACAAGATTGATCCGCTGCTAGCAAACGTCGTTCGTGGGTGGCCTGCTCGTTCGACAGTCGCTCCCGATTTTTCTCCAAGATAGAACGATAGGCATTAAGGATTCCAACCGAAGTTCCGGCGGGAAGTGGCGTGTTGTTGAGTACAGCTGCCCGGGCTGCTACCCATTCTTCCTCCGCGATGGTGTAATCGCTGTTGTTGTTACTGGCACTATTTTCAAAGTTGCGTCGCCTGCCGGAGCGGGGGGTGTGATCTTCTTCTTATCCTTCGTTCCCCGCGTTTCCTACGTTGTTGGTAGCATAGACTTGGTGACGCGCTGCCCTCCAGGTGGTCGTCCTAACAGCGCTGTCGATACTGTCCTCTCCCGACGAATATCTGGCACTGCAGATGAACGGTGTGTCACTTGATCCCAATCCGTGCCTGGTGTCGCAGTTCAAACAGTAGTACAAGGTCATATCCGACGACATGGGGTCGTCAGATCCAACCGACATTGAAGATACCGACCGAGGGGTCGATGGTGGAGACGAACTCGTCGAGTCTGTTAAGCCAGCTGAAAGATCAATCGATGATGACATGATCGATCCTGCGGCCGATGGGGATGGTTTCCTTCTTGATCTGGGGACGAACGGCTCCAGCAACCGAAGGACTCCCTTCGTGTTGATGTTACAGTGGACGCTTCCGAACGTCATGCCCAAGTTTCCTTGTAGACCCAAAAAAGTTGAACGGGACGAGTCGCTGTGCGGGGTGAACTCGTAGGAACCGAATCGAATCGGACTCCCTGAGCTTGGTGATGCCGACGGCATCGATGAAGCTGACGACGACATAGCTGGATCTGCCGATGAAGGATCTTGTGCCAACAGGTTTCCCACAGACGGCGCCAATTGTTGAGGGTACTCCTCGGCAATGCCCTCCGTTTGGGGCTTAGGGTAGATAGAATCCTGTAGGCTGACACGAGACATCGGTTATCAAACAAGCAGGAAAAGCTATTTACCCAGGTTCGAGGCCCTCGATGAGCTAAAACCCTTACGTCCTGCCTGTCTGATCTTGATTATGAAAATATCGGGTTACAATGGGGTGCTGAAGGTTTCGACTATGATCTCGTCGAGAGGCTAAGTTCTGCAGGGACCTAGCTCTAGACTTATGGTGGCTATGATTGCTAAGATTGCATGTGTCCTCGGCAGCCCCTCTCTTGGCCCTTATATAGGGAGCCAGGTCTCGAGAGATCTGTCCTGGTACGACTAGGTTACAAAGAGTCCTAGTTCTAAACCTTCCTTGTATTCTTCGTCTCCTCATCTTGTTCTTCAAGGAATTTTCTTCCGTGTCGACGTAGTAGCCCACCTTACCATCGAGTGCCATCATGGGCCCTTGGTTGGGCCGCAAGAGGCAGTGCAACATTAGTTACCCGAAGGGTAATGCCCACATCAATGGTGTAGGCATTGGAAGAGGCGTTCAGCTTGAAAAATTCCAGAGCAAGCGTCACGATCACGATGAGCGCCATGCAACATCATCGATTGACGTGCACACTGATCACCATGTAGCTACCGGCCCATCTATGTTGATGGAGCCTGCTTCGGCCTCTAGCTTCGACGTGGAGTCTGCTTCATCATATGGGCCAGATTCACCGGCCAACGACACGCCAGCCCGTGGGTTAGCATCACCATAGGACCATGCCTCGCCAGCTGAGCACGACCACGCCTCGCCAGCTGAGTGCGACCACACCTCGCCAGCTGAGCGCGATGTAGCTTCTTCTCCACCGCATGCTTCAGCTCCTCGCATTAGGACTCGATTACAGCAAGGGGTACGACAACCTCGGAAGCGCACTAATGGAACATTGGCCTGGTTGTCTACGTGCATGGTGCATGCACGTTTTGTCGCCGCCGAGCCACGTGATCTTCATCACACCATGACCGATCCGCTTTGGAGAGAAGCGATGCATCAGGAGTTCGATGCACTGCAGAAAAGTGGTACCTGGCAGCTGGTTCCGAGAAAATCTAGCGTCAATGTGATAGACTCCAGTTCAAGGTAAAACACCATGCCGATGTTTCTGTCGAAAGGTACAAGGCACGGTTGGTGGAAAAAGGGTTCAAGTAGAGATATGGGATAGATTATGATGATACATTTAGTCCCGTGGTCAAACCCACAACTATTCGGTTATTGTTGTCTCTTGAAGTGTACCAGAAATGGCACCTTCACCAGTTGGATATTCAGAATGCTTTTCTCCATGGTATTTTGGATGAGGAAGTGTATATGCGCCAACCACCTGGATTTGAGGATTCAACCTATCCCCATCATCTCTGCCATCTTGAGAAGGCTATATATGGACTTAAGCAAGTACCAAGAGCATGGCATGTAAGGTTGAGTTCAGTTCTTGGTAAACTTGGCTTCAAAGCTTCAGCTGTTGATACATCATTAGTCATACTTCAACATCCAGAAGTCACAGTTTACCTTCTCATTTATGTGGATGACATTATTAGAGTTTGTGGTCAAAGATCTTGGGCCACTCCACTATTTCTTTAGTATTGAGTTTCTTTGACAGTCATCTGGTGGTCTAATTATCAGTCAAAGGAAATATGTGCTTGAGCTCCTTCGGCGGGCAGGTATGCTCAAGTGTCAACCATCAAACACTCCTACGATGGTCACTGATCCATTAAGTACTTCTGATGGTACTCCTCTCTCATGTGAAGATGCTACACACTACAGAAGTGCAGTTGGAAGTTTGCCGTATCTTACAGTCACTCGCCCTGATTTATCCTATGCTGTCAATAGGGTCTGTCAATTTCTTCATGAGCCGCGAGATACACATTGGGCTGCGGTGAAACGCATCCTTCGTTATGTCAAGATGACAAGTGATCATGGTCTTAGTCTTCGTCCCTCTTCTGCTAGTTTGTTGTCTGCCATTTCTGATGCTGATTGGGCGGGGGACTCTGATAATCGGCGATCAACCGGGGGTTATGCTATATTCTTTGGGGGAAATTTGATTGACTGGAGTGCATGGAAGCAGGCTATAGTTTCTCGTTCTAGTACTAAGTCAGAGTACAAGGCATTTTCTAATGCCACAGCTGAATTGATTTGGATTCAGTCAGTCCTTCTGGAGCTTGGGATAAAATAGGATTGCCCTCCTGTATTATGGTCTGATAATCTTGGAGACACATATTTGTCCTCCAATCCTGTCTTCCATGCTCAGACTAAACATATTGAGGTGGACTTCCATTTTTTTCGAGAAAGAGTAGCTCAGAAACTACTTCATATTCAGTTCATCTCTTTGGAGGATCAAGTTGCAGATATCTTCACTAAGCCACTTCCATTGCCAGCATTCCAAGCATGTCGGCACAATCTCAACATGTCTTCAGTAGGCTGAGATTGTAGGAGGGTATTAAACATAACAATTGTATTGTTGTAACAATTCTAGATATACTAGAATCATAACCATAGTATGTTACCTGTTAGCTAGTTGTTAGCTGTAACAATACGTGTCCCATCTGTAACCTGACGATTGATATATATGCGAGACCAGTCGGCCGTGTTTAGCTGTGCGACTCACCAAATCACTTTCCATATTGTTTGTTAAAAGCATCCTAATGAGTGCATTTTTAGCATGCTTTTGCATTACTATTTTATCAAGTTATCATCAAGTAGTGGTAGGATTTTTGTATTTCACCGCGCTACCGCGCCCTTTTATGCTTGTCAACAGAGGATCTTAAAATAATAAGTTAATAATGAAATATCAATGAAAACTGTCATTTTCTGGCATTTTGACATGATAGAAATCATTTTTGCACTTAATAATGCGCCTGGGCGAAAGGACAGCGCGAGGATAGCTTCCAGGGGCTTTAACGGGCATCGGTATGGGCAGGACCCGCCCGTACCACCCTCCAGGAGCACCGCCTCGTCAAATACTTTCACCTCCCGCAGACGGATCAGAGATCAGACACACATAGCTTTGCGAAATCGAGAAACACCGCCCAGATCAAATCTCAAGTGGGAACTTTGGAGAAGGCAAGATCCGGGCTTCTACGTGGATCCTCGGAGGACAATGTATCATCCCCTTCATCATCATCAACCGTTGCACCTTCATCACCATCATCCTCCAACCATAGTTGTAATCTTGATTGCTATTGTGGATTTGTATTTAAATTTGTTCCATTCCTTTAATTCATTTCACAAGATTATGATGATGTTCTTGATTGTCTCCATGTGTGAGTGGTCTTATTAGTTCTTGGGAGATGGAGAAACCCTAGCATGAATATGAGATGAATCTAAGATGATCTATAGTTTCAAGTATTAATGTGTGTTAGTTTTCTCTCTCGTTATTACATGTTGTGCACCATGTAATATTGCCTATTGGTCTTGAGAGGGAACTACTCTTTGAAGTTTGGTAAAGCGAATGGCGAGAATTGACATTACCGTATCGTTTCTTTGACACATGAACAAGGGGATAAAAGGAATTCACTAAGCTCATATCGATGACCATGGGGTACACCCCTTAATAACACTAGTCAAATATTTGGCTGCAGAAGGCTAGATGATGTGGTTATTTAGAGATGCGATGACCGATGGTTTTTTGGGCGCATCTTATTACGAAGCTCTCCCACGCACAACATGCTTGAAAGCATATTTTATCTTGATTAACATGAGTCCTAGTGCTAGAGGTGGATCCAATAATCCCTGAGAACAATTTGTCTTATAAAGTTCCAACCCTTTTTATATAACGTTTTTACTGATTTATTTACTTTCCCTGCAACCGTTTACATCACCCCCATTTTATCATTATGAGATTAGAAAACAATTATTAAGTAATTTTAATAGAAATTAGCAAGGGATATTAAGATCACTACTAGTAGCTCCTCGTGGTTTGATACTCTTATTTTGAAACTAGCTACAACTGATCTGTGTTCTTGCAGTCATCACATCCCAAGGAGGAATGTCGTCCACTGAGTAAAAAAGCAAAGGAAATCAGTGCACACCAGACTGCCCTTTCCATAGGGAGTGATGGAACACACATGCATGCCCCCGAGGACCTCTAGGGTGTGAACACTCCATGCCATCAACGAGATATCGAAAGGGCTCAAAGGCATGTCCCTTGGACCCAAGCCAGAAATCTCCATCAAAGAGGTGCTTATGATCTTCACCAACAACTCATTACGAGACGCTAGGAGGGATCACAAGCTCTTCGCTCTCAAAGCCACCGTGATGAGTGGTAACACACTCATTTTAATCTCCATCTAAAACTTTTTTATTTAAATAATGATAATACCTCTCTGGACCCGCTGCTAATCACTAATTAATTCATAGATATGCAAATCCTAGTCTTTGTTTATTTCTACATAGAAATGGGATTTTTGGGAAGGAAATCAAAGGCAATCAAAGAAGAATTTCGAGCTAGGAACTTCACCAAGTCAACCCCAATCCATGAAGACGCATCACAGAGAAGATTTGACAACTAGCGGTATGGTCACCCATGCCCGTACCGGGTGACCATACCACCTTTCGGTGGATTTGCCTCGTCAAACCCAATATATATCGTGAAGACGCCTAGGTCATAAGAGACAAAGAGATCCACCGAAACCCCATTCTGGCACCATGAGTCATATCTCCATCAACACCGAAGCTTGATCACTGCCACGATCATCTCCATCGTCATTCCATTCCTCTCTACTTTGGAATCTATTCAACATATTCAAGATCTTTAAGGCAATGTTTATGACTGTTGATCTAATCATGTGTGAGTAGTCCTCGCGGTTCGAGGGCTGATGCCTAGCCTCATAACAACAAGTTCATCTATATATGCTTGAAGCTTGCCGTCCATTTGGTGATAATGGACATGTGAAGATGTGCTTAATAAAGCTATCTCATAGTGGTGTATGGGGGAGCAAATTATATATCTTCACGAAGCAATAATAATCAAGTGAGGTGTGCCGGCTTGAATGAAGCATGAGGCATCATCATCAACATCAAGCGGGATACGCAAGGAAAAGGTATGGTCTTGATAGGTTTTTCCTTTCACCAGTCTCAAGGTGGTTGTTGAGAGACCGGGTTATAGGATAGATGGCCGCACTATCAAGAGGGGCTTTCGGTTGGGTAACTTGATCACACAGTCTTAGGAAGCTCAACCCTTTGCATTCTTTGCATTCATAAATCTTGTTGCTTCTTTGTGTTTCTATGTGTGAGGTTCTTGAGCTTGTTTCTAGCTTTACAACAAGCCCAAATTCATTGAAAACGAAATTCGTATGCATCTTCTATTGCGTTTTCATGTTTGAAGGTTTTACGGTTTGATGTTTCATAGATAGGCCAAACCTTTTATATTATTTTTCTTACTCAATAGTTGGACTATGATTTTTCTATGCATAATTTTGTAGAGCTCGTTATCGTGATTCCAACGAGCCCAAGATCATCATAATCGAAGTCCGGATGAAAATGTTATCACATTTTCGGCGTGTGGCTCGGCATGCTGAGTGCTGATGCCGGGCAGCCCGGTATCTGGCCCGGCATGCTGGGTAGGATACAGAAAATTCCAGTACCTACCGGGTTCAGTGTAGGGTTGGCTCGTTTTTGGCCCAAACGGTCATATTATTTAGGGGCTGTAAAAGGGGCTTCTTCCCCATTGTTCTTAGGGTTCTTAAGCACGTTTTTACCACCATTGTTGAACCTCTTGAGCTTGCTTCCTCTCGCTTCCCTCCTATGATTCTTCATATTCTTGGGGGATTTGAAAGAGGAGATTTAGATCTACAACCTCCTCCAATCCTTTCCTCCTCTAAGTGAGGGGAACTCTTGGGATCTAGATCTTGGAGTCATTTGTTGATTTCCTCCCTTGTTCTTCCTCTCAAATTCCATCCTAGCATTTGTTGCTTTGGTGGGATTTGAGTGTGAAGGATTTGAACATCTTTTGTGTTCTTGCTTAGCATCATTTCATAGTGTTGAGATCTCCACCATGATTTGTTCAAGTGATCGAGAGACCGTGAGCTTGTTACTCTTGGAGGGTGACCTCCTAGTTGGCTTGGTTGGTGTCCCGGTGACCTCTTCGTGGAATATTGTGAAGAGGCCCGGGCTTCTTCTTTGTGGAGCTTGTGAAGTGGTTTTGGAGTTTGCCATCTGATACGTCTCCAACGTATCTATAATTTCTGATGTTCCATGCTTGTTTTATGACAATACCTACATGTTTTGTTCACACTTTATATCGTTTTTATGCGTTTTCTGGAACTAACCTATTGACGAGATGCCGAAAGGCCAGTTGCTGTTTTCTGCTGTTTTTGGTTTCAGAAATCCTAGTAAGGAAATATTTTCGGAATCGGACGAAATCAACACCGAATATCTTATAATTCCCGGAAGCTTCCAGAGCACCGGAGAAAGGCCAGAGGGGAGCCAGGGGGGCCCCACCCCACAGGGCGGCGCGGCCCAGGGGGGGCGCCCCCCTAGTGTTTGGGTCCCCTGTGGCCCCTCCGACTCCGCCTCTTCGCCTCTTTAGTCGTCCCTGACCTAAAACCTCGACCCCGTTCGACGAAACCAGAGAAAACCTTCCAAAGCCGCCGCCATCGCGAAACTCCAATTCGGGGGACAGAAGTCTCTGTTCCGGCGCCCTGCCGGGACGGGGAATTGCCCCCGGAGTCATCTTCACCGCCGTCTCCACCGCCATCTTCACCGCCATCGCTGTCTCCATGATGAGGAGGGAGTAATTCACCCCCGGGGCTCATCTCTCTCTTTATGTGATCTAGTTGAATATTATCTATGTGCTACTCTAGTGATGTTATTAAAGTAGTTTATTCCTCCTACACGGTGTAATGGTGACAGTGTGTGCATCGTGTAGTACTTGGCGTAGTCTATGATCATAATCTCTTGTAGGTTATGGAGTTAATTATTACTATGATAGTATTGATGTGATCTATGCCTCCTTCATAGTGTGATGGTGACAGTGTGCATGCTATGTTAGTTCTCGGTGTAATTGTGTTGATCTATCTTGCACTCTAAGGTTATTTAAACATGAATATCGAATATTGTGGAGCTTGTTAACTCCGGCATTGAGGGTTCGTGTAATCCTACACAGTTTGTGGTGTTCATCATCCAACAAGAGGGTGTAGAGTGGTTCTATTATGTGATCATTGTTGAGAGTGTCCACTAGTGAAAGCAGGATCCCTGGGCCTTGCTTCCAAGCATCGAATCTCCGTTTGTTTACTGTTTTGTTGCATGTTTACTCGCTGCCATATTTTATTCAGATTGCTATTACCACTCATATTCATTCATACCACTTGTATTTCACTATCTCTTCGCCGAACTAGTGCACCTATACATCTGACAAGTGTATTTGGTGTGTTTGGGACACAAGAGACTTCTTGCTTTGTGATTGCAGGGTTGCTTGAGAGGGATATCTTTGACCTCTTCCTCCCTGAGTTCGATAAACCTTGGGTGATCCACTTAAGGGAAACTTGCTGCTGTTCTACAAACCTCTGCTCTTGGAGGCCCAACACTGTCTACAAGAATAGAAGCACCCGTAGACATCAAGCTATTTTACGGCGCCGTTCTTGCAGTGGGAGGTAAGGTAAAAGGTATTCACATCCTCCGACTACTAAGCTATTTCCTAGTCTTGTTACCGGTGTGTGAGTGCTCGAAGCTATTTCCTTTAGATCCTGCAATTGCATCTTTTTGTTTCTTGTTTACACTAGTTAGGCATAATGGACAACAATGAGCTTCTTATTCTATTTCCTAAGTTAAGACATGAATTGTGTGATGCGAAAATTAAAGAATCTATGGAGCCTCAATTGCATGCTAGTAGCAATGTTATTAGTATGAACGCAATCACTGCTAATGCTATGGATAAGTCTAAGCTTGGGGAAGCTAGTTTTTGTGATCTTTTTAGTTTCCCATCTTTAGGTGAGAAAATTTGTTCTGATAATGCTTTATCTCCCATATGCGATAACTCTAATGATGCTTGTTCACCAACTGCAAGTACTGCTTTCAAGATACCCATGAAAATTATTGAACGTGTTATTGATAAACGCTATGAAGGGGATGGAACTGTCCATCCTGGAGATCATTTACTGTTTTTGCATGGATTATGCGGGTTATTCAAGTGTGCAGGTATCTCTATGGATGAAGTGAGGAAGAAGCTATTCTCTTTTTCGCTGTCTGGTAAAGCGGCGCATTGGTATAAATTGTTGAAGAATAGTCATTCTCTTGGTTGGGAGGAAATTGTACCTCTCTTTTATTCTAAATTTTATCCTCCTCATGAAGTGCATATTGATAGGAATTATATTTATAACTTTTATCCTCGTGATGGAGAGAGTATTTCTCAAGCATGGGGGAGATTGAAGTCACTAATACTCAAATGTCCCATTCATGAGCTCCCCCGTAATGTTATTGTTAACAATTTTTATGCGAGGCTTTCAGGACAACACAAGGACTATCTGGATGCACATTAGGAGGGATCTTTCACAAGCAAGGAGGTTGAAGCTAGGTGGGATCTTCTTGATCGGATTGAGGAGAATGCTTGAAGGATGGGAGAACAACAAAGGTGAAGAGTCGGTACAAATTATGATTATGAATGCATTGAAGCTTTTATGGAATGCGATAAATTTCGACATATGAGTGCTACTTATGGTCTTGACTCTCAAGTTGCTGCAAATCTTTATAAAGCCTTTGCTTCTCATTTTGAATTGCCTAAAAAGAATTTTGATAAGTATCATGAACCTTTTAAAGAGGCTTGCATGAAGGATGAAATTGTTGTTAATGATTGCAATAAGCATGCTCAAACTCCTAAGAATGCTATTTCCTATAAGCATGTTAATTTTTGTGGAATGCATAGACCTTGTGGAATTAATCAAATCAAAGATGAATATTGTATCCATCATATTAATGAAAAAACTAGAAAGTGGGCTAGGGCTCTAGATGATCTTGGTAAAAAGTTTGTGCCCTCTATCCTTTTATTTGTGAAGTTTGCCATGAAGTGGGTCATTTTAATTTTCAATGCTCCACCAATGATAATTTGAACCCAATGAGTGCTGCAAATTTGTATTGTGATGATGAAATTACTCCTAATCAGCATGATGAACTCACTTTATTTTTGTGGTGTGAAGAGCTATCAAGGAAAATTTCTTTGTTAGATATTAATGATCTCGATATTGATGATGTCCTGCATGGGTGTTTTTCTGATTGCATTGATAATAGCCATACAAATACTTACATACAAAATATTTTAGAAGATGCCACCTTGCCAAAATATGATAGGACCGCTGTGTGTTTTGAACTAATTAATGAAAAGGAGGAACCCTCCCAAGTTTCTTCTATTGTTTCTGAAAGTAAATCAGGTTATGCGGACAAGCCACCCTTCAAACCTCTTCCTCCTAAAGAAGGGAACGAGGAGAAGGAGGAGAAGAAGAGGAAGAAGGGAACGAAGAAGAAGAAGAAGAACAAGAAGGAGAATAAAGAGAAAGAGGTAACGGCATATCCCCGCGTGAATGAGATAACGCTAGGTAACCGTAAGTATGTTGCTCCTAATGATTATTATGATAATGAATCTGAATACAATGATCTTCCTATGCCCTTTACATACATTAGTGATCATGATTTGAATGAGCACACTACTTTTGATATTGCAAATCTACTGGAAACTAATTCTGAAAATGATGATGATAATAATTGCCATAGTATCAGTGCTATCCATGCTTCCTCCCATAATGATATAGAAAGCTCTAAGCTTGGGGAAGAGGTGTTTGAAAATCCTTTTGCTACTGATCATTATGTGTTTGATACATCTCCTTCTAATAACAATGATGGTATGGTTACAGATAAACCGACTGTGAAAGATAACTATTCTATTTCTTATGATGACACTGTGCCTCCGACCTTTGATGATTATTATAAAGAATGCTATGATATAGGTTATAACTATCCTTATGAAACTTGTCATAGTTATGATTGGATTGCCAAAAACAATTCCCTTAATATGCAACTTGTTTACCATGTTCAAATTCTTGATAATAATCCTGCTCCAATTACTATTAATGAGAAGAATTCTTCTTATGCCAAAATTAATGATACTTCTATGCATATGAACCATGATAAGAATGTTTTAAGTGATGGGTATATTGTGGAATTCATTAATGATGCTACTGAAAGTTATTATGAGAGAGGGAAACATGGGTATATGCATCTTAATAATATTAAGTTTCCCCTCTTTATGTTGAGAATCTTGAAGTTACTCGTGTTTTATCCTCTTATGCTTGTCACTTTGTTCTTCATGAATTCATTTGTGTACAAGATTCCTTTTCATAGGAAGCATGTTAGGCTTAAATTTGTTTTGAATTTGCCTCTTGATGATCTCTTTTGCTTCAAATACTATTTCTTGCGATTGCATCATTAAAACTGTTGAGCCCATCTTAATGGCTATAAAGAAAGAACTTCTTGGGAGATAACCCATGAGTTTATTTTGCTACAGTACTTTTATTTTGTATTTGAGTCTTGGAAGTTGTCACTACTGTAGCAACCTCTCCTTATCTTATTTTATTGCATTGTTGTGCCAAGTAAAGTCTTTGATAGAAAGGTTGATACTAGATTTGGATTACTGCACAGAAACCGATTTCTTGCTGTCACGAATCTGGGCCTAATTCTCTGTAGGTAACTCAGAAAATTATGCCAATTTACGTGAGTGATCCTCAGATATGTACGCAACTTTCATTCAATTTGAGCATTTTCATCTGAGCAAGTCTGGTGCCATTTTAAAATTCGTCTTTACGGACTGTTCTGTTTTGACAGATTCTGCCTTTTATTTCGCATTGCCTCTTTTGTTATGTGGGATGGATTCCTTTGTTCCATTGACTTCCAGTAGCTTTCGGCAATGTCCAGAAGTGTTAAGAATGATTGTGTCACCTCTGAACATGTGAATTTTTGATTATGCACTAACCCTCTAATGAGTTTGTTTTGAGTTTGGTGTGGAGGAAGTTTTCAAGGGTCAAGAGAGGAGGATGATACAATATGATCAAGAAGAGTGAAAAGTCTAAGCTTGGGGATGCCCCCGTGGTTCATCCCTGCATATTTCAAGAAGACTCAAGCATCTAAGCTTGGGGATGCCCAAGGCATCCCCTTCTTCATCGACAACTTATCAGGTTTCTTCTCTTGAAACTATATTTTTATTCAATCACATCTTATGTACTTTACTTGGAGCGTCTGTGTTCTTTTATTTTTGTTTTGTGTTTGAATAAGATCTGATCCATCATGCTTGTGTGGGAGAGAGACACGCTTCGCTGTTTCGTATGAACAAATATGTTCTTAGCTTTATCTTTAATGTTCATTGCGAAAGTTGAACTATTTCATTCATTGTTATATGGTTGGAAACGGAAAATGCCACATGTGGTAAACGGTTTAATGTCTTGAATAATGTGATACTTGGCAATTGTTGTGCTCATATAGATCATATTTAAGCTCTTGCATCATGTACCTTGTACTCATTAATGAATAACTACATAGAGCTTGTTAAAATTTGGTTTGCATGATTGATCTCTAGAGTCTAGATATTTTCTGGTTGAGGTGTTTGAACAACAAGGAGACAATGTAAAGTCTTATAATAGCTACAATATGTTCATATGTGAGCTTTGCTGCACCTTTTATACTTGAGTTTGCTTCAAACAACCTTGCTAGCCTAGCCTTGTATTGAGAGGAATTCTTCTCGTGCATCCAAATCCTTGAGCCAACTACTATGCCATTTGTGTCCACCATACCTACCTACCACATGGTATTTCTCCGCCATTCCAAAGTACATTACTTGAGTGCTACCTTTAAAATTTCTATTCTTTACCTTTGCAACATATCGCTCATGGGACAAAATAGCCTTAAAAACTATCGTGGTGAAGAATATGTTTTCTTAGTAAGTTGCTTGTTGAGCGGTAACCATGTTTTCTGGGGATGCCATCAACTCTTTTACCTTTGTTGAATATCATGTGAGTTGCTATGCATGTTCGTCTTGTCTGAAGTAAGGGCGGTTTTCACAATCAAATGGTTTGAGTATGCATACTGTTAGAGAAGAACATTGGGCCACTAACTAAAGCCATGATTCATGGTGGAAGTTTCAGTTTGAACAATCAATCGTCAATCTCTTATGAGAAAATTAATTGTTGTTAAATGCTTATGCATTAAAGAGGAGTCCATTATCTGTTGTCAATGTTGTCCCGGTATGGATGTCTAAGTTGAGAATAATCAAAAGCGAGAAATCCAATGCGAGCTTTCTCCTTAGACCTTTGTACAGGCGGCATAGAGGTACCCCTTTGTGACACTTGGTTGAAACATATGCTATGCAATGATAATCCGTGTTAACCCAAGCTAATTAGGACAAGGGGAGAGCACTATTAGTATACTATGCATGAGGCTTGCAACTTATAAGATGTCTTATACATAACTCATATGCTTTATTACTACCGTTGACAAAATTGTTTCTTGTTTTCAAAATGAAAAGCTCTAGCACAAATATAGTAATCAATGCTTCCCTCTGCGAAGGGCCTATCTTTTACTTTATTGTTGAGTCAGTTTGCCTATTCTTTCTATCCCAGAAGCAAACACTTGTGTCAACTGTGTGCATTGATTCTTACATGTTTACTGATTGCACTTGTTATATTACTTTGTGTTGACAATTATCCATGAGATATACATGTTGAAGTTGAAAGCTACTGCTGAAACTTTATCTTCCTTTATGTTGCTTCAATACCTTTACTTCGAATTTATTGCTTTATGAGTAACTCTTATGCAAGTCTTATTGATGCTTGTCTTGAAAGTATTATTCAAGAAAAGTCTTTGCTATATGATTCAATTGTTTACTCATTGCATTAACATTGCGTTGAATCGCTGCATTCATCTCATATGCTTTACAATAGTATGATCAAGATTATGTTGGTAGCATGTCACTTCAGAAATTATCTTTTATCGTTTACCTACTCGAGGACGAGTAGGAACTAAGCTTGGGGATGCTGATACGTCTCCAACGTATCTATAATTTCTGATGTTCCATGCTTTTTTTATGACAATACCTACATGTTTTGTTCACACTTTATATTGTTTTTATGCGTTTTCTGGAACTAACCTATTGACGAGATGCCGAAAGACCAGTTGCTATTTTCTGCTGTTTTTGGTTTCAGAAATCCTAGTAAGGAAATATTTTCGGAATCGGACGAAATCAACACCGAAGATCTTATAATTCCCGGAAGCTTCCAGAGCACCGGAGAAAGGCCAGAGGGGAGCCAGGGGGGCCCCACCCCACAGGGCGGCGCGGCCCAGGGGGGTGCCCCCCCTAGTGTGTGGGTCCCCTGTGGCCCCTCCGACTCCGCCTCTTCGCCTATTTAGTCGTCCCTGACCTAAAACCTCGACCCCGTTCGACGAAACCAGAGAAAACCTTCCAGAGCCGCCGCCATCGTGAAACTCCAATTCGGGGGACAGAAGTCTCTGTTCCGGCGCCCTGCCAGGACGGGGAATTGCCCCCGGAGTCATCTTCACCGCCGTCTCCACCACCATCTTCACCGCCATCGTTGTCTCCATGATGAGGAGGGAGTAATTCACCCCCGGGGCTGAGGGCTCTGCTGTAGCTATGTGGTTCATCTCTCTCTTTATGTGATCTAGTTGAATATTATCTATGTGCTACTCTAGTGATGTTATTAAAGTAGTTTATTCTCCTGCACGGTGTAATGGTGACAGTGTGTGCATCGTGTAGTACTTGGCGTAGTCTATGATCATAATCTCTTGTAGGTTATGGAGTTAATTATTACTATGATAGTATTGATGTGATCTATGCCTCCTTCATAGTGTGATGGTGACAGTGTGCATGCTATGTTAGTTCTCGGTGTAATTGTGTTGATCTATCTTGCACTCTAAGGTTATTTAAACATGAATATCGAATATTGTGGAGCTTGTTAACTCTGACATTGAGGGTTCGTGTAATCCTACACAGTTAGTGGTGTTCATCATCCAACAAGAGGGCGTAGAGTGGTTCTATTATGTGATCATTGTTGAGAGTGTCCACTAGTGAAAGCAGGATCCCTGGGCCTTGCTTCCAAGCATCGAATCTCCATTTGTTTACTGTTTTGTTGCATGTTTACTCGCTGCCATATTTTATTCAGATTGCTATTACCACTCATATTCATTCATACCACTTGTATTTCACTATCTCTTCGCCGAACTAGTGCACCTATACATCTGACAAGTGTATTTGGTGTGTTGGGGACACAAGAGACTTCTTGCTTTGTGATTGTAGGGTTGCTTGAGAGGGATATCTTTGACCTCTTCCTCCCTGAGTTCGATAAACCTTGGGTGATCCACTTAAGGGAAACTTGCTGCTGTTCTACAAACCTCTGCTCTTGGAGGCCCAACACTGTCTACAAGAATAGAAGCACCCGTAGACATCACCATCCCCAAAGTGGAGGAAAAGCTAGCCATAAGGAAAGGGCCATTATCCTTCGTGGAATTGGCTCGGAGAAGAAGGTGAGCCTTCGTGGCGTTGGGAAATCCTTCGTGGGATCCCCACCTCTCCAAACATGACGTACCTTCTTGCAAAGGAAGGGAACACGGGAATACATCTTCGTCTCCGCGTGCTTCGGTTATTTCTATACCCGAGTTTACTTTCCTCTGTGATACCATCAAGCTTGAAGTACTTATTATATCTTACTATCACTTGTTGTTCATATATATATTGTGCGTATCTTGCTTAGCTCTAGTTGTTGTTATTGCACTTAGTTGAGCCTAGCATATTTTGGGTTTGTGCTTGTAAAATAAACATTAGTTTAATTCCGCATTCTTACAAGCCAATTCCATAAGAGTTTTTAAACGCCTATTTACCCTCCTCTAGGCGACATCTTGTCCTTTCAATTGGTATCAGAGCAAAGGTCTCTCCTTGTTTAAGGCTTCAGCGCCTTAAGAGTAAAGATGTCGATTAGTAATATAGTGCACAATGACACAATTATCTTTGATGGCACAAATTATTTTTTGTGGAGAAATCGCTTGCTTTGTAATCTTCGGACCTTGTGTCCAAATATAGAGCGATTTCTAGATGTAGGTTTTTCTCCTTCGATGGATCCTCACAATCTATCTTTAGAGGATGAGAAAATTTTACATCTTGAAGCTCAAGTATCTAACAAGATTTTATCCTCCTTGAGATCATATTTTTGTAGGTTCTTGATATTTATAAAGCAAAAAATCATCTCATGAGATGTGGATCAAGCTTAAGGAAATATTTGGTGGATCCATTTCTCATATGGTCGGTAGTGTCTCCGAGGAGCTCTCTCCCCCTTCACATCATGACGAACTCCAAGTTGCTTCTACCTCCGGCCGTGATGAGTTATCATCTTCATCCACTTCACCAACGTGTGGCAGGACACAAGGTAATGATATGGTGAGTGGTGAGGAAAATTGCACTGTTGATAGTATGCTTAGTAGTGATGATTCTCCATCTTTATCCCTTTGCAATGTGTCCTCTTTGTACTTAAACACATCTAACACTGAAAATAATATAGATACTTGTATATCATGTATAAACTCCTTACATGAATCTCGTGATGATATGCTTGCTATGTCTTCTTGCCATGAACGAAATGCTTATATTTCATCTAGTTATTTGGCTAACAACGTAAAGGAAATTGAACAATCTATGATGCATGATACTCTCATGAATGGAGATTCCAAAACATCTTCATTGTCATCCTCCGATATGCACATGTGCCTTATGGAAAAGGGACCAAAGGTAACTCCTACCTTGAATCCCAACACATCTCCTAATGATGAGAGTAATGATGATGAACAAGATGAAGATGCTATACTAAAGGCCTTTACAATGTTAGATGCACCCTTCGTGGTGATGCCCTTGTCAAATTCGATTTCTTGATGGACTCCCTAAATGAAAGGGTTGAGTCCATTGAGGAGTTGGAATCTCATATTGAAAATGAGAAACGGAGATTCAATCTCCTTAGACAAGAGCTAAAAAATTAAAGGTGCATAACTAATGGCCTTAAGCAAGAAATGGAATCCCATAAATGTTATGTGCTTGAAAAATAAAAATCTATTATTGATTCTTGTGCTACTAACTCTACTTCTTGTGAAGCATCTATCTTAAAGGAGAATGTTGAGCTAAGGGCTCATCTTGATTTGCTAACTAGCAATTATAGGGAATTGGAAGAAAGTCGTAAAAAGCTCTCAGGCTCTCATGATGATCTCCTAATCTCCTATGATAGGCTAAAGTTAGCTCATGAGGCTAGTATCACTAAGGTAACATCTTGTGAGCCTCATGTGGAAATTAGCACAACCTCTACTCAAAATGCTATATTGCCTTGTGCTAGCTAGTCCTAGTAATCCATCTAGACAAACTCTTGATACACCTTGTGTTGGATTACTTGCCTTGCCTTGTTTCTCTAACAATAAAGCTTCTACTTCCTCTAGTCCTTGTATTTCTACTAACCATGTAGAGGAAATCAAAGAGCTCGAGGCCCAAGTCCTTTCTTTGAAGAAAGACTTAGCAAAGAGTCATGAAGGGAAACCCGCACTTGACAAGATGTTGAGTGTTCAACAATCCCCCAATGACAAGAGTGGACTTGAATTCAACTCCAATAAGAGCAAGTCCAAGAGCGAGTGCAACAAAAAGAAGGGCCAAGACAAAGCCAAGGATCTGGCCAAAATTGTTTGCTTCAAGTGCAAGGTTGAAGGGCATCATGTTAGAGCATGCCCATTGAAGAAGAAGAAGCACTTGAGTAAAAAAGCAACAAGGAAAGCGACCTCATGGTAAAGGTCAGTCACAAGCTCAACTTCAAGTTTAAGATAGGACACATCCCAAGAAGAATCAAGATAAAGTTCCCCAAGAAAAGAAATCAATAAAGAAGAGAAAGGGGAACACTTGCTACATATATCGTGAGAAGGGGCATCTTGCTTCTTCTTGTTTAAACAGTACCTTATCTAACCCTATCATTGTTGATGATGATTATTCTCTTGGGAAGGATAAGGATGACATTGTGTTTGCCAAGTTTGTTAGAACTCAAAGTGGTGTCAAGAAAAGAACCATTTGAGTTGCCAAACCTATTGTGACTAACCTCTTCGGATTCAACTTGGTTGGGGACCAACAAGCTCAAACTTGATCAATAGGTATATGTAGAGGGAATTGGAGACTTGGATACTTCAGGAAGAATTAAGGGATATTCATATATTATATTTCTATCAAGCCAAGTCATAAGGATTATCATATATATCTTATATCCAATGTTCCTCTTTGCGGTAACTTGTACTTAAATTCTTTACATTGTTAGTTACTTTCCCCTTTACATGTTTTGGTTTTGTACCAAGTATGTTTTTGTATATGTTGTGCCTTACTCGCTTACCTTGTTTATTCAAGTATGATTGTTTGACACATCATTTACGTTTGTATTTTGCTTTGAGTCTCTAATGCATCTTGATGATATATTATTTGGATCTTTTCGAGTGATTAATGGAACATCCCATTTTGGGGGAGTGATATGTGATACGTCTCAAACATATCTATAATTTCTTATGTTCCATGCTAGTTATATGACAATACTCACATGTTTTATATACACTTTACATCATTTTTATGCATTTTCCGGCACTAACCTATTAACAAGATGCCGAAGCGCCAGTTCCTGTTTTCTGCTGTTTTTGGTTTCAGAAATCCTACACAGGAAATATTCTCGGAATTGGACGAAACAAAAGTCCACGGTCTTATTTTGCACGGAGCCTTCCAGAAGTCCGAAGAGGAGACGAAGAAGGGCGACGAGGCGGCCACACCCTAGGGGGGTGCGGCCCCACCCTTGGGCGCGCCGCCTTATGGGGTGGGCCCCTCGGGCGCCTCCCAACTCTGCCCCTTCGCCTATAAATTCCCTCCAACGCGAAAACCCTATTACCGAGAGCCACGATACGAGAAAAGTTACTGTGACGCCGCCGCCAATCCCATCTCGGGGGATTCAGGAGATCGCCTCCGACACCCTGCCGGAGAGGGGAATCATCACCGGAGGGCTCTACATCACCATGCCCGCCTCCGGACTGATGCGTGAGTAGTTCATCCTTGGACTATGGGTCCATAGCAGTAGCTAGATGGTTGTCTTCTCCTCTTGTGCTATCATGGTTAGATCTTGTGAGCTGCCTATCATGATCAAGATCGTCTATTTGTAATGCTACATATTGCGTTTGTTGGGATCCGATGAATATGGAATACTATGTCAAGTTGATTATTGATCTATCATATATGTGTTGTTTATGTTCTTGCATGCTCTCCGTTGCTAGTAGAGGCTCTGGCCAAGTTGATACTTGTGACTCCAAGAGGGAGTATTTATGCTCGATAGTGGGTTCATGCCTCCATTGAATGCAGGACGATGTGAGAAAGTTCTAAGGTTGTGGATGTGCTGTTGCCACTAGGGATAAAACAGCAATGCTTTGTCTAAGGATATTTGTGTTGATTACATTACGCGCAGTACTTAATGCAATTGTCTGTTGTTTGCAACTTAATACTGGAAGGGGTGCGGATGCTAACCCGAAGGTGGACTTTTTAGGCATAGATGCATGCTGGATAGCGGTCTATGCTATTTGTCGTAATGCCCTAATTAAATCTCATAGTAGTCATCATGATATATGTATGTGCATCTCTATTTGTCAATTGCCCAACTGTAATTTGTTCACCCAACATGCTATTTATCTTATTGGAGAGACACCACTAGTGAACTGTGGACCCCGGTCCATTCTTTTACATCTGAAATACAATCTACTGCAATCTCTGTTCTCTGTTGTTTTCTACAAGCAAACATCATTCTCCACACCATACGTTTAATCCTTTGTTTTCAGCAAGCCGGTGAGATTGACAACCTCACTGTTAAGTTGGGGCAAAGTATTGTGATTGTGTTGTGCAGGTTCCACGTTGGCGCCGGAATCCCTGGTGTTGTGCCACACTACACTCCTCCACCAACAACCTTCACGTGGCCTTCATCTCCTACTGGTTCGATAACCTTGGTTTCTTACTGAGGGAAAACTTGCTGCTATACGCATCACACCTTCCTCTTGGGGTTCCCAACAGACATGTGCTTCACGCGCCATCAAGCAATTTTTCTGGCACCGTTGCCGGGGAGATCAAGACACGCTGCAAGGGGAGTCTCTCACATCCAATCTCTTTACTTTGTTTATTGTATTGCTTTACTTTATTTTATTTTCTATTTTGTTTGCTTTCTTTATATCAAAAACACAAAAAAAATTAGTTACTTGTTTTTACTTTACTTAATTTAGTTTGCTTTACTTATTTTTATTACTATTAAAATGAATACTCCCGAGAACACTAAGTTGTGTGATTTCACTAGTTAGGCTTAATGGAAAACGACAAAAAAATTAGAGATCTTTATGAACTTTATATTGAATTAGGACATGATGTGTTTGAAGAGAGAATTAAAAAACCCATGGAACTTTGTTTGCAAAATAGTTGTAGCAATGTTTTTAGCATGAATTCTTTGAACACTATTATTTTTAATGCTATGGAAAAGTCTAAGCTTGGGGAAGCTGGTTGTGATATTTTTAGTCCCCCAAGCATGGAGGAGAAAATTTACTTTGATGATACTTTACCTCCTATATATGATGATTATGGTGATGAGAATAATAATGATAGCTATCTTATTGAATTTGCTCCCACTACAATTAATAGTATTGACTATGCTTATGTGGAGAGTAATAATTTTATGCATGTAGCTCATGATAAGAATATTTCATGTGATAGTTATATCGTTGAGTTTGTTTATGATGCTACTGAATATCTTTATGAGAGAGGACAATATGGTTGTAGGGATTTTCATGTTACTAAAACACGTCTCTTTTTGCTTAAAATCTTGAAGTTGCGCTTGTCTTGTTTTCCTATGCTTATTGCATTATGCTTACATGATTTGTTTATTTACAAGATTCCTTTTCATAGGAAGTGGGTTAGACTTAAAAGTGTTTCTTATTTGCTTTTGATGCTCTGTTTTGCTTCAACTCTTATTTCTTGCGAGAGCATCATTAAAATTACTAAGCCCATCTTAATGGCTATAAAGAAAGCACTTCTTGGGAGATAAGCCATGTTTTTATTTTACTACTGTTTTGTTGTGTCTTGGAAGTTGTTACTACTGTAGCAACCTCTCCTTATCATATTGTTGTGCCAAGTAAAGTCTTTGATAGTAACCTCTCCAGAAGTGTTAAGAATGATTGTGTCCCCTCTGAACATGTGAATTTTTCATTATGCACTAACCCTCTAATGAGTTTGCTTTGAGTTTGGTGTGGAGGAAGTTTTCAAGGGTCAAGAGAGGAGGATGATATACTATGATCAAGAAGAGTGAAAAGTCTAAGCTTGGGGATGCCCCCGTGGTTCATCCCTGCATATTTCAAGAAGACCCAAGCATCTAAGCTTGGGGATGCCCAAGGCATCCCCTTCTTCATCGACAACTTATCAGGTCACCTCTAGTGAAACTATATTTTTATTCTGTCACATCTTATGTGCTTTACTTGGAGCGTCTATTTGTTTTTATTTTTGTTTATGTTTGAATAAAATCGGATCCTAGCATTCCTTATATTGGAGAAAGACACGCTCCGCTTTTTCATATGAACACTGATGTTCTTAGCTCTATCTTTAATGTTCATGGCGGAGTTGAAAACCGCTTCGTTGATTGATTTTTGCTTGGAAACAGAAAATGCTTCATGTGGTAAATGGGATATGGTCTTGAATAATTTGACACTTGGCAATTGTTTTGAGCTCTCATAGATCATGTTTAAACTTTTGCATCATGTAGTTTAAACCTATTAGTGGAGAACTACTGTAGAGCTTGTTTAAATTTGGATTGCATGATTGATCTCTCTATGGTCTAGATATTTTCTGGTAAAAGTGTTTGAGCAACAAGGAGACAGTGTAGAGTCTTATAATGCTTGCAATATGTTCTTATGTAAGTTTTGCTGTACCGGTTCATACTTGTGTTTGCTTCAAACAACCTTGCTAGCCAAAGCCTTGTACTGAGAGGAAATGCTTCTCGTGCATCCAAAAACCTTGAGCCAAAACTCATGCCATTTGTGTCCACCATAACTACCTACTATGTGCTATTTCTCTGCCATTCCAAAGTAAATTGCTTGTGTGCTACCTTTAAAATTTCATTCCTTGTCTTTGCAATACATAGCTCATGGGAAAATAGCTTAAAAACTATTGTGGTATTGAATATGTCGCTTATGTATCTTATTTCTTATAAGTTGCTTGTTGAGCGGTAACCATGTTTCTGGGGACGCCATCAACTTTTTACACCTTTGTTGAATATCATGTGAGTTGCTATGCATGTTCGTCTTGTCTGAACACTACTAGGAAAAGGGCTAGCCGTAAGATGGGTGTTAGTGGCGCACCAGGAGGGCAGTGCGCCACTACTACTTAGCAGTGGCGCACCGGAAAGTGGTGGGCCACTATAAAATTTTTAGTAGTGGCGCACCTCTCCTGTGGTGCGCCACCACTAAGTTTGACCATGGGTTTGACCCAGCCTTATACATAGCAATGGCGCACTATGCAGAGGTGCGCCACATCTATTTCTTGTAGCAGTGGCGCACCTCTACATGGTGCGCCATTGCTATGTAAAGGGGATGATGGAAATGTTTGGGCATCACTTAGTACTGGCGCACCATGCTTGGTGCGCCACTGCTAAGTGGTGCCAAAAAATTTCCACTCCCCCCCCCCCCCCCCCCGTGGATCGCCTTTTCGGGTTTGGAAAAAATAAAAGAAATAGATAGAAATTTCAAAAAATAAAATCCTTTGAACTGCCCATGTATTATGTGATCTAGCTTTAAGGAAATTTTGAAAAAATGAATTTCGATATATTATGCAAAATGGCGTCATCTTTCGGTAAAACGGGATTTCTGGTTGCATACGACCTCCGATGAAAAACTTTTTTATATCAAAATCTATCTACACGAAATTTCCTATCCGAATTCAACCGCCTATGGCCGTTTCGAGAAAAAATGGATTCGTCAAATTCAAAACAGAAACAGGACTTTTTTCAGGTTTTAGATTTTGGGCAAAAAATAGGAAAAAATTACCGGTGGCGCACCCATGCCTTGGTGCGCCACTGCTAAGCTTCCCGCCGACGAATTTCAAAATGGGATTCAAAATGGGTGGAGCCAGCCACTTACCCCCTCCTCCCTCCTCCTCCACACATTCTCCTGCTCTCATTCTCCTCTCCTCCTCCTGCTCTCCTCATCTCCGCTCCTCCTCTCTTTCACCCTTTCTTCTACTTCTCCTTACACTCCGGCGACCTCCTCCACTATGTCGACTATGGTGACCTCCGGTGACCTTACTCTCCGACGACCCTACGACGACCCTCCGACGACCCTCCGGCGACCCTCCGACGACCCTCTGGCCTCCATTACCTCTGGCCTTCGTCCTCTTGTTCATCCTCTCCTACCTCCTCCATATCCTCACCTCTCTTCACCTCTCCTACCTCTCTCATCCATCCTCACCGGCGGCAAGGCTAAGAAAAATGAGAATGAACATTGAACAAATAATTCTAGCAACAAGAACGAGAAAAAATAACGAGCCAAAAAAATTCGAAACAAAATGTGCCAGATCCAGATCCAGATCCAGATCCAGATCTAGAAATTTCAAATTTTAGTAGTGGCGCACCTTGTTTCTGTCCAGTGGCGCACCTCAGACATTTAGGAGTGGCGCACCATCAAGCTAGTAGTGGCGCACTACCTGGTGCGCCACTGCTAAGCCAAATAGCAATGGCGCACCACTAGTGCGCCACTGCTAATTGTTAGCAGTGGCGTGATAGCAGTGGCGCACCACTAGTGCGCCACTGATGGCAAAAACAGGTGCGCCACTGATTGCCTATCTTCTAGTAGTGGAAGTAAGGGTGATTTATCATGATTAAATGGTTTGAGTATGCATATTGTTAGAGAAGAACATTGGGCCACCAACCAAAGCCATGTATCATGGTGGAAGTTTCAGTTGGACATTAAACCTCAATCTCTTATGAGAATATTATCTGTTGTTGAATGCTTAAGCATTAAAGAGGAGTCCATTATCTGTTTCTATGTTGTCCCGGTATGGATGTCCTCAAGTTGAGATCTATCAAAACTGAGAAATCAAATGCGATCTATCTCCTTGGACCTTTGTACAGGCTGCATAGAGGTACCCCTTTGTGACACTTGGTTGAAACATATGTAATGCAATGAGAATCCATGGAAATCCGAGCTAATTAGGACAAGGTGCGAGCACTATTGGTATTCGATGCATGAGGCTTGCAACTTATAAGAGGTCTTATGCATAACACATATGAATTATTACTACCATTGACAAAATTGTTTCCATGTTTTCAAAATAAAAAGCTCTAGCACATGAGTAATCCATGCTTCCCTCTGCGAAGGGCCTTTCTTTTACTTTATGTTGAGTCAGTTTACCTACTTCTTTCTATCTTAGAAGCAAACACTTGTGTCAACTGTGTACATTGATTCTTACATGTTTACTTATTGCACTTGTTATATTGCTTTATGTTGACAATTATCCATGAGATATACATGTTACAAGTTGAAAGCAATTGCTGAAACTTAATCATCCTTTGTGTTGTTTCAAAACCTTCTATTAAGAATCTATTGCTTGATGAGTTAACTCTTATGCAAGACTTATTGATACTTGTCTTGAACGTACTATTCATGAAAAGTCTTTGCTATATGATTCAGTTGTTTATTCATTATCTTTACTATTGCTTCGAATCACTTCATTCACTTCATATGCTTTACAATAGTATTGATCAAGATTATCATAGTAGCATGTCACTTCAGAAATTATCCTTGTTATCGTTTACCTACTCAAGGGCGAGTAGGAACTAAGCTTGGGGATGCTTGATACGTCTCAAACGTATCTATAATTTCTTATGTTCCATGCTAGTTATATGACAATACTCACATATTTTATATACACTTTACATCATTTTTATGCATTTTCTGGCACTAACCTATTAACAAGATGCCGAAGCGCCAGTTCCTGTTTTCTGCTGTTTTTTGTTTCAGAAATCCTACACAGGAAATATTCTCGGAATTGGACGAAACAAAAGCCCACGGTCTTATTTTGCACGGAGCCTTCCAGAAGTCCGAAGAGGAGACGAAGAAGGGCGACGAGGCGGCCACACCCTAGGGGGGCGCGGCCCCACCCTTGGGCGCGCCGCCCTATGGGGTGGGCCCCTCGGGCGCCTCCCGACTCTGCCCCTTCGCCTATAAATTCCCTCCGTCGCGAAAACCCTACTACCGAAAGCCACGATACGAGAAAAGTTACTTTGACGCCGCCGCCAATCCCATCTCGGGGGATTCAGGAGATCGCCTCCGACACCCTGCCGGAGAGGGGAATCATCACCGGAGGGCTCTACATCACCATGCCCGCCTCCGGACTGATGCGTGAGTAGTTCATCCTTGGACTATGGGTCCATAGCAGTAGCTAGATGGTTGTCTTCTCCTCTTGTGCTATCATGTTTAGATCTTGTGAGCTGCCTATCATGATCAAGATCGTCTATTTGTAATGCTACATGTTGCATTTGTTGGAATCCGATGAATATTGAATACTATGTCAAGTTGATTATCAATCTATCATATATGTGTTGTTTATGTTCTTGCATGCTCTCTGTTGCTAGTAGAGGCTCTGGCCAAGTTGATACTTGTAACTCCAAGAGGGAGTATTTATGCTCGATAGTGGGTTCATGCCTCCATTGAATCTGGGACAGTGACAGAAAGTTCTAAGGTTGTGGATGTGCTGTTGCCACTAGGGATAAAACATCAATGCTTTGTCTAAGGATATTTGTGTTGATTACATTACGCGCAGTACTGAATGCAATTGTCTGTTGTTTGCAACTTAATACTGGAAGGGGTGCGGATGCTAACCCGAAGGTGGACTTTTTAGGCATAGATGCATGCTGGATAGCGGTCTATGCTATTTGTCGTAATGCCCTAATTAAATCTCATAGTAGTCATCATGATATATGTATGTGCATCTCTATTTGTCAATTGCCCAACTGTAATTTGTTCACCCAACATGCTATTTATCTTATTGGAGAGACACCACTAGTGAACTGTGGACCCCGGTCCATTCTTTTACATCTGAAATACAATCTACTGCAATCTCTGTTCTCTGTTGTTTTCTACAAGCAAACATCATTCTCCACACCATACGTTTAATCCTTTGTTTTCAGCAAGCCGGTGAGATTGACAACCTCACTGCTAAGTTGGGGCAAAGTATTGTGATTGTGTTGTGCAGGTTCCACGTTGGCGCCGGAATCCCTGGTGTTGCGCCGCACTACACTCCTCCACCAACAACCTTCACGTGGCCTTCATCTCCTACTGGTTCGATAACCTTGGTTTCTTACTGAGGGAAAACTTGCTGCTGTACGCATCACACCTTCCTCTTGGGGTTCCCAACAGACGTGTGCTTCACGCGCCATCAATATGCCTTGTGTATCTCTATTTCTTTAAAATATGTGTACATGAGTACCATCACTTAGTACAGATATTGCAAAATTATCTAGTCACTATGTGGTGTGTCATACTCATGAGAAATTCAAATTCCAAGTGTCCATTAATTATCTCTAGTCTAATTTTAATTGCCTCTTGATTAGAAGAAATGTTGTATCACATTATGGGGAATTAATATGTTTTGTACATATCACAAGCCTAGAAAATGTGAACATATGAGGTTTTGCCACTTAGAGTTGAATTGCTAATTATCTTATTCCCAGGTGGCATGTTTTCTCAAACAAGATCACTCTTATTAAAAAGCTTGTATTGCTCATCTTATGGGTTCTTGTTTGAGTAAGAAATTCTTCGTACGGTTTTCCTCAAATACATATATCTATATTTTATTTGGGACACCGTTTGCTTCAGGTTATTCAAATCATTGATGTGCGTGATTATTTGACTAGTTGAAGCTATCAAGAATCTACATCTGTGCATAGTGCTTAATCCTATATATTTATCCTATGTCTTTTATTGTGAAGTTGATCTCGAATCCTTGAAATATACCACCGGAAATCAATTCCGATATTCTCATTGTCTTTGACAATTGATAACCTTGTATGTGGTTGAATGTATGGATCATCTTCACCTTCGATTGCTTCTTATTGCCTTATTTTATTTCCAAGAAATCTTTTTAGCTCCCATGTGTCTTCCTTGCCTCTTTGAAAAATATTTTGATAAAATCTTTTGATTCCTATCAAGTTTACCTTGATGGAAGACAAACCTTTTCCTTTTGGTACTTTGTGCCATTGTGAAAAGTGTAGAGGGTTTAGTTTATTTGTTGTAACCTTGCTCTTTTGGGAGTGTGTTATCTCATTCTTTCTTACATATTTTATTTGATTGAATGAGATAAATCTTTGAGCATGTGTGGCTTTATTCATCTTTTATGCTCAACAATTTTCTTAGTTGATTTTTTGTTAACTTTGTTGCTTAAATCATGTGTTGATTTTCTTATTTGGATCTTGTGCATGTATGCTTACTAAATGTACATTGTATATCATACTATGCTTTGTTTGATCCAATATATATAGGGTATACTCCATCAAATTCTAAATGGCTAAGATGTGTATGAAATTCCAACTTCATCTATAACTATGCACATATTGATATGGAGTGTATCCTATGTATTGTGGTTAGTATAACCACTTTGGACCCAATAAGTTTGGGGACCAAGATGTACTTTAATGTTGTTTTAGGTACATTGGAGATGCAATGGAGGCTTGTCTCATCTATAAGGAAGGGGTCGTCACCATATGAGAATTAGAGCCAAGCTAGGATGATCGATGAACTCTTATCTACTACATCATGACATTGCTATCTCGGTAACAAGTATCTTATTCATTCATACTCATATATAATCCAACCTCTTGTAGGTTGCATCTTGGCATGAAATTTTTTATTTCGAAAATATTGCGGTTCTAGAAAAATAATTTTTAAAGAAAAAATCTATTGTACATTTGAGTAATTTGAGAAGATGCATATGATGGTAATATCTAGCAATTTATTGAATATCGATTCCTCGAAGAGCTCTTATGTGCAATATTGATG
Source organism: Lolium perenne (assembly GCF_019359855.2). Lineage (NCBI taxonomy): Eukaryota > Viridiplantae > Streptophyta > Magnoliopsida > Poales > Poaceae > Lolium > Lolium perenne. The sequence goes on from NC_067245.2 coordinate 272,773,501, forward strand.
AAATTGCAAAATGAATCCCTATTTGTGATACTTGTTGCCTTTCTCAAAACATTCCAACTAGCTTTACTTCCCTTACTGTTAGTTGTGATGTTTTTGCGATTTTCTTGGTTGAAGTTCATTCCTATACCATAAGTGAAAATTGGATCCATAGGCTATATATGCTTTTAAGCAAACATCCTTTGGTATATTTTATAACTTCATCTTGGATACCATGTCTCATTTATTTTATTAACCTCTTGTGTGTGCATGTTTCTTTATGGATCATCTTGTCCACTTTAGAAACTTATATGCATGAGAGTTTTAATCCATCACCTTGATATCCTTGTTCTTTGCCGACCATCTTTTTATCCTATTGATTTTAGTGGTGTTGGTAAGGACTTGATTTATGAGCGCTTGGCTTAATTTTATTTTATGTTCTTGCACCCATATCTCATAAATGTTTTGGACTAAAGTTATCCTCTTTATCTTGTTTGTGTTCTAAATGATATAGAGGGAGTGAGGATTCCATGTTTGTGCATATTGTATTCAAATGCAACTATTCTAATTCATGCATGAACCTTGGGGAGGTTTCTTATTTCATTTAGAGCACTATATCTCTATTATCATGATATCTTTGTTTATCCAAATTGGATCCTTGATTGCTTGCTTTATTTGTTGAAACTTTCTTCACCATGTTATCTTTGTGCAATCTTTGATCCTCAATATAGTTTGACTTCCTTCAAGTATTCATCATTGTATATGTGCATTTGATTCCACTCAAATAATGAGAAATGCACACCTTGGGGAGGAACTCATATTATATTGGCTTTCTAAAGTTTTCACCCATTTTGGCACTTGTTGCCAATGGGGTAGAAGTTTAGAGGGTTTAAGGGTTTTATTTATACTTAAGTTTGGTTTGTGCTTAAGTGTTTTGCCTCTCGTGCATTCCATATTTATTATATCCTGCATGGTTGTTTATATAGTGGAAACTCTTCCAAAGTTTAATCTTGACAATGTATGCAATGAAATCATGTTCATCACATGTGCATACATTGTGGGGGAGTTTGCTCTATATATGTTGGTCCTACTCACATCCCTTACATTAGTTGTAGTTGTGTGAGTAGAACTGGTTTTGATATGGGCCAATAGCTTTGTGTTACTGGGCCATATCAAATACAACCTCTTGTATTCAACTTATTCTCGGATAAATTGCATAATTGTTTCTAATATTCATCATATAAACCCTCTTGTTGTGGTTGTCATCAATTACCAAAATGGGAGAGATTGTAAGGGTACACTGCCCCTATGTGTGGTTTTAGTAATTAATGACAACCCCTATGGACTAATGTTTTCATTGAGTTTATATGAAGGAATATTCCATAGGTACTACTTGTAGTCCATGTGTTTGATTCAAGTTGGATGCCATTAAGATAAAGATATATCTTGAGTATTGGCATCAAGATCATCGATTTGAAGACATATATGTGATATGATCCAGAAGAAGAAATGACGATGGAGTTATTATATGTGAATATTACATAGGTATTTCTTTAAGTCCATATGTTGGATTCAAGTGTGGATGCCATGAATATATTGTTATACTTTTGGTATTGGCATCAAGATCATCGATTTGAAGACATATATGTGATATGATCAAGAAGAAGAAATGAAGATGGACTTCTTATGTGGAACTCAATATTAGCCATGCTCTAGCTTATGTGTTAAGCAATGAATGATGAAAATCTTGAGTGCTTGATTCCAAGTGAAGAATTCAAGATATGGCTCTAAGTCAGTGTCATGATAGTCTCATAAGTTGAGCTACATTTGACTAATATTTAGAGCATGCAAACAAATGAAGAGTTCTTTATACACCTCAAGATAGTATGATAGAGCATGAGAAGATACAAGGTTGACCAATACAAAGAGTGACAGATAGATTCAAGTTTGGTCAACACATGAAGCATGAAGAATGTGCCACGGAAAGTCATGTGATATGTTAATCCTTGTTAATTAAGCTTTATGAATTAACCCATCATATATTTTCCCTTGTGTTGTCTATATGGGTTAGGTATCTTTCCATGGGCATGCATCAAAAGTGAGATCTCATATAGCCCATAAGAGGATGACATCAAGTGGTGATCGTCATCAAGGTTGAGTTGGGCAAGTTCGAGTTGTGCATCTCAAGAGGATCACATGCTTGAATCTTGCCATCCATTTGGTGAAAATGGACATGTGAAGATGTGCTTAATAAAGCTATCCCATAGTGGTGTATGGGGGAGAAAATTATATGTCTTCACGAAGCAACAATAATCAAGTGAGGTGTGTTGGCTTGAATGAAGAATGAGGCATCAGCATCAAGATCAAGAGGGATGCGCAAGGAAAAGGTATGGCCTTGATAGGTTTTTCCTTTCACCGGTATCAAGGTGGTTGTTGAGAGACCGGTTATGGGATAGATGACCGCACTATCAAGAGGGGCTTTCGGTTGGGTTACTTGATCACACCGTCTTAGGGAGCTCAACCCTTTGCATTCTTTTCATTCATAAATCTTGTTGCTTATTTGTGTTTCTTTGTGTGAGGTTCTTGAGCTTGTTTCTAGCTTTACAACAAGCCCAAATTCATCAAAAACGGAATTCGTACGCATCTTCTATTGCGTTTTCATGTTTGGAGGTTTTACCGGTTTGACGTTTCATAGATAGGTCAAACATTTTATATTATTTTTCTTACTCAATGGTTGGACTATGATTTTTCTATCCATAATGTTGTAGAGCTCGTTGTCGTGATTCAAACAAGCTCAAGATCATCATAATCGGAGTCCGTATGCAAAAGTTATCACATTTTCGCCGTGTGGCTCGGCATGCTGAGTGATGTTGCCGGGCAGCCCGCTATCTGGCCCGGCATGCCGGCTTGGATACCGAAAATTCCGGTACCTGCCGGGTGGAGTGCAGGGTTGGCTCGGTTTTGGCCCAACCGGTCATATTTTTGAGGGGCTATAGAAGGGGCTTCTTCCCCATTGTTCTTAGGGTTCTTAAGCATATTTTTGACCACCATTATTGAACCTCTTGAGCTTGCTTCCTCTCTCTTCCCTCCTATGATTCTTGCATATTCTTGGGGAATTTGAAAGAGGAGATCTAGATCTACAACCTCCTCAAATCTTTTCCTCCTCTAAGTGAGGGGAACTCTTGGGATCTAGATCTTGGAGTCATTTGTTGATTTCCTCCATTGTTCTTTCTCTCAAATTCCATCCTAGCATTTATTGCTTTGGTGGGATTTGAGTGTGAAGGATTTGAACATCTTTGGTGTTCTTGCTTAGCATCATTTCATAGTGTTGAGCTCTCCACCATGATTTTTTCAAGTGAGAGACCGTGAGCTTGTTACTATTGAGGGTGACCTCCTAGTTGGCTTGGTTGGTGTCCCGGTGACCTCTTCGCGGAAGATTGTGAAGAGGTCCGGGTTTCTCCTTCGTGGAGCTTGTGAAGTGGTTTTGGAGCTTGCCATCTCCGAAGTGGAGGAAAAGCTAGCCAGAAGGAAAGGGCCATTATCCTTCGTGGAATTGGCTCGGAGAAGAAGTTTAGCTTTCATGGCGTTGGGAAATCCTTCGTGGTATCCCCACCTCTCCAAACGCGACGTACCTTCTTGCAAAGGAAGGGAACACGGGAATACATCTTTGTCTTTGCGTGCTTCGGTTATTTCTATACCCGAGTTTACTGTCCTTTGTGATAGCCATCGAGCTTGAAGTACTTATTACATATTGCTATCACTTGTTGTTGTTATCGCACTTAGTTGAGCCTATCATATTTTGGGTTTGTGCTTGTAAAATAAACATTAGTTTAATTCCGCATTCTTACAAGCCAATTCCGTAAGAGTTTTTAAACGCCTATTCACCCCCCTCTAAGCGACATCTCGTCCTTTCAATGGGTGCACTATTTCGGTGAAGAGATAGTGAAATACAAGTAATATGGAAGACTATGAGTGGTAATTGCAATCTGAAATAAAAATGGTAGCAAGCAAATATGTAGTAGAACATGTTGTAAACGGTGTTTCAATGCTTTAAAACAAGGACCAGCGATCATACTTTCACTAGTGGACACTCTCAACAATGATATTATAATTGAATACATAAATATTATCTCTTCACGATGCTACTCTGAACCACTCTCTGGTTTGATAACAAACACAAATTCACCGGGTAGGGCTGCATAAGCACTCCTTAAAATTCGCATTCCCAATCTATGGACACCCCACGCTATCAATTTGAGAATACAAAGATGGTACCAACAAGACACCACAATTCATAAGTATTTCTGTAAAGTTTAGTCTAAGAGAGAAACACGGTGTGCACACTGTCACCTTCACACCGTGGGACAAGGTGTCCCCGGAGATCACATAATAAAACCACTTGAGTAGAATAATAGTTGAAGAATAATATCTACCTATTCAACTAGATTACAAGGCTCACGATCACATAAAGATCATATCATGAGAGAGATAGATAGACCACATAGCTACCAGTAAAGCCCCCAGCCTCGAGGGAGAACTACTCCCTCCTCATCATGGGAGTCAGCAAGATGGCGGTGGAGTCGATGGAGATGGCTCCGGGGCAATTCCCCGTCCCGGTAGGGTGCCGGAACAGAGACTTCTATCCCCCGAAATTTGTCTTCGATGGCGGCGGAGCTACAGAACTTTTCGTGGATGGAGGCTGGATGATTTAGGGTTTTCGTGTCGGGAGGCATCTTATAGGCGGAAGGGCGAGGTCGGTGGGCGCCCGGGGGCACCACACCATCCCTTGGCGCGGCCAGGGCCTAGGCCGCACCAAGGTCAGGTGTGGCCGCCTCCTGGCCCTCCTTCGTCTGCCCTCTGGACTCCGTCTTCGTTACAGTAAAATAGAAACTTCAGCTTTTGTTTCGTCCAATTCCGAGAATATTTTCTGCACAACTTTTATGAAATACAAAACAGCAGATAACAAGGAACTGACATTGTGGCATCTTGTCAATAGGTTAGTTCCGGAAAATATATAAAAGTGTAACGAAGTGTAAAGAAAACATATAGAAATTGGTGTAAAACAAGCATGGAGCATCAAAAATTATGGATACGTTTGCAACGTATCAACGAGCAAGAGTCTAGCTTGGGGAAGTTAGTGAGTGCATTTTTAGCATGTTTTTGCTCCTTTATTTCACATACATACATCTAGTGATATGATTTTTGTACTTTGTTGCGCTACCGCGCCCTTTTTGTGCTTTTTTACACTTGATCCTAAAATATAAAGGCAATGATGAAATATCAATAAAAACTATCATTTAATGGTATTTTGACGTGATAAAAGTTATTTAAGAACTTAACCACGTGTCTGGCTGAAAGGGAATCGCGAGGACAAGTTCCAGGGAGTTTAGCGGGCGTCGGTACGGGGGAGCCCGCCTGTACCGTCTGCCCGTACGCCGTACCATACCTTCGCAATTACTTTCATATCCCGCAGATGGATCTGAGATCCAAGCCCCAGTGTGACCAGAAACATCAGAACATAGTCCCAGAAGAGATCTCAAGGAGGAACAAGAAGAGGCAAAATCGAAGTTGCTACGAGGATAATCGGAGGACAATGCATCATCTCCTTCAGCATCAACCGCAACACCATCACCATTTCCATCCCGCTCACCCCATTAGATTGTAATCTCCACTGTCATTGTGGGTTTGTACTTGAATTCACATCGCTACCCTTATTCTATTCGCAAGATTATGATGATGTTCCTTATTGTTTCCATGTGTGAGTAGTTCACCTCGTTCTTCCGGGAGATGGAGAAACCCTAGTAATATTATAATAGGAATGAAGATGATTTATAACTTTGCACTATGATTGCATGTTAGTTTTCTCTCGTGATGCTACATGAAGTCGACCATGTAATATTTGCCTTAGGGCCACGAGAGGGAATTACCTTCGGAAGTATGATAGTGTGTACGGCGGGAAGTGACATAACGTGTGTGGTGCATTATTGTATGGAAGGAGGGGATAATAAAGGACTCACTATGTTTTCACAAATAACCATGCGGTAATCCCTTAGTTGTGATGGATCAATAGGTGGCTCGCCAAAGGTCATCATGGTGATTATTCAGGGATGTGTTAAAAAATGCATATCCCAACATCGAGTCTTTCCCACATACAATGGGAACGTTATAAAATATTTAGACTATCTAGTGTGTGTTCTTAATCAATAGTAGTGGTGGAACCAGCAACATCCGAGAACATTTTAGCCTTATTAAAGTTCAAACTTAATTCTTAGTAATTGCACTTTTCTATTTCAGTTATTTATTTTATAAACTAAGCCACAAAGCTCTTTCATAACAACACCTCATTTGGGATTCAAGACAGCTCTAAGTAATTCTAGATAAATACCAACAAGGGGCACTAAGATCTTTACTAGTAGCTCCTCGTGGTTCGATACTCTTATTTCGAAACTAGCTACAACTGATCTGTGTACTTGCAGCCATCACCACCTAAGCTTAGGGATCTATGGATCCCAATTATGCTAATTATTGTTGGAAAAGTTATTAGGCATGCTATTCTAGATTTAGGTTCCAGTGTTTTTGATATATCTAAAAAAACTATATGATCAACTCGAAAATAGGTGCCATTGGAAAATATGATGTTGAAAGGATACGGATGTCGCCTAGAGGGGGGGGTGAATAGGCGATTTAAAACTTTTGCGAGATGGGCTTAACAAATGCGGAATAAAACTAGCGTTTACTTTGTCAAGCCCAAAGCCTATATACTATGGTTCACCTATGTGCACCAACAACTTATGCTAAGCAATACAAGCAAGTAAGATAGCAAGATATATATAACTTCAAGCACGATGGCTATCACAAGGTAAAGTGCATAAGTAAAGAGCTCGGGTATAGAGATAACCGAGGCACGCGGGAGACGATGATTTATCCCGGAGTTCACACTCTTGCGAGTGCTAATCTCCGGTGGAGAGGTGCGGTTGCTTAGTGCTCCCGAACGCCACAAGAGGCTCACCTTGAGGTGTGGTTGCTCGATGCACACCAACGCCACAAAGGCCTCACCCCAAGATGCGGTACTCACACCACACACCGAACGCCACGAAGGCGCCTCACCTAAATCTCCGGTGACCCTCGCCACAAAGGCCTAGGTCACGGTTCCACTAAGGGATTTCCTTCGAGGCGGAAACCGGGCCTTACACAAAGGTTGGGGCACACATCCACAACTTAATTGGAGGCTCCCAACAAATCACCACAAAGGTCTAGAATCCGTCTAGGGTTCCAAGAACCCAAGAGTAACAACCTTCTTGCTTTCACCACCACGAATCACCGTGGAGAACTCAAACCGATGCACCAAATGCAATGGCAAGAACACCACAAAGATGCTCAAGTCCTTCTCTCTCAAATTCCAACAAAGCTACAAAAGCTATTGGGGGAATAAGAGAGGAAGAACAAAGAGGAGAACACAAAATTCTCCAAGATCTAGATCCCAATGATTCACTCACAAAGAGGTGATTTGGTTTGGTCAAAGTGTGGATCTAGATCCCCTCAATCTTTCTCTCAAATAGATGCAAGAATCATGGGAAGGGGAGAGAGATCTCAAGCTCAAGTATTAACAACAATGGTGGAGCAAAGCTTGAGAAGAGAGAGGAGGAAGAAGCAACCCAAAAAGGTGAGAGAAAGGGGCTTAAATAGCAGGCCCTATTTTTCTGCCCGTTGGAGGCGTTGTGGGCTGGGAGGGGAGGCCGGAGGTACCGGCCAGGAAGGGCCGGTACTACCGGCCAAGGTAGAGCAGCGCGGCGAGGCTTGGGGCGCGCGGGCCGGGAGGGGAGGCCGGAGCCTCCGGCCGGGGTACCGGCCAAGGTACCGGCCGAACCTCCCCAACGCCCTGGAACAAAACTGTGGCAAATGGCCATTTTCCGGTACCACGGGCGGTACCTCGGGCGGTACTACCGCTCGTGCACGGGCGGTACTACCGCTCGTGCTCGGGCGGTACTACCGCTCAGCCCAAACTCCTCCTTTTTGGCAAACTTAGAAAAAGCATAACTTGAGTATCCGGACTCCGATTTTGATGATCTTGGACTCGTTTCGAAGCTAGTAACAAGCTCTACAAGATCATGCAGGGAACCATCATAGTCCAGCAAAGGAGTATAGAAACAAATGATGAAAGGTTTGACCTATCTAAGAAAGACATACCGGTAAAACCTCCAACCTCGAAAATGCAACAAGTTGCCCAAGCAAAAACCATTCTTGATGAACTAGAGCTTGTCATGAGAATACGCACAAGCTCTAAAACATCACATGGATAAGATCCAAATAACAACCAAGAAAGATGATGCAAGGATGCAAAGGTTTGAGCTCTCTCCGAACGATATGATCGAGTTACTCACTCGAGAGCCCTCTTGATAGAACGGCAACTAAACTATAAACCGGTCTCCAACTACACTATGAGACCGATGAGAAAGAAACCCTATCAAGAGCAAACCTTAAACTTGCGTATTCCACTTGAGCTCGATGATGACGATCTTGACCGCAACAAGATGGAACACCTTTCTTGCTTGTGCTTGCTAGACGAAGTCTTGTAGATTGCTCCCCCATAATCCACCATGGGAGAGCTTCTTCTTCGGCGCATCTTCTCAAATCCATGAACACCATATGGATGGCAAGCTTCAAGCATATGATCTCTTCGAGTTGGCTCATCTTGAACTTGCACATCATTTCTTCATTCTTCATCATGTTGATGTCTTGAGATAACTTGAGGGCTCACTTCATCTTCATCTTCAAGACATACTTGACACTTGATATCCTTCATCAAATTCTTCTTATTGCAACCTTGAAGCCAACATATGGTTCAAGCATTGCCTATGGACAACTCTTCATCTCCATCTTCAAGACATACTTGACACTTGATATCCTTCATCAATTTCTTCTTATTGCAACCTTGAAGCCAACATATGGTTCAAGCATTGCCTATGGACAACTCCTACAAATATAACTCAATGCAAACATTAGTCCATAGGGATTGTCATTAATTACCAAAACCACACATGGGGGCTCCATGCACTTTCAATCTCCCCCATTTTGGTAATTGATGACAATCTCTTTGAGAGGGTTTATATATGGAATTTAAGTAACAAACAAGTTGAATATATAGAGCAAACTCCCCCATAATATATGCATGTGTGAATGATCTTGACTTTCATTGCATATATTGGCATTCAAAGCCTAGTGGAGTTTCCTCTAAGTATTCAACTATGCAAAGCAACAAGATGCAATGCAATAAAGGCACATGCTTAAGCACAAAGCAAAGACATAACCAAATTCCCTTAAACCCTCTAAACTTCTCCCCCATTGGCACCAATTGCCGAAATGGGTGAAAAATTTAGAAGGCCAATATAGTGAGAGTTCCTCCATAGCGTGTGCATTTCTCATAATTTGAGTGGAATCAAAAGCACATATCCAATGACGAATATTCGGAAGGAATCACACTATAGATAGGATCAAAGATTGCAAAAAGATAAAAAAGTCAAGAAGCTTCAACAAATGAAGCAAGCAACCAAATGAACCACAAAGAAGATACCAAAAGAAAGATAGATATTATGATAAGATCAAGAAGATTGCTCTAAATAATATGAGGAAGCTCCCCAAGGTTTGTGCACAAAACAAGACAATTTGCATTGGAGTATAAAGTGCACAAACATGGAATCATCACTCCCATAATATCATTCAAAAACAAAGTATACCAAGTGAATCAAACTCTAATGATCACCAAAAGATAGTGCTCTAAATTAAATGAGGAAGCTCCCCAAGGTACATGCATAAATTAAGATGTTGCATTTGAATACAATATGCATAACATGGAATCCTCACTCCCTCATTATCATTCAAAACACAAACATTTACAATAGATCATAGATAGAAAAGTAAGCTTAACACTTGCAACAAATAAATAGTTGAGCAACAAGTAAGAGGCACCATAATAAAAAGGCTCAACCAAGAGGATATGTGAAAGGCATGATAAAGCATATTATAAGACTATTACAAGGATGAGCAAAAAGCATCATCATAGTCTTCAATGAATTATATTGCTTAGCATGACCAATCAACACGCAATAAATAAGATATCAAAAGGAGATGTATCATCTCTTATGTGTATAAGTTTCTCTAAGTGGGCAATATCACAAAGATATTTATCCACAAAGAAACATGCACACATAAAATAGATACGCAAGAAAAATAGTATGATATCCAAGACGAAGTCATGCAATATACCAATAAGAATTTTTGCTTAATAGCATGGCCAAAGGCTCAATTTTATCTTATTGTACATTCATGAACTTCAACCACAAACAACTAAAATACATCACAAATATCAACAAGGGATAGAAGATAGTTGGGATGCATTTGAGAAAGGCAACAAGTATCACAAACGGGGATACCAAAAGAAGTAACTAAATTTGCACTTTCATCTATATTGCACATGTGAGAGCCTTGAGGAATTGATATGCAACAAAATTGCTAGATAGGCATAGTTGGGATGGATGAATCATGAGCATGATTTAAAATACTTCCCAACAAATGCACTCATCTCAAATTACTCACATTCACAATAAAGAGGTTTCATTAAGACTTTTGCAAGAAGCACAACATTTGCAAATCAAGAGATTCATGCCAAGATGCAACCATAAGGTTTGATACAAGAAAAGTATGCATGAGAAGATACTTGTTACCAAGATAGCATTAGTGTGGATGTAGTAGATATGTGTTCGTTGATCATCCTAGCTTGCCTCAAGTTACCATTGAGTCACCACATCTTTCCAAGAGTGAGACAAGCATCCAATGCATATCCATTGTACCTAACACAACGGTAAGTACAAAGTGGTCCCCAAACTAATTGGGTCCAAAGTAGTTAGACACACTACAACATATAGGACAAACTCCACAATACTATGTGCATATAGATATGAAATTGAATTTCATGCACATCTTAGCCAAATTAGGATTTGATGGAGTTTACCCTATATATTGACTCAAAGGAAGTAACACATGCCATAAGATATACATATATTTAATATGCATGCACAAAACTTTCAAGAACCAAATAAAGATGTAATTTGTACAAAACACCAAATAAATTAAGAGACAATGGTTGTCCAAATTATATCAACGAATCAAATCAACACAAGATTGACTCCAAAGAATTATCTCATTATAAGAAGCTAATTAAACCTAAACACAAAGGAATGAGATAACCAACTCCCAAGAGAGCAAGGTTCCAACAAATAAACCAAACCCTCGACACTTTTTATGATGGCACAAAGTACCAAAAAGAAAATTTTATATCTCCCAAAACCAAATTTTTGATAAAGATCAAGAGATGTTAAGCATTCTAACAAATATAGAAGAGCTCCCCCAAGATTAGTGCATTATCTAGGATTTTTCATATGAAGACAAAATGCACAAAACTAGGATCATCACGCTACCTATATATACTAAAATGCTAAGAAAGTTGAATAGACAAATTAGATCCATAAGATGCAAGGAAGACATATGGGAGTCAAAGCAAAACAAATTCATGGCAATAAATAAGGCAATTTGAACACAAGAGCCAATGTAAATATGATCAATAAAAATCTACCTCATAATAGATTACCAATTGTCCTAGGACAAGAGGTATTTAGGAAATATTTCCCGGTGGTAGTTTGTAAGTAAACGAAAGATCATATTTACAACGAATAAAGCATATGGTAAAAGATAAGAGTTAACCATCATGCAAAGATAGTTCCTTGATAGCTTCATTTAGTCATACCAACATGCAAAGCAATTAATAGTATTCATACCAACATGCAAAGCAATTAATAGTATTCATACCAACATGCAAAGCAATTAATAGTATTCATACCAACATGCAAAGCAATTAATAGTATGACTTGAAGCATATGGTTTTCCAAAAAAAGTATTGAGGGACACATTGTGAAAACCATGCTAAGGACCACATTCACAAATAAGATCCACAAAGATATTAGCAATGAAGCCATTTAAGCAAATTGGAACTTGTTTGAGAAAACATGTCACATATGAGAGATAATTTACAATATCAATTCTATGTGACACAACCTCAAATGTTCACATTTCCTAGGATTGTAATATGCACAAAGCTTATTACTCCCCCATAATGTGATAAGGAATTTATTTTCACAAGAGGCAAATAAGATCCAACTAGAGATATTAATGGACATTAGAATTTGAATTTCTCATGAAGATGACATACCACATAGAGACTAGATAATCTTGCAATATCAATTCTAAGTGATATTCCTCATGTACACACATTGTTAGGATTGTGAAATTCCTAAAGGCATATCACTCCCCCAAAATGTTATAGTCCAATAATCTCTCATAAGAGCCATATAAGATACAACAAGATGCAAAGAGGCTCCAACACAAACACAAATACATGGTGTGCAACCCAACATGCATAGACTTGATTACTCAAGCAAAACTATTAGGAAGCACAACATATACAAACACATGTTAGGAACAAAACTAACACATGCAAAGGGGCGAGTAACTTTCAATATAAATGGGTTGAGAACATGTTACCGCAAGGAGGAACATTGGATATATGATAGTAGCAAGATAATCAAAAGACTTGGCTTGAGATAATATAAATGATGAAGATCCCTTAATTCTTCATGATGTAGCCAAGTCTCCAATGCCCTCCAACAAGCACCTATTGATCAAGTTTTGGATTGTTGGTCCCCAACTAAGTTGGGTCCTAAGAGGTTAGTCACAATAGGCTTGGCGACCCAAATGGTTCTTTTCTTGACACCACTTTGAGCACCAACAAATTTGGCAAACACATTGCCACCCTCATCCTTACGAAGGGAATAAACATCATCAATGGTGATAGAGTTGGATGAGGTACCAATAGTGCAAAAGGAGGAGATGTGGCCCTTCTCACGGCATATGTAGCAAGTTCTTTTCTTCTCCTTCTTCTCACTAGATTTCTCCACAATGGGAGCATTGGCTTGATTCTTCTTGGGAAGTGGCATTTCTTCAACTTGAGGTTGAATATGACGTTGAGCTTGAGGCCGCTTCCCTTTTTGCTTCTTCTTCAAAGGGCAAGATCTAACATGATGCCCTTCAATTTTGCACTTGAAGCAAACAATCTTGGCCGGGTCTTTGACTTGTACTTGGCCCTTCTTCTTCTTGTTGTTCTTGGACTTGTTCTTGTTGTTGGAGTTGAATCCAAGTCCACTCTTGTCATTGGGGGATTGTTGCACACTCAACATCTTGTCAAGTTTGCATTTCCCTTCATGACCCTTTACCAAGTCGTTCTTCAAAGAAGAGACTTGGGCCTTGAGCTCTTTGATTTCCTCTACATGGTTAGTAACAACACAAGTACTAGAGGAAGTAGAACCTTCATTGTTAGAGCAACAAGGCAAGGAAGATAATTCATCACAAGATTTAGCAATATTATGAGTGGATGAATTACAAGGACTAGCACATGGCAATGTAACATTTTGAGTAGTAGTGCTAGTACCCACATGAGGCTCACAAGGTGTTGCCTTAGATATGATAGCCTCATGAGCTAACTTTAGCCTATCATGAGAGGCTAGAAGATCCTCATGGGAGCTAGCAAGCTTTCCATGATTTTCTTCCAATTTCCCATAATTGCTAGTTAGCAAATCAAGTTGAGCCCTTAGCTCAACATTCTCCTTCAAGATAGATGCTTCACAAGTAGTAGAGTTAGTAGCACAAGCATCATCACAAGACATATCAAGAAGAGAGGGTAACATAGCATGCTCTTTTAAATATGAAGCTTGTAGTTGCTCATATGACTTGGTGAGGATAGAGTGTTCACTCTCCAAGGCCTTGTGGGCCTTGTCTAGATCATCTAGATCCTTAACAAGTTTATCATGACCAACACCAACTTTGGACTTTTCATTTTTAAGCAATTTTAATTTAGCTTTAGCATGGTCTCTTTCTTTAGTGAGTTTAGCAAATATTTCATTTTGAGACACCTCAAGGGTTTCAAGTTGCTCCTCTAGAGAGGCTACGGTATCTTGTTCTTCTTCAAGATCATTCTTTAAGGATGCTACATCATTGGCATACTCTCGTTCAAGAGCACCCTTTTTATCAATGGTATTCTCATGCATCCAAATAAGTTTTTGGCTCTCAATAGCGGTAGTCAAGATTTCAAAGAAGTGAGTGCTAGCAATTTTATCTTTGCAAATAACCTTGAATACGCTCTCACCCTTATCGCGTAGAGAGACAACCCAATCCTCTTCTTCATATTCATCCTCATCCTTATCACCACGAGACATATTAGGTTCCATGGTAGGAGGTACCGTGGAACCCTTGGCCATAAGGCATATACGAGGACCGTGAGATAAAGATGAGGAGTTACTTGAGGCTCCTTTCAAGATCTTGTCTTGACCAATAGAATCTTTTGTTTCCTCTACAATGTTAGTCACACAACAACTAGAGGAAATATAAGCATTTTTATCATGGCCACAAGACAAAGCAAGCATATCATCATTAGATTTATTCAAGCAACTTACACATGATATGCAAGGACTATCAACACAAGCATGTAAATCATTTCTAGTGCTAGATGTGTTTAAGTCCAAAGATGAAGCATTGCAATGCGATAGAGATGAAGAATCATCAATAGTACGCTCAATATCAACATTGCAATTTTCATCACCACTCACCATATCATTACCTTGTGTCTTACCACACTTTGGTGAAGTGGATGAAGATGAGAACTCATCACGACCAGAAGTGGAAGCAATACAATCATCCTCAATAATATTGGACACATCATATTTATCTTGAAGCTTTGTCCATAATTCATGAGCGCTCCCAAAAGGCATGATTGAAGAAGTAACTACATTGCTCACAACAATGGAAAACACATGAGAAGCAAGAGCATCGAGGCAAGAGTTTTTCTCCTCCTCAAGAGATAAATTTTGAGGATCCTTAGGAGAAGAAAAACCCATGCCAAGAAATCGCTCCATGTCCGGAGACATACGCCGCAAAATATTAAGCACATAAATTTTCCATAGATCATAATTTGTGCCATCAAATATAACCAAGTTATTGTGCGCTGATCCCCTAACCGACATCTTTACTCTCAAGGCGGTGAAGCCTAAGAATGAGAGACCTTGCTCTGATACCAATTGAAAGGATACGGATGTCGCCTAGAGGGGGGGGTGAATAGGCGATTTAAAACTTTTGCGAGATGGGCTTAACAAATGCGGAATAAAACTAGCGTTTACTTTGTCAAGCCCAAAGCCTATATACTATGGTTCACCTATGTGCACCAACAACTTATGCTAAGCAATACAAGCAAGTAAGATAGCAAGATATATATAACTTCAAGCACGATGGCTATCACAAGGTAAAGTGCATAAGTAAAGAGCTCGGGTATAGAGATAACCGAGGCACGCGGGAGACGATGATTTATCCCGGAGTTCACACTCTTGCGAGTGCTAATCTCCGGTGGAGAGGTGCGGTTGCTTAGTGCTCCCGAACGCCACAAGAGGCTCACCTTGAGGTGTGGTTGCTCGATGCACACCAACGCCACAAAGGCCTCACCCCAAGATGCGGTACTCACACCACACACCGAACGCCACGAAGGCGCCTCACCTAAATCTCCGGTGACCCTCGCCACAAAGGCCTAGGTCACGGTTCCACTAAGGGATTTCCTTCGAGGCGGAAACCGGGCCTTACACAAAGGTTGGGGCACACATCCACAACTTAATTGGAGGCTCCCAACAAATCACCACAAAGGTCTAGAATCCGTCTAGGGTTCCAAGAACCCAAGAGTAACAACCTTCTTGCTTTCACCACCACGAATCACCGTGGAGAACTCAAACCGATGCACCAAATGCAATGGCAAGAACACCACAAAGATGCTCAAGTCCTTCTCTCTCAAATTCCAACAAAGCTACAAAAGCTATTGGGGGAATAAGAGAGGAAGAACAAAGAGGAGAACACAAAATTCTCCAAGATCTAGATCCCAATGATTCACTCACAAAGAGGTGATTTGGTTTGGTCAAAGTGTGGATCTAGATCCCCTCAATCTTTCTCTCAAATAGATGCAAGAATCATGGGAAGGGGAGAGAGATCTCAAGCTCAAGTATTAACAACAATGGTGGAGCAAAGCTTGAGAAGAGAGAGGAGGAAGAAGCAACCCAAAAAGGTGAGAGAAAGGGGCTTAAATAGCAGGCCCTATTTTTCTGCCCGTTGGAGGCGTTGTGGGCTGGGAGGGGAGGCCGGAGGTACCGGCCAGGAAGGGCCGGTACTACCGGCCAAGGTAGAGCAGCGCGGCGAGGCTTGGGGCGCGCGGGCCGGGAGGAGGCGGAGCCTCCGGCCGGGGTACCGGCCAAGGTACCGGCCGAACCTCCCCAACGCCCTGGAACAAAACTGTGGCAAATGGCCATTTTCCGGTACCACGGGCGGTACCTCGGGCGGTACTACCGCTCGTGCACGGGCGGTACTACCGCTCGTGCTCGGGCGGTACTACCGCTCAGCCCAAACTCCTCCTTTTTGGCAAACTTAGAAAAAGCATAACTTGAGTATCCGGACTCCGATTTTGATGATCTTGGACTCGTTTCGAAGCTAGTAACAAGCTCTACAAGATCATGCAGGGAACCATCATAGTCCAGCAAAGGAGTATAGAAACAAATGATGAAAGGTTTGACCTATCTAAGAAAGACATACCGGTAAAACCTCCAACCTCGAAAATGCAACAAGTTGCCCAAGCAAAAACCATTCTTGATGAACTAGAGCTTGTCATGAGAATACGCACAAGCTCTAAAACATCACATGGATAAGATCCAAATAACAACCAAGAAAGATGATGCAAGGATGCAAAGGTTTGAGCTCTCTCCGAACGATATGATCGAGTTACTCACTCGAGAGCCCTCTTGATAGAACGGCAACTAAACTATAAACCGGTCTCCAACTACACTATGAGACCGATGAGAAAGAAACCCTATCAAGAGCAAACCTTAAACTTGCGTATTCCACTTGAGCTCGATGATGACGATCTTGACCGCAACAAGATGGAACACCTTTCTTGCTTGTGCTTGCTAGACGAAGTCTTGTAGATTGCTCCCCCATAATCCACCATGGGAGAGCTTCTTCTTCGGCGCATCTTCTCAAATCCATGAACACCATATGGATGGCAAGCTTCAAGCATATGATCTCTTCGAGTTGGCTCATCTTGAACTTGCACATCATTTCTTCATTCTTCATCATGTTGATGTCTTGAGATAACTTGAGGGCTCACTTCATCTTCATCTTCAAGACATACTTGACACTTGATATCCTTCATCAAATTCTTCTTATTGCAACCTTGAAGCCAACATATGGTTCAAGCATTGCCTATGGACAACTCTTCATCTCCATCTTCAAGACATACTTGACACTTGATATCCTTCATCAATTTCTTCTTATTGCAACCTTGAAGCCAACATATGGTTCAAGCATTGCCTATGGACAACTCCTACAAATATAACTCAATGCAAACATTAGTCCATAGGGATTGTCATTAATTACCAAAACCACACATGGGGGCTCCATGCACTTTCAGATGTTGATCTCTTGCTTTCTAATACTTCCACCAATCATGTTTTAGGTAGAGTTGATAATGTTATGGTTGAGTTGCATATGCCTTTTGTGCTCGTGGATTTTATTGTAATTTAAATGGGAATCAAGTCCTCTAGTCCTATAACATTTGGTAGACCTTGACAACCACGGATGCTATCATTGATCCAAACGAGGGAAATATGAAATTTAATTTTCCTCATAAGAAGTACATGGAACACTTTCCAAGGAAGAAGGAGGTGGTAAACAAGGTGAAGTGCTCACATGATCTCTACCCCCTCTTAAATAAAAGGTACAAAACCTAGAATACGGATATAAAGAAAGCGCTTTCGGGAGCCAACTCGATTTTTTTTTTTGCTTTGAGTCCTTGATGTAGCAATATAGTCTTTGTTTTGGTTTGTTTACATATTTTTAATAGAGTACCAATACCCATTTTGGATAATTGTGTTGATAATACACATACGAAGGTGCAGATTCCTGAACGCTGTTGTTCACGAGAAAAATTCTCTGATTTTTTGGGAGCTTCGATTGGGGTAAAATTTCTACTAGTTACGAACTTTCATACTATGTATGCGCAAACATTCGTGACACTTCTAAGTTGTCAGAGTAATTACGATTTCTAACGGCTGTTTTTCTTGACAGATTCTGTCCTTTGACGCAAATGCAATTTATTTGAATTTCTTCTTGATTATTGCTGAGTCTTTTGGAATATTTTAGATGTTGGAAAATTAAGCAAAATTATAGAAATTTTAGATCCCAATTTATTTGTAGTTTTGATAGATGCTTGAAAATTATATTTATGCCACTAATATCACCCCACACAAAAAATAAGAGAAAGTTTGTGTTGAATTTTTTTTACATGAAATGGAGGAATAACAAACAAGGAGCTATTCAAGAATGGTGAAAATCATAAAGTTGAGGAGGCACCCCCACTGGATCTATCACACTCTTTGTTTGCAAACCTCGAACCTTCGGTTTTCAAGCAACATAGGTGTCTACATTGATAATCCCTCTATGCCAAATATAGTGCATACATGGTTCCAAAGCCAAACCGTGTAAACTTGACCAAGTCTGTACAAAATGTATTAGCATCTAGAATATATCAAATCAATAGCATTTGATTCATCACAAACTATATTTTAATATGGTATACACTCAGGATTGTAGATATCGATAACTTTATCAATAAATTTAGTCAAAGTTAGTAGATTTTGACTTTTGCGAAAACCTAATGCACGCTATATTACGGCAAACAACGAGTATATCTTGAATACATCAGTCTGACCGTAGATTTCTTATGTCACAGTCACCCAAAAACGAGAGCAACCCACGGTGCAAAACAAAAGTGCAACCGTAACAAATTGCACTTTTCTTCAAACTACAGTTGCAATTTTTTTGAGGTGACATGAGAAAGTCTTAGTGAACTGAAACATAGGTAGAATGTTTTATAATGTTGATGGTTTTTCTTCTATATTTGATCAAACTTAGAAGACTCTTTGCTCTTGACATATATTTTTGTAAGGGAGAGAGAATAGTAGCTTCTATTTCAATCCCCACGTGGTGCGCAGGGTGATCATGCGTGAAGCAGGAGAAAGACAGCCATATCAGAGTCCGATCGACAAGTCCGAAGAGTTGCTGCATACAAGTGAAGGAAGCTTTTTTTTTTTTTTGCGAGTAAAAGAGACTGATATTATCCGGCAAAGTTACAGAAAGGAACACAGAAGATAAGAAAATTACAACAAGACCCTCCTGCACCTCGACCACGCCGGCGACACGGAGCTGTCGGTGGCGCGCCGCCGCATCTGCTTCCCTTGACGCCTTGGATCAGAAGCAGTCCCCTAGCGGACGGGAAGTCGCCGAGCACCGGCCACAGAGGACCTACCCCGGAGGCCGCCGTCGTCGTCGCACCGAATCGCAACATCCTCTTCCACGAGATCTTCGGAAACCAGGTCCGCCGTCCCACGGACGCTAGCAAGGGGAAAGCGCCCACGGCAGCTCCGTAGAGCTGCGGACGCGGTAGAGATGGCGGATCGACAGCAGAACTCCGCGGAGCGCCGCCGACGAAGAGGAAGACCACTACCTGCAAAAGCAACACCGGCCGCGCCACCTCCTCCCCGACGCCGCCGGCTGGACACCTAAGACATCCTACACTATGTACACGCCGCGAATCGGGGTTCCCCCATCCTCCCGCCGCCGGAGCGGCCGACGGAGGGCGAGGCAACCGCCGATTCGGCGGCGGCGAGGTGGATCTCCTTGGTCGCTCACAAATCGCCCTTCGGCACTGTAGACGGGGAAGGGATACGGTCCAAGTTCCGTCTGCTCGATTGGTAGGTGTGAAGTGAAGGAAGCTGACACCTCACATCTCGCCCAGGCCGTATCCTGGCCACGCTGGCGATTTACATAGAAATAACCTTTTTAGATAAGGATTACACGAAATGGTCTTTCCGTCAAACTATTTCACTTTAACCTTTTTGTGTGGCGTTCTTTATAAATACGTCACACCTATCTATGTGGTGCCCTTCGCAAGTGCATCACACCTGTCTATGTGGC
Source organism: Lolium perenne (assembly GCF_019359855.2). Lineage (NCBI taxonomy): Eukaryota > Viridiplantae > Streptophyta > Magnoliopsida > Poales > Poaceae > Lolium > Lolium perenne. Next base: position 272,793,640 of record NC_067245.2, read on the forward strand.
GCATGTGGCAGCGGCGTCACACATCATGTCATACGTGGCGCGCTCGAGCCTGCCATCTGACGATGTGTTGTGCCGCTCCCACGGGTGCCACATAGACTACCGAAAAAGGTTAGAAAAGAGTTTGAGACGTGAAATAGTTTGGCGGGAAGATCATTTCGTGTGTCAGCTCTTTTCCCACAGAGACTTATTTTTGTGTAAATTGCCGGCCACGCTGAGGTCGAGCTCGAGCCCCAAGCTGTGCATGTACTATCGTCGATGGTAAGTGAGGAGTCACCGTTCAAGCACAGTTGCTGCCTGCCGATAGTGGAGTCCGTGCCCCACCACCGCGCGCCATAGGCGCACTGCCACGACGCCGGCGGCGTCGCTGAAATATAACCGCAACCCCAGCGGTAGCTCGGCCGGGGCCCTCCTCCGCCGACAAGGGAACGCACGCCGCGCCGCTGTCCGGACCCACCCGCCACCTCTCGTCGCTCGACAGTGCGCCCGCCACAGGTTTTTGGACGTCCGCGCCGCGCGTCTCGGCGAAACCGGCCGGCTGCCGTTGGCTAGCAGAGAGGGCGCAGTGTGGGACGCGGGCATGATGATTGATGAGTATTCTGGCATGATGGTGTCGCTCGCTCGCCGGCCGGTGAGCCAACCGTCGCGTGTCCCACCCGGCCATCATGGACTGTCGTGGCTCGCGGGTGAGTTCGCAGCAGCACCGCGGCGGCACCGGCAAGGAGCTTCTGTTCCTCCTCCTCCTCCTCCCCCTCCTCGGTTGCTTTACCGTCTGCCGGGAAAGGACTCCTTCGGCCTGGTTGTTCAACCGTGCCAGTGACGGGGAAAGGTCTCACTAATTTCAGATTCCATTCCATAGTAGTACGAAGGAGAAGACACAGGAAAAGGAAACGAGCTTCAGTGTCTTCCCTTTTGTGCTCTTTTGCAAAAGCCAAAACTATGGATTTTTCTCGCTCGTGCACTTCTTGGATCTTTCCGTGTTGTAGCGCGGTCGGGGCGGGTTTTCCAGGCGACGTAGACAGCGTCGGCGCATGCGAAGAGAATGTCTCGTGAGCCATGATTTTTCTCTTGGAATTTGGAGTATTATTTTAGTCTTGCCACACTCTATTATCATCATAATCGTACTTTTCATCGGGTCATCTGTGGTGATCTGGATTGTATTCACCAGCGATCTCACCAAAACCATATTTGATGAGACGAGGGCTGCAAAAAATATTTGAACGGTTTTGATGTTTCTTAGACAGCTAGGAAATAGGTAAGTTTATTTCCACAATAAGAATGGTTCGATCTAAACAATGAGATTTGTACAAGTTCAAAGAGAAGAGAACCATTTCATGTAGTAATAGTTAATAATGATGGCGGTGAACTAACTAAGTCGACCGAGAAGTAGTCACTCTCAAGTTTCAATACCCCCCCCCCCCCCCCCCCACATTCTCGATATGACTGAATAGGCCTAATATAATCCAAAGAATATTCTATCAGATTGGATTTGAGCTCAAGATTAACTCTATCACAAAAGATGTGGTATACTATATTGCAATAATTTCTATCCACGCCATTCTATATATATATGTGCTTAATTATTAATCATGTGTCTGTTTCCTTCAGATTAACATTTAGGATGAGTGATTTTTTTAGCCCGCACATTGTTTTCTTTTGCATATGTATTATTTAGTTTCCACGTCGATCTCTCCAATGTGGAGGCTACGGGGATGCGGGGCGGGGGGTGCACTGGAGAAGATAAATTGTGCCTCCTAGGACAAGAGGCATTGTGGAGGGAGGTGGGAGCGGCGGATAGAGCAGGAGACTGTTGTGGGTCTAGAAAGTTTTGTTAGAGTAGCACAACCAAGAAATTGTGTGATGTATTTGAGTTCAGTTTTTATTTTTCATTTTCTAAAAAATTTCAGGTATACATATGTGTAGGGATGAAGAAGGTGCTTGTTTCACAACTAGAGAGTGTAGGGAAGCCAACAATTGACATGGTTGGGTGTAAAAAGATGAGAGGCTGACCAAAGATGGGATGCGAAGTTTGGGTTAACGGATCAAGAAAAGATAGATATTGTGAACTCTTGAATGGACAAGAAAACAGTGAGTGAAATCAAATACAAGTCTAGACAAAACTTGCTAATGTGGCACGAGATGTGTAATTGCCAACGACATTGTGATTTTCTTTTGTCTTGGACAATAACTGAAATTCATACTGCTCCTAGTACTTTTCTTGAAAGGTACAATACGAGGAAGAAGGACTTTCTTGCAGCCATCATCTTCCCAAAAGATCTTAACGCCGACTTGGGCAAAGTTAGTCCCAAAGGTAAGTAAAAGTCTGAAGAGAACACGAATAAAGCTACGGCCGATTACTCGCTGCTTTTGATCAGGGCCCATTCAGGGCTCATGGAGCCAGGATTGACCCGCTCCCTGCTACTATCGCTTTCGTCATTATTCGTCTAGTTTTTCTCCTCGTCTTGCCTAAGCATGGAATTTGTTAGGTGGATCAATCATTACCAAATCTGTTTAAAACTGTCTTGTGTGGCCCGTGCATCTCTAGGTTAATCAATCCCGTTTCTGCCACTCATGTTCGAGAGCACAGTTTTTTTTTAGATAATAGGCAAACATTTGCCCGACTTTAAATTAATAAAGCCACGAAGGTAGCAATTCAGATACAACTGCTGGGCAGTACAGCTTGGCCACACATAGCGGAGCGCCTACGATAATAAGTTCCAACGATAACAACGGAAAAAGCAACAGAAGAACATAGCAAGGCCCCCTGCCGTCTTGACCGTCCAGGTACCCGTTCCGTGGTACGGCCTACTCCTTCACGGCGGCGTTGGCTTGAGCGCCGCGTACAGCTCCCTTAGCTCGCGTGCCATCCAGCTTAAGCCCTCCTTTTCTCTTGACTTGCATTTTAGGCTCCACAGCTGCAAAAAAATGATGATTTTGAAAATAATGTCAGCTGGGTTAGCAATAGTTTTCTTTTCAATTGCAAGTTTATTGCGCACATTCCACAAAGTCCAAGATTGGGCAAGGAACAGGATCCACAGCAATTTTCTGGGGTAACCCGAGAAGCTAGACAGAATGTCGTGAAATTGGGCAAAGTTGGTGGGGCACCAGTTGCACCCGAGCATCTGGCGCGTAACTGACCACGCAAAAATCGCCAAAGAGCAGGAGAAGAAGATATGGCTAGCATCCTCTGGCGCCCCGCACAAGGGACAGAGCCCATTGGACGGACCGTGGCGAGCAAGAATCTGTAACCCCGAAGGTAGCTTATCAAGCGCTAGCTGCCAGGAGAAGACATTCTGGAGAGCACAGTTGGACGTGGATAGTTCCCGCAGTTGAACTTAATTTTCGGTCATCCAATTTAATGTGCAATTTATGAATTACCGTGGAAAAAGTGCAATTGCACGCCCATGTAGTACAATTCTCATGTGCAAGAATCACAGAGCAAATCTAATGATCCTAGAGTTGATATATAACTAACTTAATTCTCGATCCACCTAGAACGAACCCATTCGCCTCTAGCGCTCCCGCGGGCGCTCGGGCGAACCCTAACACCGCGCCGCGCCTAGGCCTCTCCCCCTCCTCCCCCCACCGCCGCCGCCGGTTGAAGCCGCCGGGGAAAGCCTGACCGGTGCTGGCGGCGGCGGACCTCCCTTCCCTCGCTCCTCTGGTCATTAGTGCGGGCAGCGTGACCGGAGGCGCTGTCCCCGCGCGGATCTCGGTGCATCCGGGGTGGGCTGGCCGGCGGCCTGCGGCCGGCGAGGTCCGCGCTCCTCGAGGCGGCGTGGAGAGCGCTGCGGGTGCCGTCTCCGTGGGAGGCGGAGGCGGGCGGCTCGGGTGCTTCTCCGACGAGATCTGATCCGGCGGCGGCCAGCCCTACCGACGACGGCGACTGGGGACGACGGCGCAGACGTCTTGGCGCAGCAAGCAAGTTTGGTGGGGGCGGTTAGACGGCCGCGTCGGCCGGATCTGGGCCAGGGGGCCCGATCTGGATCTGGCAGCCCTGACCCGCCCCGTCCCTTCCCGACGGTTGCCATGCCACCCCAGGGGGGGTCTGCTGGCACGCTGGGCTGTCGGCACGGAGGGTCGTGTCCGGCGGAGGGCCGTCCGCCTGCTGTCTTCTGGCCTCGGCCTTCTTCGGGTGTGTCCCAAGTTTTATCAAGGTGGTGCCTTTTGCTGTGCGGGTGCAAGATCGAGGTTGCCGGGGCGGCGGCCCTGGAAGGTGGGAACCTTGTGGGTTGGCGGGCGAGCCCGAGGTTCTGGTGCTGGCTGGGGCCATGGACATGGGGTTGTCATGGTTCTTAGCGAGTTGCGTTCTGTGGGGGCGTGGTGGTTGTCACCTCGGTGGTGGCCCTCGCCATGTCTGGGTGGTGGAGAGGTGATGCCGAGAGGAAACTCTCGCCCTGGTTCTTCCAGGGCCCCGACGGCGGCGTCTGATGCGTGCAGTTGACACATCCGTTGGGAACCCCAAGAGGAAGGTGTGATGCGCACAGCGGCAAGTTTCCCTCAGTAAGAAACCAAGGTTTAATCGAACCAGTAGGAGTCAAGAAGCACGTTGAAGGTTGATGGCAGCGGGATGTAGTGCGGCGCAACACCAGAGATTCCGGCGCCAACGTGGAACCTGCACAACACAACCAAAGTACTTTGCCCCAACGAAACAGTGAGGTTGTCAATCTCACCGGCTTGCTGTAACAAAGGATTAACCGTATTGTGTGGAAGATGATTGTTTGCAGAAAACAGTAGAACAGTATTGCAGTAGATTGTATTTCAGTATAGAGAATTGGACCGGGGTCCACAGTTCACTAGAGGTGTCTCTCCCATAAGATAAACAGCATGTTGGGTGAACAAATTACAGTTGGGCAATTGACAAATAAAGAGGGCATGACCATGCACATACATATTATGATGAGTATTGTGAGATTTAATTGGGCATTACGACAAAGTACATAGACCGCTATCCAGCATGCATCTATGCCTAAAAAGTCCACCTTCAGGTTATCATCCGAACCCCCTCCGGTATTAAGTTGCTAACAACAGACAATTGCATTAAGTATTGCGCGTAATGTAATCAGTGACTACATCCTTGAACATAGCACCAATGTTTTATCCCTAGTGGCAACAGCACATCCATAACCTTAGAGGTTCTTGTCACCCCTCCAGATTCACGGAGACATGAACCCACTATCGAGCATAAATACTCCCTCTTGGAGTTACTAGCATCAACTTGGCCAGAGCATCTACTAATAACGGAGAGCATGCAAGATCATAAACAACACATAGACATAACTTTGATAATCAACATAACAAGTATTCTCTATTCATCGGATCCCAACAAACGCAACATATAGAATTACAGATAGATGATCTTGATCATGTTAGGCAGCTCACAAGATCCGACAATTAAGCACAATGGGGAGAAGACAACCATCTAGCTACTGCTATGGACCCATAGTCCAGGGGTAGACTACTCACACATCACTCCGGAGGCGACCATGGCGGCGTAGAGTCCTCCGGGAGATGAATCCCCTCTCCGGTAGGGTGCCGGAGGCGATCTCCTGAATCCCCCGAGATGCGATTGGCGGCGGCGGCGTCTCAGTAAGGTTTTCCGTATCGTGGCTCTCGGTACTGGGGGTTTCGCGACAGAGGCTTTAAGTAGGCGGAAGGGCAGGTCAGGGGGCCACACGAGGGCCCCACACCACAGGTCGGCGCGGCCAAGGGCCAGGCCGCGCCGCCCTAGGGTTTGGCCACCTCGTGGCCCCACTTCGTCTCCTCTTCGGTCTTCTGGAAGCTTCGTGGCAAAATAGGACCCTGGGCGTTGATTTCGTCCAATTCCGAGAATATTTCGTTACTAGGATTTCTGAAACCAAAAACAGCAGACAAAGAATCGGCACTTCGGCATCTTGTTAATAGGTTAGTTCCAGAAAATGCACGAATATGACATAAAGTGTGCATAAAACATGTAGATATTATCAATAATGTGGCATGGAACATAAGAAATTATCGATACGTCGGAGACGTATCAGCATCCCCAAGCTTAGTTCTGCTCGTCCCGAGGAGGTAAAACGATAACAAAGATAATTTCTGAAGTGACATGCCATCATAACCTTGATCATACTATTTGTAAAGCATATGTAGTGAATGCAGCGATCAAAACAATGTATATGACATGAGTAAACAAGTGAATCATATAGCAAAGACTTTTCATGAATAATACTTCAAGACAAGCATCAATAAGTCTTGCATAAGAGTTAACTCATAAAGCAATAATTCAAAGTAAAGGCATTGAAGCAACACAAAGGAAGATTAAGTTTTAGCGGTTGCTTTCAACTTGTAACATGTATATCTCATGGATATTGTCAACATAGAGTAATATAATAAGTGCAATATGCAAGTATGTAGGAATCAATGCACAGTTCACATAAGTGTTTGCTTCTTGAGGTGGAGAGAAATAGGTGAACTGACTCAACAATGAAAGTAAAAGAATGGTCCTTCAAAGAGGAAAGCATCGATTGCTATATTTGTGCTAGAGCTTTGATTTTGAAAACATGAAACAATTTTGTCAACGGTAGTAATAAAGCATATGTATCATGTAAATTATATCTTACAAGTTGCAAGCCTCATGCATAGTATACTAATAGTGCCCGCACCTTGTCCTAATTAGCTTGGACTACCGGATCATCGCAATGCACATGTTTTAACCAAGTGTCACAAAGGGGTACCTCTATGCACTTTGTACAAAGGTCTAAGGAGAAAGCTCGCATTGGATTTCTCGCTATTGATTATTCTCAACTTAGACATCCATACCGGGACAATATAGACAACAGATAATGGACTCCTCTTTTATGCATAAGCATGTAACAACAATTAATAATTTTCATATGAGATTGAGGATATATGTCCAAAACTGAAACTTCCACCATGGATCATGGCTTTAGTTAGCGGCCCAATGTTCTTCTCTAACAATATGCATGCTTAACCATAAGGTGGTAGATCTCTCTTACTTCAGACAAGACGGACATGCATAGCAACTCACATGATATTCAACAAGGAATAGTTGATGGCGTCCCCAGAAACATGGTTATCGCACAACAAGCAACTTAATAAGAGATAAAGTGCATAAGTACATATTCAATACCACAATAGTTTTTAAGCTATTTGTCCCATGAGCTATATATTGTAAAGGTGAATGATGGAATTTTAAAGGTAGCACTCAAGCAATTTACTTTGGAATGGCGGAGAAATACCATGTAGTAGGTAGGTATGGTGGACACAAATGGCATAGTGGTTGGCTTAAGGATTTTGGATGCATGAGAAGTATTCTCTCTCGATACAAGGTTTAGGATAGCAAGGTTATTTGAAACAAACACAAGGATGAACGGTGCAGCAAAACTCACATAAAAGACATATTGTAAACATTATAAGACTCTACACCGTCTTCCTTGTTGTTCAAAACTCAATACTAGATATTATCTAGACTTTAGAGAGACCAAATATGCAAACCAAATTTTAGCATGCTCTATGTATTTCTTCATTAATGGGTGCAAAGTATATGATGCAAGAGCTTAAACATGAGCACAACAATTGCCAAGTATCACATTACCCAAGACATTATAGCAATTACTACATGTATCATTTTCCAATTCCAACCATATAACAATTTAACGAAGAAGAAACTTCGCCATGAATACTATGAGTAGAGCCTAAGGACATACTTGTCCATATGCTACAGCGGAGCGTGTCTCTCTCCCATACAGTGAATGCTAGGATCCATTTTATTCAAACAAAACAAAAACAAAAACAAACCGACGCTCCAAGAAAAACACATAAGATGTGATGGAATAAAAATATAGTTTCAGGGGAGGAACCTGATAATGTTGTCGATGAAGAAGGGGATGCCTTGGGCATCCCCAAGCTTAGACGCTTGAGTCTTCTTAGAATATGCAGGGGTGAACCACCGGGGCATCCCCAGGCTTAGAGCTTTCACTCTCCTTGATCATATTGCATCATACTCCTCTCTTGATCCTTGAAAACTTCCTCCACACCAAACTTAGAACAACTCATTAGAGGGTTAGTGCACAATAAAAATTAACATGTTCAGAGGTGACATAATCATTCTTAACACTTCTGGACATTGCATAAAGCTACTGGACATTAATGGATCAAAGAAATTCATCCAACATAGCAAAAGAGGCAGTGCGAAATAAAAGGCAGAATCTGTCAAAACAGAACAGTTCGTATTGACGAATTTTAAAATGGCACCAGACTTGCTCAAATGAAAATGCTCAAATTGAATGAAAGTTGCGTACATATCTGAGGATCACTCACGTAAATTGGCATAATTTTCTGAGTTACCTACAGAGAATTTTGCCCAGATTCGTGACAGCAAAGAAATCTGAAACTGCGCAGTAATCCAAATCTAGTATGAACTTTACTATCAAAGACTTTACTTGGCACAACAAAACACAAAGCTAAGATAAGGAGAGGTTGCTACAGTAGTAAACAACTTCCAAGTCACAAAATAAAAACAAAGTACTGTAGTAAAAACATGGGTTGTCTCCCATAAGCGCTTTTCTTTAACGCCTTTCAGCTAGGCGCAGAAAGTGTGTATCAAGTATTATCAAGAGACGAAGTATCGATATCATAAGCTCCCCCATCTGTAGTGGTACTAAGGGCTTTGTCATTTTTAGGCCTATAATAATATTTCTTTGGTTTAGGCACTTTAGAGACATACATAAAATTTTGCTCCTTACCCACATAAGCTTTTTCTCTAAACTTTATAGATGAAAAGGTTGAACCCAAGGTTCCCATAGCTTTTTCAAGCTCACCAATCCTATTGCTTTGATCATCATGGACAACACAAGTTCCTAGGACACTAATTCTTTCATCAATTCCTCCTAAGGATTTATCAAGTTCATCAGTTTTATCAAGTAACATCTCCAATTTAGTTTCTACACTCGGAAATTTTTTCTCTATGGTTTCCAATTTTTTCATAACATCCTCAAGAGAGATTTCAATTTTAGTTTCATTAACAGGTGGTGTTCCAAATAAACTCTCAATAATGCAACTAGCTTCTAAAGCGGGAGCGCCTAGGAAGTTACCTCCCGCGAGACAATCAAGAACATATCTATTCCAGCTAGAGATACCAACATAAAAATTCCTGAGTAGGATAGTGGTGGAGTGTTTCTTAGTGCACCTATTATGGGCATCACTAATTCTATACCAAGCATCTTTTAAACATTCTCCCCCTTGTTGCTTAAATGAACGAACTTCAACTTCAGGATTACTCATTTCAGCAGTAGTAAATAAAGCAAACTAGATAAAGTAAATGCAAGTAACTAATTTTTTTGTGTTTTTGATATAGCAAACGAGATAGCAAATAAAGTAAAACTAGCAACTAATTTTTTTGTATTTTGATTTAGTGCAGCAAACAAAGTAGTAAATAAAACTAAGCAAGACAAAAACAAAGTAAAGAGATTGGGAAGTGGAGACTCCCCTTGCAGCGTGTCTTGATCTCCCCGGCAACGGCGCCAGAAATTTGCTGTTGGCGCAAAGTTGACGTGGGAGTTAGAAATCTTTGCGGTGTAACTTTTCTTCAATCCCCGGCAACGGCGCCAGAAATTTGCTTGATGCGTGCAGTTGACACGTCCGTTGGGAACCCCAAGAGGAAGGTGTGATGCGCACAACGGCAAGTTTCCCTCAGTAAGAAACCAAGGTTTAATCGAACCAGTAGGAGTCAAGAAGCACGTTGAAGGTTGATGGCAGCGGGATGTAGTGCGGCGCAACACCAGAGATTCTGGCGCCAACGTGGAACCTGCACAACACAACCAAAGTACTTTGCCCCAACGAAACAGTGAGGTTGTCAATCTCACCGGCTTGCTGTAACAAAGGATTAACCGTATTGTGTGGAAGATGATTGTTTGCGAAACAAGAGAACAGTATTGGCAAGAGATTGTATTTCAAGATAGAGAATTGGACCGGGGTCCACAGTTCACTAGAGGTGTCTCTCCCATAAGATAAACAACATGTTGGGTGAACAAATTACAGTTGGGCAATTGACAAATAAAGAGGGCATGACCATGCACATACATATTATGATGAGTATTGTGAGATTTAATTGGGCATTACGACAAAGTACATAGACCGCTATCCAGCATGCATCTATGCCTAAAAATTCCACCTTCAGGTTATCATCCGAACCCCCTCCAGTATTAAGTTGCTAACAACAGACAATTGCATTAAGTATTGCGCGTAATGTAATCAGTGACTACATCCTTGAACATAGCACCAATGTTTTATCCCTAGTGGCAACAGCACATCCATAACCTTAGAGGTTCTTGTCACCCCTCCAGATTCACGGAGACATGAACCCACTATCGAACATAAATACTCCCTCTTGGAGTTACTAGCATCAACTTGGCCAGAGCATCTACTAATAACGGAGAGCATGCAAGATCATAAACAACACATAGACATAACTTTGATAATCAACATAACGAGTATTCTCTATTCATCGGATCCCAACAAACGCAACATATAGAATTACAGATAGATGATCTTGATCATGTTAGGCAGCTCACAAGATCCGACAATTAAGCACAATGGGGAGAAGACAACCATCTAGCTACTGCTATGGACCCATAGTCCAGGGGTAGACTACTCACACATCACTCCGGAGGCGACCATGGCGGCGTAGAGTCCTCCGGGAGATGAATCCCCTCTCCGGCAGGGTGCCGGAGGCGATCTCCTGAATCCACCGAGATGGGATTGGCGGCGGCGGCGTCTCAGTAAGGTTTTCCGTATCGTGGCTCTCGGTACTGGGGGTTTCGCGACGGAGGCTTTAAGTAGGCGGAAGGGCAGGTCAGGGGGCCACACGAGGGCCCCACACCACAGGTCGGCGCGGCCAAGGGCCAGGCCGCGCCGCCCTAGGGTTTGGCCACCTCGTGGCCCCACTTCGTCTCCTCTTCGGTCTTCTGGAAGCTTCGTGGCAAAATAGGACCCTGGGCGTTGATTTCGTCCAATTCCGAGAATATTTCGTTACTAGGATTTCTGAAACCAAAAACAGTAAACAAAGAATCGGCACTTCGGCATCTTGTTAACAGGTTAGTTCCAGAAAATGCACGAATATGACATAAAGTGTGCATAAAACATGTAGATATTATCAATAATGTGGCATGGAACATAAGAAATTATCGATACGTTGGAGAAGTATCAGCGTCCACGGACCTCGTCTCCTTCTTGAAGGCGTCGTTGTGGCTTCTCCCTGCCCCCTTTCGTGCTCGGGGTGAAAACCCAAGATCCCCGGATCGGGCGGTGGCGGCACTCCGGTGTCGTGCTCTTCTTGAAGACACCGTCTTGGAGCCCACATCACAAGGCTCTCTGACGGTCGTGTCGGAGGTGACTCTTCGGCGATCTTCGGCAAGGCTTGCTCCGTGCCCTTCCCTTGTCGAGCTTCCTTGGCGCTGTTGTTCGGTTTGTGAGCTTCTTGCCTCAGTCCCCGGTGGTGGTCGGCTTCCGGTGGTGTTTCTGCGGCGGAGGAGGTCTGTTGAGGCGCGCGTGAAAATGGCTCGCTCTCGAGTGAGCTCCGGCCCGACACTGTAG